>NC_069383.1:56946666-58332500 GCF_027475565.1 Acinonyx jubatus | reverse complement strand
TTAGATAAGTTAACAAGTTCTTAAGGAAATAAATCCTTTTATGATTATTTCAGAAAAGAAAAAGGATATTGAGACCAAGATAAAATTTTCCTGCTTTAATTTCCTAAGACAACAAGGATCTATCATTTTCAAAACAACTTTAACTTTATAGCGTGTATTGCCTTATTTGCAGGATTAGGTTATGAAGATAATCTTTTAAATAGATATAACATATATTAAGATGTATATAAAAACAATATTTTGGATGTGATGTAAAATATAATAATATAAGGGGAGGTATCTAGAAAAAATGAGATTGATTTTTTTTCTTTGTGCCTTACTTACTGGAATTATTGAGGAATAAATAGTTCTTTAGAACTAGCAAGACAAACAAGATCCCCCTCACTGCCAAATCATTGAGCTTCTCAAGTTCAAAAGCACTTTTCAGCTATTGCCTAGAGCCATTTCCTCGTTGTTGATGACAGCAGAAGAGTGGTTCATTTTCTCTTTTACAGTGTTATGCCCTTTAGCTAATTCTGATTAAAACTGCTACACTTGTTTGGTGAGAATTTTTTCAACATTCCGTGCTGAACATATCCACTGTTCACACCCAGACCACGGAAGTTCAGAGCCTAGAGACAGCTTCCAAAACACAAATGCAAAAGAAAAAGAAAACACGATGATGTGAGACCTTAACATTAATTTGCCAATCTGTCTTGAGTTGTTTTAAACCTGACTTTAACTTTCAAGTGCCAGCTCAGGCTTTGTAATGAGACATTTAGGGTGACGACTCTGAACAGTTCACTTGTTTCACAGGCCAAAGGTCAACTCACAGTTGAAAACTTTTACCTGAGACCTCAGAGAATTAAGTAATGCTTTTCACAGGTCAAAACATCTACTGGCTGTGCTGTTCACTTTCTGGTAAACATTGGCCTAATGTGTGAAGAAAAAGGTATATAACACGAGTCATGACATAACGTTCAGCACTGTGAGCATGAATAGTCAACAGTCACCGTTTCGCCTCACTGTACTTGGTGCTATTTCTGTTAAACAAAATACTTTCCAGACATAAAGCCCTGCTACTTAAAATTCAGGCATAAAAACATTTTCCTGAGACTGGTTTATATCTAAACTTTCTACAAATGCCCATGTGTCAGTGCCCAAACATGACTTCAGTTTAATGTCAACACACAGATAGGAAAACTCATGCATAGACCATATTTATTGAATTATTTCCTATCATAGCCTCATTGAAATGCAAAATGCCTACTGCTTAGAAAAACATATAAATCAATTACCCTAATCTGGAACTTGCAGGCAGGATATCAAATGAAATTTTAGGGCCTTATTTCATCTGTATATGAAATTGATAGCTGAGAAATACGAGTTTATCAAGGACATTTTTAGCTTGTTATAGAAACCATTGCACGCTCATGTAAAAAAATTTCATATTTTTTTAGGGATAAGTAACTTCTGTTGGCTTTCTCCTTTTAGCTCATTTACAGTGACTCTTAATTCCTGACTCAGAGCATAAAGTAGGAAAGAAGGTATGGGAAAAGAGTAGAACATTTCAGGTTTGAAGAGTCTCAGTGTGAGATGCTGTAGGGACTTTAATCAGAAGGACTTGAGCCTGTGGATATGGCAGTATTGCAGAGAAACCTGAGCTAAAAATGCAGATTTGTGTCAAAGCATATTGGTGCTACAAGAAGCTACATAAATGAGGAGACAAAACCCACTAAGTTTGAGTTGTGAGAAAGGCCACCTTGGGTACAGCAACATTTATGGGATGGGTAGAAGAAAACTCCATGAATAGAAGGGAAAGTAGAGGGCAAAAATAAGATATGGTGCAAATAAAAGCCAAAGGAGGAGAGAGCTCAAGGAGGAATGAATTGCCCATAGTATCATCAGACGATGCTGAGACATCAGGTAAGATAAGCATCCCAAAGTCATCTGTTTTAGAAATTAAGAGATCATGTGTGCAGTAGACTGGTAGATTTCAGCAGCATGGTGTGACTGGGCCATGAGCAATAGGAGGCAGTTTTTCAGTTAGCCTGACGGTGTAGAGAAAGTAATGCCATAATCACAAGGAATAAAATGCAGGGTGGAGGATTTTTTTTTTCCTTTTAAGAACAGAGAACCCTAAGCTTATTCCCTTAGTGAGAGTCAAAGGTAAGGGAACAGTGATATCCCAGGTTCTTACCTTGTGATCAAAGAGTAACATCTTTTGTCCAGGAAAACAACTCAGGCCCCCCTTAAGAAAGCTTCTATAGATAATACAGGAGGAATCAAACTAAAGGAAGGCATAAAAAAGCAACCTATATTCTCTCCCTAAGAAAGTGGTGTGACCTTACTGGAAAGGGGGAAATTCTGTCAGAGGCCTAATTTGGAAAGGCAAAATGGTGAGAAGGGCCAGCTTGGAAATATTCCACGCAGATCTTCGTTGTCAGTGTTGAGTAACATCTAAATGTGGTGGCCACGAGAAGCCCAAGAATAGGCAAAAACTCCACAAAGTAAAGTAAATAAACCTGACATAAGTCAATATTTCTTCCCTAATTTTTACCACTGTCTCCACTAACAAAAAATATTTTCATCTATTCTTATATTTTTATTTGAGATAGTTTTCAACTGGACTTATACTCAACATACCATATTTTCCAAAAGTTTTTAAAAAATATTTAAAGTTAATCTAAAGTAGATACCCATCAAAAAAAAAAAATACTCCTGACTCAGGTAATTTAAGTCCCTGTGATATGGCACAGTATTTGATAATATTCATGTTGTAAAAACAGATCATTGACAAAAATAATTTTTCCTTTGAGGAGTTGCAGTATAAACATAATGTTTAAAAGGCTATAATTTTATATTATTTTATCTTATGGTATGTTCAGTTGCTTGAATTACTGATAGATATCTTCTAAATTAGTTGTTGCTCCAAATGCTCAGCTACAGTTCTAAATGCCCAAATTTATGATGTGCTTGTTTAGAATATATGTATATCAATAACTATAATCCAACAGAAATCGAAGTCATCACAATAAAATATATAGTGAGTCTTTGTTATTTGTTGTGCCTTTTGTTTTTAAAAGCCTTTTGTATTTGTTATGCCTTTTGTTTTTAAAAGCAGAAAGAGTTGAGTTTTCTTTGTCAGGAGTGTTGTACATTCGGAATAATTTTCAGTAGTTAGAAGGTGCTACAAGATATGTTCTTTCTTAACAGACAGCCATTTAGATGTTTTCATAATGGCAAAGAAAGATAGAGAAGGTTAGGATGTGCCCATCTCTTGCTCAAGAGGACAGTTTTCAAACAGGAGTCCCCATTAAGCAGAAGTCTTAAACCTTGTAAGGGAAGCGGGTTTTCCCCAGGTGAGCTGACCCTTATCAGTAAACGTAGGGTGTTCCTGATGGCGAGATTGATTTATTGGATTTTTCTGTGCTTCTGACTTGAAACTGTAAATATAACTATGAACATGACAGGTCTATAGCACAATAAGGACATTTACCCTAGTGTTTTCTCATGGCAGTAGGAAAGTTTGTTTATTCATTGCCTCTTAGTGGGGTAACATATCTCTGATCAACTAGAAAATATTTTTTTTTAATTTTTATTTTTTAAATTGTGGTGAAATACAGGGGCGCCTGGGTGGCTCAGTCACTTAAGCGGCCAACTTCGGCTCAGGTCATGATCTCGCAGTCCATGAGTTCGAGCCTTGCGTCGAGCTCTGTGCTGACAGCTCAGAGCCTGGAGCCTGTTTCAGATTCTGTGTCTCCCTCTCTCTGACCCTCCCCCGTTCATGCTCTATCTCTCTCTGTCTCAAAAATAAATAAACATTAAAAAAATAAATAAATAAATTGTGGTAAGATACACATAACATAAAATTTGCCATTTCAACTATTTTAAAGTGTACAATTCATTGGCATTAAGTATGTTCATATTGTGCAGCTAGCATCATCATTTATCTCTAGAACTTTTTTATCTTCCCAAACTGAAACTCTGTACGTATTAAATAAAAATTCCCCTCCCCACCTTCTCCCAGACCCAGGCAATCACCCTTCTATTTCTTGCCTCTATGAATTTGACTACTCTAAGTACCTCACAGAAGTGAAATCAGACAATATTTGTCCTTTTGTGACCGGCTTATTTCTCTTAGCCTAATATCCTCAAGATTCATCCATGTTGTAGCATTTGTCAGGATATCTTTCCCTTTAAAGGCTGAATGATATTCCATATACATACATGCCATGAATAAAAATGTTCATGTGCACCTTATAACCTAAGCTATATGGACATAATGTCTAAAAAATTATTAAAAACGGAAAATTGAATTGATGAATTGTGTGAAACAATCTGAAGGTATGGAGTCCCAAAAATACAGATTTAATTTAAATAAGGCAAATTGAATTTCTAACAAATAAAATTAGACATTTCTTTAGCATGGACCAATTAATAGGAGAGACAGATGATAATGACTTTAAACTTTATATGATCACTCAGGTAATTTTAATCTTTCCTATAATGGCTTTGAAATGAGAAAGATAGCTGATGGTTGCACAGCATTGTGAATGCACCGTGTGCAGCTAAATAGTACATTTTATTTATTTATTTATTTATTTATTTATTTATTTATTTATTTATTTTAATCTTATATATTTTGAGAGAGAGCAAATGAGCAGGGGAGGGGCAGAGAGAGAGGGAGAGAGAGAATCCCAAGCAGACTCCGCATTGTTACCACAGAGCCCTATGTTGAGCTCCATCCCACAAACCGAACCTTAAGATCATGATACGAGCTGAAATCAAGAGTCAGATGCTTAACCAATGGAGCCACCCAGGCACCTCTAAATGGTATAATTTAAAATGGTCAATTATATGTTAAATTTACCTCAGTAAAGAAAAATGCTATAATGATGGAAATTTCCTTTAACTTTATACTGTGATTGCATTTTTAATATAAATACACATGTTGGTAGACAGTGTTGATACACATTTGTATTACAATTTAGAGGATTAACTTAATATTAAAAAGCAAAGAGGCAGGAAAAAGCTCTATGGAAATGCCTTTGTACATATGATTCTCTCTGCTCAGAATATTTCTCAAGGTCTGCCCATCTGCAGAGTCCAACTCATTGGCCATTTCCTCAGAGAAACTTTCCCCATTTCCTAAAAATAAAAGTTTCCCCCTTTTTGTACTTCTGTATAGCCTTAGGTTATGCCTAATTCCCCCTGCTAAACTTAAAGTTCTTTGAGGCCAGAATCATGCTTTCTTCTTCTTCGTATTTACCAATCATACAGTACATGCCCAGTCAATGCTGGTTATGTGGAAACTCTTTGAGTTGAATTAATTAAAATTGATTTTCTAGCTCACTGGGTTTCACAAGCCATTGTTTTACTGTAATTGTTTTCTCAACTGCTCTATCCATTTGAAAGAAAGAACATGAACAAAGAAACTTACAATTAGACCTGACTACTTCATGAGGTCATATGCAACTTAAGTGGTTAAACAGGTATTTGCCCATTCTCTTTAAGAAGCATGCATTTCTTATTGCTTTACTTTTAAATTAGTTGCTACCCATGTGTTTTGTTTCTATTTTAAAACAAAATGTTTCTTGACTTCTCTTATATGTCTCCTTGGTCTACTCATCATAACCAAAGCAGTTCAGTTTTCTAATAAATATCTATGCTATGTAAAGCACTGCACAATATCCTGTTGATGACAGTCACTGTTCTTGAAAGACTGAAATAGCGTCAGTATAGATAAGCCATATACACATGAACTCATTTAAAGATGAGGGCGAAACAATTATCCAATACAAAATTATAGACGATAGAACAAATTGATCATAACACAATTATTTATAAAATACTTTCCTCCATGCTGGATATGAAACTATTTCCCATGAAACAAAAGATCAAACAGAATGAATCAGTATGTGATACTGAAACATGAGCCTTGAGAGGTGGCTAAGTTTTAAAGATCTGCAGATAAAGACATACAAAACAAGGCATCCTAGATAGACAGGAAAAGACAAAGAAGGTCAATGTCATGATAGCCAAGGAAGGAGATTCTTGTTTGGAAAATGGGCAGTGATAATCTAGGTCTCCAGGAAAAGATTAGAAAGCTCTGAAGGAGTAAATAATAATAAGATGGTTGTAATGGAGTTGCAAATTTACTCACATCCTCAGATTTGAAAAGAAACCATGGCCTGTTTATTTCCTGGTGACACCTGGATTGTTTTCATCATATGCACCTACAAGGTAGGAAGAACTAAAAGAAAAAGTAACAATTTAGTCTCATCCCCAAACTAAATCCTCTATAATAATAATCTATGGTAAAATGAAAAGTATCTTAGATAAGGCTTTCTCCTGAGCCCTTTTCTAACAAGGCTTCTACAGTTTGGAAGTGTGTGGTTTAGTTGATCATTGTAGAAGCTGTGGGAAGGGGTCACCTCTGGTGTGAAGTATCTGGTTTAGTTTGCTGCCTCAGCCCAGTGGCAATGGAAGGTCTTCCAGAGCATCTGAGCAGTGTTCAGGCATCTGCTATGGAAACGTGAGCTAATGAAACTCACATCTGGACACCCTGGATTTGCTCAGGGCACAGTCCACTTCCTGCTGACTCAGCCCCTCTGTAACCTTCACAGGCACTTGATTACTCATCCACTGAGCCTTGACTTCTGAGCTTCCCTGGGGCAGCCCCCAACCTGACTCTCAACTTACTTGTGCATGTCCTCGTCAGGGAACACAGGCACTGTAGATCCTATCTGTGACACAGAAGAAGCAGGTGAAAGAGGAAGCCAGACTCAGGTTGTCTCTCCAACACCAAGTTCACTTGATCCATCTGGCCCGGATTAATGAGAGACTTTGGGGCATCTTGTTTTATTTCACACACTTTCCCCATTAGGACTTCAGCCTGGAAAAGAGATATCTAGCCATGTGTGTCTCTGCCTTCTTCTACCTGCCCCTCCTTTTCTCTTCCCATCAACCCTTGGCACCACAGGGTAAGATTTTCTTTCTTCTTCTTTCTTTATGGCTAAAACCTTTTTTTTTCCCCCAAAACTCTATGATCAATCTTGCTAAGCCAGTTTCTAGAAATTTTAAAGGGAGATATGAGGGATTTTAGGAAATCCTCTCAAAGTCTGGCTGTCAAGACTACTGTCTGTCTGCATACTGCCTTTGGGAACTTCTCACTCTTTCTTGACTTCTCTGCTGTGGCTCTCATAATCACCCCCAAGATCCCAAGTCTGCCTAAGGAAACAACTATTCACAAGGAAATGCGAAGACATAAGCATATTACATTTCTCAAAATAGTATATTTGTTTACTTTCTTATAATGCTATTCTTTCTCTAACAGGAAAATACTTAAATGATACTTCTGTGCTCTTTGAAATTTTCCTGAAGAGAAAACTGAAGCTTGTTTCATTTCTGAACTTCTAGTGCCCCCCCCCTTTTTAAAAGACTTTGTATTTTTAGAGCAGTTTTAGCTTTACACAAATAATGAAAGGGAGGTAATCACATTTTCCAAATACTCCCGGCTCCCACACATGCAGAGCTTCCCCCATTATCAATGTCACTCACCACAATGGTGCATTTTCTACCAGGATGAACCTTCACTGACACAGTTACCCAAATTCCACAGTTTACCTTCGGATTCACACTTGGTGTTGGACATTCTAAGGGTTTGATAAATGTACAATGACCCGTATGATCACAATCACCTCACAGAGTATTTTCGCTGCCCTAAAATGCCCTTTTTAAAAAACATGTTTTCCATGTTTACATATATATTTTTTCTTGGTAACTATTGTTACATTCCCTAGCTTTCTAATGTTCTAAAAACATAATGTTTACATTTACTTATTAATTTGTTCAGATTAATTTCTGCATCTTAAAGATAAAACCTAATTTAGTTTGTGTAAATTTTGAACCAAATGCATTAGCACCACTGTGTACCATACCTCTTCAGAGAACAGTGCTTGCTGTTCTCTGCAAACTTCAAAAGGATTCCTTATATTTTCCTACTGGTGGTTGATTATACTTGCCTGTTAACCTTTTGAGTGTGAGACAAATTCCATGAATGTGGATAGTAATGTGTGTTTCATTTTTCTGAACTTTACTGTTTTTAAGCGTCTCAATTGTAGATGCATTTTGACAGAAAAATTAAATCTGAGGATATATATATATTTACAAGCTTCAGAGTAAGTGAAATTCAGAGGTGTGATTTAATCAGTGAAAAAGTGGTAGACACTATTTTGACCACAAGTACCAATCATATCAGTGGGAAAGGATGTTTGGACTAGAAGGGTAGAGACATACTCATTTTAATTTCTCTCCATCTTCCTTGAGTATTTTATCAGATTACCATGCATAGAAACTTGCTATTCTGTGGTTACTCACTTCTAACATTGTAAATGTCGAGAAATGCCAGACTATCACCGTGGACTAAAGTGTGATTGTTTGGTGTGCATGTGGTTTCATACCCAAGTGAGTCATTCTGCCAAGAACCTTGAGAATATCAGTCCAGTCTAGACATTTCAATCTTAATGATTGACACACCAGCACTGGCATAAGATCATGTATCATCAGAAGGAGGATGTAGGTGTAAAACGATTCTGTGCAAATACAAACATCATATATTTAAACCCACAAAATCTTGACTAGTCATTTCCTCTACTAAACCTTTCCATTCCCGCCACTTCCATTTATTATCACTTGTATCAACAACTGTTCATCAGGAAACCTCGTATCTGTAGAATAATCTCTTCCTGTCCTACTTGTATTTCCAGCCTGCCTTAGTAGCTTCAGTAAAAATCTGTTGAATGAATCCTGACTTCAAGGGACTTACAGGAAAGCCACTGCAAAATATGCACCTCTGATGCTCATATCCAACTGTTTGTCTCCTCAGTTTCTTCCCTAAGTATTTCTTAATGGCTTGCAGAAATTCTTCACTGATTTTCATAGTGTTCTCTTATTTTTACCAACTAGCAGATATGACTATACCTATGAATGATCATATAAATGTGACTGTTACCAGATATTGTTTTATAGAAGAATCTAATTTAATTGCAAGATATTATTTAAGTTGAGAGAGTATCTATGGGAACATCAGTCACTTTAGCATGAATAAATATGCTAGTGATAGTCATAGCAATTAAAGTGGAAGTTTGGAAAACTGGATCTTAATTTCATCCCACACTATTCCTTTGGGCCTCAATCTTTAAAAGGTTTTAAGATGTTGGAATCAACTGGTAAATATATTATGAATCCTATAAATCTCTAATGAAATATTTTGATAAGCATGATATAAAAGGATATATACTGAAGGCATAGCCTACCAAATATTATCAGTATGTATTGTTTTCTTTATTGAGAAAAGGCATAATTCTTCATGGTATAAAAACAGAGTATTCTTTTAGAATTACCAAGGATAGCATGCTTTATAAGGATAGACATGATAAGAAGTTCCCATTTGTCTAGGGAGGGTACCCTTTAGGTTTTAAAAATTGAAGAGAAAACTACCCAGTGTTTTGGCTGAATCCAGATCAGGGCTGCTGTTCAGATGATATGCCCATATAAGTTGCTAAATTATAAATATTTCTGTAGTTGGTACACAGCTTCCTCCCTGATTTATTTGCCCTATTCCTTTCCAGAAACAGTGGACCTCCTTACAAACAAGCCACTGCCTGATGAATGATCTCCAGGATCCTTCTTGGGTTCTAGGGCCAGCTTCAGTCATAATTCCTCTGAATTCATACAACATCACCTGCTGGGTCATTGTGAGTTTAGGCCCACCGTACATGATGCATTGGAATCTCCATAGCAAACCTGAATGAATGTTCAGGCAGCACTGAAGATAACAGGCAGAGCAGAGGACATAACTACAAGCCACTCTGCCAAAGGCCATGCCTGAGGTACAGCTACACCTCTCACAACTCGAATGCTCCACTAGAGAGGTTCCACTGCTACCCAGCTATTCAGACCTAACTGCCATCATGCTGTAAAGCTGCCTGCCCCCAGAAAGCAGCACCTTGCCCATGGTATTCGCCTACCACATACAAATCCAATAGATTATGTTCTATTTTTCTCATCCATGAGCAACAGGAAGTAGCAAAATCTTCAACCTGAATAGTTGTGGTAATGTTGGGGAATGTTCCAGCATGCATAATGCTAGGGAGATATCTGCCCCAACCAAGAGTAAGTAGTGCTGATAACTTGGCCCACAATTTGCTAAGGCCAATATTTTTTCTCCCACCAGAGCATCTCTTTAGCAGACAGGCTACTGACGCAGGAACAAGCTAATCTGGATTGCCCAGTGAAATATACAAAAGCAGCAGATACTGTGGACAATAAAGGCAAATTCTTTTTTCCTGAACTGAACTTAAATAAAATACTGAAAAATAAACATGCTCTCATTTGGGAGAAATGTTTTTACACTCTACTCTAACATTGTACCAACTTTCCTTTTGATTAATGGTATCAAGAACCTGTTGCCTTTTTTGGGCAGGGATGGGGCGCTTTTTTGGTCCAGTTTTCACTCTAATGCCTATGTCTTCCTGATTTTAGCTCCTTGTCTTTAACCAACCATAGTAGACACAACAATGACTCCCAAAGATGTCCTAGTCCTAATTCCTGGAAGCTATGAATATATTATGTTACAAGGTAGAAGGGAATTATGGTTACAGATGGAATTAAGGTCACTTCTCAGCTGATTTTAAAATAGGGAGATTATTTTGGATTGTTTGGGTAGACCCAGTCTAATTATAGTCCTTAGCAGAGAACCTTTCCTGGCTTTAAATCACAAAGAGAGAAATGATGATGAAAGAAGTGCTAGAAAGATTCTACTTCAAAAGGGGTTGACCTGCCATTGCTGGCTTTAGTGATGGAGACGGGGGGCCATGAACTAAAGAACGTGAACAGCCTCCAGAAGTTCCAGAAATGAATATGGCCCTGCTGATGCCTTCATTTTTAGCCCCGTGAAACCCAAGGTGCACTTCTAACCTATAGAACCATACGTTATTATGTTTGTATTTTTTAAGCTATTGGAAGTGGTAATTTGATACAGCAGCAGTAGAAAAATAGTACACCAACCTTCCCCACACCCCACATTAAAAAAAGAGAAAATAAAACTAAATAAGAGAAGTTTACGATAATGACACAACTCTCTTGGGCCACATGCTCTTGGAGCCAAGAAAGGAGAAAACTCCTCCTCAATTTCCTTTCATTTTGACAGACTTTTTCTCAGTTACTGGCATCTGTCTGGGCTTTCATGTACACTTTTCTGAAGTTACTGAGAAAACTGTCAGGGTGAGGCATGCTTTGGCACACAGCAGAAAAATAGGAGACCTTCTGATGTTTTACAAGTCATAGGGCAAAAGCCAAACTTCTTAAAAGATAAATTCACACTCTTTATCTCCCTGTTCCTGTTCTAAACATCTGTCAGCTTGAATTTGTCCCATCATTAGTGAAACTCATCTGAGGCCTTCCTAGAAGTGGGGTGAATTGTGTTTGTAATGGAGTCTGGACCTGATGGGTACCTGAGAAAGGCTATGTATGGAAGCAATAGTTATAAAGTATACATTTTTCTCTCCCATCATCTCTGATCCTTTTTGCTCAGCATCTCAGTCTTGTGTCAGGTGTCAGAAGAGGGCCAGTCTGGCCATCTTCACAGAAAGCCAAAAGGAGAGTACCAGCCAAGACTAGAGTGATGGTAGCTGCAACCAGTGAGGGACATTTTCACTAGGAGAAAGTTCAGGGTGGGAGAAGATGAAGGATAATTTTTAGTACATATAAATGTATCCTTGGGATTTGGGGGAATTCTTGGGAATGGGGTGTCAGGGTTGGGGCTGCTAACTTCCTACATTCAACCAA
The DNA here is from genome assembly GCF_027475565.1 of Acinonyx jubatus. NCBI lineage: Eukaryota > Metazoa > Chordata > Mammalia > Carnivora > Felidae > Acinonyx > Acinonyx jubatus. The sequence goes on along the minus strand of NC_069383.1, from coordinate 58,320,668 downwards.
CGGACATTTATTTAAGCAACTCTTGTCCAGGTGTTTAAGGAAAATCTAAATTTATTTTGTGGTCCACAATGTAGGAAAGTGTAGATATTGGTTATAGTGTCTGAGACACAGGAGGGTTACTTTGCCTGGTAAAATGTGCATCCTTATTACAAACTCTGGAATGGAATATTTGGAATGTTGTACTGATATGGATAGAGGACATCATATGGATAGTGGATTCTCAAATACCACTTCTGCTTTCAAGGAACCAGAAAACTGTGATGAGACTGCAATTATAGAACTCCAAAGCGTTTGATCCACCATCGCTGGCTTTAATGATGGAGGAAGGGGGCCATGAACTGCAGAATGTGAACTCCAGAAGTTCCAGAAATGAGTGCAGCCCTGCTGATGTCTTGATTTTTAGTTTAGTGAAACCCACGGTGCACCAGCCAAAACGCTGGTTTCATAACCTGACTTGGTATAGAGAGAGCTTGGGATGTCAGAGGAAGAAAATTAAGACTGCAGTCGTACTAAAGCTTGCTGAACAAATGAATTACTTGAAATCATTAGGAAGATGCTAGCAACAGTGATCTGTAACTGCCCTACCATATACATTAATATTTTGAAGGACTAAATATTTTTTTAGAGACTGGAAAGTGGGTACTATGATGTATGACATGAATCTAGACCTGATAGTATCCCTGTAAATCCAAAGTTGAGCATGCCTTCTATTACAGAAACCATGCTAAAATCATTAACCTCCTTTTCATTCCCGCTGCCTCTGCACTGGTCACAGACCTCCTAGGCCCCCTCCTGGATCAAGTGGTGAGAGCTGCCGCCTGGTTTCAATGCTTTCATACCTCTCAGTAGCCTACCTGTGGCCATCAAGCTCTTTTCCTAAACAGAGATCTGACCTTGTCTTTCCCCTGCTCAAAATCCTTCAGTTAGCTCCCAATACATAAATAACAACACTTAACATCTTAGGATTGAGATGTAAAGTCCTCTAATAAGTGGTTCCTGCCTAGCTTTCTGGCATTATATCCTTCAGTAATGCCCCCTGCTGTTTCACCCCCATAAATCTAGTCCAAACATTTTTTGTATCCAACTGCTTTCATATACAGGAGAAAGAGCTTGATATTTTGAAAGGGAAGATGTAGGTTTCAATCTGTCAGTCACTAATGTCATTGACTTGGGGCAAGTTCCTTTCACTATCTTTTCCTTCATGCATCAACTGTAAGATAGGAAACTAAGATGGATGCTTACCTTACAGAGTGGTCAGGGTAATACAAGAATAACGGTGAAAGCACATTTTAATCTGTAAAATGGCATCTGGATGTAAGTAATAAAGATGGCCATTCTTTCCTGTTAGATACTTAGCTCCTGTACCTAACTACCCCAACTTCATTTTGATATCTCCAAAATCTCACGGCAATAGGCCCTTAACAAATGTGCCATGAATTGAAACATGGCATATTTTAGGCTCCAACATTTATAATATGCATCCTTAGAAGTTTGCACAATACAGGGATCCCCTGGGGTGGAGGGGGGAAGTAGAATTCTCCTTGAGTAAGTTAGAAGCCTACAGATGAGAAAATCTATTTTAATAATACACATTCTGTTTTCAGAATTTAATTAGGACAAAGAAATTAACATCACAAGGGCAAGTTTTATTATTACAACTTTTCTGACATATGGCTGATAGTAATACTATTTACAAGAATTCTAGGAGCCACATGATAGGTAAAATGTATAAAGTCAATGCTGGCTTTGTAGAAATTTTCATACCTTTTAATATTTACAAGATCCATAATGCATGACGTTTTCAGGATGCACTTTTTTAAGTCGAAGGGGGCAAAATGAAATGGAAATGGAGATAAGAGAAAAAGAAGAGAGAAGCTTCCTGTGTTCTTTCTTAATTATGGCATTTTGCATTATGGATACCCTTTCTTTCCTTATAGGTAATGGTGTCTGAGGAGGAAATGAATTAAAGAACATAGAATTTGAAAGCCAGAAGTTTGTTGTTGTTTTTTTAAGTAGATTATCAACTCCAAATTCCTTGTTTTATAGGTGAAGAAACTGGGCATGACGATGACACAGGAGTAGTCTAGTGTTTTAAAACCTGATAGTGGTAGACTAATTTTTTGCTAAAGGATTTGACAGTTATCTTTAAATTTATCTTCCTTCTCGAAAAGCAGACACTGCTGCTTCTGTTTCTTATAATGGTATCTTTATTTCCTAGGGAGTCTCTCCAGTGTGACAGGAAGTGCTTGTCCTAAAGCTATGAATAATAACCTCTCTGCTTTGTCAGGCACTGCAATACAATGCAGGGAACAATACCCTGGTGCCCTCACAGAGTTAATGAGCCTCTCAAGGCTACTAATTTACTTTGAGGGAGTAGCTTAGAATTCAGGAAGATTAGATTCGTCTTTATTATATCAGTGCCCTTTTATTTTGTTAACCCAATGCCCTTAACATTTCCCACCATTATACTTCTTTCCTTCCTTTTATACCCAAAGCCCTTACATGAGTAGTGTGTGCGGACCGTCTCCCTTTACCTCTCACCCCTTAATTTGCTTTTTGGCAGCTTTCCATAAAGCAATACACATTCGGTGTTTCAGGGACTTTGCTTCTCGACAAATTGAAATGTCTTTTCTTAATCTTCTCCTTCTTGATTCCTTTGTCATATTAAACAAGTTTGACTATTGCCCTTCTTAAAACTCTTTCATCACTCGAATCCATAATCCTAAAACAACAAACTTCCTGACCACCCCTGACCACCTCTCTAATTACACTTCATCCTTTGGTCCATTTTCAGTGGGTATTCCTAAGGCTAACAGGTTTTCTTGCTCTCCTCCTGAGACCAATTTACCTAAGTGGATGGCCTCATATCACATCCATGTGATAACCCCACATCTTGGTCTCTAATGAGCATTCTAATCTTGTGATTCCAGCCGTTCTTCTCTGAGATTTTGCCACATCCTAATTTATTATATCTAAAACCAAACTCATCATCTCCCTAACTAAATTGCAGCCCTTTCCAATACACCATTCAAAAGAAATAAAACTAAAATTGTCTAAGCTTTTGCACTTCAAACATAGTTATTTTTGTTCCTCCATTAAAAACATTTGAAGAATTACGGAATTGCTTTGATTATTGTGTTTTCTTTTTTAAAAACTACTTTTTTTGAAAAATATTTATTTTGAGAGACAGAGAGAGTGAGCAGGGGAAGGGCAGAGAGAGAGAGAGGGAATCAGGAGCAGTGCAGAGCCTGATGTGGGGCTCCAACCCAGAACCCTGAGATCATGACCTGAGTAGAAACCGCAAGTGGATCACTTAACAGACTGAGCCACCCAGGCGACTCTTTTGTGTTTTCTTAGCGAATGCTTTCATTTCTCTACCTGCTGTCATCACCTGAATCCATCCATCCACCTACCCGCCATCACATCTCGGTTAACCTTGTTCGTGACAAACCTAATTTTAAATGGTCTGTACGAAGAAACCTCAGTGCCACTTTTCGCTGAACTAAGTGTATTAAGTGTTCCTGAGGCTATTGAGCAGCTCCACTTGGTAGAACAGCTGGTCCTCACCTGCCTTTAGCCAGACTTCGCTCTAATTAGGCACCAGGAACCTAACTTCTCTGTTACAAAAGGGTGGGATCAGTACAGCAGAAATCAGCCTATTCTTTGTTCTTATTTGGGTGGGAAGAAACTCCACGAGGACTGGGTGGGGAAAAACATCTCCCCACCATGATAGTCTATTTAATAAGGTCCTGATGCCAAGGTCATCCTCGCTTATAAGAACTATTACCTCAACATCTCTAGTTGTCATTTTTAGCTTTTGCCAGCTACTTGCCTTCATGCTCTAACAGCATAGCCCTTGGCTGCTCTACTTAGCGAGGCCATTTGCTGTGCCATATATACATATCACTCTGGATTTTACAGCTGAGATCTTTTTTAAATGCCAAGTGTGGGTAACCGTCTCAGGGAATAGGCATCTAAACTGTAACCCTTGAAGAATGTTAGTAATCTATTGTTTTTCTCTATAATTTTTAAGTCCTCTTGTTCCAGAAGTTTGTTGATTCTTCAACTATGGTTTCATTCATTTGACTTATAGGATGGAGCCACTGCTACTGGGTGTCAGGTTCTTTGGTTCTGAGAAGAAAATGTTTAGTATCATAGACCAGACTCTGCCTTCACAGAGTGGGGAAGACAGATACAAACTAGGCAGTTACGAAGAAATTTCTGGAGTATCATGATAAAGGAAGTCCAACATTCTGTGGAAGCATGTGGTATTAATATTACCACCTCAGTTCCACTACCTGTTGGCAATGAGATCATAAGAAAGTTACTTAAGCTCTCAAAGGCTCATTTCCTCATAGGTAAAATTGCGGCCAATAATAACAGCTGCTTCACAGATTTGTTATGAGGATTAAATTTTTAAAAACACTCAGTACAGTGTTTGGCACATAGTAAGCACCCAATAAATGTTAACTGCAATAATAACATTAATTTTAAGTTACAACACTATTTTACTATGTTCACTTTTATTTCTACAACTTAAAATTCTTTTTTTTCCCTTCTCAGCAGCCCTATTTTTCATTTCTGACTCAAAGCTTATAAAGCTTCTATACGTTTGTCCATTTATTCAGTTTCTCAGGCATTCTGTTATTCAACCCATATTTATTGGGAGCCCAGTCTAAAAAAAAAAAATTTAATGTTGATTTATTTTTGAGACAGAGGGAGAGAGAGCACAAGTGGGGGAGGGGCAGAGAGAGAGGGAGACACAGAATCTGAAACCGGCTCCAGGCTCTGAGCTGTCAGCACAGAGCCCGATGTGGGGCTCGAACCCATGAACTGTGAGATCATGACCTGAGCCGAAGTCGGACGCTTAACGAACTGAGCCACCCAGGTGCCCCAGGAGCCCAGTCTAAACTAAACTCTGTGCTAGACACTGATAGTAACATACTGAGCACAGCATATAGGATCCTCTCCCTGAGGGAGTTTACAGTCTCGATGAACAGATCACCCCTTCAAGAAGTACAGGATGGCAAGCTGTCTCAGTATGTGCAAAATACATTTAAAAGTATAAGATAATGGTCTTTTATCTGAGCAAAAGCAAACAAGATTCAAGCTATAAAATTAGAACAAACTAGTCCCAATATGGAAATGATTGCTTCCTTCTAGAACCTTAGATCCTAACAGAAGCAAAGATTATTATTATTATTAAAACCCAGAACATTGTATTTCGAGTAATTTTTTTGTTTCCTTGTTCTATGAGATAGCTGGAAAAATAATACTTATTATAGCTTAAAAATGGGCTATATTAAACAAATAATGAAAATTTAGATACGGTCATTTTCCTGAGAATGTTACTTATGCTAAATACTCTGTTAGCCTTAGAAAAGCACATTCTATTTCAGTCTAACAGCACAATACCCAGCATACATTTTTGTTTGGCCGGTGAAAAAAATAGGCATACCAAGGAATATACTGATATGTTATTTAATTTGTGTCTAGGCCCTAGAATTGCTTAAGGATGTAGGCACTGGAATTTATCTTAGTTGGGAGACCTGGACCAGTTACTTAAATTCTCAATGCATAGTTTCTTCATTAGTAAAGTGGGGTTAATAATAGTATCTTCCTCAAACGGTTACAATCTGGCACCTACGAGAACCCAGTAATACTGTGATTGGATGTTAGTTGCAGGTTTTGGCTGAGTTAAAAAAAATGAATTATTTGGGGCCATTTAGGACAGGATTTAGAGTGCCCCGCTTTCCTGCTTTGCCAGAGAGTTAGTTTCACCTGACACAGGACTTGCAGTGCTAGTGGGACAGTCCAAGGCAAAAAGGGACAGTTGGTTATACTACTCTAAATTCACATGTGTGGAAGGCAGAGTTCAAACCCACAGGGGCCGTCCCCTGTTTATATGACACCATTGATCTGACAGAGGAATGACCAATACTTTTTCTATCAACTAAATTGCAAGGACTGATGAAGAAAGCATCAAGAAAGTGAATCAAGGATCATGATAAATCTAATATGGGGTACCTGGTTCTTGAATTTTAGTTCTTGAATTTTGATTGGTTAGCATGCTTCAATGTTTTCCATATCCCACAGCTGAAAGCCAGGGGAAAATGAATGGTTCTTCAAGCAGACCTGAGCTAGTTAGGAAGGAGAATTGTTACTTGCAAGTTTTGTTAAGTATGTTGCCTTCTGCTTCCTACAATAGGTTATAAGGGTCAGAATTTAGCACCTGTGCCTTAACAGGTGCTTAAATAATAACAATAATCTTAGCCCAGGACAGTTGAAACTGAGAGAAGGACCACAGGTCTGACCCTTAGGTATGTCCTAAGGGCAGCAGCATCACAGTATGTTGAGGAACAACGCTCACATAAGCGCCTGAATTCTGGCATTCTGCTGATCTTTTTCCTTATTTTTTTTTCTTATTCTTCCCATGGAAGGTCTACATGTTATCTTAAATGTCCTACTCTCGTAAACCTGAATGTCTTAATATGGTGTCTAGCCAGTTAGGTTTTCAACAACAAAAAAAGTTTAATTGAATTTTCATTAAGGCTGGAGAATTGTTTTTGCATATTTTTCCCTCAGTACCTATTGCAGTACCTATTGCAAATCAGTACCTATTGCAAATTTACAGACCTTTTTAAGGAGAATAGGAAAGTTGCAGATTTGATTGTCATACAGATGAATTTCCAGGTTGGCATTTATTTGCTCTGACACCACTTTGGCGCCCTTTACAAATCTAGCTTTAGAACATGACATTGTCAGTTTCCTGAGCTCATGCTTCACTGTGAACCCAGTTATTACCAATTGTTATGATGTTGATATGGAAAAGGCGGCTACTGTATTTAGCAACTGTTACAGTGAATCATTCTCCAGCTGTATGAGAGTCACAATCCATAGTCTTAAATAGATATAGCTGTTGTCAGTTTTATGAGCTTCAGGTTATATGAATCATTTCTTAGTTTTGAGTATAGTAACTGGTGTGGGCAAATGTTTTTCTCAAAATGAATTTTTTTTTTTAAAGACACACAATTACCAATTCAGTTTTGTTTGACAAATACAGAATTCACGAACAGTTTTGTATTTTAACTATATAATCCATCACTATATTTTCATTTTGGATCTCAGAGTCCAACTGAAACTATTAGAGATATATTGAGGTCTGTTTATCCTAAATCATCATCTACTGACTTCCTACCATATGCTTTATGGAAACCTGCTATGGAGGATGAGAAAGACTCTAATGTTGGGGAAACTAACTCAGAGTCTATTTCCATCAAGTTGAGAAATTAAATACTGGGTTTATGTATATACAATCAATCTAATGGAATTAAAGTGTTTTCACAGCACCTTCAAGCACAGATATGCTAACTTTAAATAATTACAGAAAACAAAGGAGAGAGGGGAAATGGTGTATTAAGATATTTCACTCTAGGAAATACATAAGAAAAGACAAATCTTGGTTCTGAGCCTCCCACTTCACAAGGGAAAAAGGGAAACATGATGATTACTTCACTTTCATGGTTTGGAGCAATGAATATGAAATTAGTACTCCCTAAGGAAGGTTAAAGACAAGTGTTAGGACCTAGGCCTCTTAGGTCTGAGTTGATCACAGTAGTTCAATGTTCATCTGTTTTCCATATTGGGATAAAGCACAGGCTTTAGATTGACCACAGTTTGTATGGCTTTTTTTTTTTAATGTGATAAATGACTCACATAACTTGAGCAACCATATAGTTCAGAAGGAGAAATATTTTTGTTTGTTTGTTTCAGAGTTGTGGGAGTAATTTCCTTTCTTCCTCTTTTTTTTTTTTAAAAATTCTGTTTTGAGAGACAAGGACAGTACAAGCAGGCAAGGACCAGAGGTAGAGGGAGAGAGAGAATCTTAAGCAGGCTCCACACTCAGTTCAGAGCCCAATGCTGGGCTTGATCCCACAATCCTGAGATCATGACCTGAACCAAAATCAAGAGTGAAGAGCTTAACCAACTGAGCCACCGAGGTGTCCCTATGAGTAATTTTCAAGCTATGGACTATTAAAAAAGTACCAGTTCTTCAGAAAAATACAGAGGCATATACAGTAACTAATGTTCATTTTTAAAATTGTTTCTCAGTAAAAGTCCAAGGCATAATAAAGTATGGTCCCATAAGACAATTCCAAATGGAGTTGGGTTGATATTATACAGGTATGCAGTTTCTAATGATCAAACAATAGCTTGTAGAAGATTGTAATAAAGTTTTATTTTACATTTTTTATTAGTTTGAGAGTTTATTCTCTTAATACATTTGTTTTTGAAAAGATAATATGTCAGACAACTCCAGAATTTTCAAAAGGCATACTGAAGTCTCTCTCACCACCATGTTCTTTAGCCTCTTGTGACAGAACCACTCTTACTAGTTATTTGTGTACTCTTCTAGAGGCATGAGAAGAAACAATGGATCCATTTCTACTTAAGGGGTTAGATGTATGCATGCATAAATAAAGTAGTATATTGTAAGTTCTGGGTGAGTTATTCAAAGTAAACTCTTCAACAGTTGAACAGGAAGAGAAAAGATTTGGCTGGTCTGCCTAGGGAAGTCTTCACACAGAGGAAGTGATAGCGGGGCAGTCTCAAAGTATGTACAAGTTGTTGGACTTTTAGGGGGTTATTTAAAGTTTTAAATTCTTTCCTTCCTCTGTTGATAATGAAGATGTCGGAGACAGACAAATATCTAAGTGTCAGTTATATGCTTGATAAATCAATTGGAGAACTTGGCTTTAGGTCTGCAGCAAAACAGCTTGCACACTCACTTCCCTCCAAACCGCTTCCCTAGTTTGGTTTTGGGACAGCCCAAGGAGCTTAAGTTTGGGTGTTTAGCACAGACTACCCTAGAAATCCTTCCTCTCATTGGTCCATAGCAGAGAAGCAAGGATAAAAGGGTGAAGTTTCCTAGTACTACGCCTCTTTGAGAAACACGGGTCAACAGATGCTATGTTGTCATATAACTCATTCTCCATCTTTCACTATAAGTGACAAGGAGGCAGAGCAGGAAACCAGGAGTGTTGCTCAGATGGTGTTCCTTCTTCATGGGAACAGTAAATGAGAAGAAAAAAAGTCTCTTCTCACAAGTCAAAAACAGGAAGAGAAAGGCATCACCATAATCTTTAGTGGTAGTACTACCCAAGGGGGAAAAATGAATCTAGAGAAAGTATATGGTCAGTTCAGGGGCACAAAGATAAAAGTTTTCTCGTTTGTCCTATATTTCCAGAATTGAGAAGTGATGGCATGAGGAAAGAGATAAGGAGAGAGAGACAGAGAGAGAGGAAGAGAGAAAGAGAAAAGGAGGGGGAGAAAGGTATTAGTAATTGTTTAACAGCTCTGGGGGAAGGGGAGCTCTCATTTGTAGGGCTTGCTGATTTCTATGGTATAAATACTTCCACTGTGGCTAATTTCAAGCTATCAACATGACATAAATGAACACAAAATTGGGAAGAGGTGCACCACCAGCTCACACAGGTAGGTCCAAGCCAGTCCTCATGCACCCTTGGAGGAGGAAACACTGAAATGTGAAGACGGGAGCAGTTCAGTAATGACAAAGGTGTTTTGGGCAGCAGGGTGGGAATGGTTAACCTCCATATATGTCATTGTTTCCAAAATATGTTCTAGTAAGACCTAAATGTTTATAGAAGACCACTTGATAGCCACATTGGGCAGTCTCAGCCTTCAGTGAGCCAGAGAAGCTGCATTTTCATCTGTTTTATACATTGTCTAAAAATGTTCTGAAAACCACAGGTTTTAATTTGTGCTGTTGTAAGAACCTTCCTAGGATATAATGCTCATTGTGTAATGCTTTAAAAAATGATTTGCTTATCATCGCGATTCCAGGTGTGGTAGAGCTGGCGTCTGTACCCCGCAAAGCTGATCTTGTAACTGGCAGACTGTCCAAGGGTATATGAATGAAGAAAGTGTGGAAGTATTGCCAGAAAAAATAAAGAAAAATTGTAGTAGTCGAGGCAATCCTAGAAGCTCCCCTGGCCTCTCCAGACTGAGTTTACAGTGTTCATGCATGTAGAGTGTAGCCCTTCCTGGAAAGGACCCTTCTAAATACATTGGGACTGCTAGAGCTGCTGAGGATGAGATAGACCCAGATGAGTCAAAGCCTGGCATGGGGCCTTGAGAAAGTGGGAGAGAACCAGGAGCCTAGCCCCAGGCCACCCTGGAGATCTCCCATAGGAAGAGGAAGTCATATGTTTTAACCCAATCCTGTTTCTCCAATGTACCCACTTTACCATGGAAAATTCCAGGACTTGACCGCACCCTCTGGCCAAGCTCCCTCAGGCTGTGTTGTTGTCCGTTCACCCACAGCCCAGTGGTCTATGCCATGGCACAGCATGAAGTCGACCTTCTTGATTCCCTTCCATCTGTATTCCTGTTCATTTCACAGAGTACAATGATATGCATGGCATTTTTTTGGGGGGTGGGGGGTGAACCGGTTGATTCTCGGGACTGAGGACTGTCACTCAAGTTTCCTGTTCAGTGACCAAGCCCCACCCAGAAATAGAAATGGAATTTGGAACTGGTATCAGAAGAAATCATTCTCAAATGCATTTCAGGTGAATTTTTGCCTCCTCCCCACCACACACACATATGCACACCCCACACCTTTCCCATGGTAAATTTGTGACAGTCTTGCCGAAACCAACCCTACCACTGTGAACCTGCTATTGTGACCTTGGTTCTGTTAGGATACGGCCAAAACTTTACCTGGCCCCTCTACATCCCAGAACATCAAATGCTTTGTTAGGGTCCAAAGATAAAGCCAACTCCAAATAATACCTCTAGGACACCTCCAAGGGCTTAGGCTCTATGGTGGTGTTCTTTCGCCCCCTGAGCTATGATTTCACCAGCCATCCCCAACCTGTATATAGTCTGTACAGAAGGCATCGTTCCTGAAAATACTGGAGGTGAACCATCCAGACAAATTTATATCTCCAAAATATTTAGCTTTTTTACATGCCATGAATTGAGATGACATGCTCAACTTACAAGTAAATCTTTCTATACATTAAAAAGGTAAATATTTAATAAAATTATTTGCTTTTAAGGAGACTTTAATAGCGAAAAATACTCCATGATGATAGGATGCAATTATATCATTTATATAGATTATTTATTCCTGGGGGGGGGTCCTAAAAACTGTGAAGCAATAACAACTTTTCTGGTTCTTCATAGTTAAAAATAAAACAGGGATCTGTGATGGGGAATATAAAGCCACTCTTTAAATCTTTGTCTTGGTGACCAGTTGGCTTTTTTAGTGTATCCCTTCTGCACAATAGGATTACCTGGTAGCTATGTTCTAAGGACCTCAAGTATGTATTCCTGGAACTTTCCTCTTTCCTTAGCCATCAGAATCATTTTTCAGATGCCTATCACATATCTTTCTTTTTATGTCCAACCTGAAATTTATACTCAGGATGTCCAACACCAAATTGATCCACATCCCACCATACACTCTTTAATTCCCCGTCTCCTTAATGGCATCATTATCTGCCCAATGACTAAGAAGGAAACATGGGAGTCATTCTAGAAAACTTCTCTCTCCACATCTGTCAAGTATCAAATACTATTTACCCAAGAAATACTTGTCAAATCCAGCCTGTTCTCTCCTTTCTCATGCCTTTAGTTCAGGCCTTCATTTTTGTGTTATAATAACCGCTTCACTCGTCTTATTTTTTTTCCTGTTGATTTCAAAATTGCTACCAGTAATTTTTCCAAATAAAGTTTGCACAACATCACATTCATTAATAATTACTCAAGGAAAACCTATGGACCTGTGAACAAAAACCACTCTAAAAATAGCCTTATTAAAACCAAGTCCATGGACCTCTTAGGCACAAAAGAGCTTTGCCATAATTTTTAAGGCTCTTTATGCTCTGCTCCGGCCAATTTTTCCAGTTTCTTTTGCCAGTGATTTCCCCAGAACAAGTAAAGATTTTCTTTTCTTTGAGCAAGAATACCCCTTCTAGACTACAAGCCCAAGACAAACATCACAAAGTAATCACAGCAAACTTTCACATGAATGAGATACAGCTTCAGAAATTTGATGAATCAACTCTGGCCTTCAAGCAGCTGCTCACTGAAATTTTTTCATAAGATGCAGGATACTTGGCAGCTCATTTATTCTCTCTCCCACCATTTACATATAACATAACTGAACACCTTGTAATTCAAGAAACACACTGCTTATTTTTGCCACCCTGCCTTTGAACATGCTGTTCTCCTTCCCTGGAATTCTCTTCCCCTTCCCCTTCACCTTTCAGGTAAATTCATATTTCATCTCTGAGATTTTTTTCTCAAGTGTCACCTTTTCTTTGTGATTTCCATGACAAGATCCCATTCTCCCAAACTCCAGGGAAGCTAAATTCATTCTCTGCTGTGCATTATAATTATTTATATGTTGGTTCCTCAAATAGATTAAGAGTGAACTTTTGAAGAAAGGGAAAGTGTCATACTTATCTTTTTTTCTTTAGCACCTAACATATTTTCTAGGACACAGTAGGTTCTTAATAAATGATTGCATAATTATTGAAATACACAAGGAAATACACACCTGCCTCTAGTCTATCCTCCTACCCCCAGTCTTGCTTCCTAGAATAGTTTTAGTCGTTTATGAAGGATAGAACAAAAATCAGGTCTAGCCTTAGTCCTCATGCTTACCACCAGTTAAAATAAGATGAATAATTCTCACAATGGATGAAACGTGTTAATTACTAAAGCATTCTGGTTCAAAGAGATGAGGAGACTCCAATTAATCAATAAGAATAACCTCCTTCATCAATAGGACTTGGTTATAAATATAATTCTAAGGACCTTTAAATCTTTATTTCCTTTTTTTTAAGAGATAAAGAAATTGGGACTCTGAAACATGGAAAATGTATTTAAATTAGGAAGAAAAAAACATACACATTTTATGAAGATTTTTCTACCACTCTATCTACATAAACCACTTTGTCTAAATAGGATTTTCTCCTAAACTTGAGAATTAGAAAACATCATTATCTGGGCATCCTGTGGGCTTGCCATTTTGGTGGTGATTAGAAACACACATGTGAAAAACAACATGGATACAGTATACTCTGCCTGATGTCTACCCTCAGTATTTTACTAATGTACTTGGAGGAAATCCAAAAAATGTTTAACCATAAAGTTGTCCCACTGCAAGAGGCTTTTCTTTGCCCAGATACTTGGTTTGAACTTGGTTACATGGATAAGTAAGGATCTAATCCTGATGCTAAACAATTGTTGTTCTTGATTTCCTAGTCCATATCACCAGCAAAGATCCCAGGTTCTTGGAGCTTCTGGGTGGCTCAGTCAGTTAAGTGGCCAACTTCAGATCAGGTCATGATCTCACAGTTTGTGGGTTTGAGCCTTGCATTGGGCTCTGTACTGACAGCTCAGAATGTGGAGCCTGCTTTGGATTCTGTGTCTCCCTCTCTCTCTGCTCCTCCCCCACTCCTGCTCTGTCACTATCTCTGAAAATTAAATAAACATTAGAAATAAAAAAAAAAAGATCCTAGGTTCTTAAATAGTCACCATAGATACAGTCTAAATTTATATGTATTCTTTTATGGATTTTTCTTGATCTTTTTTAGAAGTCTTATGTTTTTATTCTTTATTATTTCCTTATTTTTAGAGGTTCTTGGGATGAGTTCATGATGTCTATGAATCCCTAAAACTCCATACAAAACATTCTATGTATGTGAATATTCTCTGTGGAAAAGAACTGAGTTTTCATAATTGCACACAGGTTGCGTGCCCCTAAACCATGAGAATATTCTGTCTTTATTTTCTGCTCTCTCTTGTGAAGCTCTACAACTATTCCCCAATCTTTATGTTTGATTCTTTATTTATGTTTGGGTAATAGCCCAATTTATAGCCAATAACAACATGCCTAAACTCACTCTTACACTCTAGACCTATATTTCCAAATGCTGTGGGACTAAACACTTAAACTCATTATGTTATTATAAAATCCTCATTAGAGTCCTATGGACTGCATTGGCACTAGATAGACAAGGAAGCCTTCAAAGATATTTTTATATTAACTATCATTTACTGAGCATGTAATATGTTCCAGGAACAGTGCTAAATATTTTACCTGCATTATCTCATTTAATTCTTAAAACAAATCTGTGAGGTTTACAGAAAAGGAAACAGAGCCTTAGAGATTATATAACTTACTTAAAACTGCATAAATGTACAGGTCAGATGACTCAGTTTGAACTGACATTTGTGTCTCTGGCATCCAAGTTTTTGACCACTGTGCTATACTGTCTCTCTTATAGTATAATAGAAAGTTAGAATTGAAAACATGTTGCTACAATAACATATAAACTATGATAAACAATGGATCATCTCCATCTTAAAAACCCTCATGATTTCCAGTGGCCTAGAGGATCAAGTACATACTCTTGAAGCCAATCTATAATCTGGCCTCAACCCACCTCTCAGTCCTCAGTTGCCAGCATATTTCCCATATACATTCTAGTGTCGAGTCACAAAACCACAGTTCGTTTGCTCAATACCTCCTGTTCTCTTCTCATACTTCTCTGCCTTGTATATGTCATCCAGTGGGCTGGAAATCATTTGCCTTCTCCTCTTCTTGGAAGAGTTTATTTGCAAGATCTATTCAATGTGTACCACCTACTAAGTAACTCCCTGAGGCAAAATTAGTTGTTCCCAGTTCTATAATACTTGTGCCCCTACCATAAAGCTTAAATGTGATCACATATTTAATGATCTTGCTCCATTCCTAGGTAAGTACTAGAGGAAAAGCTTTCTAGTTTTCCTAGAATTAGTATTAATGGGAGGTATTCAATCATAAATTACATTCAATCAGTGTAATGGCAGTTATTTAATACATGCCTATACAATGAATTGTATTCAGTCTTTATCTGTCTTTGAAGTTTAGTATCTTTATATAGAGAGACAGCCTCAACAGAATATATCTTTGATATGGCCATTTTCCCTACACATTTTAAATTTAAGTGATTTTTAAATATTATGTAAATGCTCCAAAATATATTTAAATTTTTAAAATTTATATTACCTATCTTATTGAAGTTTGTCTTTCACTTTTGACAAGCTGACACAAATCTAAAGGGAAAATTGTTACAAGAAGATATGAATAAAGTGACATTTTCTAACTTGATCCCTTGGTATAAACATCATTTGGGGCAAGAAATGAGATTTAAGAAATGCCAAAATAAAAAGATAAGAGAAGGCTTGGAAGTGATATAAAAAAGTCCATGAAAGTCTGTTTAAAAAGAAGACAATGATTAATATTGGAGGGAAGATGCCCACATAATTCAATAAGAGCAAGAATAGCCATTTTTAATTAAATTAAATTAATTGATTAATTAATTAATTTATTTATTTTTGAGAGACAGAGACAGAGCATGATCAGGGGAGGGGCAGAGAGAGGGAGACAGAGTATCCAAAGCAGGCTTCAGGCTCTGAGCTGTCAGCACAGAGCCCGACAGGGGCTTGAACCCACAAACTGTGAGATAATGACCTGAGTCAAAGTCGGATGCTTATCTGACTGAGCCACCCAGGCACCCGTGAATAGTCTTTTAAACAAAAATACTGGGATGCCTGAATATCCAGATGCAAAAGAATGAAGTTAGACTTTACCTCACATTATGTACAAAAATTAACTCAAAGTGGATCAAATTTTAAATGCAATAACTAAAACTATAAAACTCTCAAAACTAATTTTCATTTTCAAAAGTACCTGTTTCATAGGGTTGTAAGTTTGAGAGAAAGTACATAAAATGCACAGGACCTGTATTCACTAAACACTAATTTTCATTTTTTTTATTTAAAAAAAGGACTGAACGAAAAAGGTAGACTTTATTCACTTTGAGAATCGAAAATTTATATAAATATGTAACTATAACACTATAAAGCTCTCAAAAAGAAAATCTGCAGGCAAATCTTTTTGACCTCAGATTTGATTATGATTTCTTAGATGTGACACCAAAAGTGCAAGCAGCCAAAAGAAAAAAAGAGACTAACTGGACTTCATTAAAAGTTAAAACTTTATGTATTAAAGGTCACTATCAAGAAAAAAAGTTGACCCACAGAAGAGAATATTTGCAACTCATATTATTTGTTAAGAGTCTAGAAGTCAGAATATATAAAAAAACTCCTATAAGACACTAAGATAAACTAATTAAAAATGGGCAAAGCATTTGAGTAGGTATTTCTCCAAAGAAGATACACGAATGTGTAATAAACACATTAAAAGATGTACGGCATCATTAGTTATTAGAAAAATGAAAAAAAACCTTAACCAAGTGGCTACCAAGATGGCTGTAATAAAAAAAGAACAACAATAACAAGTATGGCAAGGGTATAAAGAAATGGGAACCCTCATAGCTTGTCAGTGGGAACGTAAAATGTTGAAGCCACTTAAGAAACAGTTTGGCATTTCCTCAAAAATTTTAATATAAAGTTATCATATGCCCCAGAATTGTACATCTAGATTTATGCCCAAGAGAAATGAAAACATGTCCACACAAAAACTTGGACATGAATGTTCATAATAGTATTATTCAAAGTAGCCAACAAGTGGAAACAACCCACTTGTCCATCAACTGATGAACTGGGAGGACAAAATGTACTCTGTCAACAGAATGATATGTCATTTAGCCATAAAAAAGAAATACTGATACATACTGCAACATGGGTGAACCTTGAAAACATTATGGGAAATGAAAGTAGCTAATCTCAAAGACTATATATTGTATGATTTGATTTATATTAAATGTCGGGAACAGATAGAGCCCGAGAGACAGAGAGTAGATTAGTGGTTTTCTAAGAGCTGGTAGAAGGGAGAATAGAGAGTGACTGTGAATGACTACAGGGTTTTTTTTTGGGGGGGGTGGGGTGATGAAAACGTTCTGCAATTCTATAATATTGATGGTTTCATAAATTAATGAATACACAAAAAATATGCAACTGTACACCTTAAAGTGGTGAATTTTATAGTTTGTGAATTTATTTCATTTTTTTTTTTAAATTATCTGTTTCATAGCATTGTTGTTAAGATTAAGTTCAAGAAAGTATATAAAATGCACAGGGCCTATATTCGGTAAATACTAATTTTGATTTTTCTTTTTGAAAAAGAACTGAATGGAAAAGGTAGATTTTATTCAGATTGAGAATTGAAAATCTACATAAATAATATGCATTGTACATAACCTATATGGGAATTGAATGCAAATGTGTTAAAACTGTTTGAGAATACTTCTTACAGTGCTTATGAATCAAAAGGAAGACAATGGACTACTTTATCCACATGATCCCGACTAGTGCAGTTTGTGCTAATATGAGTGCACCAAGCTGTTTGTGCTTCTGCCCAGTGTCACCACAATAACAAGGACAGATCATTGGCTTAGGGATACACACAGCACCCCTTCCAACAATTGAGTAAACCAATGACTGAACTGCCATTGTGATTAGTATTCTGGTTGCTATGTAGCACAACAGATATTCACAAAATACAGCACAATCACAATTACGTCAGAGTTTCATATCATCATCAACAGAGCCACTAAACCAACAAAGCCATTAAAAAATGCTTTAAATTATTAGTGCTAAATTATGTCAGCCTATAGTCTTGGATTCAGTTAGTTCAATTCCTGGGTGCAGTTAGTTCTGATGTGCATTTAATTTTCAATAGTAACACTGCACATTGTAAAAGTCACCTTATGTCATAACTATATACAACTAATTGTTTATGGTTCTACATTCCTGAAAGTTGTGCATGCTGCCCTAAATGTTTAGTGTGTCCTTGACCAAAAAATAATGCAATATTAATTATGTTTTAATGACAAGTTGACTTCATACAAACATAGATAAATAACTTAGCTAAGCACAACAGTTTCAGGAAATCCTTGATCCCTGGGTTGCAGGATCTTCTTTCTCAAGAATGTCATTTCAAAGAACATTCTGTAAATTCACCAAAGTTTAATGATGAAGAAATACAATAAATAAATGTTATTTAATTTGTTGGAAGGTGGTTTGGAAGTGAATGTCCAAGACTAAAATTCAGAGATCACAATCATGAAATGGTTCAAAAAGTTTTAAGTGAATTAATAAGAAAAACAAACAAACAAAAACAAGCACATCCAAATTCCTGAAACAATTTGTTTCTTCTCAGCTCCAGGTTGAGCTTTAGTTATCCTATGACAGGAAGTTCACAACACTGGGAAAAGAAAGAAAAAAAGGGAGGGGTAGAAGGCAGGGAGAGAGAAAAGAGAGGAATGCAAAAAAATAAAAAGAGGGAAAAAAGAACTAAGACGAAAAGAAAAATTGTAGGGAGAAAATTTAAGGAAAGAAATGGAGGCTTTGCCTAAAACAAAACCAGCAAAGCAATAAAACAATAAATCATCATCACAGTGTGACTCTTATTTTCCAAACTGATGGCTAATGTCTGTTTGGGCAGTTTTCTAGTATATGATAAAACTTAGAAGCAATGATCGTAGCCTCACTAAGACTGAATTCATCATGTCAGATAGATGTGTCTTAGGCTAAATGTATAGTATATAACTTCTATATTCTCTAAATTACTTACTTTTCTAAAAATCAACAAAGCCAGTTAAGTTTCATTATACATGAAACTATAGTAGACATTTGAACAAACAAGCATTTTTTGGTTGGTATTCAAAATCCTGAAAATGGAATAAGCATGCTTTAGGGGGTCCTGTTAGTTTCCCACCCAAATCCCGTTTACCACCTGCTGTGCCCAGCTGCACCCATCCCCCAGATGCTCTGAGTGTTGGCTGACCAGGCTCACTGCTTCCCCTTTTTCCTTAAATTTCCCTCTGCTCTGTGGAAGTCACTGCATTCTGCATCCAGGAGGTTATCCTCCCTTTCCTCCTCCCTAACACAAGCCAGACCTCTTGCCTCAATGTGGGACCAACTCTGGATTCAGTTGAGCTCCAGAGTCACCCATAGGACCAAACTGCAGCTGGGCCCCATGGTGGCTCACGTGCCTCCTTAGCTCCTTCTCCTACCCCATCCTACTTCTCACATGTTCCTCTCTTGAGAACACTCCCTCTGTTAAAGCTCTTTAGAAATGTGACCTGAGGGGTGCCTGGGTGACTCAGTTGGTTGAGCCTCTGACTTTGGCTCAGGTCTTGATACTGTGTTTTGTGAGTTTCACTCCCACATCGGGCTCACTGCTGTCAGCCTGTCACGCTGTCAGCCTGTCACACTGTCAGCCTGAGACTGTCAGCTTCAGACTGTGAGTGCAGAGCCTGCTTCAGATCCTCTGTCCTCTTCTGTCTCTCTCTCTCTCTGCCCCTCCCTTGCTTGTGCTCTCTCTCTCTCTCAAAAAATAAATAAAACTTAAAAAAAGTGTGACCTGAAACAGAAGGAAAAGAATTTTCCCCTTGTAGACATTTTAGGAATAATAATTGTTTATGAAATATTATTTTAAAAAATGTATTATTCCCAGCATGTTCTTGTGACTGGATGTAATTTTGTTAAGTTTCAAGGTAGAAACTAGAGCTCAAATCATGAAATCTGAATCAGAACTAAATATACCAGCAGAAAAATTTAATTAAGTCATTTTTCCTATATCTTAAACCTTCACCTGCCAAGCAAGAATTTCTTTCACTGCCATCAGACCTTGGTCTGGGTTTCCTCTGACTTTCTCAAGCCTGTTTGCTGGAGTAATGCCTCCTCTTTGTCACTTCAGAATCCCCGAGGTTAGACGTCTTTTTTCGGGGGGGGGGGTCATTTTTATGTACTTTCAGAGTACATCATAACCATAATCTTCAAGTTCATCATGCTCCATAGTGATACCCTGTTCACACTGCTCGCCCTGTACACCCGGTATATTTTCTGAAAGCAATGCAAGGGCCGTGTTTTATTCTTTATGCCCTCCCCCTTACTGAGTACCTTGCAGATACTTGAACAGTTGTTGAATGAATGCATCCTTTACGCCTATCAAATGAGTATTATATTGTACAAATAGTGAAATTATCTGGCTTCAGCATATAAATTACTATACAGATTCTCTTGAACTACAAGTAATATACCATACTTGTTACTGCCATATGAAAAAAAGAGTCACTGTAGATGAGAAAACTTGTGACTAAACCAACAATTAAAAAACCATGAATGTAATTTTTAGGATGTTTAACGTCAACAATAAGATGTCTAGGCTATGTTGTATTAAGTATATAAATTAAACTCAAACACATACTGATTAAGCACTTAACATTTCACCAGCACAATCATCAATTACATGGGAAATATAGCTTGTTACTGAAAAAAATCATAATATAAGATACAGTATAAATTAATGTGAAGAACACATGACACAAGCCAGTAATTTATGAAATTAATGGGTTCAATTTGAGTACATGGACAGTAGGTTTTCCAACAAACATGATGCTAAAGAGACAAGTATAAATTTGACATTTTTAGAAAGTCATAAGAAAATTGGTCTGACTGCAATGGAGGGCATGTGTTAGGGAATGGGGAAGATACAATTAGATAAGAAAGTAAAGTTAGACACATTGATGAGGTTTCTTAGGATGGCTATTTAAAGTTGGTTTGATGGGGACACCTGCATGGCTCAGTTAGTTGAGTGTCCAACTCCTGATTTTGGCTCAGGTCATGAGCTCACGGTTCATGGGTTCGAGCCCTGCTTCAGTCTCTGCTCTGACAGTGTGGAGTCTGCTTGGGATTCTCCCTATCCCTCTCTCTCTGCCCCTGTTTGTGCGTACACTCTCTCTCTCTCAAAATAAATAAACTTAAAAAAAACAGTAAAAAAATAAGTTGACTTGCTGAACAAGGAGAAACTACAGGTTCTTCAAAAGGGAAGTGGAGTATGTATTCAGAACAAAATATTTTCAGAACAAAGCTCATGACAGTATCTAAGATGAAATGGGTATTTATTAGGTAAATCTAAATATTAGGAACCAATTAAGGTTAAAATTAGAAACTAAGGTTATAATTGGCTTAGAAATGATAGATTTAATCATGAACATAGGGTTGTATGGTGGAATTTTATATATGTGGAAGTAAATAAACTTTTATTCACAGAGCACTAGAAAATTCAATGTAGTTTATTCTGTCTATATTTAAAATTGGATAAGAAAGTAATGAGTACTCACTGTAAATATCTTATTTTCTGAATTCACCTATTGAGGGGAAATAGAGGGTATTTATCACGAGGTCCAACTGAATTTAAGTCTTGAAAGGACCAAGAGCAATATAATAAGACTCTCTCCATATTTATCATAAGATAGATATGATACATATTTTCTAAGAAAGTCTCAAGGGGGAAAAAAAAGTCAATGTAATAATATATTTTAGAAGAGAGAAAATAACTCATTGGAAGCCTAAGAGGCACAGAATAAGACAAACAGAAATGGAGACAGGGGTCAGGAGCCAAGTTGAAACTGAAGAGCAACGAAGTAACGTCAGTAAATTAATCTGAAGAGGATTGGTGTGTTAATGGTAGTTGGGCATATAAGCTAGTTGAAAGGCAAAATGTGTCTTAGCTCGACATATGCAACTACAAATGTTTCTGAAAAAAAGGTGCTAAACAAGGATTTTATTTTTATTCTCTTTATTTAGAAAGTATGAGACCCTGAGGTAAAATGTTTCCAAACCTTCTCAACATCTTGACAGACTTGCATGTCTGTCAGTACATTTCCACTTATGGAATTGGCCATAGTGCTTCTAATTACTGCCGTCATAAAAATGAAACATTACCAGGAAAATATAAAATTGAAGTGAAAACTATCCATTCCAGTTACAAGAAAGGTATCATTCAAACACATGGACATTCTTAGGAATCAGAGATTTATAATACCTAGCTACCTATTAAATACACAATTGCTTTTTCTATGATATTCGCCCAACAGAACCAATACTTCACAAAACATGTTTAGATATTATCTGAGTAAAATTAACGACATGAAAATACCACAAGACAATTTTAATAGCTGTTTATCATGACTACCCATCTTTCAAAAAAGAGGAAACGATATGGAGTACACTTAGGTGGTACAGTTTGGTCTTCATGACTGCCCTGTGCTGTATGAATGAAATTTGCTTATGTGTGTGTCAGCTAGGGTTCAGTTCAGGAAAATGAATAAGCTCCAGATACTTGAGGTAGACCGAAATTCAATATAGGGAATTAAAAGCTTACAAAGTAGTTGGAAAGTCTAGAGATAGAGGCTCCAGGCTAGGCATCAAGAAATGTTTCCAGAACGCAGCAGAACTGACCTATTAGGGGAACTACTACTTCTGCTTCAGTCAGAAAGGTGAGAAATCCAGAAGTCACTATGGAATTTATTGAGTTCAAAAACACCCAACTGGAGCTACACGTAAGGCCTCAAGAAATCACCACTGCTGCCACCGCAACAGCGTCTCACAACCCATGAAACAAGAACTTGGACGCTGGAAACTATCACACAAAATCATGTCTTCACAATCTCGCTTATTGGCAGAAAACAATGCAAGCGGCAGGAAGATGACCTTCACTTGACTTCTGCCTTCCAAATCTCAACAAGTACGTTTAATTGGCTGAACCTAATTTGCATCTGCAATCTCAATTGCCCAGAAATCTGGGGTGACTGCAGTCCAGCAACGCACACTATAAAATGGAGAATGGTTGCCAATTGGCCACATCCACAATACTGCAATTCAAAAACTTTAGAAATTTCTCATCCAAGGTCACAGAACTTGTGAGTGCTAAAGCAACAAACTTGAATTCAAAGATTTTGGCTACTTGCCCAGTGCTCTTTCCACTACATCAGTCTACAGCACTGATTACTCTCTGAAGACATTTGCCAAAGGAGACATATTTTCAAATCTTGTGCTAATTATATTTTTCACTGAAGCATTAATTCAGGCATCTGTGAATATTGTTACCTTTTAGTCTTATGTCAAATCCAGTTCTTCTTCCAAACTCAGACTTAATCTTATTTTACAGTACTTACAGTTAAACCAACACTGCAAGGGTTTAATACCTTTGAGTATTTTTCTCAGCAGGCTTGCTGCTTAATCCATTTAATGTCAGAACAACACAAACCTTCTTATTAAAATGGGGGGAAGGACATTACTAGAGACTACATTCATGGCTTTCTTTCTGCAGGGTAAAACCTGCCAATATGGTGCTATTTGTACCTTACGTTTATTTGTGTTTTCTGCTAACCATATTAAAAAAAAAAACAAAACATTGAAAAAGGAAAGATTTGGGATGTCAAGTCCTCTTGAATTTTAATGATACATAAAAGAAAATTAGAATGAAAATTCTCTTAGAAGAGATCTTCTGGTTTGTATTTTAATATTAAAATTAAAAATACTGTATATGTAAATAAAATATTTGGATAAATGGAAATTTTGTAGTGTATCAGTAATACCTCATTAATATCAATTAGACCATAATTTTCATGCCAAATGATGATTTTTAAAGGAACTTTGGAAACATATTTTTATATGCACATTTAATGATCTAAGCACAGAAATTCCTTAAGTAAACATTAAAAGAATATAAATTATTAGATATGTGTCTATTTAGACCTAACGATACTATATTAAAATGAAAAAAAGGAGTTAAATCTATGTTACTACATAAAAAATTCAGTTCTTGCAAAGTTAGATGAGATGTTTGAGAATAAAAAGTCAAAGTTTGTACTTTATATCTTTCATCTACTTTCTGTATACAGTGAAAGCACTTTAGGAGATTCAGATTACTGTTTTTACTAATGTGCGTGTTGACTAATTATTTTTGGTGATGGTGGTGGTGATTTGCTTCAAAAATCATGTGAAAAGTTGGTTAGAAAGCTGAGCACTCATAAAATCTTAGTTTAATATGGAAAAACAATAATAAATATTTGAAAATCCTGGTTTCTGAAGAGTTTAGATAAGGATTGTTTACATTATAATCTAGTTGGCATTTCTTTAAATACTAATATACTCCAAAATAATTGTTTGCTCTCCATGCTCTTTTTTAGAGACACATTTACTTTATGTGATTCTTTATTGATTCAGATAACCAGCAAGGATTCAACCCAAAGCAGGGACTGAAAGAATGTAAGAGATTTATTCAAAACTGGGAATGAATTGAATCCTTCCAATCCATTTCCATCAGGACTCCTCGCCTCTGTAAAGGCATATGGGAAGTCGATCTGTGTTCAGTCAGGAAAGCAACTCAACTTAAGTTTTTAGTTTTACAAGGGAAATTCTTCCACCCTGCCTTAGGAGGGAAGGGTGGAGAACCTGGTGTTATACAGGACACTCCACCCTTAGTTATATCCCCTTGATTAATTATGCAACCAGATCTCCATTGTCATTATCAATTTACCAATCAGGTAATGGGATATTTTTACAACACTTGGTGCAGGGTTTGATTGATAGGGTCCTAGGACCCTTACTTATCATTCTTGTTCTGCATAGTACTAATGTGAAAAGATTTAATGTGGTGTGCAAGTTAACATTTTTCCCAAAATGTTTTTTTGAAAACCTGTTATTTTAACATGTAAGCCTTACAGATATAAATCCTGACTATTGATGCATTATAAAGTTTTATACAATCCAGGGAGAATATGGCAAGAAAATGGATGAAGAAGGAATTTCAAATTTATAGTGTAAGAACAAGTAGAAGAATATTTGTAACGTATTAGAAACTATTAGCATTTTAGTATATATAACTAATGGTAGAATGGTAGAATGAATGATTTGTAGTCAGTATAAACCAGCTAAATTCTTGAAATGCGCAACTAATAACACATATATTCCTCAGCCCACAGATGCTGCAAAATGGGGACCTAGACTTCTCGGTTTGTTCTCACACTACAGAAGTGCAGAAATTTCATGTGAGTCTTTTAAATTATCTTCCATCTGTTTCTTAGAATATCAAGGGTTAGAGAAAGGTCTAAAGCTTTATCTTAGCAAGTGCCGTATGATTAATATATCAGTCCTGGCTTCATCTCTCACTGACACAGTTATTAGGTTTCAAATAATTATTTTGTTTCTAAATTTTAAACTTGAGGGGAAAGGTTATTTGCTTTTGCTATTAGTTTTTCTTTTTATTGTGAAAATTTCAACATATGGAAAAGTTGAAAGCATAATACAAATACCTATATACTTTTCACAGTGGTATATATGTTTGTACCAACATGCATATATGCGTATGTTGGTGTGTATTTTTTTTTTGCTAGATCATTCTTAGATTAAGTTACAGACACAAGGCTATTTCACACTTAAATGTGACAGCAAACATTTCCTGAGAATAAGGATCTTCTGCATTACCACCGTACAACTGTTAGTCCTGAAAATGTTTATGCCCAGGCTACAACCTACATCACAAAATCAAAATCTTTGTAAAGAAACCCTAGACATAAGTATTTTTTAAAGCTCCCAAGTGATTACAATGTACAACAGTAGAGAACCACTGTTTACAGATCTAGTAAATCCAAGTTAAACATTTTCAAGAAAGAAAACATTGTTTTTGCTTTTTAATATGCATAAGAATGTGGTAATCTTTAGCAGGTCTACATTACAGATTTTAAATCAAAATGTCACAATAATTTACATTTCCTTATGTTTTCTGTACATGTTTAATATGACTTTTAAAAATATCTCTTTCATATAAATATATTTGATCTTCCTTTCAATTTCTTCTATATGATTGTTTAAAGTGCATAAACTATGTATCGTTATGGGAATCTCAAATACATTTATCTTTAAAGTTAAATAACTTTAAACACAAATATTTATACATGTGTAATTTAATAAATGTTTAATAAATCAGATATGAATCTTAGCATGTAAAACATAAAGCTTCTTCATAATCTATCATGTCATCAAATTTCACATTTACAAGAATAAAAGTTCCAGCAAGCAAAAGTCAAAATCTAAATGGAATACATGTTAATATTTTAAGAATGTTCTTTCATGTGTTAAAACTCTTGATGTTTCTTATAACAAAACATTAACCCTAAGTAAAAAAATATAATTTTGACTAATAAATTATTCCTACATTTTATTGTAGTTGACTTGTTCATGTTAAGATTAGTATTAGCCTAAGAGATATTTCCAAAAGTTTTCAACACCTATTAATCACTTTTTATTTTTGGCTTCTGCCTATGACATTGTCATAGATTATCCAAGAAGGTAAAAAGGTATTAAGCACTTAGAAATAGCCATTAGATATTTATGTCTGATCTTTAGTGTTAGAGTCAAAGCAAGTGATGTATAAACTGATTATTTTTTAAGAAATGAATCAAACCAGTACACAGATAAATAAAATATTTTTGCCTGGAATAGAAGTCCTAAGACCTGACTTCTAGGCTATCATAAGCAGGCCACTTTATCTCCCTGGGCCTGAAGCTTCTCATCTGTTAAAGGAAGGGTTTAGCTATGTCACAGATTCCCAGACTTTCCCAGTTCATGGTATTTTTAGTGTCTCAGTAATTTTTTTCACAACATCACAGGGTAAAAGAAATTACTTTACAATTCCCATTATTAAATAGTTAGGGCCAAAATTACATATGTCTTTCTTAACCACTTTGTAGCTATTTAAAAAAATAATACACATTTAAAAAAATTTATTTCATTCTTAATAAGATGTGCACATCTATCGGCACTTTACAAATTCTCAAATCTTGGAATTGGATTAGAATCACTACCCTCATTTTCCGTTCCACCGTCATTTTCTCATGGTCCTTGTGTTTTGTAACTACAACTTATCAAAACCCAGCATCACAAAGGTATGATGTCATCAAAAGGAAGAAGTACGATTTAATGTTGAAGCTCTGAACTACATGGAGCTGGTGGTTTGCATAGTGTCCAACTGATGTCATTGTGTTGGCTAAGTGAAATGGATGAATACATGTACTGTGACAGAATAGGGTTAGTGTTCAATTTAGTTATTTCCCTTTATTCTAAAACAGCTACTATTTATAATAGCATTCCTAAAACCTACTTCTTTTTCTCACAATATGTAGCAGGAAAAAGGAACACACAGACCTATAGCTGCATCTGAAACCTTAAAAAGCCATCCCACATAAATGAAATAAGAAGGTAACATTGCTTTGATAAGGCAGTAATGTATTCATAAACTCCTAAAGGCATTTTTTTTATTATAAGAAAGAATGTTATTACATAAAAATTGCTCACAGAAAAAATTTTAAATCTTAGTGATGGCCAGAAACCACACTTTGAGAATCATGTTCAACAGTGGTCATGTTAGAAGTAGCAAGTGATAGTTTTTAGAAAGTGACAACATTTTTTTTTAAGGGCATTATACTACAAAGACTGATTTCATTGACATACAAAGCAAAATTTCTCAGGGAAGTGCATGATGTCACTATTAAAATAAATCCTTAAAATCATATTATTGGTATACAAAAATCAATTACTAAGACTGTAATATAGTATAGCATCATAGGATTTCTGGATAATGAAAATAGTCCTGAAGTCAAGCAGAAAATTAGGGTATGGAAGTAGGAGAAAAGACAGAGAATGACTGTACCAAGTAACTAACAACCTTAAAAAGGGTGGACATTTTGACAAATCAAAACCACACTGAGATACTAGGTCACATTAGAATCAGAGTGGCTAAAACTGACAACTCAGGAAACAACAGATGTTGGCAAGGATGTAGAGAAATGGGAACCCCCTTGTACTGTTGGTGGGAATGCAAATTGGTGCAGTCACTTTGAAAAGCAGTGTGGAGGTCCCTCAAAAAATTAAAAATAGAACTACCCCACAACCCAGCAATAGCACTACTAGGGATTTATCCAAAGGATACAGGAGTGCTGTTTCTAGGGGCACATGTACCCCAATGTTTACAGCAGCACTCTCAACAACAGCCAAATTATGGAAAGAACCCAAACGTCCATCAACTGATGAATGGATAAAGAAGATGTGGTTTATATATGTACATATAATGGTATACTACTGGGCAATGAGAAAGAATCAAATCTTGCATTTGTAACAACGTGGATGGAACTGGAGGGTACTACGCTAAGTGAAAAAATCAGAGAAAGACAGATGTCATATGTTTTTGCTCTATGTGGAATTTGAAAAACTTAAGACCATGGGGGAAGGGAGTGGGGAAAAATAGTTTCAAACAAAGATGCAGGCAAACCATAAGAGACTCTTGAGTATGAAGAACAAGCTGAGGGTTGGTGCGAGGGAGTGGGGGAGAGGGGAAAATGGGTGATGGGCATTGAGGAGGCCACTTGTGGGATGAGCACTGGGTGTTATATGTAAGCGATGAATCATGGGAATCTACTCCTGAAGCCAAGAGCACACTGTATATACTGTATGTTGGCTAACTTGACAAGAAATTATATATTGTTTTTAAAGGTGGACATTTTGTAAAACAAACAAAGAAACAAACAAAAAAACCCTAAGATTGCTTCATGGGATTTAATTCATTTCATATACTTCTTTTCTAAAAGGAGCTTCAAGTTACACAATCAATAAATTAAGTTTCAAAATGCATTTTTCACCCCAGAAGTTCCTCTGCTAGGAGGAAATTATTTGTTTACACTTTATACATTTTATATAGAATGGTGATGG
Source organism: Acinonyx jubatus (assembly GCF_027475565.1). Classification (NCBI taxonomy): domain Eukaryota; kingdom Metazoa; phylum Chordata; class Mammalia; order Carnivora; family Felidae; genus Acinonyx; species Acinonyx jubatus. The sequence continues at coordinate 58,292,066 of NC_069383.1, read as the reverse complement.
ACAGGAATGCAGAGATGGAGAAATAAAAGAGAAGGTCAAATAGAGACAGCAAAGTCTGTCATTTTTGGGAACTTGCTCCCTCTTTTGCCTTAAGCTGAAAGCTAGCTTTCCCTGAGGCTGGACATCTCCCAAATGGTGCCTAATTATTTTCTCTCATCACACATCCAGGGCATGGGGTCTATGTCCACTTCCTTCCCTGTTGTCATTTCCCAGGTCACTTTTATTTTATCAACTTGTAAAACTAAAACAAAATCATCAACCACAAAACAGACCTGGTTTCCTTTTAGGTCATGCTAGAATACCCTCCTCATCACATCTTTATCTTTCTGACCAAAAATTACCAGCTACTGCATCTCACCCATTGTCCTTTCCTCCAGCTTCTGTGGTGTAGTGCTCCTCAAACTTTATGTACACTTCAGTTATCAAAATTCAGATTTCTAATTCTGACTCAAATTCTATTCAAAATTCAGATTCTGATTCTGTAGAGACCCCCAAGTGAAGTCTCCATTTCTTATAACTTCCCAAGAAGCCATGGACCACCATGAAGAGTAAAGCACTAGAGGAGATTTTTCTGCCATTACCTAATCTACTATAATCCTAATTCTCCTGTTCTGCTTTGGAACTCATTCTTCCCTGCCCTTACTATTTTTAATATCTATTGTTCCTTCACCGCTCCTTGTCTTTCTTAACTGCTTAAGTAGCACCCATTAAAGCGTGCACGCTCACACACACACAATCACACACACACACACCTACCTCAATTTAACCCTTTACTCCCCACTAGCTACCATCGCAGGTCCCTCCCTTTCACAGCCAAACTTTTTTAAAAAAAGAAATTGTTAGAAAGAAAGAACTGTGTTTGCTTATGCCATTTCTTCACCCCCAATACAGAAGTGGATTGGATTCTGTATCTGCATCAATCTTACTTGCAGGTCATTAGTCCATCAACATAATGTTCACTAAAGTCACCAATGGTTGCATGTTGTGAAGCCAACAAAGACATTTTCAGTTCTCATCTTATTTGAACCTATCAACAGAATTCATTTCTGTGAACCACACCTGATATTTTTCCACATTGTTCCCTATGACATGATGGTCTTATTTTCCTGTTATCCTGTTATTTTCCTGTTTCTAGCGACTTTTTCACTTGGTTTTATAGGACCACAATCTTCTATCCAGCTATTAGATATTATATATTGAAGTTCTTTGGGACATAGTCCTTTTCCAGTATATATTTTCTAGTATATATTTGTACCGTATAAACTCCATGCTCTGTCAACCACTTTTTTTTTTTTTGAGAGAGAGAGAGAGAGAGAGAGAGAGAGAGAGAGAGTGCATGCATGAGCAGGGGAGAGGGGCAGAGGGAGAGAGAGAAGAGAATTGCTCTCTCAGCATGGAGCCTGATGCTGGGCTGGATCCTGCGATCCTAGGACCCTGGCATCATGACCTGAGCTAAAATCAAGAGTCAGACACTCAACTGAATGAGCCACCTAGGTGCCCTTAAATGCAAATGACTTCTAAATTTATGTCTCCAGCTTACACATCTTCTTTGAATTACAAACTTGTATTTCCTATCACCTACTTGACATCTTCTCTTAGATGTATCAAAGGCACTTCAAATATAAGAGATCCGAGCTATATTAGTGATTTCCCAAAAGTACATGCCAGTATCACACAGCCAGGTACATAGTCCAGAAAATTATTAAGTTTTTGATACATCCTCTTCTCTGTCATATATCCACTCTATCTTCTGAGGCCTCCCAAATGTCTATAGAATGTAGTCTACTTACTTCATCTCCACCATCATCTCCATCCTAGTATCAATGATTGTCATCTCTGGGCTGGGCTACTACAAATGATTTCCTAAGGAGTATTACTTCCATCCATTCTACTCTGCTCTTCCTTCTTTAATCTATTCTACACGCTGCAGATATGGTATTATTTTTGAAACACAAATTTCACCATTTATGCCCTGAACTTGTTTTGATCCCTTGTATCAGTCAAGCTTTTTCCCACTAAAGCGATGTTGCTTGTACTGTTTCAATGGCTTGGGATGTTCTTCCCTCCTTTCTCCTAGGTAACCCTGCTTATCCTTCAGACCTCAAGTCAATTACCATTTTTTTTGTTGTTTTTTTTGTTGTTTTTTTTGTTTTTTTTTTGTTTTTTTTTTTGTTTTTTTTTTTGTTTTTTTTTTTTTGGAAAGCCTATCTTTGCCTGCATGACTTGGTCAAATTCATTTACTAGATCACCATATTCCCATATTCCTTGACAGGCTGTTATATTTCTGGTTTTGTTCACCATTATCTTCCCAGTACTAGAACACTTCCTGACACATAGGTGTTACTCTCAAAATATCTTTTGATGAATTAATGTATGGAGAGGATAATATCAGTTGAAGAATCCCAAATGGTATGGGATTTGAGCTGGGCACTCTCTGTAATTATTGAAGAATAAGGTAGAGGGAGATGAATAGGGATATTGCAAAGAACAAAATGTAATAGCACTTTCTTTAATAATTAGGAAGGAAGTCGAAGAGGAGTTGAAGATATTTCATAAGTTGATCTAGAGAATGGTAAGGCCAATGATAAAGCAGTTTCAGCTAAATAAAATGATAAGCTCAATTTATCCATCAATGGCACTTGAGGTAAGAAACTTACCAGTTTGGAAAGGGCTTGAAGACATGTATAAAATGTAGGATAGAATATGGTGTGAGATGTCATCTAGGCATCCTGGTCTAGGTGCACTTTGTTGCTGACAAGCAAATAAACTTCTCTGTGTTCACTATCTTGGTTACCAGCACAGAATAAGAAATCATGGGCCATTTGAGTGCGCTCTCTTCTATTTTCTTATCCCTTTTTATCATCATCTATTTGTTCTTTTCTGTCCCACGGCCACTTCCTTGGACTTTCACCTGAACTATTTCAACAACTCTCTTACTACTCCCCTTGCATCCAGCCTTGTTCTCCTGTAATACAGTTTGCACTTTCCTCCCAGAGTGACTTTTCTAGGACACCACAATGTCACTTTCATGCTGCGTATCTTTAAAAGGTTTCCACTGACTACAAAATAAAATCTAGATTCTTCATCAAGGCTTTCTGATTTGATCCTAGAAGTCCTGAAGTTCTCTTCCAATACGTCTCTCCAATCATACCAGACCACTTCTTATCTCTAAGTGCCTCCTTTCCTTCTTCGTTGTTTCCTTTCCGTCCTATCGAAATCTGGCTGGAGAGTAACAAAGTTATTCTGACTGGTAAGGAAACAACAACAACAAAAGACCAAGGAAACTCTTAGCCTTCCAGTTCAACTCAGATGTGGCCTCCTGAATGAAGCTTTCCCCTCTAGGAAAATATTTAGAGTCCCATTGGTTATCTGCCAGCTCACTGTAACTCTTAGCCAAAAGTTAGTTGAGTCACTGTCTCTCACATAGGTGAAGTTAAGCTCACTATTTGGCATGTCTCCTTGAGCTAGTCTAGCTACAGAGTTTGGCTCTACGTAATCTGTTGTCACACCTCCCTTCTAGAGGTGTGGAAATGTTTCCACAGAATCCTCCCCTTGACCTAAAGAAGACAGCTACGCGGAGGGGGGAGGGCGTCGTTACGTTTTACGTCATCACGTGCAGGGAGGGTGGGGCCCTCAAGGGAATGTAATGAGGGGCGTGGCCAAGTGGCATAGGGCGGGGCTACAACGAGCTGGGCGGGGCCGCAGTGGAGTCGGGGCGCTTCTGCTCTTCAGCCGCTGTGCACTGAGTCCAGAGGCAACGCTGGGAGAGTCCCCTCGACGCTCGGTCCCGAAAACGTGATCAGGACCACCGGCTCAAAGCAGAGGCAGCTGCGTAGTCTAGCGGAAGCTGGTGGTACGGGAGTGCGGCCGAAGTCTGAGCTCTGCAGGCGGGAAGCACCCGGGATAGGGGAAGCCCCAGGAGCAGCGGAGCTGCGCCTCCCTTACCCGAGGGGCCGCGGCGACGGTCGCGGGGCGCGGCGCCACAGCGCGCGACCCAGGCCGGTATTGCAAACAGGCTGCCCAGGCTCCTCCTCCACCCGGGCCGCCTACCTGCGGACAGCGCTACGCCGCCTCTGCCGGTGTTGGAGGCACCTGCGCCGCCTTGCTCTCTGGTCTCCGCCCCTCGCCCCTCAGCGCCAGGCCCGGGCGGCGCACCTGGACGCGCGGGGCTGCGGGAGCCAGGGTTCGGGGCGCGCGGCGTCCTCGCGAGGACGCAGGTGGAGCGGGCGCGACTTCGTGGAATCCGGCGCCGGCCGCTGCAGTCGTCCGGGTCGCTCCGGGTCCCGGGAACCTGGCCGTCTGCGCCCGCTCCTGGGGAGGAGCCGCCGCCGGCTGGGCACCATGAACAGCAGCAGCTCTCACATCACCTACGCCAGTCGCAAGCGGCGGAAGCCGGTGCAGAAAACGTGAGTGTGCAGAGCTAGTCTTCCGCGCGGAGTGTGCGCCACTGCACCCCGGTGCGGGAGGCGGCCCCACCCGCCTCCAAATCCCCGCCGTGCAGAGATTAGGTTCATTCGCGATACAGTCCGTGGAATCGAGATTTAGAGGCCGGCCGACAGACCCAGGCCTTGGATTTTTAGTTTTTAATGATCGCGTTTAAAAAAATGCACCCCCTCCCACTTCGCGGTGCACACGCACCCTCCCGCACCCCCACCCATCTGCACCTCTCTTTTCTGTGGTCTTAATTTGTTGACTGGTCTAGCCTGCCCAGTGGGACTGGTGGATTAATTAACACAAAACCGCCTTGAAATCCTCGTCGATTTTTAATATTCTCATTGGTTGGGTTAGAGGACGGTTATTATTTTCATCCTGGTAGGGCCAGATGTTTTAAAGAGCTAAACACGTGCCGTCTGCAAAAAAGGGTCTGAGTTCCTCTGAAGGTATTTTTTGGTCTCTGCAACCGGCTTTCTCTTAGCTCTTATTTACTTATTTGGCAGTAATTTTATAGCGCTCAACGTGATCATATCGGTGAAATGTATATACAGGGGAGCAGGGATGAATTGAGTGTAGTGGACAGGATAGAGCGGGGGATTTGTATTTTCAGCCACCCTTTTGGGGACTTTTCTTACCACTTTTGAAGTGATTTTAGGGTCTGTAAAGTGAAAGATTTAAAGCTGGAATTACTGAAACACGTTTGCATTCTTAGCATTTTTCTCTTTTTTCCCTTCCTTCAAAGTTTTATCGATTCTAATAGATTAATTAGAAACTTAGATATTTGTTTTGGTGATATATATTTGTGTGAGATGGTAAAAACATTAAAATAATGTTTCAGGAAAAAAATTAATGCTTGACACAGATTGCTGAGATCGTTATATTCGCGTGTTTATTACTAATTTGATCTTTGAGCTACTTAACATTTTTTCAAATCTTCATAAACCATTTTAAGAACAGAAACGTTTACTCAGAACAAGTCAGAAGTGTGCACTTTGCTTAAAACTCAGTTTAGATCACTAATTCAGATCAGAAAAATCACAATTCAAAATTTGTGTTTGGAACCAGTAACAGGTTTAAAAGTTTCATTATTCTGAAGTTTTAATTTCCTTTTAGAATTTCAATTATAGTTCTTCAGGTCTAGACTTGGCCTTAAGAGGAGATACTAACCTATAAGTAGACTGATTAAAATTTGGAAGTCTTATCCTGCAGTGTGGCTGGCATTAGGAATACTGCCTAGTCAGCAGTTTTCTGCCTTGCCAATTCTGTGGCATTGGCTTAAAATACTTATATTTTATAAAGGAGTTCCTTATATAAAAATGTATTTGTCTAACTCGGCCTTGTGTTTGGTGGTTATTTAAAATAACCAGAGGCATCCCAAATGCCTCTTCTATGTATTTGTTAATACAGTAGTATACTTAGCCTAATATAAAGGCAGTATCATGGATTTTATGTGTATGGTCAGAAAACTTGAAGATCTCCGTGATGAATTTTTAGGTTTTAATCATTGTTGTAACAAAGCATCTAGATGACTTTTTTTTTTTTTAATCAAAAGCCTTGATGTTGTATTCATTATAAAGTTTAACATCTTTGGCTTTTAGTTAGCATTTTATTTATGTAAGATCTATCTTTCGTTGTTTTATTTTAGCGTTTTAATATACTTCAGAAAACTTGTAAATACATTTGTATTTAACAGTCTCTTGTAATACAGTATAACTAAAGCATTTTCCACGTTCACGTTCATTTTATTTTAGTATAGATTTTATCAGATCTTTATTGAGCACTTTGTGTTGCTTGTAGTCATATAAATGTCTTAACATGTCACCATATCGCTCCCTTAAGAAAAGCCTAGTGCTGGCATTTGCAGAATCACGTGAAATTGATTATAAGTTGTTTTTACCTGAATGAAAAACGGATTACTTTATAATGCAGTTAGTCAAGGTTTATTTTAGGAATGTGGCCATTAAACCTAATGCTACGTTTAACATGCATTTAAATTACTAGTTTTTAGCTAATGAGGTCTAAAATATGCCAGCATTATCAGAAAAACACTAGTCTGAGCTGAAAATGGTATTTAACTTTGATCCCTTAAGTGAGAGTCATTTTATTTTACTTAAAGAAAAAAAAAAACATATGTTGTATCATAATTATAGGACTGTTAACAATACAGTCAATTTAATATCCAGTTTCATAAAATTTTATAATCAAGTATGTGACAACTTTAATCTGAAGCTCTTCCAGTCCCTCTTCAATTGACTGTATTAAACAAGATAATCTCCCCCTAGTGGCAAGTCTAACATTGAAAATTATCTAATTGGCACCAAATACAACTTAAATGTGTTAAATTTAATCCCACTAAAGTATCTTGTACATCGTAGATGCTCAGTAAATGTTTCCCTTCTTTTTGCAATAATTAAGTTAGGAAATTAAAGGATCCTAACCAACCTTGCACCAGACCCATGTTCCTAAAGGAAATTTCCAAAGATACCCTTAAGAATGGATTCTACCGTTGCTTTCCTTAAGGTGTTGCTCTATATGTAATCACTCTGCTTAGAACACAAACAAATGAAATTCTTCTTTTTAATTTAAATTGTGTTCCTGTTTTGTTTTCTTTGGAGATGAAAATATTGTTCATTTGTTTAGTTACTTTGTCTCATGAAGGTAGGTGAAAAGGATACCATTGAATTAAATAGAATCTTTTTTTCCTGTTGATAATAACTTTGTATATATTTTTACATTTTTTAAAGTTTTGTTACTACTGGAAAAGTCGAGTGGTACTTCAGTTTACTGTTTTTCTACAAAGTTATTACTGATTGTTGGTAAATAATAGGTGTTGAGTAAATGACATCTACACTTAAAAATGATAGTCACAGCAGTGGTGATCAAGACAGCCATCATGAAATGCCTGTATGGGTAATAACTTCTCAGTATTAGATGATCCTGGTTACCTTGTTAATATACTAGTTATACAAAAGCATGGTCTTTGTTGCTGTATTTGCTAAGTTACTATTTATTTAAGCTTCATAAGCCTCATTTATATATAGTAGTGGAATAAAATTATATATTGTTTTACTGAAAGTATTTCATATAAATATACTATGGTATCATTTCCCAAATAGCTTTTAAAATAAAGGGATAGGTCTTTTCACTTCCATAATTATTGTTTTATCATATTTTTCAGATAGCTTTCCTTAGTTTATGCATAATGACTACAGAGATCCTTATATATTGGAACTATGAAATGAATAAGTGAAAGTGTTTAGTTGTCAGCATTTATGAAAAATAACTGGCAGAAAGAGGGAAAAATGAGAAATAAATGGAAAGAGCATTAGGTCTAAACTAAAGGATGAGGCCTAGTTTCCTTGCTCTTGTAGATCCAAGCAAGTGATTGACCAGTAAAGGAGCACAGTCAATACCTATACAGTCAGTCTCACAACTAAAATGAGAAGAACAAAACTTTTTATAAACTGTAAAGACTGTAAGTCATTGTTTACTGATATAAATGAAATGGAAAATTCTATTCTATAAATAATTATAGCTTACAATATCACAGAACAATCAGTTCTCCTGTAAGAGGCAGTATATGATTATGTTCTCAATTATGATTATGGCTGAAATGTGGTACTTCACTGACATCTAAACTTATATAGTGCATGCTTAGCATTGTATATAATTAGGACAGTTACTTAGAAATAAATACCATGCAAATCTCTAACAACAGTACCTTTCTACTTCTGCAGTTTTTTTTAAATGGATTTTTTTTGCCCAAAAGTTTATCAAAAAGCTACTGTTCATTAGTACTTATTGTGATATATATGTGCACAATGTTTTACATTTTATTTTATTTTTATGATGGTAGTGTGAAAAGGTATTACTATTTATTTTATAGATAGGGATCTGGGATTCAGATTCAGAATTGTTAGGTAGCAAATGAGAAAGCTGAGTTTGAATATCAGATTTCAGGTCTTATGGCTACAAAGCTTATGTTATTACCAACTTCGCAATAATGCTCAGGTAAGTAAGTTTAGTGATTTTTATGGCACACCCATATACTAGGGATTTCCTTAATGCTCCCATTTCTCCTTAAATAATTAGTGTTATTTGCAATAATAACATTAATTAGTGTTATATGAAATAAATGATTTACTGTTTGCCAGACTTGTGCTTACCTCCGTGCTTGCATTCATGGTCTTTCCTCTTGGTCTTTCTTATGATTTACCACCTGCCTCCCTTCCTTTATAATTCCTATATGGTTTTCAGTGGCTGCATAGTACTCCATTCTGTAAATGTTCCATGATTTATTTAACTATTTTTGTTTTGGGGGGAAATTCTGTTACTTCCAACTTCTTAATATTTTATCTGGTATTTCAGAGAATATCCTTGAGATACATGAGTTTCTATGCAGATTCTTAGTTGTTTCCTTAGGAAAAATTCCTTTACGTGGAATTTGGAGGTACAAAGGTGTGTATGCATACTTTCAAGGTTGAGCCAAATATACTTTGAAATAGTATCAAATTACTCTATAAAAAAATTTATTCCTGTGGATAGTATGGGAGAGTGCCTGTGTCCTTGCATTTTTGCTTTAAAATGTGAATTGTCCATTTCATAGGCAAAAAAGAGAGGAGGGGTAGGTAATTCAACTTAAATGTTGGGTTTGTGAGTGTGTGTGTGTGCGCGCGCACGCGTACGTGTATGACGTTGTAATCCTAGTAGTAATAGTTTATTTGCAGATTTTTCTACTTGAAGTGTATTGTTTGCTTTGTCTTATATTTTTCATTTTGCTCTTTTCCCTTTGATTGAAATACTTTTTTGGGACAGTATTCCTATTAAATAACACATGTATGGTTAAACAAGTCAAGGGTATGTGTATCATGCTATCTTTTCAGCATATTAGGTATTTTCTGTTGATGTCTTATTGTCATAGTTAAAGTGATTGTTACTTCATATTTCCTCCCCCCTCACCTTCTTCACTCTCCCAATATAACTTTTTCACTGTTATGGATTAAATTAACTTTGGGTGTTTCCGTATTTTTTAACTGTAAATATTGTTTACTGCTGAGCGAAGTAATATACTGTGAGTACATTTTCCTTCCTGTTCTATGTTATCATTGATTTTGTTTGTACCTATTTTTCATCTCCGTATTATTTATATCTGGGTTTAGCTATCTTTTAGGTTTATTGGATACAGATTGTTTCTGTCTCTTGTTTTCCTTTCTAGCATGAATTATCTGAAGAGAAGGATCTTTTTAGAGAGCTGTGTACTTGGCTGTCACAAAACCAGAAGTGACTTACCTGTCTTTTTAGACCTGGTTTAGATGCCAGATCTTCATGAACCTTCCCCTATTGTTCTACCTGCTCTTACTTTCCTGAACTCCTGAGCATCACTTTTATGGCAACTGTATGGCACATTTGTTTGATATTGCCTTCTTATAATGCATCTCCTCCTAGTAAGAAAGATAAGTTCTTCAAGGTTAGCTCAGGCTTTTATTTGTGTTTGTAGCCACCAGAGCTTCTTAATACCATGCACACGGTCAGTATTTACAATTATTTACTAAACAATTGACCACCACTTAAAATTGTCATGTTTTAGTGATTTTAGTATAGTAGATACTTTTTGTATGGGTTCCAAAGGACATACTGAAAAAAAAAAAAGTACATTCATATAAGAAAGGAAAAAGGAAACACTTTCAATGGCTTTTTTCAGGATTTTGGAAGTAACCGTGATTTCTAGGGCATCTTTCATGTTCCAGGTTTTCACTGTTAAAGTCTTGTGCTAGAGATTATGTGCTGTTTGAACCTTATTGCCTATCCTTAGGTATAGCAAAAAGGGGGAGAGGGAAGGACTCATCACAACTATACAGTGGCAGCAGCAGGTGATTGAAGAATTCTGGTTCATTAAAAGTGACTTTCAGCTAGAATTCTCAGAAGTTTCTGTAGATTTTTTCCCCCTTCATCTGGGAAAGTAAAATATCCAGCCGTATTCACCCTGCCAATGAAATATGACTTTATTTGTGTCACAGATCACCTGTCCAATGTTACATTAATCATATAATTTATGACTTGAAATATTTAACATTTACTTTCAGAGATAAATAAGTACACACTGAAGCCATTGAGGTGGAAATGGTGAATGAATGGCTTGAGTAAAGTCAGTATGGGGCAGAGATTTATTGAGGATTATTTCAGTTTCATAGCCATTGGCTAAAGTGAAGAGTAGTACCGTATCACATGCTAAGAAGGGAGTGCCTAAATTCTGGAAAATATAAATGAGAAGACACCGAGGTACAGGAGCTGGAAATAAAGATTAGCAATTTATTGGTAAATTGACAGAAGCAGTGGGAATAGATTAAATCACTGAAAGGAAAAAGCTGATAGAGGAGACTCAGTACTGTGATAGGTAATCTGTTAGAAAACGTTGCTTTAATCTCATAGGATTACTGAAACTGTATCTTTGCGTGACATTTGAGGTTTTATGATAAATGTCATATGAAAACATAAACATTTACAGCTGTAGTAACTTATAGTAACCCAGATTAAACTGGGTTAGACATTTAGCTTGTTTTCAACACTGGGCGCAAGTGAGGAGTCTAATAGACACTCTACACTGGGATATTGAAAAGGCTTTAAAGATGGCACTCATACTAGCATTGGATGTGGCGTTGGGCTTGTCAATAGCAGTACTTACAGCATGCAGGGCTTTGAAAACAGAAGCATGGCACACAGTCAGCTAGAGTCTTGATTTCACAACAGTTTTGATTTGCAGGTTGGGACAAGGTTTTGAGGTAAGGCTTTAAGAAAATAATAAATTGCTTCTTCGCTTTATCAACATCAGTGGTCTCTCTATGTCAAGAGATATCTTAACTTCAGATCTCCCAAGTCTAAGGTTACAGGGATGTTTGTTTATATTTCAAATATAGCCTCTCATTTAAATAGGTAGTTGGCAATATATATTTTGGCATAGATTTAAAGGCGATACAAAAGTAAAAGTACTAGCATAACCCAAGTCAGGTGTAACTGATGTAAGTTTACTTTTTCTATCTAATTATTATGCGCATCTTTAAGATGTGTAGATAAGAATGAAATACTTTCACAAAATAGTTGTAAACATTTCTCACAAAATCAGTGACAGAGTATGCCATGTCGGTTGCTTTAGTTTTAACAGTAGTGCATTTGAAATGCCACATCCGGTGGGTACTTGTCATTTAATTTTTCTGTGTATTTGATTTTGTTTTGTAATATCCAGAATATTCCAACCTGGTTCTTTTCCTGTCTTCTTGTAATTCCTCCTCTGTTGTCTTTGCCTGTACCTCTTCCCCAATGTTATGCCTAAATGTCTGTATCATCAAGCTCTGTCCTCTCGTCTTGTTCTCTTTGTTTGGTGTACCTTCCATTAGGAAGTATAGTCCTTACCCCAACCTGCTTCTTCCTCACTCCATGTTTTTCTCTTCCGTACTTCCTGTGCCCCATCAGCAAACATTGGAGTCTTGCTATATAGCAAGCTTTATGATGGGCATAAAGTGCTGTGTTGAAGTATCTCATACCAGGCCTTACTTACTTTCCTTCCTATCACTGCCTTTGGTCAGGTCCTGATAACTCTTTTTCCAGATACTTTTGATCAGCAAACATTAATTGAAGGTCCACTCTGTGGATAGTACTATGTTGAGCACTGGGGATACAAAAACGATCAAGTTTACAGGCATAAGAGCAATAAACAAGTCTAAGTATTACCAGTTACATAACACTTAAGAAATTTGATCTCATGCTAAATATTCCATAATGTGTATGATAGATAACACATTAGAGCTGTGGAAAGTTTTAGTTTGTCTTGGTTCATTGTGTTACTGTCTTGTCCCCAATGTTTTATAATCATTACTGGAAAGCTACCAAGAGTGCGAGACGAAATGCGTTTCCAGTTTATTGGAAATACTATCTGCACAGGATATTCCTTAATGGAATGATTGTATAAGACATTTGCTTAAGATGCATAAGGTACAGAAGTAGTACAAGAGGGATCCATTGTGAGTAGGTCAGGGAGGACTTTACAGAAGTCATCTAATTGAGCACGGCTTTGTAGCGGATGAGACAGAACAAGAGGATTCTGGAGAGTAACATGTATGAAAGCACCAAAGTATATATTGATAACTAAGTACTTTCTTCTGTCTGGAGTATAATGGACAAGAAAGGCTTTGGCTGCAAGAAATGAGGCCAGAGGAATAGTTAGGGGGCTATAAAAGATCAAGAGGTGTTTTGCTTCTAGGCTAAGGAACATAGACTGTCCAGAGCGACTGAAATTTTTAAATCCTAGGAGTGTTGTAGATTTGTATTTTAGAAACAAGTGCTAGCTTCACTGAGAGTTGCCCTACATTTCATGCTCGTCATCACCAGAGTCGGCTTAGTAAAACACAAGACTGGTCATGTAAATCCCAGCTCAGAGCTTAAGATGACTCCCAGATACCAGAGTCTAATTTTACACCATTTCTGTGAGGAAATTGTCTGTTTGCTCTATCTTGAACATTTTTTTTCATCAGATACCCGCACAGCTCACTCCTTCATTGTATTTATGTCTGTGCTGAAATGTAACATCAGAGACCCTTCCTGGCTATCAAAACCAGCATGCTTGTCACTCTTTAGTTCCTTATCTTGCTTTATTTTTCTTTTTAACACTTAGCAGCTCTGAAAGTTATATGTTTATTTATTCACTCAACTAGTTATTTATGTTTCCTGCCACTGGAATGTAAGTTTCATGAGAACAGGAACATTAGTACATGTAATATAGTTCACTGCTGAGTCTTCTGTGCCTTGCCCATGGTAGGTGGTTACTATTTGTTGCATGAATGTGGCCACAACCACTTTCCCCTTTCTCCTCTCTCTTGTACTCTATGCTTCACACTCCGCACAGGGGACTTTTCACAGGCCACCGTTTCTCAGCCCTGCCTCCTCCTGAAATCCCGTTCATCTTTAAAGGTCCATATCAGATACTACCTTGTCTATAAAGATCTTAATTCAAGTAGTTAGTTGCTCACATACTTTGCTCCCATAACACTTTTTGAATATGTAGGAGAGGAATGTTTTCCTAGACTATCCAGGACATGATAACTGCAAGTAAATATTTGTGTCGATAAGAGATTAATCAGAGAATTATTCAGGGAGGTAGACATGCATTATAGGTAACTTTTGAAAATCATTTGATTAATTGAAGAAATTTAGAGATGACTTGAATTTGATTACAAATGCAGTATGATTAAGGAAAAATAGAGAAAGAATCATCTGTTTCTGTTAAGTATGCAATTACACAGTCTGGAGAAAGTACCTGATTTATTTTGTATGTATGCCATATACTTTATCAATTTATTAATTCTTACTTTTGTAGAAATAACATGAACTGGGGGCGCCTGGGTGGCTCAGTTGGTTAAGCGTCCGACTTCGGCTCAGGTCATGATCTCAGTTCGTGAGTTCAAGCCCCGCGTTGGGCTCTGTGCTAACAGCTCAGAGCCTGGAGCCTGCTTCGGATTCTGTTTCTCCCTCTGTCTCTGCCCTATCCCCACTTATGCTCTGTCTCTCTCTGCTTTAAAAAGTAAAACATTTGGGGCGCCTGGGTGGCGCAGTCGGTTAAGCGTCCGACTTCAGCCAGGTCACTATCTCGCGTTCCGTGAGTTCGAGCCCCGCGTCGGGCTCTGGGCTGATGGCTCAGAGCCTGGAGCCTGTTTCCGATTCTGTGTCTCCCTCTCTCTCTGCCCCTCCCCCGTTCATGCTCTGTCTCTCTCTGTCCCAAAAATAAATAAATGTTAAAAAGTAAAACATTAAAAAAATAAATAAATAACATGAGCTGTAATAAAAACAGAAATAGATAAGTTCTGAAGAAATTACTTGTTGGGAACAATATATAACAAACATTAAAATTTTTATTGACTTTATAAAAAGATTTTTTAATATTTATTAATTTCTGAGAGAGAAAGAGAATGAGAATCTCTGAGAGAGAGAGAGAGAGAGGGAGAGAGACAGTGAGTGAGTGGGGGAGGGGCAGAGGGAGAGGGAGACACAGAATCCGAAGCAGGCTCCAGGCTCCCACCTGTCAGCACAGAGCCCAACACAGGGCTTGAACACGTGAACCATGAGATTGTGACCTGAGCCGAAGTCAGATGCTTAACTGACTGAGCCACCCAGGTGCCCCTTTATTGACTTTTTATTAATTTTTAAATAAAGTATTACTTCTCCACATACAACATTGAAAACATAAAGTATCTAGAAATATTTTGATTAAATCAGCACTATATTCAGGCCAGTTTCTACTTTTGAAGATGCCATCATTTGAATTATCAAAAATGCCTTTGTCTTCTCAATAAAGGCTGGAGGGAAATGTCTTTGTTGTAAGAATGCCCTGCATAAGATTTTATTTTTCTGGCAAATGGAAAGGTGAAGAGGCATGATCTTTGTTTTTGTTTTTTTTTTTTAATATCTTGTCTATATTTCATTGTGTGTGTGATGATCTGTCAGTTCATTTTAAATAATGAATTTCTGCTGTGAAATCCTGGCTAAGACCTTTCTGTGAAGTTATGCAGTTTCTCATATCTGAACTCAGGTTCTACTCTTAACTATAAATATCTTTTCTCTCAGATGAAAATCATGCTACATGTTGGGGATTCATTAAATTTTCTAAGACATAAGCTATGAAAGCTAATAATTAAGTAGAATTATTGACCAGCCCTAAATGCAAAATTTGCAAGGAATTACAGTTAACCTCTAATATCTGTCACTCAGCAAATATAAATAACCAAAGCCAATTTTTTTTTTAAATATTGGAGGACCCCATTAAATGCCTAGATGACCATATAGAGGTGCCAGAAGGACTTTGAATAGTTGTCACTGACAGGATGAAAGTGTTAAATATAGGAAGCTGGGGTGATTAGGGTAGCTCCTATTTATCTACATCATAAATGATGCCAAGATGCTTCTTGAGGAAGATAGCAAAGGAAGCATAATCTTCACATAATTAATTGCAGATTTCTTTTTCATTTCTTTCTGGAACAGTGTCTGGGTTTGAAAAAATAATCCTACTGGATTTGTTACTGGGAATCACTGTACCACAAATGTATGAAGTGAAGGAAGTATGAAGTATATAAGATGCACTCAGCATTTTCTTGAGTTCATAAGCTTTTAATAAAACATTATGAGGAATTTTACCAATTTTTTTTTTGTTTTTCTTAATTACGATACAAAGGAGCCTTTTGAAGGGATTTACGTAAACTTGAGTAGACTTTTTGGTGTGTGTTTCATTAGAGAAATACCTGAAGAGCTATAATGCAATAGAAATTTTTACTTTATCTATCTTATTTTGTGGTATTTTGTTTGTTTTTCAGTGTCAAGCCAATCCCACCTGAAGGAATCAAGTCCAATCCTTCCAAGCGACATAGAGACCGGCTTAATACAGAGTTGGACCGTTTGGCTAGCCTGCTGCCTTTTCCACAAGATGTTATTAATAAGCTGGACAAACTTTCAGTTCTCAGGCTCAGTGTCAGTTACCTAAGAGCCAAGAGCTTCTTTGATGGTAAGAAGAAGTTTTGTTTATTGCTATATATTAAAATTTAAGTAGCAGAGCCAAACTTGTAGTATTTCTAAAAATACGTGTTCCAGGTTCATTCATCAGAAAGATGCTTCCACTTGCCTGATTTGTAGTGTCATTCTGTGAAAATCATAGGTTTGAAAGTTATGTCCATATAGTTTCCAGTTCCACTACTCCTTCCAATGCAATTTTTTAAAGTCTGTGTCCCCCCCCCCCCCATTCTCTCAATGAAGGGAATAAAACACATATACTATGACATATTTTTGCTTATTTCCTTCAGTATGTTTGGGTAGATATTTATTCTTTAAAAAAATTATGTACACTTCTACTACTATATATTAACCGTGTGTTTACTCCAGGAAAATGTAAATAATTTTATTCCACCAGAAGAAGTATTACATTACAGGAGTCAGAATTGGATTCCAATCTCATTGTGCCATGATAAACTATTTGATTTTAACCAAACCATTTAGCATCCCTATACCTCAGTTTACTCAGCCATGAAGTTACTTTCTAATCATATATGATTTCATAGCAATTAAGTATTTTATTGGAAATTTTTGTTGGAAAATAAAGTTTCATTGTATATTCTTATGTAAAATAATTCCTCAGTTTCTCTTTTTATCTGTTTATATGTCAGAAATAGATTTTTTTTTGGGAAATGTTGATTCTTTTAAATATATCATGCTATTTAACAAATAGTAGTAAAGAATTAGTGATAAAATCTGAGTGCCCTAGTCAGTGCTTCTCAAACTTTGAGTATCTACAAATCACATAGGGATCTTGCTAAGATGGGAGTTCTTATTTAGTAGGTTTAGGTGGTAGTCAGAGATTTTGCATTTTTTTTAACATTTATTTCGTTTGAGAGACAGAAGTGAGACAGAACACCAGTGGGGGAGGGCAGAGAGAGATAAGGGACACAGCATCTGAAGCAGACTCCAGGCTCTGAGCTGTGAGCATAGAGCCCGATGTGGGGCTCAAACTCACAAGCTGTAAGATCATGACCTGAGCCGAAGTCAGACCCTTAACCGACTGAGCCACCCAAGCGGGCCAAGATTTTGCATTTCTCACAGGATCTCAGATGCTGCTGCTGCTGCTGCCCTAGACCCATCTACAGATACTTGAATTTATAATATGTGTTTAGAATATTGGAAAACAGTTATTTCCCTGCAGGTTTATATTTAAATGGTTTGCTGTGTTTAGTCTGGGCATTTTTTTATTTGCTTGCTGTGTATGATCTTTATTTTGGATAAAAACTATGTAGTTTAACAGTTGTGATTTGAGCAATGCACACTGATTATGAGGATAATCATTTCAGGTCAGATTATATGTTTAAAGGTTCATAGTAGACACTTAAAATTGTTTCTTATCTATAAAGTCTTTGAATTTTCCGTTACACCAGATCCTTCATCTCTAGGATGGGTTATGTGGGATTCGGTGTGTGTGTGTGTGTGTGTGTGTTTATGTTTATCAACTAAACAGTAATTCTTTGATAGAGGTGGAACTAGAACCCTGGTTTCTGGATGCCCTGTGTTGTTTTTCCTAACCATCTTCCAATTACTTCTCTTTTCTGGGAACCATTTATATAGCACAGTCCTGAGGACTTTCCCCTGATCTGTGGTTCTCAAAGCGTAGTCCCCAGATAAGCAGCAGTAGTGTCACCTGGGAACTTGTTACAAATGCCAGATCTTGGGCCCACCCTAGACCTGCAGAATAAAACTCTGGTAGAGTGGTGGGGCTGGATGTATGTGGAAGTTTGGGAGCCCCTATCATAGACTGTAACCACTCCCAGCTTTGTGGAATAGCTGTCCTAATCCTCAGCATTAGTTCACATGCAGTGCTTACTGCTTGACCTTGTGGCAAGGGGTTCTATGACAAACAGGATCTGGTTTCTGCCCTTAGAAAGTTGACTGACTAGAAACCAGAGAGATGTTATTCCTTGACTTTGGTAAAGATGCATTGATGTTAGTCATTTTTGCCTTTTTGTTTCTTGCTCCTATATGATAGGAAATCAAACTATAAATGTTAAAAAGAGAAAAGGGGCAACTGGGTGGCTCAGTTAAGCATCTGCCTCTAGATTACCGCTAAGGTTATGATCTCACCGTTCCTGGGATTAAGCCCCATGTAGGGCTCTGCCCTTTAAGCATAGAGCCTGCTTGGGATTCTCTCTCTCTGTCTCTGTCTCTGTCTCTGTCTCTCTCCCTCTCCCCCTCTCCCTCTCTCCCTCTCCCCCTCTCCCTCTCTCCCTCTCCCCCACTCATTTGTGCATGTGTGAGCACAAGTGCCCCCTCTCCCTCTCTCTCTGTCTCTCTCTCTCTCTCTCTCTCAAAATAAATAAATACACTGAAAAAAAAGAAAAAAAAGAAAAAATGTATAGATTGTGCCCTGTTTAGAAGTAGTGGGTAAGGGGCTCTTGGGTTGCTCAGTCAGTTAAGCATTGGACCAATCTCAGCTCAGGTCATGATCTCACGGTTCGTCAGTTTGAGCTCTGAATCGGGGTCTGTGCTGAAGGTGCAGAGCCTGCTTGGGATTCTCTCTCTTTCTTTCTCTCTCCCTCTCTGCCTCTCTGCCTCTCTCCCTCTCTCCCTCCCTCTCCCTCTCCCTCTCCCTCTCCCTCTCCCTCTCCCTCTCCCTCTCCCTCTCCCTCTCCCTCTCCCTTTCTCTGCCCCTTCTACACACTGATTCTCCCTTTCTCTCTCAAAAAAAAATTAAAAGAAAAGAAATAGTGGGTTAGCATTGAACCTACTTAGCAAGTAGCCAGGTACCATTTAAGCGCTAACATAATTACCGTTTTCTAGGCAGTGTGTGTGTTTATATCTATGCACACACACATATGCTAATTAAAGTAATATATGTATGTTTAATGTATAAATTTATATAGATAGATATATTTTTTTCATGAGACACATGTGTCCTGTTGAATACCACAAGTAAGGTAGATTTCAAACCTACCTTACAAAGAATGTTATTATAGCATAGCTGGGCTCCTTTTGGAGATCTTACATATTAACAGTTATTTTCTTAGCTCTTCATTAATGAGTTAATTTTTCATTCTGGTTCAGTGTATTTAACAATAGGATCTTATTATCCTTCATCATTCCTTCATCAGTTACATTACCTTTAATTTTAGGTCCTTTGCATTACAGTTTTTAAACTTCAGTGTGTATCAGAATAACCTGGAAAGGTTACTAAAAGGCACACTCTAGGGCATGCCCCTCTTATTGCTGATTCTGAGTGGCTTCAGTGTAGAACCAAGGAATCTGTATTTTTATTATGGATCCTAGATGAGTCTGAGGCATTGATTTAACTTGGTTTTGATTACGCCTGAATTACTTCAAAAATTTTCTCTTTGCCTTCAGAAAAACAAATCCAAATGTACAAAATTTTAAGAAGAATATAAATGTGTTTGCTTAGGTTTTAGTGGAATGTATACCGTAAGTAGTTTCTTAAGTTGTTCACGGAATTAGATGGAAACTGAGAGATACAATCAGTAGAAAAGATTCCAGTCTTTTCCAGGCCTCCAGTGATGTAGGATGGCAATTCAATATTTTGAAAGGACACAGACAATTCATTTTTCAAGGTAATGTTTAAGATCTGAACAAATGCTAAATGCTACAAACCAGGAGACTTGGAGCATGCGGACAGTTTAGGATTCTAATGTGCAGTAAAACCACTCTCCTACTAGGGAAAACAGTATAGCGAAGTGAAGGGAAGCTCTAAGTGAATAACAGGATGCAAACAGGGGGTGTGTGATTCCTGCGGAAAGAACAATATAAACGAGTAATCATACAATCTTGTTAAAAAGGAAACTCAAGTTTTACTGTAACAATAGATATTTTTCCAAGAAAATACATCTATTTATTGCAAGTTTAAATAATCCAGCTTGGGTGGATCTTCTTAAACTTTGGAGCCATGACTCTAATACTGCTCTGTCTGAAAAGCAGCACTTAGGATTTAAGTACACTACTATTTATCCATTTCTAATTGATCAAAACATTCTGAAATACAACTTTGAACAAAATATTTATTTTTCAAGTATGATAAAGTTAGCACTTTCTTTGACACTAGTAGATTAAAATTATTATATAATACATTTGTAATTCAGGATTGCACTTTATTCTAAACCCTGTGCAGGTGCTGAATTCACAAAAAAGAAAAAGGTAGAAAAAGATTTCTGCTCTCTAATAGCTCCAGGTCTAGTGTTTCAGCAACTGTGACAAATATAGTATGTGAAATCCTTTAAAAATGTACCTATTCAGTATTTATAATGCACTACTTAGGGAATATTTCAAAGGAAGTAAGAAGATTAGAAGTTTTGTTAGTTATTTTGGTTTGAACTGAAGAAATAATTGAGGGAATCTTTGAATACTGAATCCCTGAAAACTTGTAAACTATATTCTAGAAAATAAAGCTCAGACAATTATTTTTCAGTTTGTATTCTGTTTATGCCACAAATGAAGTAATCATTACAAACATTTTCATTTCTATATTATAGTGCTTTGGTTTTTCTGGTGCACTTAAAATTCCTATATATCGCCTGTTTCACTAACTAGGATGGAAACTCCTTGAGGGTATTATGTGTACTATTGTACCTTAACACACTTAGAACAATGTCCGTCCCATAGTAGGCATTCAGTAAATATTCATTAACTCAGTTTCACTAACTTATATCTGAAAAACAATGTAAATTTCATGTTGAAATTTTAGATTATGGATTTAAATGTACAGTTGTGGGACTTAGTTTCAGATGTTAATATTTTGCTTTTGCCAGATACTCTCTCTGCTAGTAGCCAATTACAGTTTTTGGTTCTATCGGTTATTTTATTTTCTATCTATAAATATGCAAATATGAGAAATATTTTATGGAATTGTAGCAGTAAATTTTTTTACATGGTCTCTGATTGGCTGGGTCATACAGTGAAGTGTGTACAAGAATTTAAAGATGCAAATGTGAAAGCTACATACATCTTTTTAGGATGAACTAGTATCAACTGTATCCTTCTCCAATCAGTACTTCCCTTTGCATTCCTTGCCTGTCTCTCTGCTCCTTTGCCTTCTCTTTATGAGTATTGTTCCTGATTCGCTGGTTCTTTGCTTCTTTGTTGGATGCTCCTTTTGTACCTGCCGGCAGTCTGGCAGTCTTGGGACTTAAAAAAATTTTTATTAGTGTAGACGGAATGTGCAAATAGAGCTAAGTATTTAAAAAAAAACCACTCCCTTTTGTAAATTTGATAAGAATAAGGTGATACTTTATTTTTAATTTATGCACAATGGACACACATAGACCTATTTTAAGGATTAATAACAATATATTAATAATGATAGATTAAAATAGTAAAAGCTGTTGAAGTTCTATTCAGTTTCCTCAGTAACATTGCTCTTCTGGGTTCTCTTTTATTTTTCTGTGCCTGTTTCTTTTTATAAAGACTCCTCTAAATTATGTATCTTTGAAGTTTCTTTGTAGAGTCTTTTCTGTCTTTAGAAAATTAATACCCAGGGGCGCCTGAGTGGCTCAGTTGGTTAAGCGTCTGACTTTTGATTTTGGCTCAAGTCATGATCTTGCAGTTCCTGGGATCAAAACCTGCATTGGGCATCTGCTAACAGCAGATTCTCTCTCTCCCTCTCTCTCTGCTCCTCCCCACTGACTGTGCACACACACTCTCTCTCAAATAAACATAAATAAATATTGAAAAAAAGAAAAAAATACCCACAATCCAAAATTGATGTTTTCTGATGTTGGTGATTAAACACAGTAAAGTGCCATTTTTGCCTGTCAAGGCAAATTAAATCAGACCAGAGGGGAGCCTGAGGACAGTTATAGGATCACATAGAGCTGTGACCCGACAAGTCAGTGTGGACTTAGGTCCTGGAAATACAGAATGGAAGACTGAAGTCTTTAACATTATATTTAAACTTTTTCACCAAATTCTAGAATGTTAAGATTAAACTATACTTTTTTAATTAAAAAGAAAAGAGGAGCATAAAAGGAAATCCCAAGTTACAAAATGAGTATTAAACTCAAATATCATGTTACCTCTGAGAGGGAAAATATCTAAGAAGTTTAAATAATTTACTGACTGTGACCAGTAATAGTTTATTCAGGGAGACTAGGATTTGGGTGGTTATAACCCAGCCTTTAAAATTGGGTGGTATTAAGGGAAAGGCTTGTTTCCTCTTGTATTGTGTCTATTAGTTCCAAGTCTAACAGTGGACATTGGCTTTGTTGACTGATTGGAATCAGTATGGTAATGTCATATTCTTGGTAAGAGTAATTGTAGCATCTAAAAATTTGAGTTAGATTTCATTGTCTCTTTTTAAAATATTCATTATTATGTCAGTGTTGCATTTAAATTACTTTACTTTTGGACAGCATTCCCAAAATTACAATTCATATGTCTGCTGAGGCACAAGTATCTAATGAGGTAGAAAAGGCAGAAAAGTTTTCTTTCAGTGAGGCAATAGTACGGATCAGTGGCATGTAGTATTATGTCAATAAAATATTCATAGTATATATTACACCATTAAAATATAATTATTAACTGTGAAGTCTTTTACATACTCCATTATATATGTCATGGGTTATATTTTGTGACATCTTTATAATTGAGATACGTAAATTTAACCTGTGGAAAGGAAAACTTAAACACAAGAAAGAGATGATTTTGTCTAGGTTTCAGTAAGCCTGACAAGTTTGAGGACCTGAGATCTAATTCCCAACTCCTGCATAGGCAGCTATTATAGGGAGTGGTTTCTGGTTATTTTAAAAACTAAGTAACATAGGGGAAAATCATTCTGAACCATTACATGTACTTAAAATAATCACCATTTTATAAAGTGTAGTATTATTTACATAGTGGAATGTTCTAAATTCATGAAGTCTAAAAAATGCTCTAAGAGGGGAGGATAACAATAGTTAACTTACATGATGTGGTGATCTAACATTTAGTCAACCTCATTGTCGAATATGGATCTTTGTTGACTTTATTTTAAATTAAAAAATTGCCCGTGCTCTTTTCTTGGTCTTCCTTTTGTCTTTAGTTAACAGTTCATTTCCAGTTCATTAGGTTTTCAAAAGAGAGCTATTGTGTTTATTCATCTTGAGCTTGTGTGTTTCTCTGGATTTCAATCCTGTTTTGGGGTCTGAGTAACCCAGAACGCTGTCTTGAGAAACATGTGCAGAGAATGAGCTTGAACAGACAGAGAAATGAATTAAATAAAAAGCCCTTTCAGGGGTTGAAATTTTATAAAGTTTAAGGGTTTTATTATATGTGTGCTTTTCATTCATGGGATTTGTATGCTAATTTCATCTACATTATATAATTTTGAAGTTACTGTATAGCAAGTAGTTTGCAAAAGTTTCAGCAATGTGGTACCACAGCAAATGTGATTTCTTAATTCCAGAAAGTTCTATGGTAGGTTTGTTTGCGTAAATGATGAGCACGTTTGAAATCATCCTATAGGATTCAGTTTCACTTATGTGTGGTGTTATCTACCTTACTATAATTGAACTATATATTTTTTTCCAGAATTCATATTCTAAACGTGAAACTAATTATAACATTCATGATAGCTACATAATTAAAGCTATAAAATGTAAAGATTTAAAAATGTAAAGGTTCTTTTAAAGTTTAATGTATGGACTTTCTATAATCTAATCGATGTAAACTGAAACAGGGACAAATAAAAGGAATAGTAGAATATTTTTATTGAGTCCAGTTGAAGTTGTATTAAATCCTGGCTCTTACATTTAATAATATGATCTCTTTGGATAAGGAATATACTTTCTCTTTTCTTCAGATGTTGTAACTTACAAGATTCATTAGATTCTGTGAATAAATTTAACATTTTATGATATTTTATATAGGATACTTTCATCAGTGAGTATTCATTTGCTTTGATAGGTATTTTCAAAAAAGACAACAAGTGCATATTAAAGATTCAGACTGAACCTGAACTTGCTATATCTTTTATTATGTTTTGCTTTTTTCCCTCTTGTAAATTTACTGCTTTTTAAATGGGTTTTCTCTTTGATCATACTTAGCGTTATATGTCTGTAGGATCCTTAACTGCTTGGCCATGAGCAGGTCCAGGTGGTCATAAATTGATGCGTTTAGCTTTTTTTTTTTTTTTTTTTTTTTTTAGGAAGATTACCATTGGGGTAATATTAAAAACAGTTTTTTAATGTTTATTTTATTTTTGAGAGAGAGAGACAGAACATGAGCAGGGGAAGGGCAGAGAGAGAGGGAGACACAGAATCTGAAGCAGGCTCCAGGCTCCGAGCTGCCAGCACAGAGCCGGATGTGGGGCTCAAACCCACGAATCATGAGATCATGACCTGAGCTGAAGTCAGACGCATAACCTACTGAGGCACCCGGGCACACCCATTGGGGTAATATTAAAGCCCTCCAACTTGCAATTTTTCCTTTTTTCCCCCAAATAAAGATTTTAAATGTCTGTAGTTAATTAGATATTTTTTGTGTGTGTTAATTTGATTTTTGTGTGTGTGTGTGATCTGGTTAATGCAAATCTACAGCATCATCTTGTTGTAGTGTTTTAGAAATTGTATTTACGTATAGTAGAAAATTAATCGCTTTAAGGCCTGATATAGTTACATTAATTAATCGCTTTAAGGCCTGAAATATAGTGACACTACCATTAATCATTTTTAGTTAGTAATCATATTTATGTCATATTTTGAAATCATGCTTTTACAGCTTTTCTACTTTTTGATCAACCATTTTTTAAAAAAGTTTTTAACATTTATTCATTTTTGAGAGACAAACACAGAACATGAGTGGAGGAGGGGCAGAGAGAGAGGGAGACACAGAATCCGAAGCAGGCTCCAGGCTCGCTGCTCCCAGCTGTCAGCACAGAGCCTGATGCAGGGCTCGAACCCACAAACCGTGAAGTTATGACCTGAGCCAAAGTCAGACACTTAACTGACTGAGCCACCCAGGCACCCCATAGCTCAAATTCTTGTTTGTTCAATAGCTGGTGATTTAGATTTTGGAATCATTATAATACAGTTGAAATAATATTTTAAACCATGAAAGTGAATAAAATATTCCAGAGGAGAGCATATAGAATAAGACGGAAAATACCAGAGATGAGAGAGCAAATCTGTGTGTACATGGAGTATGAAACTGTGCTGAGGTGAGACTTTGCTTAAAGATGCCTTCATTTGGATGTATTACTTGGCAGTCAAAAAGAATGAAATCTTGCCTTTTGCAACAAGGTGGATGGAACTAGAGTGTATTATGCTAAGCGAGATTAGAGAAGTGTCAGAGAAAGACAAATATCATATGACTTCACTCATATGCGGAATTTAAGATATAAAACAGATGAACATAAGGGAAGGGAAGCAAAACTAATATAAAAACAGAGGGGGACAAAACATAAGAAACTTAAATATAGAGAACAAACTGAGGGTTGGTGGAGAGGTTGTGGGTGGTGGGATGGGCTAAATGGGAGGAGCATTAAGGAGGATACTGGATGTTATATGTAGGGGACGAATCCCCGGATTCTACTCCTGAAATCATTACAGCATTATATACTAACTATCTTGGATGTAAATTTGAAGATGTATATCCATGAAAAAAAAAAAAGATACCTTCTTTTGCTATTTCAAGTTCTTAGAGGCTCAAAAGAAAATTGCACATGAAAGTGTAAACTAAAATGACATCAGAGTCCAGAGAGAAAAATTACATTACTGCAGGAGATCATTTCTGGCCCCTGACTGTCCATAGAAGCCAGAAAGCCATTCAGGTGCTTGCCGTAGAGGTTGGGAAGGGAAACAAGCAAGTCACTTCGAATCAATCTAACCTAAAATTGTATTAAATTATTTTGCTTTCTTCTAGCCTTAAATTTTCTCATATGATGTGGCGTGCCTCTTATGGTCACTTTTACAGATATTGTTGTCAACTGGAGTGTTAATTGTGTCTAGTGTCATTAAGTCTGGTCTCTCTGTTATGGAGTCAGCCTCCTGTCTCTTTATCTTAGGATGGCAGAGGCAGATTGTCACGGAACAAAAGCACTGGCAGGCAGGAGACATAGAGGCTAAGCCTTTGGCCTTAGATAAGACCTTTAACCTCACTGTTGCCCAGAGCCTTCATCGTCTCAGCATGGACAATAAGAATGTTTGCCTCCCTCATGTGCTAAGTTTGTGGTGGATTTATCCTAAAAGTATGAGCTGTATGAAGTAAATTTTACAACTAAAATTTTATATAAATTATAATTATTAATTACAGAACACTGATATTTTAGTTCTTTTAATGGGCAATTTTATTGTCATTGTTGGATATGCATAGAGGCCTTTCAGACCTGGCGTTAATATTCTCTGACAATCTCTTGAGTTAATTTTATATTTTGATTTAGAGATAGAAATTTGCTAGTAAATTTTTAGCGTTTAAGCATAATATGTAATTATTTATTTCCCCATATTGTTTACTCTTCAGAAGTGGCACACACTGAAATCTAGACACTTTGTTCAGGGAAAAGTGACATGGCTTGCTTTGGTGAGGAATACACTGTGGGCTATGTGCTACTTGCTGTATTTGTATATATACAGAATTTTTTGTTACTGCTTTATATTTTAGTCCTAAATTATGTGCTTCTGTTTTGATCTTTATAAAAGTGGCAATGAGTCATTTACTGAAGACATTCATATTAATGAAAGCACTCTTTAAGCAGAGGAATAATAATTTAAAAAAAAATAAGAGAATGAGATTCAGAACATTTAAAAGTTTGTGAATTTCTAGAGTCACTGGTTCTCAAAATGTGGCACCTGGTCCCAGCATCACTTGGGAACTTGTTAGCAACGCAAACTATAAGGCCCCATCCTAGATCTCCTAAATCAGAAATTTTAGAGGGTGAGGTCCCGCAGTGTCTTTTAATAGCCGTAGCCTTATAAGTAATTGTACTGTCTATGAACGTTTGAGAATCACTGCTTTAATTGGTTAAATTCTGCTACTTGGAATGCAGTTTGAATTCCAGTCTTGAATATGTAAAACGCTCAGTGCAACTCGTTCCCCACCACAAAGGTAAACTAACTGCTCTTATTGGTTCCATGACCTCAGGGCCCTAACACAGTTACAGTAGAATTGATTATCACTAAATGGAAAACTGGGGAAACGTTAAATAACATCTAGTCAATTTCCACTTAATTGAGAGCAGGAATAGGTCTAACTTTTAAGGACTTACTTGGCTTTAAAATAATGTGTTTTAGGTTGGCTAAAAAGATAGACTACCAGTCATGCAACCTACATTCATTCTTAAAGATAGAAGCATACATTTGCATTTTCAAAACCTGAATTTCCTTTTTTCTGCCTTTGGTGATTAGAAATTTCTAGGTAGAAAAAAAAATCTGTCAATATCATAGTGGAAAGTATGGTGTAAACTATATAGACCTAGTCTTTGTGTCCTAGGAACTCAGCATGTAGAATAGTTTTCTGGAATTTCAGTTTCTTCCTTCTTTCCCTCAAAAGAAGAACACTTCATTTACAAACAAAAACTTAGAGTTGAAATATTTCTTTTACCCCAAAGTATGTAGAAGAAGCTCTCCTTAGGTACAGTTAATATATTATTTGGAAATTATTTATAAATACTTATCCATATTGGACTAAACTAGGAATGTTTTGTTTATATTTAAGAATTACTGCATTACTTAACTCTTCCTAATTTATAGAAGTTTATGTGGTTGAATTTTATAGTGATAGCTTTGCTCTGTCTTATGCTTATATCAGTGTGCAAATGGAATTTAACTTTTTCTGCCAGAAGTAATAAAGGGGATAATAATTATTGTAAAATAAATTGAATTTAAATCAATAAGTAGAGATTTAAAAATCTTATGCTTTTTCCTGGCAAGATACTTACCATGTCATCTTTCTGTTTAATTACAAATACAGTAGCCTACAAAATATAATTTACCATATGCAATATTTCTTCCTCATGAATTTCTCTGTTGAACACTTCAGAGCATGCTTTCAAAGAGGAAATATTTAGTTTATAGGAGAAATGGAAATCCAAGCTTAGATGTATAAGGAAGGAAGGTGTCATATAGGAAATGGATATGGTTAAATACACGTGGGAGTTAAGACTTGAATCGCTTGTTTAAATGACCATTTGATAATGCTCCGATGATATTTACCCTCTAGATTCATTCATCCATTAGATTAAATTCTTGTATAATGGCTTCAGTGACTTCTCAATGAAGAATTAGGTGAAATATTTTGATGCTATAAAATCTTAATATTCCTCAGACTGTTCAAAGTCACATCTTTATATTTTAGAAAGTGTATTCTTGCAGATGGGGAGGATTTTAACAAGTGTCTGTTTATTATAGCAAACGCTTCTCATGTAACAGAATTGGCTGTGACTTACTTTCAGATGCTACATTTTGTTTCTGTGAAATATTGTATATTTCATTCCAGTGATGTAATGTGTAAGTGTCCTATGCATCTGATTCTTCATATAACTTTTATAACAATTCATCATTGTGAAGTGCTTTCAAATCTATAATGTATAGGCATCATAGCAGTCCTAATAGATGATATTCATTAATACTCCCTGTTTAGAAATGAAAATATGCTCAGTTATCTCTGGTGTGCATGAAAAAAATTTTTTTAAGTTTATTTATTTTGAGAGACAGTATGAGTGGTGGAGGGGCAGAAAGAAGGAGAGAGAGAATCCTAAGCAGACTCCATACTGCCAGTGCAGAGCCTGACGTGAGGCTTGAACTCACGAAATCTCGAGATTATGACCTGAGCTGAAACCAAGAGTCAGATGCTTAACCGACTGAACCACCTAGGTGCCCCCCTGATGTGCATTTTCAGTGTCGATTTTCATAATGATTTGAGGGTATATCAACTCAACATATAGCCCATTATCTCAAGTATCTCAATCCTGGGCTGTAAATTGTGATTCTAGGTATTACTTAGATACTCCACATCTTGCTTTAGCCCTAACAAGAATTTGTCTCCAGAAGTATCCTTGTCCTCACTTAAAGATGAAGACACTAAAGGTCACAGGTGGTTGGCGTAGGTGAGGAGTCCAGCATGTGGTTAATAATAGCTTGCACGAGTAGGCTACCTGGGTTTGATCTAGACTTCAGTGCTTTAAGCCCTCTGACCTGGAGACGGTTTCCTAACCTCTCTAAGTCTCAGATTCATTGAAAGGACAAAATAATACCCATCTCCCAGGATACTGTTTGGAAGACTGATAAGATCTAGTGTATGGAAACTGCTTGGCATACAGTGTGTGCTCAGTTATGTATCACATCTTATTACTAAGGAAATTATTTTAGGCCACTTCGATGGTAGGAAGTACACTGGTGCCAGTACCCCAAGTCATCTCACTCTTCTGTGGCTTTCTAATCAAGGGGAGAAATGCATACATGAAAATGACTAGTATTAAAGTAGCTCAAGCAGTTTTAAGAAGGGAGAGGTGGTAGGTATGAGGTCAGGAAACAGAGGACAAACTTCATGGAGGGGCATAGTTTGGGACTGGAGGCCCAGACGTAAAGTAAGATCTCTAAAAAGTCACATTAGTATATTTGTAAAACGAGAATGCGAAGGGAATGCATCTTTCCTGGACTCATCTTTGCACAGTATTTATTTAAATCCTTATTAGCCTTATTAACTAGTTATTAACTAGTTATTAACCTTAAACCTAAGAGCAACAGAAATATCTTTGGAAGAACTCTCCAGTGATCCTTCCCTAATATGTAGTTGTCACTTTTCCTACTTAAGCAGTTACACGTATTAAACATAAACCTTCCAACATTTAGAATTGTAAGCCCTGTTGTTTAAAAAGGGTTTTCTTTTTTCTTCCAAGATCCTGTAAAACTTTAATTAAATCCCATTTTGCTACTTAATCATTTCTGACATTCTTAGTTCTTTATTTCTATAACTTCTATTCCCAGCTAAGGGCAGAGTCTGATTTCTAATTACATCGGCTAATATCCCTAATACAAAGCCAGAAACAAATTGTAACTTGTTCTGAGTTGAATAGTGTCAGTGGTCCAGTAGCTCTGGTTGGAACTGACACCAGTTGTTTTAATTGAAAATTAATTTTAAGAGATTCCTGATAATTTAGACATTTTAAAATTTGATACTAGTAATATCTGTCCATTTTTATAATTACATACTTTGCTTTTTGCAATGTGTAGGTTTTGGTTTTGTTGTTTTCTTTTTAACAGTAAACCTTTTTTTCTTTAATATGAAATTTATTGTCAAATTGCTTTCCATACAACACCCATTGCTCATCCCAACAGGTGCCCTCTTCAATGCCCATCACCCATTTTCCCCTCTCCCCCACCCTCCATCAACCCTCAGTTTATTCTCAGTTTTTAACAGTCTCTTATATTTTGGCTCCCTCCCTCTCTAACTTTTTTTTTTCCCTTCCCCTCCCCCATGGTCTTCTGTTAAGTTTCTCAGGATCCACATAAGAGTGAAAACATATGGTATCTGTCTTTCTCTGTATGACTTATTTCACTTAGCATCACATTCTCCAGTTCAATCTACGTTGCTACAAAAGGCCATATTTCATTCTTTTTCATTGCCACGTAGTATTCCATTGTGTATATAACCCACAATTTCTTTATCCATTCATCAGTTGATGGACATTCAGGCTCTTTCCATAATTTGGCTGTTGTTGAAAGTGCTGCTATAAACATTGGGGTACAAGTGCCCCTATGCATCAGCACTCCTGTATCTCTTGGCTAAATTCCTAGCAGTGTTATTGCTGGGAACCCTCTTGCGCTGTTGGTGAGAATGCAAACTGGTGTAGCCACTCTGGAAAACAGTGTGGAGGTTCCTCAAAAAATTAATAATAGATCTACCCTATGATCCAGCACTAGCACCGCTCGGAAGTTAACAGTAAATCTTACTGATATTTGGTGTAACTCTTTTTTTTTTTAATGTTTATTTACCTTTGAGAGAGAGAGACACAGAGCACAAGTGGGGGAGGGGCAGACAGAGAGGGAGACAGAGAGGGAGACACAGAATCCCAAGCAAGTTCCAGGCTCCAAGCTGTCAGCACAGAGCCTGATGTGGGGCTTGAACTCAGAAATGGTGAGATCATGACCTGAGCTGAAGTCAGACGCTCAACCCACTGAACCACCCAAGCACCCCTGGTGTAACTCTTAAATGGTGCCTTGCACTGGAGCTTTTGGAAAAGTGAGAGTATAGTTAACCCTGACATTGTGAGGTTTTAATGCACTCAGTCAAATTTGACCATTAGAAAGCAAGCAGCAACAGAACAGGAAAGGAAAAAAAGCCTTTTTCTCTTCTACTTACATTGAGAAAGATTAACCATTTCCTTTGGTCTTGATTAACTGTTAGATCAATTTATGTACCTCAACCTATTTTTTTGGCCCAAGGAAATATGTTCTTTGGCCTCTTGAAATTGTTACATTCAGAGGCCAAACTTTTGGCCTCTTCTTTCAAAGTGGTATGTTTCAAGTTCTGCAAAAGCAAGAACTTGGCATAAGATTCCAGTGTGACACATGCACTGATTTACCAGAAAATATACTTCATCGTGAAAATGTTTTATATGTGAGGCTTTGCTCAACTGGAGAGAAAATCTGGTTATTAGTAAATCTTGTTTTTTGCCAAGCCAGATTATCTTTGGTGCAATAAAAATCTAATGAAATGAGTCTTAAAAGGAATGTCAAAGTCAGTTTCACTTAATGATTTCTCTTATTTGACATTGAAGGTTAAAAATAGATCAGAAAAATGGAAATACTGTATTGTAATTGTATCTAAAAGGTTGCATATTATAACAAGATAATCTATAGGATCTGGGAAACACTGCTAATAATTTACCATTTATTAAATTACTATTGAGCTGCTGAATGCCAGGAACTTCACATATATTCTCATTACTCTTCACAATAACCCTGCAAAATTGTTTTTTTGTTTGTTTGTTTTTGATTACCAGTTCACATATTAGGACAGAGAGGCTCAAAGACCCTACACATTTTAATAAATGGCAAAGCTAAGATTTGAACTTAATTCTGCCAGATACTACTATTAAATGAGATAATATTTGAGAGTGCTTGGAAAAATTCCAAGAACATAGCAGCTATTATTAGTACCCTCAGCTGTGGTGCCTCCCAAGCTACACAGACACACACACACACACACACACACACACACACACACACACACTATGAAGAAGAGAGATGGGAGGGGAGGAGAGAGAGCATTATAAAATGCTACCTCCAGAAGTAAGCATCCCACAGTGGCAACAGACTTCCCCTTCAATCCATAATCCACAAGCAGTTAGGAAGGGGAAGGCATTTTACAGGATGGAATACATAGGAATAAACATAAAAATGTACAAATCTTTTTTTGTGGAAACTTTAAAATATTCTAGTGAGACAAAAAAAATGCAGATATGAACAAAAGGAAGAAAATGCATGTTCTTGGATAGAATGATTCAAAATCACAACGATGTTAATTCTCCATGAGTTGATTTATAAATTTAGCAAGACTCTGCTAACAATACTAATCCCTTTTTTACCCAAAAGTTAGACAAGAAGATTCTAAACTTGATGGAAATATATTTCTTAATAAAGCATATGGTTGATTCTTTCTCCTCACCACTACTAGTTCACTGTTTAGATAAGTGTATATTAGTATGAAAATCATTTATTTTCATGAGTAAAGAGAAATGGGAGGCGTAGTTATAGAGGTACCATGCAGGTCTTTAAAACTCTTAAGTTATGTGCCAGAAATCATAATGAGCTCATCAGAAGTTGTTTCTGTTAATTTAAATAAATTATTTATTTGTAATTAATAATTTTTAGCAATCTGTCCATTGACTTGGAAACCGTTCATTGACAAAGGAATATTTGCTTAGTCGTTGTAGTAGCAGTAGACACCGGTATTTCAAATTGTGTCTTTGTTAGGTATATAGAGACTTTTCCATTATAGCGCTTTGAAATCGCTCACTCTATCGTTGCTTTTTCCTTTTCTCCACAGTTGCATTACAGGCCTCCCCAGCTGACAGAAATGGAATTCAGGAAAACTGTAGAACAAAATTCAGAGAAGGCCTGAGTCTGCAAGAAGGAGAATTCTTATTACAGGTGAATTTTAGTAAATATACCTTCTCCTAATAAAAAACATTGTAAATGGAAGACTAATTGATCAGTCTTTCAGTTACTCCCGTTTACTTAGAACTCACCCAGGGTGCTTCATGCCACGTTTACTGGGACTGCAACAGTGGTATAATGCTACTATATGAAAAAGTGTAATGGTATCGAGTAGATTAGAAGTCTACCTATCAGTTTCCCTATTGTATTTCTTTAAATAGCAAAACTCCTACATTATTTTAAAGGTTCTCATTTAACACACCAAATTTATATGTACCTTTTCAGGACTACAGCTTCATTAAAGCAGTTAATTGTATTTACTTAACAGTTCAAAAATGTTCTTACCTGAATTTTATTTTTCACTATGTTCTTAACTCTTAGCTATGGGGTATGTCTTATCAACACGCTACAGATTTTCTTAACAGCTGTAAGTCCTAATTTTTGTTTTAGAACTTAGTTTCTAGATTTGTCTGTGAAAATATTTTAATTTAATTTTCTTTTTTTTTTACTCTATTTCTTGGAATTGATAGGATGCTTGATTGTCAGCTAAAATTCTCAGGTATTTATTTTGTTAAAAAAAGATAGAATGAGGATGTGTGCTTTGATATGTTATTACTATTAAGTGATCATCTTCAATTCTACCCGGTGAACCGAGTGAAGAACTTAGTTTGCCATTGTAACAGAAAGTAGCCGCAACTTTTGATAGCTCCCTTAATTCTTTCTGAAAATGCTTATGTGTAACCCAACAATTTATAACATTTTTTATTATAATTTTGTAATTACGAAAATTAAGTTTTGCACCCATTAGGTTAAACAAATTAAATATATTCAAGCATGAGTACTCAACCTGTCCCTGGCTGAGGATGTTTATGTGTATAATAGCTTGAAACGTAAAGACTCCTTCTTCAGGTTATAGGAAGACATTCTAATAATTGTTGCTTCATGTGATTAAACACACACCATGGGTTATGTAGTAAAGTAATAAGGAAGTCCTTTATTTCAAATGAAAATAATCACATATGGAATGCTTAACATTTGGTAAAACTGTTTAAATTATGGGCCAATGATTTTTTTTTCCCCTCATAGAATATTTAGGCAAATTGTAAACATATTCTATTCAACGACAAAGAATAAAAATAATACTAATGAAAAACTAGTCTCATTTTTTTAATTATCTGAAAATTGAAAACATTTAGGTCTTTAAAATAAATGCATCTGTTATGAATTATATTGCATATCAGTAGTAGATTTTCCATTTGGAAGCATCACACGTTATCTGATTTGCTAGTATCATGCTTGGCTGTTATCTCTTCTGAAATAGCTGACCAAAAACTTGTAGACACGTGAAAATGGCATACTTCATTATATACAGTTGCCATAATGGCATCTAACTTTATACTTTCAACATGTGATTATCAACCAATTATCCCTCAGACATAGAGAATGTTTCCAGAGGTAGAGTATACCCTCTGGCATGAAACTTTTTAATGAGAAATCTCTTCCTTTGGTTTTAACTAAGGAGATACATAAAGAAAATGTTACATAATAGTTTATTAGCAAAAATTTTAAATAATTACTTTTAAACTTAGCTTAAATTTATTACTGTTTTACCAGGAATAAAAATGAAAAAAAAATGACTTTTTGTATCTTCTCATTAGCCATTATTTATTTCAGACATTTATTTTCATTTATTTCATCACGTTCTGTCTGGTGCTATTTACTGTGGTGCTGATTATAATCAACAGCTTTGTTGTTAAGAGCCATTGAAACAATAATTAACACTACTGATTGCAGTTTATTTGTCTTACGTTAAATAGTAAGTGAACCTCAACATGACTTTCAGATAGGTAGGGCAAATTTTTGTAAGTCTAAAGAATGATAATTTCTTTCATTAATATGTAATTACCATATTTTTATTGACTCTTTCAGTATAATAACTTTCTTCCATATAGTATTTAAGATCATTTGAGATATACATAAAATCAGGATGCATATATTCTTTTTAAAGGTTTTTTATTTCTGACAATTCACCGTCTAAG
Source organism: Acinonyx jubatus (assembly GCF_027475565.1). NCBI lineage: Eukaryota > Metazoa > Chordata > Mammalia > Carnivora > Felidae > Acinonyx > Acinonyx jubatus. The sequence goes on along the minus strand of NC_069383.1, from coordinate 58,256,944 downwards.
AGAGTGTGATATTATAACTTAAATTATCTTTGTGTCTTCTGGCATAATGAGCTCATTGGAAAGTACTAAATTCATTTCGCTGTTTGAGAAAGCAGGACACTCTACAAAATAAAATGCATATGATAAGTGGATACTCCTATCTAAAAAGAAGATATTTTTGGAAGGAAAAAATACAAAAACGGTATATCTATTATTACTGCCAACTGAAATTTAAGAATAATTTGTAGGGTGTTAATGAGTAAATATTTAAGTTCCCGGTGGGTGCCAGCCCCATTCCTTTTGGGGAAATCACCAGGCATTGTAGCCATAATCTCTGAAATCAAGAACTTTAGAGCCCAGTTGGGATTAAAAGTTTAACAGTCCTGCCACAGCTGGCGAGCAATACTCCTAGAGGAGGCAGACCATGATAGATAACGTAGACAGGCTTCATTGAGCAAGGCTGGTTGTTTCCTGGCTCAGCTTCGCTCTGTGACCTTCGGCAAGTTGTTTTGCAGTTCACCTCGTTTACCTGATTGCAATACTGGAATATGGCACCTACCTCAATGGAATGTTGACGAATAAACAAAAGCGTTTAGAAAAGTGGCTGTTAAATAGTAGATGCTGTTTATTGTCTTTGCAGTCAGTTTTGCAGGCGTATATTAGAGATCAAGAATCTTGAAGATGAAAAAATTAGAGTGAAAAGGAAGACAGCTGCTGTTCATCTACCGTATCTAATAATTAAGTTAGATACTTACCTGACTTTGCTAGCATTCTAAGCACAGTGGCAATGTCTTGGTAATTCTCTAGCTCCAGTACTTGATAGCTGTCCTCTTCAGTTTGTCATCATTGATTAAGTGTTGAATTAGCTAATTGTTGTCATTATATACCTCAACAGTTCACAAAGCATGGTCATGTAAATATTTGCTCATTTCCACAACCTTATAGTAATGGTGCCTTATGTTAATTGAGTGCCGACTCTGTGCCAGGCGCTAAGATGAAATAGGCTCTTAACCAAATTGCCTGTTTTTCAAATGATGACACTAAAATTTGAAGGCATAAATAACCAAAGCCACAGAGATAATAAGAGACTGGGAAAGCAATCCAGTTCAAATCTGACTCCAAACTGTATGGTTCTCACTAAACCACACCATTTGTCCTTTTACATGAAGAAGACGAGAGTCTCAGAAGGGTTTAGCCATGATAAAATAGCAAAGAACACACTGAACTCTGCTGAGCTGAACTGAAGCAGGAAACAGTGAAGGCTTATAGAGATAAAATATGTGATAACCATAAATGTTTAAAGTGATCCAAATAAATACTCTTTCTTTTATCCAAGAGTATAGAAATATTAACAGTGGACTTGAGTAATGATTGAAAGAATAGAAAAGAATATAAATTTCTAAGCTGAAAGTAGGGGAGCAAAGGGAATAATAAAAATAAAAATTGGCCAAAAGCAGGTAAAATTGAAAGAAAAAGAAGTATAATATAGATGGAAATAATAGAAATAGCACACATAAAATGATAGCTTTAAACTTGACTATATTAGTAATTAGATGGACATTTGTCTTATATAAAATGACAGCTTTAAACTTGAATATATTAGTAATTAAAGTGTATATTTGTATTACATGTATATTATGTGTATTTTATGTGCAGTCCATATATGTGATTATATTGCCAATAAAAGTTTTTAAATTGTTTTAATGCTTTGGGAGTATTCAGATTTCAAATTGCTTCAATGCGTGAATGGTCTGTGCAAAGATGTTCTATCAAATTTCTCTTCAGAAAATAATAAGCATCTTTACAGACTATCTTTCTCTAAAAAGCAATGTGATAGATTATAATACATGTTTATACAATTTAAAAAACATGTACAGTAAAAATATACAGTATATTTAAAGCAATATCTGAAGCATGAGGAAGACGAAACCAGTTTTACTGAAGTTACTGTGACTGAGCATTAAATTTAGCTGTAAGCTTTTCCTTACCTAAATCAAAAGGTATGAATAGATTCCACTCATCCCACAGTATACAGTGTATCTGTGTTTATGAGGTGTGATTTTAGCCATTTAAAAGAGAAAAATTTTCAGCAATAAAGTAACAGTCTTAAGCAACCTCATTATTTATGAGTGACCATATTGTTATTTAGTCACATTACTAATTTTAGAATCTTTTTCTAATTACTAATCTTTTTCTTTGTAGGCTCTGAATGGCTTCGTGCTGGTTGTCACTACAGATGCTTTGGTCTTTTATGCTTCTTCTACTATACAAGATTACTTAGGGTTCCAGCAGGTAAATATATTTTTCTTGGGTCATTTAAAGTCTTTTCAGAAATTAACTCTATGTATCATACATTTTAGGGATGTAATTGACACTTTATATATAGAAAATGTCAATTAAAATATGCTTATAAAATAAAAATCATCTTTTTGCAGCGAATAATTTCTATACTATTAATAATTTACTGCATTATAATTTTCTTAAATGTTTTATGAGATTCATGGATATTGTGTTTCATCTTTCACTTATTAAGGAATCTCTTATATATTAGAAACATTGGATGGGGGGCAGACAGGAGATTATTTGCCATCAAATTAGTTATGGATACTATGGAGGGCATGCGGCAGCTCTGAAATGAATGAGGTGATATGTAAAGGTACAGGCAAAATATCATGGTTTATATCTTTAATTCTGACTTAATGCTGATAATGGAAGCTTTCCTGATGCAAATGGTATTTAAGCATAAGATTCAGAGGGTGGACTTTAGTGTAGGAGGAGCACAGGAAAGAAGAGATAGAAGCACTACTATAAGCAGTAGACTGGAAGTGCTTAAAGAGATGAATGTATTTGGTTTGTTTAACGTTCTTGAATAAATGGTGCATAAATGGAGTGGTGTTTGTCATATTTGAGGGACAAGAGCATCTGATATGATGTGAGAACAGTTTGTAAGGACACTTGACTGCTAGCTTTTCTTATGTATCACTAGGTCTTAAATTCTAATGTGTTAAGACTCACTGGAAGAACTTGATGCAAAACTAAAATCTTTGGTCCCCACTCCGACATACTCTGATTTAGTGCGTCAGAGTGGGGCCTATGAATTTGTATGTCAAACAATCTCACAGGTGATGCTGAGACTGCTGGCTTGAATAACAGTGTCTACACTGCTAAACCGACTGAAGTTTAAACTATGTTAAGTACACAGTGGAAGCCTCTAAGCTTTTTTTGTTAAGGGAACCTGTGCTACAGTCTGTGTTTCCGAGAAGAACTCTGGTAATCGGGTAATGGACTGCATAGAGATGGTTTAATGCTAGCTACGTTCACAAGGAGGTTTAAGTCTAGATAGCTAAACCAGCGGAACCTGGCTCTGCGACAAAGCCTATCTTGTGGAGAGTCAAGTGGTAGAAGAAGGATTCTGACCTGGTAAAGGTATAATCCCTTATTCTTCCAGAGTGGACTGGAAATAAAAATTTAACATTAAAGAAAGTCATTAGAGGACAGGGAAAGAAATAATTTAATACTCTTAAGCTTAGAGAAGTCTAAGACAACTGGATTTTCAGACAAGCGTTTGTGAAAGAAATAGGATTTAAAAGATCAAGAAGTGGCTAAAAAGACACAGAACTTAATGTGTTGCCATGAAGGAGTGAAGAGTTCACTTCTGTAATTGAAGAGCATTCAGCTAGGGAAATGATGGCAAGGAACTCTTGCTCACCAGTGACAGTGCTCCCCTCTCTCTAGCTTTTCCTATCTTGGGTGACTGGACAGCTCTGCGATCATCTGTCTGATTCATGTGCATTCATCACCATTAACGACCACCCCGTAATGTAGCTACATTTTGAAATTAACTTAGTAAGACACATTTTTTTAATCACGGCTTTAAAAAAATTTCCCTGTGTGTTTTTTCTTTAGTCTGATGTCATACACCAGAGTGTGTATGAACTTATTCACACTGAAGATCGACCTGAATTTCAGCGTCAGCTGCACTGGACATTAAACCCTACGCAGTGTGCAGACTCTGGACAAAGAATTGATGGTAAGAATGTTTACCGAAAGATAGTGTTGGGGAGTTTTTAATGTAAGTCTGTGAAAAGAGGCAGAGAACCTTTGGAGGCATATAACTCCTTGGTTAAGGTTGGGAAGAAGTGGAAAGACAGGAGTCTGCAGTTGGATGTCACAGCCAAGCCACAGACTGAAGACCTAAGGAATATTTTGACAAATGACCACCATTGATGAATTTCAAGCTAAGAAGTGTTACCATACTTGGTAATATACTTTATACAAATAACTTTTGAAAGATTGGAAGGGATGTATAAGGTTGATCCTGGAGTGTGTAGAAGTCGTTCTGTCTGTAAAATGCACCAAATAAAAATCCAAAGGTAAAATCTTTTCTCAATCAATGCTTTTAGAAATGTGTGAAGGTGCTAAGAAGATAAAAAGTGTTAGAGAATATGACGATTATTGACAATAGAAATAAAAACAAAACTGAGTAGGTGAAGTTCTGTGTAGTAAAAGTGATATTCTGTACGTGTATTTCATTAGCTCCTCTTCTGAAAATGATTCTTCATTTCTGTATTCAGAATAGAATCTGGTTAAGAAATTAACACAAATTTTACCCCAAAACACCTGATTGTACAGCAAAATGGGATGTAAATTTGTGTTGCTATTATTTCTCTAGAAGCTAATGGCCTCCCGCAGCCAGCAGTCTGTTATAACCCGGACCAGCTTCCTCCAGAAAACTCTTCCTTTATGGAGAGGAGCTTCGTGTGCCGACTAAGGTGTCTCCTGGATAATTCATCTGGTTTCCTGGTAAGGTGCAAAATCTTATGATACTGGCAATTGCACTTCAGAAAGTAAGAAATAAATGTCGAAACCATTTTCTTCGGTTAGATTTGAGTTTGATTTTAAAAACCTCCTTTATAAAATAATTGCATGAAGGAAAGTAACTTTTTTTTTCGGATTTCTAGTATCTTCCATAACTCCAAATCTCGATCTTTTAGGATATAGTAACAAAGACTGAGTGAAATAACATGGACTTTGTATCTTGGCAAAATATTTCTGGGACTTTTTTATGTAAAAGAGAACTTAGTCGCCGTTTAGCAGCAGACTGCTGCTTTAAACCCTCTTTGCATTTAATTCCTGCTGAACAGAAAATTATCATGTCCTTTGCTACACAGCTACAGTAACTGCCATATAGAAAAATGGTTGTAGGGCCACCTGGGTAAATCAGTCAGTTAAGCGTCCGGCTTAGGCTCAGGTTATGGTCTCATGGTTTGTGGGTTTGAACCTCATGTTGGGCTCTGTGCTGACAGCTTGGAGCCTGGAGCCTGCTCCAGATTGTGTCTTAACTCTCTCTCTGCCCCTCCCCTGCTTGCAGTCTCTCTCTAAAAAATAAATAAAAACATTTAAAAAGAAAGAAAAATGGTTGGATATTCATGATTGCAAAGTAGTCATCTGGTATGAGATGCTGTTGTTCTGAACACCTGAACAGGATAATCAGGGAGCAGCTTTCGCAGGATGCTCAGATTCATACTGTCTTTGTCCTTAAGGAAGTGCACTCCACTAGGCACAGAAGACAGTACAAAGCATAGTGCATATTACTCTTGTGAATTAGCAGGAATTTGAAGTAACCAGATCTTAAACATTATTAGCAAACAGTGATTTTTGTTAATGTGTTTATTTCTGAAGATAATTTTGCTGACCCAGAGTTAGAATTGTGCTTTGAGATAGCTTTCCTAGTACTGATGATCAGCTAATATGTATTTCTCAGGTGGAATTTGCATAATTGGGTCTTTGGTTCCTTGTGCTGCTACCATATCATACTGAGGTCAGAATCATCCCTCAGCCTGATTAATACTGTTTGAAGCAACTAAGTTGACCATGTTCACATTTAAATCATCTTTGTTTCCTCAATCTTCTTTCTAAAAGTACCCTTTATTGTTACTTTGAGTTCTGCATTCTTTATGTGATTTTATGATTAATTTTAGCATTTTAATGAAATTGCATTTTATCTGTGTATGAAAGATTGCCATGAGTTATGAAATAGAGCATGAGCTGTGGAATATAGCTCATCTCTATTTGAAAATTAATGTGTACTTGATGACTTTAGCATTATTCGTTCATTCAGGAAACATGTATTGAATGCCATGGGGGGAAACAGCTACGTCCTCTAGGTGTGAATGACAGGGCATTTATGAGCTCAGAAGATGATACGGGTATTTTTGTTGTGACAGTTAAAAAGGAGTACCTTATTGGGCTGCCCCTTTAGCATCTAATTCATATTGCCATTTGGGATAATTATAATGGGCTTCTTGTGGAGAAAAGAATGGATGTAACATCAGTCAGCCTCAGGAACTTTTATGGAATTATCAACAACAGTGGAAATGGCCATGATTGAGCCTTTGGAAATTAACAGTTTTAAAGGGTTAATTTTAATAAGCCGGTTTTGGTTTTTTAAAGGCAATGAATTTCCAGGGGAGGTTAAAGTATCTTCACGGACAGAACAAGAAAGGCAAAGATGGGTCAATCCTTCCACCTCAGTTGGCTTTGTTTGCAATAGCTACTCCACTGCAGCCACCCTCCATACTTGAAATTCGAACCAAAAACTTCATCTTTAGAACCAAACACAAATTGGACTTTACACCTACTGGTTGTGATGCCAAGTAAGTAAAACTTGTTCAGTTTTCTTTCATTAAATGTATATTTTGTTGTAGCAAATCTCTCTTAGTATGTAAAACATGTAGTGTAAATAATAATGTTTATTAAATTAGCTGTTATTTCATACTCTTTCAGTGTAGCCTTTTAAAATAATTTCATCAGGCTCACAAATCCTCTTGTAATTTTTTTTTACGATACTTGTCACAGTTTCTGTGTCATAAAGATGATTTGCTTGTATTAGTAAGATTCACTATCCTGATGACATTTGTTGGTTTGTTTTACATTTTTTAATGCACAGACTCTATTTGATTTTTAGCCCTAGAAGCTGAGTAACTTCCAGAAAATTATGAGGTAGACTGTGCTATTAGCATTCATACTGTGTCAAAACCTACAATTGGTTTTCCCCTAATATGGGAATGCAGACAGATGTGAAAAGCTTTGCCCCTTGAAATGGAGTATATGCTTTCTAGGTTTTTATTAAAGATTCTGTTTTACCTACATAATCTACTCTGTTAGATTCATCTTTAGCCATGCTAATTTTCAAGTTTTTTTTTTTCAGAAGAAGAAAATAAAACTGATATTAACAGTCATAAACAAAAGAGATCACTTGCATGAATATGGTTTTTTCTACTGCTCATATGAAATTCTGAATCAAGGAAAACAGTGCAGAAAATAGCATATAACTGATCAATTAGGTTGTTTATTTCATTTATGTTAAATTTTAATTTCTTATTTACCTTTTTTTTTTTTTAAACAGAGGAAGACTTGTTTTAGGCTACACTGAAGCAGAGTTGTGCATGAGAGGATCAGGATATCAATTTATTCATGCTGCTGATATGCTTTATTGTGCAGAGTACCATATCCGGAGTAAGTTGTATTTTGTTATGAATGTGTCCAAAAAAACTGCATATATTCTAGTACATGTTTCCAATTTTACATAAGGTAATGAGTTTAAAGCAACTGGATAAACTTACAGTCGATGTCGAACCATTATGATTAACCTGAATTACACTCAATTTATTAACTGCCTTACACCTACCATGCAAGAGTCTAGTACTTTAATTACTATGAAAACGAACATTTTGCCCAATGTTTTGCTCAATTTTTAATGGCATTTTAAATGGTATCATTAATTTATAAATCTATGCTAATGTAGATTATGCTTTAAAATGGCTAAATAAATTCCTAAGTGGTAGAAACATTCCCTTTTTAAAATGAAATTAATTTTAATCGTTTTGTTTTCCCCAAATTGTGTACCCTCTCTGTAGTTAGATGTATTACCAGAATTTTCTGATTTAGTCTTCCCTTTAATCTACTAAATAATAAATTTAGTCTTGGGGCGTCTGGGTGGCTCAGTCGGTTAAGCGACTGACTTCGGCTCAAGTCATGATCTCATGGTTTGGGAGTTCGAGCCCCATGTCGGGCTCTTTGCTGACAGCTCAGAGCCTGGAGCCTCCTTCAGATTCTGTGTCCCCACTCTCTCTCTGCCTCTCCCTACCTCGTGCTCTGTCTCTCTCTCTGAAAAATAAACATTAAGAAAAAATTTTTTTAAAATAATGTTTAGTCTGAAGTAGAAAATAAACAACTCTGAAGAACTGTTTCCATACATTTTAATATATTGTGTTTAAAAGTTATCAAGACATATATCATCTTTGGTGATAAAAGAAATATGTCCAAAAAATATGTCATAGGGGCTTTGTTTCAGAGGTTTTCTTTAAAATGTTGATTTCAGGGGCACTTGGGTGGCTCAGTCAGTTAAGCGACTGACTTTGTCTCAAATCATGATCTTATGGTTCTTGAGTTCGATCCCCACGTGGCGCTCTGTGCTGACCGCTCAGAGCCTGGAGCTTTCTTCAGATTCTGTGTCTTCCTGTCTCTCAGCCCTTCCCTCACTCATGCTGTGTCTCTGTCTCTCAGAAATAAGCATTAAAAAGAATTAAAATGTTGTTTTCAGTTTGATAATTTAATTTTTGGATTTTGTTTTAGTGATTAAGACTGGAGAAAGTGGCATGATAGTATTCAGGCTTCTCACCAAAGACAATCGATGGACCTGGGTTCAGTCTAATGCACGCTTAGTGTATAAAAATGGAAGACCAGATTATATCATTGCAACTCAGAGACCACTGACGTAAGTAAAAGACAAAATGTTTCAGGTCTTAATTTCTTTTTTTTTTTTTTAATAACACTTTGGTTTATAAATCCTCTTACATGAAAACCTCAAAATAAATTCTATGAGAATTTTCTCTGGAAGTAAAAACTGAAAATATGTAAAGAAACAAGGCATAAATGAAGGACATTGAGAAGACAGAATTGACAAACTTTATTGAACAACTAAATAGGTGGAATTACACAAAGAGAATAACCAAAGAAGACTCCAGGTTTTTTCCTGATGTATGAAGGAAAGATGAAAAGCTAGTGCCATATATAAAATAAAATAAATGCATAACAGTCCTGTGCTTAGTACATGTTTTCTAAACAAGCAGAGGTTTTTGTGTTTCATATAGATTCTGTAAATAAGCATTTTGTCAGATATTTGTATTAGAAATGTTTTCTACGCTCTAGAGAGCGGATGTTTTGTTTGTATGTGACTTGAGATAAGATCAACATTAATATTTTCCTTTATATGTATATCCAGTTGATCAGAATCACTTATTGACAAGGCTGCTTTTTTTCCCTGCTCCACTGCATTTTGATTAGGGGATTGTGTCTGTGGTTCTGTTTCTGGATTCCATTAGTCTACTTGTCTGTTTTCACCTCAATAGCACATTCTCTTTATTACTACATCTTTATAATAAATCTTGATATTTGTGTGTCAGCTTTCCATATTAGTTGAGGAATTTTTGTTCTCCTCTAGCATTGTCTCCTCTCTTCTTTATCCTTTGTATTTTAGAAATAAGTTGTCATATTTCACCGGAGTATCTGTTGTGATTTTGAACGGAATAGCATTGAAACTATAGCTTATTTTGGGATAATCAGCGTCTTTACAATACTGACTCTTCCAACCCTTGAACATGGTGAATATATGTATGTGCATATGGGTACATGAGTCTGTACCTATGTCTTTGTCTTAATAATGGGTTGTATTTTTCTTACCTGACTCTTACGTATCTTTTTCTTAATTTTATTTCTAGTTATTTGATGTTTTGTGATGCTGTTTTTAAATGGTGTGCATGGTGTGGTGCCTGGGTGGCTCCGTCGGTTAAGTATCCAGCTCTTGATTTCAGCTCAGGTCATGATCTCATGGTTCGTGAGATCGAGCCCCAAGTCAGGCTCTTGTACTGACATCATGGAGCCTACTTGAGATTCTCTGTCTGTCCTCCCCCTTCCACTCTTTTGCTCAACAAAAAATAAATAAAACATTAAAAAGAATAGTATGCATGTGTACACCAGTTTCTAATCGTTGAATTTTTTAATGCTGGCTTGTATTCAGTGAACTTATTGAAATACACTTATTCTCATAAGTGTCTGGGTCCTTCACAATTTACTACATAACATTTGCAATAATTTTTTTAATCTTTAGACATTATTTTTTAAAATTCCTTTATTGCACTGGTTAGGCCCTCAGTAAAATGTGAAAGAAATAATGATATCAGGTTTTGTTTTTGTCTTATTACCCGTCTCAGGGGGAAATCTTTTAATATTTTACCACCAAGTATGATGCTGTGATCGTGCTTTTGCTACTAAATTTTATATATATATATACACACACACACACACACATGTGTGTGTGTATGTATACACACATACATATACAATATCTAGATACTACATGCATACATATATACACATATACATTCTGTACATTTATATACATTATATTCATATATCCATACAGATTATATACATTTTGCTACTAAATATATATTTTTAAGTATATGTACACTCATGTATATATATACCTATAATATATATATTCATGTGTGTGTATATATGTGTGTGTGTGTGTGTATATATATATATATATATATATATATATGTTTTTAATTTAAGAGCTTCCCCTCTCTTTAGTTTACTAAATGTTATCATCATGATGGGTGCTGAATTTTGTTAAATACTTCTGGATTCATTAACATGATGATGATTTTTCTCTTTTATGCTGTATTTCCTTTTCATTTTGTAGTATCTGTACTTTTAAAGAAACATTGTTATTAGCAAATTGTGCCTTCTCAAATTATTGCTACAAAGCCATTAGTTTCTAATCTTCTCAAGGATCCAACTTTTGGTTTGTTGATTTTTCCTATTGTTTGCTTGTTTTCTGCTGCATTTATATCTGCTTATTACTTCTTTCCTTCTACCCTCTTTGGGTATATTTGCTGTTTTTCCAGCCTTTAAGTTATCAATTTCCCCTTAAGCACAACTTTAACTACAGTCCTTGTGTTTTGATATGTCTTGTTTTTTCTATTCATGATTTTGAAATATATTAGTATGTACTTTTTACATTGGGGATTTTCTGGGTTTTTTGTTTTAAAAAAATTTTTCTTAATGTCTTCTAGAGCCAGTGCACGTGAGTGGGGGAGGGGCAGAGAGATAGGGAGACACAGATCCGAAGCAGGCTCCAGGCTCTGTTCTGTCAGCACAGAGCCCAATGCGGGGTTTGAACCCATGAACCTTGAGATTGTGATCTGAGCCGAAGTTGGACACTCAACCGACTGAGTCACCCAGGTGCCCCTGGTGTTTTTGTTATTGAATTTTACATCAATTCCACTGAAGTTAGAAAACATTCTGTGTGTGATGTGTTTTGAAATTTTATTTTTTGTATAATTTATGATCAAATGTTTTATGATCAAATATATAGTCAGTGTTAGTAACATATCCCATGTGCTCGGGTCAAGAATCTGTGTTCTATTGCAGGTATAGTGCTCTTCATTTATCAGTGGTTTCATTTGGGCTGTTCATATTTTTACTATTTGAGTTTGCTTGTTCTGTTAGTTATTAAAAGGTTATTGGTTGCATTTTCTCATTACCAATGAGGCAGGACATCTTTTGTATCTTTCTAGGGCATTTTCCTTCTATGAATTGTCCGTTCATATTGTTTGTCTATTTTCTCCTATGTTGTTTGCCTCTCTCTGGGTCCTCATTGGAGCTCTTTACTTCCTATGGGTGTTAAGTTGGATATATTTATACACACACATACTATATATAGTATACATGTGAAATTACAGACATGACACGTTTTATATGTGCATTAACTTGATTTATGAATGCTTGTGCCATGTAAGATTTTTAATTTTTATGTCAATTATGCTAGTATTTTCCTATAGAGATTCTCCATTTTATTTACACATGACTCTTCCCACTCAGATTTCTAAGATTTTTTAAGTATAATTAACATACAATATTTTATTAGTTTCAAATGTACAACATAGTGATTCAACAATGATACACATTATGTAGTGCTTACCGTAAGTGTAGCTGCCATATGTCAGCATATAAAGTTATTACAGTATTATTGACCGTATTCCCTGCGTCGTACTTTTCATCCCCATAATTTATTATAACTGGGAGTTTATACCTCTTAATCCCATTCATCTATTTAACCCATCCTCCCAGCACCTTCAGTCTGGCAACCACCAATTTGTTCTCTATTTATGAAACTGTATCTGTGTGTGTGTGTGTGTGTGTGTGTTTTGTCAGTTTTATAGATTCCAGGTAAGTGAAATCATATGGTATTCATCTTTCTCTAACTTTCACTTAGTGTAACACCTTGTAGGTCCATCCATGTTTTTATAGATAGCAGGATTTCATTCTTTTTTATGGCTGAGCAATATACCATATCTTCTTTATCCTCTCTTCTGTTTAATAGACAGTTTGCTTCCATATTTTGGCTATTGTAAGCAGTGTTGTAATGAACATAAAGGTGTCTGTATCCTTTTGAGTTAGTGTTTTCATTTTCTTTGGGTAAACGCCCAGCCGTGAAATCACTGAATTGCATGGTGGTTATTTTTTTAATTTTTTGAGGAGCTTCTATACTGTTTTCCACGTTGGCTGTGCCAGTTTACATTCCCACCAACAGTGCATGAGGGCTCCCTTTCCTCCACACCCTCGCTACCACTTGTTATTTCTTGTTTTTGATGGTAGCCATTCAGACTGGTGTGAGGTGATATCTCATTGTAGTTTTGATGTGCACTTCCGTGATAATTAGTGATGTTGAACATCTTTTCATCTGTCAGTCGTCTGTTATATTCCCTGGAAAAATGTCTATCAGGTTCTCTTTTTAATCAGATTCTTTTTGGTAAGTTGTATGAATTATTTATATATTTTGGATATTAACCCCTTATTAGATACATCATTTGCAAATATCGTCTATTCAGTAAGTTGTCTTTTCATTTTGTTGATTGTTTTTTTCACTTTTCATAAGCTTTTTATTTTGGTGCAGTCCTAATCGTTTTGTTTTTGTTTTCCAATTTGTTGGCATACAATTTTTCATATAGTCTCTTATATTGTTATAGGGTTGGTTGTTACTTCTCTTTTATTTGATTTTATTTATTTGCATTTTCTTTCTTTTTTTCTTGATCCTCGCTAAAGGTTTATTGATTATCTTTACAAAGGCTGTTGGTTTCATTAATCATTTCTTTGTCGTCTCTATTTCATGTGTTTCTGCTCTGGTCTTTAGTATTTCCTTCCTTCTAACTTTGTGTTTATTCTTTTTCTAGTTGCTTTGGGTGAAGGGTTAGATTTGTTTCAGATTTTCCTGGTTTCTTGAGATAGGCCTGTATTGGTTTCAACTACTTAGAACTACTTTGGGTGTATCCCAAAGATTTGGACCACTGTATTTCCATTTTCATTTGTGTCCAGGTATTTTCTGATTTCCTTTTTCATTTCTTTGTTGTTCCTTTGGTTTTTTAATACCCTGTTGTTCAGCCTCCATGTATTTGTGTTTTTTCTAGTTTTTTTTTTTTTTTTTTTTTTTTTTCCTTACAGTTGATTTCTAGTTTCATTTATCTGTGGTCAGAAAAAATCCTTGTTTGGATTTCAGTCTCAAATTTACTGACACTAGTTTTGTGACTTAACATGATCTGTCTTAGAGAATGTTCTGTGTGCATTTGAATGTGCATTCTACTTCTTTTAGATGGAATTCCCTGTTATAGATTAACTCCATCTGGTCTAATGTATCATTCAAAGCCACTGTTTCCTCATTAATGTTTTGCCCAGGTGATCTATCCACTGATGTAAGTGGGGTGCTCAAGTCCCCCTACTACTGTTGTGTTACTGTCATTTTGTGTCCCTTTATGTCTTTCATTTAGGCTTCATGTATTTACAGATCCTCTACTAGGTGCATAGATATTTGCATTTGTTATATCCTTTTGTTGGATTGATCCCTTTATCATTATGCAATGCCCTTCCTTGTCTCTTGTTATAGTCTTTGTTTTAAAATGTATTTTGTCTTGTAAGTATTGTTACCCCAGCTTATTTTATTTTGCTTTCATTTGCATGGAAAATATTTTCATATCCCTTCACTTTTAGTCTGTCTTTAGTCTGAAGTTAGTCTCTTATAGGTAGCATATAGATGGGTCTTGTTTTTTATCCAGTCACCTTGTATCTTTTGATTGAAGCATTTAGACCATTTATATTTAATACATTAATTGCCATTGTGTTCACTGTTCTGATTTTTTTTTTTTTTGTAGTTCTTCTCTTTTCCCTTATTGTCTTGCTTCCCTTCTGATGGGTATCTTTCTTCAGTGTCTTACTTGGATTTCTTTCTCTTTATTTGATATTATTTTTTAAATCTTTTACCTATTTTTGGTCTGCAGTAACCTTAAGGTTCATATATAACATCCCAAGTATATAGCAGTTTATATTAAGTTGATGGTTGCTTAAGTTTGAACACATTTCTAAAAGTACTATGTTTTTTGCTCCCCTCTCCATTTTTTATATATTTGATGTTATGTTTTATCTTTGATTCCCTAAACTAATATTTAGATCTAATTCATTTTTACTACTTTTGTCTTCTCATCATCATAAGGTTAAATCATGCATTTACAAATGATCCATCTCCTGCCTGTACTCTAGGTTTGCCAGTGACAATTTTCCTTTCTTAATTTTCTCACTTCTTGTTGTGACCTATTTTTTCCTGAAAGAAGTCCCTTTACATTTCCTTTAAGTGGTTTAGTGGTGATGAATTCCCTTTAACTTTTGTGTGGGAAAGTTTTCATCTCTTCTTCAATTCTGAGTGATAGCCTTGCTGTAGGTTTGTTTCCTTTCAGTAGTTAGAATATCTCATGACAGCCCCTTCTGGCCTGCAGAGTTTGGCTGCTTCCTAGACCAGAAAACCTGTTTCCTTCCCCAGTTTAGGGAATTTTTCAGCCCCTTTCCTTCTGTCTTCTTCTTCTAGGAGCCCTATAATGTGAATGTTTGTGTGTTTGATGTTGTCTCAGAGACCCCTTAACTTGTCCTTTTTCTTTTTGCTGTTCTCCTTGCCTACTTTCCATTACCTGTGCTCCAGGTCACTGATCCATTCTTCTGCATTGTCTGACCTGTTGTTGATTCCTTCTGTATTTTTCATTTTAGTTATTGTATTCAACTCTGATTTTTTTTTATATTTTATGTCTCTTGGCTGAAGCAGTCACTGAGTTTATCAGGTAGATTGTTTATCTCCATTTTGTTTAGTTTTTCTCAAGTTTTGTTTTACTCTTTTGTTGGAAGTGTTATCCTATCTTCTCATTTTGACTTTCTCATTAGGTTTAACAGGTACTCCCAATCTTGAAGGAGCAGACTTGTGTAGAAGGATCTCCTATGTAGGTTGCATGTCTCTGGCACCTTTGGCTGAATGACTAGTGCTGTAGTGGGCAAGGAGTCCCCAGTTGCTCTGCACAGGGGTTGCCTTGGCTGGGATGGTTAATTCCTAAGTGTTATAGTTTGTTTTTATAGTTGGATCTTTATTCCACTTTGAATTTATTTTTTTCAGGAGAATTTCAGGAGTGGTAACTGAGAATGGATAGAATGACTAAATTCTGGGACAAATTCTAAATCACTTAAATTTTTCTAAGAAGTTTTCTAACACTTGTTATCTGGAACATTTATGTCAAAGTAAAGTTCATGCTCCAGATCAAACTCAGTTACAATGTATTTTGCTTTTATATTGTTTTTCTATTACATTTTTCTAAGTGTTTGATATAACTTTTTTTTCTCATACCCAATTTTAGAGATGAAGAAGGAACAGACCATTTACGAAAACGAACTATGAAGTTGCCTTTTATGTTTACTTCTGGAGAAGCTGTGTTATACCAGGTAAACAACCCTTTTCCTCCCATGATGGATCCCTTACCAGTGAGGACTAAAACTACTGCTTGTGGAAGAGAGTCTGCTACCACATCAACTCTAAATAAGGAATCTTTCAATCCCAATTCCCTCCTGGGTGCCATGATGCAACAAGATGAGTCTATTTATCTCTATCCTGCTTCCAGTAACACAGCTTTTGAAAGAAATCTTTTTAACAAACCTATGAATGAATGCAGTAATTGGCAAGACAGTATGGCACCAGTGGGAAATAACAGTATCCTGAAACACGAGCAAATAGGTCAGTCTCAGGACATGAACCCAGCAATCTCTGGAGGTCAATCAGGGCCCTTTGCAGACAACAGAAATAGTGACTTGTACAGCATTATGAAACACCTAGGCATTGATTTTGAAGATATCAAAGACATGCAACAGAATGAGGAATTTTTCAGAACTGACTTTTCTGGTGAGGATGACTTCAGAGATATTGACCTCACAGATGAAATCCTGACATATGTCCAAGATTCTTTAAGCAAGCCTGCCTTCCAGTGTCCCGGTTACCAGCAGCAACAGGCCATGGCTGTGAACTCAAGTTGTATGGTACAGGAGCACCTGCAGCTAGAACAGCAGCAGCAGCAGCAGCTGCAGCACCAGCAAAACCTCGTAGCATCGGAGCAGCAGCAACAACTGTGTCAGAAAATGCAGCATATGCAAGTTAATGGCATGTTTGCCAATTGGAGCCCTAACCAGTCTGTGCCTTTTGGTTGTCCGCAGCAAGAGCTACAGCAGTATAATGTCCTTTCAGACTTACCTGGGACCAGTCAAGAGTGTCCCTACAAATCTGAGACGGATGCTATGCCTTATACACACAACTTTATCCCCTGTGATCAGTCTGTGCTACCACAACATTCCCAGGGGCCACAGTTAGACTTTCCCTTAGGGACCTTCGAACCATCCCCGTACCCTACTACTTCTAATTTAGAAGATTTCTTCACGTGTTTACAAGCTCCTGAGAACCGAACACACGGACTTACTCCAGAGCCGCCCATAGTAACTCCTCAGACGTGTTATGCCGGGGCTGTGTCCATGTACCAGTGCGAGCCGGAACCTCCGCACGGCCACGAGGCCCAGATGCAGTACAATCCAACCATGCCGGACCCACAGGCATTTTTAAACAAGGTAAGGGTTTTCTCAGGCTGGGTAAACCTTTTTAGTGATTCTTCTTACATTTATAGACATCAATTATAAAATTTTTATGTGACTGTTTTTTAATAAGCCAGTACTTTTCCAGTAGTAGTGTGTTACTAATAGATCTTTTTTAACTGAACAGCCAAGGAGAAAAAAAATCAAGGGCTACAGCAACAAGAATATGTCATATATTGTTTAGAATAGATCCTTTGGTTTATCTCCGTTCTTTGTAATTATAGGACCCTTTAAAAATTCAGACTTCAGAGGCGCCTGGGTGTCTCAGTTGGTTAAGCGTCCAACTTTGGTCGTGATCTCGTGGTTTGTGAGTTCCAGCCCCACTTTGGGCTCTGTTGTTGACCGCCCAGAGCCTGGAGCCTACTTCCAATTCTGTGTCTCCGTCCCCCACTCACTCTCTGTCTCTCTCTCAAAAGTAAATAAACATTAAAAAAAAACTTTTTTTTTAAATATCGGACCTCAAATATATATTTGCATTTTTAAAAGTAATTTCTTAAAGCTCAATCTTTTTTGTGTGTGTTAAAATCAGCTTAAAGTGAATACCGTTGTGCTTTTTTCAGACCCTTTGTCCTTGGTGATCCCTGAATTCAGTCTGAGGGTCCTCAGTGTTCTATGGCAATCCCTCCATGTTATCTGCCCAATCCTCATTTTATCCTTCAAGATGGAATGTTTTTTTCTAGCATCTTGTAAAAAAGCATAACTTACTGGCTTTCTCTCATGTGGTCAAGCTGGGTACTGTGCTAAATTTTTTACTTGTCTAAAAGTTTTGTTTGTTTATTTGAGAGAGAGACAGATCGAGCAGGGGAGGAGCAGAGAAAGAGGGAGAGAGAGAGAATCCCAAGCAGGCTCTGCACTGTCAGCACAGAACCCCATGGCGGGGCTTGTACTCATGAATTGTGAGATCCTGACCTGAGCCAAAATCTAGAGTCGGACACTTAATAGGTTGAGCCACCCAGGACCCCCCAGAATTTTTACTTATTTTTTTAAGGGGCTTGAACTCACAACCCTGAGATCATAACTCACATGCTTTACCAACTGAGCCAGCCAGGTGCCCCTATATTTTTAAACTATGTCATCAGAATACGTCTAGCAGCAAGCACACTTTAAATCTAAAAAAATTATATATATATGTGTATATATATACATATATATTTTTTAGATTTAAACATATATGTGTGTGTGTGTGTATGTGTGTGTATATATATATATATATATATATATATTTAAACAGTAATGGTAGCTGCTCTCTGTGGCCACTGGGGAATACATCATTTTTTCACTCATGCTTTTCTGTTAGAAAATATTGAGTTCATTTTATAGTATAATTAAATAGTTTAAATCAAGATTTTCTTCAAAAGCCTAAGTTCATTGGTTTCTGTTTTCTGTGTATTCTAGATTAGCAACAAAAATTCAAGTTAACATTTGTAATTGTCTTACATTTGGCTTGTATATGAGTTTTTTGATAGAAAATGGTAATGAAAGTTTTTCTTATCCTCATTTCTGACATCTTCAATTATATCAGAATTATTCAGTACACTCTGACAACATTGCTATGAAGTACCATGGATAGGTAACTTGAGTAAGTTGTTGACAACTTAAAAATTTACATAACCTAAAATTTCATTACCAGGTTCTTTCGAGTTTTTTTTTTTTCTCCCCTCCCTGCCACTTTGTATTACTTCTTTATCAACAGTGAGTTAATAGCAAGTCTGTAGACCTATGTATTTCCCCAGGGAGTTACTTTTAAAAATTGCCTATGTGGCTCACAGTATTATTTTATTGAATAGCATTGTTTTTGATAATATACTTCAAGACAATTGCTGACTTGCATTGTGTTAATGACTGGTAAGAGTAACTTACTCAAAGGCTACCATTCTCTGCATAATAACTTCCATTTGAAGGCTCCACAGCTGCCATTCACTGAAGACCTGGATTATATGACTTTCACTATATATTTAATGTGTGTTTTAGAGGATCTTTTAAATCTGTGTTTCAAGGAATTAAGGGTATGATTTTGATCTATATGAAAATTTCCATAACTTTCACTAACTATATCCAATACAAAGGCCCTATAATCTATAAAAGCGTACAGACTATGTCTTTTTTTTTAAGTAGCAGTTATAGACTCATTAGACTATTTGCATTATAAGAGGACAAGAGCAAGCATTTTATTTGATAAAAATCTATAATTAGGATACTTTTTAATAGTACTTACTAAAAGCCTGTAACAAATAAAAATGGCTTAGGAAATCATACCCATGCTGTAATATTTTAGGAATATTAAGATGCTTCTATCAGAAATGACCTCTTATAGAAAAGTTCTATGTCTGCAGTCCAGTCTAGTCATTTTGAATGCAGTCAAGACTTTGGTACCCAGAACTCGCCTGAGATGAAATCTGGTCAAAGCCAACCTATGTATGACGGATATATCTAACTGTGATTCATAACTGGTACTCTCTGATCCATCATTTCCTATCCAGACCAAAGGCAATTTGTTAATCAAATACTCTCCTAATACCACTTCTGAGCTGAGACCCATGTATCACACATCTGTACCATCTAATGGAGAAACCAAATTGTTATAAATGCAGCTAATACATAATATTTGCCGTGTTGGTCTTCATTGAATGATGTAAAGGATCTGAAGTTTAACATGCAAGGCAAAGATTTTAAAAATACTTTTTAATGTATCATTTAGTGGCTTAAGATACTTGAAAAATCTAATAAGTTGCATTGCTATTTTTGTTTGCAGTTTCAGAATGGAGGAGTTTTAAATGAAACCTATCCAGCTGAATTAAATAATATAAATAACACTCAGACTCCCACACACCTTCAGCCCCTTCATCACACGTCAGAATCCAGACCTTTCCCCGATTTGACATCCAGTGGATTCCTGTAATGCCGAGCCCATTTTCACCATGGATGAAAGAAGATTACAGAATAATAGAACTATCAGTGTTGGACATCAGCAACTTTACATGGAGGCATTGATGTATGTTGTTCGCACTATTATTCCAAACCAAATTTTAATGTTTTTAAGAGTTAAAAAAAATTACCAAAACTACATATACTATAGTCATTAAAAAAGAAAGTGTACTGCCAGAGAGAGGGAGATGCTATCTTTGTTTCACTTTATAGTCTGAGTACTAGAGAATACACAAAATTTATTCAGGGGAACTTTATGACACTTTTAAATAAAAAATTTCTGTCAGAAAAAAATGGAATACTTCTGAGTTTTCAACTTATCTATTCTTATTAGTACACCAAATAACAAACTATTTCCTTTTATCTTCTGCTTTTATCTCAGATGTTAAAATAAGTGGTTTGGTGCTTTTATAAAAAGATAATCTCAGTGCTTTCCTCCTTTGTTGTGTAAGTGCCTCACAATTTTTTATACCTATAACACTGTAGGATGTATATTTGATAGAAAGTAAACTTTTTAATAACTTTCTGCACACAAATGTTATTTGTATTTCTTAAATTCAGTCCTTTGTATTAGTCCAGGCATGTTTTAACTGCACTACTCACCCACTTTCTTCAGGAAAAGGGCAAGTTATGATTGAAAAAATATTTATTACCTAGTTGCTTCTACATATTAAATGTTGCTATGTGCCTTACGTTGAAAAATTTTGAAAGTAAAATGTCTTTCCAAATTATTTTTTGATCATCAAATAAAGACTGCAGCACTAAAATGTCAACAGTGTTTTCGGGAGAAAGAGATACACTGCAGCTTACCTTTACTGAAATCTCCACCATGGTGGTTCAGTGTTGCAGGTGTGCAAAGATCTGCTTGAATGGGACCGTGTTTATCAACTTGCAACGAGGAGGAAGTAGATTTCTAGCTCTTTAATCACCATTTCACTGTGTATAAATTCTTTCAAAACTACTTTAGACCTAGAATGAACTTTAAGGTAGAATATGTTGACTTTATAACTTTCACTTACTAGTACAGTGGAAACTATTTGTTTTTTCTCATATTTGAGGAGCGTGAAGTTTGAACCTGGCAATGTTTGATGCAAAGTATTGTTATGAGTGACACGATTGGTGCATTTATATAGTTTATAATGAACAAAATTATATTTAAAGTATTTTCAAGCTTTCTTTTGAAAATAGTCTATACCTTATATATGCACGTAATTTGAGTCTTACATATATTCTTGCGTCTTTTCAAAATATCAAATAATGAATCCAACTGCTTTTACTTTGGTCTTAAGACACCCATGCCATTCTCTTAACTTCAAACATTACATTGTTTCTAGGATACAATGGCCTTTATTACTGGGAAGGCAAATGATCCCCCTGCTAACTTTACTGTCCTCAGGTAATTTTTAAAAAAGACTCATTTATTTAAATGTGACATCTGAAGGGCAGGCACATTTTTCATGTATTCTATAAAAAACATGACGGAATCTTAAACCAAGGTATAGTATTAAAATGCACTATTTTCACTTAATTTTTTTTTTTAGTAAATTAATGTATATCAAAGTGGCTTCAGAAAAAATATGTCAGTTCTATGAATTTTCAGTTCATACTTTGAATCCATAGAATCAACTTAAGGAAAAAAACCAATTTGTCTAAAACACTTCATAATTTGTTTCCAGTATGAGGTATCACTAGAGATTTAGACCAGTGGTCTGGCTTAATATTCCATTTTTACATTTAAGCTTTTCATTAAAAGCCTTCACAATAACCATTTTTGTTAGTGTCTTCCACATGCCGTTGGGTGAATTATTTAGTGGAAAAATAGGCTTTTTAAAGTGTGAATAGAATGACAGTTCTACACTTACAAAATTAAAAACTTTTAAAGCAATATTGTATATTTTTATCTATATAAAATAAAATGTATCTAAGAATAATAAAATCACATTAAACCAAATACACATTTGTCTGTATTGCTAAGTGCCAAACAGAGAATGCTCCGTGTGCTGGTCTAATGAGGGACTCATTTCTTAGATAATGTGCACTTCTGAGTATGTGGGTATGTCTAATTTGAACTTTTCCTAAACCGAGTTGTTCTTCCGGTACCAGGAGATTTGCCTGTGTTCCAGTGTATGAGGAAGCTTTCATTCATTACTCCACACCGACTAGCGTTTTTCAGTATTACTAAATTTTTGGTAGATGTTTTCATGACTTTTTTCTTCAAAATATTACTGCATACCTATGTCATACATATTTTGTTCAAACTATGATTTATAATATCCTTATCAAACAAAATTGTATACAATAATATATGGTAATAAAATCAAGTATGAATAACATGTTTTAATGTAAATTCTTTCTGGTTCATATAGAGGAAAAGAGCATGTTTAGTACAGTGTTTTAACGATAGTAAAGGCAATCTATAATATTGAAGGAGACATGAAGCAATAATTTATAAAATTCTGCCCATGGATATTTTAGCCTTTACATGGATATAAAAAAGGCTCTTCAAGTAACGTCGCAGATTAAAATGCTTCTGAAATGGAGTACTCTTTTAAACTTTGTATTGGTGTTACAGATGTAGTGGTGTTAGTGTCTCAGATTAAATTTTAAAACTCCGCTTTTAATAATATTTGATGAATTTTTAAAACAACTCATGTTGTATTTTGTTCTCAGATTAGAAAAATTATTGCTTAAGCCTATCCTCTAACAAATATAAATGATACGTTAGGCCTTTGGCATTAAACTCAGGAAAATATTCACTAAGAATGCTGCAATTAGAATTATTTGAAGAAAAAAAATCCTAAAACAACAGTTTTCATTCTATTAACTTTTTTTACATTAGTCTTATGTTTAGCCATTACAATCATTAGATATTTCTTCTCAACACTCGCCATATAAGCATGGCAAGTGACCAACACCATACCTAATTTGGACATTTTAGGAATACTGTGTCTTTTGTCTAAGAGTTCCATATTCAGTTTTAACCATTTGATCTGAAAACATCAAGTAAAAAAATTGAGATCATGATAATTGTCTTTGCTTTCACTCCAGTGGCTTCTATCAGCAGGAATGACTTCCAGTTGTGCCCCTTCACCGAGCCTGCCAAATACTGACCAGTGGTGTTAGTTACTCACAGGACTGGATACTACTCTCATGTTTGCCTCCCAGTGTCTGCGGATGACCTTGCTTCTAGTGTTACTAATACAATTGAAATCATCAGAAACCTGTAACGCATCCTTAGTGTGTCTGTACCTTGACCCCAACAGTGCCACTACCCTTGATCTCTTAGGCTCACCTACAGTATGTGAGGAGAGCTTCCCCTGACTTCCAGATGAATACCCTTCCTTTCCAAGTCTTGTGCACATAGTGTCTACATTGCCCCTGTCCAGTCTTTGTTCTATAAACTTCTCTCTGTGCTGCTTCTCCCTCCAGCCTGGAAAATACTTACTTGGCCCTGCATCCTTTTCTTACTAAATTTTTTACCTCCTTTCTCTAAAATAATTTTTTATCTCCTAAAATCTTGTTTTATTTTTCATCTTTCTATTAAAATGCTTTATGGACGTTCACTTAACTTCCTTCCCACCAGAGGCTAATTCTCTATCCCTGCAGGCCAAATTGTACCATTCGTACCATCGATGAACTTTTTTCTTCCCTTAGCTTCCGTGACATCCATTGTCCTGCAACCTTCTGTTAGTCCTTGTCTTTCCTGTGTTAGCTACTCTCCCTTCTCCCACCTGGTGACAGACTTGGTTCTGACATTTTGTCTTTTTTTTTCCTATATACTGTACCTTTGGAAGCTCATCCATTCTGCAACTCCTGCCTTTATGATGAACTGCTGCAAAACCTGTTATCTCTTATCTTACCTCTGCTAATCACTGACATTGTGGAACATCTTTTCCCTCTGAGAGCATAGCAAAGCTTAGCACACAGACTCTGGAGTGTGATTCCTGGCTTTGTACATATATGATATGGATCATTGGGAAGGTCTCTTACTGTGAGTTATAGTTTCTACAAAATAAGGATAACCATAATACCTGCCTCACTGGATTGTTGGAGGATTCAATAAGTGATTTATGACCAACTACTTAGTTCCCAATGGCCAAAACTGGAACAATTTGAATAACATAACAGCACTGGATTAAAACCCAAAGAATAAAATAAATATTCTGAGTCCATCCTGATCTATATAAATGATTAAACACATAAATGAGCAAGAAGGGGTAAATTTTCCTTACAGAAGAATCCTAAGTGTTTGTAGATACTACACTCTCCAATAGATGGAGCTTAGTACCCCTTCCTTTTGAATGTGGGCCGAACTTAGTAACTTGCTTCCCAAGAACAGAGTCCAGAAAAGGGGAAAAAAAAACCATAATGACTTTACACTGTAGCAATCTGGCAAGCAGTGCTTTAACCCAGTGATTGGGGTTCACATCACCAAGGGTAAGTCATGGCAGCGTGTTTTCTCTAAGTGATGCTCTGACAAGCACACTTCAGCTCTACTGAATCCCAGTCTAATTGTGTGAAAGTATCAGACAAACCTGAAGTGAGAAACAATGCAGAAAATTCCTGAGTATTCTGCAAAATGTCAAGGTCAAGAAAAACAGACCAAGACACTGTCACAGACCAAAGGAGACTAAGGAGGTAAATGGGCACTAAATATATTATGCCATCTTGGATTGCATCCTGCCATTGAGAAAGGACACAGCTGCAAACAAGGGTCCAATTCGACAAAAAACAGCAACAGTTACAGAAATCCCAATTAAGTTTGCTTGACATTAATTTATTTCCTTGTTTCACCAATGTCCCACGGCTATGAAAGACACTGTATGGTGTTAGAGGAACCTGAATGAAGGGGATGAAAACTTGCTCTATTTTTTCGGGATGCTTGGGTGGCTCAGTCTGTTAAGCAGCCGACTTCCAGCTCAGGTCATGATCTCGCAGTCTGTAAGTTTGAGCCCCACCTCAGGCTCTGTGCTGACAGCTCAGAGCCTATGGTCTGCTTCCCATTCTGTGTTTCCCTCTCTCCCTTTCCCTCCCCTGCTTGCTCTCCCTCAAAAATAATAAACATTAAAAAAAATGCTCTGTTTTTGCATCTCTAATTTAAATCTAAAATTATTCCAAAATAATTTACTTAAAAATCCTTTTCTGGGGCACCTGGGTGGCTCAGTTGGTTAAGCGTCCGACTTTGGCTCAGTCACAGCTCATGATCTCACAGCTCATGAGTTTGAGCCCCATGTCCAGCTCTGTGCTGACAACTCAGAGCCTAGAGTCTGCTGCAGATTCTGCGTCTCTCTCTACTCCGCTCGCACTCTGTCTCAAAAATAGACATTAACAAAGAAATCATTTTCATATTAAATAAACAGTTTGATGATAACCACATAGCAACTACTCAATAACTATCTGCTTTTACTATTTCCTTGTGATATCCATGCAACCTCTTCTCAGTTGGAGGTAAATCTATGCCTGACACTAATCCTTTTTTTACATTGTTTTATTTTATATTTGAGAGAGAAAGAGAGAGAGAGAGCATGAGCAGGGGAGGGACAGAGATGGAGACAGAATCTGAAGTAGGCTCCAGGCTCCATGCTGTCAGCACAGAGCCCGATGCAAGGCTTGAACCCACCAACTGCGAGATCATGACTCGAGCTGAAGTCAGACGCTTAACCAACTGAGCCCCCCGGGCACTCCACGACACTAATCCTTCTCAATCTGTTCAATGTTGATTTGATGAACATCTTGGTTTTTAGTCTCCAGGTCAATGTCCCTTTCCACTTTTATCTCCTGACATCATCATCCTCAAGGATCCTTCTGTAATTCCTACACATCAACTCTAATCATCTACTTTTCCATTCCAGATGAGTACAGCCACAGCTCAGACTTGGAGCACATGTAAATGCCTCCACTCTGCCAACTTGAAATTTGCTTTTCTAATCACACTATTTTCTCTCCTTCCCAATCCTGTCTTCTTTGTTCAACTAGCTCTTCACCTTATTGTCCTCTCCAGTTCCTAGCGTGCAGTCCCTTCTTTTTCAGTCCCTCAGCCTGGACCTCAGTATCAGGATTTCAACAGTATTTTTGCTTGTATACTTGAATTGCTCACCACCTCCTTGGCAACTGCCACTCCCATCCATAGCCCGGGCCAAAACACCTTCTTTTCCTGGTCAACTAGACAAAGTGACAGAACTGATGGCCTCACCAAAAACGTTTACCATGTCTGTGGCAGCGACTGGCAATAGCATCTTCCCTTCTTTCGTTGTAGGAGAACTGTGACTTTCCTCTGGTCACAATGAGGGAAAAAGACTACATTTTTCAGCCTCCTTCATGGATAAGTGTAGTTAATGTGAGTTTTGGCCAAATATATGAAAGGAAAGTATGTGTGGTAACTTCCAGAAAGGATGCCTCAATACACATGACGCAGCGGCACGGAACCTAGTTTGCGTTTGCCCTTTCCTCTGCTAGCCAGCACGTGTGCACATGATGAAGACAGAGCTAGAAGTTCCCTGGAGCCTGTAAAACGGAAGCTAGAAACGAGAAAGGGGAAGCCACAATAGGATGAGCCAAGGTTCCTTAGAACTTAGAGCCAGAAACCCAACCTTTGTCTGCCTACCTCTGTACCTCTTTTATAGAAAAGGTAAGACTTCAGTCTCAGTTAACCCATCTAATATCTAACCCCATCTTTCTAATATCTACCCCCCGGCCCCGTGGCCTCCTCATTTCTGGCTACAATAACATTCTAATTTGACTGGAAACAATCGGACATCAACTTCAGTATTCTACTCTTTGACTTTTACGTTTCTGTCAACCATCCTCTCAGATTTCCCTTACTCCACTTTCTCACGTCTTCAGTGCAATGGTTTCTTCAGCATACAAGCATAGTCCATTCCCTTCTAAGGAAAAGAAATCAAACTATATCATTCTTCTGTTTTGTTTTCATTACTGAATAGAGCAGCTGGCTATGACTTGCTTGCTTTACTTCATCACTGACCTCTTATTTAATCTTCACACTCTGAATTTCACTATTTCCAATTTTATGGGGTGCCAGTGTGCTATTAAGGGGAAAGTTTTTCTTCCTTAATATTTTCTTTCCTTGGCTTCCATATCATTGTCCTCAAATTTCTTGATCTCGGATCACTCTTTGTCCCTCTGTCCAACCTTCTGTAACTCTACAGATAGACATTTTTATAAGGTTTGGTCTGTCCCTTTTCCTCTTGTCTCTGTTTCTGTCTTCATGATCTCACCTAATTATATCACTTATGTATGACTCTGTGTGTGGTCTAGACCTCTCCTCTGAGTTTCTGGCCCGGACTTTCCATGGTTTATTTTGTACAATATTTAGTACCGTTTTTAAATATCCTACAAGAACCTTAAATGGTCTTTGAACAAAACTGAATGAACCATTTTCCCTCATAAATCTAGTGATTCTCCCATCATTTTTGTTCACACCTCCATCTCTGTGCTTCCCTCTCCATTACCATAGGAGTCACTTCCACTGCACAGTGGCATCTTTTGCTTCTGTACTTCAACGATCTTACAAACTTTAGATTACAATCACAGCTAGAACTCAGCTAGAGTGATGTGCTGACCCACACCTCGGAAAAGGCAAACTAAGGGGCAAAACTCTTCTACATAAGATGGCAAAGGAGTGTGTAGGAGACAAACAGTTATAGGGATTGAGAGAAGTTTTAAAATTAAAGACATGTTTTCAACAAGCAAGGATTTGGGAGTGGTTAGAGAGAGGGAGTAGGAAATCATTCATTCCATGACCATTTAGCCAACCAAGTGCAATAGGGTGCAGTTTGAGATTGATGTTCAAGAACCCAGTTGAATAGTTTCTATTTTACTCCCTCCCATCAGGAGGGAGTCCCTCACTAACGGTCCAGGTCCTTAAGGACATGGGGTCCATGAATGAACCAGACATACTCTATTTTCCTGGGTGTTCATGGGCCATCTTGCATCCATATCATAGGAGGAATGCTATAAAAGTTAGATTTCTGAAGACACTTCATGCTCAAAAATCTTGAGAATCTTGTTTTTTTAAATTGTTTTTTTTTTTTTTTACATTTATTTATTTTTGAGAGACAGAGAGAGACAGAACACAAGTTGGGGAGGGGCTGAGAGAGAAGGAGACACAGAATCCGAAGCAGGCTCCAGGCTCTGAGCCATCAGCACAGAGCCTGACCCAGGGCTCGAACCCACAAACCACGAGATCATGACCTGAGCCGAAGTCGGACGCTCAACCGAGCCACCCAAGTGCCCCGAAAATCTTATTTTTAACAAGCATTTCTGACGATTCATATGTACATTAAAATGTGGAAAACAACACATTCTTATGATTTAATTATTAGAATGTGGAGGCCCGCCCTCGGCTACCCTGTCCTGGGGACCCTCTGACTCCCACCTGAGAAACAAAATCACCTTCATTAGGTAAACTTGTCTGCTTTCCTAGTATATGATCTTTAAGATATCAACACTTGCTTGGATAGAATTTATGTCTGTCCAGTTTGCTTTCCTGTGCTGTTTAATTGAAACTTTTAAAACTTCACCCTAGGCAGAACAAGTTTTGGCCTCTTTCCCCACCTCCAATCCCACCACCAGCTTGGACAGGATCCACAGCTCCTAAGGATCAGCTTCTGAAACTAGGCCCTAGAAAGGCCCTAGGCCCTAGGCTCCAATGAAATTTTTCAGGAGGATGGATAGACAAAATTGTATCTGTGGTATCTGATGTATACAGCCTGCATGAAGCAACTCACATTTTAAAACCAATGAGAACCATGAGGGAATACAAATTCATACATAGAAGAATTAATAGGAATCAGGAACTAAGACATTGGAAAACAAAAGAATTGTCTGTGACATGACTGCTTCAGATAACTGACATACTAACACGGGGGAAAAAACATTCTTGTTTATGGTACAGAAGTTAATTGAGGATCAATGATAAAAGTTACAAGCTATTAGAGTTTACCTTAATGTAAAGAAGACTATCATTAGAAGATACTTGGAGATGAATTAGGCAGATATGAAATATAATGATCTGTCTTTAGAAATGATCATTTACAATTTATGAGAAAATTCAAAATTCTGATGTGTATATATATCACATTATCACTACTCAATTTCCTTCTACTTCTGACAATCTGTGATTACATAATTTCTGTGTTAGATATGATCTTTGGAATGATTTATTTCGTGTCCCCCCATTTTATGTTTGAAAAGAAAACAAAGACTATCCTGTACAAGTCTCTTTAGTTGGTGATACACTGACCTCATATATCTTGAGTTCTGGTCCAGTATATTTTCCCCAATACAAGAAGGTCACATTAGTCTCCACTTAGGAAAATCAAAATACTCAACTACCTTTTTTACCCTTGATACATGAAACTGCTTATTTTCTTTTTTTCAGAATTATAGTTTCAGATAATGCTGGATATTGTAATGCTTGCAGAATATCTATACAGTTATTCTCAACTCCATTTTTACATGATGCTGTATCTTTAAAATGTTTTCTAAACTACCTATTTATTGACATTTTAGGGTAATGACATCCAATTTGAGGACTCTGGCATAAAGACCTAGAAGAGAGACTGTAATCTGTGTTTTAGAATTAGGTTAACATAGTTAGAATTTAACAAATTCTAAGTGGGTATCTATTTTCTAGGGTATTAATTTCTATTCCCTTTGAAGATACTTCCCTTCCTCTTAATTGTATCAACTGATTAGCATCTGTGTTGGTTCCCCACAAGGCAAGACAAACATCTTGACATGCACTTAAAAGAAAGGAACCCTAAACTGAGGGAACGCTCATCTTTTTTAATGGTGGTAGGCATGCCTGACCCTTTGCTGTGAAAGGAGACACTACCTGTTCTGAGGCTGTTCACTACGCAAACATCTTGAAAAGATTGTTTCCGAACAAAAGAAATTGGTACCTTCTGCAAAATTTGCAGAAAGCCCACAGAAAATTGCCTCCATCACTTATGACTGTTCTGCTTGCTCTTTCAGGCATACTGCTTTCCTTGCTGGACATGCTCCCCATTCTTGACCACAGAGATAACATGACAAACCAGAAATACTCTCTATCCTCAAAATACATTATTCTAAAGCTCCTTGGAAATTGTTCTGAAACTGTGTCTTTAACACTCTGCCCCAAGTCCTTGTCCCAACGCAATATGCCAGGGTACATTATGTTTGAATTCTGGCTCTGCTCTCTTGTTAGACGTGTGATATGAGGATCTTATTTAAATTTTATGTGCCTTTAGTTCCCTTCTATGTAGAAAGAAGATAGGGACACCTGGGTGGCTCAGTCGATTAAGCCTCGGACTTCTGTGCAGGTCATGATGTCAGTTTGTGAGTTGGAGCCCCATGTTGGGCTCTATGCTGACAGCTCAGAGCCTGGAGCCTGCTTCAAGTTCTTTGTCCACCTCTCTCTCTCTGCCCCTCCCCCACTCATGCTTGCTCACTCACTCGCTCTCTCTCTCAAAAATAAATGAAAAACATTTAAAAAAAAAAAAGAAGATAATATAATGAGGTTTACCTTATAGGATCTTCTGGAAAACTAATAGGATAATACATGTAAAGTGCTCAGTATAGTCACTAGCACATGATAATAAATGTTAAAATTGCTAGCTCTTAAAATTTTTGTAAACTGTATTAGTTGGGGTAAAGGCCAATCTGGTAATAATGAAGAGACCAAAAGTGCATCGTGTCAAAAATAGACATTGGTCTATTATAAATAGGCTTTACTCCACAAAGCCACCCAGACAGGCCGGGCAACCCTTCCATCCTCAATATGCTCTAGCCACTGTCTTTTCCAACCAGGAGGAAGGAAAGGAAGGAACTCTCCCAGACCATGGATCTTTGAGAAAGTACGTTAGAAATCACACATACTACACTTCTGCCCACATTCTGTACCCACGAAGTTAGTCGCGTGGTCACACCTGGTTGTAACCATCGGCCCAGCTAACATTATATTTCTATGGAAGAAGAAGAAATAGATTTTGGTTGATAGCATAAAGCATTTAACAAAAAACAAATAGCACTTCTCTTTTCCATTTGAATTTTGAAGCTATTGAGAAATAAGGAAGAAATATGAAAATTTGTCATCATTACAAATGGTAACTTAGCCCAAAAGTCAAACAGGGATCACCTGCTCTATTCCCCAGTCTTACACCTAGACCTTAGAATGGACTATTCTGAGATGTTCTGAGCTGGCAGAGCCAGCCCAGTTTTCCATGTCACTGCTTCTTACACTTTCAGCCAAAGGAAAAAACGGGAAAAAATCAAATCCCTTGTGCCTAGGACCACTGATGGATTTGTTTCACATATTTGAAGAATGTGGACAGTGGCTGTCACCCACTTGGCCTTTCTCCTATGGAGGGATGAGCAAGATAAAATGTTGGCCAATAAAACTTAGGAGCATTTACAGCAGATAGACTGGCTCAGTGCAGAAGTAGTGCCTTAAGATAATGTGATGATGACTCTGAATACTGGTTTTAATCCTGTCTGCCTTTCCAGAGGCTATGGCAGTGTCTTCATTATCATTCTCTTTGACGCTGCTTTTGTAAAATTATTTGCAATGTCCATGAAATTTTTTGTTTGTTGGCCCCTCTCATATTCCCAATCCTAGTTGTCTAACATATTGTACTGTTTCCTATCTTATAGCTTCTCAGTTTTCTTGGCTGGACCAGAGAACCAAGAGGGCACCCAGTGCGATGACTTGAGAACTGATGTGTGGACACCAGAGAAACATTGCCCCAATACTCTTATAAATAAGTGGGTGGGACTGTGGGAAGGTTGTTAAGTCCTTTCTTTTGTAGGTGGGGTTATATTGACACTTATGTCAGGGCTACCAATCCTCATAGCCTGATCAGAAAACTCCACTTATGCATAGAGATGAGGAAACAGAGCCAAAAGGCAAAGCTGCCTGTTCAGGTCACAGAGGCAGTAGTGGGTACAGAATCCAAGCTTTGTACTTCCGAATTAACAACACTTTCAAAGAGTAAATTTTCCCAAGGCCATCATTCAAGGGCTTTGCCATATTGCTTAATCCAGATTATCTCACTGACTCATGATACATCCCATAAGGTAAATATAATTGTCCCAACTGACACATGATGAAAGGATTCTAAAAAAAGCAATCAAAATGACCAAGATGATTGTGGTAGACAGACTAATGCCTCCCCCGCCCCAACTGCCAAAGATGTTCATATTTGAATCCCCAGACTAGATAGCAAAAGACTTCGTAGATGTTATTAAGATGGAGACAGGAAGGCTATCCTTGATTATCTTGGTGTATACCAAGTTCCTATGAGGAAGGCAGGAATGTCAGGGTCAGATAAAGAGATGTGATGACAGAAGCGTAGGTCAATGAGAGAGAGAGAGAGAGAGAGATTTAAAGATACTCTGCCGCTTGCCTTGAGGATGGAGGGCCACAGGCCAAGGAATATAGGCAGCTTCCAGAAGCTGGAAAGGGCAAGGAAACCAAGCCTTCCCTAGTGCTTGAAGGCAGCTCTACCAACACCTTGATTTTAGGATTTCTAACCTGCAGTACTGCAAAATTATACATTTGTATTGTTTGAAGCCACAAAATTTGTGGTTATTTGTTACAGCATCGATAGAAAACCAACACCATGGTTATAAATTTTCAGAAGGCAGGGGAGCCATTATGAGGAAAATATTTACTCTGCCATTATAATACTATATAGAGAAGAATAGACAAGCTGTTCTCCATATCTCTTCTTGGCCTTTCTGCAGGGGAGGATCAGGAAGGTCTGGCAGTGTTCCCCATCCTTCCTCTCCACCCTTAGACACATCTGGGCCTGCAAAAGGACCTCCACTTTATGAGGATGATAGTGGTGCCTGATGGGCTCCAGCCTTGCTTTGGCATTGCAAAGAAATGTGCAAGAACACAGCCAACTCACAGCTTCATTACAGCTTTGGCTTTTCCAGATGTTTAGCTCATGTCAGAAGCCAGGAAATACATTGCTTATAGCCCCACATGTGTTTCTGAAGAAGGTCCTGATAAATGTGTCTGATCTTTCCAAATAACCCCCAAAATTGGCTTAATTCCTAGAAGAAAAATTGCTTTATTTCAGTAAGTTAGACATTACACACGTAGCGTCAGATATGCATCTTTAAGTGTTTGTTCTGCATTTAAAATTAACAAAACTATTTTGCACATCCTTTTACAGCCATGCATTTAAAGTGCTTGAGTATGAAAAGTTTTTGGTTTTGTTTTTTCACTGGTAGGTGCCATGATGTGATCATGTACTCATGTCTAATAAAGATCATTAAAAGAGAGTAAGTGGCAAGAAGCATATGCTTAAGAAATAGAATTTATAAAAAAGAGAGGAAGCCACCCAAAACTATCAGAAAAGTTTTTTTTCTTTTTTCTGAAGATAGTACAGCATACATTTGTTCAATGCGTTATTTGCACAGCAATTTTGTATCCATTTTCAGAATTAATTTTGACTACTCTAGTATAAGGGGAGTTTTTACTGAAAACAATCAAAAAATATTATTCAGCACACATAGCGACTAACCGGTGGCATCAAAGACTCTGCTCAATTCATCTGTCTTCCAAATTCAAATTTTGATTATTTTTTTTCCCAAGTTCTAACTTAAAAAAAAATATTTCAAGGTGGTCTCTGATCGGGTACAAGAGTTGAATCGTCGATTTAACTACATGCACCAAGCAGCTACAATTTCTCTTGAAGGTCAAGTGCTCAACTGGGTTAACTCTCAGATAGCAAGGCAGGATTACTTACTTTGGAATCTATTGAAGAGTTACTAATGAAAAGTTATTATCACTATAGTTGAGGAAATTGAGGCTAGAATGGGAGATAATTAATGCTTATTCTACCTAAAATGCTCCTCATTTGTCTAGCAAATAAAACCACATTTAAGATTTGGCCATTTGACTGACCAATCATTCAGAAAGTTTCCCTCCTTTATTAAAGTGAAATATAAAATTAAATATCTCCCACTGAACATTCATCAGCTAAGATGTTCATGATGGCTCCTCGCTCTTGACAGAACTGAATCTTTCCTGGAAAATTAACGTGTGCCTCTCCGCACAAAGTCCATTTGTAAAATTTATACTCACATTTGTGTATTTATCAAAGTTCTTAATTGAAAAATGGACACTGCAAGACTTACATCAGTATCTGTTTAAAACAGAAGTATGACAACACTTAGATAATAGACTCCCATGCTTTCTTTGAAATCACAGCTACAGCATTTAAAAATTCATTTAAAAGTCATCTCACCCAACAGATTTAATAGTACAGAAAGGAACTCTGACTTCTGTTTTTCTTCCATGTTCCAAGTGTTCAATATACAATTTTTCACTAGCCTTTCGGTATTTTGAGGAAGCCACACTTTTTTTGAAATAGATTGACCAGAATTGTATTCTGGCTGTGGTATGCAAGAGCTTTGAGTTAATGCCTATTGTTTCCTTTGCTAGAACTTTCTTCACAATGACATTTTTAAAGCTATTTTAATCTTAACAGCACATCAAGTCAATGTCTTCTGAAACTACAGAATGTTTTTAAATGCATGGTTTTTATAGAATATTAGTCACACAAGATGTCAACATGTGGATTTGATGATCAAATAAGTTTGGGAAAACTTAGGCAAAGAAAAGTTAATCAGATATCCTTTATTACAGGTCTCTAATGTGTTACTGCTTATCATGATTATCCAAGAGAGGGAACTGGTGTTTAATATTTTCCAAACTTACTTGACGATGGAACCATCTTCAGAGCTCATCCAATGATGTTAGTTATTCCAAGGAAAATACTTTGAGAAAATTCTGAACTATGGTAAAAGATCCCAGGATCTTCTCTTGGACTGTTCCTATGGTTCAGAGTCCTATTATTTTATAAGTAAGATTAGAATAGCTATGGTATGCCCTTTTACATTAAACTTATCTGCCATTTCTCTGCCTAAGCACATAGATTCCCCAATCCAGCTTTTTAATATGTGGAAGAGTTTAATGTTATTTTCACACCCAAAGTACTCACTGTATGGTCTCTTAGCCGTATCACATATAAACATACTCGAAATTTTTCTTTTAGTCAAGATTAACCATCACAAAACTCTTTGTGGTTTAGGCATGTTATTTTCACCATCCTCGCAGAGAGTTTCATTGAGTTTTGTTTTGGTGTTTTTGATCTGAATTTTTATTGCGGGGTACCAGGAAAAGCAGTTTTAAGAAATTACGGCATTTACAGTGGGGGATGTATTTAAGTCCCTTAGAAAGGATCCATATGCTTTCTTAGTGTTAGAACTAGGAAAACAGCATGTTTTCTCCTCATCAAACTGTAATTGACTCTCTTTTTATTTTGAACACCAGGCAACTTAAAACCAAATCAGGGAACAACTAGAACAATGATTTATGCCTTTAGAGCTTGCACATTTGGGTTACATTTTTATCTCTCCCTAACTTGCATTAACCTCCTACTCCAGTTTATATTGTTACTGCTTTATTTTGCATTTATTTTTCTTTTCATGCTATCCTATTTTATTTTATGTGTTCTCATTCTAACCAAATTCATTTTTAGTTCTTGGAATAATTTTTAAGAATGTAAAAAAAGAAAAGAAAGAAAAATAATTCTGGTTCCAACCGTGATTACTACACGCTGCGGTATTGGCTATAACTGATGCTGTGAGATCATTTAACATTCATTGTTTAATTTGGAATACATTGTCAATGATGCTCATGACATGATTGTTTTCCTGGTTTTATAATGGTGCCAGTGTACACGTTAGAAGATTCAAATTCTTTAATCTTCCTTAATTGCTTCAGTTAAAAATCTCCAAGTGCCTAAAAGTTTGACACAAATCATCAAGATAGTTATGAATGAGGAGCTCAATCAAGCTGGAAATGTAGGAGGTTCCTGAATTCCCATTCTCCCCCACACACATCAAATCTATAGTTACAAAGCAATTACCAATGAACGAAATCTAGAAACTAATGAACAACTCCTACACATCAGGCAAATGAGAAAATACCAACATCAAAATGCGCAGGAAAGGCTGAGGTACACTTTGCCATAAACCCTTCCCCTGGCACAACACCACACATTTGGGAGGGAACTCCCAACTCTCAGCTTCTCCCTGAGGAGCACAGGGTTTGGGCCTAACATTTAGTACATAACTTTTAAGACTTTCAACTGAGGGACAGTCCCCCAAAACATAAAGCTAACAAAGACTGTGTCCATACCAACAGCAAACAAAGGAGCAGTTGTTAACATTGTGGAAGCACTTGCTGTTAAGGCTCTGCCCCTAGGATTCAGTGCAGAGAGAGCAGGCAAAATTGCCCGTCATTTAGTCTTTGTCTGAAAGCGTACATCTGCAAACTTTGAAAGCTGCTGCCTCAGTCAGGCTTCTAACTTAGCACACATATAGGGGCTGGCTGCACTCAACCCTAAAAACCAAGGAAACTGACCAACACCTCTCCCACTGACTGCCTGTAGTCTTCTCCAAGCCACCAGTATCTCCCTGGAAGGAGCATGTACACATGTCCATGCCCCAGCTTTTGCAGCTTCTGCCCAAAGGGTGAATCCCTGGTATGCCTACTGTAGTAGCTAAGGGGCTTCCACTTACAAATCCAGTAAGACTATAGAAGTCAGTCAGGATCACCTTCCTATGGCTATATACCTGAGTCCAGGATAGACAAAGAATGACCGAACACCCATCTCCTTGTTTTTCCCTGAAAGGGACTTAACTGCATACATTTTCAGCTGCTGCCTGAGCTTCCAGCTTCCGTTTAATCTACATCTGGCACTGAAGGCACTCCTTTCCTTTTGGACACTGATAGGTCTTGGCATGCCTTCAACTACTGGGATTCACTAAGAACAAAAAGGCAGCTTGGACAATCACAAAGGTTGAAAGAAAACTGAGAGCCCAGGCCAAACTGATAGATAAGGTTTATCTCCTACTTGAGGCCACTCTGTTAAGACCTAGAAGGTGGATGTTTTATCTAATGCACAGAAACCAACAAAAAGGCAAGCAAAATAAAGAAACCAAAGTATGTTTCAAACAAAAGAACAAGATCAATTTCCAGAAATAGATTTTTAATGAAAAAGATGTACATAATCTACTTGATAAATAACAATCATGAAGATATTCACCGAGATCCAGAGAGCAAAGTATGAACAAAGAATTTCAACAAGAACAAAAAAATAGAAAATATTAAAAATTACCAAACAGCAAGCACCTGAGTGACACAGTTGGTTGAAAGTATGACAGCTCAGGTCATGATCTTGCGATTTCTGAGTTTCAGCACCACCTCGATTTCACTGCTGTCAGCCTGTCAATGGAGAACCTGTTTCTGATCCTCTGTCCCTCTCTCTCTGCCCCCCTCCCCCTTGCACTCTCTCAAAAATAAATAAATATTTTTAAAAAGTCTACCAAACAGAAACCATAGAATTGAAGAATAAATTAACTAAAAAATTCAACAGAGGGATTCAATAACAAACCCAATCAAATGAAAGAAACGATCAGTAAACTCAAAGACACAGCAGTGGGATTCATCCAATTAGAGTAGCAAGAAGAAAAATCAAGGAGAAACAGTGAAGATAACTGAAGGCACTTATTGGACACAATCAAGCAGACCAGACCAATATTCACATGATAGAGGCTCTACAAGGAGAAAAGAGAGAGAAAGAGGCAAAAAGCTTATTCAAAGAAGTAGTGGCTGAAAACTTCCCTCATCTCAGGAAAGAAATGCACATCCAGGTGCAGATCCAGGAATCCTATAGAATTCCAAATAAGAAGAATCTAAAGGTATCTACACCAAGACACATTATAATTAAATTGCCAAAAGTTAAAGACAAGGAAATAATCTTAAAAGCAGCAGTAAAGAAGTAAGTTGTTACATACAAGGGAACCCTCAAAAGACTATCAGCAGATTTTTCAGCAGCTACTTTGCAGGCCCGAAGGGAATAATAAGATATATTCAAAATGCTGAAAGAAAAAAAAAATACCAACATGAATACTCTACCTTGCAAAGTTGTCCTTCAGAAGTGAAGGATAAATCGTTTCCCAAACAAACAAAATCAGAAGGTATTCATCAACATGAGACTAGTCTTACAAAAAAGGTTAAAGAGGGTTCTTCAAGCTGAACCAAAACGATGCCAATTAGCAAAAGGAAAAAGATGATATAAAATTCACTGGTAAACATAAATATATAATTAAATTCAGAATACTCTAATGTGGTAAATGTGGTAGGTAAATCACTTACAACTCTAGTATAAAGATAAAAGTTATTAAAAAGAGCCATAACTATAATCATTTGTTAATGGATACACATGGTAAAAATGTATAAATTGTGACATCAAAACATAAAATGTTGGGAGAGTTAAAATCCAGAGCTTTTGTATACACTCAAAGTTAAGTTGTTACCAGCTTAAAATAGACTGATATATATATACATATATATATATATATATATGTATATATATATACACACACACACACATATATGTATATATATACACACATATATATGTGTGTGTGTGTGTATATATATATATATTATGTGTATAGCATATATGCCTCATGATAACCACAAAGAGTAAATACACAAAGATAAAGCTAAGCACACCACCATAAAAAATCTTCAAATCACAAAGGAAAAGAGGAACAAAGTACCGAACAAAGGATTTCTAAAATATCCAGGAAACAGTTAACAAAATGGCAATAGTATGATCATACCTATCAGTAACTACTTTAAATAAAAAGGAAGTAGGGGTGCCTGGGTGGCTCAATCAGTTAAGCATCTGACTCCAGCTCAGGTCACAATCTTGTGGTTTGTGAGTTTGAGCCCCATGTGGGGCTCTGTGCTGGCAGCTCAGAGCCTGAAGCCTGCTTCAGATTCTGTCTCTCCCTCCCTCTCTCTACCCCTCCCCCACCTCCTCTCTCTCTCCATATATCTCTCAAAAATAAATAAACATTAAAAAAAGGATTAAAATTCTCCAATCAAAAGACACAGAGTAGCAGAATGGATATAAAAATAAGACTGAATTATATATTGTTTACAAGAGACTCCCTTTAGCTTTAAGGACACACATAGGCTGAAACTAAAGGGAGAAAAAAGCTATCTAATGCAAATAGAAGCCAAAAGCAAGCAGGGGTAACTATACTTAATATCAGACAAAACAGACTTTAAGCCAAAACTGTAATAAGAGACCAAAAAGATCATTATACAATGATAGAGTGGTCCTTTTATCTGGAGGATATACCACTAGTAAATATTTATGCACTCAGCATACGAGAACCTAAATATATAAAACAAATTTAACATCTGAAGGGAGAAAAAATAATAATGGACGGGTACTTTAAAATCTGACTTTCAACAATGGATAGATCATTCAGGCAGAAAATAAATTAAAAAATGAACTCAAACTACACATTATAAAAGTTATACCTAACATATGTTTATAGAAGTTTCCATTCAAAAACAGAACACATTCTTCTCAAATGTACACAGAATATTCTCCGGCCTAGAACTTATGTGAGGTCACAAAACAAGTCTTAATAAATTTAAGAAAATTGAAATATATCAAACATTTTTCCCAACCACAATGTTAAGAAACTAGAAATCAATTAAAAGAAGAAAACTGATGGGGCACCTGCGTGGCTCAGCTGGTTAAATGCCCAACTCTTGATTTCAGCTCACGTGATGATCTCATGGTTTGCAAAATTGAGTCCTGTATTTGCTCAGTGCTCATAGCACAGAAACTGCTTTGGATTCTCTCTCTTGCTCCCTCTCTGCCCCTTCCCCACTTGTGCTCTGCTCTCTCTCTCTCTCTCTCTCTCTCTCTCAAACATTACAAAAAAGAAGAAAACTGAAAAATTTAGAAATATGTATAAATAACAGACTCCTGAAACACCAGTGAGTCAAAGAAGAAATCAAAGTGCAATAAAAAAACATCTTGAGACAAATGTAAATGGAAGCACAGCATACCAAATTTATGCATTGCAACAAAAGCAATTCTGAGAACAAAGTTAATAGCAATAAACATTTACACTATGAAACAAGAAAGATCTCAAATAAACAACGTAACTTTACAGCTCAAGAACTAGAAAAAGAACAATAAATAAGCTCAAAGTTATAGAGGAAAAGAAATGACAAAGATCAGAGTGGAAATAAATAAGATTGAGACTAAAAAGACCATAGGAAAAATTGATGAAGCAAAGAGCTGGGTTTTAAAAAGATAAACAAAGTAGACAAATCGTTAGCCAGGCTCAAAAAAAAAAAAAAAAAAAAAAAAAAAAAAAAAAAAAAAACAAAAAAAAAAGAAAGAAAGAGAACAAGGAAGAGAGAGAGAGGATTCAAGTAAATACAATTAGAAATGAAAGAGGAAACACTTCAAACTGCTAAGACAAGAAGTACAAAAAACTCTTAAGAGACTACCATGAACAATTGTGTGCCAATAAATTAGACAACATAGAAGAAATGAATAAATTCCTTGAAACATACAACCTACCAAGACTAAATCATGAAGAAATAGAAAATCTAAACAGACCAATTATTAGCAAGGAGACTGAATCAGTAATTAAAAACTCTTCAATAAATACAAGTCCAGGACCAGATGGTTTCACTGGTGAACTCTACCAAACATTCTCAGAAAAATTACTATCAATCTTTCTCAAACTCTTCCAAAAAAAAAAAAAAAACTGAAGAGAGAAAACTTCCAGACCCATTTTATGAGGGTAGCAATACTCTGATTCTGAACCCAGGTAAGGACACTATGAGAAAAGAACATTACAAGCCAATATCCCTGATGAGCATAGATGCAAAAATCTTTGATAAATATTATCAAACTGAATTCAACAGTACATTAAAAGGATCACACACCAGAATCAAGTGGCATTTATTCCAGGGACGCAAAGACTGTTTAACATTTATAAATCAATCAGTGTGAAACACCACATTCATAAAATGATGGATACAAATTGTATGATCATTTCAATAGATGCAGGAAAAGCGTTTTACAAAATAAAATATCCTTTCATGATAAAAATCACTCAACCATCTATGTATAAACAGAACATATCTTGACATAATAAAGGCTATATATGACAAGCCCACAGCCAACATGATACTTCATAGTAAAAAGCCAAAACTTTTCCTATAAGATCAGGAATAAATCAAGAATGCCCACTCTTGGTAGTTACATTCATTGTAGCATTACAAGTCCTAGCCAGAACAATCAGGCAAGAAAAATAAATAAAAGCCATTCAAATTAGAAAATATGAAGTAACAATTTTCTCTATTTTAAGATGACAGGATATTCCATATAGAAAACCCTGAAGATAACACTCAAAAATTGTTAGAATAAATGAATTTAGTAAAGTTGCAGGATACAAAAATAAACAAAAATCAGATGAATTTCTGTATACTAACAATTCATTATCAAAAAAAGAAATTAAGAAAACAATACCATTTGCAACTGCATCAAATAGAGTAAAATACTTAGGAATAAATTTAACTAAGGAAGTGAAAGATCTAAGCAGTGAAAACTGTATTAATGAAAGAATTGAAAAATGGCATAAATAAATGTAAATCTACTGTACGTTCATGGATTTAAAGAATTAATATTTTAAAATGAAAATACATCCAACCCAATCTACAGATTCAGTGCAATCCCCACCAAAATTCAAATGACATTTTTCACAGAAACAGAAAAAAAACCCTAAAATATGTATGGAATCACAAGACGTACTGAGTAGCCAAGGAATCTTAAGAAAAAGCTAGAGGCTTTCAAACTACATTACAAAACTATAGCCATTATAACTGTATGGCATTAGTAAAAGAACAGCCTCATGGATCAATGGAGAATAAAGAGGCCAGAAATCAGTCTTTGCATAAATGATCAACTAACATTTGATGAAGGTTCTAAGAATACTGAATAAGGAAAGGATAGTGTCTTCAATAAATGTTACTGGGAAAACTGTATATTCAGAAGCAAATAAACGAAACTGTACTCCTATCTTATACTGTACATAAAAATAAAATAAAAGTGGATTAAAGATTAAAAGTGCAACCTGAAACCTTAAAACTCTTAGAAGAAAAACATAGGGAGTAAGCTCCTTAACTTTGGTCTTGGCAATGATTTTTTGGACTTGACACCAAAAGTAAAGGCAACAAAAGTAAAACTAAGCAAGTGGGACTACATTGAACTGAAAACATTTTTCTCAGCAAAGGAAACAATTGACAAAATCCCAAGGCAACCTATACCATGGGAGAAAATATCTGCAAACCCATATCTAATAAGGAGTTAACATCCAAAATACACAAGGAACTCCTAAAACTCAATAGCAAAAAAACAAAGAACCAAATTAAGAAATGGAGAAAGGACCTGAATAGACATTTTTTTTTCCAAAGAAGATATACAGCTGGCCAACAGGTACATGAAAAGATGCTTAACATCACTAATCATCAGGAAAATGCACATCAAAAGCATAATGAGATATCACCTCACACCTGTTAGGATGGTTGTTATCAAAAAGCCAAGAGGTAACAAATGCAGGCAACAATGTGGGGAAAAAAAGTCACCTTTACACACTGTGGGAATATGAATTGGTATAGCCAGTATGGAAAGTAGTATGGAGGTTCCTCAACCAATTAAAAATGGAAATATCCTATGATTCCAAATCCTACTTCTGGGTATATATACAAAAGATATAAAACCATTATCTTGAAGAAGTATCTGTACTCCCTTGTTCATTGCAGAAATGATCACAACAACTAAGGTATGGAAACAACCTAAGTGTTTGCTGAAGGATAAATGGATCAAGAAAATGTGTTATATAAATACAATGGAATATTATTCAACCTTAAAAAAGAAGGAAATCCTGTCATTTGAAACAATTTGGAGGACCTGGAAAGCATGGCCTGGGGAAAAAAAAGCCAGACAGAGAAAGACAAATATTTCAATATGTTGACTAAAAAAAAAAAGTCAAACTCAAAAATCAAAGAGTAGAAAAGTAGATGCCAGTGGCTGGAGTGTGGGAGAAATAGGGAGAAGTTGGTAAAAGGGCATAAACTTTCAGCTATAAGATAAATAAGGTCTGAAGATCGAATGTATGACATGCTGACTAGAGGTGATCATACTCTATTTTATAGTTGAAATTTTCTAATAGTAGAACTTAAATGTTCTCATCAAAAAAGGGAGGATTGGGGTCAATGTGTGAAGTCACATATGTGTTAATTAAGTCAATGAGGGGAATCCTTTCACAATCCATCCGTCCTTCAAATCCTAACATTGTACACTTGAAATATCTTATAATTTTATTGGTAAATTTTACCTCAATAAACTTTTAAAAAAAGTTAGCCATCAATAGTAGACACTGTCTTTATGAGGGTAGCATAGAGTTTCCCCAACAGCTTAAAAGAAATGCCCCCTCTGTCCTGATGTGGAGCATAGTTTCTCTCTTGGGGCATCAGTGACATTTTGGAACAGCTAATTCTTCCTTGTCAGGACAGCTGGTCTGTGCATTGTCAGATGCTTAGCAGCAACCCTGGCCTCTATCTAGGAGATGCCAATTACAGCCCCACCAGGAGTATGACAACCAAAAATTTCCCCAAATATAGCCAAGTGCTCCCTGGGAGTCAGGGGAGGGGGTAGGAAATTGCCCTTGAAACCAGTAATAGAACAAGGAGCATTTCAGAAGGACGCAGTTTTATGTGTTGGTAATGGCCCAGGAAATCGAATTAAATGGCAGAATTTTCTGAGAGGTCCTATGTAACTCCTGTAGCAGTCTCTTTTCCAAGTGGCCCCATGAAATTAGTGAAGAGCTCTTTGTTCTGTTGATCCTGGCTAGAATAGATCACCTGGCAGAGAGTCGGTTCAAAGGGAGACAATTA
The DNA here is from genome assembly GCF_027475565.1 of Acinonyx jubatus. Taxonomy (NCBI): domain Eukaryota; kingdom Metazoa; phylum Chordata; class Mammalia; order Carnivora; family Felidae; genus Acinonyx; species Acinonyx jubatus. The sequence continues at coordinate 58,213,098 of NC_069383.1, read as the reverse complement.
TCCACAAGACCAAGAAGAGAAGCCTTGATGCAGTAAATTATGCACAATGATAATATGTTTATTATCAAACAGTAGGATTAATAATGTCAACATCGTTCATCTTCATTATTTGCTTCAGCTTAGAAAATGTATGTCCGGTGTAAAAGACCAAACATGAGTGTTTGCAAAAGTTGTACCTGCTGTTGTAAAAACATCAGAGTAAAGGAATGCATACAACAGTGAAAGTAGCATCTCCCCTCACCGCTCTGCTTCCTAATGGCCTGCTGTATTTATCTATATCTATATATATCTATATATATATGTATATATAGATATATATATATTTTTAATTTTCTATTCATAAGCAATCACATCCATGTATTGTGATGTTTGCATGTGTGTGAAGCTTTTTCGCTTCATATAATTCAATTTTTTTTTCTTTCTAGGAATTTGGGTAGTCATTTATTGTATGCATATGCCACAAATTATCCAATCTGTCCCCTATTAGTGGGAATTTAGGTTATCATTTTTACTATTTTACTAAAATGTGGAAATAATCATCTTTATGTTTACATCCTTGTATGCTTTTGGAGATATTACTGTTTGCTAAATTCTTAGTGTTGCATTATTAGCATCAGAGGATATGTAGATGTAAAGTAATGAAAGGTAATTGCCAAATTGCTCTCAAAGATTGTAGCAATGCAAATCCTACTACAGTGTTTAAAAATGTACCAAGTATTAATAACTATTCTATGATTTTTACCATTATGATAAAAGACATACTGGGGTGTATGTTTTTTCCCCCACAACAGATGGTACCTATTTTTTTAAAAAACAAAAACAAAAACAGCCTCAGAGAGGTAGATATTTGCCTCAGTTTATAGAGATAGTAAGTGACAGAGCCGAACAGCTGGGTAGCTTGGTTCCCCAATTCATGCTCTCTTCCTCCCACAGGGTTTTTCAAGCCAGGCTGAGCACCTGAAACACCCACAGAGCTGTAAAAAAAATTGAGATTTGCTTCTCCATAGATGCATCTTTGTTTTTTAAATTCCCTGGTTGACTCAGAAGAACAGGTGTTTCTCTGCTTACATACAGGAGACTTTTTCTGAAGTTAATTAACATTGTAAACAGAGCAGATGGCCTTCTGGGAATTTAACCTCCATTTGTCTTTTCTACATGTGCCCTGTTCACAGAGGGGCATGAGGTGACTCTTGTGCCACATTAGCAAGGAATCAAAATAAACTTTGTCCTTCTTGGAGAACGCAAGGGCTAGTTTTTTCTAAGGTCCAACCTCTTCCTCATGGGACAGTAAGAATGGACTAACTAATCTGTGGAGAGTCCCACTGGCCCAAGCAGGAAACTGAACACATCTGGGCTGCAAAACCAGCCAGAATGTGCGTGAGTAGCACCCGACATGAGCAACAGCTCCAGGTCTGCAGTAGCCACTAGTCTGGATGCCCCCTCAGGTATCCCACCTCACCACCTGCCACGGAAGCAAGACAAAAGCCCTCTGAGATCTTGAATGAACTGGAAACAGGAAGTAACACTTGCCTTTAGCTCACCTAGTGGTTGGCAGCTGGACCAAGTTCTAATTTGATTTGGGAGGTGAAGAAATGTTACATTATTTCCATCTCCAGGTCACAGAGCAGTTTATACCTGGCTACTTGCACCATAACAAACCTATTTTTTGTGGGAAATGGTTTACAGTAAAAACAAATTTTACTTTTATGCTTTAATTAATTCCCATTTCCAGAGAAAAAATAACTTTGAGGGTCCCCCCAGTACTTCACAGGAACAGAGATGTGGCGGTGTCCATGATTTGGCTCACGGTTGTGATCCTACAGCCTCCTGAATTGTGCACACAGAAAAGCAAAAGATTATCTCCCCAAATTACTCTCCAGGCGTAGCTCTTGAAAAAAGCTGAACTGCAGAACCTTTTCATCCTTGTCAGTTGTGCTGAAAGCTCTTCCTACACCTGTACCCAGCCTTTCTGGTTTCAAAGGACGCGGGCCACTTCTGCTTTGGGACTCAAGTGGGGTGACCAGGACCAAGTAGGTATTGCCCAGGAGTCCCCAGGCAGAGCCTGCTTGTGCAGACAACGGCAGTGCTTGGTAATGGATAATTGATACATGATGTTCAGGCAACCAAGGCGGCAAAGAATGTCCCTATAAAGAGTAGGCCTGAGTGCCAAGCGAGAGAGGCACACCCCAGACTTGAGTAGGCTCATTTTCAAGGTTGGAGGTGGAATATTTTGCATAAGAATTCAGTGACTATTAATTAACACGGGGTAGTCCATCTATGACTAGAAATCCTCTTTTTCTCAAGTTTACACGCATCAGGACAACTCAGTTATAAGTTATGTGTGTAGTGGAGAAAAATACTATTTTCCCTCCTTCGTCAGAAGCGGAAAAGAACTTTCAGATCCTCTCATCCCTCCCTCTTTCCTCTGACAAATGACAACACTAAAGCTGAAAGGGTAAACCAACTTGCCTAATGCAACACAACTAGTAATCAACAAATGTCCACCTATTTTGATAAGAGTAAAATCCATTTCATTCACACTATCAAAACTTAGGCCTTCATTAGCACAGAATGAAGACATCTAGCAGTGCTTAATCTTGAACACACATAACAAGAATTCCGCACTCTTCGATAATGTTAGAACGCAGATTCTGCTTCAGTAGGTCTGGGCTGGGCCTGAGACTCTACATAGCCAACAAGCTCCTAGGCAGCTCCCAAGCTGCTGGCCTACGCTTTTGAAAACCAGGTGTTTGCAGGCAACACCCTGGCCTGGTGTGTGTGGACCCAAGCCTCCAGCAGGAAGGTATGCAATACTTTCAACGGAGAACTATTCTTTCCTGATATGGTAACGAGTTGTCCCATCAGAGAATTCTTTTGGTATGGTTAAGGTGAATGCAATTGCTCCTGAGAGCTTCTTTAAGAAAAAAAATAAAACTAAGAAGATGAATCGTTTCAATGTCTTCTATTTGTGTAAATGCGCAAATTGGATTCCTGTGTGTCCTTGGCAGAGGAACCGTCTCATAATTAAGACAGTTCACATCTGTATCTCCCAGTCAGTCTGAGCATGCTTTGCTTCCTCTTAAGTAAAAATCAACATTGCAAAATCGCAACTAGGCAACTAGCAAAACGTTGCCAGGAAATACAAGTGCTAGATTTCTCTCCTAACAAGTTCTCATCCCTAACCCACGTCATTCTTTCCTACGTGCATTCATTCATCACTCACGGGTTTCTCAACCTCAGCACGGTTGCCATTTTGGGACCAGACATTTGTTGTGGAGAGCTGTCCTATGCATCATAGGGTGTTCAGCAACATCTCTGGGCTCTAGTCATCTCTTAGTTTGGGGTGCTATATCCTAGTATTATAGATTTGATGGCTTAAACACTACACACTTGTTTCTCACAGTTGTGGAGGCTAGAAGACCATGACTAGGGTGCCAGCATGAGTGAGGTTTTGGTCAAGGCCCTTTTCCTGATTTAGAGACTAGCATCTTCTCATTGTATCCTCCCTCATATGGCAAAAAGAGAGTAAGAGCTAGCTCTGCTTCTCTTCTTAGGAGGACACTAATCCCATTATATAGGGGTTTCATGACCTAATTACCTCCCCAAGAACCCATCTCCAAACACCATTAACCTAATGTGAATGAATGAGGTATGTGAACATATGAATCTTGATGGGACACAAATAATCAGTCCATGGCAACCCACTAGATGCCTATAGCACAACACCACCAGTTGTGACAACCTTAAATGTCTCCAGATATTGACAAATGTCCTCTAGAAGGCAAAATCACCCTGAATTGAAAACTGCTGCCTTAAAAAATAATAATTCCATGTTGGGAAAGACAATTAGCTTAAAACAGAGGTTTTATTTTTAGCATATAGAGTTAAGTAATTTTAAACCTGAAAGGAGTCTCGGAGCTTTACTGTATTTTGGGGTCACAACTGAAGTTAGGTTAAAAAAGCATTATCATTAGGCACAATTCCTTCTGTTCAAATGGTAAATTCAAGGTATTCCATTTTTCAACGGCACCGATTCCAGCTAAATAAAATCCCATATTCTACATCTAGATGGAGTTTTTGCTGATGTGGTAGGGCATGGAAAGAAATCAATACCATTCTCTGTTGTCATAAGTACAAGCTTAGAAAAGGTGAGCCCAGAGCTGTATGGAGGCTTCAACATGTTCCTAGATCAGGCACCATTCAGCTGGGTTGTGAAATGTCTTCATTGTACGTAAAGTGTGAAAATACAAACATCACTTCAAGATAAGTTCCCCACCCCCTACTCAGTGCTTGTGAGCCATCCAGCTAGCTAAATTCCAGAGTCCTTTGTATTTACTTTCAATGACAGTAGGTCAGCTTACAATATGCCCCATGTGATTTTGAGACAGGCTTTCTCACTGCAATCTTCGTGAAACATGTTTTACTAATACCCTATTGACAAAAGGGAAAGAGAAAGAAGGCACGTGACAGAGCGAGGGCAATTTATCAGTTTTTGCCTTTTGGCAAATGCTCAACAACAATGATTTACTAAAGTAACCACTTGTTATTAGATTTGTTATCTCACTGGTAAAAGAACTCTGAAGTCAAACATATACTAAGTACTTAAAAACTCATTTCATGTTCATACATTCTCTAACATTATTAAAACGTGATGGCCTGGAAGGATGTCAGTGTCAACCCAAGTTATTTATGGTAGCTAATAATAATAGCTCGAGGCCCTGGCACAGGGCCAGGGTAAAGGGGCCCTTTTCCCCGCCATCTCCTCTGCTGGAAAAAAAGGGAAAGCCTGTCTCTCTCAGCTCTGTACTGGGGGTGACATCCTTCACCCCCCACTGAATACAGTCTGCTGGTCTGCAGCTAACCCCCACCTCTATTCACACTCAGCTAATATTTCTCATACACCCACCATGTGCCAGATACTGACTCAGGCACTTCTACATCATTTATCCATTTTAATTTTTGTAATACATTTGGACAGTGCTGCGGAATGTAAGGAAAAACTGACATTAATAATGCCAAACCTATTTTAGAGTTCTTTGTGCACAAAAAAATTAAAATTCGTTTTTTAACTTTGCAATTTTTATTTTATTTCATTAATTTGTATTTTAGCAAGAGAGAAAGAGAGCATGACAAGAGAGCCTGACGTGGTACTCGATCCCATAACCCTGGGATCATGACCTGAGCCTAAATCAAGAGTTGGATGCTCAACCAACTGAGCCACCCAGGGCCCTTTATTTTATTTGCTTTTTATCATTTACCTCCTTGCTTGATTTCTTTATGCAAAAAATATACTCCCAACATTTAGACGCAAGTATCTGTTTTCTAAGTTGACTCATTTTTGAAATATTCTAGCATGATTCAATATTTAAGACTCATGAAGTAAATTTGTCCTTGATAAACCAACATCCCTTGGTAAGATGACTAGCCATCTTTTATCTTCTTTTTAATTCTGAATCTTTAATTAGGTTTGTTACATAGCAGTAGAAAAAAAACAGAAAAGTCACCAAGCTTGGCTAAAAATTAACGTGATAGGATGGGGAAGGACTTTTTGTGTTAACCACGAATTGCGGCTCATGCTATAAAGCTGGAAATGGGAGGTATTATAAGTTTATAGATCCTAATGAGAACTGCCAAAAAAAAAAAAAAGGTGGGGGAGGGAGCAGACTAAGCAGCTGTAGCAGCTGAATAGACCCTTCTGCAATCAGCCCAGTCCCCAGTGTGTTTAAGGACCAGACTGAGACAGAATGGGGGAGTGGGGGTGGGGGTGGTGGTGAGGAGGACAGAAGGAACAACAGTGATGAATGCTTTGTAACAAGCAGCCTTGCCCTCCCTTTCCCACCATTCATCCCCAATGAACATGAGACGGGTGAAAGGTGCTTCTAAGAGAATCATTCCTAGATATTAATTAGCAATTTGTACCAAAAAGGAAGGTATACGACTGAATTAATTTCACTTATCTTAGCTCACTACCTGTATTTGGTGGCAGCAGAAGGGAACTGAGAAGGGGGAAAATTACGTCACATCCTGCAATGATAGCCCAGAAGATGAGGATAAAGACACTTATTTTGCAAAATGTTATTTATCACTAAGAATAAAGAGGTGCTTGCTTCACCTCCACAGATCCTCAACCTACAGACTTGTTTATTTTGAGAGAGAGAAAAAGAGTGTGCATAAGCACAGGAGGGGCAGGCAGAGAGAGAGAGAGAGAGAGAGAGAGAGAGAGAGAGAGAGAGGAGAGAAAATCCCAAGCAGGCTCCACACTTGTCAGCATAGAGCCCGATGCAGGGCTTGAACTCACAAACCGCGAGATCATGACCTGAGCCAAAATCAAGAGTCACTTAACCAATTGAGCCCCCAGGCGCTCCAACCTCAAGTGATTTTAAAACATACCTGCTGCCAAGCCCCTCTCCAGAAAAACTGACATCAGGATCTTCGGGGGTGAAGCCAAAAAGTTTTGTTTTTTTTTTTTTTTTAAGCCATCCAGGTGTTTCAAATATGGCAGGTTTTCAATACAACTGCCAGAAAAAGCAGCTCAGGGAAGCTGTCCAAGGACTAGGCTGAACAGTATGGGCTAAAAATACTGGGATAAAATAACTTCTAGCCTTATGATGGGAGGGAATATGGCATCCTGGGGCTGCTCTTATGCCTACTAGTCCTATAAACTTGGCCTCTGGGCCTCCAATTTTTGTCCTTAAAACGGCACTAGCATTATCACCTGTCTTCTGTGATTGCAGTGAAGAAGATAACCCACATAAGCTGTGAACTCTTCCTGGTAATGTTCAAGTGCTACAGAATGAGCTGCTGTTAGTATAAGGTTATCTTGGACATTTACACTTCAATACTGCCATGTATCAAGTTCTTTTGGGTTTTTCGAGCACTTTATAAATATATTTTATTTCAGCTATATTGCACTATCCAAACAACCATGCCAGACTGAAGTGCTGTTTATCAGATTTTTCTCAGTACCAGAAAAAGCTGTGCTTTGCCTGACCAACTAGTCTGTTTTCATTTTTCTTTTATTTCAATTTGGCTACTATGAATCTTGCAGTCAGTTTCTTCTTTGCGTTAGCAGTTAGAAAACTAATGTGACCCATGTCTCAAAACTAAATAAAACTGGCTTTATTATGATCTCTGTTGTTTCACTTCCTTAAAATCTGAGCTTTGATTTTATACTTTTACCTGACATCTATGTACATTTTACATAGAATATTTTAAACGCTTTTATAACATCTGTTTTTGTAAGTTGATTTAAGTACTTTGTACAATGAAACCAGCTTAAGTTAATGACATTAGAAGCACTTTTCTATGATGAAATCCAGACTAATAGGTAATTGGTTAAATGAAAAATGCAGTGAAATGCAGAAAGTCATGAAAACATGATGTAGATATATATCTTCGGTTCTTTTTTAAACTTAAAACATGTAAATGTGTGACTTTTGATTGATCTTTTGATATGAAACCAAGTCCTGTCTTTAGACATAGAAATTTACCTTCTCAAAATAATGGCACTTGTCACTTACTTCTACCATTATATCATCAGTTAGTTACTAGACCAATTTCTTTCTTCCTTCTTCCTCTCTCTTTCTCTTGGGTTCATGTGAGAGTGGGGAAGGGGCATAGAGAATGGGAGAAAGAAAATCCCAAGCAGGGTCCATGCTGTCGCCACAGAGTCCAACTCGGGGCTTGGTCTCATGACCTTGAGATCCTGACCTGAGCCTAAACCAAGAGTCAGATGCTTAAACGACTGACCCACCCAGGCACCCTAGACCGATTTTATTTTTAATGGAATGAGAACCCAGAGACACTTGCAAAGAGAGCACAGTAAGTGCAGAATCTCTCTACAAGTGTTACTATTTCCTCCCTGACCGCTAACAACTTTCTTCCCTACACCTAATTCAAAGTATTTTTTTAATGACTCCCTTTCTCAAAAGGTTTTAAAAGTTTTAACTGAAATTTCATGTGTCCAGTCTATCTCTTCCTTATTGCATTTACTTTTTGTAACATTTCTAATGACAGTTTGGGGAGAAATAAAATCAATCTCAGTCAAGATATAACTCAACTAACGGAAACAAGAGTGAAATGGATCTATTCATTGTGAGTGGTCTGTGTTCTGGAACTTTGATCTGGGTGTTTTAGACAGAATGAAGAGTCATGTATAAACTGTTGACATAGAGAAATAGCTAACTAAACAGTCCAGTATAAAATATATACCTCAATTTGGCAATGAAGACATTCCAAAATATCGGAATACACACACATGTGGAAGAACTATCCATGCATTTGTGTGTGTACATGTCTAGATGTGTGGGCATGTGCATGGGTTTCCCCACTGAAGATTCTTTTCCTTCTCTCCCTCTCATTAGTATTGCTCTTGCAAGGACATGTCAACACCTTTCATTTGGTAGCTATTTCCAGCATTGATGCAACTTTAGTTTTAATTTTTTTTAATATTTGCCATCTAGTTCAAAAGGTGTTTCTTCAGCTGATATTTGCTGTTTCTTAGTATTTCAGGGAATATTTCAGATTTTTCCCTGAAGTAAAAAAAAAAAATAAGGTTGTAACACATAATCTTAGGCAGAGCACATTCTTCATCTTCAGGGCTCTTTTTTAAATTTCTTGATCACTGTGCCTCAAATTGTACAGGAAGTAGCTCTTCACTTAGGGAATTAACTTCATAAAACAATTGATCTCTTCAAACTAGCAGGAAGATTTAACCTTGATTGAGTAATGAAAACTTTTACAGACTAAGAGGTCAAGTTCTACTTCTTTTGTGGTCAAGCAGTTCACATAGGAACATATCCCCTGAGACTTTGCAGGACTCTCAGAGGAAGGGAAATTCATGGGAGGGTGGGAGAGATGGTCCTGGGGACAGGACAGAAATTCTCTCAGGTGAACTCACCAAGAAAATTGTACTTAAAATGAAAAGGATTTAAAGCTAAAGATTGTATCTAACAGCTGTTAATCCAACCAGGTTCTATCTGTAGAAATGTATAATGTTTTATGTTTAAAATATGGAACTTGGACCAAGAATATGCACCTGTAGGACCATGGAACACCAACTGTCAAGTTTCAAAAGGTAATTTAAAATGAATTTACCCAGGGTTACCAGATATTGAAGCACTCTTACATTCTCTCTATCGAACATCAGCACATATACTCTCTAATGCATATCTGCATCCACCACTGCTCGTCTTAATGATTAACATGACAAACAAAAAAGGAAATGAGTGGAAATATTTATTAACTGTGTTTATTTAACCAGTGTTAACCATAATTTAGCCATATTTAATCATATTAAGTTGAATCACAAAGTTCAACTGGATGAGCGCCAGTCCCTCCGCTCTATGTGGTCACACTGATTATTTCAGGGTTCTCAGAATGACTGGGCAGCTTGTCTAACTGTGCTTTACTATTTTTAATCACATAGTTCTTAATTTAGAGGTTTTATGATCAATCCCAAGATTTAGTCCAAAGCACTTCCTTCCATTGCGGAAGAGTATGTGAATATTCTATGGGTGGCGGATTTCTATTAAGAATGTCTATTAATTTTAAGTTAGTATATATGCCCCCTGAACATTTTAAACATGGGGAGAATTGTGAAATGTTTAGGAAAGCTACACACATAATAGCCAAGCATTTTAGTTCCCTTTTCTAGAAACCAAAGGATTAAGTATTCATATTAAGGCAGAGTTGATCATTATTCACAGAAGGAATGTGAATTGGATGAATAATTAACATTTTTTGGATCAGAGCCTAATGAGTCACCAACTGAAGAGTTAGAATGACCTGACATTAGATCTTAGTATTTTAAAGCATGAAAACACTTACGAGCATTGGTCAAGGGCTGTTCTTGCCTCCCAGGAAATCCACTGAAGGATCCAATGGGGTACAGGGAGCTTATACCAGAACTCAGATTTAAGTTTTTATATGAATAGAAAACAGACTACACTTTACTAACATTTGGTCCACTATTTGATCCTGATGCCATGGCTATTGGTGCATTTCCAAAGTCATGGACTGCATGTGAGTGTTCCAAGGGATAGGAGAACTCTCCTCAACCCAAAAGCATCCTTAGTTGTTTAATACCTTTTAGAATGTAGAGACATTTTGCAATTTACCTATGAAAAGTTTTGTTACAATATTCTTCTAGATGTCAGAATAACCTGTCTTGATGTTACTAATATACTTCATTGCTTTTGTTTATGATATAATGATTTTATCTACATTTTCCTTTAATAAATCTGAAGGTGACAAATTAAGAAAGTTCAAAAAAGGAATCGGTAGTTTCTCATCTCTTTAATTGAAAGGATCCAAATATCTCTACAAATTTTAGTTTAAGATGGTGTATTTCAGCTTTATCAGCTTTTAAGATGTAAGATACAGCATGTATTTTAAAAGCTGAAAAAAGTACATGTTGTATCTATGTCTCCAGAGGCAAGAGAATAAAAGCAAAAATGAACTACTGGGACCTCATCAAGAGAGAAAGCTTATGCACAATGAAGGAAACAATCAGCAAAACTAAAAGGCAACCGACAGAATAGAAGATACTTGCAAACGACGTATCAGATAAAGGGTTAGTATTAAAAATCTATAAAAACTTACCATCTCAACACCCAGAAAACAAATAATCCAGTAAAGAAATGGGCAGAAGACATGAATAGATCCTTTTCCAAAGAAGATATCCAGGTAGCTAACAGACACATAAAAACATGCTCAACATCATTCTTTGTCAGAGAAATACAAAACCATAATGAGATACCACCTCACACCTGTCATAATAGCTACAATTGGCAACATGAGAAACAACAGGTGTTGGTGAAGATGAAGAGAAAGGGCAACACTTCTGCACTGTTGGTGGGAATGCAAACTGGTGAAGTCACTCTGGAAAACAGTATGGAGGTTCCTCAAAAAAAACAAAACAAAACAAAACAAAACAAAAATAGAACTACCCTACAATCCAGCAATTGCACTAGTAGGTATTTACCCAAAGGATACAAAAATACAGATTTGAAAGGATGCATGCACCCCAATGTTTATAGCAGCACCAGCAACAATGGTCAAATTATGGAGAAAGCCCAAATGTCCATCAACTGATGAATGGATAAAGAAATTGTGGTATGCATATACAATGGAAAAAAAATCAGCCATCAAAAAGAATGAAATATTTCCATTTGCAATGAATTGGACAAAGCTAGAACGTATTATGCTAAGCAAAATAAGTCAATCTGAGAAAGAAATACCATATGATTTCACTCATATGTGGAATTTAAGAAACAAAGCCGATGAACATATGGGAAGGGGTGGGGGGGAAAGAGGAGAGAGGGGGACAAACCACAAGAGACTCTTAACAAAAGAGAGCAAACTGAGGGTTGATGGGGAGGGAGATGACGGGGAGGTGGACTAGATAGGCAATGAATACTAAGGCGGGCACTTGTGATAAGCACTGGGTGTTGTATGCGATGAATCACTGAATCCTACACCTGAAACCCATATTGCATGGTATGTTAACTAAAATTTAAATTAAAAATAATAATCTTAAGTACTATGTCTCCTATTACTCAATATATTAGTCTGATGTGTTTTAATTTGATTTACATGTAATTCAAGCTAACAGTTTTATTGTCTATCCTAGCCAGACTTTGTGAGGTCCTTTGGTCTATAGAAACAGCACACAGATCTGTCTTCTTTATAAACTGCTTTGAACCATAGACTCATATTTTCAGAGAAGTTAAATTTTTTTTAACAACAGATACATCTGAAAGAAAACTGAGTGGACTGAAATGTTTAATATAAATGTTCTTACAAACCCTTCAATTTTAATTAAAGCTCCTACCAAGTGAGCCCCTTAAGACTCTAAACCTATCCTGCTTTTCATTAAAAGGTAAAGTCTGATAGAACTTCAGAGGATCAGATAAATCCTAACAATCCCCTAGGCAGAGCCAAACTAAAGGAAAATTTGCAGAAAGTGATTTTCCCCCCTGGTCTTCCTCCAAAAAATCCATCTCTCCTTCTTCTATATCCCCAAAGGTGTACTTAATCCGAATCCCACACATGCTTTATTTTAATTTAGGGGTGCAACTTCTCATAAAAATTTAGCCCTGTGGAGGTCAAAGTTTCTTCCTTCTTTTGCCAAACAAAGTTTGCATTGTTAACTTTAAATTTTTTTTGCAAAGAAATAGCTTCTTTTTCCATAGACCTTATGCATCTTTAGTAAATTAACCAGCTGTGTGGTTCTAATCACATTGCTCTCTGCTGCCACAGCAAACAAGCAGGGTTTGGAGAAGAAATCAAATTGATTTAAATAAAAGGGAACTGAGAATAGCTATACAGTGTGATTTCAAATGTGTACCTTCCCTTAGATTATTTATTAACCTCTTATCAGAAAATGGAGCAAAGACCAAAGTGCTTATTTCACTAGGAAGAAATGTGATGATTCAGTGAGTTGCTCCCTACACAATCAATAGAAAGCACATGTCTTATTTTTCCTTTCTGGCAAGTGGTGCTGTATATAAGTCCTGTATGTAAGGTCATGTGTAGTACGTTTGCGTCTAAAAGCAGATTCATGTTATTGGAAGTCATGTGTAAAGGACTGTTGCCCCCACTTCTATTTGATTTTAGTATTAAGTAAGTGGGATGCTTTTCATTTATCATAACTTTGAGCCAAAATAAATTTGCCCCAATCTGTGCAGAGCCATCATGTAAGTCTAGATTTAGATTCTTTAGCAAATGTGCAACTTTAAATGATCATTACGCTTCCATAGAATGTTACCAAGGTTAAACGAGTTACTTCCTGAAGAAAACAGCAAGCCAAGATAAGAATGATCTATAAAATTGGCTATTTTCTAAACATGATTTATTTTTGAGAAGAGAGAGACGGGAGGGGCGGAAAGAGAGGGGGACAGAGGATCCGAAGTAGGCTCTATGCTGACAGCAGACAGCCCGATGCGGGCCTCAAACTCATGAACTGTGAGATCGTGACCTAAGCCAAAGTCAGATGCTTAACCAGCTGAGCCACCCAGATGCCCCTAAAATTGGCTGTTTAATCATACAGTTAACAAAGCATGCCTTTCTTAGTTTTAGATTAAGGCCTTATCTTTGTTAGTATAAGCAATCATTTTGGGAAAGTGCACCGAATGCACATAAATGAAAATGATAGTTTATTATTACTTTTTATTATTTCTCATTAAAAATTAGTCCATGTCAATTACAGATAAGTAATACTACAGGGAAGCAACTACAATGAAGTTAAAACAAATCTGTAATCCCACCAGTAGGAAGTAAACTTTATCAGTTAACATTCTGATATATACATTTCTAGACATTATAAGCTCAATCTGCGCTAAGGCCTTTGTGCTGTTGTTTGTTCTGCTTAGAATGTTCTTGCCCAGATCTACAAGAGCCCGCCTCATTCAGGTTTCAATTCAAATGTCAGAGGCCTCCCCTGACTGGTCTAGACAAAGTGGCCCATGCCCAGTCTTCCAGTCTCTATCACATCACCCTGTTTTACCTTCTTTATATTCCTTAACAGTGCCTCAACTTTGTGGTTGTAGTATGTTCCTCAACACTTTTTATCAGCTGTTACCTTTGGAGCCTATCACCAATGTTAGACATATTTTTGTTTTTCTGGAAGGATTGTCAGTGGGTTCATTGTAACTGACCACACCATGAAAATTATTCCATGTCAGAAAGTATTTTCCCCGAATATTATGTGGTGGCTATACACTTGCCATGTATATATAGGTATCTGAAAATCATAAATTATTTATAATCATTCTAAAATTGCAGGACCTTTTGTTCATGTCCAATTTTTCTCTATGGTAACCATGCAATGATAAGCATCTTAATAGCTACATTTGCGTGCACATTCAGGATTACTTCCTTAGGAAAAATTCTTAGAAGTAGGATGGTTATATTCAAGGGTATGCTCATTCTAAAGCCTCTGGAAATATGTAATAAATGCTACAGAAATATGGAACCAATCAACATTCCTGCTAATGATGTAGGAAAGTGCTCATTTACTATACCCTTGCCAATCTCTGAGCGTTGTCATTTAAAAGTCCTTGCTGGTGCTATTTTTAATGTAAAAATGAAGTTACAATTATAAATACTTAATGCGCATGTTTTTATCAAGCCACCATTGAGGAAAAGTGATCAGCAATAAGCCTCACTATTGCCTTGGAGCATTTATTATGAAGTGCCTTTAAATGAGGATCTTCCCTCTGTCAGCTGGACGACTTCTTGGTTTTATACATCTTTATTAATTGCAAAACTGAAGCAGAATTTAAGAGTCTCCAAATGGACTGCTTTAATCTGCAAATATTTTTCAATACATTATTCAATGCATTCAATGCTCTAAATACAGATCTCATTTTTGCTTCCACTTAAAAATTTATGCAGGAAGAAATCATCTGAGGCTAGAAACCAATTTGGTTTTGCTATGGTGTTTGGAAACCATTGCTAAACACCCAAAACTCTTCAATAAGCATTGCACAAACACTAGTAACATCTGAAAATTACATGTGTTTAATGAGAAAATTAAATCTATTTCCTGACAAACCCGTGCAGAAACAGAAGGGGCTAGATTAAGTGAGCTCTTCTCATATAGCCGATGTTGTTTTAGTAATTCATGGTTCATGGACTTAGTAAAAAAAAAAAAAAAAAAAAAAGACACTTAAAAGAATAAGCTAAGCAGTCATTCCTTGTAAAAGATTCTACATGGAGGACACCCAGAAGCATCACAGTTTCATCTTGAACCCACGTATGGTGTTAACCACTAACAATAAGTATCAGGCCAAAAAAATAATTTCGCATCAAGAGTATCAAGTGATCTGGGGCGCCTGGGTAGCTCAGTCAGTTGGGCATCCGACTTTGGCTCAGGTCATGATCTCGTGGTTTGTGGGTTTGAGCCCCATACTGGGCTGTGTGCTGACAGCTTAGAACCTGGAGCCTGCTTGGGATACTGTGTCTCTCTCTCTCTCTCTGTCCCTCTCCTGCTCATGCTCTCTCTCTCTCCTTCAAAAAGAAATAAAAACATTAATTTTTTTTTTAAAAAAAGGAGTATCAAGTGATCTTGAGTCAGTATAAAACAGGCAGAACTTCTAGGTCTTAAAAAAAGCAAGCACAGATAGCTTTCGAGGACCACCGTGGCTAACGTGGAACCTGAAAATGAGTTGGGTGTAGAAATCAGCATTACAGTCCAAAAGACAAGTGGGAGGACAAAGGAGCTTTTTGACCATAGTTGGAAATGTGTGAAGGGGTATTTGCTCAGGAGACAGGTGACAGACCACTACATGCGGGTCAACACAGAGTATGGGGAAGTCAGATGCAGGCAGACTCCAGAGGATCTTAAGCTGTAATGTGAGCGTGTTCACGGAAAAACTTACTAAGAAGAATCAAAGGGTACAATGATCTTGCTTGTTCTATGGTTTAATATCTTTAGGTAGAAGACAAGATTTCAACCAGGGTTAAAACCTCCTCTCTCCTTCTCTAGATAATGCGAACCTCAACACAGTCAACTGCCTTCAGTAGTCCTAACTTACAGCTTATCATTTAAGACCTTCTACTGTAGGTTCCAAACAGTCTTTCTGATTTCTGTCACTTCAGTTATCTTATATTTCAACCAATCTGAATGACTTGTCAACAGTTGTTCCTTTTGCTTTTGCCTTATTTCCTCTTGCCTTTGTTTTCATTGTTTTATCACTCTGAAAAGCATAGATGTTCGCATGTACCTAAACCTAATTCAGTCAGGCCTTAGCGGAGCACTACCTTGCCCGTTAGGTATCTCTTCCATCCTTGCTGATCATTTATCTACTGTCTCTGTGCTAGTATTAACTCCTTCTCCCCCAAATGATAGCTACTCCTATTCTTAACCCTGGTCCTCAGTTGAATTCTTAACTCCATGAGGGCCGACATCATGCCCTTCTTTCTTACATCAAGTGTTTCAATAACTTCCCCTTTTAAAAACACATGAATGTACAATGTTAGAAATATAAAGTCAGAGATTACTAGCTGTTCTACCAGGTAAAGACATCTACGCACCTTGTTGGATGTTTACTTTCAGCCTTTTTTCTGTTCTTTTTTTATGACCTTGCTAAATATAAACTTTTATGTATTTGAAGTGTACTAATAGCTAATCTCTGTTAAGTGCTTTCTAAGAAGCAAGTCCTGCTTTAAGTTTATTTTTTAAAGGGATTCACAACAACTGTGTGAGGTATTTAGTATTTTATCCCACTTTAGTGATGAAGAAAAGGATTCAAAGAGGTTATGTCACTTGCCTAAGGACAAACAGTAAATAAATAATAAGCTGCAGGTAACCATGCTTTCTAAAACACTCACATACCTCTTAATATGTGAAGCAAAATGTTTCATCTTATTGATGTACCATGATTTACTTAACCGTTTACAGGACGTTGACATGTAAGTTGCTTTTATTTTTGTCATTTAAAATGACACTGTAATGATTGTTTGTGCCCAGTATTTTTTTTAAAATGAATTATTAATCCAAGTGAATCACTGCGTCAAGACATGCTTATTTCAATTACCTGTTTCCTAAAAGAGTTTCAAAGACCATGGTTCCTGGAGCAGTCATTCAAGAGTACTCCAGTAACCATATATCACTAACCCTGATTTTTTTTCTTTTTAGCTTCTATTGGTTAATTTCATGGATAAACATATCATGGGTCAACAGTTAGAATGAAGAGCTCCCTAACAGAAGTAATAGAATATGCCTGTTGGAATTACTACACATTGTGTCTATATGCGATATGGTTTAGCAATCTACTTCCGTTGCTTCCAGAAATAGAGAAGTTTATAAAATTTTAAACTTTTGCTTTTCCATGTTATTTATTTCTTATATACCTTTTCAATCTATGAAGTCCTTGTTTCTTCAGTTATCATAGTTCTTTTTAAAAATGCATATATGGTTGTTTTAGTATTTCTTATTCTACCTCTTATAAACTTCTCAATTTGATAGGACAGTGGAGAAAATCATCAGAATTTGAGAAACATGTATTTTCTCTAAATATTTAATCACTTCACACCAAGAGCTCGTAGTCTTATACGTGCACTGTGAGAGGGCGCTTAAGAGCCTTACAGAATCCAGGCCTAACACAAATGATTGTTATTCTTGGCCTGGAACTTTTCTTTTATGCCAATGGCTGTGATTTGATGAAACCAACTAAAATCACCCACACCACAAGTTGCTGGTATTGCTGCAGAGCTCCACTGATTGTCACAGCTTTGGCTTTGCTGTAAGAGAAAATGAACATTTCTTTCAAGAGAGGAAGTGAAATACCTGAAGAAGTATTTTATGTTTTTTTTTAAGAAAAAGAAATATGTGATGCAATGAGCAGGAGTTTTTGTTGCCATCCTTTCAGTTTCCTTTTTTTCCTCTTATGCTGTGGCAAGTTAAGTATTTACATTATGGCACAGCTGGGTCATGGGAGCTTCAACATTCATGCCAAACAAGGACAAACTTTGACCAAATAAAAGCCAGAGAACTAATACTGAAGCATCAACTTCAGTATTTTAAATAATATTTAGGGTTAAGTTTAATAATACTCTCTTTGGAATACCGAAGAATTTTAAAATCAGCTCTGTGTCCAGTTTAAAAGTTTTAAGCATTATAAACATTTGTGGAATACATGCAATTTTTACTGGTATGGCCTATTTTTATGAGGTGTGGCCATAAAGCAGTAAGATCAAGTTTAAAACTTGGAGACACGATAGCATTATTTTATAGTGATTACTTTGAAGGTATAATGCTCCTTTGCATGTAAGTTCTACAATCATTGTTACAAAAATTCTTTAATACAAATATCACATCACATATACAAAAGAAACTTGTGATTATTAATTTTAGCCCTTAATTATTCCTACCAGTTCTCTAAATATTTTACCCAAATTCGTTTATCGTACAAAGTCATGCAAAGCAAAATCATTTGTCAACAATGAATTAATAATTCTGGGTAAGCAAATGAAGAAAAACCTCATTCCTAATAAAAAAAAATTAAACAAACAAACAAAAAAACACTGAAATATTTTAAGTCTCAAGTAGAAATGATACATCTACTTCTTAGAATGGATGAGAAAATGGATTTCTTGTAACTCAGAATTTTATTTATTTTTTTAACGTTTATTTATTTTGACAGGGAGAAAGACCGTGTATGAGCAGGCAAGGGGCAGAGAGAGAAGGAAACACAGAATATGAAGCAGGCTCTAGGCTCTAAGCTGTCAGCACAGAGCCCGATGCGGGGCTCAAACCCATAAACAATGAGATCATGACCTGACCAGAAGTCAGAAGGTTAACCAACTGAGCCACCCACGTGCCCCTGTAACACAGAATTTAAGTTCAAATTCTGTATTAGAAATTTTTATTAAAGTTAAATCAGAATTTTTTTATTAGACATTTAGAGCTGATTAATTTCAACACAGACGTAAATAATTATGAAAATGCTGTCGCAGACAACACATTCCCAAATGCACACCTACAACACCTACATAACAAATTGAGACTACATACCTAGAAGGACAAAGGATGAAAGATTAATTCAGCTGTAACATTTGCTGAATGATTTCCCATCAGAAGTCTTTCTCCAAGAAAGGGCTCTTTGATGGCAGAAAAATCTTAGCAGAAATTCCTTGGCAAAACTTTTCAACTGGAACATAGGTACCAAAATGTCTGCTTGTAGTAGAGTGTGACTCCTCTCAGCGTGCACTTGCCATCTCTATTTTGTAAGATGTTCATTCCCAAAGAAATATAGGACTTAACATGGCACAAATTGTTTCTCCATCTTGTTCCTGCTAAAATCTTGCTCTAACTTTTCAGTTGAGTTGAATTAGGGATGGAAGCCCTTTGAGTGGCATAGGGGGCCTGTTGTTTCCTCCATTCATAGTACACTAACAAAACCAATTTTTATTATGTATCCTGAAATGATACCATACTGTTTCCGTCATCTTTCTGAAAAGAAAATTTTTTACTGCCAACTTCCGAAGCCTAAATTCTGTCCTAGAGTTTACTATTCATGATCTATGCAAATTATCTTTCGACAGTCTCATGATTTCAAATTAACCTGTGTCTTTGTCTACTATTTTGTCTGCCTCTAGAAAGCAGAGAACACACTCCATGTGAGCACAGTCTGTCTTATCTACCAATGTTTTCCAGTGCTTGGCTAGTTACTATTTATTTAGTCAAGAAAAACATACCTTTATCCCACTGATGTAGCATTTTCAAAGCATAGTATATATGGGTTGTCCTATCCCCACTACCCATTCTTTTCTTAAGCCATCATCCAAGTCAAGGATTGGGAGACCAGAACACAAGTCTTCTTTCCTAAATCCCAATCCCTCCTCACCACAGACAAGCAGATGTCTAAGTATGGTCCAGGGACCCCTAGAAAGTTCCTGAGATCATTTCAGAAGGTTCATGATGTCAAACTATTTTCATAATAATACCAAAATGCTATTTATCTTTTTCATTTGTTTTCTTACAAGGGAAAAATGCAGTTTTCCAGAGATTACATGACATGTGATAGTATCATTCCTCTGATGTCTAATAGATGATGTACTTGTGTATTCCTGTGTTTTAAAAGTATCTGTTTTAGGGGATACCTGGGTGGCTCAGTCAATTGAGCACTAGACTTTGGCTCAGGTCATGATCTCGCAGTCTGTGAATCCAAGTCCCCCATTAGGCTCTGTGGTGACAGCTCAGAGCGTGGAGCCTGCTTCAGATTCTTTGTCTCCCTCTCTGCCTTCCCTGCTCATGTTCTCTCTCTCTCCCTCTCTCTCAAAAATAAACATTAAAAAATTTGCAGTATCTGTTTTAGGATGTTGAATATTAATAACTACATCCCACATTAACATAGACCTTTGAGGCCCTCTCTGGACCCCATGCATGATGATTACACATGGTTTTAAGAAGTATCATATTAATGTTTCAAATAAGCAACCATTAACACACCCATAGAAAAGCCATTCACCAACAGCAGAGATCCCTAAAACCAGGAAATACCAAGAAACCCAAGATCCTAAATGACCTTCTATCCATGCAGCGCATGCTAAATTGCACAACTGATAATCTATATCCAGGTACATCAAACAAATCCTTGCATGAAGAAAGCACTGACGATTAACTTTGAAGCAAATGTTCTAAACATGTTTTAGATTTCTCCCATGGGGGAGAATTTGTCATGTTTCTCTTGGAGTGTGGGGCTTGGGGACAATCTAAAAATAATCAAGAGCAAAAATTTGGCAGCATTTTGAGAAGGCAAAAAGAGAAAGTCTTCCCTTGAACCAATAATTAACAAACGATACATTTTTTCTGTGGGCTAGATAAGGAGCTGGCTGCAAGCTCTCTTGAAAAGGAAGAGCCTCCCCCCCTCTCCCCCCGCAAACCCCGTCACCTTTTTTTTTGGCTGCGAACACATCTATTAGTGAAACTGAGGGAACGTGTAAGCTGAGAGGGCTCCTTTCCTGCTCACACACTCACGTGCTCTCTCTCTCTCAAAAAGGAAAAAAAGACAAAGACAAACAAAAAGAAAAAGAAAATTGCTGATACGAATACAAAACGATAAAACCTCTTAGGAAAATATTCTGGCCTTCTCTTACAAATTAGGACCCAGAAATTTCACTCTTAAATATTAAATCAAGAAAATCCAAATCATATTTCTACAAAATCACCCAGAGGTGAATGTTCATAGCAGCTCTGTTTCCTAATAGCCCAAAACTAAAAACAACTCACAAGTTCATCAACTGGTGAATGGATTAACAAACTCTGGTCCATCATACAATAATAGATTACTCAGCAACGAGAAGAACATACTGATATTCCCAACAACTTGGTTCATATCCAGAGAATTATGCTAGAGAAAAAAGCCCAACAAAAAATAAAAAACATTCTACAATTTCATTTATATGACATTGTAGAAAAGGCATAACTATAAAGACAGAAATATGATCAGGAGTTGAAAGGGATCGGGAGAAGGCAGAGACCACAATGGAGCAAGAAAAAGTTGTTTGTTACAGGGGAAATGTTCTCTAACTTGATAATGGTGGTTGTTAAAAATCAAAGAACTGTACAGTTATGCACAGTAAAATTTGCTATACATATAATTCAATAACCCTAAAATAAAAATATTCCTAAATGAAAATAAATGTATACAAAAAAAATTTAATACCCCCCCATGAAGAATAGAAATTATAAACTGGATGACAGCTTTCAATTTTGATATTATGCTGGCCAACACCTTTTAATACCCAGAAAACAAAACTATTTATAATCTGAGTAATTTATCAGATATACCTGATACATTTTGAGAATCAGAAGTGGGAAATTAAAGGCTACAGAGTAGATTCAAAGGGACAGAACTTTAAGGAAAAGGGGGAGGGGTACATTTTCCTCTAGGATATGTGAAAAATTTCTTGGTCATATGTTCAAGTAGAAATGTTAGAGACATGCTAACTCCTGATAAATTTGTCACAACTTCCTCATCTTAGCTTTCAGTATGACCCTACCTCTCTTTCCAGCATTGTCGCTTGTGAAACTTTTACCCCCAGCTCTGTTCCCCATACCCACAACCTGCCTCACTCTTCTGCATACCTATTATTTCCTCTTTCTAGAATGTTCTTCCTATTTTGGCCATTTGGAATCTTTCCTAACTTCCAAGGTTAACTTCAAAAGCTCTTTCATAAAAGCACCTAAGAAGAAACAGCTGGGATGCCAAATCCTAAAATCCTTTACAAGCTGCTAGTGGCATATGACACCATATTGGTGTGATTTCTGAGAGTTATTTTCATGGGATTCACTCCAATTTAAAAAAAAAAATGGGTTCCTGATTTCCAGATAGGGATTTCCAGATAACAAATCGTGAACTCTCTTCTGCTTTCCACACAAATCTGGGTCATTTGTACTTCACCCACTGCCCCTATCCCTTTACTCTGAGACTAAGAGTAAGAGGATCCCAATTTCCAAAAGATCCTATCACAGCTGCTGCTTCAGAACAGTGGACACTCCCACAAAGACCACATCTGTGATAGGAGGTGAGAGACAACATACAAAAAGGAGATTTAAACTCATCCAACTTCCATGGAATCAATGAATGCTCTACTCATTATTAAAGGATCTTAAATAAGCCTATCTGAGGATTTCATTTTCTCTGTCCCATATTCATTGTACTAGTATTCTTCCATCTTTGGAGAAGGTGGTTATATTAATTAATCTCTATTTGGTATTTGTTTTGAGAATGGGAATAGTTACTTCTTCCCTGCAGATTATAGAGTGACACTAACAAAGGCTTTTCCTGATCCACTACCTAAACCAAACTCCCTTATAAAATTTATTTGGCCTATAGCATTGTTGTAGACATATGCCTACATGGGAGGCCATGAGAACATAAATTCTGTAATAACAGCGTCTGTTTTTCTACTAATATTTATATCCTCGGTAGACACCAGCACAAAGGAGATATTCATTAAATATTTATCAATGTTAAAGTAATTAAAATATTCCTATATTAAAATCCCTTTTGAATATAACTTAAAGACTTTCTTGAACTACATTAAAAAGTTCATTTATTCCTATTTCCAGAAACCCTTCTCCATAAAATAATCTCCCTTTAAGATTCTCTAAATATATGGACCCTTAAAAGGTTATTGTAGGATATGATGCTTATCACCTCATTACATACAATCCTTAGAAAGTCTGTTATCCATTGTAATAGTTCTTGTGAAAGTACATAGGCCAATTTCATTCTACAACTCTTTTGCCAAGTTCAAAACCACAATATCTTTGCTGCTTTTATTTTTCTTCCAAACACCATAAGTTATTATAGTATATGATGCATTGCATACTTGCCAAAGCATTTCAGCCAGATTTTTTGTTACACAAGCACGAAAGCATCCAACACTAACAAACAATTTTTCTTTCTACTTTTATATAAATTCAGAGAACTAATGCATGCTTCTATGCCTTTGGATAGGGAAAAAAAAGACATCGCTAACATTTGAAAAGTATTGTGCCAAGCCAAAATTCTGAGATATGTTCTTGAACTGACATATTTTTCCCCCAAGTACAATTTACTTGGTATATACAAGTTTTGAAATACTCTGAAATGTGTTGCTTATGGATCCAACACGGTGACTATTGTTTTGTTGTTGTCTGCTTGTTTTTCAAAATTTACTATGTTTGAGTTATCTTGGTTTTTGTTTACCCAGCTACAAGTTTAATAATCTTATGTGTCTGAATTTTAAAAATTGCAACACACACACTTACACAGATCTGAGCCATCATTTGGGGATTTTTCTCAACCATCTAAAGAAGGGCAATGAAATTTTTCCATCAACAAATGCAGCTTAACAAGCTGTGCTCTAAATTTGGCCTAAAGATTTTGCATCAGTTTCTCTAAGGTTTGTACACTAAGTCAATTTATCTATACATTTTTATAAGAAAATACTAGGTTTTTTTTTAATACTTGCATCATTAGTCTGAGAAATAGACTCACCACAAGAGAATCATCAAAGACTGGAATATTGCAAGCTATGCATGGAGAAAAAACCAGAAGATGGTGCTAAGAAAAGGCAACCCATTCAGTGGATGGATCCACGGTGTGTTAAGACATGTTTTTCATTTTCCAAAAGCTCATTTAAAAATGTTTGAGATGTAGTGAGGAAGGTTATTTCTGTTTGTGAATCAATGTGACAATTGAAATCTGTCAAGGGATACAAGTCACATTTCTCAATGAAATGATTCAAATATTCTCCAACATTCTTCAAAGCCGTATTACCTAGATGTTCTTTTCTGTGCCTTAGTAAGAAGCAGCCATCACCACAACCAGTTTGAAATGTGACATTTTAAGAGTGACTGCATGGTAGAGTTATCTACAACTCAAGGCAAGATCAACATGACACCAAAATAACTAGCAAAGAATGGGTATTGCTCCTTGATCTGCGCAATACAAACCACCAATTGTACAGATTTCATTTCCTACCTGTGCATTACCATAAGGAGTCAGGGAGCCAATCCAGGTGACAGTTATGGTCAAAATGGTCTTTATGGTCTAATAAAACCAGAGTTTTAAGATCTGGGCATATCCTGCCAACCATATCTCAGATAATCACAATGATGATACTGACCAAAATTTAGAGTTGGAATTCTTACAAAAAAAAGTTACCTTGCTAGTGACATTACCTTAGCTAACTGGTTGCTTTTTGGTCTTCTAAGTATACCAACCTGGTGAAACATCTAGTATTGCCTCACTTCACTGTAAAATTCAGGATAACTTTGAAGTTTCTTGGGGGATAACTGGAGGTAATTGGAGATGAGAAAGGAGAATAGTTCGAAGCCAGAAACAATTTTTATTTGAAAATATTAACATTATTGTATACACATATACAATGGCACCAAATGAAGTGATAGGTTCTGAATATATAATGAAAAATGAAGCAGATATTGTTTCTGCCTTCTTTTCATTCATTTTCTAGCAGAAGAGATGCACTTTAAACAGTAAGTGCAAAAATACATACTCCAGTATTACAAAGGAAGAGAACAGTGGATTAGGAAACACCAGTATTGAGTGACTCAATTCAAATGGAATGGCTAAGGGTGGCCTTTTTGAGGAAGTAAGTAGATAAAAATGAGGAATCCACATAAAAAGACAAGATTTCAGGTCGACAAAAGGCCCTCAGGCAGCAATAAGCATGGCCTATGGGAGAAACAGCAAGCAGTTACAATGGTAGAAGATTGTAAGCAAAAGGTTGGGTGGAATGTTATACGCTAAAGAAATAAATAGAGCCAAATCACACCAGACCTCAAAAGTCAAGAAGAAGGATTTGTCTTTTATCCTGAGTAACTGGAAACCAAGAAGAGCAAGGAATAAGCAAAAAGTAATCTGTATTTAAGAAATTACTGAGGGGGAGGGGTTGCCTGGGTGGCTCAGTTGATTAAGCGTCTGACTCCCGCTAAGATCACGATCTCACAGTTCATGAGCTCTAGGCTGTTGTCAGGCTCTGCACCGATGGCTTGGAGCCTGGAGCTTGCTTCTGATTCTCTTTCTGCCCCCCTCTCTCTCTGTCCCTCCCCCACTTGTATGCACACTGACGCACACGCGGTTTCACAAAAATAAACCATTTAAGCTTTTTTTTTTTTAATTAATCTGGCTTTTGAGTGGTATGTAGTGGAGGCAGGGGACAGGGTCAAAGCTGCAAGCTGTCTAAGGGTGTGTGTATACATGTAAACAGGGATGGAAGATCTATTTTCTGCTGTCAGGATGTTAAAACACTTCACAAGTCCTTAAGACGTTTTTGCATTTGAACCTTTTAAATGGAAAATAATCACATAAAAAAGTGCTTAGAAGAGAGTAAAGCTAGAGAAAAGAATCGTAGAGGGTGATTTCTGGGAATTTCTCCCTTTACAAAGAACTATACTTTTCTCATCACCAGGGTAGGCGGACTTTCAGGCAGTATTTGTATTTGTGTGTCATACACTTAAATACTCAAGTCTAGGTGCAATTATTCATTTCCTCTCAGTAAACTTTCCATAAAGGAATACATCTTGCATGTAGATGAATTACAAGATGTTCTACGTTGGCTTGTTCCTTGGGGCAACATTTGCCATTCTTTGCTTTTCAAAGGGTTAAGTCAGGAAACATTACTATTTCTTATTACATGTTGTCAAATAATCCCCATCAATAATATGTGTGGGAATATTTTCTGAGAGGCAGTTGTTCAAAGCACAGGTTTTAGTCATGTCATGGCATCCATTGAGGGGCTTTCCAGACTTCCACATTCTTAGACTGCCACAAGTGCTACAAGTCTACCATTTGGAAGTCATCTATAGCGCTGCTTAAGATTTTCAAATGTTAAAAAGAATAGTGCCTTCACCAAAAAAACCAAAAACCAAAAACACCACCAATGTTTAATATATGTGTTTGTGTATATGTACATGGGCTATTTATCGTGCAGAAGCAAAAACAAGCTGGAACGTGTGTTCACATAAAAAGATAGTCTGATATTTTACTATGTGGAAAAAAAAAACCTTTTTATCTCACATATTCATTCACTTCCCAGCCATCTCAAAGAACATGCTATTGTTTTCAAAGTCCACTTGCAGATCTACAAAAGCTAAGCTTTTAAACTAGGGATTAAGAAGCTAGAAATCAAAAGCCCATGTTATTCTATCTTGACGGTAATGGTCACATTTCATGACCTACCATTTTCAAATATGATCAATGACAGGGAGCCTATTCTGGTGTCAGATCCTGTTTTGGTGGCCTCCAAAATCTCCGTTAGTTGGGAAGAGAAGGAACTAAGTGAATCTCACAACATAAAACTTCCCATTTCATTAGACGGGTGTGTGGAATAGCCTTAAGGAAAAAGGAAACATTTTTCAACTTCAAATCCCTTTCTGGACACATGTCTTTAGGAGGAAGCTCTAGTGACTGGATCAAAGTGTCATTCTACCCCCCAGCCCCCATCAAAGGACAATAAATACAACTTTCCCAGAGGAAAACTAGTCCAGCCAATTAAGAGACAGGACTTTAGGATATATTGCCAATTGCTATGCTTCTGTAATCTAAGTCCGTGTTTTTAAAATCTAAATAAAAAATTGTCTCTATGTTTCCATTTTAAGATTAATACATGTAAATCAAACAGATCCTTTGAGGCAGAGCTTAAAATCTCAGGCTTAGAGGTCAGGCAGCTTCCATTCAAATCCTGGCTTAACCACTTATCTGCTGAATGACTGGGCAAATCGTTAAATCTCTGTGTCTGTCTTCAACCTTTAAATGGGGATAAAAGCAGAGCTGACTTCAGAGTTCTTAGAAGGATTAATCAAACTACCTCATGCCTAATATGAAGCACAACCCTGGAGATACTCATACATTATCATCACCCAGCAATGATTATTAGTATATTAACTAAGGTGACCAGTTATTATGTTCAAAACAATTATTTCACTTTATACTGGCAGGAGTCTAAAACATTGATATACTTCCACGTGTTTTCAGGTATTTGAGTATATGATCCTTGTAGCAGAGCAGATCAAAATCTGTGACCTGTATGCAGCCAGCACTTTCTCCTTCTTCCTTACAGCCCATCTGTTACCCCACAACAATCACAGAGGCACTCAGTCTAACACCTGCACATTCCAACTGAGAAGTTGATTAATTTGTAGAAGCATCTTAAAAAACGTCTCTCTCTCACACACACACACACACATTATTCAATAACTACAAAATAGAATTTCAGACACATGAATAAGAACTAGTAACCTGAATGCCAAAATAAAAATCTAACTCAACAGATAGAATAAACGGTGAGACTACAATGATCTTTTATTTTTTCGCCTTCTATTTACTTCTTAGGTCATTTTCTCCTAAGGTGGACCTTAAACAAAACCTAGATATAAAATAAATGTTATCATTTTGTTATTTTGCTCTCATATGGAATTCAAAAAATCTACATGGAAGGTCACTAAATTCTACCTAGCTGCAAGAAAGGGAAATGATGAGCAGTCCTCAAGAGCACATCCAGCTTTCTTCCAAAGGGTGCCGCTCACACAGTTGCATACACCCTTCCTGTCGTCCCAGGTGCCGGAGTTGAAAATATTTCAGCACTTGGCAATCTTGAAGATACTCTCTGCGGTGGCTATAAAAAGACTGGTCTTAGCTTCTGTCAATAGGGTAGCACACACTTCTGTATCATTTTACCATGAGGAAGTTTCTGGAGTTGCCACACCCATGACACCTCAACTTCTCTTTTTCGACGTGTGTAAATTTTTTCTACTTCTGTGTCTCAGGAGTAGGTCTCTGGTGGTTCAGTTATTTCCCAGGCTTTTACCTGAATGTGGGCAACCTCAGCAGCAGGGGCTCCTGGAAACATGCTTCACCTATTTTTCTCAGCATATAGGAGAACCATTGACTGGACTTATGAGGGAAGTGGTTGGTTGCAGAGGTTCCCAAGTTCTTAACCGAGTTAAAAATAACAACTTGTATTCATCTTTTGACCATGGCAACATAAGTACTGAAGTCCCTTTGCTTTCTTTTACCTCAAACAGGAGTTGAGAGATGTTGGTTTCTAGGTTCTGGGAAGCCAATAGTTGGGGGTTATTTTTCTTCCTGCCTATCGTCAACATTACTTATAGATTTAATTGTTTTCATTTTATTTACATTAGAATGAGGGAGGGGGGAGGGCTCCTGCAAGTCAGGGAGAGGGGAAGAGGGAGGAGGAGGGAGTCTGTACCTTAGCCTCAAATGGGTATCAATCTTAACAATATAACTGTGACACTCACCAGGGCCTATCTGGTGATTAATGCCAAGATCTCCACACAAGGTTATCAGGTGGCATAAGGGAAGATCATGACTGAACACACACAGGGACCAGTGAAGGAACCTGGCTAAAAGGAGCTGGAGATGAAGGGGAAACTGGGCGCATCTGTTTCTGGTCTAGAAAGAGGAGGGTTTCCTCAGCAAAGGCTTTATTCCAGTTTCTTGCCAACAGCTAAGGCAGGAAGTCCAGATCTCACTTAGTATTTGATCTGATATTTATAATTTTTAATTCAAAGAAAGTTTTACTACAAAATATGGAGAGGCAACTCTCCTAGCAAAGTTCAGCTTGGCATGAAGCAATCTTTTTCATTAGTGACTGTGGAACAGTCACTAGTGAGCCTGCATCCTGCCCCAGCCATGTGGCTAAAGAAAAAAAAAAATAAAAAATCAAACCTCAACCTGGTGTTCTAGTGGTGAAGTGGCTTGTAACTCTAGAACCTTCCACTCTAGTTATTCCAAGAGCGGCTTTATTCAAGTTGGCTTTTGTAGCTTGTATAGACTTGGAAAGCTGCCATTAAAAGAAGAGCACCTAGCCATTTAATCACTAGTAATTTGAAGCAAATAAGTCCAGTACGAAGGACGAGTACAATAAAATCAGCAAGTAACATGATTTTAAGCAATGGGAAAATTCTAAGATGGGATGGGGCATTTTTAGAATAATGACAGTGCTGTCTTCAAAGACAATTGGTTCTTTAACAATTTTTTTTTAGAAAATTGAGCTGTTGAGACCTATGTCCTCTACCCCATTGGACAGAAAAAGGATTGGGAAAATTTCCTTGGTTTGTTATTATTTCTTGGTAGACCTCATTAGGAAAGCAGGCAGTGTGAAAAAGAACATACTACATGTTGGTAATGGCAGGTGCTGAGTTAGTGTGTGTATGTGTCTGTCTGTGTGCATGCCTATGTAATAAGAAAAAGGCATCTGATAATGTAAGGAAGAAAAGTGATTAATAAAGCGAATGATAATTTCACAGGCTACAAAAGGAGCAAAGACCTGATGGGAATTTACTTTACTTAGGAATTATGATGTCATTGGTGACCCGACCAAGGGTAGATTCTGTAAAATGCTAAGGGCAAACCCTGGTTACAGGAAGGTGAAGAGTAGACAGAGACTTCCTTTTCCAACAATATTGGCAGAGTAAATATCCTGAAAAATGATCCTGCTGCAAAGCTCCTGAATGTTTGAGTTGGAGAGAGTAAGAGAAACGATCAGAGTCATGAGAGGCCAAAACTTGTGGGAAAAACTAACTCAAAGAGTTGTAAGCAATGAAATCATCTGTTAATTCCAGTAACCTAGAGCTTCGGTTTTGACCTTGACAAACTCGGGTCTGTACTGGTCAAAGAGCTGGATTCCAGTTCTGAGACCTGTAAAGAACCGAATCTTCAGTTAAAGTGTCAATTAGAAAAAAAGAAAATGCCAACAAAATATGCCTTGAATTAAGAAATAAACAAAATGTCCTCTGGTAAGTCTTAAACCAGAGCTAATCCTTCTATAGGCCAGCGTCCACATTTCCCTGCCTGCAGTCTGATAGAGACTTCAGCAAACCCAGGCTTAAAGCTTCCCCAAGCGCCTGTCAGAAGAAGGTAATAGTTTTCTCGAGATGAATCAACTATCAAATTAAGCCTCAAAGAATTCCTCCTGTCAAGTTCCTACCTCATCTTAGAACTTAAAAGTACAAAAGAAAAAAGGCAACAGTGAAAGAGTTTCATCAGAATGTTTCATCACATTCCACAAATCAGACCTAGAAAGAGCTCAGATATTCCAATTGTTACATTTCCAAGATTAGCGTATTTCAAGCAAAACAAAAACAAAAACCTAACAAACAATCAAAAAAACCCAACAACAACAACAAATAAGGAAGGGACGCCAGAGGGGCTCAGTCGGTTAAGCCTCAGACTCTTGATTTCTGCTCAGGTCAGGACCTCATGGCTCTCTAGCTCAAGCCCTGTGTTGGACTCCGTGCTCATAGCACGGAGCCTGCTTGGGATCCCCTCTCTTCCTCTCTTTCTGCTCCTCCCCTGCTCATGCATGCTCACTCACGCTCTCTCAAAAAAATAAACTTCAACAAAATATGAGTAAGGACAAAGTGACGTATAAAGAAAAGTGAGCAGTTGAAATAAAAATCCACAATAACTTGGACATATAGAATGAAAATACAGTTAAAGTAAGAATTTGATAGGTGTGCAGGGCACCTGGGTGGTTCACTTAAATATCTAACTCTTGATTTCGGGTCGGGTCACAATCTCACAGTTTGTGGATTCGAGGCCCAGGTCAGGCTCTGCACTGACAGTGTGGACACTGCTTGGGATTCTCTCTCTTTCCCCCTCCCTCCCCCCCTACCTCTCTCCCTCCCTCTCCCCCTCCCCCTCTCCCTCTCCCTCACACACACACTCTTACAACAAATAAATGAACTTTAAAAAAATAATTTGATAGGTGTGCCACTTGGCCTCAGACATGACTGAGGAGAGCAGGAACAAGCTGGAATATGGATCTGAAGCACCTTGCCCCTAGAGAAGACAGAGAGATAGAGAAGAAACATGAAAGCAGTTGAGGGACATGAAGCAAAGAATATTAAGATGTAATCTAAGTCAAATCAAAATTCTAAAAACAAAGAGCAGAGAAACAGAAGGGATGACTGAAACAAAGTAAGCTCAGCCTTATGCAAACTAGAGAATACAAATGAAAACACCTTTAAAAAAAATCCAGAGAGATGGGGCGCCCAGGTGGCTCAGTCAGTTGAGCGTCCGACTTCAGCTCAGGTCATTATCTCACGGTTCCTGAGTTTGAGCCCCACATCAGGCTCTGTGCTAACAGCTCAGTGCCTGGAACCTGGTTTAGATTCTGTGTCTCCCTTCTCTCTGCCCCATCCCCACTCACACTCGGTCTCTCTCGGTCTTAAAAATAAATAAAACATTAAAAATTAAAAAAAAAAATCCGGAGAGAAAAACACACTACCTCCAAAGAAACAACTGGAATGATAACTGAATTCCAAACAACACAAGGCAGAAACTGTAATATAGGATCCCATTTATTAAAACAATTTTATAGCTACATACCTAGAATTATATACTACTATAATATCACTTTAAGAAAATAAAAATAAGAAATTCTAAAATACATACTTCCAGACTAAGAAAAAATCATTTCAGAAAAATTGAGTTCAAGAAGGAAAGGTGAGCAAATAAAATAGTAAAAGTGAGTGAACTTAAACAAGTATTAACTTTATAAAATAATACAACATAAATTTAGAGTGTATTAGTCTTCTATTGCTATGTTACAAAGTACCAGAAACTTAGTGGCTTAAAACAACCAGTATTTATTATCTCTAAGTTTCCAAGGATCAGGAGTCTGGATACAACACAGTTGGGTTATATGACCTGGGGTCTCACATGACTGCATTCAAGGCATAAATGAGCTGTTCTCATATGGAGGGGCTACTGAGAAAGGATCCATTTCAAGTTCATTCATATTATTAGCAGAACTAATTTCCTTGAGGCTCTACAACTGATGTCCCAGACCTTTTCCTGGCTGTTAGCTAGATTCCACTTTGTTTCATAGAACCTCCCACAAATGACATCCAACTTCAAGTTATTAAGGACAATCTCTCCAGTATGTAAATAATGGACATATCATCCCATCACCCTGGCCATATAATGTAATCAAGGTAGTGACATCCCACTATTTTTGCTATGTTCTATTGGTTAGAAGCAAGTCACAAGCTCTCCCCAAACTCAAGGGGAGAAAATTATGCAAGGACAGGACATACCTTAGGGTATTTTCACCAAGAGAGTTTTAAAAATAATAACCAAGGGAGATATCAAACAACTAGTTAGTCACAAAGAGCATGATCAGAGTTAAAATGTGCTGAAGTCATATGAAGATGCAGATTAATTCTAAACTGCATTAAGCATAAATAGCACAAAATAAGAGAGTAAAAATAAAAGTAAAATATAAACCTACATTTTTCAATGAAAGGGTAAACTAAAGTTAATGTGGCTATACTAATAGCAGATAAAATA
This sequence comes from Acinonyx jubatus, assembly GCF_027475565.1. Classification (NCBI taxonomy): domain Eukaryota; kingdom Metazoa; phylum Chordata; class Mammalia; order Carnivora; family Felidae; genus Acinonyx; species Acinonyx jubatus. Next base: position 58,180,762 of record NC_069383.1, on the reverse strand, counting down.
GATAAAATTGAACTTAAGGTAAAAAACCTGGTTTCAGTTAGTGGGTCACTATCTAATGATAAAGAAATCGCACGCACCAAATTTCACAATTCCAAAAGTTCATGGTAAAAATTGGCAGAGAGAGATCCATAAGTCATAGTGAGTGATTTTTGAGATATATTGGTTGGCAAGTGATAGATCCATTAGTTTCCCCCTCTCCTCAAAAAAAAAAAAAAAACCCAGTAAGATATAGAAGACTTTGAGAACACAATTAATAGGTTTTCACTGTATGATGTAGAATAAAATACAAAACAATTAGAGAAAAACCTTATTTGCAAGCATTCATGATACTGACTATATAGAGAAACCATGCAATAGTTATAAAACAAATATGAAAGATTTAACATGAATCACATTCTAGAACTACAACAAAATTAGGTTTGAAGTCAGTAAGATTATGAAAAGATTCATGTTTAGGGATTTGAAAACACTTCTAAATAACACAAAGCAATCAATAAATATTAGAAAGTTTTATAATTATAAAAAAATTTTATGTATCAAAAAAATGTAGAATATAGATATTTCACAGAAAGCAATTTCTAGCCTTACATAGTAAGGCTTTTGTATTAGCAAAGCTGAAAATAAATTAAGCAGACATCTTGGTTTAGAAAAATATTAACAAAAATCCCAAACATAGGAGGTGATAAAGACAGACCCCAAAATTAATAAAGTAAAAAATAAAGATACAATAAGGAGATCAACAAAACCATATCTGTTCTTTGAACACAAATACAGATGTTTCAGACAAAATTGATCAAGAAGAAAGGGGAAATATATAAATAATGCTGGCGAAGCTTCCGAACTAACAAAAACTGGAATGATAGCAAAATGTTGCACACAATACATTGAAAACTTAGATGAAATGGGCACATTTCCAGAAACTTATCTCTTACAAAAATGGATATATGAAAGAACTAGTAGATCTGTGTCATACTGTAATCATTGAAAAAATTCAACTGCGATCTCTCATAAAACATCCCATGTCCCACGTCCCCAGGGTGACAACAAATTCTACCAGATATATAAAGAACAAGTAATTCCAATGATCACATACGTTCTTCCAGAAACTAAACATGATGAGACACTTCTTTTTTACTTGTTTGATGAGATTATAATTTTGATTCCAAAACCCAGTAAGCAAAGTCTCAAAAGAAAAATGATAGGTTGTCTTTATTATAAACACAGATGCAGAAATCCTGTGACAAATTGGCAAACCAAATCCAACAATATATTAAAAAACACACTAAGTTGACTTTCTTCAAAATATAAGCTAGTCAACATTTTTGAAGTTAATTTATATTAATAACAACAACTGTAAAAACTCAAAATCATCTCACTTTTTTGCAAGTAAGACAGATACAGTGTTCATTCATATTAGAAATTCTCAGCAAACTTGAGTTGAAGGAAACTTTCCCAACTGGCAAAGAGTGTGTATCAACTTTTCATAAGAAACATCATAGTCTTTGGTAAAATGGTAAAATCATTCTCTTCCAAAAGAGGAATAAAATAAAGATACTCACTATCACCACATATATTTAACATTGAACTAAGGATCTTAGAAAGCACATGAAAACAAGCAAATTCAATAAAATATGTAAGAATAAAAAAGAATGGAAAAAAAAAACCTCATTATTTGCAGGTGTGATTATCTCCATTAAAAACCCAAAGAAAGGTACAAATTATATAAATTAGTAAAAGAGCTTAATTCAACAACTATAAATAATCAATACACAAAACTTAAACAGAAAATACAATTTGTAGAATTAAACATACATATTTTTGTAGTAGCTTTTAAAAGACGTATGTTAAGAAATATGTATTCATAAATAAAAGATTCAATATTTTAAATATGTCAGTTATCCCCAAATTGATATACTGAGTCCATGAAATTTCTTCCAAATTTTAAAATGGATTTTCCTTGAAGTTTAAAAGCCTGATTTGACAATTTAAGTGGAAGGATTAGAGTCAAGAAAACTGAAACCAAACATGGAGACACGCCCTTACAGATATCATGGTTTCTTTGGTGCAGAAATAGACAAACAGATCAGCTGAAGTGAAGAGCAGGCGCTGAATTAAACCAAAGTTTCCTTATAAGGACACTTGGTGTAGGCCAGTTTTGACAGCGGGATATGTGAGCAAAAGAGGAACGACTCAACAGGTAGTGCCCTGGAAATGGGTATCCATATATATTTTTTTAATGAAAACGGATTCCTACCTCATATCTCACTCAAAAATCAGTTCTAAATGGATTTAAAAATTAAGTGTCAAAGTCCAAACTTAAAACTTTTTGCATAACCAAACGGAAATAGATCTCCATTATCGTGGTGTAGCAAAGGATTTAACAACAACAGCAACAACAAAAAAAACTGAAGAAAACAATTAGTGAATTTGACTCTATTAACATTAAGAACACCATCGTGTTCATCAAAAGACAGGCTAAAAACCTAAAAACGAGGAGGAAAGATGTGCCACAACTGGAAAGATGTGTTTGCCAGCTCTATCACTGAAAAATTAGCATTCAAAATTTACAGATAATACTTACCAAATAATTTTTTAAGTAGAAAACGGGGAACATAAATACACAAATAGCCAATTAAAATACGAAAAGTACACAACCTCATTACTAAACAGAAAAATAAACAAGCAAACGAAAAAACCGAACCAGAAAAGCCAATTCTGCACATTAGGAGTTTGGACAATGCCCCATCCTAAAGACAAGTACAAAGCTGAAAAGAATGGAACATTAACAATCTTTCTTGGGTCCAGAGAAAAGTTGACAGCAAAGAGAACGTTGTGCCCCAGATTGGAGGGAAAGGACAAGAAAGGGTGTTGCCACTTACCTGAGCAGATTCACTCGTGGAAAGCACGCTAGGAACCAGGAACACGCTAAGAAAAAGCCTGGCCTGTCCTGACAAGTTGCTTGACATCAGTGTGGACAACTCTGAGAGTTAAAGACTCCACAGGAACCTAGCCATGGGAGGCCACAATACTTTAAGTTTTGCGTCTGAGACCTCCACCAGGTTCCCACAATAAATATCAGAGAAAAATGGTGCTCTGGCAGGGGGAGGGGAAAAGGAAGCATTTTAAAATAAACCGAATCATCTGTGTTCTTCTTAAACAAGGACTGACTTCAGGAGAAACTAGTTGATGGGAGCTTAACTGGCCGGGATATTATCAGAGCCCAATGGACCTGGGCAGGGAGGTAAATCCTAACTCCAGTCGGCTGTAGTCATCCTGTCCCACCTAAGTGGGGGAGAAGAAAAACAAAAACACTTGTGAAGTTCACAGTCCAGAGACATAAGATCACCAAAACAGTGAAACCTAGTCACTCAACAATAAGAAAACAAACAACCATTTAAGATGGGCCAAAGGTTTTAAGGTATTTACCCAAATAAGTTGAAAACTTATTTCCACACAAAAACCTGCATGTAGGTATTTATAGCAGCTTTGTTCATAATTGCCCAAACTCGAATGCAACCAAAATATCCTTCAGTAGGTAAATGGATAAACTGAAGTACATCCAGATAATGGAATATTAACACTAAAAAGAAATGGTCAAGCCATGAAAAACATGGAGGAAACTTAAATGCATATTACTAACTGAAAAAGGCCAATCCGAAAGGCTACATATTATAAGATTCCAACTATATGACATTCTGGAAAAGGCAAAACTATGGAGAACGTAACAAAGATTGGCAGTTGCCAGGGGTTGGGAAAAAGAAGGGTCAAAATAGGCAGAGAACAGTAGGTTTTCAGGACAGCAAAAACACTCTCATGTCACCCTAATGATGGATGGTGTCGTCATTTGTCCAGATCCAGAGAATATGCAACACCAAGAATGAACCATAGTGTAAACTACAGACTTTGGGTGACTGGCATGTGTCAGGGTGGGTCCAAGATTGATAACAAATGTGCCATTCTGGTGGGGTATATTAATAAAGGGGGAGAGTATGCAAGTGTGGAGATAGGGAGTATATGAGAAATCTCTGTACCTTCCCCTCAGTTTTGCTGTAAACCTAAAACTGCTCTAAAAAAATAAAGTCTTAGTAAAAAGTTTTTTTTTTTTTTTTTTAAACAAGGGATGCCTGGGTGGCTCAATCAGTTCAACACCTGACTCTTGATTTTGTCTCAGGTGGTGATATCATGGTTCGTGAGTTCAAGCCCCACATTGGACTCGCGCTGACCATGGAATTTGCTTGGGATTTTCTCTCTCTCTCTCTCTCTCTCTCTCTCTGACTCTTCCCCTGCTCTCTCTCTTTCTCTCTCAACAATAAATAAACATTAAAAAAATCTTAAAAAAGCTTTTTTAAAACAATGAAATATAATTTTATATCTAACAGATTTGCAATTTTTTTCCTGTTACACCATGTGATATTAAGAATGTGAAACAATGGGACCTTTTAAACATTGATGATGTTGATACTAACTGGAACAATAAATCTGCAAGATAATTTTACCTTATGTAGTAAATATAGAGATGTCCTGGCCTAGAAAATTTCTCACACGTGGCATGAGAAGACATGTGCAAGAATGTTTACAACACAACTTTCTGTGTAGAATAAACCACAGTAAATACTTGAAATCAAATATTTTTAAACTACGGAACTATAATGTCCTGTGGTTCAATAGAATAATAGCAACGACTGGAAACATCTATTTATAGTAAATTCCTGTGCTATAACACATTATGAACCACAACTTCTCTGCTTAGCAATATAGATACATTGCACAAACCTAGTGTGGAATAAAAACAACAAACAAACGAAGCAAGTCATAGAAGAATACAAACAGTATTATAGATATGATATAAAATCAAAACATATAAAATGAAATTGTATTATTGAGGTCTATATAAATTATAGAGAAGCAAATGAAAAAGAGCAAAAATTCATGATTGCTTTGTAGGGGAAGGGGTTGGATTGAGAAGGGAAATACAAGCTTATTTTTTTTAAGGTTTATTTATTTTTGTGAGAGACAGCAAGCAGGGGAGGGGCAGAGAGAGAGGGTGTCAGAGGATCCCAAGCCGGCTCCCCACCATCAGTGCAGAGCCCGAGGTCGGGCTTGAACTCACAAACCGTGAGATCATGACCTGAGCCGAAGTCAGACGCTTAACGGACTAACTCACCCAGGCACCCCACAAGCTTATTTTAAAAGCATTGATAATATTCTATATCCTAAGCTGAACTCTGGACACATTTTAATTACCATTTACATCTTATATATACATATCATTTTACACATGTAAAATATTTTTTAATAAAAACTGATAAAGCATAGGTGAGGAAGTGGAAGCTAAGAGCACATGTTTCGTTCTTTCTTTCTTTCTTTTTTTTTTTGTGGACCCTTGGGTATGAGAGGGGGAGAAGGGGAAGAAATAGGTGGAGCAGGAACCAGAAACAGAAAGGAGTATGGTTTTTTAGTCGAAAGTAACTTAACTACGTTAATCTGTTGAAAATGAGAGGCTGGTATGAAGAGAGAAAAAGGTGATGGATGAATCAGGTGAGTGAGGATATAAGCAGAAATGAGAACGAGATAAAGGTTAGAGAGAGACTAGCTTTCGCCAGAGGTGGGTGTCTCTCTTCCCAATGAAATGGAAGGGGATAGTTTGTGATACATGCAGATGTTGGCTGAAGGAGGTCAAGAAGTCAAAGCGGTGCTGGTCTGAGGGTCAGTGTTTTCTTATGATTGTGAATTTCAGCCATCAGGTGAAAGTGATAAAATACCAAGGGCATCAAGGAGATTGGCTGGTAGGAGATTAAAGTGATTTCTATGAGGCTGAGAAAGAGAAAGCTAAGCTTCGTGTTTTCTTCAGCAGGTGCTTGTGTCAGGCACACTCGGTCTCAAGGGGATGAATTAATAACCCTTTGGGTTTAGGCAGACACAAGTCAAGAAAAGACAAGACAAGCTGGAAGGATAGAATGAAAATGGAGAGTAACGCGGTGGTGGTCTTGATGTGGTCAAAGAACTGGAGCACTGAAAAGAAGGGGTTGAGAGAAATAGGATGCAAAGCAAGGAATTGCTGAAAGCAGTTTAAGAATCCAGAACAGGCAAATAAGAGGGCGCTGGTAAGTTCCAGGTGGGAGGGACCAGGCAGTGCTGGTCTCTGGAATTGAAAAGATCAGGGAACTGCACAGAAAGTTTGTTAGTTCAGGCTGTCTGCATTGACATTGAAACTGGCTAGGAAATTGGTGGCAAGAAAGAAGATGATCAGAGTGCTGAGGTCCTTGATAAATGTGGAGCGGTGACAAGGGTGTCGATGAACAACAGCAAGGAGGGTACGGGAAGGTCGTAACTAGAAGGCAGGAGTCCCAAAGTGAAGGAGGTTTTTTTCTCTGGGGAATGAGAATACATGGTTTGAGTCTGAGGAATGAGAATGAATGAATGGGGTTGTGAAGCTCAGAGGGTCTAATAACCAACCACTTGTGTATGCGATGCACACCCTGTGGGAGAATAAATGGACTTCCTTTGAAGATAAAGAGGATCCCCAGTCCCAGCTCTAGCATGTGGCAGCACAGCCCCTGCCTTCACTCTTATCTTCAATTTAAAAAGTGTTGTCCTAGCAATCCTTCCCCTGCTGATCTGTATCTGGGCTTTGCACTTATCTGAATTAATCTGCCACCTAACGATTCACTGTAATGCTTAGCTATACGTCTGTCTTAGCCAATAGACTGCACCCTGCTTAAAGGAAAAGCATGTAATATTTACCTTGACGTCCACAATATTTAGCAGAGTGTCCAGGATATAAAAGGTGCTCAACGAATGTTCACCGAATAAGTGAATGGATTGTGTGTTTGTATTGTGGACGAGTTTGTGTGTGTGCACTTCTGCAAGAGTTGCTCAAAATGAAATAAAGTTGCCCCAGAGGGCAGTTATAAAGTCTAATCACCTGAGAGGATTTGGGGTGAGAAATATGTGACTCTGGAACTCAGGAAAAGTCAGGAGAAAAATAATGACACATTATGGAAATGATAAAACCATCACAGTAACTTTGTGAATAGCAGAGAGGGGGAAATGCTAAAAGAGGTCCCACTGGTATCGTATGAAATTAATAATGATCTAAATACCTCCTATGAAGTTCTTCATTAAAAACACACTTCCATAATCTAAGTACTGTAGATTCTGAATTCAACAAAGGGAGCCTTGTTCTACAGTGTTTGAAATTAGACTTCTATGAAATCAAGTTTATCTTTAGAAGTAGGTTTAAGAAAACTGAAAAGATTGGTAATAGCAAAGTAAATATGGAACAGATGTTGCCTCAAGGAGGTCCTGGATAAATTTGTATTTTGATATGATGCTAATGAAAAAGGGTGGTGTCATTGGTATGATTTTTGAAAAATGTATACATTTTCTTCCTAATCTGCAGTGTGTAAAATGTCATGAGAGGCTGAACAATTTTAATAAGTATTAAGTGGGCTTTGATTTTAGATTTAATAGGTCATATATTTTACAAAAACTACCAGATGAGATTTTAGAAGTACAAATCTTCCTCTTTGTTCAAAGGAAGCCTTTCTCTTGGAACAATCTGTTCTAGTTCTCATAATTATGTTTTCCTGGGAGATGGGCCTAAAGAGATAAAAAATAATAACCTAATAGTACATATGATGTTTGTAAACTGTAAGGTATTCCCTGATGTCATTACAATATTGGTGTGCTAGATATTCTGTAAAGATTTAACGGTAAAATAACAATAAATAGAATATGCCCATTCTCTAATATTTACAAGATTTATGAAATTTTAGAAATTAAAAAAAAAACCCTTTGATATTTTATTTCAATATCCTAACCTTGTTGTATGAAAAAACAAAGGGAGATTAATGAATGGCAGAACTGGGACAAAGGTCAGATCTTCTGCATTTCAGGACTATACTTTCTCCCCTTCTCTTTTGCCTTGTGCAGTAGTTCCCCTCATAATTTGGTTTTAGTTTTTGAGGTTTCAGTTACCCACAGTCAACCGTGGTCTGGAAGCAGATGACGTCTGACTTATCATCAGAAGATCAATACTAGCTTAACGTTAAGTCACAATGCCTACCTCATTCACCTCACTTCACTTTATCATATATGCACCTTATCATCCCACATCATCACAAGAAGAAGGATTAGTACAGTATAATAAGGTACTTTGAGACAGCGAGAGAGAGAGAGAGAGAGAGAGAGAGAGAGAGAGAGAGAGACCACATCCGCAGAACTTTTATTACAGTATACTGTTATAATTGTTCTATTTTTATTATTACTTATTGTTGTTAATCTCTCACCAAACCTAATTTATAAATTAAACTTTGTCATAGGTATGTATGTATAATATCATAGTATATATAAGGTTCAGTACTATCCATAATTCAGGAATCCACTGGGGGTCTTGGAACATATGTCCAGAATACAAAGGGGGACTACTGTAGTCAGAAACTGTTTTATTATACTTACATTTGATATCTATATGAAAATGCCTTGACTTTTACACACAAGCAAAGTGATATTTTAAAATTAAAGTTGAATTTTTGTATACAGATTTGGACTTTAATAGAACTAACAAGAATGAAGGAAAGACAGTTCCAGGTGGAAAATTATTTCATTAGACAAATAGGATCCACAAGAAATCCTATCAGCCAAGACTTAGAACTAAGCAGAGACTTGATATTCATAAATGTTCTCCAATAAAATATCTAATAGATATGCTCCTTTTCTAAAAGCTATCACAAAATTTTCATAATAAAGAGATTCGTATGTGCAAAGATATTCCACTACTATAACCTATTTAAAGGACTAAATGCTGAACCATGGGGCCCAAAGTTATACAGAACCAGAATTGACTAATTAAAGACCCTCTTCAGGTTCAAACAGCTGGATGTTTAAATAGAGGCTTGGCTAAAGCCTATCTATTGTTCTGACTTCCGCTAATGGCTATATAAACCTGGAAATTTCTTTCTCCCTTCCTCCCCCAATTAAACATCTGCTAGGGTTGAAAGCAGAATCTAGAATGTCAAACCCACAGAAATGTTATGGTTTGGGCACGTTTAATCTTGGTAAACTGTTAAAAAGATCTGAGTAGGTATTTGGTTTTATTTGGGACTAACAGCAGACTCCAAGGCAGAAAAACTCATCAAGAAGTTTAATAGCCACTTCAAATAAATGTTGGCTTAAAGAAAAAATGTAAAAGCCATACTTACAAAAATATATCAGATGATATATATACATATATATATATATATATATACACATAATATTTTCTACCATTGAAATTTAGGAAAGCTGAAGAAAGTATCCAATTTGGCCCTCAAGTATTATTTTTTATTTGGATATTCCTATCTTCTTAGAAAGAAGATAAAATTTAGTCACTTCTCAGATGGTACCTACACTTGTGTTGAGCACAGCATTATGTATAGACTTGTCGGGGCGCCTGGGTGGCTCAGTCGGTTAAGCGTCCGACTTCGGCTCAGGTCATGAGCTCGCCGTCCGTGAGTTCGAACCCCGCGTCGGGCTCTGTGCTGACCGCTCAGGGCCTGGAGCCTGTTTCAGATTCTGTGTCTCCCTCTCTCTGACCCTCCCCCGTTCATGCTCTGTCTCTCTCTGTCTCAAAAATAAATAAACGTTAAAAAAAAATTTAAAAAAATAGACTTGTCAAATCACTGTTGTACACTTAAAACTAATATAAACATTGTGTGTCAACTGTACTTCAATGAAAATAAAATGAATAAGAATACCAAAGGATATACTACAGTAGAGCACACAAAGATTTTTTTACAATATCATTAACAATAGAAAAAATTGGAAACAATGATATAGAAATGATTACATAAATTATGATTTGGCTAACAATAAAAAATAAAGTTTAGTTGATTCTTTCAGCAAAAAGAAACTTCTAGTCTAATTTTTGCTCCTCAATCTCCTTCCTAGTGCAGGAATAATAATTAATCCGTTCTAAGCACATAGCTATATTGCTTTCCTCTCTACTTCCTATTTAAAGTAATTTGTAAGAATTTGGTTTCAAGAAAATTATCTCCAGTCTCTTATCCAATAAGAGTCACTAAGTCATTTATTATGTACTCAGTGACTCTGTTGTAGGGCAAAGTGTATTTTGTATCTTGAGAAGTATATAAAATATAGGCAGAAATCTTGCTATCCGTAGTATTTTCCATAGAATTTTATATCAATTGGCTGATCAACCTCTTGTGGATAAAGTAATGGGCAAAACTTCAGAGCAAATTTCACTGGAATGTTGAGTTTCCTGGGATGATACCTTATGCATTGCTGTAACCTAACTATAAAGAGCCAGACACACAGTTGTGCTCATTTAACAGCAAATGTGGAAGGAATGAAGCCTTCCTACAATTAAGAATTGTGATATCATCTTCAGATGACTGTTTCTAGTAAGCACTGGCTCCCAAACATTCTGTCTTCCCTTCTTTTATCTTCCTTACATATTGTGAGCCACATGATGAAGATTGACAGAAGCTGAATTTGCTATTCTGTAATGGATTATTGATCCTAAAATGATTTTTTCTCCTACAAGAAAAATTACAAATTCGTTTTTTCTTGTTTTTAAGAATATAACCAAGTTCTGCATTTACTGTTTACTTTTCAACAGAGTGTGCTTTGTAGTTAATATCACCTTTGGCCACCCTGTTAATGCTACTGTATTCATTTCACCCAAGAGGAGGTACATGCCTACCTTGATTTTTCCTGTGGGTTGTCAGTTTCTATTTTTTCTTCCACTGAAAAGAGCCAATATTACTCAAAAAAGTAGACACTTGGACTGGCTGATCCAATGTGTTTTTTCAAATCCATTTCTCCCCTGTCAGGGGTGAGTGACGGTAAGGATAGTAAGAGTTAAAACTCAATTTCCCAGCCTCTCTTTCAGCTATGAGTGGTCATGTGACACAGTTCTAGCCAACGAGATGCAAAACTAATAGCTCCTAATGCTGTCTTTCCTTGCCTCTTTCTTCCTGCCTGGAGCATGGATGGTAGAGTGACCACCCTGGAAACTTGAAGATTAAAATCTTATGCTAGGAATGGCAAAGAAGAAAGCTGTAACAAGCCTAAAACATGTACCACATTGTGAAAGCCACTGCACCAGCCCTGGAGGACCTACCTGAACTTCTTTTTATGTTAGAAAAATTAATCTCTTTCACTGTAATTTTGGTTTTATATTATTAAACACGATCCTAACGGATACACTGGAAAAATGTATTTTGGGTGTATAGGTCAATAACGTTAGGATGATTTCCAAAAAATAAATATTTACAAATGATTTATTTATCTCTGATACAAAAGACAACAGAGAAAATGTCTCATTACGATAATTTTTTAAAACAAGGCAGTTTCTTTTGTTTTGTTGAATGTACGTACCAGAAAACTGATAGTAATTCTCATTCATTTAAAGCAATACCTCAGGGGGCCTCTAAACTCATGGCTTTATAAACCCAACTCAGGGATTTACTGAGAATAACTTAATTGAATTATGTTACATGTTTCTGCACTTAATCTATTGGGATATGTTATTTTTACTGAAACATATAAAGAAAATTTTACCTTATATTCAAATGTGACTGAAAAGGTATTATAATAATAGCCTCTAAAAAGTTCATTGCAGTATAGAATCTGAAACTGTCAGCACACTCTACTTCATTAGCTTAAAGGCCGTTGGTCTCTGTTGCGCTTTGAATGGATCTTTTGCCCGTGCATCACTTTGTAACATCATGCACGGGTTATATGTAAAATGTTGGTTCGGTGAGTTATATTGCTTTTCTAAATGTGCACCCATTTCATCATGTAACATAGAAAAAAATCATATTCAATAATACCAAATTCATTACATAGAACAGTCACTAGGTATCGGGAAGCTGTTAAACTTATAGTGATGGATACGTTTCTCAAAATTCTTTCACCAGAAAGCTCAGATTTTATCACTGACTAAAACACTGCCAGTTGTTTTCCTAGAAGGAACAAGCTCACTTTGATCATTTTCAAGGGAATGTCTATCAAATATACAGCTCTGAATGACCAAAGCTCTTTGTCAGTCATCCTTTCTTTTTTTAAATGTTTATTTATTTTTGAGAGAGAGACAGGGGCAGAAGGACAGGGAGACACAGAATCTGAAGCAGGCTCCAGGCTCCCAGCTGTGAGCACGGAGCCTGACGCGGGGCTCCAACCTAAGGTCGCTGAGATCATGACCTGAGCCAAAATCTGACTGAACCACCCAGGTGCCCCAAGTCTTCCTTTCAAGTAAGAAGGGTGTCCCACGAAAAAAGTGCCAATTCAGCTTCGAATTCAGTCTATAGCACTTGTGCTGTTATGCTTGTTTGTCCTTAAGGCAGTCATCATACTTGGTATGCTTCAGGTTCATTTCCTATTGTGTCATAGAGAATATTAAAAACACATGTACTCAGGACTGATAATAAAATAATTTTTACTGCTTCCTCAAGGACATTCTAAAGTAAATATTTTTGTCTTTTTGTTTTTTTTGTTTTTTACAGTGAGTATGTGATGGCAAAGAAAACAGTGACAACTGGTACAGTTTGGTGTCACCTCCCTGATGCATGATAACGGCACCAGAAGTTTATCCACTATTGTTTTTGTATCATTGGTACGCGTGTCAATACAATGTAAAAAGCAAATAATGTCTTAGTATTATTATAAAAATACTTTTGAATTCAGGAACTGCCAGGGATACACACTGCAGTTTTTTTTAACGTTTATTTATTTTTGAGACAGGGAGAGACAGAGCATGAACGAGGGAGGGTCAGAGAGAGGGACACACAGAATCTGAAACAGGCTCCAGGCCCTGAGCTGTCAGCACAGAGCCCGACGCCGGGCTCAAACTCACGGACTGCGAGCTCATGACCTGAGCCGAAGTCGGACGCTCAACCGACTGCGCCACCCAGGCGCCCCTACACACCGCATTTTGAGTACCAATGCCATATAGGATGTTAGATGGACCAATAATGAAGCCAAAAATACAAAATATATCAAGAAAAGCCATTGCCACAGGAACCCAAGTTATTCACAGCAAGGGACACTGGTTCATAAAGAATGAATGCTTTTGTTGAAGTAATTGTACCTGTATTCTAAAAACAGTTACTAAATTAGGACATAATTATTTTTTCTTGTAATATAAGTAATATATGCTAACATTTGGAAAAGCGTGAAGAAAAGAAATTAGATATCCCCTACGACTGCCACAGATTAACTATTGTTGACATGTGACATATTTCCTCAATATTATATTATAAACTTTTAACCTATCATTTAAAATTCTCTCAAAACATAATTGTTGTGGACAGTAAAATGTCCTATTTTCAAGTGATAAAATAATTTTCCAATAATTTCTATAGGGTTGGATAGGTTATCTCCAATTTTTTTTCTATCATAGGCATTGCTGCCAACATTAAATATAGATGTGCATTTGGCTATTTTTAGGTAGACATTTTTAAATTTAATTTTAATTAAAAATATATCTTTTAATATTTATTTATTTTTGAGGCAGAGAGAGACAAAGCACGAGCAGAGGAGGGGCAGAGAGAGAAGGAGACACAGAATCCGAAACACGCTCCAGGCCCTGAGCTGTCAGCACAGAGCCTGATGTGGGGCTCGAACCCAGAAGCTGTCAGATCATGACCTGAGCTAGTCAGACTGAGCCACCCAGGCAGAAATTAAATTAAATTAAATTTTAATTAATTTTAATTTTAATTAAATTAAAAATTAATTTTAATTAAATTAAAAATTAATTTTAATTTTTACAGAGAGAACACAAGCAGGGGAGAGGGGCTAAGAGAGAAGGAGAGAGAAAATCTTAAGCAGGCTCCACACTCAGCACAGAGCCCAATGTGGGACTCAATCCCACGAGCCTAGGATCATGACCTGAACTGAAATCAAGAGTCCAGCACTCAACTGACTGAGCCACCCAGGCACCCCAGGTGTAGTCAGACATTTTAATTTAGTCATTTTCCAATATTTCATTGTGACTTTAATTTGCGTTTTCTTAGTAAATAATGACACTCAGAAAACTTTTCATGTGCCTCCTTACCATTCATATATCTTCACTCATAGATCTTCGTTACACTTTTTCTCTTGTATTTTTACAACACATGTTTTCGGAAAAGTTTGATTCTGTTACATATACCACTTAGTATCACAGTTCTTTTTCTTTATAAAACATGTTGTGACTTATTACAGAACTTATATTGCTCATGGGAAATAGAGAAAAGTATGAAGAAAACATAAAAGTGCCTCATAATCTGACCACTAAGAGATAACCACTGCCAGCCCCTTAGTTTATTTTTCCAGTCTTTGCCTTATGTGGTTTTCCATAATTGAATCAATATTGGATATTCATTTTAGCATCCCACTTCTTTGTTCGTTTCAATACTTTATCATGAGCATTGTTGTGCATTGTTACATATTCTTCCCATATCACTCTCTCTTCTTCCTACACCACCCACAGGAAATTAAGGTTTATCTAGGGCAAATATGTGCTAAGTCATAAATAATAGAGAACTCCATTTTATAAGGTAAGGTATTGGGGAATAGGACTAAGTTGATATGGGTGCAAGGCAAGGTTGCCGAGAGCTGGAGCAGACAGGAAAGCACAGTGAAGAGGAAAGATGAGTTAGTGAGGTGATAGCAGGTGTGTGAACCAAGGAGCAAGGAGCAAAGACGCAGAGGCAGGAGAGAGCAGGGCTGTGCTCTATGGGGGCCATGTAGGTTTGAGCAAGGACATAGTGAGGAGAGCGCCAGGATTGGTTTACGTCAAAAGATATGGGAGGGTCCAAAGTTCAGAGGTCCCTTGGAGCCTGGCTCTCTGTGGAACTGAAATGTGTTTGGAATTACATCGAATGTGGTGATCTGTGGGAGAAAGGCCAACTTAACAGCAAGACACACACACTGTCAGTCCCAGAAAGGACATGAAAATACTTTGCTGTTGCTAGAAATTGTATAAACCTCCTTTGGTGAATGATACATATATTTTCTAATTTTGTGCTAATGACAAATATATGAGACAGGTGTTATTATTACTGGCACAACTATGATCATAGCAGTTTTTAAAATGAGTAAATTTAGTCCACCTAGATTGAGCCATTTGCCTGCATTCACTACTTGTCCCAGAAGTCCTAGGCAAGGAGCTCAAACCCAGGCCCTCTGATCTCAGGCTTGTTTTATAACTAAACAATGGGTCTCAACCCTAGCTACACATGAAAATCAAATATGGAGATTTTAAGACTTTCAATGCCCACTTCTATGCCTCCTGTTCTGAATTTCTGATTTAATTAATCTGAAATGAGACTTAACTGCTGGTGGTTTCAAATATCACCCCCCGCTCCCCACTTTTAGTTCTTCTGCATTTGAGAACCACACTGTTACATCACTAAAGTGTTCTTCAGGTGATTACGGAAACCACCAAGACACTTTCTCCAGGACATGCTGAGATTTGAATTCTCAATTTGATTACTTTCTTGAACACATAAAGGATTTCTCAATAAAATTTATTATTAAGAAATGTACACATGTGATATGTTTTCTGCATCTTTCATATGTGAGAATGTCTTTTTTATTCTACACAAGAAGGATAATTTAGGTAAATGTGGGCATTGGTGGACCAATTTTCACTCAAATTTTACAGCTATTTCCCCACTCTCTCTTCTGGCATTTATAGTTGCAGAAGGCAAATCTGATGCATTTTTTTTTCATTTTGATGAATTTAGATTGCTTTTTTCTTGAAACTTTATTCTTTCTGTCATCTTTTCATTTTTTAAATAGCTTCAGTTTTATATTTGTTTTTTTTCTGATAAATTCTGAGAGAGCATCTCATAGTTAAACTCTGATTCAATGTTTGTAATTCCCTCACTGACTTCAATAAAATTTCTAATACACCAACTATATTTAATTCTGAAATCCTAAAGTTTCTTTATCTGGCGTATCTAGCCTCTCAGTGCATCCTTTTGACTTCTGGCTCTTGTGTCATGAACTTCATACTCTTGCTACTATTGTTTATGTCAAGAAGTATAAACAATACTTCTCTTATGTTCTTGGGTAGTAGTTACTCTCCCATGTTCTGAAATATATTTTCCCTTGTTTTCTTTTGTTTGACTTTCTTTGCTTCTAATGCAACAAGACTCAATGTTTGTCAACTGATGGGCATATGGATTTCCCTTCATGACATTCAGTGTCTGTTGGAAACTAGCTATAATTTGGCTAGAAGGCAGGTCAATGAAAGTTCCGTCCAGCCCAATTCTTAGTTTCTAGGAAGCAGTCTCCATTGTAGTGATTCTGTCTGTTTTGGGCTGGTCTGGGATATTATCATTTTCACTGACAATGTTCCAAACAGATTTAATAACTGTAAATTTATAACATACAGTTAGAATTGTCACAAGGGCTTCTTGTGTTTACCTCAACTTATACCACTTTTATTTATGGGATCAATATCTCCATAATGCAATGTGACAATGATATTTTCTCTTTCCTCCCTTTCTTCAATTGTCAGATAAAGTACAAGATGCCCGGTTAAGTTTGAATTTCAGATAAACAACAAATAATTTTTAAGCTTAAGTGTGTCCCATAAGTATTAGGGATATACTTAACACTAAAAAAGTTCTCTTGAGTCCCCGTGTACTATTTGGGACATGGTTATATTAAAATATTGTTGGTAGTTTATTTGAAATTCAAATTTAATTGGCTATCCTCTGTTAGTATTCGCTAAATTGGGCAAACCTCCTCACTACTCTCAGGTTGTTTTCTGGGAGGATCAGTTTCTCATTTGTATAGGAAGAACTATAGTGAGTACATGTGAGTACTCACTACTCTCACTCATGGTAATGAGTACATGTGAGGCACAGAAGGCTCTCTGACTGCTTCATCAGGCAGTACGCCCATGCAGGAGAGGGACACCTCAGTTTATTCACTGGTATAGTTCTGGTGTTTCTGAGCCAAAGGACAAATGGTGCGGGGATTTCTCTACGTTCTTCAGGCAAGGCAGCTTGCTGTGTTGCAAAGACTTGGCATCAGTGGCTCTCAGTTGTGTTTTTCGATCCATTTCTATAAATCTTTCAGTTGGATGTAAGAGCTCCAAGATTCTAAAAATTCAAGGTTTTGGATTTTGTTAGTTTTTATCTTTTTGTGTGAGAAATCAGGAGAGGCTGACTCTGAGGATATTAGCCAGACATTACTGGAAATCAGACTCCTGGCGCTATTTTGTGTGTGTGTGTGTGTGTGTGTGTGTGTGTGTGTGTGTGTGTTTGCATGCTTGAGCTACAACTTCAGAAGCATTCTTAGAGGCCCAAAATAAAGGAGGCAATTATTTTTGGCTTCATGAATCCTGCCAAAATGGAATCAACTGTGATATCTAAATCTATCTCCTCAACAGCAAGGCAGGCTTTTCTGGAAAAGGCTATGGTGTTGCTGGATACACGATTATGTTGCCTAAAGTACATATTCCAGGGGGTTATGTGGTTCAGTTTTTGAGCTTTTACCCCTTTTGAGTGTCCACAGATAAGTGTTGTAGTCATTGAGGGCTGTCTGGCCTAGTATTGTTTTTGTCCTAACAAGGAAGAGCCTGTCAAAGGTATACTCATCCTTTGCCTGTTTTATAGCTACCCGACATAACACAGGCATTTTTTTTTTACAAGAATTTCTTCTTCCTGCTACTCTTGGGAAATAGTCAATCATGCCATCCCTGACAGAACTTAAAATCACACTTATATGAAGGACCATCTGCTACTGGCTGTTTGGCAATCCTCAGAGAACATGAAAACAGGCTAAGTATAAGAAAACATCTTCAGAATTGGTCTTGACACTCTTAGTTCAACCGATTCCCAGCTACCAGCTCTTCTTAAATAAGTCATGCATTTAGCTTAGTTCAAAGCCTGACAGAGGTTATAGATCTTGCTTTTGTGTAAATGTGCAATGTCTCATGCTGTGTTTCATCTTCTCAAACACAGGCTAACCCACCTGCTTTGCCTATTTGATTTCCTCCAGCTGGCTTCCCATTTGTCTTCATTTACTCTCAAGGTTTTGGTTGTATTGACTTATAGAGGAGGTCTCCTTATTTATTTCCTGAAGATTTTCTTTCTACAGCTGTGCTATTTGGTCAGCAGAACACAAATTTGGTAATAACTGTATTTATTTGTAGAACAAGATGATGGATTTCTTTTGTAAGCAATAACATACACCTTAAGAGGTAGATACTGATGAGGAACTCATGTGGAAAGAATCGTTTCTTCCGCAGCCATTTGTCATAGGTGTTGACGTAAGCTGGTGTGATGCCACATAACCAACAACCCTGGAAAGCCCTTTTTTGAACTTCTTGCAGTGAGGACAGGCTGTTCTGAGAAAGCAAACCTCTTGAGGAGAACTGTTAAACAAAATGGTGCTCACTTGAGATCCAGAAATGGAAAGATTAAAGACTGTTCTGACTTGGATCCTATTGGGGCTGAGTATTTCTGGTCCTGGGCCCACTTGGTTTTGTTCTGTCGCCATTCTTGAGGGACTGATTTTCAGCAGAAATATGCTCCACTGAGCAAGACAGGGAAGCTGGAAAAATCCTAAGACATGCGTGACTTACGCCCATGAACTTCACTTTTTTTGATCTGTAAAATGAAGTGAATAATTCTTCATTAGCTCAGGTAAGGGCTAAGCTGCTGAAAGAAAGAGATCTCAAAATATAATGCGTTAAAAAAGACAATGGCTTAGATTAGAAGTCTGTTTCTTGCTTCTTATGTAAATGTGTTAAGGTAAGCATTGGAAGTTGGGTGGGCATTCTTGCTCCTCTAAGCAATTGAGGGGCATAGACACTTTCCATTTTGCCAATGGGTCATTCTGTAGGACATATTCCACATTCACGAGGAAAAAGCTGGGTCTTAGTAAATCCAGGAAGCCTGCATGGAGGGTGAAAAGAGGAAATCCTGCATGAGCAACTTGCTTTAAGAAAGTCCTGCATGCAGAGGTTTGGCTCTTCCCCTCACAGTCCATTGGTCATGTGACTAAAATTCTCACCAATGGAATGCTGAGAAATGTAATCTCAATCAGGGAGGCTATGTGCCCAGGAAAAAGGGGAGAATGGGCTTTTGAGGGCAAATAGCTACTAACCAGAAATACCAATCTCAAAAGCTAGATGTAAAGGTTAAATAAGCTATTTTTAGAAGTGCTGGGCACATGATAATAGAGAGTATTACCAAGAGCCTAATGCTCAGTTAATAAAAACTGTGATAATAATTAGGAAAAAAAGGAGGGGGGATTAGAAATAATGCACAGTTCTAAATATAGACATAAGAGGAATGGAGAGAACAGAGCCAGGTCTGGGAATACCTGAAATTTAAATAACTCTCATTCCTGAATGGTTTAATTAACTGAGTGTCACAGTGGAGTTTGGGTATAGAATAATTCTCTTCAGAGATTTCTCTAAAACTATGACAGGATGAGGAGCCATTCCTTTTTTGTTATAGAGACATGTCTTATACTTTTTGTCTCTAACTCAGTTCTTTAGAAATTATAGGTGATAGATAACTGCTACTTTATTATTTGCTGTTCAACCAAATTCAGCATTGAAAGTCCTAAGGTAATAAGCTTAAGAGCAGATTAGACTCTGACTGGGGCCTTGTCAATTGAGCAGTTCATGTATGAATTTCTGAGTAAGGCATTCTCCAGATTACTGTGATTTCTCTCTCTGTAACTTTGGAACTATCCAAGGGTTTGGACAGTATATGCTCAATAATACATGTGAAATGTTTGAATCATACAAAAATCTGTTTAAAAACTTAAGAATTACTGTGACTTAAAATCAGAAAAAAAATGAACATTTGGGTAGTTGTTTAACAAAAACAAAGTTTTGTGGGAAATAAAATCCCTCTAGACTTCTATTTGCATAACTGTGCTTAATAAAAAAAATAAGTTCCATTTGTTATAATTTACGAAATTTTAATTCTTTAACAAAACACATGTACATATTTATATGACAGTAAGGATACATGTTGCAAGTTAAACAGGTTGCTTTTGGTGGATGAGGATATGGAGGGTTGTTATATTCTTCTTTTTATTTTTCTAGTATTTTCTGTCCTTAAGAATGAGATAATTAATGGGGGGAATTGGAGGGTGGAAAGAATAAGACTTGATATAATCATACATTTTAATAGATCTTGTGACTACATATGTTCCAAAAGGCTTTTCATATTGTCTGGAATAAAAAGAAACTAGTATCCCCATTAAATGACTAGGGGAAGCGGGTACATTGTTGGTTGTTTTTTCAAGCGTAAAACTAAAGTGTAAAGGTATTTTGCATGTTCCCCAAGACAGTGGTGGGAACAGGACTGGAACCTGTAACACGTCCATTCAAGGCCCCCAAACTCATGAAATGTATTGTTCACAGAAACATTATGAGTGCAAAAGACTGACATTTCCTCTGCCATTGTTTCTTTCTTTAATGCTCCCTGGTGCCCCATACTCTTCCAGGAAACAGCTCCCCACTCCTTCCGCTTAATGAACATCAAAAGGTTTAAAAGCCATTTGTGCATCCATATGTATTCATTGTGGAGACTGAAACCAAATCCAGTTTAAGTTCTCAAGTAGGAACTCCAACGAGAATGGTAAGACTACTCCGGGATATAAAGGAGAAGCCTCTCGTATTCATTTTCCACATCCAGCAAAATCTAATGTAACCAATGTCCAATAAAAGATTTGTCTTTTAAACTTCACTCTAAATTTCCAGAATGGAGTTCATTGTCTTTATGGTTTCTTCAAACACCCTCATACTACAGATTGAAATCTCTGGCAATGAATTTTTAATATAAATAATTGAGTGGGGGTTGGGTGGGGAGTAGAAATTTCCAGCTCTAAATGAAAAGTACTTATTTAAGAAATCTTACTTCAGAAGAGTGTTGCTACTCTGGCCTAGGGTTCTAGACTCATTCCCTTACCCTAGCATTTGCTCTTACCCAAACATTATTTTCTCATTTTCCACAAATTGGTAACAAAAGTAATTTTCTTAATACAAAATTATAAGAGGGGTAATATTGGTTCACAAGAAGAGGATGTGTTATATTCTTGTCCTATATACATAACTATGATTTAACTTACCTATTATGGAGGGAAGGGGGAGTGGAGTATAGGAGATACTAATAAATCTACAGCCTGTCTTGCCTTTTTGAGAAGTTTGTTTTATTTTTCTTTAAAACTTTAGGTGAAACATGTTTAATTTCTCATTTCTGTTACTTGTCTATAACTCAGCAACTGGGTAAGACAGGGGGAGAATGTATGACTGAAATGTCCTATATTAATATATTTATAGAGATTCTTTTGTCCCAAGAAAGTTTAATCTTAATATCAAATCTGGCTTAAGAAATCTCAGTACTTAATAATCAAATCCGGCTTAAGAAAACTAATACATGGTTTTTCAAAGTGTACTTTATGAAACACTGTTCTGAAGCACTGTTAACAGGTATTCTACAAAAACTAGCTGATCTCAATTTTTCAGATGTACAAAAAACCCACCTGTGAACATTCTCCAACAAGTGAAACATAAATCTTAGAAAAGACATATGGAAATAAAAACTAAGGTTGAGCAAGGAACCAGTAAAACTAATACTTGTCTAAATAATTGTTGAAAGTAAGGCTATGCAGCTAAATGCCTAGGTTAAAGAATTACTTTAACAAAAGGGGAGGTATATTGGGGCATCTGGCTGGCTCAGTTAGAAGAGCATGAAACTCTTTATCTTGTTCATGAGTTCAAGCACCATGTTGGGTGTAGAGAATACTTAAATAAATAAAGCCTTTCTTTAATAAAAGTGTACCTGGGATTCATTTCAGAATAGGGAATAATTAGCCCCTCCCTACCCTCCTGGTATCTTTAGATTTAAGTATGAAAATAATTTCATGGTGCATCTTCTGTGGAAGAAAAATGAGACCAGGGATCTGAGAACCAGGCCCATAGTAGGAAACGAGAGGTTACTGCTAGGTCACCAAGGAGTCATCTATGAATTATGATTATGCAAAACTCTGCAGATTGAGTTTGGATAATTTCAACCCATTGAATGTATTCTATAATGTGAATAATTAATTGTTTATTTTCTAGCAAAGGATTACTACCTTGTAGAGGGGAGAAAATAATTTCTTTCCTGGGGAAGTATACTGCTGTGAATTTTCTAGACCATGCTTCTCTTAAAGGCAATAGTCCCAGGGAACAAGAACAGTACATGTCATGATCTTGGCAGCCTACAAAAAAGTTCAGTTGATGCTTATCATCCTTCTCCATTCCCCAAAACACACAAACAGCTCTGTAGAAAATATTCAGAATTGTTGTCTTTGGATGGTGACTGTGTCTTATTTTTTTATACTGTTCTGTAGTTAGCCAATTTAGGTTCATGCTTATTTATTATTTTACTTTTGGAAAGGTGAAAATAATGCCTTACTTTTCACATTAATAAGGATCATAAAATACTTATACATATATTTTTGAAAAATATAATTTGCTACCAATATATAAGGGAAAGAGACTAAAGAAAATTACACACTAGAAATGTGTGAATTGAAACATCTGAGATATAGACTGAAGAAATTCAGCCAGGTTTTTAGTTGCAACTTTGGTAAGACTGGCTTAGGTATGGATCAGACATCTTAAGATATCTTAAGAAATATGATTTAAAAAAAATTATTTGGTTTTATACTTAATATTACCTGGAATTTCATACTTGATGGCCTCTTTCTACAGCCATGCTATTTAGCTAGAAGTTCTTCACTCGAGAATCTGTGTGATCAAAATCTACTATCTCTAAATATTTAAGATTTTCTGTAAGTTCAAACGTCCATGTTTTTTCTTTCAAAATATGTCCAAGGCATTATGAGGGCCCTTAAATCTTTTGGTGTGTCATGAAGAAAGAAAGAAAGAAAGAAAGAAAGAAAGAAAGAAAGAAAGAAAGAAAGAAAGAAAGAAAGAAAGAAAGGAAGGAAGGAAGGAAGGAAGGAAGGAAGGAAGGAAGGAAGGAAGGAAGGAAGGAAGGAAGAAAAATTTATTTCAAAGGTTATGGTAAAAACTCATAATGTTGAGTAGCCTCCTATGACCTATATATGCTTGAGAAAAGAAACCAGACAGTCACTTTCTCCCTGGCAAACACCTTTAACACAGAGGTGGATTTACAAGTTTAACAGAAAAAAATGAAAAACAAATAATTATAAAGAATATAGTGTACTCTAAACTCTCAAAAACCTCAAATCTTTAAAATTTCTCACCCTTCTTGCATGATGCCTAAAGGGATAAGGATATACTCTATTTGGGGAGTTTGGGAGACCATGCCTCCAACCCTCAGATGTTGATGGGATATTCCTTTTCCATAGCTGTAGGAGCCCTAATTCTGGCATGACCTCAGTTGTGTATACTTCTCTTCATTTCTTTGAAATTATGACTCCACACTTTCCCCTATAAACTTCACTCAAAGGAAAAGAAACATCTTTATATGTGGCCAATTGTTTATCCATCCACCCTGTGTCACCTTTCTTCTCATCATCTTCCATCAGTATCATCATACATTGAACATCTAAGAAAACACCAAGCACTGGGCTTGGTGCTCACATTATATACTCTCTCTAAGATTCTCTTATTTGGCCCTCCTACCCCAAAAGAACTGCCTTTGGTTTCTATGTCTTCAGAAAACATTCTCTTTCTCATCAAACTGAAAATACCATCTTGGGTAAGATGCAGGTGCAAGCAAGCATGACGTAGTAGAAGGAGCATGAGCTCTGAATCAAGGAGACTTATAGTTAGGTATAAACCTTGGCTCCTCTATTTACTAGTCATGTGAGTTTTGGTGAGTTGCTCTCTCTGCACCTCAAGGTTCTCACCTACTATGTCTGTTGGTGTGTCTGCTTCACAGAGCAGTGAGAGGAATTCAATGAAATATAATATAAATTGTCTTGCGTAGTGCGTAGAAAGTGGGAAACAATAAATAGTAGCAATTCTGATGCTAAGAGATAGTTTCCACTTGAGTTGATACTGACATGTTTCAGAATGGTTAAGTGGCTTTTTCATGCCCTCTTATGGGCACAAACATGATGTAGAGAGCATACTCAACAAATATGTATTGTAATTGTGAATAAACAAATGATAAACAGTCTAGACTAGTGAGTGCTTCTCTTCATTGTTACAAGTGTTATTTTAACAAATCCTCCTTTTTCCTCTTCTTTTCGTATATAAATTAATTACAGTTTCATATCATCCTCATCCTTTTGTTTGATCTTCTCTGCATTTTCTTAAATTGAAAAATACCAATAAATTTAGATTAGCCATAACTGAATCATGGTTTTCCTTCTTTTTGCCATTTCCTTCCTTTTCATCTTCATGTAATTTAAACTTTCCACATCCTAGAGTGAGAAATACGAGTTCCTAGTTTTTCCACAGCCTCAATAAGAGTGCTGGAAAATGTTTTAATGGACTGCTTGAACCAATGAATTTTAATGGTTTCCCCACATCCTCCTGAAGATTTTCATATTTAACTCTTCTCTTTGTCTAGTGTCTTTAACATCTCAGCCCCTGCCCTGAGTTGTAAGGAAGTGAGCCTGTGCTAGCAGTACTGGAAAAGCTATTCCTTAGTTTAAGTGGCAGCAATGATATTTTGCATCTAAAATTAATTTTGCATTATTACTTTCACACAGTTCTTTCTCATTTTCCTTTGTTTCTTGTTTGCTTGTTTTGAAATGAAAACTCCTAAAATATTTCTCTCTTTCCTCCTCTTAGTGATACCAAGATGTGACAAGGGCTCTAGAATGAATCTTTAATTTGTCCGGGGACCCAATAGGTACCCAGTTTTAAAAATGTTTTTCCCATATTTAAATCTTCCTCAAAATCTTACTCAAACTTTTCTAGAAAAGTTGTGTTCTGGGCACGTTATGTTTTTACCAAAGTGTCTAAGCTTTGTTTTTATCATATCAGGCATATGACTTGTGAATTTTCCTTTATCTGTGAGAGAAAGTTGACCTTTTGTGCTAATTCCACTTCCTGGTGAGTCAGCCTTCTTTCTCTTGGGCTTGTCTCTTTGCTCAGTGCCAATAACTTCACACATTCCATGGATTCAGCACCTACCTCTCCTTATCCAAGTTCTTCTTTAAACCGTTTATACCAGCCCTATCCTTGATATAGTGGCTTTTTCATGTGGCCAGTTACTTAATTTTTCAAAGCCTGTTTCCACTTAAGAAAAATGAAAATGAAAATAAAAATAACACATCATTGGTCACCTACTCAACGATATCAAGTGGAAAAAAATCCATACAAATGAGGGTTACTAGTAATGACAATCTTTTCCAGGAAGGAGGCACTGGTAAAACAATGAGAATTCATTTTATCATAAAAATTTGACATCCAGGCAGCTACAAATAGGAAAATATATTTAATCTCATTTTTGTTCTCTCTACTAATTTGGACTGAAATTATCCAGGTTCTATTTTTCTTTATGCATTTCCAGTTCAAAATAGTAGAATGGAAAGAAGTAAAAAATAAATTTTCTCAGGGCTTTTCAATGCTTACTTATGGATTAAGAGTCGAAAGGAGAAAGCAGTACCAGGTACTGATTAATTTATCCAGCAAATACTTAATGAGGGCCATCTTGCTGCTATGTCACTGCTTCTATATAGAAAGGAAGTATTCCTCTGAGACATTCCCTCACTTGGTAGAGGTCATCCGTTCAAGGAGCAGAGCACATGTGTTTCCCCAACTACAGAAAAAGGATATGCCAAGGATCCTACATCTCTATTCAATGATTCCAAGAGCTGAGCTAAGCCCTTTTATAAATAGCAAAAGGAAATAATTAGACTATGATTCCAGTAGAAGAATGCATTGATTTCACATTCTCCTTTACTATGGTGTATTTTTAATAAGGTCTGCCTTTGAATTAGATTTCAGCATCAAGGCTGATCATTTTTCATGCTTTTTGCTTCTCATAGCCTGGAATTACCTAGTGTGTGGGTGTTTTCTTTTCATAACTACAAAGTCCTTGAATAAAACATCTAGTATATAAGGCTTTTAGAGGAACATGTGTGTCTCTTAACTTTTTTTTTTTTTTTTGATGGGAAGATACTTAGTAGTAAGGAGTTTTCATGAGGTCTAATTAGAAGGTCTCTTTGCAATCCTAATGCAAGAATGGCAGCATATAAGTCATTATATGAGATCATTATTTTCATCTAGAATCCTCCATCCCTGCATAATGAGTTTTCTCCTAAGTGAGCACCATTTTGTTTTTAAAGTGAGTGTATTTTCTAGTACTTAATGCTTTACCTAACATGGTGGCAATTCATTTGACCTGTGAATCATAACATTTATCCCTTACATGTATTTTTACCTCTTCTAAATCTTGGTTTTATGGTATAATTAAATTAATGGAATATACTTGCAAATTTTTACAGTTGCAAATTATAATATGATTTTGAAAATATAAATAATTAACACTTAGGGAAGATGGGACGGTTTCACAGGAAAAGTACTGGATAGAAATAGGAGACCGGGATTCTACTTCCAATTTTGCTACTTACTAGCTGTGTGAACTTGGGAAAATAATTTAATTTCATTTAAATTCAGTTCTTTTCATAAAGCAATAGGCTAGATCCTTTCAGTACTAAAATTCTAAAATAATTTTCCTTTTCCAAATGAAACTAACCAACTATCTAAATACATTGAGTGATTAAACTTTCCTAAGAGAGCTAAAGAAACACTTTGAATTTTTAAATAATATTTCCATTTGAGGTAGGAAAGTGTATAAAAAACAGTAATTTCACTACTCAGATAATCACTTATTAGAAAGTATATGTATAGGGTTTAAAAAGAAATCCAGACATTGGAAGAAATGAATAAAAAGAAAAGTTGTCATCTTCATCACCAGTGGTCACCATTCCATTTCCTAGGGGATAAATACTGTCAATATTTTGCCCTCTTTTAGAAATCATGGCACACTAGGAAATATATGTGTTGCTTAAGTATTTCTTAATACACACATATCATATTTTAAAAAGAGAAATCATTGTGGTTTTTTGAAATATTTATTTTATTTTATTTTTTAAGTTTTAGAGAGAGAGAGAGAGAACAGGGGGGAAAGGCAGAGGGAGGGAGGGAGAAAGAGACAGACAGACAGACAGGGAGAGAGCAGGCTCCATACTCAGCGCACAAAGTCCAACACAGGGCTCGATCTCCTGACCCTGGGAACATGACCTGAACTGAAATCAAGAGTCAGCCACTCAGCCAACTGAGCCACTCAAGTGCCCTGAGAAATCACTGGTTTAGGGTACGTTTCATAACATTAGAGAGTGATTAAAGCACATTGAAATTTCTTTAAAATGCATTAGTAGGATTGTAAACAGTGTTTTCCTGTCCTGTGTACAGAATAAGGACAAAGACATGTTTGGAAACAGGCCCATGCGTATTCTCTGATAAATTCCCCTCTAAAATAGGTATAGTTAACCTGTGGGACTGGGATTTGTTTAAGCAGGTTTGAATATTATACTCAGTTTATCAGCCCAAATAAAATAAGTTGGGATGTGATTATTTTTCTTCAGCAAGTAATTATTTTCCTCAAGGTTTAAATGTAACATATAAAGAACAACCCAAACAGCCAAAGCTGGAACAAGTTTAGTGGGGTACCAACACACCACCCCCAATTTAATAGTTCAGACAGTTCTCTTGGAAAGATCTCAAGTGTTCTCTGAAAAGGCAGCAGTTTCCAAAGCTCCACAGGAAGACCTTAATGGTAACAATAGAACCATCTGTTCTGGAAAACAGACTCTGAAATGAATTATACTTGGGATAAGAAGATCAAGCCCTCTTCTATATTTGTGAGTAACCAAGAGGTACCTCACAGCTGTTGGGGGACATTTATAGGGATCCTAGAGGTTACATTTGTACTTTGTGATGGCAAGATAAGCTCGATATCCTACCTAAAGGAAGTGAGATTTGCCTATATTTAGCAACTGCAGGATTCATATTCTCAAAGCAAAAAGTAAAGGAAACCTTCCTTAATGTGAGGGAGCAACAAGAGTATACTAGTGAAGACATTACCATGAGTCATTTCCTTAGTCAAACCAGTATCAGTACTCAAGTATAATTACTGCATAGGAAAAATCATCTTTAAACACGTAGAAAACTTCTGCTAGTGCTTATTAGAGACCACTGATAAAAAGAAACCTTATACAAAAGGGCCAGCCCACCCCTATATTCATAAATATATGGCAGCATGTCTTAAAAGCATAAATTCTAGGGTTAGGTTTCTTGTGTTTAAACCCCAGGTCTGAACTTCAATTACTGTGCTATTTTGGCCAAGTCTTGAGCCCCTCTGTCCTCAAATTCTTCATCTGAGATATGGGGGTGATGATAGTACCTGGCTCATTGGATTGGCATGAAGATTAAAGATGTTAATACATTTAAAACACTTGACTGACACACGGCAAGGGCTATGTAATACTAGTTATTCTTATTTTTATTCAGTTGGTGTATTCCAAGATCATAGTAAAGGTTCAAGTGAAAACAGAGAAAACTTTAAGTTGAAAAATAATTCATCCAAAACAATGCCACTGTTAATACATAAAAATGAAAAATTTTAAGGGGAGTTAAAAAAAGACTGGTATTCTGCATTTAGATTTTGAATGTATGTGCAAGAAACATTTGAATATATTGCACAAATGCTTATGTTTGTGAGCTTAAACATCCTCCAGTTGTGAATCCAGTTTTGCATACAAATTATGTGCATACAAATAGAAGGGACATTGTTGAATTCATTTTAAAAATAAATTTTACAGATTTTCCTAAGAATCCCTTAATGAGAAGGCAGCAAGAAGATAATGAGGAAGGACCAAACAGATGTTGGTTTTCCCTGAAATTTGCCAGACTTTTACAGCATCATTATGATAGATTTCCATTTGGGTCTCTACAAGTTTAAAAATAAGTGGGACATTTGGATCTAGAAGAGAGCAGAGATGATTAAAGGGTTGGAAACCCAAGGGGAAAGGATCACGGAAATGATGTTGGTTGGCCAAGAAGAAGAGAAGGCTGTGGGTGACTTAACTGCAGTCTTATTGTATATAATATGCCTTATAAAGGTTGGGGAGCAGATGTTGTTCCCCAATGAAAATGGTACAAGATGGAATGGGAGCACTTTGGCTCTAACTTGATAAAAATCTTTTTAAAGAGTTAAAATTTTTTTCTTCGAAAGAGTTGTTAGACAGATAAATCTTTGTTCATTCAACCACTATTTATTCCATTCCTCCTCTTAGACCCTGTATTAAATGCTGAGGCTTAACTGACAGATAATTCACAAGCAGACATGTCTATTTCTATAGACATACTGAAGTGGGAATTTCCCTTCATGCCAGAATTGTCCTTGCAGTACACTTGGTGACTTATGCGCACTAGAGAATGAGAAAGATGGACATCCAGGGGGGAAAGCAGCAGTGGAATGTTCTGCATTCCCTTTCCTGCTGCATGAGAAGGCATGGGTATCCTGAGAACACCAGAGGTAGAATGAATCTAGGTGGGAGTGCTTTTGTTGAAATCCCACCCCAAAGTGGGTAGGAGGAAGCAGCAGCAAGATCCTGTGGGATGTATCACAGGAGCTGAGAGGGCTTTGGGCCAAAAAGCAAGCAGAATGGAGAACCTAGCTCAGAAAATTATTCACTGGGCAGGCTTCCCTTTGTAGATCCACCTATGTACCCAAGAACTCATCCAGGAGGACTTTCTCTCTCAGGGGCCCCATGAGAGAGCCACCATCCAAATGCCTGCCTCCCAGAAGCACAAATAACCAGTCTTGGATTAGCCAGGGAAACAATAGCAACCAAAAGACAAAAAAAAAATGACACAAAGGCCAGTGCCATAATATTATGAATACAATGTTTAAGTGTTCCTGTAAGATGAAGCAGTTATCTATAATGTGTCAGGAAGCTATAAATATGAATTTTTATGTCTCTCCTTGCTAATAAATATTATTAGGGCTGTATAAATTTTGAATTATTTCTTCCTCCATCTGAATCAGCCAGAAAAAAAAGTTAAATTATAATTCACAGAGCTTTGGCCTGAAGTGTATTAGTTGTGTTCTAATGATTTGAAACTTGATAATCAAGCCACTTTGTTTACTACTACTCAGCATATAGAGTAACAAAATACTCTGTTTTCTTTTACAGCAGTTTTCACGTTCTGACAAACATGCACATTCGCTGGTCACTGAAGTGGATGCTGTGATGTGTCATCCAGTCCCCCCACTCGAGGCAGAGGCTTGCATTTTCCAAGCTACTTGCAGTTTGGTTCAGAGCCAGTCCTCTTTGGGAATTTCCCTGGGTTGGAGGGAGCCACCAAAGTTATGCCCCCTCACAGGTGCATGAGCATCTAGCAACTGGTTGATACAGGGTGGAAGAACAGCCCCCTTTGGCCTCAATTCAAGATACCTCTGAAGGGCCATCAGCTCCAGAGCCCCCCAAGATACGGAGGTCTTTGCTAAGTCTCTGCACTGCAGTTCAGCCTCTCTGGCTCCCTGCATACCCCGTGGTCTTGTTCCCAGAATATACCCCATGCAAACCTCTGTCTCTGAGTCTGCTTTCAGGGAATTTGACCTAAGACGAATCAATAGGAAATAGCAACAAATTAGAGATTAATGAAAGATACATACTGTTGGTTATCAAAAATCAGTATGATACAAGTTTGTAAAATGCAAGGTCATCTCCATCCTCACCTCAATTCTGTTATTGTTAGAAATTACTTGGTCTAAATTAGGATGGTAGCAAAGAAATAAATTTCTTTGCCAGCAAACAAATCTACTGCTTTCCACCACTAGCTCTCAACCAGGGGGAAATGCAGTCAAGTTACCATTAGGCTAACTGGCATCAGAAACTAACAAATACATGAAACACCACCATATCTCCTTCTTCTCTTCCACTATTTCCCCTCCTGTGTCCTGAAGCAATTAATAATTCATCAGAGCCAGAAGAAGTTGAAAGGCGTAACATTACACACTAAGTCATGAAAGTTACCTGAAAAACGTTATTCCTTTTATTATGTAATAAGATGCAGAAATTCTTTTAAGAAGCCTATTTCATTTAATTTGAAAAACTTATTTTTAGAATAAGTTGTCTGTTTTATTATACAGCCAACAGATATCTGTGAAAAATGTGATTCTGATCAACTGTTCTGGCTTAGATAACTGTGAAGTTTTCTGAAATGGCATCCAGGCATTATGTAAGTATCACTGGTGAAGGAACATTCTAATGTGTAATTTGGAGCTGGTTAGAAATATTTTTTGAAAACTTAATTGAGGGAGTTTTCAGGTTGTATCCCCCCTAGCCCCCCAAAAAGCAGACCCTGAGACAGTGATTTGAGTCCACAGTTTATCTGAGAAATGAACTTAAGAAGCTCTTGTAGGAGAAGGTAGAGGATATGTTAATACGTTACCACTTTAGACAATGAGAGCTCAATCCTTCTGGGTAAACACATCTCAGAGTTGTCCCACCGGAGGCACGAGGAAGCTGGAGTGTTTATCCAACTCCTATCACTGGTCAAGACCTGCTTGTAGGGATATTCACTACCCAGATCTTCCAGACGTCCCCACACATGTATGAGCTGAGCTTGCCCTCTTCCCGACAGAGAAAGCTCATAGCAGAGAGTTGCAGAAGTCTGCATTAAGAAGCCAACTATTTGGGCACTGAGGAATTAAAGGTGGGGCATTAACAGCATCTGCTAAAGAAGTTATGCAATACCATGTCCTAAAGCTTTTGGATATAAATAGGCCTCAGACAAGAATACTTAATGAACATCCATTCTTTTTGGGAAATGGACAGGTGATTGTCATATTTATCATAGTTTTAAGATTCCAGGCCTCTAGAAAAATTCTAATAAATTTTATAGATAAATTTGATAAATTGATTGATAAATAAAAACCATTGATAAATAAAAGCAAGTCATTGTTTGGTTACAAAGAAATAATTTTATCAAGAAGTTATATTGGGGTGCCTGGGTAGCTCACTTGCTTAAGCACCCAACTCTTGATTTCAGCTCAGGTCATGATCTCATGTTGTGGGACTGAGCCACGTATTGGACTCTGTGTTGAGCATGGAGCCTGCTTGGGATTCTCTCTCTCCCTCCCTCTCTCTCTTTCCCTCCTCCACTCTCACTCTCTCAAAATAAATAAATATTTTTAAAAAGTTACATCTAGCATTGAATATTTATAAAAAGTGTACTATAAAGAATTAATATTGTTAACATAGCTGAACTACCCAAAGCCAACTATAGATCCAGTGCAATCCCCATCAAAATGCAAATGGAATTTTTTATACAAATAGAAGAAAACAGTTCTGAAATTCACTTGGAACTACAAAAAGACCGTGAATAGGTAAAGCAATCCTGAGAAAGAACAAAGCTGGAGCACCCACTTTCTGATTTCAAACTATACTAAATGCTTTAGTAATCAAAATAGCATGCTACTGGCATAAAAACAAGCACAGACCAAAGGAACAGAATCAAGAGCCCAGAAATAAATCCATGTGTATACCAATATTTGACAAGGGAGCCAAGAATATTCATTGGAGAAAAAAAGTTCCAATAAATGGTGCTGGGAAAATTCGATATTCAGATGTAAAACAATGAAACCAGACCCCTATTTAACACTACTCACAAAAAATAAATCAAAATGTATTAAAGACCTGAATGTAAGTCCTAAAACCATCAAACTTCTAGAAGGAAACATAGAAAAAAGGCATCTTGACACTGGTCTTGGCAATGATTTTTTAGATAGGACATCTTAAGCACAAGCAACAAAAGCAAAATTAAACAAGTAGGACTACATCAAACTAAAAAGCTTCCTCTCAGCAAAAATAAATGACCGTTAAAATAAAAAGGCAACCTAAAGAACTGGAGAAAGTATTTGCAAACCACACATCTGATTAAGAGTTAGCATCCAAATTATATAAAGAACCCATGTAACTCAATAGAAAAGAACAAATAATCTAATTTAAAAATGGGCTTGGAGCGCCTGGGTGGCTCAGTCAGTTGAGCTTCTGACCTCGGCTCAGGTCATGATCTCACGGTCTATGGGTTTGAGCTCTGCATCAGGCTCTGTGCTGACAGCTCAGAGCCTGGAGCCTGCTTCAGAGTCTGTGTCTCCCTCTCTCTCTGACCCTCCCCCATTCATGCTCTGTCTCTCTCTGTCTCAAAAATAAATAAACATTAAAAAAGTAAATTTAAAAATAAATAAAAATAAATAAAAATAAAAATGGGCAAAGGACCTGAATAGACATTTTCCCAAAGAATATATTCAAATAGACAACAGGTGCATGAAAAGGTGCACAACATCATCACGTAAATGCAAATCAAAACTGTAATGAAATACAACTTCACACATGTTAAAATGGCTATTATCAAAAAGACAAGAGATAACAAATGTTAGTGAGGATGTGAGGGGGAAAAAAGGATACCTTATACACTGTTGATGGGAATGTAAACTAGTGCAGCCACTTTGGAAAACAGTATGGAGGTTCTTCACAAAGTTGAAAATAAAACTACCAGATGATCCAGCAGTTCCACTTCTGGGTATATATTTGAAGGAAATGAAATCATTATCTCAAGTAGCCCCATGTTCATGGGAGCATATTTATAATAACCAAGACATACAAACAGTTAAAGTGTTCATCAATGAATGAATGCATAAAGAAAATGTCACACACACACACACACACACACACACACACACACACACACACACAAGAATATTATTCAAACATAAAAAAGAAGTAAATCCTGCCATGTGTGACAATATGGATGAAACTTGAGAACATTATGCTAAGTGAAATAAGTCAGAGAAAGACAAATACTATACAATCCCACTTATATGGGGAATCTAAAAGAACCAAACTCATAGAAATGGAGAACAAACTGGTGGTTGTCAGATGAAGGGGTTGTAGAGCAGGGAAAACGAACGAAGGTGGTCAAAAGGTATGAACTTCCAGTTATAAGACGAATAGGTTGTGGGGATATATATACAGCATGTGGACTATAGTTAATGATACTACATCATATATTCAAAGTTGCTAAGAGAGTAGTTCTTAAAAATTCTATCATAAGTAAGAAACCATAACTATGTGAGGTGATGGATGTTAGCTCACCTAATTGTAATAATTTCGAAACATATACATATATCAAATCATATTGTATGTTATATGTCAATTATATCTCACTACAGCTGGAACAAAGTGTAAATTATTAAATAGTGTAAATTGTAATTATGAATATTTACAAGAAATGTGCACTCAAAATTTCTGGTAGAAAATGTTCATTTTTAACCTGTTATGATAGAACAAGCTGGGGTCTATTCCATGGATAATTTAATGTATTTATTTAGAAGCTTAGTATAAACGTGAATTTATTTTTCCATTGTTTTTTATAATTCAGTCTCAGAAACCAGTCACTGTAATACATTTGGAATTCTCTTTGTGATATATGTATATACAGTTTTCTTGCCTCAAGTGTAAAGCCCCAAATTTTCCTAGCTTTGTAAGTCATGGCATCAAGTTCACCCCAAGCAGAGCATATGCTGTTCTGAACTCTTGTGGTGGCTTCCTCTCCAAGTCAAGTTTGATACAGAGAGCTAGAGACTGGGAAGCTTGGAAGAAGCCAGGGTAAGCCAGGAAGTCTGTGATTGGCAGGTAGTTGCCTGGCACCCACATGGCCAGCAGGCCAAATGCCTCCATAGGAAAGAATCTGCATTGTCAAATGGCTATCCTTCTGCTGATTTAGTAAGCTGGGTCCGTTGAGCCAGTAACCAATCAGCAACAGTTTGTACAACACCTTCTGTTCAGATGATGTCTTACAGTTTACAAAGTTCTTTTACACACACTAATTCATTTAATCTTCAAGATATACCAAGTATGAATTATTATATTTCTTCTACTGGCGTGGAACCACAGTTTAAAGGAGATTAAATAAATTGCCCCATTTGGTAACCAAATAGTAAGGGACCAGCTGGTACACAAACCTACTTCCTAGAGGGAGAATCTTAGCTCTCTTTTCACCAGCCCTGTCTTGTCTTTGGGTTCCTAGGGGACTAGATACATCATTGCATATTTCAGGCAACAAACCAGTGAATGGCAAAATATGAACTGTGAAACAGATCTATCTTAAAATTGAGCTAAGGCAGAATTACAATATACACATTTATTATTAGAAATCGGATTGTAATTTCCTTGGTTTTCTAAACCTGGTACTCAAATCCTCACTCAAATAAAGGTGTAAGACCTACATTCGAAATAAAATTTGAATATTTACTGTGTGTATTAATTATGTATCGCTGCATAACAAATTACCCCCAAATTTAAAAGCTTAAGATAATAATCCATATCTCACAGGAGATCAATCACTATCTTACTGTGAGTTAAGGATCCAGGAGACGTTTAGCTGGGTGGCTCTGACTCAAAGTTTCTTTTGAGGTTACAGTTAGGCTGTTGACCAGGTCTGCAGCCACCTGAGGCTGGCAGATCCATTTCTGGGATTACTCCTGTCCCTGGCCCTTGTCTGGCTATCTTTGCTCCTTGCTGCATGTACCTCTCCATGTGTTGCACAAGTGTTCTCATGACATGGCGGCCTGCCTCCCCAGAGCAAGTGATCCAAAAAAAGAGAGAGAGCTCAAGGTGGTAATCGCAGTCTTTTACAACCTCATCGCAGAATGACGTATCATTTTTTCTATATTCTGTTGTTCACACAAACTAGTCCTGGTACAACATTGAGGGGAGAGCATACCAGGGTGTGAATACCAGGACTGAGGGAACACTGGGGGCCGCCTTGGAGGCTGGCTGTCACACTGACAAGGATACAAACATAGGGGCACGTCAGTTCTTCCCATTGCTCCTCAGGGTAAGTTAGGGTATACATAAAGCAGAATCTTGTCACATTATTTGTTATGCCATCTCTATGAGACTGAGCTCAAAAGAGATATGATAGAGAATAAGTAAGACATTAAGATTACACCACTACCAAAACCAGATGCCATCACTACCAAAACCAGATGCCATCACTACACTCAAAACACTCTGTTCCATAGAGAAAATATGCCATGTAACATAAATCAAGAGAAAGTCAATAATATGACAGCTCAAAAACTAAAAGTAAATAATGATGGTGAGCTACTGTATACCTGGGGGAGAACAGAAGTTTGAGACAGCAACGATTTAATATAAAAGCAGCTGTCAAACCCCTTGCCAGAAGGGCTGGAAAACAGAAAAAACAAAACAAAACAAAAAAAAAACGTCAAGATAGACTTGATTTCCTGCTTGAATTTCTTCAGTGGCTTCCTCTTTGGGCAACAGGCAGACTCCTTAGCCTAGTTTTCAAGACCCTTAGTGTGGCCTGCAACTCACCTTTACAAATTCCATTCAAAGTTCACTTTGGAAAGAGTTTTCTGATTTTCCTCTTTGTGAATCCTCATCCCCACCAATATCATCACTGTACACATTTCTCCATATAGCATAGCACTTACTCGATTTAATTGATTCTAATACAGATGGTCCTTGACTTATAAGAGTTCAGTTTCTGTTTTTTTTAATATTACAGTGTTGCAAAAGTGATATGTATTCAGTAGAAACTGTATTTAAAATTTTGAGTTTTGATTTTGTTTTCCAGGCTAGCAGTATGTGGTCCTATCCCCTTTCATAATGGGGAGCCACTGTGAGCCTCAGCTTCTAGTCAGCCACGTGATCATAGGGGTAAACAATCAATACACTTAAAACCATTCCGTGCCCATACAACCATTCTGTTTTCCACTTTTGAGCAGTATTCAATAAAATGCATAAGGTATTCAATACTTTATCATAACATAGGCTTTGTGTGAGATGATTTTGCTAAACTGTAGGCTAATGTAAGTGCTGTGAGCATATATAAGGCAAGCTAGGCTAAGCTAAACTGTTTGGCACGTTAGATGTATTTAACGCATTTTCAATTTAGGATGTTTGCAATTTACAATGAGCTCATTGGGATATAGCCCCATCGTAAGTAAAGGGAGATCTCTATGCATATTCAAATTTTACAGTGGAATGATAGAGTTTATCTGACATCTTTTTTCCCTTGGTGGTAGATAAAACAATAATACATCTAAAAAAACAATGCTTGGGGCGCCTGGGTGGCTCAGTCGGTTGGGCGTCCAACTTTGGTCCAGGTCAAGTTCTCACGGTTCGTGGTTCGAGCCCCGCGTCGGGCTCTGTGCTGACAGCTCAGAGCCTGGAGCCTGCTTCGGATTCTGTGTCTCCCTCTCTCTGGCTCTCCCCCACTCACGCTCTGTCTCTCTCTCTGTCTCTGTCTCTGTCTCTCTCTCAAAAATAAATAAACATTTTTAAAAAATTTAAAAAATTAAAAAACAATGCTTTCTTAAATTTGATGAAATTTATTTGCACTTATTTGTATGTTTACTCCTTCTCTGAGACTAAAAAGACCCTGAGGTCTGAGATCATTTCTTATTTATTCTATATCCCCATTGACCATCACATTGCCCTGTATATAGTAGGTTGCCCATAACTGTACTAGTACATAAATAAAGAGGACTGATCCTTAAATAGCTAATAAGTAAAGTAAGCTTCACTGTTCTTTACCTCATTCCAGGAAGGATGACCCTGATTAGCCATGTCATCACAAAAGGGTCAGCTTAAGGTAAGTGAAAAAAAATTGCTTCTCAGTTTTTTGGCGAAGATCAAGGGCAAAGGTAAGTGAATAAAGATTCTCTAATCTGTTGACCCTGTGACAGCACTTAAAAAATTACAACTTCTTTCTTTTCATATTATGTATCCCTGAGCCTTCCTGGAATTGATGTTGAAAACCCCAAATCTCAGGGCTCCTGGCTGGCTCGTTGGTTAAGCATCTGACATCGGCTCAGGTAATGATCTCATGGTTCATGAATTCGAGCCCTGCATTGGGCTCTGTGCTGACAGCTGGGAGCCTGGAGCCTGCTTTGGATTCTGTGTCTCCCTCTCTCTTTGCCCCTCCCCTACTCACACTCTGTCTCTCTCCATCTCTCAAAAACAAACAAACATTGAAAAAAAAAACAAATCTCTTGGCAAGACACGGTTTTTGATAATGGACTTAGAACGGTAAATATATACAGTTGGTGAAATGCCTGATCAATGGAGTCAGACATGCCTGAATTGACATTCAGGCTTTAGTATTTATTAGTATGTGACCTTTTTGTTTAACCACCAGGAACCTCAGTTTTATCCTTTGTAAAATGAAGGTAACACAGCTCACTTCTCAGGGTAGTTGTGGGGATTAATTACAATAACAAATATAAAACATCTGATGTGGAGCCTGGTACAGGGAGGTATCAGTTAATTTCAGGACCATCCTTAGGTGCCCAGCACCTGACACATAAAAGAATGAACAACAATAGTAATGAAAGTGAATAATCCTCATGGACAGGTGAGCAACATGGATCTAGAAACCCTTGCAAAACCATACTAATTAGGCATTGAGGCAATTGTCCAAATCCATGATACTAAAATGCAATGAACAGCAATTCCTGTGGAGGATTTATTCTGCTTGGGCTTCCATGCATTTATCTTCATGTATGATTGAGTCATTTTAAATTTGGATCTGGTTTTACCTCTTGTCTTCCTAGTCACCAAAACATGTTTTAATGACAATTAGACTGTATTTTCCCACATATCATTTTAGGGACTAGTTTGTTATTTTTGCTCACATGGCATTATAATTCAACGATGTACTGCACAACAGTCTTTAGCTCCCATTGGCTCTGTCTCAATAAAGTTACCTTATTTCCTCTAAAGTTTTCCCAGAGTTTTTGCAACCTTCTTTTGCACTTTCTCCATTCCCTAAGTTGCTTGACTACATTTTCCTTTCTCTTCTATCATATACTTCTCTATGTTCAGAAGTCTTTGGGGAAGCAGGGAGTCTCTGTGCCAACTGACAAAGACTAGGAGAGGCATGGAAAGTGATCGAGCCTTTTCAAAGAGAATTTAGAACTACGGGAGCAGGGAAGGTAGACAGGAGAGATGAGGAAGGAGGGAGAAATGAAAGGAAGAAAGGAACTGAGGAGTGATTAAGGGAAGTTGGAGAACAGAAGAGTAGAAAGAGCAATAATTGTGATGATTAGTTGCCAGAAAAAGACAGAGATTAAGATCAAGAGAGAGGAGTTTTGGCTGGTTTCCATTTCAAGAGGATGGAATGGGAAGATAGAGACCCAGTTTGCACAAAGAAGTTTAAGTAGGAGCCTAACATAAAATGCTGAATCTATGCCAGAAAAATCCTGCCACACTTGCTGGGAATTAAGTTCTAGATATCAATACAGAAAGAGATGAAAGCCCCTTTGATCCCACAGTAATCTAGAAACACAATCCCAGAACAATAAAATAAACAACAAATACAATTTTTGATCTTTTGGCTCTTTTTGCTCATTTCATAAACTCAGCTGCTCTGTCGGTGGCTAACCCTAGCCCAACAGTATATGTGCTTGGATGCCTGCCTGATCTAAATGCTTAGATAAAGTCAGTCTTTTCAACTCTTCTTATAAGCACAACTTTTAAAGATACTCTCTCCAAAAGCCATGTGCTTTGATTCACAGGTTTAAGTGCTATAATCACCAGGCATTTGAATGCAGATTAACTCATAGACCCAGATAATGAATCTTGTTCTGTCATGTGGTTTTTAGCCAAAAGTTGAAAGAGAAAGCTTTGAAGAATATGGAGAAACTGACTATAAAATTTTGATAGCCTTGGGGCAGAGAGACTTAACACAAAGAAATAATCGTCATTCATTCAAAGAGTATTCATGGCCTTGGTGGAAAGATTAATGCCAGAATTCTGTGATTAATTATGGTTATTGAAGAAGCTAAAAAAAAAAAAGGCACCATGAGTTCTTAGGTTGATTAAAGACAGAGCAATTCAAATAAACTGTCCTATTGTCAACAGTGAGTTCTTGATGAAATGCTCATGAGCCTCATTGTTATTTTGAATCACAGGACTCCTCCTTCTTTTTGAAACAGATTTCACCTTCATCCTAAGAAAAATGCCTGACTGAATATTATTGATTTGATAGAGAAGGTATCAATTATTTTGCTACATAAACATGACTAATAACATCTGAGTTGTGATATTTAGGTTTTCTTGCCTGAGAAACATCATTTCGTAGTAACCTCCTAAAAAAGTAAGGACTATATATTGTGATTAGAAATTTCTCTACAGGAGAGAATATCAAGAACAGGCACAAAATAATTGATAGCAAGGACCACTTAACCATACCAATAGAGCATCTCTGCTTCGGTAATCAAGACAAAGCTATCTATGATGGATTTGCCCGCCAGACACCTAAAGAGCCCTGGCAGAGAGAAGGGTTACCTGGCCGGCGTTTTATCAGAGAAGGGGTGGATAGTTGGGTTTAGAAAGAAGTGCAACTTCTCTTCCTTACATTTCTAAGTAGCCTTTTGAAGTAGAGAGGACTAATATTTCATGAATAGAAAAAGCAACCCCTTATTACCAGCCTCAAGAGGTTACTTGCATTAAATAGTTGCTGTGGCCACAGCTTCCTCTGTGGGGCATGGAAAAAAGATATGCATTTTGCCCAAGATTCCTTAGAGTTTTGATTAAATTGACATTCAACCCTACAGAATGTTAAGTACTGCGTCTGAACTTGCCACTATTCCTGAAATCAGCTCTTTCTAACGTATTATCTGTAGTATGTAAAGGAATTAAAACAGTGAACTTTACACACTTGAAACCAATAGAGTTTCCAGAATTCCTATTACTTAAGGAGTGAAAATACCTGTTATACTTTAATTGTTTTTCTAGCAACATAGCTGAAATGATTTGTATGTTATCCTAATTCTTCTCATTTTTCTGAATAATCACAACGAAGGAAATATATATATGCCTATAGATAAAACTTGTGGAGCCCTAAAAGCCTGACACAGTGGAAGAGATACCCAGTTCAGTTCTAGTAAAGCAAACCATATAAATAGTTAAATATATAGGTTTTCTATTGTTCTCTTCACTAATTGCTGAAAATATATGTATGTTTTTTGGCTAATCAGCAGTTAGTTTGGGGTCACTTTCATCTGACATCTTACATACTACATCTCTTTCTCACCTGTGAATGAGATTCACTCTTAGGAGTTAAGCTTTTATTTGTAGACTCAAGTTTCTCATACTTTTTAGACTTCTAATTCCATTAAACAAATAAAAGAAATACATCTAAGAGAACATTAAATGTCGTAAAAGGGGTCCTGTAAATATACTATTTTCTTCTTTGCTGTGTCAGAACAAGATAGAAACATCCCAATGCTACGTGTTTATTCCTGGAAGAACTGTATATAAAATTGAGAGAGATTCTCTGTCACTGTTCACTGAATTGCCACACTGCCAAGCCAAGCCCTGATCTCCCTTCTAATCACTTCTTCATTCTCTCCTCCTTCGTAAGATTCTCCTCCCAAAAACTGTCCATCATTTCATAAACTACATACACTCTCCTCCTTAGGAAAGAGACATGAAGACAGACAAAAAGCTGACCTAGATCTGCTTAACCTAGCACTCTTAGAAATTTCTGAGAAAAGCAAGAAATTATTTCTATATTTTGCATAGTTAAAAATACAATATGGTACAGAGTGAACATTCAATAAATAAATTAGCAAGTTTACTCATTATCAACCAAATAATTGAATCTGAACCTTGGCATATTGATTTAGGACAAATACAGAAATGAAAGAAGGATACTGAGGCCAAATTTCAGTCAAGTCCATTTTTTAGTACAGCAATACTATGATTTGACAAAAGAAAAAAGCTGCCTTAAAAAAAATGGAAGTTTTACATGAAGACTTAATATGAGCTTAAGGTACACAAATATATATCCTAGGTTTATTATTGTTGAGGTTGTACAGGCTCAATAACATGTGTTTGCTTCCCTCCCCTCTTTTAAAAGTAATAATGATTTTATTATAAGGTCTGGTTTGACTGTAGGCAGAGTTGAACACTTGGAAGAAAGAAAAGTGATGTGTTGGCTCTCATCACTTTCCCATAGCTTATGAATATTAACTGTTTCCAAAAGATCACCACCCTTGGGAATTTCAGTTCTTCTCTTCCAAATCTATTGTTACATGTATAAGCCCCTCATTAACGACAGGCAGTTCAGACTAATTCTAATAAACTCAGAGTTAAAAAAGATGGTAAGAAAGAAAATCATTTCCAAAACCTTATCAACCCCACGGCACGTATACAAGCTTCAACTAAAACAAAACTACTCTTAAATCCAGTATTAATGACAGGACATTATTTTGATAGATTCCAGTAATTGCTTCTAGTGTGTATTTGTCTTCTTAAATGATGTTCTCATTTAAGCAGTTTATATCTGTCTCTGTTATCTTCATAGTTTGCACACGTTGAAAACCAATTCCTTTGCCACCGGCGCAAACACCAGTGGTTTCTCTACACCTGAAGTTGGACATCATCTTCAGGTGATGTGAAACATCAGGTCACCGTCAAAGAGGACCTGAAGGGCCCTCTGTAACTTCTGTATTAATGTTGATCTCCTGGCAAGCAGACAACTTCATCAGAGAAGTCAGCCAAGGAGAGTCTTTAAATGGAAGTTGTGCATACGAGAAGCAAATGCATTAAAAAGTTGCTGACGGGCATGAAATGCTTTGATCTGAAGATGGAAAACTCCAAAGCAGGAAGGATTTGGGGCATTTTGAGTCTGATTGACTCTGTGGTTTCTCTGAGCAGTTATTCCATGGGCTAAAATAAATGCAAAAATGGTATTTTGAGACCACAGCTGTGAGGGGAGCATGGTGAATTTCAATAAAAATCCAGTTGAATCTTTTAAGTTCAGATTCTAAAAAAGAAAGGGACATGAGAGAAGTAATATTGCTTCCTGAAATTTCACTGTTTTTATTTTAGAGGTTAAAAAAGGAGTGAATCCCATTTATTTATTTTTATTTTTAGGAAAAACATTGAATCCTTATTGCCTAGAACCATGCGGTAGATGCTCTAAAGTTGTCCTCAGAAAGATCTTATTTCTTTCATAATTTAAACGTTGGAAAGAGGAAATTTAATGAGTAATCTGATGAAGGTCAAGTTCAGAGACAGGCAAGCACACATGAGTAATGACATTAGCTTCACAAATAGGTTTCTTACAGTGGTCAGTTAATGGCAAACCAATTTCATAGAAAGCTTGTTTCAATGAGCAATGATTTTATGCCAATTATGGTTGTTATTTACAGATCCTCCTTGACTTAAGATGGGGTTACATCCTACGTATGATAAACCCATGATACATAAAAAATATCCTAAGTCAAAAACACATTTAATATATATAACCTGTCAAACATCATAGTTTAGCCTAGCATACCTTAAATGTACTTAGAACACTTAGCCTACAATAAGGCAAAATCATCCCACATAAAGCCTGTTACAACAGTGTTGAGTACCTCATGTAATTTATTGAATACTGTACTGAAAGTGAAAAACAGAATGGGTGTAAGTGTATGCTCACCCTAGTGATCACGTGACAGAGCTGTGCCTGCCCCACATCATGACACAAGATCATTGACAGCATATCATTAGCATAGGAAATTCAAAATCGAATGCATAGTTTCTGCTGAATACACACTATTTAGCACCATAATAAAGTTGAAAAATTGTAAGTTGAGGACCATTTGTGTAAAAAAAAATAAAAATTAAGAAAACTCAGGCAGAACTTTAAACATAAATTGCATTTCTATAAAGAGTAATGGTAGGATGTACTGAGGTTAAATGAAATTAGACATATAATAAGACCTCAAAAATTTAACAGCTAATTATGAAGAAAATCATTTTACATAGAATCTTAAAGCATGGAACTAAATAGAATAAAAAATAGAATAGCATAGTTAAGAACGTGGCCTCCTGAATCTGAATACCTCAGTTTTGAACCCTGGATCCACAGAAGTTATAGATGGTATGACTTTGGACAAGATACTTCAGTATTCTGTGCCTTAGTTTTCTCAGCTGTAAAATGGACATTTTAATAGAACTTTCTTCATAGATGTAGTATGAGGATTAAATTAATGAATACATGTAAAGTTCTTGGAATAGTACCTGGCACCTAGTAAGCACTCAATAAATACTAATTCTTTATTAGTAGCAGTGTGGGAGAATAAAACAAACAAACACCCCAACAAACTGCTAGTTAGGCATCTGGTTCTGTTTCTACAACTAGTTAAATTCCTCAGACCTCATTTTAGCCTTCTATAAAATGGAAGGTTGGGCTGGATCATCTCTAAAGTTCCAACTTTAAAGCCATACTGCTTTAAAACACGTTGTTTTGGAGGTACGCTATATTCTACCAAGTTTTTAAGAGAAAGGTGATACTATTTTAGCAGACCATATTTTAAGGCACTTAATGACTTTTCACAGAGATGTGTTTCACAGATTCCACTTTTTCATCTTATATTTTCTCTTTGACCAAATACTGTGGAATTTCATTTGTTGCTTCTCCAGGGAAATGACTCTTGTCAAGATCACAATGACTTTCACATTGCTAAGACCAGTGGTCGCTTCTTTGACCTCAGACTCACAGCTGAGTTTTCCCCTTTCTCCCTTCACCAGTAAAATTATCTTTTTAATATATAGACATATTCTTTGACTCCCCTGCATAAAGTCCCCAAATGGCTTTCCATGTCATTTATAACAAACTAAAAATTCTCTCGAGTTCCATCATCCTTCATGATCTAGATACATCCAGCCTTACTTTCTGCCCTACTCTCCTCACTCATTGCATTCTCTCCAGTCACACTACTCCCGTTCTGAACTTTGAAT
This sequence comes from Acinonyx jubatus, assembly GCF_027475565.1. Lineage (NCBI taxonomy): Eukaryota > Metazoa > Chordata > Mammalia > Carnivora > Felidae > Acinonyx > Acinonyx jubatus. The sequence continues at coordinate 58,135,960 of NC_069383.1, read as the reverse complement.
GCTCTGAACTTATCTTAGACTGGCCAGGAATTCTCTCTCCACAGATTATGGATGGCTCCTTCTTGACATTCAGTCTCAGCTTAACTGTCTCCTCCTCAGACAGACCTCCTTGATTATATAGCATCTAGATACCTCTGTCTACCTTGTGCTATCTCATATTTTTAAATCAAACCTGTTATTACCAGACACTATATTTACTTTTGCTATGTCTACCTCCCTCAAAGAAAGTAAACTCCATGAAAACAGGCACCTTGTCTAGCTGATGCCAATATTAGAAAAGGTTCTCAAAAAATAGTCACTGAATGAAAGATAACCTTTTTTTTTTCTTTTTACATCATGACTGAAGTGTTCCCTGTTTTCCCTAATCATCCTTCATATCAGTTCCACTTATTTGGTATCTATCACAAATTACTCTGTATTATTATGGATTTTTTTCCTCTGTGTATGTCTTACCTCTCCAATTATGAAGTGAGAGACCTGTGGGGTGAGATGATGTCAAACACTGTATTTCCTAGAAATTAAAGGGCCTTTTTCATAATATCCCACCAAATGCTTGTTAACATGTTAATTTTAAAGGAAGACACATTGACAGTTAATTTATAAAAACTAAATTACCCATAGCCAAAAGGAGAAAAACAAACAAAGCAAAAAAGTGCTTAAATGTTTAACTGTCTATCCTAGAGTTTAACTGTACCAAATTGATCCATTTTCCTAGGCAGAGGGAAGGAGTAAGAGATGAACTTCAGTGTTGTTTTTTTTTTTTTTAAAGGACAATCCAAATTATTTTGGTTGTGTAAAAAAATGATTTTTTATTTAAGAATAACTGCTCTATAGTCTAAATATTGAACAAGTAATCTAAGGAATATAATAATGTAATCTAAGGCTTTTCAGAATTAAGCCCCTAATTACAACTCAGTCTCACCCCTTACCATTCCCTCACCCCCCTTCTGAACTCTCTTTCTCTTTTTTGTCCAACCCCCCAACAAACACACACTCACCTCAAGACAATAAAACACAAATCTCCCAGTGAACTCTATCACTTCCCCCTCTGCACGGTTTTCTCTGGCAGAAACACCCTGACCTCTTATCCACAACCTTAGTTACCCTGATTAACTCCCACTCATCTGTTAGAGCACCCCCTCCAAGCAGGCCTTCCCTGCCCTTGTCCATCTCCTATCCACATGGTGTTAGGCCCCTCTGTGTGGTTTCATAATGCCTTGTGTTTACTCCCACAGAGCACACACCCCACATGAGGAAATTTCTCTTTTAACCAGGCTGTCTCCTTGCAGTCAAGGACAAGTTCTCCATTATATCCTTGGCCATTACACAGAGTTGGTGCTTAAGAAGTAGTCTTAAATAAATGAAAAAAAAATAGATGGATGAGATTTTGTCATCAAGTGGCTTATTAAAATGAGGATTAAAATAATTTATTACTTTCAGATGTAACTTGTATGGAAAAAAGAATCATAATAATAGAGTGCCTACTGATTGGAAGTTTTACATTCAGTATCAGTAATTCACCACCTTTGGAGAAAGCATAGTAACAATTCTTTTCTCAAAACTATCCTCTTCAAAATGATTAAATAGTTCCAACACAATCTTTTAAACAAATACCTTTACAAACATATCAGAAACATGCCCATGATTACCAAATAAACATTAAGATTTCTCTCTTTTAACCTGATTACCTCTATAGACCTATAACAAGCAATAAGAGGAAAAAACTATGGTTATGAGAAATAGAGTCAAAAGCTCTTTTTATGTCTTTTTTGAGGGCATGACTATTTGGAAAATATTACCAAAGAACATTTTTGAAATAACAGCTACAGTTTTTTCTTAACTCTAAATGTATATTTTGTCCCTCTTCAATGACAAAACATTTAGGAGTAGCTGATAGAAGCTATACCTAATATGTTCACAGATGTCAATTGCATTTTGACTATTTTGTTTTTTTAAGATTATTTATTTACTTTGAGAGAGAGAGAGAGAGAGAGTGCTAGTGGAGGGGGGAGGGCAGAGAGACAGGGAGAGAGAGAATATGAAGCAAATTCCATACTGTCAGCACAGGGCCAGATGCAGGGCTTGAACTCACAAACTGTGAGAACATGACCTGAGATGAAATTGAGTTAGATGCTTAACTGACTGAGCCACTCAGGCACTCCTCATTTTGAATAGTTTAAAGAATAAATGCCTATGAAGGTAGAATGAATATTTTTTCCAGTTTTGTTGAGATATAATTGACATATAACATTATATTACTTTAAAGTGTAAAACATAATGATTTATGTGTATAATGAGAAATGACTACCACAAGTTTAGTTAACTATCACTAAACATTAATGTAATCAATTATTTTAATTAATGATTCATTAATATTGTAACCATTTATTAAAATAATTGCCTTATTTTAACCCGGGTGGTTCAGTCGGTTGAGCCTCTGACTTCGGCTCAGGTCATGATCTCACAGTTTGTGGGTTCGAGTCCCACATCAGGCTCTGTGCTGACTGCTTGCTCAGAGCCTGGAGCCTGCTTTGGATTCTGTCTTCGCTCTCTGCCCCTCCCCCGCTCAGGCTTTGTCTCACTCTGTTTCTCAAAAATAAATAAATGTAAAAAAAAAATTTAAATAACTGTCTTATTTTAAACGCAATTACTTCAGGGGAGATAATTTACAGATGCCCCAATTCTTGAGTTACATTCAACTCCCTTTGTGAGTGTATGGTCATTGACAACAAGTGTGTTATCTTTGGGGCTGTCTAGTTGACAGGGTACACAGAAGACAAACAACAAAGAGCCTCAGGAAAAGGAAAAAAAAATGAAAATCAGGACAAAATAAAAAAAATATCTGTCCATAAAGATGGAAAGATAAAGTCTTTCCAAATAGACTTGTAAATCACATAAAGCAGTAGTTTTAGGTACAGTGGAAATCACCTGCCACCACCACCACCACCACCACCCCATAATAATTTTTTCTTCCTTCCTTGACCAGCATTCTTGTTTACCTTGGCAAGGAGAAGACTATGCAGTTGAGGGTCTCCAGTCCTACTGTGAAATTCCCTCTTTGAGAAAGCTGGCCATGCGAAGGGTAGAGAGTTTCTCTTCATTCTCTGTGGATAGAGAGAAGCCCTGGAGAGTCGATGAATCTAAGGGATCAACAGCAGCAGACCGGGGAGGGTGCAGGGAAAGGTGAGACTGACCCAAAGAGAGAGGAGGCTAGCTCTAGTGCTGAGAGTAATGAGGACCACAGTCAGAGGCATACTTTGGACAGCACAGATCAATGCTAAAGACCTAGAGCCAACCTCTTTCTCCTCTATCCCTCCCATGCCCACATGCCAGACCCCTGGGGAGAAAAGTCCAGAAGAAAGCCTGGACTTCCTCCTAATCAAGGGAATATCCTAATCAAGGGAAATGACTCAGACATTGAGATATTGGGCATTGCTCTAAAATTGTCTTACTAGTTAGGAGCATTTGATAAATCCTGCAGGAGGGAGGACTCCTCTCCTCCTATGACTCACCTTTCTCTCTCACCTGTGCCCTGACTCGCTCTCTCACTCCTTCCAGTCAGTGCTCTCTGAGCAACTAACTCCATTTTCTGTTTGTTCTGGAGCAAATTCCTAGTTGCTGTCCACAGTGAAAATATATCTGACTTTCAGTCAAAACTTGGACTCCTTATGGTTTGAATTTACAAGTTATGTGATAATGAATGAAAAGAAAAATATTTATCTGATCACTAATGATTATTTTTATATGAGATAAATAACAATGACTATTTTTGTTAGAAGTTATATTCAAAAAGCTCTTACTAAATTTTAATATGAGATTTATTAAATGATCTAATATAGTTCAAATATCACGGGGGCAATGATAGAGGAAACCAAAACATGTTAATCACATTGAAATAATTATTAACCTATTTTATTTTCTTAGTAGTAACTAAAAAATTGTTAAAAACCAGACAACAGTCCTAAAATGGAGTCACTTACGCTAAGCCCCATTTTACCAAACTGAGGCTTAACTTAATTTCACTTTCAGCTCTCCCAGAAATGGAGTCTTAAATTAATCAGGAATTTCCTGACCAGCATTAGTTAGGTAATCTCCCTGAGAAAATACACATGCAACAATAAATCTGCTTTCCTAAATAGCTTTAAAAAGCTCTAATGGAGGAAGTAATAGTTTAGGAAGTGTTTAAGTAATAGAATAAAGAATGCTTTTCAAACTGCAAGACCAAAGAAAGACCTGAAGAAAGAAAAAAAAAAATGTTCTCAGCACAGAAGTCATTTGAGAAAAGTACCTGAAGCTGGAGATGGAATTATCAGGCAAAAAAACCATAAATATATTTTACCTAAGACAACAGGAATTTGAAGGAGATGAAAAAGTGGTAGACTTACTAACAGGAGTAAGATGTTGTGTTGGTTAAAACACTCCAAAATTCCTTGTATTTTGAATAGGCTATTTCCATTCCTTTTAGGTTTAGCAAAGCATTGAAAAAATGAAATGCAAGGAGACATTTGAATTCATTTAAATATTATGAAATGATGTTTGTAGGGCTTCTAAAATTAAGACAAGTTTTATGGTATATAAAAGACAGAAAACAAACTCCCCAAATAGAAGCATGAAATTCATTTGGATTGGCTAAACCAACCAGAATGTGTGGGTATGTGTATTAGTAACTTGAAATACACTCAATCATTTTGTCAAGCACATATTCTGCTTAGTTTTTTTGGGGGGTTGGGTATTTGGGGAAAGATGTAATCCATATGTTTTTCATTCATTTACACTTGTATTAAAATGGGGCTCATATTATGTATTCATGTCCCACGAGCCAGTAATTTCTGTTAAAAATGCATCTTTTCTTGATTAAAAAAAATTCGTGCTTAGTGTCCAAAGTTGTCAATTCATATCATCATCTCCTAGTCTAGAATACAAATATTCTTTTGACATATAGGAAGATGTTCTAAGGTTTACAACCATCTGACACAATTAAAGGTCAAGTTCTTGCTTTTTCTGTCACTATTAACGACCACTAAATGCCATGATAAAATAATCATGTAATGACAATAATTTCTACTTGGTTCCCTATTTCCAGGTTCAGTACATTTCATTACATCTACCTCAGGAGACTCCAGATTTAGAAGTTCTCCTATATCTCATTAAGATTTTGTACACTACTTTTTATTTTCATCAAATGCAGGGAGCATTATCATAGGGCCTAAACTCAAACAAAATGCATAACAAAACAACGTAAAACAAAGCAAAAAGTTTTACTTTTCATAAAATATTTCACTTTACATACAATATTAGCCCTTAGTTTCCAGATCAGGTTCTCCTGTCCATTAGCTGACTTATTTCCACTTGGGATGATTGATGTCATTTTCCCCCTCAATGGACGTCTTCATTGCTGCTTTTTGTAAGGAAAAAGCAAAGAGACAAGAGGAGAAGAAAGATCACATCGAAGCATTGGAAGCTAGATGTCGCAGCCTTTGCTCTCACCAGAGCGCCCAGAGACACAGTAGCACATTGTTTAAGAGGAGAGCAGAGAGGCAAGAGGCTCCTGTAACCCTAAGAGGGGAAGCTTCTGCTGTGGCTGGTTCTGTGGTAGCTTTGTAATTCATCTTCCACCATACCAAATGCCACTTCTGGCGGTAGCCTACTGGTGTTGACATTTGTTTTTATATGCCATAGTTCAAAAGACCACACTATGAAATAGCTTTAGAATGTGCCTTGTCACATTTAGTAACAATAAGGACACTTAGGACCCTCTCAAATTTTGTTTTTGTTTTTGTTTTTTGGTGAGAACATATAAGTTCTACTTTCTTAGCAAACTTCAATTTTACAATATAGTGTTATTAACTATAGACACCATGTTATACATTAAATCTTCAGACCTTATTCATCTTATAACTAAATGTCTATGCCCTTTTACTAATTACTGTCTATTTCCCCCGACTCCCAGTCCTGGCAACCACTTTTCTTTTCTTTTTTCTTTTTGATTTTTTAATGTTTATTTATGTTTGAGAAAGAGAGATGAATCACAATCAGGGGAGGGGTAGGAGAGGGAGACACACAGACTCTGAAGCAGGCTCCATGCTCTGAGCTATCAGCACAGAGCCCAACATGGGGCTCGAACTCACAAACCAGAAGATCATAACCTGAGCCGAAGTGGGATACTTAACCCACTGAGCCACCCAGGTGTCCCCTCCCTTTTTAAAATTTCTTTTAATGTTTATTTATTTTTGAGGGGGGGCAACTACTTTTCTACTCTTTTTCTATGAGGTCAACTTTTCTTTTTTTTTCTCTTTTAGGATTCCACAAGTGGCACCACGAGTCTTTGTTTTCTCTGTCTGACTTATTTCACTTAGTATAATGCCCTCCAGTTTCATTCATGTTATTGCAAATGACAGGATTTCCTTCTTTTTTAAGGCTGAATGATATTCCATTGTAAGGATGTAACACATTTTCTTGATCTGTTCATTTATTAGCAGACATTTAGGTTGTTTCCGTATGTTGAGGATTAGGCGTAATGTTTCTATGAACATGAGAATACAGATGTATCTTCAGGTTAATGGTTCCATTTCCTATGGATCTATACCCCAAAATGGAATTTTTATATCATGTGGTAGTTGTATTTTTAATTTGCTGAGGAATCTCCATCCTGTTTTCCATAGGGGCTTACATTCCCAAAAACAGCGCACAAGGATTCCTTTTCTTTATATCTTCCCCTAGTGTTTGTTATCTCTTGTCTTTTTGATGATAGCCATCCTAACAGGTGGGACGTGATATCACATTGTGGTGTCATTTGAATTTCTCTGATTTTTTTTTTTATTGTGGGGGTGGGTTTTTGTTTGTTTTGTAATTGAGTTATAGGAGTTCCTTGTAGATTTTTGGATGTTTGCCCCTTATCAGATATGTGTTTGCAAATATTTTTTCCCATTTCATAGGCTGCCTTTTCACTGAGTTCATGGTTTTCTGTGCTGTGAAGAAGCTTTTTAGTTTGTTGTGGATCCACTTGTTTATTTTTGCTTTTGTTGCCTCCAAATATTCTGAAGCAATCAGTGGACTCATACTCTTAAAACAAGATGCGATGTTGCAGAGGCCTCAAGATATGTTCTTAGTCCTTAGAAGACCAAACAACTCTGCTTGTACTATACAGTTTAGTGAGTTTAATTAAGTTTATTATTTTCTCAGATGATTTATAAGCTAGGAATAAGCCTACTGCCTTCTTCCCTGACCATGTATTCACTAAGGAGAATATGATTACACAACACTGAATTTTCGTGAACCATGTGCCAGTGGTTATTAAAAATATAACATCTTATTAATAAGAATAATATAAATAATCAGGTATTATAGATTGCTGTATCCCCCCAAAGATATATTCAAGTCCTAACCCTTGGTACCTGTGAATGAGATCTTATTTGGAAATAGAGTCTTGGCAAATGTAATTAAGTTCAGATGAGAGCATACTGAATTTGGGCGGGCTCCAATATGCCTGGTGACTTGTAAGAGGAGGAAAATGGGACACAAATATAGAAACAGAGACAAAGAGGGGAGATTACCATGTGAAGATGAAAACGGAGATTGTAATTACACTGCCACAAGCCAAAGATGCGCCCAAGGCTCCCAGAACTGCAAGAGGCAAGAAAGGATCCATCTCTAGAGGCTTTGGAGGGACCATGGCCCTCCCAATACCTTGATTTTGGACTTCCAACCTCTAGAACTATGAGAGAAAAAATTTCCATTGTTTTAAGCCACCCAGTTTGTGACACTTTATGGCACTCTAAGCAGTTGGAGATAGAAGTCTTTCAATCCAGTAGGGAATTCTGGTGGGATATCACAGTGTACCATAGGGTCCACTCCAACACATTATATTTGTTTATTTGTAGTCCTACAAATAAATCTATATTTCAAAAGAACATGGTTTCTGATGAGTTAAAATTCGTATGTATTGTACAGAAAATATCTAGTCGGGAGTGAAGTTCTGCTTACCCAAACTCAATGCTGCAAAGAACACACCTCCAGGAATACCCTTCCAGGAAAGGCCATCCCTGAAGGTAGCTGTTTGTTATATGTTTCACCATAAGGACTGACATATGAATTTGAAGATCATGTGCAAATAACTAATGTTTCCGGATTTGGGGTTAGTGCTTTCTAGACATGGTTTTATAATGTGAGCATTGTGGTAACTACTAAGATTAAATAACAAATAGCTTTGGGTTTGGGTGCTTAAGGGCAGGGATCATTTTAGATGGATCTTGGTATCCCAATGTCTGGTACAGTTATCTGCCAGATGGTAGGTCCCAAAAATAGTTGATGAACTAATAAGTGATATTAGGTATGTATAACTAATAACTAATAAGTGATATTAGGTATGTATAAATGTTTGGTTATACATAAAAAAGATATACTTTAAGTAAAAACTGATGGAAACATTTAATGCTTTACTTTGTGGAAAGTATTATAGTTTACAAGGACATTCATATATGCTATTTAACTTAATTTTCAATACAACTCTATCTATCAAATAGATATTATTCTCCCTGTTTTATGGACAGGAAATTAAGGCTCAGAAAATTTTAAAATGACATGCCCAAGATCACATAGATAGTGAGTGGTATAAAAATGGTATGAGTGATTCATAGTCCAAATACTATTGCCAAATTATATTCTTTTTCTCCTATGCCATAATTTCCTTTATGGGAAATGCTGGCATAGGTCTTTAGAAGACTATAGACTTCATTGTGCATTGTTGTATGCCGGGAAATTATTCCATTCAACTGTTTCCATCATAATTTGTCCCCTTTTAGTGGGGTTAAAAAATATTTGAAAGGGACATCTGGATGACTCAGTTAGTTAGAGCATGTGACTCTTGATCTTGGGGTCATGAGTTCGAGCCCTGTGCTGGGTGTAGAGATTACTTAAAAAATAAAAAAATAAAAAATAAAAAACTTGAGTGAGGAAGACTTAAAAAAAATCTGAAATTCTCTTCTCATTTGAACAATATGAGAATACATGTGTTAATGCTTAAATCACACAAGCAACTGTCAAAAAGAACAGTGCCTGCTTAATTCCAAGGAATTAGTTTTATAATTATATAACTAAAATTTTAGCCAGATGTAGTCTTAAATGATTTATGTTAACTAACTCTCTTCTTCCTTGCTTCTAAAGATCACAGAAATTTTATGCTAATTTTATCTACACTGTACTTTAATATTCTAGACATCCTTAGCTAAAATACCTTATCTTGATTAAATATTTTATTGAAAGCCCCCATTTATCATAATCGGATATATAAAGCACTATGCACAAGACTGGATTCTTTAACTGCCCACAATCTCTCTGCATGAAGGAATAGTTCCTGAACTCTGCCTCCACCAGCACATCATTCAAAATGCTTGCAGTGGAGTCAGGATTGCATACATGCAACTGTTTTGTGGACCCAAACTTGGTGAATCCCAGTCCTATTCTGGAAATCTGGGATTTGGCTTTGATACTCAAAGAGACTGCAGGGACCATTAAAGATGAATTGCATAGCTGCAATGCTCCAGGAAGGAGGTCCAGGATCCCCAGTGACCAAGATGTGAAAATAGTTGTAAGGGATTCTGAAAGACCAGCCAGATATAAATCAATCAAAAGCTAATTGTGAAAACATGAACCTGATCAAAATAGAATTTAACCACCTCCTTCCAGATGAAATAATGAACCATTTAGACATTTTATAATCATACCCATCCTCTACCACACCATGGTTAGAAGATTAAAGAAAAAAAAAGGCAAGTCACAGTTAACACGACTGAACTATACACATATAAATGTGTAAGCTGGTAAATTTTGTTACATGTTTTTTGTTTTTTGTTTTTGTACCCACCGCAGAGTCACACAGAAATTAACTTGCTAGTTAAGAATGTAGTATTTACCCAGTTAAGATTCTCCGTTTCCAATTGATGAAAACTTAGTTAAATTTCTAGACCATGACTAAGAGATGATGCACTTCACGTATTGCTAAATACAGGCAATATTTAGTACTGAAGACCTTGATAGACACCCGCAGTGTGTGCTGGGGAATGTTTGGTGATTGTCAAACAACAACAGAACAGCCCTGATCTGTAGAACTGGCCAGTTTCCATGGCATAAATGTGTCTACGGCCATTTCAATCCACCAAAGTGATTTCAGTAAACACAGAACTGGCAAGGGGTGGACACAATCAGCTCTCGTGAGCAACAGCATGACAAGGCAGGGGAACAAGACAGAACAGAACCATCCCCAATGTCTTCTGTGCCTTCATTTCATTTGTTTCAAGTTAAAAATGTAATGATATAGGAACAGGTAAAGGGAACAAACATTTATGAAGTGGCTATTGTGTACCAGACCCAATTTAAATTACCTCATTTAAACATGCTCTGTACACCATCAAATTGTACATTTAAAAGGGTGACTTTGTGGTATATGAATTATAGTGCAATCTTTAAAGTTGTTAGGTATAATGCCTCATGGATTTGACTAAATTTCTGGATAGATTTTTTTTCTCTTATGAAAGAATTCTTTTAAGTTATTTCAGATGAAAGATTACAGGCAATAAAAAGTCATTATCCTTATCAAAATCAAGCTGTCGTTATCTGACTACTTCTCTAAATTGAATGCTTTGACAGCTTACAGTGTTTACCTTAAGAGCGCAGGTGACAGATATGTTGGAAGTTTCTACTGGTAGTTTATGGTGGGAGTATGGTCTTTGGACTTGTCAGCTCCTCTGGGTCTCACAAAAATTGGTGTCAGTATTTACAGATTATTGGTCCCAGCAAGAGTGATGGGAGGAAAAAAAAAAAAGAGTGACAGGGGACAACTGTGCCAGTTATGTACCAATAGTATTGATGGTGTCATGGAACAGGAGAGCTTTAACTTTCTGCCTGCAGGCCAATTTTAATGTATTCAATACTTCTCTTAGACAATTTTATCCTCATCATTAAAGTAAGTATCCAAATTAGAATATCAAAATCACAGAATTCTGGAATTGGTAATGCTTACAGATTTTTTGTAATTTACTCCTTTTACAGATAAAGAGGGAATAATTTAGTCAGACCACTTATTTTTTTTCAACAGAGAAGTCAGTTTACTCGTTCCGATGAGAGTAGCTTCTATCTCACTGTGCTGGCACATGGCACTAAAATTCCAAATGTTTATGTTTTACAGAACTCCTACCCTCACGTCCAGTTCCAGAAATAGCAGCTCTTCTTAATGGAATTACCTCTATTTTACAAGTTTTTAGGACACCCAGATATTTGTATCATTAAGAAACAATGACTGGATTGTACTAACTCATCTGTCAACTGTTCAACTATACTAGATTTTATTTCACTCACCATGGGTGAAACTTAAAACTGTCATGAGGAATCTAGTGTCTGTAGTTTCATCTGTTTAATTTTATAGTATATATTTAATGTTTATATTTTTTATATTAGTATATACAATTATTTTATATAATTATACTATTTATAATACATTTTATATATACGTATATGTATATGTATATGTATATGTATATGTATATGTATAGTAAATGCATGTCCCCAATCAGTTCTTTCTGCACTGGTTCTGCCTTTAACAGAAATGTAATCGGCAGTGAGTTACAACAAAGTCAACATTAACACACGTTGGTGTCAGGAAAAAGAAAACTTTCAGATCTCCGGCACAACATCACCAGTAGAGCTACTAATCATCATAGCTTAATTTAACTGAGCATTGTATTATGTGCCTTAAATGAATTATAGATTAATTATAACAATTTCAAAAGTGGGAGCTATTATTAACACAGTTTCTCACTCAGGAAAGGGGCCTGGAAGAGGTTGTGTAACTTGCCTAAGTTTACTACTGTCTCACGTAAGAGCTCAAGAGCCTTCAGCATTTAACTAGGCTCCTGTCCTCTATCTGTGAGGTCTAAGGGGTCCATCCCAACCCTTTACAACTTCATGAATTGCTCACCCCTTGCTGCAGGCCAAAGTGCTCTGGACTAAGAAGGAGAGATAGACATGGCAGGAGACCAGAGACGCCTACATTCTCTTCTCGCTCTCCCCCTTCTCTTTCTTCCTCCCCATTGATGGAATTAATGTCCACCTGCCCCACTTGCAAATTGTGAGATCATTCACTGAAATTACAATTTTAAGGCTCACTATTTAAAAACCTGCCTTTACCTTATACTGGACAGTTAGTTGGTATTAATTATTTTTAAGGGTTTGCTAAATACATTTTGTAATAAATTTAAAAATGTTAAAAACTGAGTTAAAAAAACCTGAAGTTTCTACAAATTAGTAAAACTGAATTATGAATCCTTTTTTAGTATCTAGTGAAATCAGCCTTTTATGTTAGGCACAGAACTTTTTGTTAGCACAGCATTCAGAAGTATTTAAGATATTTATAGTGCAGACTATTAAAACATTAATGTATTTTTTTCTAGGAAATTGACCACAGCCCACTTGTATCCTGCTTATCATGTCCTTTGGGGTGGCATAAGGATATGTGTCCTGTCTCCATTTCTTCCCTCTTCTCAACTCCAGCCTCATTATCAATTGCCCAATCTTACTCAAGCCCTGAAATGAGGCTTTCCAGTTTGAAAGCTGGATCACCTTGGCAATTATCCAATCTCTCCAAGTCTTCACATCTTCAGCTATTTACAGACATGACACCACCTACATTCTCTAGAGGGTATATGGGTTAAATGAGGAAACAGGGCACAGAGCCTACCAAATGGCAGCCCCCCCCCCATACATGTGCCCTTCCCCTTCTATGCTGAAATCTTAAAGCACAGACTTTTCAGTGACCCTTAGCATTTTTGGTCAAGACCCTTTGGGAATCTGAGGTAGTTTAAGGACACACTATGCAGACAAAAGCAGGTCCATCCTCACAAATGTGGCACATGATTTCAAGGGTTTCAAGGACCCCAGGGAAGACCTTCTATGGCCTGCCCAGGGCTTCACAGACCAATTGTTAGGAACCCCTAGGGCAGTACAGAATCATAAATAAGGAACAGTGAACCTAAATAGGAAAACACAAACAAACAAAAACAACCAAGAACAAAGAGAGCAGGAGGTGGAATGTCAAAGGAATTTAAAAATAACTAAAAGAAAAGAAATAAATGGAAAAAGACAAAAAAGGGTAACTTGGTTTGGGCAGAGAGAATATGCAAGAAATATGGGTCCATTTGTAGTCACTGTCCACAGCCTAAATCGATGTACTTGTTAGCTGAGGATATAAGTAAATTGCAGAGTGCTTAAATAGTTAATCGTGGCTTTAGAAACATTTGACAACAAAGTGTGCACTAATCCAAAATATAATCAAATTGTAAAAGCCAAATGGACCTTCCAGATGTCGAGGATGAATAATTCATGTCAGTCCTTCCCCAGCCCCTCATCCAGCACATTACACTGATGAGGCTTCGCCTTTGTGCCTAGCTTTGCACTTTAGAATTATGGCACCACAGTTTCTGCAGGCTTCTTTGAACGACATTCACAAATAAATTAGCTTAATTATTTACTGTTTTCACAACTCAGATGAAATGATAATGTTTAAAAAAAGTGGGGACTCCCAGAGAAGACAATCTCAAAGCCAAATGAGAGCTCTCCTCTGGTGCCTCTGCTACTCTTTCATTGCTCTGTGTCGGCCTGATTCAAGGGCAGATTCTGGCGTACCTGCTATTTTCCTGCTCTTTGCCCTTCCCTAATATTAGCACCCCCCCCCCCCCCCAGTTAAAAAAAGGAGCCTGCTTCAACATGCACTCTCAAGGCTGGAGTCAGGCAGGTCTCAACACCCTGGAGGGTCTGCTCTGGCTCTCACATGGTCTCATTTCCTATTTCCGAGTGTAAGTAGAATTCTGTATCAGCAAAGCTCCCAGGACAGGCTTCTACCACGGTTTATATTTCAATCCAGTGGTCCTCCATCAGGGCCAATTTTGCCCCCAGGGTAATCTGGCAATGTCTGAAAACATTTTTAGTTGTCACAACTGGTGAGGAACTGGGGGATGGGAGCCTATTGGCATCTACTGGGTAGAGCCCAGGGATGCTGCTAAATATCCTATGAGACACAGGAGAGCCTCCACAACAAATTATCAATGTCTCATGCCAAGGTTGAGAAACAGTAGTGTAACCGCAAAGTGAGAATATAGAAGTTTAAGAAGACTGTTTCCACCTGTCATTCTCTTTAGTCACACCTCAATAGCATTTGTCTATGTGTCTTTTTCCTCAACTACACATTCAATTTGCTTATGGATCCAGAAAAATATTTAAGTGGGCTATCTAGTAGGATGGGGTAAATAACATGGAATGATCCCACTATCCTTACTGAGTCTGGTGCCCAGGAGAAAGATGGCTGGAACGAATACCAGGAAAGAATCCCAGGTGTACTAGTTAAGGTTCAATTCAGTTTGAAAAGATACTTAATCTCCCTGAACCTAGAATCTTCAGCAGTAAAATGAGAATAAGAGGATGGATCTTGTGAAAGTGTTTGGATTAAACAATATATATCTGTCTGATCCAGAGTTTGCTGAAGTGGGTGCTCAATAAATGTTATTATTTATACTTAATAGCAATGGATCCCAAACTATACTGTGCATCATCATTAACCTGGGCAGTTGTTAAATTCACATTCCCAGGCCCCATCCCCAGAGGTTCTGATCTCCTATGACAGGAGCTTTATCTAGAATATGAAATTTTTAGAAAACAAGAGGTGATTCTTATCTACATGGCCTGTGGCCCTTGTGTTGAGAAATGCCCAATGGTGTCATTGGACTTCCCCATATATTCTAATCTAGATCCTCTTATCTTTTTTAACCTTCAGAGAGAAGCCAAAACTATGATATTCCCTCTTGCCTTTTCTTTAGAATTTAAATTCCAGGACCTGAAGAGTTTCACTTTCCTCAACCTCATGCCCATTTATCTGAAAGCCATCAACTCACTGATGTTTACAACTCTTATTCTGTAAAAGAAAGAAAACATTTGGCCAGATGGAGCTGCAAATAAAAACTTGAAGAGGAAAAGTGACTTATGCTGACTTACCCTTGGAGAGCATCATGAAGCCATGGGGGAAAATCTGACTTTAGAGTCAAGAAGACTGGAGTGTCACTCTTAGTCCTGCTCTTTGCTCACCCTCCGAGCCTCAGTATCCTCAGCTGTAAAAAAGGAATGAAAACACGTACTTGTTCTGTGAGCAGGTGCTCTCAATGACCTATTTTGCATGGGTTGGTCACTCTGGGATTAGCCCCTGTTGCATGTGGCAGACAGTACCTATCCATTCTTCCCTCTTTGCTTGCTAACAGAATCCCATTATATGGCAAGGGGGCAGCAATGTATCCAGGTAAAAAGCAGCATCCCTCACTCTTGCATTTAGGAGTAGTAGCTGTATGACACAGTTCTGGTCAGTAAGACCCAAGATGAATTCAGTTGAGGGTTTCTAGGAAAGTAATGCTTCCCTTTCTTCCTTTTCCCTTCTCTGCATGCCCCCCCCCCACCTCCCTTTTTGTCCTCCTCCTTTGAATACTTTTCCTACTAACTGGAATGTGTTTGTAAGCCTGGATGGAGGTGGAGCTTTGTGTGTAGAGATGGACCACTTGTATTCATAAAGATGAAGGTCTGGGCTAAGGATGATGCAATAGGAAAGCTGGGTCTTTGATGGGGTCCTTAAAACAGCTCCACCTGTGCTTGATGCTATCCCCCCCCCCACCTTGAGTTTGTACTATAGGATGAAAATAACCCTATGTGTTAAACCACTGTCATAAGAGTTTTAAGCAATATCCTTAATTCTTACCCAAAGCAGAAGTGCTTGATCCCAACCAGAAGATCGTTGACACTAAAAAGATCCAGACTCTCCAGTCTGGATGCTGAACTTGCATGCTTTTGTAGCTCCATTCTTTGTTTGGACCCAACGCAAATCTACCCCCTGGGATATTCTATTCCAAGTTGTAGCCTGTTGGATGATCTTCTTATCTACTGTTTGCCCTAAAATCTTTGCTCCATTTTCCTTTCTTTGATTTTTTTTTTCCCTAGTCTCATTTACCTTTCTAGCTCTGATACCTTTCTTCGATGAGAATGTGATCTTGGGTTTTGTGATCATAGATTAGGGCCAGCCTATATTCTTATATTAGGAGCTGGGGAACATCAATGTGTTTTTCCTATTTCTAAAAGAGCCATGCCTCAACTCTTCCAGCACCCGAGATTTTTCAGCACACTTAGAACACATAAAAAGCATCTGTGATTCTTAGAATGACTCATAGCAACAGCGACCTCTAGTTCTGCTAAAGTTTCTAAGGGCACTCAATCATTTGCAAATGTTCATTAGAGTTTATGTGATCTCTTCCACCTGAGAAATTAAACATCTCAGAAAGTTAACACAGATTTAACAGATATCCATATAATACAAAAAACAAACAAAATACAATTACTTAATGGAAAGGCCTTAGACTACAACCAAAACAAGGAGGGAAAACAAGTTATCTGTAATTGCAAGTGCAGCAAATATATCAAAGAGTTATCCAAATAGCTGATGGAAGATAGACTACATCAGTGCCTTGTTTGCACAGTGATGCCTAGTTGAACTAACTTATCACTCTTGCATCTTGGAATACAATAGTCAATTATGTCCACACAAAGGATAGGAACAGGAAGATACAAAGAATTAAGAGAACATATTCTTAATATGGATTTCAAACCTTCAAGCCCTTTCAAAGGAAGTGTTGTACAAATCCTAAATAATAATTGCTTGCTGCCTTGGGGCACTGTGGGCTTTCGATGAATGTGTGTAGAAGAAATGAACGATTGTTTAACCAAGGATATGCAAGTTGAGACGCATTTTTGATCCACCACATAGCAGGCTACTTACAGAACTGTTTGAATCCATTAAAAAATAGAAAAATACTTATGAAAGTATCTTTTCCATTCATTTTGAATCAAATGGGAATCCAGAAGAGTCAGGTTCATATATTTCACATTCACTTATATTAATCTATTAAATTGTTCTGATCACTAAAGAATCTCAAAGAGATTCACTGCATTTGAAGCCATTTAAAAAATTAGACTTTTATCCTTCAAATAAGAAGTTCTGTTTTGCCAAGAATAAAACTCGATCACCCATTACAAATGGACTTTTCTTTAATGATGTCACAAATGTGATTCCTTTGTGTTATTTCTATGTTTTGCATTTGTATATAAATTGTATTTTATCTAATAAGGCAGAGGTGAGAAAAATTTTTACTTATCCTGTTCTTTGTTTCCTTTCTGTGCTTCCACAGAGAATTTATAGCACAGTTGTTGCAAAAATCATTACCATTGTGCTAAGTGACCTGGCATGACTACAACCTCCGAATTTCATTTCACATTTATTCAGTATATGCTAAGTGCTTCACACATTCATTGGGAACCTATAGTATTCTAGGTGCTTCACAATACAAATTTCTGAACTGCTTCCTATTGGCCAAGATTCAAAACATTTAGATACCATTCCTACCTTCACAAAGTTCATATTAATTAATCTACCATCACATACGACCTTTGAAATGAAGTGGTTAAATCTTTTATTGCTTCTGCTATGCTGCTATGCTTCTAATTAAATATTAAGTAGGTTGGAAGATATTTCATCTTTAGAAACTTGTTCCATTTGTCTCCAGACTGGATGGTTCGCATTGTCTTCAAAATATTTTTGGGTTATGATCATGCAAGCCCTAACAAGAAATGAGTTCTTCAGGATTGCCACCATAAAAGGCAAGTGATTCTGTATTCAATTTCAGTGTGTGAAACTTCAAATGTAAATTTTCTACTTTTCTGAGTTTCAGTTTCCTCCTCCATAAATGAAGTTGGACCAGATGATCACTTTTCATATACAGCCTGTGCGCTCACTGGACATCTAAGAATCTACAAAACAAGTTTGCTGGAAACAGATTTAAAAAAAAAAGTCACTGTGCTATAACATGTTGTCATGCCTATAGGCAATAGGCGTTCTTTCCTGATCATGAAAAAATTAATGCACTCTCCTCCTTGTCCCCACCAGTTCACATCATCTCTGATGACAGTTAGGCTCTAAAAGCTATCAAAAGATTCCCAGGGAAATATGTCCACTTGTGCAGGGACTGTGAAAAAGGCTTAAATCCTGTATGTACATAGGGTTATGTTTACATCTGTTTCTCTATGAACATGCATGTCTATATGTATGTTTCTATGCCTTTACGTTCATATGTATATGTAATCTATTATATGCTAAGTGCCAGGGCTTAGTTACGTGTTCTATGTACATTTTCACAGGTAATCCAGGTAATCCTCACAACAAACCTACAAGGCAAATATTGTTTGGTCCATTTTCCAGATTAAAAAGAAAATAGTGTTTAGAAATAGAGCATAACTTGCTCAAAGGTCACTAGGGAGAAAGCGACAGAGCTAGAATTCAAATTCCAGTTTATACAACCCTAAAGGAAGAACACCAATTTACATGCATACATACAGAGAGAGAGAGAGAGAGAGAGAGAGAGAGAGAGAGAGAGATAATGTGACTCATAGATCGTTGGAAACTGAGTTGTCAAAAGATGATTGCAGGAATGTTTGTTTCAGTCAGAAAACATGCCAACCCTGGAGGCATAAATTTGCCTCCAAAATATTGCATTGCAACTCTGCCATCCTTATGCTGATAGAGAAGGCCTCTATGTTAAGGCAAGATTAACCAGAATTAGAGTATGTTCATTAGAAAATGACATACAATATATGGCTCACCAAATAATAATTTTCCTCCTTAGTAGCGAGAATGTTTTGACTAACAAGACAACTGTGGTATAATGGGAAACTCACATCTAGACAAGTATTAACCACAACCTTTTTATGAGAGTTCACTCACCTATACTTCCTTTAGTGAAAATGATAGCAATTCACATTTCACAAGTTCAAATGCCAGTACATGCAACAACAGCAAAACCTAGGACTTATGTGAAGCAGCATGCATACATTCTTTGTTATTCTGAAATATATGTATTTATTAAATATACACACACATATATATTTACAATTAGTGGATTACTTCACATTATGGTGTCTTTTTCACATAATTTAGTTGCTATCCCCCAAGAATCTAGAAATGCCCAAACAATGCCATCAAATAAACAATGAGCAGATTTGGATTTTGGTATAGAATATTTTATTGACAACCTAGGACTTCCATGCTACCCTGCTCAGGTAAGTATGGCTATTTATTGTGTGGCCAGAGAATTCAATGCCATGTTAGTGTTAGTCTAATCCACATATAATATATTCCGCAGAATATCCAATGTGTTTAATTTTCTATGCAACTGTATTTGTATGAGTTATTGACAGAGATTTACCTAGCCAAAGACATTGCATTAGAACATAAGGACTTTTTAGGTTCAGTGCTTTATTTTCCAAATTATTGAACTAGTTTTCAGAGGATTTTACCATTCAGAAGGACAAAATATTATAAAGGTACACATCAATGTTTTCATGAAATATAAATATTTTAATTTTTTAGTTTTTATTTAAATTCATGTTAATTAACATAACGTGTAATATTAGCTTCAGGTGTACAATTTAGTGATTAAACACATTCATATATCATCCAGTACTCATCACAAGTGCACTCCTTAATTCCCATCACCGATTTAACCCATTTCCCCACCCACGTCCCCTCTGGTAACTCTCAGTTTGTTCTCTATAGTTAAGAGTCTGTTTCTTGGTTTGCCTCTCTCTTGTTTTCTCTCCTTTGCTCTTTTGTTTTTTAAATTCCACATATGAGTGAAATCCTATGGAATTTTTCTTTCCCTATTTTGCCTAGCCTAATACTCTCTAACATCAACCATGTTGTTACAAATGGCAAGATTCCATTCTTTTTTATGGTTAATATTTTATATATATTCCCTCTCCCCCCTCTCTCCTGTCTCTCTTTCTCTTTCTCCCTCTCTCCCAAACCATACTATGATTTGGCTATGGTAGTTAGTGCTGCTATGAACATCAGAGTGCATATATCCTTTGAATTAGTATTTTTGTGTTCTTTGGGTAAATACCTAGTAGTGTGATTGCTGGATCATAGGGTAATTCTGTTTTTAACTTTATAAGGAAACTCCATACTGTTTTCCACACCAGTTTGCATTCCCACCAACAGTTCAAGAGAGTTCCTTTTTCTCCACATCCTCATCAACATTTCCTGTTTTTTTTGTTGTTGACTTGACATTCTGACAGGTGCGAGGTGTTATCTTATTGTAGATTTATTTATTTATTTGTTTGTTTGTTTGTTTGTTTGTTTTTATGAGAGAGACAGAAAGACAGACAGACAGACAGACAGAGGGAGAGAGAATCTTAAGCAGGCTTCACACCCAGCACGAAGACCTACATGGGACTCTATCTCATAACCATCAGATCATTACCTGAGCTGAAACCAAGAGTTGGACACTTAACCAATGCACCATCCATGCATCCCTCTTACTGTAATTTTGATTTGCTTTCTCTGATGTGTGATGTGGAGTGATGAGCATATTTTCATGTGTCTGTTGGTCATTTATACAAATGGGAAATTTATAAATTTATACAAATTTATACATTTGGGAAAATGTCTATTCATGCCTTCTATTCATTTTTTATTTGGATTGTTTGGTTTTTAGATGTTGGATATTTTAAGTTCTTTATATAGTGTGGATACTAACCCTTTATTAGATATGTCATTTGCAAATGTCTTCTCCCACTCTGTAGGTTGCCTTTTAGTTTTGTTGATTGTTTCCTTCACTGTGCTGAAACTTTTTACTTTGATGTAGTTGCAATAGTTTATTACGTATTTTGTTTCTCTTGCCTCAGGAGACATATCTAGAGAAAAGTTCCTACGGCTGATGTCAAAGAAGTTATTGCCTGTGTTCTATTCTAGGATTTTTATGGTTTCTAGCCTCACATTTAGGTCTTTAGTACATTATTAATTTATTTCTGTGAATGGGGTAAAAAAGTGATCCTGTTTCATTCTTTTGCATGTACAGTTCAGTTTTCTCAGCATCATTTGTTAAGGAGACATTCATTCTTCTTCCCATTGAATATTCTTTCCTGTTTTATCAAAGATTAATTGACCATTTAATTGTGAGTTCATTTATGGGTTTTCTGTTCTGTTCTATTGATCTATGTGTCTATTTTTGTGCCAGTACCATACTGCTTAGATTACTATGGCATTGTAATATAATTTGAAGTCTGGAATTACTATGCTTCCATTTTTGTTTTTCTTTTTCAGTGTTGCTTTGGCTATTCAGGATCTTTTGTAATTCCATACAAATTTTAGGATTGTCTGTTCTAGGTCTGAGGAAAATGTTGTTGATATTTTAAGAGGGCCTACATTAAATGTGCATATTGCTTTAGGCAGTATGGGCATTTTATTACATATTTCTTGGTGTCATCTTCAATTTCTTTCATCAATAAAGGTACACATCAATTTTTAATATGAAGTCTACTTTATCAGAGGGTGGTCTACTTGTTTCTACAATTGGGAAAGGGCTGCCCCTACTAGCTATTATATTAGAGGACTGCTGGCAGTGTGCTCAGTCTTTAGATCAGCTTCTCAATGAGCAGTACAGACATGAGTAGAGATCTATCAAAATGCTCTTCATTCCTTACCAAACATTTGGTTTGGGTTTTTAAAATTTTTTTAAGGTTATTTCTTTTGAGAGAGAGAGTGTGTGTACGCATGTGCAAGTTGGGGAGGGGCAGTGAGAGGAGAGAAAGAAGGAGTAAGAGAATCCCAGGCAGGCTCCACGCTTCGTGTGGAGCCTGATGCAGGGCTCAATCTCATGACCGTAAGATCATGCCCTGAGCTAATATCAAGAGTTGGACGCTTAACCGACTGAGCCACTCAGGTGTTCCCCTTCACAAACATTTCAGACCGTGAGGGTACAGTGAGCAGGGTATATATATTTAAGAAGGCATATTGAATATTATAATAGATTTTTAAGACATTACAATGAAATTACAGCTGTAAAAACTAGCAAAATCTTGACTCATGTCAGTATTCACAGATAAAATTGTGGTTTCAACTAGGAGGCAGAAGACATACCATTTCTAGAGGCCATCACATTTTTCTTTAGTTTTCAGAGCTATTGGACACATGGATTTAACAAGAAGAAACATATTTTTTGAGAAGCAGGACTTGAGATGATTTTTAAATCAGCCCTAAACATTCTTAGTACTGTGACTTACGGTTCAGGCTTTGTACCTTGACTCCTGAACATACCAGACTGCTTGCTTTCCCTTTTCTTTTCTTTTCTTTTCTTTTCTTTTCTTTTCTTTTCTTTTCTTTTCTTTCTTTCTTTTCTTTTCTTTTCTTTTCTTTCTTTTCTTTTCTTTCTTTTCTTTCTTTTCTTTTCTTTTCTTTCTTTTCTTTTCTTTCTTTCTTTCTTTCTTTTCTTTTCTTTCTTTCTTTTCTTTTCTTTCTTTTCTTTTCTTTTCTCTTTTCTTTCCTTCCTTCCTTCCTTCCTTCCTTCCTTTCTTTCTCTCTCTCTCTTTTCTTTCTTTTCTTTTCTTTTCTTTTTTCTTTTCTTTCTTTCCCCCTCAGAGTTTTGCAGGAATTCTAGGAACCCTGGCCAGATGGGAAAATACACTTTGCTGGAGATTCCTGAGATGATTCTAAAGCCCTCCTGAAATAAACAGCAGTACAGCAGTAAATTTTGAAGATAACATCTGCAGGGGAAAATATTTCTATGAGACACCCTGTGACTAGTAAGTCTCTGTGTTATTTGAAAATGAAAGGAAAATGAGATCTGGAAGCCCAAAAAAATCACAAATGTTTTGGTAGCCGGTATGCAGTGGTATGGTGGGCTTGGGCTCATGACAATTTACAAGAATCTGCTGTGAACATCTCTACCCAGTAGCTTGAAATCAGTCATGATAGGATTCGTTATCCCACAGAAATAACAAATGCTACAAATCAATCCTCTCACTGCTTCCAAACATGACTGTTAGACATTTACTAACATTTATGGAGGAGACGAGTATTGCCTAAGGACCTTTATTTTGAGTCTTTTGGGTAATAAGACTGCCATGGTTTACTGTTTTATTCAGTAAGTTTCTATATAAGGTTTGTGGTAGAGATACTGTTTTCAACTTGATTAAAATGGTGTCCCTGCAAGGTTTTGTGGTTTAAGGATTGGGTCTATGTTTTTATGCCTGGCAGAGAAAGGTCTTAGGGACTATGAGGTACGAGTGTTTAACCAGGTACTTACCAACTGGTACCATGCTCTCAGCTCTTAATACTGACAGGGTTTCCTCAGCAGGGGTTCCATATTCATTGGAATGTGATTGCAATACTCATGCACCAAATCTCCCTCGAACTTTTGACTCTTCCCCTTTGATATTCATTTTATCTCTTCTCTCATCCATAGGCACAAAGCCATGCATCAGAATTGGTTCTCCTCCCCCGCCTCTCTCTAACAGCCTTATTGAGATATAATTGACATATGAAGAACTGCACATATTTAATGTGTATAATTTAAACATATGCAAACACTCAGGATACCATCGCCATCAAGGTAGTAGACCTCTTGAGCACCTTCCAAAATTTCCTTATGTCCCTTTGTTTGTTTGTTGAGGTTTTTTGTGCTCAAGGAGACTTGATATGAGAATTACCCTGAAGTAACTCTGGAAAACAGTGTGAGTTCCCTCCAAAGATTCAAGGTAGAACTATTGTATGACCCAGCAATCTCACTTCAGAATATCTAGCCAAAAGAATTGAAATTAGGCTCCTGAAGAGATATCTGCACTCCCATGTTCATGCAGCATTATTCACAATAAGCAAGATATGAAAACCCAAGTGCCCACCAACTGATGAATGGATTTTAAAACATGGTATATACACACAATGGAATATTATTCAGCCTTACAAAAGGAAGAAATTGTACCATGTGTGATATGGATGAACCTGGAGGACTTTATGCTAAGTGAAATAAGCCCATTGCAGAAGGACACATACTTGCATGATTCTCCTTATACGAGGAATCTAAACTCCCTACTCAAACCCAGTCAAACTCTGGGGTGTCTGAGTGGCTGTCATTTAAGCATCTGACTTTGGCTCAGGTCATGATGTTGTGGTTCATGAGGTCAAGCCCCACATCAGGATCTCTGCTGTCAGTGCAGATCCAGCTTTGGATCTTGTCTCCCTCTCTCTCTGCCCCTCCCCCACACCTGCTCTCTCAAGAATAAATAAATACATTTTTAAAGAGTAAATAAATAATTTTTTTAATAGTCAAAATCGTAAAAGCAGACAATACAATAGTGGTTTCTAGGGTTTGGGGGAAATGGGGAGTTTTTGTTCAATGGGTATAAAGTTTCAGTTATGCTAGACGAATATATTGTAGAAATCTGCTGTGCAGCCTAGTACCTATAAGTGATGAAATGGTGTTGTGTACTCATCCATCTCTTACACAACCACTCAACTTTATTCCTCTCCTAGGGAAATATGATTGTGTACCATCAGCCACAGAGAAAAGTCATTTGGTAATTATGTGGTTGAATTGACTGAGCTAAGTAATAGTGTTAGGGAAGAATAATGCCTCTTGTCTTTGCAGGGTGATGATATTGGACTCTCAGCTATATCAGGGACCTGGGATAAATCAATTTGTTCCTGACATATGTAAAATGTACAACAGAATAAACCCTCATGAAAATAAAACTCTATGCAAAAGTCAACGCAATCCTGGGCACATTCAGAAAGATGTTAGGAACCAATAAGAAAACTGTGCCCTGGCCTCAATCAAAACCCCATCTGGAGTTCTGTATGTAGTTATGCTGCTTCCCTCAGAAAAGCTGACATAGGATGGGGAACATCCCAACAGGGACAATCCACATGATAAAGGAGATATGGGAGGTATTGGGAGAGGTCTCCTATACGGACTGGAATCAGGAAGGCAGGGAGGAGTGAAAATCAACAGCTCCTGCCTTACTAGGATAAGAAAATGTAGGTCAAATGAAAGGAATAATATTTCAGACAATAGGGGGCAAATTTATGGGAATTTTAACCTGAAAGGTAACAGAATCAAAAAGATTTAAATAAATTTAAAAGTTGACAAGGATACAAAGGAAGAAAACTCTCAACCATATTCCTTTCTGAGGAGGAATTTAGAATAAATTTCATCCTCTTCATCAATTATGCTTCTCTTTCCTGAACAAAATAGATGATGGCCATTATGCATACAGAAATTCCTATGGTATATACAAAGAAATGGAGCTCACCCTTTCCTGGAACATCAAATTAAGAAATATTATCCAGAATTAAGAGCAATCTTTGTTACCCTTGGAAATAATAATCTAACACTTCTTCATAGGTGAGTAATGCATGATTCTTTTCCAAAATCAACAATCAACCACAAACCTTTGGCTAGTCTAGAAAAGGTTTAAAGGATTAAGAATATTAGAACAGACTTAGAATAGCAAGTGTTCCAGCCCACATGCCTACACAAGACCACTCTATACTTTTAGAGAAAATGACCTGTATATGGCCAAGGACACCATTTTATTCTCCTTAATCTATCACATAAATTATCTCTTGTGTCTGTTAAATTATGTGCAGTTTATCCCTCTAAAGTCGCTTAACCTGCATCCTGGTACATTCTATCCATGCAGAAGTTTTTCTGTTCCCACTAGAATCTAAACAGAGAACAGAATATAACACTGTTGAATGAAAGCAGGGAGACAACAATCTAAATGCTAATGGACTGTATTTCTAAGGTCTTAGCCCAGAGATGGCAAAGTACAAGATAAGTTAGCTTCTGTGTGCATATGACAAAGCTAGAGCAAAGTGGGGCAAGAGAGCCCAAATGTGTATGTAGTTTCCTAAAATCCAGTGGAGCAAGCAACTTAATGCCCTGAACCAACGTGTTTCCTGTTGGCTCAATGGCTGATGACACATTGTCTAACAGGGTGGCAATAGGGAAAAGGAATGCTTCCAGGCCTTCTTTTGTTTGATTTCTACCTTTCTATTCTCCAGTGCCATCTATGGTGTGGTTCTCAAATTTGACTCCGCATTGGAATCCTCTGGGGAGTTTTAGAAACTAACAATGTCTTGGCTCCATTGACAGATTCTGATGAAATTAGAATTCGAATTCTGATGTAATTAGAGGTTCAGCCTAGGCATCAGGATTTTTAAAAGCTCCACAGTTGGTTACAACAGTGGCTAAAATTGAGAGTCACTGATTTATAGGAATTAAGAGATGGTCTAGGTAGTGCTTCTCAAATTTGAATGTATGAATCACCTGTGGATCTTATAAAAATATGGGTTTTCACTCACCAGGTCTGAGGTGGGGCCTAAGATTCTGGGGCCTAAGATTTCTAACAAGCTCCCCAGGGATGCTGAGGCGTATGTGGTCTGGGAACCAGATTTGGATTAACAGGACCCTGGAGCAGTGATCATTAAATTCCTGAAGCAGCATCCACATCACCGAGGAACTTGCTTAGAAATACAAGTTCTCGAGCCCAACACCAGACCTGTTGAATCAGAAACTGTGGGGTGGGGATGAACAGCAATCTGCCCTTGTTTTCCCTTTTCTCTCTCTCCCCCCGCCTCTCTCTCTCTCTCTCTCTCTCTCTCTCTGTCTCTCTTTTAAGAGGCTTCATGCCCAGCACAGAGCCCAGTGCTAGGAGTACCACCCTGAGATTAAGACCTGAGCTGAGATCAAGAGTCTGATGCTTAACCAACTGAGCCACCCAGGTGCCCAGAAATCTGTTCTTTTAACAACAGCTTTGGGTAGTTCTCATGTGAGCTAAAGTTTGAAACCACTGGTCAGAACTTTCATTCAAAGTGTGGTTATCAGACCAGAAGCATCGACATCAGCATCACCAAGGACGTTTTTTGTTTGTTTTAAAGGTGCGTGTGTGTTTTATTTTTGAGAGAGAAAGAGCACACAAGCGAGGGATGGACAGAGAAATAGAGGGACAGGGGACCCAAAGAGGGCTCCGTGCTGACACAGCAGAGAGCCTGATGCAGGGCTAGAACTCATGAACAAAGGGGGAGATCATAACCTGAACCAAAGTTGGATGCTCAACTGACTGAGCCACCAAGGCACCCCCACTGAGGACTCTCTAAGGTGAATGCAGGATTTCAGACTTGCTGAATCTGAATCTACATTTTAATAACATCCTCGGTGATTTCTATACATATTCAAGTGTAAGAGGCACAAGACTCAGCAAATTTCCTCCTCCGACCCTTGCCCAGAACAATTGATGATAAAACATCCATTTGAAAAGAAATTTAACAATATTGATTATAATTGTGATAATATGTGGCAGATTTCTTTTTAATTATTAAAAATAATCTTGTTTATAGTGACAAGCTTTAAAATCTGGCAAAGCCTAATCAAACAAATAGAAACCACACATGATCCTACCATATGGAAAAAACTATTAATAACTGTTTATTCTTCCATCAAATAACAGTGTTTCTAAAGAGAGAATAAAAATAAATTATTGAGAGAGATCATTTTATCCTGCTCAAACAGAAACTTGGCGATGTTTTAACTGCATCTTACACCCATTAGATTTTGCCCAATGTGGCAAAAATATGAAGCTCTTGTTTAAGATAATGTGTGTTACTAAAGGAAATAACATCAAATCCAGTTCCTACGGTCATCTTGGCAATATGCAACCTCCTTGCCATGATTCAGAATGCTGAAACCAAGTTATTCTGTTCTGCTCCTAAGTTAGAATTTCAGAACTCATGGACTTAAAAAGACCAACCAGTAATGAAAAACAGGGCAGCCTCATTTAAGTTACCAGCAGTGAATAAATTCCCAGAAAGTTGAAACACTGATGTGTACTGGTGACCTTTAAATACATAATGAGTAAATAGTTTGGAAAAACAGTGATTCACATGGGTCTCAAATGTATTCTCTTTCAATGTATAGCAGGTCAGCTTGTTTTCTGTGAGAGAAGTCAGATTGTTCAAATTTTAAGAAACTTGGCTGCCTAGGTCTGCTACATCCAGAGCTGTCAAATCAGAAACCTAGCAAAGGAAATGGGAACTTGCACGTAGAAACCAAGATTCCCAGCTCCATCACACTAAGCCAGACAAGGGAAAGCTAAGAACTTAAACTTTTTTTGATGGCTTTTTCTCTAGAAGACTGTTAGGGTATCAAACTGTGAGAAAGAAACTACTCTGGCTGTCTATCAGCACTGGAAGGAGCAGCTGGAGCAAGAAATCTATTGCTTCTGTGCAAAGAGAAGAACTGAACATAGTGGTAGGAAGTAAGATGGTTTGAAAACTAAAAGATGGAGAATTTTGGAGAGTCAGGGTTGGACATTAGAGTAGGAAGGACATATTGTAGGCTGTACCTCTCAAGGAGGCGAGACAAGTCACTCTGATGCCTTTGGAAAGTGTGTGAGACTGTGTCTATTTTTTAGTGAAATAGTGGCTCTGCATTTACATATTGGCATACATATGGTTTTGCTATAAGGCACTTTTTCATGATCCTTTATATTATGGTAATCCATATTAGTTTAAATTCTACGTATAAGTAGATTTGTATAGTCAAATGAATTTCATATCAGACGAGTAAAAGAATACAAAATAGTTTTAGAAAAAGGTCATTGGTTTGTAAGAACCTGCGAAGGTGATTGAGGGGATTATCTTATCATCAATATAAATATAAATATGGGCATAGAAACTTCATTGTTGAGATGTTCTATGTTCAACACCACAACAATGTTAGTTTTTCCCCCAATTTGGAAGATATTTTTGAGATGCTGATTGAAAACCAGTTCATGTGACATGTATAATAATTTTGGAAATCAAAACTGAGATAGCAACAGAGATTTGGAGACAGACAAACAGTAAAGAAGTGACATTAATATAAAATGTTATGAGCCAAAATAAAACAAAAACAAAAAAAAAACAAAAGCATGATTTCAGTACAACCCCAACTTGAAAGTCCCAGAGATAGCTTTTGACATACACTGGGCCCCATCTCACATAGGTCACTTTATCCAGAGAGCTTTAAAGTTAAGGATATACTTACTCACTATATGGAGGTTAGCTCCATATAAAATTAGAGTAGTCTAGAGGGGTATATTTTACAAATATAACAAATATTACTCTCCAGTTAGTTTCAGAGTGGGGAAAAATTTAACAAGCCCCTTAAATAATTTTGGGAGGTGGGAGGTACTTTCACATTGTCACATTACCCATTTTTCTTTTTGTCACTCATGTAATTAAGTACCTTAATCACGCAAAATAACAATAATATGTAAAACAATATTGAACTGTGTTCAAGGTCTAAAAGAAATTTAAAAAGGAGGTGTCACAGCACTGCTTTGTTGAAGGTGAATGCTTGTAAAATTTCAATATTGTGTCCCTGCTAATGGCCAGGTAGCAGAACATGAGGGATTCTGACCCAACATCGCAGTGCACTTCATTTCCCCCACACAGTGGCTATGTTAGGACAGGAAAATACTAGAATCCAAATAGGAACTCCTCAGGAACAGAGTTCTTAAAGGTCAAAAGACAAAATGGGATCACTCCATACTTTTGAGACACCTAACACAGTAGCCCACCACATCAGTTTGGAGACACAAGAGATTCTTAAGAGGACTGGAAAAATGGCTGAGACTTCCAGGGCCTCCAATCAGTTACAGTGTCAGTCACCCCATTTTCTTACCCAGTGGTTCTTAGCTCTACATTAGAATCACCCAGAGAGCTTTCAAAATAGAATCTGATGCTCATCTTGTATCTCCAGCCAATCAAATAAAAATTTCTGTGATTGGAACCAAGACATTCGTATTTTCAAATCACCCTTTGGTGATTCAAGTGTTCACTCAAGGTTGAAAACTACTGCTTTAGCTATATCCCAAGAATGAAACTCAACACAAAGAATTGTAATAAACTTCTTAAATCACCTGTAGTAACTATTATCACTGTCATCTAGGGCTATCCAGTATGGCCCTTAAATTAAGTTCAGAATTTGCTGGGTTGGCCATTGGATCAGATGGGAAAAATCAGCTAAACAAAACACAATTCTTGGATGGAAATTTAGCTTTTTGCCAACCGCATGTTTGAGTATTTGTGGCCCAACTTCAAATGAAAACAGAAGTGTTTTTTTTTCTAACTAAATCATAATATTCACAATATACAGCTTGACTGACAGTGCTTGTGGGCAACTGAACAACTTAAGAGATTCCTTTTTTGCTTGAAAGTACACTGTGGACATTTATTTTATTCATTTCCAGAACAGGACTCTGAAAGCTGGGCTTGATTTTGCCTTAAACAATCTGTGGGATTTGGAGCACAAGCCAGACCTATCTAGATTTTAATGTTGTTGACTCTAACTAAAATAAGTTTGGACTGAATGATCTTAAAGATCATTTTCCATCTCTTAATGTTCCAATTCAATAATGTATAGTTTTCTCCCCCTTCCCAAGGCAAGTGCCCTCAAATCACTTAGATTCATATGGTGATACCATATATTTTCACTACTTAGGCCACATATTAATGGCAAAGAGTTACACAATAACTTGATTGTTTTGCGTGGTGTATAAGAAGTACCAAAAGTACTAAGCTTTTCACAAAGGACAGCACAAAGTTTAAGTGTCACCCATTCATTAAGTGTGAAGAGACATCTCCAGTAGAGACAAAGAGAATATCCGCTTTCTAATATAAACATCTCTTTTGTATAAAAAATTATTGTCTCAGGAGGCACTCACTGAAGGGAAATTACTGGCCCTGGAGGCAAAGATGTGATAAGATAATGATTTCTATTCTTGCATTTCGGCCAAATGGTAAATAAGTCACAAATGAAATAACTTTGGCACTATTAATTCTCAAAAGCAGATTTAGGCAGAGACTTCAATAAGCCTGAAATCAGCACTTAATTTTTCATTTTCTCTTTTCTGGGAGCCTTCAATGGAACAGTTTCAATTTTAAATTTAAGATATGTTGCCAAAAACTGATTGAAAAAACATGGTGCATGAAAAGATGTTTAGGTAGGTTTAAAAAAACCACAAAACCTGGATATGAACACTGCTTGAAAGGAAAATAACTTTTGCACCATACTTTTATAGACTTTAAATAGAAAAAGACTCCTTTCTTTAGACTTTGGTATAACTTGATGCCTAAAAATATATATTTTTTTGCTGTTGATATTTTGAGAAGTGTAGGGAAAAGCTTGGAAGTTTAAGAACTTCATTTCAAATGGAAATACTTCGCATAGTTTCCACATTCTCTTTTCTTTTCCCATTTCCCTTAATAATATTGGATTTTGAAGTTATTCTGTCTTCATATTCTCCGACATGGATGATTTTGCCTTTAAACTGAGAAATTCAAAGAAATGATGATGAAAGAGTTATGTATATTCTACTCTACATTTTGCTAAGACTTCAGGTAACCTCTTCGTATTTGAGTGATAAAATTATTCCACCTGGAATTTCTTGAAATAAAATTACTATCTTAGGCTCAAAATAGATTGATGATATAAATATGATAAATATGGGAGTAAATAATTCTTTCACAACTACAAGACCTTATGGTGCCAAAAGAAGAAAACATTCCTCTTCAAATTTATTCCTATTCCATATTAAACAGGCTACTGACCAGAACTGAAACTAGATAAACAGGGATTGGATCTCCAATTCCAAATATGAGAGTTGCTTAAAAGGTAAGTTTTAACTACTCTAACCTAATCTGAATCCTTTTGAACCTGGCTTGTTAAAGTTAGAACTGGTTTGAACTAATTTGCATTGCATTGAACCATTTTCACCAATTTTCTCATGGTCTTAGCCTTGTCCAATGCCTGACTGTCAAATAAGACAATGCACTTTCTGCAAGAACGGTACACAGGCACGAAAATATAGAGATGAGATCAAAGGGGGAGGAGGCCAATATTAACTATAATTTTGTAGAAATATTGTGTGAAATGCAAGAGATGATCAGAATTTGGGGGCCAAAAGTCAAGTCAGGAAACCAGAGGCGGCATGAAACCTTTCTGAGCACTGGACACAACCCAGGTTCACTGAGAAAAACAGGGAAGTTACAGGTGATACCTGTAACACCTCCAATCTCAGAGGCAGAGTCTGTTCTGCTTCAGGCTGTGTAAAACTTTGCAAGTAATTATCCAAACTCTTCCAAGTGCTGCCTCTGAAATGAAGGCATGATGAGGTGCCCAGCATCCAAATAACAGTTTTGAGTATGCTGTACAGCTGAATGCTTTCTGTAGGAAGTGTACTGTTTTGTCTGAGATCAATAATGTCCTACAAAACGGTAAACTGGACCTTCATGGTCAGTCTGCCAGCACAACTATGATGGTGTCAAGAACTTTCAATGGAAGAGTATCAAAAATAAATTTTAACAATACCATTCTCCAAAGTGCTTAGGGATCAGGAATGCATGTGGTTTTTCAAGCATGCTTGATTCAGAAGCATCTGGAATCAATGTTAACCTGGTTCAGCAAAGTGAGTCATGGCACAGAAGGGTACCAATGTCCCTGGCAGCATGAGTGACCCTTCACTACACGCTGAGTTCTGCAGCTCTTACAGGGCAGTTCCAGAGCTCTACCAGGCAGCATTATCACAGAGTCTATATGGTGGCACCACCTTGCCTTTTGTTTCCTCAGCTTCAAAAATGTCGCACCAATACATAGGCTTGCCTTAGAACTAAGACCTCCAACCCTGTTTAAATAAGTAAGGACTATTTTGAGATAAGCGCATCGAAGGTTTAAAATGTTGAACTAAAATATTAACTTGAGCTAGTTCTTAAAGACAATCCCAGGTTTGTTGTTCTTGAATAAATAAGTACACCTGAAGAGGTATGATAGATTATAATGCTGAACGCTTACCTCAGGGAAGGTGGTTATTAACACAGAAATGAGTGAATCAGAGACCATGTTGAATGCCTACTCTACAAAAGGCCTCCTTGCTGGCCTTCTCCTACTGAACAACAGGCTTTATCACATTTGCCCAAGTTTCAAATTTCAAGATCTTTCTAAACCACTATTTGTTCTTGTATGTCACTTTCAATTTGATGTTTAACATCTGTTGCCTGTTTATAGGAAATACATGCACGCGGCACTGCTTATATGCAACATGTAGGTTTACTATAACAGATTTCATCAAGTGGGAATTAAGTCAAGGTGAACTTTTATTTAAGGTCATGTGTTTATTTCAAATCATTTTGCTGATGACATAATAATTGCAGGCTGATCAAATAAAATGATCTCAAGCTATTCCAGGCAAGAAAAATCATGACCATTGTTCCTTTCTCAGTAATATCAATTTCACTTAAGAAAAGATTGTTTTTATTTGTTTCAAAAACTAAAACAAACTGCTGACTTCAAGCCTTAAAATTATTCATAGATTTGTGGGACCCAAACCAGACTGCCACGTGCATCACACAGGTACTGGGAGAGAAATGAGATTTTAAAGAACTTCCTATATGTGAAATAAACATTATAACTTTGTCATATGAGTTGATAATGGTACAGAAGTAATTTAAACCTGCTTTACAAATTGGGAGGATCTAATATGTAGAGTGATTCTCTGTTGAAAATGGGAGTAAGTGCTACTTTTAAAATTGAGGGGCTTTTGCTGAATTGAAGATTCATTGTATTCTTTCCCCTTGCCCAAAGAAACTAGTACTAAGTTCAAAGAAACAAGCAAATATTTGAGTATGCATTAAAATAAGGGTTATGCCAATCATGTTTGGGGAGCTGTCAGGCTTACCTTCTCCTGATTGGATGTGATAGGTGGGGTCATGATAGGGAGAATGCAAGAAGGGAATTTCACGGCCAAAACCTCAGGGCTCTGCTCTCCTGAAATCATCCATCTGGGAGCCTCAAGTCCCAGAAATCCCTCCAACACAATCCCAGCCTCAAAAGAAGAATGGAGCATGAAGCTCAGGAACGGTTTGAAGCAGCCTCCGCCCAAAGTGTCCCAATTAATCCCTAGGTTCTGTCCTCATGTACTATTCTAACCATTGTTATTATATTCTCCAAGCTAATTTATATAGTCCATATTATGGGTTTAATTTGTTTCTGTGACAAATTATTTTCTTTTTAACTCTAAGTTTTCTTTTCTTTCATCTTTTAGTTTCCAGTTTTTATGGTCCCATCTAACTTTTGCCATATTTTATTCATTCCTGACTTTATTCTTGCCATTTTATAGGGCTTATTTTATGCCACTTTATCTTACTGGTTTATTTGATTATGTTATCTTTGTTATTTTTATCATCTAAGATATCATTCTTGTTTTCTTTCAAATATTACTCAACTTTTACAAATGGCAGGCAGAAATATTGGCTAAAAGGATGCATCTTGGAGGTCAATCTAGGCCCTAAACAAGGAATGTTGAGAGATATTTTTCCCTCTTCAAGGTTATATGACGTCTCTTCCAGAGCTCCACAATTAATTCCTGAATTCCCACCGAAGATAAATCTTTTGGTTGTGAAATAAGTCTGAAAAGAGAGTTTGACTACCATCCTGAACCCTTTATGCGAAGTAACCCAAGCAGCCTACAATCCAAAAATATCCTGTCAGCATAAAGATGATACACCCCTGTGGATAGTACACATGAAAACCAAATTACAGTAGCCTTCTCTCACAGATTAGCCAATCCATTTAAAGAAACTGAGAAAACTTTATCATTTCTGTTCTATAAAACTGTTGGATTCTGGGTAAATTCTGGGGAAAACCCCTGTTTATCAGGAGAAAGAAGGCCACAGGAGTTGCAACCAGAAGGAAGTCAGGCAGTTCAAGTTAAGGAAAGAAATTGGCTCACATTTTCCAGATTACATCTCTTTTTTTCTTTAAAAAAATTTTTTTTAGTTTATTTTATCTGTTTTGAGAAAGACAGAGAGGGAGTGGGGGAGAGGCTGAGAGAGAGGGAGACAGAGAATCCCAAGCAGGCTCTGCACAGTTAGCACGGAGCCTGATGCAGGGCTCGAATTCACGAACCGTGAGATGATGACCTGAGCCAAAACCAAAGGCTGGACACTTAACCAAATGAGCCACCCACGCACCTGTATTTTTTCTTCTATAAGGAGAATGGCTTCATTGTTTTTTCTCTTGCTACTTCAATAGAATAGGATAGGATAATATAGAGAATTCAAATGACAAAGTTCTAAGCAAGCAAGTGAAAACTCACTCGATATGCTGCCACCCTGAAATAATCACCATTGACATTTCATGCCCATCTTTTCATCTGTCTCGTTATGCACAAATACCCATGGACATATGTCATTTTAGATCAATGACATTATATCTTATGTGCTTTTTAAAGATGTCTTCTGAGGGGCGCCTGGGTGGCTCAGTCGGTTAAGCGGCCGACTTTGGCTCAGGTCATGATCTCGCGGTCCGTGAGTTTGAGCCCCGCATCAGGCTCTGTGCTGACAGCTCAGAGCCTGGAGCCTGTTTCAGATTCTGTGTCTCCCTCTCCCTGACCCTCCCCTGTTCATGCTTTGTCTCTCTCTGTCTCAAAAATAAATAAACATTAAAAAAATTTTTTTAAATAAATAATAAACATGTCTTCTGTTTTCTTATAATTTTTCATTTATTTATTTATTTATTTATTTTTATTTATTTATTTTGCTTATCTTACCCTTTCCCATTTCACTCTATTCTCTCAACCTCTCTATATATTCCTGACCGGCAACCCACGTTAACAAACTAGTTTAAAACTTCTATGTTTATATATATGCTCACAAGCACATATATACACGTGTGCATATGCATAGACATACATATGCCTCAGGAAAGGCTGGGTTACGCCACTATAACAAATGACCCCCAAATATAAACAACAGTGATTTCTTGATTATGATATATTCCCATTTTAGGTCAGCTGCATTTCTGCTCCTAGTTATCTTTACTCTTAGGTCCTGGCTCATGGGGAGGTTGTTGCAGTGATGGTGGCAGAAGGAAAAATATGGTGTTGCCACTGAGCTAAGATCTAGGCAAGAGGTACCCTGCCCTAGTCCACACTTTGGAAAGCACTGAGGTGGCCCTCCCCAGTATGTGCCTCCTAATGGGACAGGCAGTCTAAAGGGCCAAGGGCAATGCCCTCTCTATGTCCATGTGCCTCCCTGCCACACCGCTCTGGACTGTGCTGCAGGTATTGGGATCCTAGAATTCCTGCCCAAATGTGCTCTGTGGGTGGTCTCTTCCCTGAGTTCATCCCTCTGAGGGTAGACAAAATTGTAGGAGCATATACCCCTTTGCCTGAGAGTTAGTCAAAGGTTAGCTGTTTGTGGGGAATGTGGATGAAGCTTGAAAATATGGGTTGGCGTATTCACAGAAATGAGCTCAAGTCCCTCATGGTATGAAATAGGTGAAAATTAAGACCGGTACTTTATATTATTTCAGGAGGATAGTCAGTGTGGGGAACAGCTTAATAAATAAACCATATATTTCCCACTGAATTAAAATGTATTTTTTTTACATATAATTGGGATCACTTTTTGACTCTAGAAGAAGAAAATCTCTTCTACGTGTATGTCAAAACTACAATAATTTCACAGGTAGTTCTATTCTGTATTCTAATATCTGGTAAGGCAACTCCTCTCTCATTAATAATTATTTTCTTTTTCCAAAATATCATATGCTATTCTTGGATATTAATTTTCCACATAAATTTTAAGAATCACTTTATGCAATCCGTTACACAAAACTGTTTGATTCTAATAGGAATTGTATTACATTTATACAGCATATAAATATAACACTGATATTTTTGTTATTAGCAAACCCATCCAAGAATAAGTGTGCCTTCAACTAAGATTAACACTCTTCTGAACTTTAAAAAAATCTTTTTTTTTAAACATTTATTATTGAGAGACAGAGAGACAGAGCATGAGCATGGAAGGGGCAGAGAGAGGAAGAGACACAGAATACGAAGCAGGCTCCAGGCTCTGAGCTGTCAGCACAGAACCCGATGCGGGGCTTGAACTCACAAACCACGATATCATGACCTGAGTGAAGTCGGACGCTTAAACAACTGAGCCACCCAGGCACCCCTAAAAAATTTCTATACAACTCGCCCTGAATTTTTCTAGTTAAATTTAGTGCTAAATATTTTTATAGTTTTCATTACTATTTTGTTTTTTTTTTAACGTTTTTATTTATTTTTGAGACAGAGAGAGACAGAGCATGAACGGGGGAGGGTCAGAGAGAGAGGGAGACACAGAATCTGAAACAGGCTCCAGGCTCTGAGCAGTCAGCACAGAGCCTGACGCGGGGCTCGAACTCACGGACCGCGAGATCATGACCTGAGCCAAAGTCGGACGCTTAACCGACTGAGCCACCCAGGCGCCACTTCATTACTATTTTGAATGAAATGTTTCCCATTTCATCTCCATATTTTTATTGCTACTATAAAGAAAACATTCTTCACTTTTCCTTGTTTTACTACATTTGTTAGGACCATCAATACAATGACAAAAGCTGTCAAACTATCTAATCTCTGACTTTAATTGAAATATATTTTTACCATATAGAAAGATGTTAGCTGTTGGTTTCTGATGAATGATCTTTATTTCACTCAAATTATTTATATTCTTTCTCTACTTTGAGAACTGTTGCTGAACTATAGTCTCATTCTGGCAACTATAGTTCTTTTTCTGCCTTGTATTCTATAGGGTCAAGGTCAGCTCCAAGGAGCAGATAACCAAAAGTAGCAGTGGCTTAAAACATAGAGAAGTTTATTTTCCTGTGTTGTACAAAGGTGGTAAGTCAAGAACTGGTAGGACAAACCCACAATCATTGGGACTCGCTCTCCTATTATTTATTCTGCCACCTCAACATGTGGTGCCATGGCTGCCTCGAGGTCGACTACCATATATTAATTCCAGCCAACGGGAAGACAAAGATAAAAAAAGGAAAGGGCAAGTTTTCTTTCGATAAACCTTGCAAAAAGATGCATATACTACTTTTTCTTGCATTACATTTGTCGGAACTTGGTCATGTCATATGGCCATGCCTAAATGCATGGGAGACTGGGAAATACAGCTTTCCACTCTGTTTTTCCTGCCATTTGTGGTTTTAATTTTTTTAATGTTATTTTTTATTGAGAGACAGAGAGACAAAGAGCATGAGCATGGGAGGGGCAGACAGAGGGGGAGACACAGAATCTGAAAACAGGCTCCAGGCTCTTGAGCTATCAGCACAGAACCCACCGCGGGACTGGAACCCACAAACTGCAAGCCTGAGCTGAAGTCGGATGCTTAACTGACTGAGCCACCCAGGCGCCCAGGCCTTTTGTGGTTTTAAATAAGTATTTTATAAGTTCCATTTTCTCTCCTTTGTTAACATATTGATTATTTTTCTTTTTTTAACTTTTTTTTTAGTGGTGGCCCTGCAGTTTGTAATATATATTTACAACAAACCCAAGTCTACTTTCAGATAGCACTCTACCACTTCACAGGTAGTATAAGTCCTGATCATTACAAAATAATCCTAATTCTTCCTGTCTGTTCTTTGTGTCATTGCTATCATTCCTTGCACTTATATATAGGATACATAAGCATATAAATATACATATGCACCAAAGATATATACATAAGCATACTGATATTATTATTTTGAACAAACTTATCTGTTAGATCAATTAAAAAGAAAAGCTTTTATTTACTTATTTATTTTTAATTTTTTTAATGTTCATTTATTTTTGAGAGAGAAAAAGAGACAGAGCATGAGCAGGGAAAGGGCAGAGAGAGAGAGGGAGTCACAGAATCTGAAGCAGGTTCCAGGCTTCCAGCCATTAGCACAGAGCCCCATGCAGGGCAGGAACCCACTAACTGAACTGTGAGATCACGACCTGAGCCGAAGTCAGTCGCTTAACTGACTGAGCCACCCAGGTGCCCTATTTATTTATTTTTTTAAGTTCACTTATTCTGAGAAACAGTGCAAGTGGGGGAGGGGCAATCAGAGAGGGAGGGAGAGAGAAAGAGGGGGGGGGAGAGAGAGAGAGAGACAGAGAGAGAGACAGAGAGAATCCCAACCAGGCTCTGTGCCGTGAGCATAGATCCCAACACGGGATTGAACTCACAAAATTGTGATACCATGACCTCAGCCAAAACCAAGAGTTGGATGCTTAACCAACTGAGCCACCCAAGCACCTCAAAAGTTTTTATTTTACCTCCATGTATTTCTTCTCCAATGCTCATCCCCTTTATGTAGATATGAGTTTCGGACTTCCATTACTCTTTCTCTACCTTGGTGGATTTCTGTTGTGTTTTCTTTTCCTCTCTCAACACTTGAAATACTTCACTCTCTTCTTATTTGCTCTCTCTTATCTCTTAGAAGTTGGTTATTATTCTTATATTTGTTCCTCCATAGATAAGCTGTTTTTTTTTCTTTCTCTAGCTTCTTTCAGCATTTTTCTTTCTCTTTGATTTTCTGTAGGTTGCAATAATATGCCTAGGTGTAGTTTTTGGCATTTATCCTGCCTGATGTTCTCTGAGCTTCCTGTGGCTTGGTTCCTGGCATTGATTTAGCGAAATTCTTAGTCATTATTATTGCACATATTTCTTCTGATCCTTTCTCTCTTTTTTCTCCTCTGGTATTCCCATTACATATACATTACACCTTTTGTAATTGTCCCACGGTTTTTACCTATTCTGTTCTGTTTTTCAGTCTTCTCTTTGCTTTTCTATTAACATATCCCCAAACACAGAGATTCTTTCCTCAGCTGTGTCCAGTCTACTAATAAACTCATTAAATGCATTCTTCACTTTGATTAGTGTGTTTTTAGCTCTAGGATTTCTTTTTGTTTTTTGCTTACACTTCCCATCTCTGTTTACATTGTTCATCTGTTCCTACATGCTGTCTACCTATCCAGGAGAACCCTTAGCACATTCATCATAATTATTTTAAATTCATATCCTGATAATTTCAACATACCTTCCATCCTGGTTCTGATGCTTGCTCTGTCTCTTCTAATAGTGTACTGTTTTGCTGTTGTTTTGTGTTTTGTTTTTGTTTGCCTTTTGGAATGCCTGATAATTTTTTCTTGATAGTCAGACATGATGTACTGAGTAAAAGGAACTCCTGTAAATAGGCTTTTAGAAATGCTGTGATGAGATGGTGGGGGAGGGGAAGTGTTCTAAAATCCTGTGATTAGGTCTCTCCCGGTGAGCCTGAGCCTTCCGACTGTGAACTTCACAAGTGTGCCTTAGCTTTTTTCTCCTGCCTAGGTGGTTCAGGATGGCTAGAGTGGGCTGGAGTTGGATATTCCCCTTCCACCAGGTCAGTTAGGCTCTGGTTAACTTGTTTCCTGTGAGTACAGTCCTTGTTAAGAACAGAGGGCTCTGACCAATTTCAAAATGGTTCCTTTTCTCCCCGCAACCCTGACAAAAGCAAAAGGGGATTTTGGTGGGAACCTGGTGAAGCTCCTAAAAGTTAATCTCACAATATTGGTTATGGTGGGGTGGGAGAGCTTTTTACTGGGTTCACCTGGAATTTTTAACTCTCAGATTTGTCCACACTGAACCTCTAGCAATTATACTACAGCTCAGCACTGGTTCCTGCAGCCCTTTCTGCTTGTGAGTCTGCTCAGGTAAGTGGCGGCACCCTGAACTCACCTGTCTCTCCAGTTTCTGGGGCCATGGTGTGCCCTGTGGCCTCCCCTCTCTTATGGATCCAAGTACAGTTGTTAGTGTTTCAGTCTTTACTTGCTGTCAGTGTGGAATAGCAACTTTCTTACAGGTGGAACTAGAAGTTGGACATCAGTAATGCATTCTTTATTCTGGGAAACCACATACTTGGCTAGAAATGACGTTTTTGTTATCATCGAAGATGTGTAGAACAGGTACTAAGGTACAACTGACAGCTACTCTCATAATTATTTACTTTGGATTTTTATTCTTTAAGTTGTTTATTGCAATGAACTATATAGAGAGGTTTCCTGATCTGAAAATTCTTGGAATGAAAGTTACTTAGTCATATTATAATATTTTCAATATATCTCCCTAAAAATATAAATTTCCAAATAGAACCCATGAGGTAGAAAGTATGAATATATCATTACTAAAGAAGATATTACTGACGCCTGGGTGGCTCAGGTCACGATCGCATGAGTTCGAGCCCCGCCTCAGGCTCCTTGCTGACAGCTCAGAGCCTGGAGCCTCCTTCACATGCTGTCCCTCTCTCTCTGCCCCTCCCCCTGCTCACATTCTGTCTCTCTCTCTCTCTCTCTCAAAAATAAATAAACATTAAAAAAAGAAAAATAAATAAAAAGATATTACACTACTTGTAAAAGTCCTCTATTAAAAAGATACCAGCACCACTTGGTTTTATGATTTAGTTCCACTGATACTTCAAAAATATAAAAATACACAATTCAAGTGTCATTTAGATCACTGTGGATCATAAAAAATGAAATCTTCCCAAACCATTTGATAAAAACATTATTTTTATACTAAAAACCTGTTAGAGAGTAATAAAAACTCTAGTTCTGACATAAATTTATATGCAAAACTTTTAAGTAAAATAATTATAATGTCCATAAAAAAATGTTGGTTTAGGAAGCAAGGGATGCTCCCACTAGGAATTTTTCGGGTGGACTTTATCATGATTTTTTTTCAATTCAATCTTCTGAATGCTGGGGTGAATGTGAAGTAATTTAAGCCATAGCTACCAATAACAGCTACAACCTATCTAAAAGCTTTGGAAAGTGGATGCTATTCCTCAACTTCTTATGATATTACTTAACTGCTTTAAGCTTCAATTTCTCCACTTATAAATTTGAAATAATAGTAGAGTTCTTGGAACAATTCAATGAGAACATGAGTGCAAGGTATCTATTATGTTTTTGGTGTATGATGAGTGCCCAATATTCTCAAATGCATTTTCCATTTCCTATAACAGAGAAGAATTTGTAATGCAAAGACCCTATCATAGTAACCTGTCTAAAACAATTTGCCAATAGAAAATTAATTCTTTCAATATCTTAGTTTTGAGTTTCTTTACTTTTCCAGCTTTATGAGTGAAAAACCTGGCAAAATAGGATAGCTATTTTTTTGTTTTTTGAGAAACAGAAAGACTCACAGCGTGAGCAGGGGAGGGGCAGAGACAGAGGCAGACACGAAATCTGAAGCAGGCTCCAGGCTCTGACCTGTCTGCACAGAACCCTACACGGGGCCTGAACACGAGATCATGACCTGAGTCGAAGTCAGACACTTAACCAACTGAATCATCCTGGCGCCTTTATTTTTAATTTTAGAGAGGGAGAGAGTTCACAATTGGGGGAGAAGAAATCAGGGGCAAGAGTGAGAATGGAGAGAGAGAGAGAGAGAGAGAGAGAGAGAGAGAGAGAGAGAGAGGAGAATCCCAAGCAGGCTCCAGGATCAACATGGAGCCCAAGGTGGGGCTTGATCTCACAATCCTGGGACCATGACCTGAGCCAAAATCAAGAGTCAAACGCTCAACCAACTAAGCCACCCAGTCACCCCTGGAGAGCTGTTTTCAAAACGATTTTTACTTCATTTCAAAATTTATTTCTCACTTTCCCCCCCAAATTATAGGAACTCTCAAGAGTGCACGAAATACAATAGTAAAAAGTATACATAGAAGTTTTTTTTTTAATACAAATGGGACATTGAAAGGGTAAATAAAATCATGAATTATGCAAATGAAAATCCTGCATATCACAGAGTCCCAAGAGCTTGCTGTACTTAGGCAATGTACTTCACTACAAAATTTCTTGCAGAAAGTGCTG
This sequence comes from Acinonyx jubatus, assembly GCF_027475565.1. NCBI lineage: Eukaryota > Metazoa > Chordata > Mammalia > Carnivora > Felidae > Acinonyx > Acinonyx jubatus. The sequence continues at coordinate 58,093,291 of NC_069383.1, read as the reverse complement.
CAAGATATTAACAAGCTTCCATTCATTTCAAAACTGAATTTTCTAGTTTGATTCCTATTCCTTTGCTCTTTGTCTGTCCTAATAGTCATACTCCTCTTATAAAGTGTATGAAGATTATTTTGATATCAACTCAAAAATCTGATAAATTCTGTGCATGCTAGGCATCAACATAAACATGATTTCAAAAAATCTGAATAGAATTATTAATGGCATTTTCCCAAACTACACACATGATTGGGGTTGAGAGGGTTATTCTATTATGGGCCATTTTCCTAGGAGTAACTATGAATTAACTAAACACAAAACAAAACATTTAATCAGTGAGACTTAGAATTATAACAATTTGAATGGTAACTAATAGAAACCCCATTTATGTTTTAAATCAAGAAAAATGGGTCACAGAAGGCTTAATAGTGAACTTGTCTTTGCCTACTGTCACCCTGGGTATGTTTCTTAGGCCACAGTTAAAGTTACTATTTCTCACTCAATTTGAACTTCGCTAAAGCCATTTCCAAGTCTGGGAACATAACCAGAAAGCCTAGGTTTTAAGGGTTGGGACTGCTGTGATAGGTCAAGGGGCTCTCAACAAACTACCTTCAGATATTCAGTGGATTCTGTTATAACTTCTTGAGAGGTTTCTGCCCTCTCGTCAATGCTTTACATTAGGATCTAGTAGGTTTCAAGTGTGATAACCCTGTTACTTTATTCTTAACCATAACAACTCTGCCAAGAGCCTTATAAGACTACTTTCAGCTTTCACTTAACTACCTTTAGCCTTGATTACAAGAACAGAATTTGAAGATGTAATAAGTTATGAGAGCTTAATGTAAGCAAGATCCAAGTCAATGCAGCTGCAAAATTTACATTTTAAAACCAACAGAAGAATGGGTCCGGCATAAATGGAATCCAGACATCAAATGTTAAGGATTACTTTAAGCTCACTTTCCCACTTAGCTTATAACTTAAAGAACTAACACTCTAATGTTATTTTCGAGCAGAAGTTGGCAAATTTTTTTCCTGTAAAAGGGGACATGACATTTTAAGCTTTACAGACAGTACTTTCTCTGTTGTAGCTATTCATTGCACGCAAGCAGCAGTAGACAATACCTAGACTAATGGGCATGGCCATGTTCCAGTAGGATTTTATTACCAACCTGGCAGACCAGATTGGATTTGCTACCAGTAGTCTGTGTACCCCTACTTTAGAAAAACTGGATTTTTACCTTCCAGTTACAAGATTGATCTGTAGGTTTTTAATGATAAGAGAGATTTGTCATTAGAAGTATTAGGTGACTTGTAATTATTTGTCACCAAAATATTAAATTGTTTAAAATGTTAACTCAAAATTCTCTAGATTCCTTATACTTGCAAGATCAACATTTAATACTATCTCAAACACACTGCAAAACTTGTGATTTCATAAGAAAGAAATGATATAAGATGATGTGGAAAAAGAGACGTAACACTTCATATTTAATAATTGAAGAACATAGACATTCTTTCTAAGGTAATGTACGGAATGTTTCTTGCATATTAAATTCATTTTAACTTCAAGTTCAGGGAAAAATAAAAATAGTTAAATATAGTTACAAAATCCAGGTCTGGTTGTACTGACACTGAATGATGCGGGCTTCCTCTTTAATCTGACTGCTCAGGGTAGAATCTTTAATGGAGCTTGTAACCATCATTGGCTATTGCTGTGATTTCTAGTGTGACATAATTGTGGTAAGGACAAAAGAGCTTATATAGGTATACACATGTAAGACCTTGCAGAATTTTTATTTTGGTGGCTCATTTGCTTGCTCCATGGTTTTTTTTTTTTTTTTTTTTTTTGAGATAAGCAATCTCAGAGGATAAATGATAGGGAGTTTTATCTAGTTATGAAGCATTTTAAAATGCTACTCTCCTCTTCCATAAACATCCCCCTGTTTTATTGGCAATAGCACCAGAACTGTATTTCCAAAAGCTTTTTCTATTCATATGGAATATTTTGTAATTAGATACCCAATTAATCTGCTTCAGCATAGCTTTGTGAGGCTCAAATGTCTTTCATTTTGCTGTTATGCCTCTAAATGGGCCAGAGCTTTTTACAATTTAAAGAGTAAGAAGAGACTTAGGATATACACAAGGGAAGTACCATATTCCTTAATGTTAGGAACATATATATTTTGCATGTCAAATCAAAATAATTAACAGACATGATCATTCACGGAACAACGTCTCTTCTAAATACTTGAACTACATTTTCATTTGCCTTAAATTTATGGTTCTTCTTTCAGTTCCACATTTTTTTCATGTTTTATGTTAAAGATTGCCTTTTCATGACATGTATACTCTCTGAATATTTATAAACTGCTACCATACTCTCAATTCTTCACCTTTAAGCTGGATTCATGTTTATGAGTATGTGGATATTCTACAATAGAATAGGAACAATTAAACGACAAAGCACCAGGGTGCCTGGGTGGCTCAATTGGTTAAGCATCCAACTCTTGATTTCAGCTCAGGTCTTGATCCCATGGTTCATGGGATCCAGCCCCAAGTCGGGAGCCTGCTTGGGATTCTCTGTCTCTCTCTCTCTCTCTCTCTCTCTGTCTGTCTGTCTCTCTCTCTCTCTCCCTTTCCTGCTTGCACTTACATGCTTTTTCTCTCTCTCTCTCTCTCAAAATAAATAAATGTTCTTTAAAAAAGAAAATAAGTGACATAGCACCAATCCGACTCATTTTTTGTTGCTACGCTCTAAAATACTTCCTCTCATTCCAACAAGAAAGCTTTTAACTTTGTACCAATTCCTAACCATTAACTCTCTTCTTTAGTTCTTTATCCCTTCAAATACTGAGGGTTCATGTACTCTGAGGCAGCTTGGCAGAATTACAATACATAAATACTGGGAGAATCAGATTCTATGCCAATAGTTATAAACTATAGATGCACAGTGATTATTTTCAGAAATAGATGCTGGGAATGTCCACAGATGTTTGGAGTTTAGTCTTTTTGAAAATGTTATATTTGAGTTATGATAAAAATAAACAAATATTGATGCAACCAAGCAATTAAGACATTTTTCTCTTGGTTATGATAATATCATGCTATGTTCCCCAGGTTTTGTGTTTTGAATGTATTATTAACTTTAAGCACTGACACAGGCCAAAATAGTAAGTACAAATGTGCTTAGTGAAAAATAATACCAATATGGTGATTCTTATACTAAAAACAATGCTTGTTCTACATTGCAAAACACAAGAAAACAATAGTGTTTGCTATCAGAGAATAATTCTACCTAAATGAATAATGTCTCCTTTCATTCTCCCTCTATGTACAAATATGAAATAACAACCAGGTCTAGGATTAGAAGTATTGCATACATTTTATAAATCCAAAATGTATTCATCTACGCATTTACCAGATAGTTTTGTCAGCTAACAATATACACATGGGCATAAGTCAGGTTGTTGAGCTTTTATATAGAGGTAAAATTAATTCGATTGTGGAGTGTGCATAGGATATGGTGAAGTCAAAAATAGATACCCAAATGAAGGAAAAGTAGCATTCGGATAACCAACATCCAAATAAACTCAATTCTGACATTTCTGTTTTGAAATCACAGTTCTGGTAAGTTCTCACTGCAGGTGATAAGTAGCTAAACTTATTTACTGGTTTTAGCATTTTTGTATATGGCATTGGGTTTTCTACATGGATGGTGGTATTACTTGCAAATAAAAAATTTTACTTCTTTTTTTTCAATCTGAGGGTTTTTTGTTTTGTTTTGCCTTATTACATTGGATAAAACCTTCAGGAAAATTTTGAAGTGTTCAGAGTTGGCATGTGTGCCTTTTTTGTGATCATGAAGGTTAAGCATTTAGTCTTTCATCTTTAAAAGTGATGTTAACTATAAGTTTTTCATAGGCACCTTTATCAGGTAGATAAAATTTCCTTTAGTTACTAGTTTTAGGTATGTTTTTATAACAAATAGGTATTAAATTTTATCAGGTGCCTTTTCTGCATCTATTGAGATGATCTTGTGGGGCTTTTCATCTTTATTCTGTTAATTGTGTGAACTGCTTTGATTGATTTTTCAAATGTGAGACCAATCTTGAACTTCTGACATAGATCCTACATGGGCATGAAGTATTATCCCACTTATATATTGCTGGATGTTTTAAGAGTGTTTGTGTCTCTGTTCATAAAGAATACTAGTCTTTTTTTTTTTTTTTTTTCTTCTTGAATGTCATTGTCTGGTTACAGTACATAGTGCTGGCTTCCTCTCACTTTTCTTTCTTATATCCGTAGGCTCTATAGTGATTCTCTTGTTTAAAGTTTCTGATTTTAGTAGTTTATGTACTATCATTTTTCTTCATCCAACATCCTAGAGATTTTTACTTTTTGATCTCTTCAAAGAATATACTTTGTTTCATTATTTTTCCCCTTTCTCTCTTTCTCTTGTTTTCCTGACTTCAAATTAACTGATTTGCTCTTTATTATTTCCTTCTTTTACTAATTTTAGGTAGGTCTCCTCTTTTTAGACTATTAAAAGTGCAGAAGGGGGTGGTGAATAGAGATTTTAACTTACAATTCCTTCTAATTCTAATAAGCATTTAAAACTATAAATTTTCTTGTAATCACCGCTTTAGCTATATCTCACACTTCAATATGCTGTGTTGTGTTTCATGTTATTTCAATATACAAGTGATTTTTTTCCATTGGTCTTATGTTTTTTAAGAAAAGTATTGCTTAATTTCTAAGTATTTGAATATATTTCAGATTATCCTTTGGCTTTTTATTTTAACTGTTGTAATCAGAGAACAAATTCTGCATGATTTCAACTCTTCCATATATTTTCCAATGTTTTTTATATATATGTTAGGACATATTTTATAATCCAAAATACAGTACATCTTGGTAAGTGACACATGGGCACTTGAAAAGTATGCATACTCTGCTGTTGTTTGGTGGGATGCTTTAACAATGTTAATTAAGTCTAAGTGGCTGTTAATGCCAGTCAATTTTTCTACATCCTTACTGATTTTCATTTCACTTATTGTATCAATTACTGGAAAAGGAGTTTTAAAATATTTTCTTAAAAGTAATGGACTCTAATGGTGAGATAGGAAATATACCTAATCTTTCTATTTAAAAATTCCTAAGTTAAATACTATACTAATGATTAAAATCTAACTCTTGTTCAAAGGAAAAATGTTGATTCCAGTTTTAGTATTATAAAAATGCAATAAAACAGAATAAGAAATAAATGAATTATATAACAGTAGTTAATTTTGGCCTACCTAAAACTCCGTTATATAACACATGTAGTTTCCTTATGTCTGATTTCTTACAAACCAAATTAAGATAGTTCAAGGGTAACTCCACCCCAGATTTAAGGTAACACCTATTTACTGCCCTGTTTCTTTTTGGGAGGACAATTATTATCTTTTTCCATGTGCAGTAGATTTGAAAATTGTTTATGATTTTCTAAGTTGAGATTTCTTTCTTTACTATACTATACTTATTTTATAATTACTTATGCTATACTATACTATACTATACTTATTTTACTATATATACCTTACTGTACTATATACTATAAGTATTCAAATTATTATTCCTTCACAAATATAGTCACTAAACACCTGAGAGATGCAATTACCCATACCTTATTTCTAGCCAACTTATTCCTTCCCATTTCTACTGCATGACATTGACTATGTCAAAGTGAAAATACAAATATATATAAAAGGAAAAAAAAACTTTTGAGGGAAGTTCATTTTTTAGCCTTAAAATACTGCATACCTTACAAGAAAAACTTGTCTTTTTTCCTTCATAGTGCCTAATTTATTTTAATACTTCAGAACAACTTAACTTTGTTAAGACTTGCATAATAGTGCTAGAATTTTCCAGTTCATCAATTCCTAATCTGTGTGTGTGAAGATATTGTTTTTGTACAATAAAGATCCAGATGTAGGCACTGTGTCATGTTGCTAACATGGGAATCTGATTTGTAATTACTTATTGCCATTAATTTCCTACTCAAAGATTTTCTCATTTGAATTGATGACTCAAGATATCTGAGCCAAGCTTCTCCCAAGAAAAATTCCTAATGCTTTGACTTCAAGAATGGTTTTAAAAAAAGGTTGTTGTGATGTATTCATGGAATTTACAAGTCTGTTAGATGTCTTCTTCAAAGGAAAGAAATGTCAAAACACAAACCAAAACATAAACAGGCAATTCTAGAAGATTTTTCTGTAACCCAAATGTCTTCTTCACAATGCCCTTTAAGTTGACTTACCACTTCACTCCAAACAAGTCCATGTATTTTGGCAATAAATGATCCTCTTCATCTTCTCAAAAAACTTTAATAAGCCCTGGGAAGAGAGGATGGAGGTCTTCATTTTGTAGATCCAGAATTCTGCTCTTACCCTTGCCATTTCTCTTTGGCCCCAACCCAAACTTCAAGTACATCTTCTTCGATTTCTGCAAAACAAAAGTAAATAATCCAACACGATAAGAATTTGAAGGCACAGTAGGCTGCCTGAAATAGAAAGGAGAAAAGGATTTATATTTCAGCCACATAATCAACTGGAAATGAAATAGTAAGTGTCATCTACATTAAAATTCTCTTTGATCATATCTCCACCAGGGAACGCGATGACTTTTCACTTGATGTAATCTCTATCTTCATCTTGTTGTTTCTCCCCATCCTTTATTGTATACGTTCTCTCATCTCCTCTTTCCTTCTCTGAAGAAGTCACAAATTCTTTCTTGGTGTCTCTTCAGTAAAGTTATTGATTGCCTTTTTCCCTGAACCTTGGTGCAATTTTCCCTGAACAAAGTTCTTGAGATCTAACATCCTACTCAAAGAGCTATCAAAGTAACATTTCTAGTTCTCTAGGGATTCTGAAGACAGCCATTACATATATGTATATATAAAATTATATCTATTATAAATTATATATAACATATACATTCATTCTATTATATTTATGGAAAAGCTAAGAGAATATTCAACATTGTAGAGCACGGACTATGAATGGAAGGCAAGGCACAGAGCACTACTCTTAGTGCTATTGTGAAGGCTAATCGACCTGTCAGATCTTTAAGAAATTCTAACATTTGATATCATAATATTTAAAATAAATACAAATTTAGTAAAAAAAATGTTAAATCTCTAATACTAAATAGTGCTAAATATGTTTAGGATATACCATAAAATGTCTTTTTACTATAGACCTTACTTCCCAGCATTATGGACCTAAAACTTCCTTGTTCATTTGGAGGACAGGATGAAACAAGATATTATTCAAATGAAATATTGAAATTTAAAAACCTAAAAAGTATTAATTTCTAAATTATATTTTCAGTACCCGTGTCCATTGCAAACATGCCAATTTCAAGAACACAAAAAGAGAATTTGTAAATAGTCTTATTTTTCTCTGTAATATGCCTCCTGTTAAGGGCCCAATTTGAAATAAAAAGCAACTTATACTGTTTCTTTTTGATGTGAATTTTCAACAATTTTTGCTTTAGTAACCAAAAAATAATAATAATGGAAAATAAATTTAATTCCATTCTTTTACCAGGAAATGAGTGTTAGAAGGTTTTACTAGAGAAGGGAAAGTTACAAAGAAGAAGAAATAATATTAAGATTAGAGGGTAACATTCATTCAGAAATTTTAAACTCAAGAGCATATAAAAGATTTACTATACAACATGCTACAAAACACATATTGATAGTTAAGTCAGGGAGTATTCAGTATGACATGAAATTTGACCTATAGGTTAAATCTTGATCTAGAAGGTGGAAGTAGAAGGCATGTGTGTAGCTAGTATGCTGAACTAGCATAATTCATGAATTAATGGAAAAATCAATATGCTTTTATTCCTACAATAATCCTTTAAACTTTGTTCAGTAAGATGGAAAATTCAGGGGCTCACTCTTAGATGATAAGTAGTCCTATGGTCACTTTAACACAAACAAAAATTTAACTTAGTAATTAGAATGTCTAGTCCAAGACAGTAATCAAAATTTTGAACTGGATTTAGCAATTTGTCTTCCATCCTCCGTCCTCCGTCCACCTTGGGCCTACTTCCCCCAGCTCACTGGCCTGTTTTTGCTCCTTCTGGTGGTTAGTGGTAAGGAAAGAGAAGAGGTAAGATTATATGACCCTGTTGCTATCAAGCTTCACACCATCTGGACCTGTAAGTTTTTAAAGCTGACTCTCTCAAAGAACATTCTGATGGAGTTTCCAAAGAGTCTCTGATTAGCTGCTTCACCTATAGTTTCTTTGCTCTGGAAGGGTATACCTTTACTCCAAAGGGTTGTGGATTCTCTATTTTACTGAGGTTGGGATTCCTCAGCCACCTCTCTCTCTCTTTAGTGGGTATGTAAACTGTCTCCTATAGGCTTACAAGAGCAGATTGTATTCATTTCCTTCCAACTCCATGTTCAATGATGCCATGTGGATAGCTTAAAATTGGTCATAATGGTGATATTTATACCACAGCAATAAACAAATGCTACAAATTGGGAGTCTCAGGAGCATGGCCTTTATTTTTGTTTTTGTTTTTGGAGAATCCCTTCTGTGGCACAATACTGGGTCTATGGAGAATACTTAAAACCCTTAAACACTTAAATCCCTTGCCCCAGAAAATTATAGAAGTACAGGAAAATCCCAACATTGCTTTTCTACTTGCTCCTTTACCAACAAAGCAGCTGGCATGGTTTTGCCCTCTAAATATACTTGGTGGGAGCCAGACCACAGAAAGCCCCAATGTAGGAGTGCCTGGGTGGCTCAGTTGATTAAGAATCCAACTCTTAGTTTCGGATCAGGTCATGATCTCACAGTTTGTGTGTTCTAGCCCCGCACCAGGCTCTGCACTACCTGGGATCCTCTCTCTCTCCCTCTCTCTCTGTTTCTTCCCTGCTCACTCTCTCTCTCTTTCAAAATAAATAAATTTACAAGGAGGAGGAGGAGGAAGAGGAGGAGGAGGAGGAGGAGGAGGAAGAGGAGGAGGAGGAAGAGGAGAAGGAGGAGGAGGAGGAGGAGGAGGAGGAGGAGGAGGAGGAGGAGGAGAAGGAGAAGGAAGCAATCCCCAATGTAGGAGTCACATATCAAGTTTTGTAATTGCCCTGGGAAGTCTCCTCACTATCAGGTTTGATGAAGGGGAGCAGACACTCTGCCTCTAAGGGAGTATGGCTCGCAGCACAGCTTTCTCTGAAGATACTTTCTGCCCCAAATCCATATTCTTTTAATCCACACTCAGTTCTATATCCTTCAACTGGTAGAAGGCACAAGAGGTGTGAAAGTGGTGAATTCTGAATTTATGATGTCTTTTATAATCGACATTTATTTCGTCTCGGTGTCTTCTTCAAAAATCAATTTTAGCATCCTTTTCAAGAAGTAAGTACAAATCATGAAAAAGAGGAGGGCATCACAAACATATTCGGTATGGGAGGATTACCAGAAACAAGGTCAAATTAGAGAATGTACCAATCTCATTTTCTGTGATAACAGTAGTAGTATTAGTTGTTATTGTTGTTTTTAAATGTAGAAGGGGAGGCAAGTTCATGTGTAAAACTCATTTAATTTAAAAGGAAGAAAAGTACATTAATGGAGCACAACCCTGTACAGGGTCTGTGCTAGACTGAGTAGTGTTTTCTTTTAATGTACAAAGGAACTTTCTGGGAGGCCTTGTTAAAATGCAGATTCTGGTTCAGTAAGTGTAGGTGGGACAAGATTCTGTATTTCTATCCCAGTTCCAACTGATGTCTATACCACCGGTCTGGAACTTCTCTAAACAGAAAAGGACTAGAAAAATAAAATACATACACACAAACACACACACACACACACTCATGAAATAATGAAAACAATTTTATGAGATGGTTATTTTCTCTATTTTATCAATAAGTAAACTGCAGTTGAGTGAGGTTACGGTGACCAACTACATGGATACATGGTAGACATTTGCCTTCTCTTACTGTTTCCATTGGATGACACAGTATCCCTGAAGTTGTTATTATTGTTATTTTAAAACTATAATCTGGAAAAAAATAAATAAATAACAATGTTTAATTTCTTTTCCTCATGTTATGATTAGCTTCTAATTTTTAAGTAACTGTTCATTCTCCTAATTACTTCATAACCCCAGAGTTATAATGGATTTAATCTATATCATGTTCAATTCCAGTTACTAATATATACAGTTTACCTACGGAATGAATATCTTTTAGATAATTGGTCCATGTATAATGGTGCAAATTACCGTATTAAAGAATTATATTTTGTATTCTACAGAAATATTTGGAATCTTCAGGTTATCCCAGGTATACTGTCTAATGAAGAGACTTGCTAAGACATATATTGCTTCTCATTTACTTATACTGAATTTTTACAGAATGCCAACCAAGGGACACAAAGGCTGAGCCCCAAGAAAGGTGTGATTAATTTGGGCTTCCCCTTAGGGAGGTGATATTAACAACCTCAACCCACAAATCTCAATGTTAAAAGATTACAATCTTTAAGTCCATGATTGCTTACAAAATACTTTGGTTACATATAATGCATTTGTACAAAAAACAAAGTTATTAAGTGATTCTTTTATGCTTATACATTTATTATTTTTAATTGTTAATATCGCTGCATGAACTCAATCCCTTGATCTTTCCCTTTAATCTTGTTTAAAACTAAATGAAGGAAGGGAGATAGAAGGACGTGACGTGAGTCACATACTAAAAAAAAAAAAAAAAAAAAAAACAAAACAAAAAAAAAAACAGCCCTGGCCACAGATAATTTCCTGAAACCAGTATAAGAAGGAATAGCTATGTGAAAGAAAAACATTAGCAAGTCATTTTATAAAACAGAAAAATTTCCAAATATAATTGAAAAGAGAAAAAACTTTCTAAAGGAAATATCCATTTCTGAGCCTGAGGCAATAAATAAATAAATGAAAGGGGAAAGCTCAGTCTTAATATTGAAAAAGAATAAAAGTGTTTGCTTTCCAGGTTTACCATCTGATTGAGGAGCTGTTTAATGAAAGTAAAAGGAAACATTTAGGTAAAATTCATTTTTAAAAAATATATATTTTTATCTATATGCAAAAGATTTAATAAGTTGTTATGTATTCTGGGATTCATTGAGTTTTAAGTTTGGAAACATCTCTTTGAATAAATGGAGTTTGATAACTGGGAAGTGTTTCATGTGACATATCCTATCAAAAGACCCAAAACAAACACACAAAATGTTTGATGATCTCAACACAGCTGTTAAAAATCATTTTGGTAAAAGTCAACCCCATTCTTGTTTTTCAATCTTTTTTTAAAAACTGGGATGAAAAATATTTTATTTTTGTGAAAAATATCAACCTACCTAAAGTCAATAGTCATTTTCTTAACAAAGAAACTCTATTAGGGATCTCCATACATTGAAACCCAGGATAGACAAAGGATGCTCACAATGTCCACTAACATGTAGAATTTTCCTAGGTATTTCAGATAATAATATAGAATATGTGGAAGAACTTGAAGTTTCCAGTGTTGGAAAACAGAGATAATATTCTACCCAGAAAATCCAAGATAATCAATTGAGAGTTCCTATATTTCATAAGAAAGTTTAGTAAGTCAGATTAATATAAAAAAAAAGAAAAACAATCACTCCTTGGCAACTCAGCAGGAGGCCGTTAAAAATAAGATGGAAAACCACAGTAGCAGAAAAGAACATGCAGTATGTGGAAATAGCCTTTTAAAGGCATGTACATGTAAGGGTGACTGGGTGGCTCAGTTGGTTAAGCTTCCAACTCTTGATTTCTGCTCAGATCATGATCTCATGGTTCATGAGATCAAGCCCAGCATTGGGCTCTGCATGGAGCCTGCTTGGGATTCTCTTGCTCTCCCTTTTTCTCTGCCTCTCCCCTTCTCACTCTCTCTCTCTCTCTCTCTCAAAATAAATAAACACATGTATATATCTTCTGGATTATTCATATAATTAAAAACTTAAATATATAAACTTAAATTTATACTAAATATAAATATATAGTAACCCAGTGGTTAACTTAAATATACAGTGAAATATCCCATGTTCATGGATGAGAAAATAGAATATTATTAAAATACTACTTCTTTTAAAATTGATTTATACATATTAAGCAATTATATCAAACTTTCAAGAGAAGCTTCTTTTGGAACTACAAAACATTTTTAGATTTAATATAAAAGAGAATGAATGATGAGAGTGTTAAGAAATTTTTGAAACAAGGACAATGAGTAAAAGGATTTTAATCCTACTAAATATTAAAGCATTAAACTATAAAGTTTAGATAATGTGAAGAACATGGTACTGTCAACTATGTAAGAATTAAATATGTAGTAAGACATTTGAAATGAAGGGAGGGGGGAGATTTGTTGGTTAAATCGTTCTGAAATGATTCTAAGACAATGAAAGTCAAATGCCCTAAAAAAGAAAGAAAGGAAAAAAAGGAAAGAAAAAAAATAAATTACATCATAAAAAATAATAAAATTTATTTAAGCAAAGTCTCCATTTGAGAAAGAAAGAAAAACGTAAGCTCAAAAACAAAGGAACAGGTTACTAGATTTAAAGATCTAAAACACTCAAAATTCTGTCAATAAAAAAAAAAACCTATAAACTTTAGGAGTGAAAAACAACTGGATAAAATATTTGCAAGATTAATCAACAAAGAACACGAACTTAACATTGGCAAAACTGGAAATACACATGTTCTTAAACTTAAAAACAATGTTCTCTGGGGCGCCTGGGTGGTTCAATCAGTTAAACATCCTACTTCAGCTCAGGTCATGACCTTGCAGTTAATAAGTTGGAGCCCCACATCCGGCTCTGTGCTGACAGCTCAGAGCCTGGAGCCTGCTCCAGTTTCTGTGTCTCCCTCTCTCTTTGCCCCTCCCCCACTAGCACTCTGTCTCACTCCATTTCAAGAATAAATAAATGTTAAAAAAATAATAAAAAATAATGTTCTCCCTTTCTAATAATAATCATAGAAGTAAAAAATTTTAAGAAAATAACTTTTTATTTTTCAAAATAGAAATTTTAGCAATAAAACAGCCAATATTAAATACTTTCTTCTTATGTTTTCTGAAGTCAGTTTGGAAGTTAACGATTTAGCAAAATGATCTACTAGGTTACAATGAAAGCAAATCTCATAGAACATTTTCCCACACTTAGAATTATTAAACAAATACTCATTAACAAGTAGACAGAAAAACAGCAAAAGAACAAAAACGAAAACAAAAAAAAGCTTGTACTGTAGTTTCACTAAAATGCCACCTCTGTACTTTTAATTGGTAAGACCCTCACCTACATGAAAAATTAACCGAAGCCAGATCTGACAGCCTCCCAGAAGCAGGACCTAGTATTCTAGCAGTCAACTGCAGACAACCTGAAATTTTCTTAACCCAATGGTTGGCCACTAGACCATTTGGGGATCAAGCATTAGGCACTATTTTCGAGGTAAAGAGTGTAGGCCTTGCTGATTTCTTATTCTACATTCATATAAGTGTGCAGAGCATCCCTAAAATGTTTTAAACAAATCACTTTTCCTGAAAACTTTTAATTTTACTACAGTGAAATTATGCTAATCTAGAAGTTGCCAATTTCACCAACAAAAGCTAATTTCTGACAATTATTATGGTAATTCCCACACTGGTTGTCCACTGAGACATAAAAAAAAAAGAAAAAGAAACACTTGCATTAGCCACTGATGGAGGGTGGACTTCCTCATCACCTGGCCTTCTTTGGACTTTTGCACTGTTGATAAGTACCTGGGTTATCACTTAACCCAGCAAAACCCAACCCCCCCCCCATATAAAATAAGTTGTAGACATTAAGCACCGTGTATATTTTCTATCTTTCCATATGCTCCCTCTTCTTGTTATTGTGTCTTTTGTGTGTCCTGTCTTATCCAGGGAGATGATTGGAACTACTACTACGCAGTTCAGGTTATATTCATTCAGCTTGGGCCCATCCATACGGATTGTGATACATCACTGCAAATGTCTGCTTTCTCAAGCCCAAAGGAAATCCAGTTTGTGCAAAATGAAAATCATTGGGTCCTTCAAAAATGTCTTGCATACTCTGCTATGAAAGATCATCTTAAGTATTTGATGGTAGTCTAATCTTTCACAATCTCAAACATCAATAGGCTTACCACATCACTCTGGGAGCCAAACAAGGTCAATGTGTAGTTTTGACAAGGTAATCTGCACTGTTTATGATACCACAGCTATTTGGCAGTGATGCCTGCCCATCCCCCCAGATCCCCCTGGATCTCTGCCAGCTGCCATTAGTGGGGAGAGGAACTAGTACTTCAAAGGTCTCAGTGCAGCTCATAAAAGTTCAGGAGAATTGACCCAGGCCAAGATGAAGATTGTATATTTGGCAGTCATGTTTGGTTATGATGATGAGATAATCCATAGAAACACAGGATTAACTGAGAGGAAGTCTGGATTTAATAGCCCTAGAGTAGGCTAAAAATAAATTTAAAAGAGAACTGACAATCCCTGGGGGAAAACACTGAGTATCTCACACCTATCATAGGAGAAGAAGAGTGAGACAAAGCAAACAGTACCATTCAAACAGTACCACTCAGGATTCAAAATATTGGCCATATATGACAGCAATCCTAAATATCCAGAAAACAAAAATGAAAAAATGATGAAGGGAATCTAAATACTCAAAAGCTATAGTCAGTAAGATGGTGAAGAACTTGAAGGCACTGCAAAATTCTTGGGACAGTGAGCATAAAGAAAGACTTTGAAGGACACCTTAATTCCAGGAAACTAGAAACGAGAAATCACCTAGACACTCATGACAAGTTTTAAGTCATTTCAAACAAGAGAGCAAAATTGAATATGGGTTCAAATTGCATTTAAGCATCCAAAGTCCGATGCCAGTACAATTAAAACTCGTCTTTTACACACTTTGAGAAGCCTTTTAAAATTTACACCTGATGAGAAGCATTTTCTAGATATGAAAGTCTTTGACCCCAGTAGTCAGAACCTGGCTATGGAAAGAAAGAAAGCTATTATCAGAATTTGTGTTCATATTCACCTTGTTCCAAAAACAATATGAGAAATCATTAAAAAATAAAATAGAAACATTGCAATATGACGATAAAAATTAGAAGAAATGTGAAAGAAATCTGGCAAAAAGAAAACAAGTTACATCTTATGAAACAAAACCGAAAATGAATAACAGACAAATACATCTTCCCAATAAAATCTGATAAGAATGGTTCCCAGCCTTTTTTAGGATGAGATTGATTTTTCTAAAATCAGAAATGTTCACACCCTTAAACTATAATCCATGCCCTGCAACCGTGATAACAGTAATTAACAAGTATCCATTGATGATTTATACAACAGTAAACTACAATAAATTCAGTTAAATGATATTCTCCTTTATCAGTAAGAAGTGTATCCACATTAAAATTAGTAATATCTAGGGGCACCTGTGTGGCTCAGTCAGTTCTCATGGTTTGTGGGATCGAGCCATGCATCAGGCTCCGCTCTGGCAGCACAGAGCCTGCTTGGATTCTCCCTCTTCTTCTCTCTATGCCCTTCCTCAACTTGTTCTCTCTCTCTCTTTCTCTCTCTCTCTCTCTCTCTCTCTCTCTCTCAAAATAAATAAACTTAAAAAAAAGAAAATTAGTAAAACCTAAATGTGTTAAGATATTACTTAATCTAATGAAAATGTTTTATACTCATATCAATTCATTGACTCTTCTAAAAAGCCTACTGCCCTCATTTAGCAAATCTCTTCACTTTCTGAAGACCTTTGCATTTCATGTCTCCCCAAACACAAAAGAAGTTTTATTTGATTTTTTTTTTTTTGCTTTTTAAAAAATTTTTTATTTAAATACAAGTTAGTTAACGTGGAGTAATATTACTTTCAGGTAGAGAACTTAGTGATTCATCACTTATATACAACATTCGGTGCTCATCACAAGCGCCCTCCTTAATCCCCACCACTCATTTAACCGATTCCCCACTCACTTCCCCTCTGGTAGTCATCAGTTTGTTCTCTATGGCTAACAGTCTGTTTCTTGGTTTGCCTCTTTTTTCCCCTATGATCATTTGTTTTTATTTCTTAAATTCCACATATGAGTGAAATGATACATGTCTTCTCTGACTTATTTCACTTAGCATAATATCCTCTAGCCCCATTGGTGTCATTGTAAATGGCAAGATTGGATTATTTTTTATTGCTAACATTCCATTGTGTGTGTATGCATATATATATATATATATATATATATATATATATGCAGAAGATATATATATATCTTCTTTATCCATTCATCAGTCAGTGGACATTTGGGCTCATTCCATAATTTAGCTATTGTAGATCATGCTGCTATAAACCTTGGGGTGCATCTATTTCTTCAAATTAGAATTTTTGTCCAAATACAGAAGTTTTAAAGGAAATGTAATGGGTAATAAAATATGGCCATTAGGCCTATAAAGATTTTTCCTTAGGGTTTGTGGAAAAGGCTCTCTATAGTCCCCAATTATCTGTTTTTCATTCTTCCTTCAAAAATAGCCTCACCAAATATTAGCAGGTATACCCCCCCCCCACCATTGCCCTTAGGTATAGTTGTGTGAACAAGTTCTGTGTACAATGAGATGAACACAAAAGTTGTGTGAGTGATTTCCACCAAGGAAGAGCTATGCACATTATCTCCAGCCTTATGCTTTCCACCTGGTGGAATGGAGACAGTACTATCAAAGGCCGTATCTCCAATATAGAGAAAAAGGCTGGATGGAGCCTGGGGCTTTGATGAACTCACGGAAATTCTTTAGTAGAACCCTTACCACTGGAGTTGGTTTATAGAAAAAAACAAAACCTCTTTTTAAGCCACCATTAATTTTGGATTTTTGCTGTCACATACTTTCAAGTCTAATTCTTATCAATATATTGTCTTTACCTGTCAATAATTTTCAGTTTTTATATTTAGCCTACATTTACTCTTAGAAAACGTACACGATCTGAATGAATTTTAACTTCTTTCCTACAACTCTACACCTCCTTTCTTGCCATTGCCCTTGGTTCTTTCTGTATCTTTCCTGTCACCCTAGGCATTACTCTGATAATAGGCTTGTCAGTCTTTGTCGTGACTATGCCTGACTGCCACTGGGACCAATAGTTTTCCAGATTATCCATATAATTAATGTTTTCATTGATTCTTCAGTTCTCCTCCCACTCCACCTCACCCGACCCCTTAAGCTTTCATTTGTTTAGAACCTTTGTTTTGCTGGAGCAAATCTCCAAATAACCTCCATAGAGAAGTTCATAAAAGTTCATAAATTTAGCAAAGTTCAAAAGTAACCTCCATGAAAGTTTCTGAAAATAGCTCCATTTTACGATCACATTCGATTGCCATTGTGATTAAGCCTAGAGATTTTCCTCAGAACTCCAAAGGCATTGTTTCACTGCTTCTAGGAAAAAGTGTTGGTGAGATGTCTGAGGTCAATCTGATTCACTTTCATGAATCATAAATAGGAGATGTCCCCTGCATCCTAACTTAAAAGTTCATTTTTATTTCTTGTGTTCTGAAAATTCAGGTATGGATTTTTATCATCCTGGAAATTCACTGGATATTTACAATCTAAAGAATCCTTGTGTTTTAGTATTGGAAAGTTCTCTTCAATTTTTTTCATTGCTAACTTTCTCCTCTCCATTTTTCTCTGTTTCCTATTCTTCCTCCAGAAATACTACTGGATCAATGCAGGAAGCCTAACATTGATCTTTCATGTTCTTTTTCCTCATTACTTAATGACATTTTTTTCTCTTTTACTGAGTTTCTTAATTTCATCTTCATAACTATCGAATTTTTTGCAATCATGTCTTCAATAAAAAGAACTTATTTTTGTTCTCCATTGTTCCTTTTTTTATGGTTTTTTTTTCTTACTTCTGGATGCAGTATCCTCTGAAATTTTCATTAGGATGAGAATTAGCTTCTTTTAAAGTTCTCTTCTTTTTCCCTAATAATCTATGTTTCTTCTGAAGCAAAAGTTCTTGTTTGAGTTGTTCTTTCATGATGCTGGTTTTATTCATAATTTTTTTATGATCTCTGGCTGACTTTTTATAAAGAACAACAGTGGACAGTTGAATTTCTAAGGTAAAAACTATGAATCTCCTAGGTGATTGTTTCTATATTTTAATGTATGGCTAGTTCTCTGATACAATGATGATGCCTAGCTCAAAGCTCAGTGCATATAGGCAGAACTAGTCTGCTGGCAGACATCATATTAGGATGGGCAAGAAAAGAGAAGGTATTTAGGCTGGGGTGAAGACAGAGATTCCAAATTCCAGAGTGAGGAGGGTTTTATACTGGAAGATTTAATTTTATACTTGCAGTTCATTTGATTTCTTTAGAGAAGTGGCTTTAGGGTTGCTTTGTTGTTACTGTTGTTAGGCTGCTTAGAAATGCCTGAGCTTCACCATCTTGGAGTGAGAAAGGGCAGGGAGGAAGGAGTGTTGCAATCCTACTCTTCATTCAATGGTCAGTCTTTCAATTCATCTCCCAATTTGGTTTTCCTTCTCATTTGTGTTTTTATTGCTCCTGGGCCAGGATCATCTCTGTAATTCAGCTATACAATTCAGCCTTCTCTTTATTATTGCATTTCATCCTGTGCATTCTGATCTACAATGATTTACTTTTAAAAAAATCTGTCGACAGAGGTTTACCTTCCTTGAATCTTGTAGAAATTTACTGGAATCTTTTCCAAGAGTATTTCTCCTCCCATTCTCTCTATTTTTTGAGTTGATTGCTTTGCTATCATATATTGGGATTTCAAGAGGGAAGAAAATAGACAGGCTTGTGCTAAGTCTATCATCTTAAAGCAAAAATATTGTTTAGTGTTAAATAAAAATGAAAAAAAAAACGAATCTTGCATGGTCTGGTTAAAATCTATCAAAATGATTCATTATTGGATTAAAAATTTAATATTTCTTTTATATTTCATTTATTTGTGTATATATACATTTATGTGTTTTTATACCTTTATTTATTGTATGACATTTATTTTATCTTTTGATATTAGCACAGTGAAATAATTTGCAGGTACTTTACTTGGGAAATAAGAGAGATGATAACTCAGTTAATATTTTTAAATGAGTTTTTTTGTTGTTAAAATTTATTTTATTTATTTGTTTTTAGAGAGAGAGAGAAAGAGAGCAGGGAGGGGAAGAGAGAGAGGGAGAGAGGGAATCCCAAGCAGTCTCTGCACTGTCAGTGCAGAGCCTGCTGCGAGGCTCGATCCCACAAACCATGAGATCATGACCTGAGCCTAAATTAAGAATCAGATGCTTTACCAAATGAGCTACCCAGGGACCCCTATTTTTAAATGAGTTTGATACAATTAATTATGTAAAATTTTTGTTCTTGAATTTATTATTTTGTTCCTGAAGGGGGGAAAATGCTTAAGCACCTTTTAAGTCTACTTTTAAAAAATACTACAAAGGAAGTGAAATAAACATAAAAATAAGTGTCATCACAGGTATAGTTACTAATTCACTGACTTTTGATGCCTAAAGCCAAATCATGTGACTATATCCAGAGCTGGAGGAGCAACAGCACATGGTAAAACACAAACAAAGTCCGAGGCCTATAGAAAATACTACAAAGCATCAGTCTAGATTGGACAACACATGTTGTACTTAGGAGCATATTTTGGGCTTTGCTAGTTATAAAAATCCATTGGGTTTTCAGAAGCACATTTTTACCCAAAGCTACTAGAGTACAATATGTAATGACAGATTGTCTTGACCTGAATGTAATTTATTCACGTTGTTTGGAAACCATTTTAACCTGAGTTTTACTAAAACATAATTGTCCTTAAAATCCTTGTAATTTTTAAGAGTGATTTATCAGGACATTTTTGGGTATATTTGCATTCTGCACAGAAAGAACAAATACAGAAACAAATATTTAAATTGGTTTCTCATATAATTTTTATGCACATACCTACAAAACGTTGGAGATGTGTAATTGTTTACTATGAATCCACCGTCTATTTTGGGATTCCCTCCATCCCCCAAATTTAATGTGACTGTTTTTTATTTTGGACAGTAACTTATTTGTATTCACTGATCAGCTTGCACTGGAAAAAATGGTCCTTTTCAGAGCGACTAATAAAAGACTATATCCCTCTTTCTATCCAAATATATTCTCCCAGATATTTTTCTCTATCCCCTCAAGAAAAAGGAGAGAGGTGCAATCTTACCAATGATCAGTTTACTCTTGAACTGAGCAAATGAGAAACTTTCCTTTCCTGGCAGCATTAATAAAGGAACCTCAAACTGATTTCATGATGCCCAGCAAACATTCTATCTCTGTCTCAAATGGAGATATAATACACATACCATAAAATTTACCCTGAAGTGCACAATTTAGGATTCTTTAGTATATTCACAATATTGTACAATCTTCACTAATTCTAAAACGTTTCCATTACCTCCAATGGAGGTAGCCCCCATTCCCACAAGCAGTCACCTCTTAAACATCACCATACCCCTCCCCACCCTTACCCCTGGAAACTACTAACCTACACTCTATCTCTATAGACTTCCATGCTGTGAACACTTCAACTAAATGGAATCATTCAATATTTGTCTTTTTTGAATGGTTTATTTCACTTACTGTAATGTTTTCAAGGTTCATCCATGTTATAGCTGATCAGTACTATATTCCTTTATATTGCCAGAAAATATTTCATTGTACAGAGGTACCACATTTTATCCATCCATCAACTGATGGACATTTGGGTTGTTTCTACTTTTTGATTATTATGAATAATGCTGCTGTAAACATCCATGTACAAGTTTTTATGCAGATGTGTTTTCTTAGACACAGATCTAGCTATAGACCTGCTGGGCCATGTGATAATTATGTGGCTAATTTTTGGAGAAATCTTCAAACTAATACATAAGTTTTTAATTTCACTATATCAAACAAATGGAATAATTTTTTATAGTAATGTTACCAAGGACAAAAAATATATAGGCATAAATCTTATTTAGACAGAATTTTTGTAAAACATAATTTTTATTTGTTTTTTTCTCCACTTTGGACACCAGAATCATGACCAGATTATGCCAGTTAGGGTCCATTCTCTTCAACTATCTGTAAGTAACCATACCGGAAAGACTTTTTTTAGCATAGGACTTTATGAGGGCAAGATAGAATCAGTAAAAAATGCTTAAATCCTTACTTAGAATCAGGATCTGAATATATTACTTTGAAATATATATTACATTTTACCAGTTGCATATGTTTATTCATCACAAAGAATAAGAAATATACATTTTTCAGTGTTCAATTATTCCCCACATGGAACAGATAATAATAGTTATTTTAGAATAATGACCAGAGTAGTCTCTGTTCTGTCTGGACCATTTTTTCCTCTAGATTCTTTTGATAACTTTGAGTGTTTTATATCTCTCCTGCCCTGAGCTATTTTTCATTAATACACAGCTTATCATCAGAGAACTTACTCTCTGTGTCTACTTTTATACTTGCTTGGATTTCATTTTAAGCACCAAAATTTTCTAAACAGGATTCTTTTCCAGAGAGGACTACAAAATTCTTGCTACAATAAAGAAGGACTGTTCACACTCTGCTAACATGGCCCCAAATCCCTGTCAGTAACTCTTTGGTGAGCTTTCTTTCCTCAGTAGGTCTCATTCTTGGCCAGCTTGTGATGAAATTTGTAGCCTCTTGATGAGAAGAATGACATAGAGAATATGGTCCAGCTCAGCTGAAAGTATACTTTCCACTGTATGAAAATACAGGTGCTACATGCTTCCTGGGTAATGATATTAACTCATGTTATTAAATATTCTCCATGGCTATGAAAATTCAAGGATGGGGTTCTCCATTCATCATTTTGCACTATGTTTCCCTGGCTAAAAGGAGAGGAATCAAAATTTCTACATTATTTAAATTTATAGTTGTCTTTAAAACCAGTGCAGGGGAAAAAACAATAACGCTTTTAGAATTGAATGCTGGCCTGAGCACATTTTTAATGTTTTCTCCACCTTTGATCTTTCAAAGTCAATGCCTGTGTGATGTTTTCTTTCTTTCATGAGGCATCAATGTTCTTAGCTTAAGGACAGTGTCTCTAATGGTACAGAAGAGATGTGCCACTAGCCCTAAAAGAGGTGTCTATAAGGGAAAAGAGAATGAAGGAGTGTGTTCCCTTCCTGCTATAAACTAGAGTATTGCTGAATATACTTTCATTGTTTAAAATAAATCACAGGTCTAAAATGGAAGAAAAGTTTGCAAACTTACTGTGAACTGTAATGGTGTTTCACTATGTTTTATGATGCCATTAATGTAACCACATAGATGGTCTTTACAAAGTAGCATTTTTTACTCTTTTTGTGGGCTTTTTTGCACCCCACTATCAAATCGAGGATAAAAGAATCATTTGCTTTAGTGACATCTACAGGCACTTTGAGAGAAAAACATTCTCATCTCTTGTAACTGAAACACTTGCTTTGACCCAATCAGGAACCCCTGTGTGGATTCAGACTGGTGATTAGTAGTGTTCATTATAGTCGTTTGTAGAAGGTGGACCTTATTGTAGTTTCACCTGAGTCTTAAATGCATCTATTTGTCTCCAAAACTAATCTTCACCAAATGCTTTGTCATCTTGATTTCCCACACTCCCATCCCATCCGTATTTCTCCAGTGAAAACTTAATGTTACCCTTTGGGCTTAATACTGTACTAAAACTATGTAAATGTCTCCAAGTTTTTTGTATATGCTTTATTCAACTCACATAAATTGTACCTTTTATGGGATTTGACTGGATAAGGGGAGACTGCTGAGGTCTCGTACACACACTTCTGCTACCCTCCTACTTCCTAGGCTGGAGAAACTTGTGCTGCTGTTTCAAGACACTATTAATGGAAAGGGTGATAAAGTTCTTGGCTGGGAGGGTGCTGGATTACCAGAGTGCGAAGCCTATAGGAGGCCAATAGGTTGAATAACCTTGAAGGAGCTTTACCCAGGACAATCTTTCACTTGCCATATCTGAGTGAGCCCAGAACAAGTAAAGCTGTGGAATGGTGGGTACCACTACATAGCAAAGAAAAGAAAATGAAATGGGTTAGCCAGAGAGAACATCTCTCACAGCAAGGCTATGCAGTGTCACAGATGGGGGAGGGGCAGAGTATTGACAATAAAACAGCCCAATGATGCCCTATTAAAGAAAGAGCTAGGGGCACCTGGGTGGCTCAGTCAGTTAAGCATCCAACTTTGGCTCAGGTTATGACCTCATGGTTTGTGGGTTCAAGCCTTGTGTCTGTGCTGACAGCTCAGAGCCTGGAGCCTGCTTCAGATTGTCTCTCTCTCTGCCCCTCCCCTGCTTGCATTCTGTCTCTCTGTCTCTCAAAAATGAATAAACATTAATTTTTTAAAAAAAGAAAAAAAGAAAAATCTAGCATTAGGAGTCTGCCATACCAGAGAGCACTTGACAGAGCTGAGTAAGATCTCCAAGCAGCACCAACTAAATAAGATCCTTCTTTGCTCCAGATGTCTTACTCCTCTGTCCCATCCAACTCTGAGACATGCAGAGGGAAAGGATGGAAGTCAGGAAGTCAGGAAGATATAAACTAAGAAAGAGAGAAGACTCAACACACCCCTTCCTGACCTTCTGGGTCAGGCCCAAGAGCAAGGGAAAAGCGCTGAAGTGGATCTGAGAAGTTCAGTTTAGATCAGACTGCTCTTTTAATCCCTGAAAAATGAAACTGAAAGTGGCCAGAAAATACCTTCTAGGTGTGAAGAAGGAATATCTGACAGAGAAGTTTTCAAAAATGGTAGGAAAAAAAATAAAGCTATCTTTTAATCTTACATTACTGAGTCCTGACCATTTAGTTGATCCAGTTTAAATTTTACTTTCTTTTTAGCTAATAAGTCAGCTAGTTTTAGGGAGGGCTTCAATAAAAAAGGGGGATATTTCCGTCCATGTTCAAAACCCAGTAAAATATCCCAAAGGTTATAGTTATTTTAAAGTAAATTTATTTTGGGGCACCTAGGTGGCTCAGTCAGTTAAGCATCCAACTTTGGCTCAGGTCATGATCTCACCGTTTGTGGGTTCAAGCCCTGCATCAGGCTCTGTGTTGACAGCTTGGAGCCTGGAGCCTGGAGCCTGCTTTGGATTCTGTGTGTCTCTCTCTCTCCCTTCCCCTCCCCAATTTGCACTCTGTCTCTCTCTCTCAAAAAAAAAATATTAAAAATTAAAAAAAAATAAAGTATACTTATTTTGTATATTTATAGTTTTAAATTTATATAATCTTCATTTAAATTTTTCCTCTTCATAATAGTACTTTATATAGAATTTTGCCTCTGTCCTATGAGAATAGGAGAGCAAGCCTCAGGGACTTCTCTTCTGGACTCTTGTTTGGCCAGACTTGAACCAGACTTTTAATCATCCAACTCTCCCACTCCCAAAAGCGAGGCTTTTTTGGCTGATCTCAATCAAGTTTACTATCAGTATCTCAAAGTGCCTGCATTCTGTGAAAGCTAATTTGTCTTTGCTGAAGCCTCTTTGGAGTTCCCTACCCCTTACCCCCACAAGGAAGGTCCCATGGCCAGAAAGTGCTACTGTGTCTCCAGAAGGCTTTTCTAGGAGACAGTCTTGCAGACTGACTTATACTTATCAGACCTGAGGATTTTGAAACTTCACAAATATTTATCAGAAGGATTTACAGATGCTTGGTTTTTATAACTGCCTGTTGATACAAATGCCACATCAGCTGCCTCAAAAATAAAATAGATTACTCATCAGACAAGAACATAAATGATGAAACACAAAAGATCCACTAGTAGATACATAATCTGCTGTGGACGATAGGACAATGAAGGTAAGGGTCCAAGGCAAAGTTTCTGGAATTGTTCATTCATTCCAGGCAGGCTAGAACATGCTATTCAGGTAAGGGTACTGAAAGAGAAATAAAGGAGAGAGTACTTTCAGGAACCAATTTAGTGATAACAAAAACCAGGAAGTAGTGGTGTGTACTGCACAAATATGCACTTCCTCGTTCCTTGCTCTGCCAGAGGTCCAGCCACACCACTGAGTCATCCAGCAGCCGCCACTCTCCTGTGTCTCACAATCCCCCATCTTTCCAGTTTCTTCCATTAGCACTCAGACAACCCTTGAGACTTAAGGACACAGGACAGAGGACAGAGAAGGATTTTCTCTCTCCTCCATTTCTCTAGGCAGAGTGCTGCCCTGCCCATCCCCACCATGAGTCAAGAAAGCAGGAACCAGTCCAGTGTCCTCTGGAGGTGGTAGAGAGTGATTAGGGCACAGCTCTAGCTGGCCTGAGAAGTAAAGTATTAACAACATGAATAAGCAAATCTATCCACCCCTAAGCGTTTCCTCCTCCCATCCTCCCACTTTCCCCACCTCCACATCCCAAGGGCTTTCCTAAGAAGCTCTCGTAGAGAAAAATAACAACCACTACCACCTCACCAACTAAACTCATCAAGAGGGTCCCTTCACACATGACCATCTAAGTTAGCAGCTAATGTGCTCTGGGAAACATGAACTCAAAGAGAAGAGCAATGTGGCATTTTAGGAGCATAATCATTACAAGAAAAATTATGTATGTGTAGACCAAACACAGTATTTGAAAGTAAGCATATAAAATATCCTCAAAGATACAGAGAGGATACTGGAAACAAGACACAGGGGGATTGGAATGAAGGGGTTATAGAGGGGGTCATAAAGTAGAGATGCTACTATGAAAAAGAAAAAGATTTTTTAAAATAATTTAATAGATTGGTTGACTATTATAAATATGGCTGCAGAACTAGAAGATTAAACGGAGGAACTTGCCTCATCACACGTGGTATATTCCTCAAAGTATTGCTTAATCCATCTTTTTTTTAAATGTTCATTTATTTATTTTGAGGGAGAGACAGAGTGGGAGCAGGGGAGGGACACAGAAAGGAGGGAGAGAGAGAATTCCAAGCAGGCTCCATGTTGTCAGCACAGAGCACAATGCCAGGCTAGAAACCACGAACCATGAGATTATGACCTGAGCTGAAATCAAGAGATGGACACTTAACCCACTGAGCCATCCAGGCTCTCTGTGCTTAATCCATTTTAAATGATCCTCTGTCCATAACAATCTAACATAATCTCCTTTTTTCAGTAAACCATTTCTTCTCCCTTTTGAAATCATAGTTAAACTACCTTTACCTCCATTCATATTGCTAAACTGAAACCATAACATACCAGGACCCACTATCTGCATTCAAACATAAGATTACTTCATTTTTATTTAAAAGCTGAGGTTGGCAGGGGCGCCTGGGTGGCTCAGTCGGTTGAGTGACCAACTTTGGGTCAGGTCATGATCTCACAGCTCATGAGTTTGAGCCCTGTATCGGGCTCTGTGCTGACAGCTCGGAGCCTGGAGCCTGCTTCGGAATCTGTGTCTCCCTCTCTCTCTGCCCCTAACCCACTCGCATTCTGTCTGTCTCTCTCAAAAATAAATAAACATTAAAAAAAATTTTTTTAACAAAAATAATTTTTAAAAACTCTGAGGTGGCGGCAGATGCCTGACTACATTAGTGTAAATGAAGTGTCAATCCTAGTAATTTTCTCCAACTCAAGATGGTTTGGCCTCTGGGGCCTTCACTTCCAGGAGTTGAAATTGTCAGTGACCAACACCCCTGTAGCCTGCCCTGCCCTTCCCCCGCCCCCACTATGCCAAAGATGGCAGATATATTGCTAAGTAGATAACAAGAAATAAATCCGTGTTCACTAGGTACCCTGTTATGGAGAGTGAGATTTGACATGCTTAAAGAAACATTTACACTGCTGTGTGAGGATCATCCATTCAAAAATTAAACAAAATGGACAACTTTAAGAATTTGAAATATTTGTTCCTTTTTATATCAGGTACATGAATACGTTTAAACACATATTCAAGTGGACATATTCTTTTGGTCTGGGGGAAAATAATTTGGGCTGGGACTATATCTAATTTCTACATAGAGCCTCAGTCCTAGTTTGGGATGCCATAACAGGCAGGGTTCCCCCAAACATCAACCTCACCACCTACTACTACAGGTATTGTGAAGAATAACTATTTGAATTAAAAAATATTTTTCCTGAAACCACAGAATTTGAAGTTATGCCTCAAAAATTGTGATATCATGTAAGATATGTAACATGAGGGGCGCCTGGGTGGCTCAGTCGGTTAAGCGTCCGACTTCAGCTCAGGTCACGATCTCACGGTCTGTGAGTTCGAGCCCCGCGTCCGGCTCTGGGCTGATGCCTCGAAGCCTGGAGCCTGCTTCCGGTTCTGTGTCTCCCTCTCTCTCTGCCCCTCCCCCGTTCATGCTCTGTCTCTCTCTGTCTCAAAAATAAATAAACGTTAAAAAAAATAAAAAAAAAAGATATGTAACATGAATTCCCATGAATTAA
Source organism: Acinonyx jubatus (assembly GCF_027475565.1). NCBI lineage: Eukaryota > Metazoa > Chordata > Mammalia > Carnivora > Felidae > Acinonyx > Acinonyx jubatus. Next base: position 58,065,822 of record NC_069383.1, on the reverse strand, counting down.
CTACAAAAGTTAAGTTTATTCAACACCTACATTGGGCCAGGCTTTTTTCTTTTTTTTTTTTTTTTAACACAGGAAAGAAAACCCCCCAAATTCATAAAAAAAAAAATTTAGGTTGTTTGGAAGAAAGATTTTGGTGGAAGAAAATCACTTGTGCTGGTTGTTTTAAAATCACACCTATAATATATGACAGCATTGGTTTTCAATGTACTAATTTTAGTAGTCCCTAAACTACAGATAATGATAGCATCTTAAATATAGAAATGTTTTCTCCCAGAAGACATCATGAAATGTATTGGAGAAGTACTCAAATATATGCGTTGTGTAAGCAATTAATAGGAAATGTTGTGAATTTGACTCAGATTTAATGCTGTCCTTCTGCTTCTTTTTACAGTAAAATATAATTTACAATCCATGTATAAAATGCTGCTTTTGTTACATTTGGGCAAGTGGGTGGAAAAAAACTACTTGGTTATATGATGTCCCTAACAATAAGGTCTATAAAATATTTATATATTTAAATGGTTTATATAATTTTGGAAAGAGAAGAAAAGATACAGACGATAAGGATTTAATTAGCTTGTGGGTTGAGTAACATCCAAGGGCTAATACCTCTCCATGCAGAAAGAGATTATTTTCTGATGACATCACCCATTACAACATGCAGGATATAAAGAGGAAATTACAGTCGTTAGCCATGCCCTATAAAGTAAAGAGACAAGTGTCTGTTTCATTAGCTCATCATCAAGTTTGGCCTTTAGTTACAGTTGTTCAACACTGGCTTTTTAAGGCATTCACCAGTAATACATAGTTGGCCTCAAACTCCCTCAGCTGGCTTAAAGTCTTTAATTGCTTCTTTATGATAACTAGAACATTAAATTAGAAATGAAAAAAATTAAAGTTCAGATAAGGAAAAAATTAGAATATGATGTTAGTTTTCCTAGACTATGGTTACATAACATGAAAATGATAGAAGAAAGAAAAAAGAAGTAACAAAACTCCATATCTGATAGTGGTAATATCATTTCCCTCTACAGTTACCTGCCTCCACCACTTGAGTGAATTATTAACCAAACTTGCCAAGAACAAACAAAAGCAAATATTCTCTGAAGCAATACATTTACAGTCACACCTCAAAGAATTCATTAAATCAAGGATCATGGCCTCAAAATAAAAAAAAAAAAATTACCAAGCATATGAGGAAATGGGGCAGCATGAGTGAGAGTTATCAGAAACAACAGATAGCAGATTTAGTTGTGCAAAAATTTCAGATATTGGAATTATCTGACATCAAATATAAAGTGTATAAAACAATGTATAAGAAACTAGAAATAGAAATAATGTATAAATAAGAAAAAAAACAGTAAGTTTAACAAAGATATACATAACATTTGTAGAAATTAAAAATACATATATTTGGATATAAAAAGTCAGTGTACGGGGCACCTGGGTGTCTCAGTTGGTTGAGTGAGTGACTCTAGATTTTGGCTCAGGTCTTGATCCCAGTGTTGTGGGGTCCAGCCCTGCACTGGGCTCTCTGCCGAGGATGGAGCCTGCTTGAGATTCTCTCTCTCTCTCTCTCTCTCTCTCTCTCTCTCTCTCTCTCTCTCTCTCTCCCCATCTGCCTCTGTAACATTCCCTTTCCAAAAAAAAAAAAAGAAAGAAAGAAAGAAAAAGAAAAGAAGAAAAAGAGACACCTCAAAAAATTAACAACAAATTTGTTTAACAAGAAATTAAAAATGGAAGATGAGAACACAAATGAATTCATAGAAAAATCTAAAGAAATAGTCCAGAAAATAGAGTAGGATAGGAAATATGGTGAAAAATTAAAGGATATGAGGGATAAAATGAGAAAGCCTAATATCAATGTATATCAGAGTTCCAGTAATACAAAAAAAGAGAGAATAGGGTGGAAGTTAGTATTCAAAAAGATGATGACTGGGAATTTTACAGAAGTTGGAGAATCTTAGATTTACAAATCCCAGTGAACCTCAAGCAGGATAAATAATACTATCATAGTATATTGAAGCAAAGAAAAGATCTTAAACACAGCCAGAAACAGAATAATATTCAGTAATGAAAAGAAGCAAACTTGCTACAAAATGAAAAAATGTCAAAAAATTATGCTGAGTTAAAGAAACCAGACATAAAAGAAACCAGATGTAAAAAACTTCATAGTATATGATTGCATTATAGAAAATGCCTATCAGGCAAATTTGTAGAGGGAAAACACACATCACTTGTGCATGGAGATGGGAACAAATATTAACTGCAAATGGTAGATATGTCAGCCAAACATAAGCCAAGAGAAATCTGGATTAGCTAAAGTAATGAAAGATAAGACAGATTTTAAGATAAAACATTACAAGAAATACATCAAGTGATGATATAATAATAAAAAATTTAAATCACTAGGTAGATGCAAAACTTGTAAAGTTTTATGCAACTAATAACAAAGATCAAAATATATAAAGAATTTAAAAACTACAAAATAACTACAAGATTATAGTTATCCATTAGTGGGAGATTTCTGTAATGTCTCAGCAATTGTAAGATTAAGCAGACAAAAATATCAAGCTACAGATCTGAACAGCATATTTACTTATTTTAATCCAATGGACACATAAAATCCATTATACCTAACAAATGTTTTATCTATAAAGATAAATTTATAAAAATTGCTAGAAAGCAAGCCCCCCCAAAATTCAAAGGATTTATATCATGCAGACCACATTACCTGAGTTTAACACATTAATTCAGAAATAATTAGAAAGCCATGATATATCTGGAAATTAAAAACATACTTCCAATAAATAAAAAAATAATCATGATGGAAATTGGAAATATTTAGAATTAAAAGATAATAAAATACAATAGTATCACACATCAAATCCTGTAGAGCATAGGTAAAGCATTACTTAAATACTGATTGCCTTAAGAAATTTTATAATATAAAATTAAAAATTAATAAACTAAGCAATAATACGACATAACAGACAAAACACAAGAAAAGTAGTAAAAATAAACTAATGAGAACAGAAATGAATAAAAATTAAATAGAAAACAGATACAATACAGATAATCAAATGTCTAGAAACTTTTTAGAATAAATTACTAACAAATAGAAAAACACTGAGAATATTTATTAAGACAAGACAGGGAAATTCACAAATATTAGAAATGAAAAGGGGGGCATAATGACAGAAATCAAAAGGTTATTAAGAGGATTTCTGAACAACTTATATCACTAAATTTCAAAACTTAGCTAAAATGAATAAATTTTTAAAAATAATTCAACAAAATCAATTCAAGAAGAAATATTAAAAATATTAAAGCAGTAAAATTAAAATTAAGTGGTCAGTAGTTTACAGTTATCCCACAAGGAAAACACCAAGAGTAGATGATGTGACAGGCAAGGTCTCCAATCATTTTAAAGTCCATATATATAAATCCAACAAGCATTAATCCAGAAAAAAAGAAAAACAAAGAATACTATCCAACTAGTCTCTGAAATTGGTAAAACTGTGAGACCAAAACAAGAAAAATTCTCCAAGAGGAAGGGTAATTGGACACCAAATTCACCCTTGAACATAAATACACCTAACTAAAATATTAGCAAACCAAATCCAGCAATACATATAAAAGTCTATATATCATCACCAGAGTGGATTGACATGGAAGGTTAGCATAATTTAAGAAAACCAATGATTGAATACATTAACAGATTGCAGGAGAGAAATCATTTAATCATTCCAACAGGTGCACAAAAAGTATTAGAAGAAATTTAGTGGCATCCATGATTTTGAAAAATTGTAAGCATATTGGAATAGAAAGGAACCTGACCAATTGTATCTACAGAAGGAAGCTATGTCCAATAAAGTGCTTGATGGTAAACTGTGAATGCATTCCTTTCATAAAACCAACAATAAGACAAGTATGCCTGCTGTCATCCCACAGCGGTTAACAATCGCACAGTGCTTACCTTGCACCAACCAGGGTTTCTACATTGCATTTAGGCAATGGATAGAGAATTATGTGGGGTTCTAATATCCTTAGAAAAGCTGTTTCAAGGGAACATCAACACCTTACCAACAATCTCTGCAATGCAAAGTAAACCTTGTTTACTGTGCATGATTAGGCAATGCAGTATTTCTGATAATAGTTTGAATTATTTGGAATTGGCTGGCTTCATATTCTGAATACAATGGCAAGAATCTACAGCAGAACACTGTAAAAATTTGGTCTGTGTGTGGTCAGTGTTTCTTCATCCTTTAAGGAAATATCTATACATATACATACATACATATGTGTGTGTGTGTTTGTATATATATATATATATATATACACATACATACTTAACAGGTATCTAAATTGTAGCCAATGAATATTGTATTTAATTTAACAGTATTTAAATAAATATTTAACAATATTTAACAGTAACTTTAAAAGGGTTCTGGAGGTCGAGTATAAACACAACTGGTTAAATGTAAACAACAAAGAATCAGTTATTCTGAATTTTTACTACATTTTACTGACTGCCTAACCCCAGAAATATAACAATGATTTTTTTAAGAAAGAAAGAAAGAAAGAAAGAAAGAAAGAAAGAAAGAAAGAAAGAAAGAAAGAAAGAAAGAAAGAAAGAGAGAGAGAGGAAGGAAGGAAGAAGTCAGAAAAAAAGGGAGGGAGGGAGGATGGGGGAGGGAGGAGGGAAATAGAAAGATTAATTCAATGAGCTAAGGAAAAGTAAATAACTATTTTTCTCCAATTTATTTAAATTTGTATAATGTGTGATATTAGAGACGCTGGGATGTATCAATATTCAGTTTCTTTCAATAAACATACTGAGCACCCACGATACTTGAGGCACAGTGTTGAGCACCGGGTATAACGATGAAAAGACAAGAATCATTCTCTGATGGGATTTTGAATTTAGTGGAAATTGGAAGCATATTGCCCTCTAGGCAAGTAAAAAGGCATTTTACAGACATGTGAGTACAGGTTAAGAGACACTTTGAAAAGTAGTATTAATACTCCATGTTAAAAAGTTTAATACCAAAATGAATTTTCAGTCAATATTGATATGATAAACCTATGCCTGGTTCCTAGATATGTTCCTCCTACACAAACATGAAGAAATATAATTAGATTATAATGAAAACTAATAATTTGAAGAAATAAATTTAAAATAACTAATTTGGTAGTAGAAAAACATACCTACATTCACTTGGTCTTTTTGTAAATATATGATGTGTTGTCATAGGAGAATGTGTTTTCAAAAGCTCGATATTTTGTTTTATGGTCAACGTTTTTCAAGCTCAGATGCACATATCAGTGTTTTGAGTCTGGGATTGGCAAGGAAGATGTTGATTAAGAGAGGTGCCATTCCTAAAAGGATAATCAATGACCATGGAAATAATCAATATTGACCAAGGGAATAATGAGGTCTGGGTATGGACTTGCTGTAGGACCCAACAGAGAAAATTTTGGTAAATTAGAGAACTTTACTGTTCTAAGCCTTAAAAGGAATAGTAGACAAAATTTACTGAGCACTTATGTTTCAGGAGCTCTATGCCAAGCACTTGATACATGTCTTTCCATTTTAATCTGATGATTTAGATTTGGGTCTGATAAATGCCTATACATAAATTCTGGTCAAACAATTTTTCTTCCTGCCCACTGACCATAGCAAGGTCTAGACAGTCAATCTTCTAACTCAAAAGGTGAATCAGAAATTAATGAGATTGTCACAAACCTCTAGGTATACCTTCTTTGTTCCCCAGAAGTCCCCATGTGTGGTCAGAGTAGAATCAGGGCCTTGGAAATGCTACTTAACTTTCCCTGTCCTGCTTGAATGGATCTTGCAAGAATGGAGCAAAAGCTAGAAAGTCCCTTCAAACAAACTAGGACACATTTTAAGATGGTGGACTTTAGTAACAAAAGAGGCCTACAGATAGGGATATCATCCTGGTGGGAATAATAATTGAAATCACCTTTCTACAAAAAATTTGAGAATGGTTGTTAAAGAAGCAAAAAGTTCATTTCCTTTGATCCACCAATTTCATGTCTAAGAGTTTTTTCTAGTTCAATCTAAACAGAAATATACACAAATATGTGTGACCAAGAATATTCAACAGATTGTTTATAAATAATAGCAAAAGAATGTGGAAAAGAGTCTAAATTTCCAACAATGGAGCAATGCATAATTTTATCTTAGGATAAAATAATAGGTAGCTATTTTAAATAATATTATAAAGGAGGGTTTCTAAATCTTAGCATTATTTACATTTTGGACTGCATACTTCTTTGTTGTGGGGATTGTCCCATGCACTGTGGTATGTTTTAGCAGCATCCCTAGCTTCTACCCAGTAGATGCCAGAAGGAAAAATTGTTTTCAGATGTTACCAAATATCCTCAGGGGGTAAAAACTGCCTGGTTAGGAATCACTGTTATGAAAGAATATTTATGGTCTTGGGAAAATGTCCACAATGAGCTAAAAGATGAAAGAAGGAGGCTACAAAGCATTGTGACAAATATTTCTGTTTACACACACAACCACAGAAAGGGAAAGAAAATGACTTTTTTAAAAAGGACTGGAAAAGATAGTCACGAGTGTATTAATAAAAATTATTTCTGGGTGCTGAGATTCTCTCTCTCTCTCTCTCTCTCTCTCTCTCTCTCTCTCTCTCTCTCCATTCTTTAGTATTATCTAAATTTTCTGAGTTGAACTTTTATTCTTTTTAGAATAAGAAAAAAAATGAGTAGTGTTTATGAGCATCATTAAAAAGGTCTTTATTATCAATATGACAGTGTATCTGCCTGCAAAAGAAGACTGTCAGTGACTAAGGAATGCAATTGTAATTATTGATACATTTTCCAAAAGTGTCCTCAGTTGCAGGGATTAAGAAAGGTCTAGATACAGGGAGAATAGGTCTTACCTGTTGGTTATGTCCTCCTCACCAAACGAAGCCATCAACCTACCTGCTCTATGTTGTTTGAACTGGGTTCCAGGTAGAATTAGCCCCTAGTCAATTGGCAATAAGAAAACAGAAAACCAACATGCCTGTGGTTCTGTGCTTAACAAATCTACTCTCCTGAGTGTCTGTGTGTGAAGACTGTAAAAATAAAGCCACAGTCACTTAATAAACATTTGGGTGTGAAGATCACAGGCACTATTCTATTTCCTCACATTTCCCATGATTCAGTTTTCTGAATCTGCACATGTGTGCACAGACACATAACACACAAACACACTTCCAGAGAAATCTTTAGTGGGTAATAAGGCCACTTATTACCAGAGGTGGGTCTGAATAAGAAAGGTCCAGATTCTGACTTGAAGATGCTTGGCATCCACAGTTATGCTGACAGGAGCATGCTATCTTTCATCTTCTCTCTGGAACTCCTTTTTTTGTTAAGCTTATTGATTTTATTTTTGAGAGAGAGCGAGAGCACATGCGTGAGAGGTGTAGGGACAGAGAGAGAGAGAGAGAGAGAAAGAATTCCAAGCAGGCTCTGCAATGTCAGCACAGAGCCTGACACAGGGCCCTATCTAAAGAACCATGAGATCATGACCTGAGCCCAAATCAAGAGTCAGTCCCTTAATTGAGTGAGCCACCCAGCTGCCCCCTCTGTGGCACTTCTAGTTGAAGTTCTTAGATTACTGTTGGGAAGGACAACGTTCTGCTAAGAAAGAGAAGCAAATGTGTACACAAAGATGCAGTCCAGGGACAAGACCAAACATCACCTACTTTCCCATTCTACCCTGCCTGGCCCAAACACTGACATACAGCTGGCCCCACTGTATATAAGTCCTTCTCAAACTGGTTCTCTAGAAATCAACCACTGCATGCAGAATTCTATCTAAATGTAAAGTTTCAAAGTATTTTCCACATGGCAGTATTTAAAATATCCAAGTTTCTACTGAACTGTGATGATGAGTTACTCTGAGTAACCTTCAATAGCAGGATGTAGAGAAGAGGGTTGCAAATATAAATTGGTGCATATAAACATAAATTGGTGCATCCACTGTGGAAAATAGTATGGAAATTCTCCCCCCAAATTAAAAATAGGACAACCATATAACCCAGCAACTCCACTTCTGAGTGTATATCCAAAATAATTGAAATCAGGATCTTGAAGAGAAACCTGTACCTCTATGTTCACTGAGGCATTATTTACAGTGGCCAAGACTTGGAAGCAACTTAAATGTCCATCAATAGACATATGCAAAACCAAAATATGGTATATACATACAGTGTATATGTTTCTGCAGCCTTTAATAAGAAGAAAATCCTGCCATTTGTGTCAACATGGATGAACTTGGGGACATTATACTAAATGAAATAAGCCACACAGAATGACAAATACTATATTATACCATTTATATGCAAAATCTAAAATAGTCAAATTCATAGAAGCAGAGAGTCAAATGGTAGTTTCCAGAGCCAAAGGAAGGACAGATGGGGAAGTATCAGTCAAAGGTATAAAGTTTGAGTTATACAAAATGAATAAGTTCTAGAGACTTTCTGTACAGCATAGCGTCTATAGTTATCAATAGTGTATTGGATATTTAAAATTCTGTGAAGAGGGTAGATCCTATGTTAAGTGTTATTATCACAAAATAAAATAAACAAATGAATAAAGCAGAAGTAAAAGAAAAAACCCAGGATTCTTAGAAAACGTGACTGAACATTTTCCAATGTTTCCAGTCTTTCCTTTTTAAGGACAAACTTTCTCTGGATCTCTGCTTACAGAAAACTATTTTTCCTTATCCATATAAAAGTAAAAATATTTTTTACCCATGAGGATAATATGCATGTTTTAGATTTTATGTAATTTTTTAGAAAGCATTTTACAAAACTATCATAACAACTAGATTTCTCTTGGAAGAGAAACTTTGATAACCTTGAAAATTTTTCTATAATATTCTTAGGATAAATTTGAGAATTACAGACTCCTTGAGGATACTTTTGGACAAAGGATCTAGGAAGCTTGCCAAGGGTACTTGTAGATAACTCTGAGTGATAGAAGAAGGGGAGAATTGTGTCCCTGCATCCACTGACCCAGGGTGGAATGTTTTATCTATGAGGGAAATATCTTTGGGTATGTTTTTCAGGGAAGAGAAAGTGCAAAGCAGGATGAAGAAAGACCAAAGCTGAGGAGATTCAGTAGAAAGAATACATTTTTCATAATACTCTTAGAAGATAGGCCAAGTGTTTCTCAGGGGAGCCAATTCATTAGTCTGTTCATTCTTGATGAATTCAATATGAAGATGACCAGAGAGAATGTTCTCCCCTTTTGCCAAGAGAGACAAAATATTTCCCCTGCAAAGTTTGAAGAGCAGAATTAAACTCATTAAGAATTTCTAAGATCCCACTCCTAACTCATTCTGACTTTGCTTCCTTGCCTGGATAAAATGAACTTTTTGACAGCTCCATGTATATTGCCAAAGAGTTTGAAGGAAAGTCTAGTTTTATTCTATGGAAAATAGGGTAACCAGTTAGGAGAGACGATGGGGTTGGTAAAGAAGAAGCAAGTATACCAAGAAGGTGGTAATTTTATAAGACTGTCTGCTCCTTCTTACTTTGTTCAGAGCCTCTGGGGTGCCCGGGTGGCTAAGTTAAGCATTAGACTCCTGATTTTGGTTCAGGTCATGATCTTGCAGTGGTGAGATCCAGCCCCACATCGGGCTATGCGCTGAGCATGGAGCCTGCTTAAGCTATTTTTTAGGGGCGCCTGGGTGGCTCAGTCGGTTAAGTGTCCGACTTCGGCTCAGGTTATGATCTCACGGTTCGTGAGTTCCAGCCCCGCGACAGTCTCTGTGCTGACAGCCCAGAGCCTGGAGCCTGCTTCGGAATCTGTGTCTCCCTCTCTCTCTGCCCCTCCCCTGCTCATGCTCTGTCTCTCTCTGTCTCTCAAAAATAAATAAACGTTTAAAAAAATCTTTTTAAAGATATTTTCTCTCTCTCTCCTTCCCTCCCTCTCTCTCTCTCCCTCTCCCTCTCCCTCTCCCTCTCCCTCTCCCTCTGCCTCTCTCCCTTGCTCACCTGTCCTCTCTCTCTCTCTCTCTCTCTGAAAGATAAAATAATAATAATAATAAATTTAATTTGTTCTGAGCCTCATAATTCCTTGAGAACAGCGAGGTAAAAATCTGTAAGGTGTTGAGTGGCTTAGATCATGGCACACAGGGAAAAAACAACTACACAGACACACAAACATTCGCACCCACTAACCAAAAGCATAACTATCCAAAGAAAGCCATATAAATACCAAAACTATGCAAATCACAAGATGGATGATCACACGTTGAAAGCCAATCATAGTCAAAGATTCAGAAAACCCTAGGCAGATTATTACTTTCTTCTCTGGTATATTCTATTAGCATTCTCAGGAATGTTGCCATGTAGAAAAGACTATACAGCCTGCCAAATCATTCTAAAAGCAAAATGACAAAGGATTCATTAACAATCAAATGACAAATATTAAGATTACCCAGGAGTGCACAATTCTCACAAAATTCCCATTTTTCAATAATGCCTACTTTCCCCATAGTCTCGCAAAAAATGGAAGAGAAATCAATGTGCTATAAAACAAATATCTCAGAAACCAGGTCATTTATGCCACCAAGTATTGACACTGCTGAGTTTCTGCTACTGAAGCATGCCTTAATGTTAGGCCACACATATTCCCCATTACATGCCCCAGTAGAATGCAGCATCTACAAAAATCCCTTCATTTAATTTTAGCTTCTATCTTCTTTCCTCTGCTACAACTTGATATTGATCTCTCTATATGCTTTTGTTTTTCATTAGAAAGAAAATAACTTTAATTCTGTTAGTTAAAAAATTTAAAGTTTATTCTTAGTTGGGGCACCTGGGTGGCTCAGTAACTGTCCAAGTTTAGCTCAGGTGATGACCTCATGGTTTGTGAGTTCAAGCCCTTCATCAGGCTCTCTGGTGACAGCAGAGAGCTTACTTTGGAACTTCTGTCTCCCTCTCTCTCCTGCCTTCCCCTGCTTGTGCTCTCTCTCAAAAATAAGTAAACATTAAAAAAGGTAAACTTTAAAAAAATAAAATAAAGTTTATTCTTGGCAAGACTCTCCAATCTGGCACTAAATATCACTTCTTTGTTCACACTATCAAAATCACCCTCCCTAAGTGACAGCAGCTATGTACAGCTTTGTCCATCAGTGCTGCCTCTGTGAGAGTCTGCCCGAATATGACCAATCACCTATGTGTCTATTTCAAAAGTAATAACTCAATTAGAAAGTTTGAAAAGTTAGACATTCTAGTTAACATTCTGTGTAACTTTTTCTACTTCAATCTTTTGTATGTATGTATTCCCCCCAAAATATACTACTTTCTGGCTACAAGTGGAAGATAATTAATTTGCCTAGTTTCATCTGTAAGTGATGAAGATCTAGCAAGATTCTAAGTAGAGAGATGTTCTTTAAGAGTTGACTGGTCTTGAAATTGATCTGCTTTTCTGTAAATAAAGATAATCAGTTTTGTGAGAATTAAATGAGATATAGAACACTTCTCGCACAGGATATGAAATCTAGTAGTCACTCAATGTATGTTGGCTTATATTAACTTAGTTCTTCATATCTAATGCTAACTTCTCTCCTATCTTCTCTTTTTAAGATTAAGGCAGCTCCATTTAAAGACTGTTACTCTTATCTAGAGGAGGCTTGGGCTGTCTTCTATCTTATCCTCCATGTGGTTTAGTTTTTATTATGGAATCTTTTTAATGTCAAATGTTGCTAGGCAATTTTTTCTGGTTTGATTAATTTACTTCTAGTACAAACAAAAATATGTCCAAATGGTTTGGTCTTCACTGATGTTGCTTTTCTTCCAAAATAAATATGTTCTAATTTTGTGTCAAAGACTTATGATGTAGTTCCAGACCTTTAAAGAGTTGTGAGTGATCATAAACTTAGTAGTTTAAGAAATTCACTACTCATTGTTAGTGTAAATACATTGAGAATGAACACTAATAAATGATGAAGTACTGTTAAAAAAAAAACCCTCTAAATTAATTGGAGAGGGAAATGGATGAGTTGCAAATGGTAAGCAGACAAGAAAGAAGTATAACTTCTTTTTGGAATTCTTTATCTAAATAGTCCATGAAAAATATGACCCTCAATCTTTAGGAGGAAACTGATATGCCATAATGTGGGTAAAACATTGAAATAGGTTATTGAAATTAAACATTCTGATGAATACTCACTCTGCTAAGGTTTGACAAATCCATATGATTTTGGACTAAAAGTTAGCAAAGTATGAAATGCTTTACATTATAGTTTACCCAGAAGAAAATAAAACCAAAAAAATGCTAGATTAACAGTACTGACTTTAGATGATCTTTTAATATTTAACTCTGAAATGTTTTATGATTTCCTGATTTCTGTTATCTGAGTTTACTTATATAGGCTGTGGGAAGTTGCCAGGATAATTGTTTTTGGTAGGAATGGAAAACTATTCAAAGTAACAGAATTTAGAAGAATTTTCTTTTATTCAAGCATAATTTTTTGGGTAGCTTTCTATAAGGTTCAATTCTATTTTATAGTCACATTAAAATGTCAAAGGACTTTATGGATTGTCCAACGATGCCAATGTTACACTATCAGAAATACCCACCATACTTGGAAGAAGGGGCACAGTAATGTTATTAACAATGCTTTTGTTATTAACAGGAATATATAAGAGGGAATTCAGTGAAAATGACTGGCAGCCAAGTCTACAGCTAATCTTTTCTTCAGTTGAAGTTGTGGATTCTAATCAGTGGCTCAGAAGGAATGAGGTTGATGAATCTCACAGAAGAGTTTTTGAGAAACTTTTATTACACAAAAAGCTTTTGAATGAGAAAGTAGGCCTTTAAATGGGATGGCCTCTTTCAGATATTTTACTCATTTCCAGTAAGTCTTTCTCAAAAATGAACACTGCTTCTAAGTGAACAATCACAGTATTTCAACACACCCAAGGCAAACTGGGTAGGGAGAGCTGAATTATGATGAAAGCCTGTACTATTATGACCTTTCTCATGACCATAATTGATGGATGTGCCCCTGAAACACTTTGCAGAGCTGCTGATATATTTAGAAATGCGCCTGTGACTCATTATGCCCATAATTTGGCAGTAATAGGGGCAGATTACCCCACTGGCTATGGAGACAACTCACTGCCCAAGGATGTGGTTCTTTTATGTGTAATCACCTTCTGTAGAATGTACAGTTGTTTCCTTTGTGAAAATGTACAGGCTGGGCTCAGAGCTTCATAATCTGTACTCTTCTTTATCAGAATAAATACCAAAATAATTGAGATCAAAATACTTCTACACTCATTCATACCACTCTGGTATGAATGCAAGTGAAAAGTGCTAACAAATCTTTTATTTAAAAGCTTATACAGACCTTTGGCTTCATCCTGGGACGTAGAAATGAGGAAAGAGTGTCACTTCTACACCATCAACTAGAAGAAGCTAGATAAACTATAAATCTTGATTTTTCTTGAACCTAGAGAAGAAAGTTTATATGGTATACAGCCACTCTAAAGCCTAAGAAGAGATGATGTCTTTAAGGAGAGAGAGAATATAAGCATGGGATTACTGGTGAGAACAGAAGAAAGTCAGGGCTGCCATACAAGTGGGTTAGAAACACCCAGTTAAAATTCTTAATAAATTCCTTAAATTCAAGAAATTTCAGATCATGAATTTATACCATCTCAGTTATTCTTCTCCATGGCTCTGTGATTCTCCACTAATAAAACAAAGAACACCTTTCCTGCCAAGGGTAGCAAGAACCAAGTAAAAAACAACAGCAATCTACCACTGTGGGAGCGGCAAGAAAAAAGAGAAACACTCTCTGAAGTAGAGATCCACAGAGATGGTCTATTGCTAAGAATGGAACAACAACATTAAGAACAACCCACTGGCAAATGAGACCCCATCCTAAACACAAGTTAATGCAAGAGGAATTTGTCATCAGGGATACAGTGAATGAACCCATAGCAACAACCAAACCCAAACCCAGGCCACTTTTGAGTATATTGACCTACCACCCCACAATAACAGCCTAGCAGAAGACATATAAACCTACTTCCAAGCATAAATACTAGTTACCTCACTCTCTACTGTCCTACACATGATACCCACAATTCAATGAAAAATTATGAGACATACAAAAAAGTAAGGACAAAACAACTCACTGATATGAGAAAAAGCAATTCAGAGAACAAGAGATGACCCACATGTTGGGCCATAATATAGTGAATTTAAAATCACTATAACATGGGTGCCTGGGTGGCTCAGTTGGTTGAGTGACCGACTTCGGCTCAGGTCATGATCTCACAGTTTGTGAGTTCGAGCCCTGCATCGGGCTCTGTGCTGACAGCTCAGAGCCTGGAGCCTGCTTCTGATTCTGTGTCTCCCTCTCTCTGTTCTCCTCCCCCGCTCATGCTCTGTCTCTCTCTGTCTCAGAAATAAATAAACATTAAAAAAATGTAATCACTGTAACAAACATATTAAAGACTATCAGGAAAGGTGGTCAACATGCATGAACAAATTTGAAACTGTAAGAGTCAAATGGAAATGCTAGAAACAAATTCACAGAAACAGATATGAAGAAAAACCTCAACTGTCATTTACATGGACATCTTGCAGCTGAAGAAAAAAATCAACAAATGTGAAGATAGTTCATCGATGATTACCTAAACTGAAACACAAAGAGAAAGAGAATAAAACCATTGAGAGCATCCAAAGGCTACAAGATGATATCAAATGTTGTAACATACACCAGTTGAAGAAGACAAGAGAGAATAAATATTTGAAGAGATGATGGTCAATGTGTAGATCCCAGAAGCTCAGATAATTCTAAGCTGAATAAATAGAATTAAAAAGAAAACAGATATATATAAAAGGTGTTAAAAGCCAAAAAGAAGGGGTAGCAGTGTGGCTCAGTTGGTTGAGGGTCTGACTCTTGGTTTTGGCTTGGGTCATGATCTTACAGTTCATGGTTTCGAGCTCCTGCTCTTCACTGACAGCAGGGATCCTGCTTAGGATTCTCTCTCTCCCTCTCTCTCTCTGCCCCTCTGCTCCTTGAGCACACACTTTCTCCCTTGCTCTCTCTCTCTCTCAAAATGTTTTTTTAAATAAACATTTTAAAAAATAAAAATAAAAACCAAAAATAAAATCATATAACAAGAGAGAAAAGGTCATATTAAATATAGAAGAACAAAGGCAAAACTGACAACAGATTTCTCATCTGAAAGTATGAGAAAATAAATAAAAATATAACCAGATTAAAGAGTTTCACAGATGAAGAAAACATGAACAAATTAATTACCAGTACACAACACATTATAAAATGTAAACATTTCCTTAGGCAAAATGACTGCAAGACAGAAACATAGATTTACACCAAGAACTAAAGATATCTGGAAATGGTTAAAATGAAAGTAAACACAAAAGACTTTTTCTTATTTTTAATGCCACTAAAAGAAAATTGACTGTCTAAAGCAAAACAGTATAAATTTATTGTGTGTTTATAGAACATATGAAAGGAAAATATATGGCAAAAATAAATCAAAGGCTGGGAGAATGGAAGTGAAAGTCTACTGTTGTTGGTACGTTTCTCAAGCCAACACATTAAGGGGTATAATATTGCATGAATACAGACCAGAATTAATTAGCGATTCATATTGCCAATGCTATGGCATGAGATAAAAACATTTTAAAAAGTAGTAAAAATTATAATAATGGAGACATGTAAAATGGGAATTTAAAAAATAGTCAATCCAAAAACATGCAGAAAACTAAGGGGAACAAAGAAAAAATGAAATAGAAAACAACAAGCAAGATGATATATTTTAATCAAACCATAATTATATTATAACCAATAATTATATTAAAGAAAAATGGTCAAAACAAACTAAATAAAAATCAGGTTCTCAGATTAGAAGAGAAAAAAGAGCAAGATGTAAATATACACTGACTATAATAAAACCAGTCTAAATATAAAGACTCAAATAGGTTAAAAGCAAAGTATAGGAAAGACAAACCAACAAAACCCTAACCAAAAGAAAGATGTAGTAACCATGTATATGTCAGACAAAATGGATTTCAGAACAAGGAATATTTTTAGGGTTGAAGAGTGACATTACAACCCTAAATGTGTATGTGCCTAACAACACAGATTCAACACAAATGCAAAACCTGATAGACCAGAGAGCAGAAATGGACAAATGCACAATTAAAGCTGAATATTTAAATATCCCTCTGTCTCTATAATTGATAAAATGAGTAGCAAGAAAATCAATGAGAATATGGGGCCTGAACAAAAATAGCAACCAACTTGAAGTAATTAGTATTTCTAAAGCAAACCATCCAACAACACAGTACCCATTCTTTTCAAGTTAACAAGGGACATTCAACAAAATAGACCATATTCAGGTTCATGAAACAAATCTCAACCAATTGGTAATAATTAAAATCATACAAAGTGTGTTCTATGATACTAAAATAATTAATTTAGAAGTCAGTAACAAAAAGATTGAAACTTCCCACGTTTGGAAATTAAACAGACATAAATATTATAAATAATTCATGAGCCAGAGAACATCTTAAGAGAAATTTACAGCATTAAATGTCTGTATTAGAAAAAGAAAAAAGGGCTCAAATCAGTTATTTAAGCTTTTACCCTAAGAAACTAGAAATAGTACAAATTAAATCCAAAGCAAGTAGAATAAAATTATAAAAATGAGAAGAGAAAAATCAATTAAATATTAAAAGGAAAATAATGGAAAGAATCACTGAGATCAAAAGCTGGGTTTTTAAAAAAGATGAATAAAATTAATAAACCTCAAAGCATATTAACAAAAAGAAAAAAAGAGAGAGATAAAGTTATAGGGAGGAGATATAAATATCAGTAACTTAACAACTAAAAAGGAATGGACAAATTCCTTGAAAGACTAACTGCCAACATTTACTCAAGAATAGGTAATCTAAATAATTTATATGTCTTACAGAAATTAAATTTGCAGTTGAAAATTTCCAACAAGAAAAACTCGAGGACCAGATGGACTGACTGGAAACTTTTACCAAATACTTAAGGAAGAAATAATGTGAATTATACACAAAATCTCACGAACACTAGAGAAGAAGGGCACACTTTCTAACTCATGTTATGAGGCCAGCATTATCATGATACCAAAACCAGATGAAATTGAAATGAATAGAAAACTACAAACCAATATATTTCATCAATATGGATGTAAAAATCTTCAGCAAAATCTTAGCAAATAAAATCCAGCATTATACACAAACTATAATAGTATATCACCACCAAGTCAGGTGATTCTTGGAATAAACAGCTGGTTCAACATTAGAAAATCTATCAGTCTGATGCATCATGTCAACGGATTTAAAAAGAAAACCATATGATTATCTCAATAGATGCAGAAAAATAATTTGATAAAAGTAATCACCCATTAATCATGAAAATTCTCAGACAGGAATAAAAGAGAACTTCCTCAGTCTGTCAAATTACATCTATGAAAAGGGTACAGCTAAATGATACTTAATGTAGAAAGACTGAATATTTTCCTGCTAAGATCATGAAAAAGCCAAGGGTAACTACTGGCATCACTTCTATTTAACACTCTGCTGAAAGTTGTAGTTAGTGAAAAAATGAAAAATAAACAAACAAATAAATAGCATTAAGAATTGGAACAGAGAGAAAAAAAAAAGCTATTATTTTCAGACTACAAAGAAAACCCTAAAAGATTCTATAAAAACTCTTATAGAATGTTACAGATCCAAGCAAATATATAAATTCAATTTCATTTTGATATATTGATAATAAACGATGGGAAATTAAATTATTATAATAATAGTAATTTTTTTTCTAAAGTATATTTATTATAGGACCAAAAAGCATGAGATTACTAGGTATAAATGCAACAAAAGACAATCAATGTTTGTATGTTAAAAATTACAAGATCTGATGAAGGAAATAAAAGAAGACCTAAATAAATGGGGATATATACCGTATTCATGTATTGGAAGACCCAATACTGTTGGAATACTCACAGTGCCTGATTCCATGACTTTCTATAAAACAATACTAATCACAGAAGTGTGGTATTAATTGTACCAAAGGAACAAAATACAGGGTCCACAATCTTACCTACACAAATATGGTCAACTAATTTTTTGCCAAAGGTGTAAAATGATTTCAAATGAGAAAGATTTGACTTTTCTACAGATGGTGCTGGAAAAATTGGATATCAATATATAAAAAATAGTAATCCTTGAGCCTTATATTGCTCTATACACAAAAATTAACTTAAAATGGATTACAGAACTCAGTGGAAAACTGTAAACAATAAAATACCTAGAAGAAAACAGGAAAAATATTTGTGACTTGGGATAAGCAATGATTTGTCAGATACCAAACCAAAAGCCAAACGATTAAAAAAGAAATTGATAAAATGAAATTTATCAAATATAAACTTTTGCTCTTCAAAATAACAGTTAAGAAAATGAAAATACAACTTGATAAAAATTTTTTGAAAAAATGTTAGGTAAAGAATCTCTATCTAGAATATATAAAGAGCTGTCAAGACTCAATAATAAGAAAAAAATCTATTAAAAACTGGGCAAAACATTTGAACAAAGAAGATATACAAATAAATGGCAAAGAAGTACATGAAAATATGCTCAACATCACTAGTCATTAGAAAGGTGCAAATTCAAACATGGTAACACTCCACACCTACTTGACTGACTATAAAGCAAAAACAAAATGCCACAAAACTGACAATACCAACACTGGCAAGAATGAGAAGCAATGAAGCCCTCATGCACTGCTGGTAGGAATGCAAAATGATACAGCCACTTTGGTAAATAGTTTTGCAGTTTCTTTTCAGTTAAACATACATTTACCACCTGATTCAACAATATTTTTTTTTATTTTTTACCCAAGAAAATTAAAAGCTCATGTTATCCCAAAAAAATTCTATGTAAATATTTATAGTAGCTTTGTTCATAATCACCAAAAACAAAGGAAATTCCGCAAATGTTGTTCACCTGGTAAATTCACAAACTATGTTAAATCCATATAATGGAATAACACACAAAAAGGAAAAGGAACAAACTACTAATACACACAAGAATGAATTTCTACTACATTATATTTCAGTGACAGACACTAGACCCAAAGGCCACATACTTTATGATTCCATTTAGTTGTCATTCTGGAAAAGGTAAGATTAGAGGGACTAAAATAGATCAGTGGTTACCAGGTGCTGAGGGTAGGAATAAGCTGTTGACCATAAGGGTGAGTGAATTTTGGGAGCTATTAGAACTGTTCTAGATGTTAGAGGGGAGGAGTTAAGATGGTGAAGCAGCATGGAGATCCTGAGCTTGTCTCGTCCCTAAAATGCAGCTAGATCAGCACCAAACAATTTTTAACACCTAGGAAATTGATCTGAGAATTAGCACAACGATCTGCATAACTTGAGCTACAGAACTTGGAAGGTACACAGTGCCAACTGTGGTAGAGAAAAGGCATGGAGGATATGGAGCTGTTTTTATAGGAGAGAGGACAGAGATAGAAAAAGCGGGAGAGTGTAGTGCATTGGGATCACACATGAAAAGCCCTCCCCCCCCCCGCCACCACAAGTAGCTGGGCAGAGAGAGAGAGAGAGAGAGAGAGAGAGAGAGAGAACACTCACGAGGGACTGAACAAGAAATCTGTTCTCCAAAGCCATTGATGGGAAGAAAGGAGAGGGTTTCAATACCACCAGGATTCTATAAACAGTGGAGCACAGAGTCTTATGTTACAGAGCTCAGTGCTGGGTGGTGCTCTGGTGAGGAAGTAGGGTGAATTTACAGGAGCAACCAGTGTGTTCTGAGGGGTCTGTGTGCCACATGAGGAGAAGCAATTCCCCTGCTTGGAGTGTATTTGGTAGAGGCCACACAGCCTCCCCATGGGCAAAGGTTACAGCAGAACCTAAGAGCAGCTACATTTGTTGGTACTGGGACAAAGACATCGGTGTGGTGAAACCTGGCGCTGGCTCTATGTTGTGATTTTCCATAATCTCTGAACTTCTGCCAATGTACAATTGCACAAACATTTTCTGGGGCAAGCCAGAACCCAACTATTGCTCAGCAAGACCCTCCCCAAGAGAGTCAGTGGGGGCCCACACCCCAAGGGACTCTGAAGTTTAGGGTTTTGAAACACAACCCCATCTGAGATAAAATTCTAGAGGGAGGTGCCACCTGGTGGGCAGAGAGCTTGGACATGGACAGGGTAGAGGCAGGGAGTAGACAGAGGCCTGAGACAAAGAACTTGGTAAGAACTTGAAGTTCCTGTGCCAGAGACTAGGCACATCCACCCCAGTAAGCTAAGCAGAGCCACCTAGTGGGGAATGGAGCCCTTACACTAGGCTCCACCAACTGTGCCCTCCAAGCACATCCCCTCAAAGACAAGCACAAGTCACTCCACCTGCTTAGTTTACAGCACACTATAGAGTGCCTCCTAGTTTCAGTTCTAGGGGAAGGTGAATGTAACTTCATTTTGCTTTCATTTTTTTTTTTACTCGTTCATTTATTTGCTTTCTTTGCTTCTGTTTTTGTTTAAATTGTTTTCTTTGTTCTTTCTTTTCTTCCTCTTTCTTGAAAACAGAAACAGAAAATTTTACTTTTATTTTCTTTTTTACCTTATTTTTAAAATTTTTTATTCTATTTAATTTTGTTTTACTTTATTATATAATGTTTTTAATTTTTAAATTTTTTCTTAACTTCTTTTTTCCTTTTCTTTTCCTTTTTTATCTATTCTCTATAAAGCTTCTTTCAACAAGCAGATAAAAACACATCTAGGATCTAGCTTCCTTTACTTGATTTTTTTTTGTTTTTTTAATTTTATTAATCATTTTCTTCCTTCAAAATGACAAAATAAAGGAATTCACCCCAAAAGAAAGAACGGGAAGAAATGACAGCCAGAGGCTTAATCAACGCAGATATAAGTAAGATGTATAAACTAGAATTTAGAACCACAATAGTAAGAATACTAGCTGGGGTTGAAAAAAAGCATAGAATCCTTTCTGTGGAGATAAAAAATGTAAAATCTAGTCAGGATGAAACTGAAAATGCTATACTGGGGTGCAATCTCGAATGGATGACACAATGGCAAGGATGGACGAAACAACAGCAAATCACTGGTATAGAAGATAAAATTGTGGAGAAAAATGAAGCAGAAAAAATGAGGTAAACAAAGGCAAAAGTTCACAATACAACAATTAGAGAACTCAATGACTTATTAAAAAGGAATAACATCAAGAGGCACCTGCATGGCTTGATCAGTTAAGCACTCAACTTCAGCTCAGGTCATGATCTCACAGTTCATGTGTTCGAGCCCTACATCAGGCTCTGGGCTGACAGTTCAGAGGCTGGAGCCTGCTTCGGATTCTGTGTCTCCCTCTCTCTGCCCCTCCCCCTCGTGGACACTCTCGCTCTCTCAAAAATAAACATTAAAAAAATAAATAAATAAAGGAATAACATCCCAATAATAGGAGTCCCAGAAAATGAAGAGAGAGAAAAAGGGGTAGAAGGTTTATGTGAGCAAATTATAGCAGAAACCTTTCCTAATCTGGGGAAGGACACACATATCAAAATCCAAAAAGCACAGAGAACTCCCATTAGATTCAACAAAAAGCAACCATCATTAAGGCATACCATAGTCAATTTCACAAAAATACATAGATAAGGAAAGAATTTTGAAAGCAGCAAGAGAAAAAGTCCTCAACTAATAAGGGAAGACAGATCAGGTTCAAAGCACACCTATCCATAGAAACTTGGCAGGCCAGAAAGGTGTAGCAGGATATATTCAACATACTAAATCAGAAAAATATGCCACCATGAATTCTTTATCCAACAAGTCTGTCATTCAAGATAGAAGGAGAGATAAACAGTTTCTCAGACAAAGAAACTAATGGAGTTTGTGACCACTAACCCAGCTCTGCAAGATATTTTCACGGGTACCCTTTGAGTGGAGAAAAGACAAAACAAAACAAAAAAGACCAACAGCAATGAAGACTAGAAAGGACTAGAAAACATCACCAGAAACAACAACTCTATAGGAAACACAAAGACACTAAATTCATGTCTTTCAGTACGCACTGTATATATCAAAGGACTAAATGCTCCAATTAAAAGACAAAGGTTATCAGAATGGATAAGAAAATAAGACCCATCTATATGCTGTTTACAAGAGACTCATTTTAGATCTAAAGACACCTGAAAATTGAAAGTGAGTAAATGGATAACAACCTATCATGCTAATGATTGTCAAAAGAAAGCTGGAGTAGCCATACTTATATCAAACAAACTAGATTTTAAAATAAAGGCTGTAGGGGGTGCCTGGGTGGCTCAGTCAGTTAAGCATCCGACTTTGGCTCAGGTCATGATCTCAGGGTTTGTGAGTTTGAGCCCCGCATCAGGCTGTGTGCTGACAGCTCAGAGCCTGGAGCCTCTTTCAGAGTCTGTGTCTCCCTCTCTCTCTCTCTCTCTCTCTTTCTCTCCCTCTCTCTGCCCCTCTCCCACTCATACTCTGTCTCTCTCTCTCTCTCTCTCTCTCTCTAAAATAAATAAACATTTTTAAAAAATTAAAATAAAGCTGTAAAAGAGATGAAGAAGGACATTATATCATAATGAAGGGGTCTATCCACTAAGAACAGTTAATAATTGTAAATATATATGTCCCCAATGTGAAACATTCAAATATATAAATCAATTAATCGAAAACATAAAAAAAACCTCCTTGATAATAATACCATAATAGTAGGGTAATTCAACACCCCACTTACAACAATGGACAGATCATCTAATCAGAAAATCAACAAAGAAACAATGGCTTTGAATGACACACTGAACCGGACAAACTTACTAAATATATTCAGAAGATTTCATCCTAAAGCAGCAGAATATACATTTTTCTCAAGTGCACAAGGGACTTTCTCCAGAATAGATCACATATTGGATCACAAATCAGCCCTCAACCAGTACAACAAGATCAAGATCATACTTGGCATATTTTCAGGCCACAACGTTATGAAACTCAAAATCAACCACAATAAAAAATTCGGAAAAACCATGAATACTTGGAGATTAAAGAACATCCTACTAAAGAATGAATGGGTTAACCAAGAAATTAAAGAGGAAATTAAAAAGCACATAGAAGCCAATGAAAATGAAAACAGAACAGCCCAAAACCTCTGGGATGCAGCAAAGGTAGTCATAAAAGGGAGGTAGACAGCAATCCAGGCCTTCCAAAAGAAGGAAAAAAGGTCTCAAATACACAACCTAACCATACACCTAAAAGAGCTGGAAAAAGAACAGCAAATAAAGCCCAAAGCCAGCAGAAGGGAAATAATAAAGATTAGAATAGAAATCAATGATATTCAAATAAAAAACAAACAAACAAGCAGTAGAACAGACCAATGAAACCAGGAGTTGGTTCTTTGAAAGAATTAACAGAATTGATAAACCCTTAGCAAGTTTGATCAAAAAGAAAAAGGAAAAGACCCAAATAAATAAAATCATGAATGAAAGGAAAGATCACAACACCACAGAAATACAAACAATAATAAGAGAATATTATGAGCAATTATATGCCAACAAATTGGGCAATCTGGAAGAAATGGACAAATTCCTAGAAACATATAAACTACCAAAACTGAAACACAAAGAAATAGACAATTTGAACAAATCCATAACCAGTAAAGAAATTGAATCAGAAATTAAAAATCTTCCAACAAACAAGCATCCAGGGCAGGACGACTTTCCAGGGAATTCCACCGAACATTTAAAGAAGGGTTAACACATTTTCTTTTGAACCTGTTTCAAAAGATAGAAATGGAAGGAAAACTTCCAAACTTATTCTATGAGGCCAGCATTAACTTTATTCCAAAACCAGACAAACCCCACTAAAAAGGAGAACTACAGACTAATTTATTTGATGAACATGGATGCAAAAATTCTCAACAAAATACTAGCAAACCAGATCCAACAATACATTAAAGGAATTATTCAGCACAATTAAGTGGGATTTATTTCTGGGATGCAGAGCTCGTTTAATATCCTCAAATCAATCAGTGTGATACATCACATTAATTAAAAGAAAGGATTAGAACGACATGATCCTCTCAATAGATGCTGAAAAAAGCATTTGACAAAATACAGCATGCTTTCTTGACAAAAACCTCCAAGAAAGCAGGGATAGAAGGATTATACCTCAATATCATAAAGGCCATATGCAAAAGACCCACAGCTAATATCATCCTTGATAGAGAAAAACTTAGAACTTTCCTCCTAATGTCAGGAACGCAACAAGGATGTCCACTCTCACCACTGTTATTCAACATAGTGTTGGAAGTCCTAGCCTCAGCAATTGGACAACACAAAAAAATAAAATGCATCCTAACCAGCAAGTCAAACTTTCATTCTTTACAGAAGACATGATACTTTATGTGGAATACTTTATGTGGATACTTTATGTGGAATTCTAACAAGTGCTAGAACTGACACATGGATTCAGCAAAGTCTCAGGATATAAAATCAATGTACAGAAATCAGTTGCTTTTCTATATACCAATAATGAGCAGCAGAAAGAGAAATCAAAGAATCGATCCCATTTTTAATTGCACTAAAAAACATATAATACCTAGGAATAGACATAACCAAAGAGGTAAAAAATATATACACTTAAAACTAAAGAAAGCTTATTAAAGAAATTAAAGAAGACACAAAAAAAATGGGAAAAGATTCCATCCTCATGGATTGTAAGAACAAACATTGTTAAAATGTTGATAGTACCCAAAGCAATCTACAAATTCAATGCAATCCCTATCAAAATAACACCAACATTCTTCACAGAGCTAGAAAAAACAATCATAAAATTTCTATGGAACCAGAAAAGACCCAGAATATCCAAAGTAATGTCAAAAAGAAAACCAAAGCTGGAGCCATCATAATTCTGGACTTCAAGAAGCCTTACAAACCTATAATCGTGAAGACAGTATTGTACTGGCATGTGAACAGATGCACAGATCAATAGAACAGAATAGAGAACCCAGAAATGGACCCATAAATGTATGGCCAATTCATCTTTGACAAAGCAGGAAAGAATATCAATGGTAAAAAGACAGTCACTTTAGCAAATGACATTGGGAAAACTGGACAGTGACATGCAGAAGAATGAACCTGGACCACTTTCTTACACCATACACAAAAATAAACTCAAAATGGATAAAAGACCTAAACATAAGACAGGAGAATCTCAAAATCCTAGAGGAAAAAAACCAGGCAACAACCTCTTTGACCTTGGCTGCAGCAACTTCTTCCTTGACATGTCTCCAGAGGCAAGGGAAACAAAAGCAAAAATGAACTATTAGGACCTCATCAAGATAAAAAGCTTCTGCATGGCAAAGGAAACAATCAGCAAAACTAAAAGGCAACCAACAGAATGGGAAAAGGTATTTGCAAATGACATATCAGATAAAGGGTTAGTATTCAAAATGTATATAAAGAACTTATCCAACTCAACATCCCAAAAACAAATAATCCAATGAAGAAATGGGCAAAAGACATCAATGGACACACTTCAAAAAAAGACATACAGAAGGCTAACAGACACATGAAAAAATGCTCAACATCACTCATCATCAGGGAAATACAAATCAGAACCACAATGAGATACCACCGCACACCTGTCAGAGTGGCTAAAATTAACAACTTAGAAAACAGATGTTAGTGAGGATGTGGAGAAAGAGGAACCCTTCTGCACTGCTTATGGGAATGCAAACTGGTGCAGCCACTCTGGAAAACATAATGGAGGTTCCTCAAATTTAAAAACAGAACTATCCTACAATCCAGCAATTGCACTACTCAGTATTTACTCAAAGGATCCAAAAATGCTAATTTGAAGGGGCATATGCATCCCAATATTTATAGCAGCACTATCAACAATAGCCAAAGTATGGAAAGAGTGTAAATGTCCATCGACTGATGAATGGATAAAGAAGCTGTGGTACATATATACAAGGGAATATTACTTGGTGATCAAAAAGAATGAAATTTGCCACTTGTAACAACCTGGATGGAACTAGAGTGTATTACACTAATTGAAATAAGTCAGCCAGAGAAAGAAAAATATCATATGATTTCCCTCATATTGGAATTTAAGATACAAAACAGATGAACATAAGGGAATGGAAGCAAAAATAATATAAAATCAGAGAGGGAGACAAACCTTAAAACACTCTTAAATACAGAAAACAAACAGGGTTGCTGGTGGGTGTTGGGTGGGGAGGATGGACTAAAAGGGCAAGGGGCATTAAAGAAGATGCTTGTTGGGATGAGCACTGAGAGTCATATATAAGTGATGAATCACTAAATTCTAGTCCTGAAATCATTATAATGTTATTATTATATTATATATTAACTAACTTGTATTTAAATTTTAAAAATGATAAAACAAAACAAAATAAAATAGTTTTCTAGATCTTGATTTGGTAATACATATATTTTTCAAAACTTGTAAAATATGTATGATAAAAGGTTAATCTCAGTTGTTATCTTATGTATAACTCCATAAAACTGACCCAACACAGGCATGCACACACAGAGGTATGAACTAAAAGGCCTCTGAGATTATTTCATACCTAGCAAATTAATAGTAATAAATATATTCCAGATGATAGAACTAACAGAACAAATCTGATATAGATGTATCCAAATTGGTAAGTGCTAAACCAGTCTTATGATGATGATGATAAAGCTAAATTTTACAACCTTTGGATTCCTCCCCCAAAAAGACGTTCATAAGAATATTTTTATTCTTCTATTTTTATTCTTCTAAAATACCCAGGTTGTATAAATACAGAGAACAAAATGATGGTTGCAAGAAGGGAGAGGGGTAAGAGATAGGCAAAATGTGTGAAGAGAAGCAAAGATATAGTCATCCACTTATGGAATGAATCAGCCATGAGAATAAAGGTCACAGCATAGGGAATATAGTCAATGGTATTGTAATAGTGTTGTATGGTGACAGATGGTAGGGACACTTGTGGTGGGCAGAGGATAAGGTTTAGAGATGTTGAATCAGTCATATTGTACACCTGAAACTAATGTAACATTGTAGGCCAACTATACTCAATTTTTCAAAATTTTCAAAAACAGATGTGCCTGGGTAGCTCAGTCGGTTAAGCACCTGACTCGGTTTTAGCTCAGGTCATGATTTCATGGTTTCATGAGTTCAAGCCCCAGGTCAGTCTCCATGCTGGCAGTGTAGAGCCTCCTTGGGTTCTCTCTCTCCCTCTCTCTCTTCCCCTCTTGCTTACGGTGTCTCTGTCTCTCTCAAAATAAATAAATAAACTTTAAAAATTACAAATAAAATAAAATGAAACCCCAGGTCAGCCCTCATCATCCAGATCGTCATCTCCATATGGCTTTGTTCTTCCCCTAAGTTGACCCACACTCCTCTTCCTTGCTCTTCTCTGTTCTCGGGTACTCCCCAGTCTGTCTCATCAGCAAAACGCCCATGTATCCTCAACCTCTTATGTAAATGTTCCCTTAACCTTTTTGCCATATCTGAAATCTGGATTGCTTTGAGGACACCACTTTCCCTATAACCTTCTTGTCGGGTTGCTGTTTTATATTCCAAAGGTTTCCTAGTTCACTAAAATTAGAAACAATAAGAAGAGACCTTCCTTATTCTCCATCCACTGGTCTATTCACCTAACTATATCTTTACCTGGGTGCTCTCCCTTCCCTGGTATTCTTCCAGATAATCTACTATTCTAAGCCCACCCCTCCAGTTGAAACCAGTTCAACTTGTTTTTAACACAGTGCATGGGAACTAGTTCTTAGCATGATGCATGTGCTGAAGGACATCATTCTTGCAACTGGCTACTGTCACTATTGGAATTAATCAACATTTCATGAACCATCTGAACATAATCAATTTTCAATTTCCTCTGCATGGATTGCACACTATGAATTCCTTCTCTTCATTCAGACTATCTCCTTCCTCATAGTCTCAATTCCCTCTGGTCTGCCAATTGAAGCAATTTTAGTGTTTTGTTGGTCAGGGATAAATTGCACCTGTAGGTATTCAACTTTCTGGCTGTAGGCTGTGCCTCAGTACCCATCCCTAAGGGCTATAATAAAGCAGAACATAAAAAGATCCTGTGCTGGGATCATTATTAAACCCCATTTATGAAGCAGGCACTTGCTGACTCTCTGACCTCAGATAATCTGTGCCTTCCCACCCCTGTGGATCTCAGAAATGCCCATTCTCACTTTGCTTTAGCCAACAGCTCTGACTTGACACACTGCTATTGTTCACCTTTGGCTGGACTCCTGCAGATCAGTGCTAACTCTGACAGCTAAGTAGAATGTGTCCACTTTTCAAAACAAATTAAGACGTATTATGTCACATGAAGAGAAATAAAAATTGGAAAAATTAAAAAAAAAACATTTAACAAGTGATCTCTTTCCCTTCCAAGAAACTGTCTGTCTAGAGCCCTCTGTTTTTCAGTTTTGCATAAACTTGGGCAGCCTTGACAGAAAGGAAAGGCCATGCAAGGGTATTTTACAGCGTGCTTCCCAACTATGGCTGAGATAACACAGACCCTAAATATCAAACTCTCAACTCAGCACAGGGCAATGTTCTATACCAACTACCTGTCCTCTCACCAAGAGTACAAGCCTAACCTTTCTTATACACAAAGGATGAGCTCTGTACCATGACAGATGGTTCTGGCATCTGGATGGCCCATTTTTTATCAATCAAACCACACACACAGGCAGGGAAATCTGGCCCCCAGTTCTGGGATACAGTTGGCTCATTTAGCAGCATGCCTTCAGAGTCCTTTCCTAGGTAACCCATCCCACCTTGATTCCTAGGTAACCCATCCCACCTTGATATAAGCTGCACTTGTCACAATCACTCTTTCATTTTCCGTTATAAACAGTATTTTCTAAACTTACACCCATTTATTTATTTCCTTTTTACTGCTCTCATTTCCCTTTCTTCCCTCGTGTATAAAATGAGGACACCAAAAAAGGTCACTGAATTTCCCAACTATTTTAAGTAGGAGATATTTTTATTCTTATGTTATAAATCAGGAATCTGAATCTGAGATTCAGGTAATATGAGTAGCAAAAGGTCACACAAGTCAGGACTGGTGCTCAAATATGAACTTGGAACTCTTGCCTTGAATCCTTCCTACTTTCATTGGACTAGGCTCTTGTCAACATAGGTGATAAAAGAACAACTCAGGGTATATCATAGTGTAGGGGGTCAAGGGCACTAAGAGATAGTATAGAATTGTGTTTGGCAAACAGGGGATGCTTATGCTAAAAAAAAATGAATGATTCAATAGATACAATATTAATTGATTTTCAAATTTAATCAGCTTCATCAAATATATTGCCACAATCCATAAATTCTTGCTTCTCACCTCTGGCAAGCATGGTCTGCTGTCACATGGTAACTACTTACATACTCTAACGGCTCTTAACTAAGGTCTGGTTTCCATGGCCTTTGGCATAGAAAGGTCAGCCAGACATTGTAGGAAAAACGAGGTGGTAAGCAAGGGACAAGCATCTCTGAGGACATAGGAGACAGCTGAGTGTGGCTTTGACATTTATAAGAGTTGGAAATATCTCTATTTAGAAAACTTCTATAAAGATATCAAAAGCAGGGTGCCTGGGTGGCTCAGTCGGTTAAGCATCTGACTCTATTTTGGATCAGGTCATGATCTCACAGTCGTGAGATTCAGCCCCACACAGGGCTCTGTGCCAACAGCCGGAGTCTGCTTGGGATTCTCTTTCTTTTCTTTTCTTTCTTTTCTTTCTTTCTTTCTTTCTTTCTTTCTTTCTTTCTTTCTTTCTATCTCTCTCTCTCTCTTTCAATAAACAAATAAACATTTTTTCTAAAAATAGATATCAAAAGTGACCTATAAAGGTAGCTAAAATCCTAAATTCCCACAATGAAATGAGATTAATATTATATCTTCATAAGTTAAAGGATTCAGAGAGAGATAAAACTCTGCTTTTAAGTTTAGTTTACTATTAATTGAAAAGTACCAGATGTTTTGTTTTTCCTATAGAAAGCCAAACAATATGTTGTCTTGATTAGGTGACTTCTTTGAAGTCTTCCATTAGTCACATGAGTCAGTTGTTAGTCAGCTCTTTCTTCAGATCTCACATAGTTTTAAAAAAGATTATTTCTATCATTGCTGATTCATAGTTACCAAAATAACATGACTGCAGGTCATGTGCATTATATCCGTCCGGGCTGTTATGGTTTGGTGCCAACAGTTTAAGTGTGGTGGTCTCTGAGGTGTTAGAACTGAGATTCAATTCCAAGCAACAAGGATGCTTCTCACACTGGACCAGGAGCTGCCTCTGCAAGGCAGACTCCATGCCTTTCTCTTGTTTCCTTGAAACAGCCAGAGCCATAAGAACATATTCTACCCTCAAATTCAAACTCACTGGGTCAGAAGCCCTGAAAAAGGGCATTGATTTCAGAGAGGAGTCCCAAAAGCACAAGGCTTCTTGCCTTAAACCCAATGATTTCTTTGAGAGATGAAGAGTTCACTTATTGCCTGTATATTTCAATTTACTTTCCAAAGGTGGAATTTAAACATATAAATGATGTTTATCTGGTTCAAATTTAGAGTGAAGTTATAGTGTCAAGAGGGAGTCTTGATTTCTCAGAATATGTTTAGCCCTAGCGTGTGATTTATCAATCAGTATATCACATTTGATGAATGTGTTTGCTATTGGTAGGGAGCAGACCATTAGACCTTACAAATCCTGAACCTTCAAGAGAGGAGGAAAGTAACTTTGATTTCTCTGTCCTTTCATGATTAAGATGAACTGAGTTGATGAATACATTTTCTGGATTGCTTAATACCTCCCAGATATCAGTATCAAGAAGTTGGCAAGGCAGGTAAAAAGATTTCCATGAGCAAGAAGCAAATGAGAAAGACTTCCTCTCTTGAATAAATCCTTGTTAATTCCTGTGGGAAACTTTTTTTTTTTGTCCAAACATCCTTCCTCCTCCTTTGCCTTGCTCTATTCTCAGTGTTTTTAAATACACCAAATATGGGTTTCTGCTAATAGCTGGTAAATGGAGTTGGGGGAAAGCCATGATACAGCCCCTCTACTGTAGCCATGGAAATAAAAAGCAAGATGTATTGTATAGCCACAGGGGGACATCACATCTTCCTTCCTCCTGGTACAACTTGTACAGTCATTAAATGTGATTAAAGTTTTGGGGACCTAGACACAGTCATAATCTGTTTGGGTACCGCTGTCTTGGTCCATCCCTGCAGCTAGAAGGGAATCACCCTCTTTGTGTAAATGTTTGCTTTGTTGGAGATTCTTAAGCAGAAATTAATAGTATACATGTTTTGGGAGTATTAAGTCAGCCATGATAAACAATTCCTAGGCAATGTTTAGACAGGCCAAAATTCTCCCTAAGAATTGTGCACATGGACAAAACAACCTATTTGGCATCTGTATACTAGGACCAACTATAAAACAAAGAGCAAAGTAGTGATCTGTTCATTAACAAATTAATGTGTTCTATCAATATAGGTGGATAACAAATTAATGACTAGACAAGTACTAAATCTCTATTTTTTTAATATTTATTTATTTTTGAGAGAGACAGAGACAGAGTGTGAGCAGGGGAGGGGCAGAGAGAAAGGGAGACAGAATCCAGAGCAGGCTCCAGGCTCTGAGCAAGTTGTCAGCACAGAGCCTGAGGCAGGGCTCAAACTCAGAAACCGCGAGATCATGACCAGAGCCAAAGTGGGACACTTAACCAACTGAGCCACCCAGGCACCCCTCTATTTTTTTTTTTGTAAGGTAATGAATCATGAGTGTGTGATGCTCTTTGCCAGCAGTGACAGAACACACTTGGAACTTCTTTGGAAATTTGCTTTATCTCTTGTTTGAAGTCCTGTGCCAATATTCTGGCCCCTTGTGATGTTAACTATCACCACCTCCAGGCTATTAAAGAGCTGAAACTAATCAGGTAGAAGTGATCCAAGAGAAGTTTCAATACAACACAGTCATGGGTTCAGGTTAGCTTGGTCTAGGTGTTCAGGAGCTCAATAAAGTTGCAAATATTTTAGAAGTACAAATACACAGAAAAATACGTGTGCGTGCGCGCGCACACACACACACACACACATACACATATTTTAGAGAGAGGAAAAAGAAAAGCAAAAAGGCTTTCAGTTTTCCTTAGTCCAAATCAGAATCAAAGCATTATTTAGGGCATTCTCAGTAAAAACTGGATGTTATATTTCTTTATGGGAATCAATAAAATGGAGCAACCTTACCTGAAAATCCTTTGAGGCTGTGTTACTTTCCCCATAGTGTTGACCCAGAAAATTGGAGAATACACAGTTACAAGCCAATTCCATGGGGCAAAAATCTTATTTTGAATAACATCTTAATACTGACTTCGAGCCAAAAGAAAAAAGTGGCTTTGGACTGGGGTGGGGGATGTAGAGGGTGGGGAAGAGAAGGGGGGGAGGAATTTATTCCATTTCTGTTGTCTGATTCACAAGTGTTGTTAAATATTTACCAGAAATCTGACAGCAATTTCTTAACATTTGTTAATCATAGATAACATCATTCAATTAACAACTCAATAAACTTCTTTAAGGTTGTGCAAGGTAAGTCTCACTACATTAACACTGTTAACCCATCCTTGTAGAATAAATATTTGTTTTTGGTTTCTCTGTGCCAAGTTTTGTAGGATCGTGTAATCTAAATCTCCTTTTGTAAATAAGGTATGCCCTCAAGAGGATGAGAGTGCAGAATCTAAAGCCTTGTCTGTCTTCTCTTTACAGGTCCTTGAACAAAGGGTTTCTTGTCTCCAGAAAAATAGACTTAGGGCACTTCTGACAAGTACCCCAGCAGAAATGTCTTTGAAAAATACTGCAATGACAGTTTAAGTCTCCTTTGCACACATTTTCTCGTATCTTCCATCCTGTGTTGTATATATACTAGGGCACCAAATGTCTGAAGATCATATTTTCCAATTTTCTGATTATCATTACTTCTTTGTAACAATTTTCGTTGAATTCCAGCCTAATTTCTTCCCCAGATCCTGTATCTTATAGATCCTTGCTTTCATGATTAATCTTACCCTGAGTTAGCTGGAACAGAACTTATGATGGGTCATCCTGTGATGGTCATTAACTATTGTGTGCACAAACACATCACTGAATGGTACTGGGGGTACATCTCCCTTGCATGCAGAGGAAAGCTGCCTGCATGGCATGACTTCTCCAACCAACCACATATACAAACTTTTCCCTACTTTCTGATATTAAATTTCTAAAAAGAGAATAATCCATTTAACCAAAAATTCTCATAGCAAAGTACACAATAGGCATTATAACTATTATTATCACTATTATTAGAAATATACTTTTTTTAAGATTATTTATTTTGAGGGGAGGGAGAGAGGGAGAGATAGTGAGAGTGAGAGAATCCCAAGCAGGCTCTTCACCATCAGTACGGAGCCCAATGCAGGGCTCGAAGTCACAAACCATGAGATCACGACCTGAGCCAACCAAGAGTAGGATGCTCAACCAAGTGAGCCACCTAGGCACCCCAGAAGTCTACTTCTATAGAATACTCTAGGATATGAAAAAATGACAAATTCTCACTTATATATAAATGAATGGTATCAGGTTCTTCCTGAGAATATATTTTGATAGAGGGAGGGGAATGAAGAGAAGATAAATTACATTTATTGAGGAAATACCATGCCCCAGACTTTGTACTAGGTGCTTTATATAAATTATCTCATTTTAATTTCTACAGTCATGGTAAGCTATAGATAACGTTACCTTCATTTTACAGATGAATTAACTCAGTCTCAGAGAAAGTAGGAAGTCTGTCCAAAGTCCTATCCCTGGTAAATAGTAAGTTTGGTATTCAAATAAGTCATTTTAGCAAAGCAGCAATGCTCTAGGGAGGGGAGAGGACTGTGACATGCAATTTTTTTTTAAATACATACACACACACCAAATCTCAAATTAGTGAGGACTGGGGTGATTAATTGGAGACCATGAAAAGTGGTCTACCTAAATTTTGGGTAGCCTTGAAATGATCATAAAATTTGGATAATTTGTGCTAAGTCAGACTATATCTAACATAATTAATCTCTGCCCTTTCTCCCCATTTTATCTAAGAAGAAGAATGTGTGTGTGTGTGTATATGTGTGTGTGTGTGTGTGTGTGTGTGTGTGTGTAACAAAGAGAAAGACAGAGAGAGAGAGAGAGAGAGAAGAGAAAACACACTAGGTTCTCAGTTCCTTTAAAAAGAACCAGTTGAGGGGCACCTGGTGGCTCAGTCGGTTAAGTGTCCAACTTCAGCTCAGGTCATGATCTCAAAGCTTTGTGAGTTAAAGCCCCTTATGAGGCTCTGTGCTGACAGCTCAAAGCCTGGAGCCTATTTCAAGTTCTGTTCCTCTCTCTCTTTCTCTCTCTCTGCCCCTCCCTTGATCGCACTCTGTCTCTGTGTCTCTCAAAAATAAACATTAAAAACAACTTTTTTTTAAAGGAATGAGTTGAGGGGTACCCAGATGGTTCAGTTGGTTAAGCAGCCAACTCTTGATTTTAGCTCAGGTCATAATCTCATAGACCTGAGATCGAGCCTGCCTTGGGCTCTGTGCTGAGATTGAACCCTGCTTAAGATTCTCTTTCCCCACTACCTCTCTTCCTCTCTCCTTCCCTCCATCCCTCTGCCTCTTTCTCCCATTTGTACTCTCCCTTTAAAATAAACTTAAATAAATAAATAAACAAACAAATAAATAAGTAAAGTGAGTTTAACTCTCTTACAAGTCTTTATCCAGACAGAGTTAAAATAGATATTCCAGGGGAAAAAAATACAGAGTTAGAAAAGCCATGAGTGACTCAATTGTCATTTCCAGTATTTAAATCAAAATTAATCACACAGACCCCAGTGTTAGCCCAAGTCCCTTCCACCTATTTTTCCTCTCTCTTTGCCAATAACCAGTTTTTGATCTATTTCAAAAATGAAAATTAACTTTAAAATACTTCCTGAAGCATTACCAGAAATCATGTTTTCAATGTCTAAATGTCTTACATTATTCTAAGGTTCTAAGTTGTGCCCAAGACCACAGAGAAAAATGGGGCATTGATTGGGACAACCACGTGAAGGACAATGTTGCAACATGAAATAAGTATAGGATTCAAAGTGAGTCATTTGAAAATAGGATAAAGAAGAATAGCTAGAAAAGGTAGTGCTTCATGACAACAATATTTCAAATAAGACACAAGGAACTTGTCTGTATTCACATTCACAGGAAATACCACATGAACTGAATATTTGAGTACCAGCTGGCTATGGATCACTCTGATTCAACCATTTAATTAATCCTATCCTCTGTCCTACAGCATAATTGGAAATTCTCAAGTTTAAGCGCACAACAAAATCACCTGAGGAGGTTTTTGCTTTTAAACACTACTGATGCCTGGGCTCCAATACTAGACATCTGTTTTTTTCTTCTTCTTTTTTTAATGTCTATTTATTTTTGAGAGACAGAGAGACATTGTGCAAGCGGGGACAGAGAGAGAGGGAGACACAGAATCTGAAGCAGGCTGCAGGCTCTGAGCTGTCAGCACAGAGCCCAATGTGGGACTCGAACTCACAAACCTCAAGATTATGACCCGAGCCAAAGTCCAATGCTTAACCAACTTAGCCACCCAGGTGCCCCAGGACATTTGGATTAATTGGTATATGATGGGGGCAAGCCTGTAATATTTTTCTAAAGATAGGTGATTCATTGTGAGCCAGGATTGAGCATTATTATATTACTTGCATGAAATGAATTAGAAAGTTTATCCCCCACCCCTTAGGGTTGCCAGAACTATCATCATGACTATATAACCTGTGAGTAGTTGGGCAACTTACTGATCCCTGAGACTCAGTGTCCACATCTTTAAAATGGAGATTAGAGGCATTAATTAGAGGCATTAAGGCATGTGTTTTAGCATGGGGCTCAGATCATCATATTTTCAAAATAAATGTCTATGCACCAGGACACTTTACTATTCTTTGATGAAATGCCTCTAGAATGAACATTGAATATAACTTGTATATGAACATATCTCTTAAATGTAACAGGATTATTTCTTTTGCCTATGTAATTTAAACTATGGCTTCAGAATACCATAACAATTGGCTTGAAAATAGGAAAATACT
Organism: Acinonyx jubatus; assembly: GCF_027475565.1. Lineage (NCBI taxonomy): Eukaryota > Metazoa > Chordata > Mammalia > Carnivora > Felidae > Acinonyx > Acinonyx jubatus. The sequence continues at coordinate 58,029,507 of NC_069383.1, read as the reverse complement.
ATCACCTAATATTCCATATTCTCAAACTGGAAAAACAATGTTTTTGGTGTGATGCTTATTAATTTTATTTATTTTGTTTAAAACTGACAAGCTAACCCTATACTTGTAGCCTCATACTTTGATATCAAGCCTCCTTGGACTGATATCAAAGTTGGTGGTCTTGGTGACAAAAAACTCCCAACTTCCTGTTTAGACTTTGAATACTCCCTACCCTGTATTACTGAGAAATTCTTGTCATTTTATTTTGACATTGAAGGAAGAATTTAATTTACATCCATTTTATCTTGATTAGGCTACCAGAGTTCCTGAAACAAAGTGTATGTTTACTATATATCTGTTAAATTTATTTCCAACAATTTACTACAGTATCCTGATGATTAAATGATGTAACACAGACATATGACCCAAATCTTGGTATCTGCTCACTGTCAAAGATTTTAGAAGCAAGCAAGCGAAAGCACCAATATTTCCTGTGCAATTACTGTATAGCTTAAATTTAGGAGTATCTTTTGCTTTCATGGAAGCTTTATGATAATTTATGTTTATATATTTTGAGGGGCAGTTTTTATTTTCTTTCTATTCCGGATCTGTAATCAAATCTTTGACAAATTAGTTAGCTTTTCCTCCACTAATGGAAAAGAAACTTTTCCATAAAGTTGCTTCAGAGAGGCATTTCGTCACTTGTAAAGAATTTTAGAGTACAGGGTAATTTTTTCTTCATGAATACACAGACTGCTGCTATATTATATAGAAGAGTACTACTTAAGTCATGGTAATAAAGGATAAAAGTATGACTGCATGTGACACACACTGTTAGTTATTGGCCAGTATTTACCCCTACACTTAATGCCTTACAGTAGAAATGTGCCCAGACAAAAGTGATACATTATGATTAGACTCAGTCAATCATGAAAGTTTTGTTTCTTGATTTCCCAGACTCCCTAGCAGCTAGGGATAGTTACATGATCTAGTCCTGGCCATGAGATGTAGAGAAAAGTCTGCCAGGAGGCTTCTGACATTTTTGTGTAACAGTTAAAAACGGAACAGACACTGAGACATGGTCCTTTCCTTTAGCTTCCTGATTTGAATAAGGTATCCTTAGTTGACTGAAGCCTCAGAAGCCATCTTGTAACCATAAGCAGAAAACCTAAGGACAAAAGACTACAAAATAAAAACAATGGAGCTAAGAGATAAAAAAAAAATCCTAGATCTTTGATGGAATCATCGAGGAGCTGAATCAATGCCAGCAAACGCCTACTGCAGAGTTTTTATTACATGTGAAAATTACTTAGAAGAGACCCATACTTTGCATGTATGAAATATCATAAAGCATAACATCTTCTCCCAATAAAATTCATAAGATGGTAACATTTCATCTGCGAGTCAGAAATAGTCTTTCATAACAAATGAATCACTAGGAAAGACATTTCAAATCCAATGTCCCTGTTGCTCATTTTCCTTCCAGACTCCTCCCATTAAAAACAAACTCTTTTACTTCAGACCACAATTCCTTACTGCCATATAAATAGCTTGTCTCTCTGTCTCTCTCAAATATATATGTGTTTATATATACATAATTTATACTCAACTTCTTTGAATAATTCTCTTCTCTTTAAAACATAGTTGTGAATGTTTGGGAAAGCGATTAATGTGAGCAATGGGGTTTCTTGACTGCAAAGGAGATATTTCTAACATACTTTAATTCCCATGACTAGCCCAATGCCATTGCATTTTTTTTAAGGAATGGTAAATTGACTTCTTATATCAATTGTGTCCAAATTAAGGAGTTGTGAGTAACCTTGGTTTCAAATTAACCGAGACAGAGATACCCACAGAAATAGCACAGGTGAGTAAAGATCTCTTACACAGAGCTTTTTACCCATCTGTCTCATCAGAGATCAGGATTAAGAGAATTAATTTGCCTGGAAAATCCAAAGGCTATTTTCTAATCCTGAAAATCCTGATTACTTGCATAGACTTGGAAAATTATCTAAATTCTTAATGTCCTAGATACTAAATTTACATAATAATAATTCTTCCTGTTCACATCATAATTTTTTTATTTTTCTTAATATTTTTTATTTGTTTTTGAAGGAGAGAGAGAGACAGAGCATGAGCGGGGAAGGAACAGAGAGAGAGAGGGAGACACAGAATCCGAAGCAGACTCCAGGCTCCGAGCTGTCAGCACAGAGCCAGGTGCGGGGCTCGAACCCACAAACAACTGTGAGATCATGACCTGAGCCAAAGTCAGACGCTTAACCAACTGAGCCACCCAGGCGCCCCTCACATCATAAAATGTTAAGGAAATTGCTAACACCTCATAAGATGTTGAGGAAATTGCCAGTAAATTTTAAAGTACTGCACATAACGTTGCTATTAAAATGTTTCTTTCAATGTCAAACACTCCAGAAATACCTAGTTACCAGTTTAGATATACTCTAGCCACTAAGCTAACAATACCAACCATAGCACTAGTTTATTTGGGGGCACATAGAGACTATAATATCCTTATAATTCTGCTTGACCTGAGCACAGGTTTATTAGTGTAAAGGACTTTTTTGTTTTTCTTACTATATCAACAGACATTCAACCATGTGATGGTCTAATAAATAAGATAGAGCTAAATAGTAAAATTACAAATTTTCTTAGAACAAAGTTCCAGAAAAGTGCTATAGTTTTCAATATTTGTCTACAATATTGTCAAACTATTCAAAAATGAAGTACCCAGAGTCATAATCTGTCCACTCTGCTCTTAAATTGTTTTAAATGTTTATTTATTTTTGAGAGAAAGACAGAGTGCAAGTGGAGAAGGGGCAGAGAGGGAGAGAGACATAGAATGTGAAACAGGCTCCAGGCTCTGAGTTGTCAGGACAGAGCCCTACATGGTGCTCAAACTCTCAAAGCGCAACATCATGACCTGAGCTGAAGTCAGACACTTAACCAACAAAGCTACCCAGGCATCCCTGCCCACTCTGCTCTTAAACCATAAAATACTACAATAAGACTGTAGCATATAATAACTGTTTACCTATTTACCAATATACAAAATATTTACATATTTTACAGAACATAATGGTGTCCTGAAAAATACACAAATATACCATTCTTAAATAGATGCTTATAAAAATCATTACAATCATGTGGATTTTCATGGTGCTCAGAATGGTCAAAGAACTACTTAAAAACTAAAGAGATCAGGGGTGCCTGGGTGGCTCAGTGGGTTAAGTGTCTGATTCTTTGTTTCAGCCCAGGTCATAATCTCATGGTTTGTGGGTTCAAGATCCACATCAGGCTCCATGCTGACAGTGTAGAGCCTCCTTTAGATTCTCTCTCCCTCTCTCTCTGCCCCTCCCCCTCTAACTTTCTCTGTCTCTCTCTCTCTCAAAAATAAACTTTAAAAAATTTATTTAAAAAAAGCTAAAGAGATAGCTTATAAAAGCAATTGTCTAATAATCCCTGTATTGAGAAAGGTAAGTGTATATTACCTATTTTCTAGGAGTGTAGAAATATTTCTGAACCTAATTTACTACTAAATAGCATAAAAAGACAAAAAAAAGAAGGTAGATTTTTAATTGAAATTTTCTTTTTTTTCCCCACATCAACCTTCTTTAGAAGGCTAGTGGTACTGAAATGTCATATATTTTCATTTAACTTCCCTATGCAGAGAAGTAGGAAAATGATAGGAGATGAGGAAGCATGAAACCAATTAAAAGATTTCAAGTAAAATTTTTTTTTTAATTTTTTTTTCCAACGTTTATTTATTTTTGGGACAGAGAGAGACAGAGCATGAACGGGGGAGGGTCAGAGAGAGAGGGAGACACAGAATCTGAAACAGGCTCCAGGCTCTGAGCCATCAGCCCAGAGCCTGACGCGGGGCTCGAACTCACGGACCGCGAGATCGTGATCTGGCTGAAGTCGGACGCTTAACGGACTGCGCCACCCAGGTGCCCCAACATTTATTTATTTTTTGAGACAGAGAGAGACAGAGCATGAACGGGGGAGGGGCAGAGAGAGAGGGAGACACAGAATCTGAAACAGGCTCCAGGCTCTGAGCCATCAGCCCAGAGCCTGACGCGGGGCTCGAACTCACGGACCGCGAGATCGTGACCTGGCTGAAGTCGGATGCTTAACCGACTGCGCCACCCAAGCGCCCCTCAAGTAAAATTTTTAAAAATTGCTGAAAACTAAAAAGCGGAAAGCCACAAACCCAATAACCCCAGTGGCCGAAGACTGACAAAAAACCAAACCAAAACAAAATGAAACAAAACACCAAAAACCTACCTCATATCAAATCCTCATCAAATTGATAAAAAAAAAAAAAGTAGTACTTTTTTAACAGTACTTTAAAATAACCAGAAACATTATATCTTAAGGACCAAAGATAAGAATGATGTGAAATTTTGGCTAGAAATAATATAAGCCAGAAGACAATGCAAAGAATAAAGATAAATATAACCTAGAATTCTACACGCAGCAAAATATCTTTTAAAAAAGGAAGGTGAAATAAAGGGCAGATATACAAATCAGAGATAACTCATTGATAGCAGGCATGCAGTGCAAAAAATCTCTTAAAAATAATCTTTGGGGAAAAAGGAAAATGATTCCAGAGGGACTTTTCAATACACACATAAAAGTGAGGAACAGTGCCCATTTCTTAACTGGATTATTTGCTTTTTAGGTGTTGAATTTGATAAGTTCTTTATGGATTTTGGATACTAACCCTTTATCACTATATCAATTGCAAATATCTTCTCCCATTTCTAGGCAGCATTTTAGTTTTGTTGATTGTTCCTTTGCTGTGCAGAAGCTCTTTATCTTGATGAAGTCTCAATAGGTCATGTTTGCTTTTGTTTCCCTTGACTCTGGCAACACGTCTAGTAAGAAGTTGTTGGGCCCAGGGTCAAAGAGGTTGCTGCCTATATTCTCCTCTAGGATTTTGATGGATTCCTGTCTCATATTTAGGTCTTTTATCCGATTTGAATTTATTTTTGTGTATGGCATAAGAAAATGGTCCATTTTCATTCTTCTGCATGTCGCTGTTCAGTTTTCCCAACACCATTGATTGAAGAGACTTTTTTCCACTGGAGAGTCTTTCCTACTTTGTCGAAGATTAGTTGACCATACAGTTGTGGGAATACAAGTTTTTCCAATGACATCCAAATGGCTAACAGATGCATGAAAAACTGCTCAACATCACTCATTATCAGAGAAATGTAAATCAAAACCATAATGAGATACCACCTCACACCTATCAGAATGGCTAAAATTAATGACAGGAAACAAGAGATGTTGGCAAGGATGCAGAGAAAGGAGAACACTCCTATTTAAAGTGTTGCTGAGAATGCAAACTGGAGTAGCCACTCTGGAAAACAGTAGAGCTTCCTCAAAAAGTTAAAAATAGAACTACCCTATGACCTAGCAATTGCACTAGGTATTTACCCAAATAATACTGATTCAAAAGGGTACACGTACCCTGATGGTTACAGCAGTATTGTCAACAATAGCCAAATTATGCAAAGAGCACAAATGTCCATCAAGTGATGAATGGCTATAGAAAATGTGGTGCGTGTGTGTGCGTGCGTGTGTGTGTGTGTGTGTGTGTGTGTGTGTGTGTGTGTAATGGAATATATATAATGGAATATTACTCAACCATCAAAAACAATGAAATCTTGCCATGTGCAACAACGTGAAGGAGCTAGAGCATAATATGTTCAGCAAAATAAGTTGGAGAAAGACAAATATATTTTTTTCACTCACATGTGGAATTTACTAAACAAAATGGATGAACACAGGGGAAGGAGGAACAAAGAGAGGGAAGCAAACCAAAAGACACTCTTAACTATAGAGAACAGAGGGTTGATAGAAAAGAGATGGGTGGGGATGGGCTAAATGGGTGATGGGCATTAAGGAGGGCACTTGTGTTAAGCACTGGGTGTTGCATATAAGTGATGAATCTCTAAATTCTACTCCTGAAACCAATATTGCACTATATGTTAACTAACTAGAATCTAAGTAAAATTTTGAAAAAAAAAGAATGAGAAGCACTGGAAATAATATAGAGACACAGAGGAAAGGAGGAAGGGAGGAGGAAGAAAGAGAGAAAGAAAGAAATACAAACTACCAAATCCAAATGAGTGGGGATATAACCTAGAGACATTAAAAGATAATAAGGAAAGATTATAAACAACTCTATGCCAATAATTTTGACAACTTTGGTGAAAGGGTTAAGTTATTTGAAAAACATGATCTACCAACACTCACTAAAAAGAAAAGATAACCTAAATAGTCCTATATTACAGAAAACAAATTTATAGTTTAAAAACTTCCTGCAAAAGTCCAGACCCAGATAGATTTACTTATTAATTCTACCAAACACGTAAGAAAGAAATGTCATGTATACACAAATTATTCCAGAAAATAAAGTGGGGAGAGGTGGGGGAGATGTAGGCACATCCTCAGTCATTTTATGAGGGCATCCATTACCTTAATACCAAAACCAGATAAAGACATCCCAGTAAAAGAAGTAAAGACTAATATATCTCATGAACATAGACACAGAATTCTTTAATAAAATTTTAGCAAATTTAATCCAAATATATATTTAAAAAACATTATGTATTTTGGTTTTGTTCTAGAAACACAAGTTTGCTTTAACATTCAAAAACCATTCAATACAATTTATTAATTCTAGAGCCTACAGAAGGAAGGACCATATAATTATCAATAGGTACAGAAAATGGCCTTGACCAAATTTAACATCCATTCATGATAAAAACTCTCAGAAAGCTAAAAAGAGAAGAAAACTTCTCAAAACTAAGAAAGAACATCTATGAAAAACTTACTGCTAATATCACACTAAATACTTTAAGACTGAGTGCATTCCTGCTAAGTTCAAGAACAAGACAAGGATGTCCACTCTCACTATTTCCATTCAACACTGTTGTAGAGATCCTATACAGTACCATAAGGCAAGAGAAATAAATCAGATGTTCATGTATTGGGAGGTTTATGCTGCTTTTTATTCCCCCAAAATATAATAGTCTATGTAGACAAACCTGTGGAATCTACTCATGAAGAAATGCTATTAAAATTAGTGAGTTTACAAAGATTGCAAGATATAGGGTCAATCTATAAAAATCTATTGTTTTTCCTTACGCTAGCAATAAACAACTGGGAATCAAAATTTAAAACAAAGCATCACCACTTACCATAGCACCAGAAAATATTAAATATTTAGGGGTAATCGTAAATATTTTACAAGATCTAAAAATGGCAAAAGAAACATTTCCGAGAGAAATTACAGACCTAAAGAAATTAAGAAATATATTGTGTTAATAAAGCAAAAGATCCAGCATTGTGAGTATGTCATTTCTTCTCAAGTAGATCTAAAGATTCAACACAATCCCAATAAAACCCCAGAAATATTTCCTTTTTGTGGAAACTATCAAGCTAATTCTCAAGTTTCTACAGAAATGCAAATGATCTAAAATATATAAATATTTTTCAAAGATCAAGTTGTAGACTTCATTATAAAACTATAATAATCAAGATAGTATGACTTAAATAATACATACAGATGAATGGAACAGAACAGAAAATATATAAATATGGTTAGGTCATATTTAGCCAATTCATTTATTATAAAGGTATCAGGGAAATTCAATAGAGGGGATAATCTTTTCAACAAACAGTATGGAACAATTGATTACCCCTATATAAAAATAGTAATAAACCTCAGAGTATACGTAAAAAACCAACTTAAAATAACTCATAGGCCTAGATATAAAGCCTAAAGTTATAAAACTTTTCGATGAAAACAGAGAAAGAAGTATTATTCTTACAAGTCACAAGAAGTAAGAACTATAATATGAAAAAAAATGAATTAGACTTCATCAAAATTTAAATATTTAAAAGCCACTGTTAAAATATAAATGCGAGCCATAGACAGAGACAAAAAATGTTTGGAAAACATGTATCTATCAAGAGCTCTGAAGGATCTGGGATGGCTGGGTGGCTCAGTCTGTTAAGGGTATGAGTCTTGGTTTTGGTTTAAGTCATGATCTTGTGGTTTCGTGGATTTAAGCCCCATGTTGAACACTGTGCTGGCAGCTCGGAGCCTGGAGCCCGCTTCGGATTCTGTGTCTCCCTCTCTCTTTGCCCCTCCCCACTAATGCTCTGTCTCTCTCTCTCTGTCAAAAATAAACATTAAAAAAAAATTTTTTTAAACTAAAAAATTACAAAATTACAATGTGGTGACATTTTTAAGGCAGAATGTTTTTTTTTTTTGTAAATATAGGTAATCTGCTACAACTCCCTGCCCCATGCATAAATAATTTTCTAATTTCTAAGGAAAATGAAAGAAAAACTATGTAAAAATCATATTCTACCTGATATTATTAAAAAATATATATTATATATATACTACATGGGTACTATACTTTGCTAGACCTATTGCAGTGTACTTCAAACTAGTTCAACTATTTGCAAAAAATATTTACCACAGAACCTACAATCAAATAATTTTGAAGTATTTGATGTACCGAAGTTATAAAGCAGAAATACCACCATCAATAGAAAATAAGCCTCTTAGTTACCAAGAAAAAAGTCACTAAGTGTTACTTAGCGTTTAAGGTAAAAAGTAAGTTCAAAAAACACAAACTGGTCTCCCTAAATTCTTTCATTTAAAGACCGTGTGTTATGATGCAGTGAACTGTAGCATGCAGCTCCACAATTTCCACCAGAGAGGTCAATACATGTCATGGAAGGAGCACAGAAAGGGTAACTGTTGTTTCCAACTCAAGCAATCAAGGAGGCTGTGGCAAAGCATGTGAGTTTGTCAGTGAAAGACAGTCTTCTCTCTTCAGTGCTGTGGAGACAAAGGGCATTCCAGGCAGTAAGAGCAGTGAGAACAAAGACATGAGGCCAGATGTCATGAGTTTATGGTTAGATTGTGGAGGAAACACTGGGGACTTCTCATGAGCATCCAGTTCTGTAATTTCACGGTGTGTCCAGTATAATAAACTGTTTCTGACTCAAGAACTGATCTTCCTGAAGGGCAAGAAAATCGTTGTTATCATAATAATTTTTAAATAAATCAAAGTTCTGGTATATGATCATTTATCCCATTGGTGAGGTTTATTGCCCTATTTAGTTTCAAAGGTATTTTTGAGTGTTACTTGTTGTCTTAGTGGGTCTCAACTGCCATGACAAAGTGCCATGGCCTGGAAGGCTTACAAACAATAAAAATTTATTTCTCTCAGTTCTGGAGGCTGGAAGTTTGAGATTGGGGGTCCAGGATCCTCTGGTGATGTCCTCTTCAGGCTGCAGACTGTGCCCTCCCACAGCAGAAAGAGGACCAAAGAGATCTCTGGGGTCTCTTTACCAGGGCCCTAACTCTGTTCATGAGGTTCCACCTTCACAACCTAATTACCACCAGAAGGCCCCATGTCCTAATATCATCCTTGGGGGGTTAGAATTTCATCATACGAATTTTCAGGGGACACAAACATTGAGTCCATTGCAATCACATTAAAAAAAAAAAAACCTGGGCAAGTGAAAAGCACCAAACCTGGTAGGATCATTGGACTGTGCTGGAAGGAAGCAACTCAGAGACATCTAGCTCTGCATTTGAGAGATTTGGAAATTGAAATTTCCAATGAGTTGGTCAAATTTAATTATTATTTTTTATTTAATAACTGCTTACATAGGACATTTTATAATATTATTTCATTTAATCCTCATCATGATCTTGATGTACATGCCACTGTGATCCCCATTTTATAGATGAGGAGATTGAGGCACGGAGAAGTTCAGAGACTTCTCCTTTCTCGGTGGCAAAGCCAAAATCAGTTTCCAGACTGGCTCATGTAGACTCCACATGTTAGGTTACTAACCACTGCCTCTCCAAAACAGCGGCAGGGTCAAGCAAGGCCAGACCACAAGATTCCTGACTCTGAACCCCATTTTCTTGCCACTTTAAAATTTCTGTTTCTACACAGCCAAGGCAGGTTTTCCTTGCTCCAGTCACTGAGGCTTTTTGCTATCTCCATATCAAAATGCTTCTTTTTCCCCAGAAACTTTAGAGTTGATTGTGTTTCTCGTTTTCACAGACGGAATTTTTCACTCCTCAGCTATACTCACTCTGCCTCTCACAACAAGCAAACCATGACTAGTTAAGTCACAGCAAAAAAAGCCTCAGCATTGTGCATTCCTTAAACAAACAGAAAAGGAGGGACAGCAAAACCTAAAAATAAAAAATAACCACAGGCCATGTCTGCTTTTTTTTGTCCTGGAAATGAAGGAATAGAAAGTAAGCTGCCTGCACCCATCCGTATAACTCCTTCATGACACAAATACTTGGCACCATTTAATTTTATGGTCACCTCCCTTTTAGGGGCCACAGCTGAGGAAAGCAGCAAGGCCCTTTCCCACTTCACTTTCTATGTCATTTCATAGATGCCATTTCATCCTGCACAACAAGATGTTGAGGGGAATTTTTTCCAGAATACTTTGTTAGGTTCCACAACCTAACAAAAGCAGCCACGTTTTAAAAAGAACGTCAACACCTACAGACAGCTGGGACACCTGCAACTCTTGCCAAGTCTTCCTAACTTGTGGCGAAACCAGTTAGGACCCCCGCTTCTGATCTATGCACAGCAGTTCTCACCGTTGGCTACACGTTAGACTCACCTGCCAGCTTGCAAATCCAATGCCTCCCAAAGAGATGATTATTTAATGGGGCTGTGGTAGCACCCAAGGCAATTGGCCTTTTTTAAAGTTCTCCATGTGGTTCTAATTGCAGGTTGGAATGACTGTTACACCAGAAAAGGAGGTGGGGAAGACATTGGCCTTGAATGCAAAGTGAGAGAGAATCTCTCTCCAAGTGGGAAGTGCTTTTCTTCTCTGAAGAAGAAAAGGTTAGGAAAAACTCCAAGAGGGCTTTCCTACAAGAAGGGATGCTACTTGCAGGTAAGCTTAGCCTCTGCCTATTTGAGCAAGGAAAAAAATGAGAATGGTATTGTGGTAGAAAGTGGACATGGTTGAAGGAAAAAAAGACACTTGATTTCCTAAGGGCCAAATGTACCATGCAGATATTAGCTGTGCTCTAGCTGTCTTTCATGGTAGCTTCCAAGAAAGCTGTTTACCAAGTGCTGGCTGAAGGCAGATTGCGACAGCAGGACACTGTGGCTGTATTGCTCATGGTGGGGACCATGCGGCCTGGAGAATAAGGGATTCCAACATCAGAGAATGAGGTAGTAGGGAGACCACACACTTGTGCCCCAGAAGGAGGCCTACACATGGATGCTGTTCCACAGAGGCACCAAAGCCAGTACAGACCCATCAATAAACAACTGGGAGACATCTATAATGGTACCTCTTCCCCTCTCTCTCCTCCTGTTCCAGGACACCAGAAGTCCTCCAGCCTGAGAGATCAAGCAAAATATGTAGAGTGTGGATTCAATGTGAGCCCGAAAGTGGAAAAGTGGGCTGAGCTCCAGTAATCAAAATTGACCAGAAATGTACAGAATCCACCCAAGATGTTGCCTAAAGTCAGAAGTCTTCCACTGAACACAGGTGAAGGCCAAATTGGAGGGAAAATGTCACAATAACTTCTTAACTGAATTTCAACTCCTAAATAAACCTGTCAGATTTTCAAGAGCATGCCTATTTTTCCAGGGGCAGTTTGTTTCTGTGGAAGTCAATGTGTACATTCACCACATGACACATCAGATGGTGTTATTAACTAGAGCAGCAGTGGCATTAGTGTGCCATTGTAGCACCCTTCACATAGGATGAAGGAAGTATGGATAGATGCTCTGAATCTGGCTCCTTTACAATGTCTATGTTTTAAGTCACAGTGCGATGGAGTAGTGAGCCAAATGGATGCTGACTTAGATGAGTGAGAGATGAAATGCTCACCAAGCAGTTATGATGATCTCGAGCAAAGTATGAAGTCCCTAATCCTCCATTTTCTCATGTAAAATATCTGAATGACATCCATCCACAATGGCTGGCATGTTACCTACTCAATAAATGTTCACAGAATGTCAATCTTAATAAAACACTCTCCTAGAATAATATTCTACTCAATAGCTCCCATTTAAGTTGATATAAGTACCAAAAGGACTGGGGTAAAAGACTGTTTTCAAAGAGAAGCATCCATATGGCACAGATGTGGTGAATACTCAGTGCCTACCTCCCTCCAGACTAATGCTTGTGGTTTCCTGAGAAATTGTTAAGCACAGTTCATACTAATAACAGCCATATATCAACTAAATAATCTTGTTTAAAAACAGCTTTGATGATTCTTAAGCATTCAGATTTTAAAATGTGTAGCCTGTTTAAAGAAGACAGTAAAATAAACGGAATGGGGCCCTGAATGAGGGAATTAGTAACATGGATAGGTCCAAAGCTTTCACTTTTCTTTTTAGAAGGCAATTCTGAGTCGGAGCGGGGGAGAGAGGGAATGAATCCAAGGGCTCAGTAACCATGCAGCAGGCCATAGGTTAACAGAGCAAGAATAGTGAAGGGTAAATAAGTATTGCAGAGCAAATGGGAGCTTTCCAGAAAAAAATCACACCTTCCCTTTGAATAGAAGTTAGGAATAGCTGGAAAGGTGCCTTGAAGCCATAAAAATCTTCCATACCTGAAAACAAATACTAAAGACCTTCATTTAAGATAAAAGACAAACTCTTAAATACTCACAAATTTTATCAGGTATTACTTGCAAAGTACATCCCACGTTCTATACTTGGGAATGTGCATTTCTCTGACTCTAACTTTGGTATTATAAGGAGACAAAAGAAGTTCATCAGCATGCCTGTAATTTCTTCATAAATAATTATATAGAAATAGCAAAGTCAAGGGCTTGTTGCTTTCTATCTTTGGTTCTAGTTATCCTTACCTGAAGAAAACCTAGTCTTGCACCCCAAGACTGCAAATCAATGGCTTCTAACTGAAGACGTACATCAAAATCAGCTGGGAACTTTTCCACAAAAACCCATGTTTGGTTCCCAATTCAAACCATATGAATTAGAAACTTCAAGGGTGGGTAGGACCCAGGAATGTATATTATAATGTTAGAACCCCAGGGGTAATGTCATGCAGCTGCCATTATAGCTACCAGCCATCACCATTCAGCTGGTGGCAGCCACCCAAATTGCAGGCACCATCCACCAAGGAAGAATTAATCCACTAGTTCAACTCCTCTTTGTTGATAAAGCCTGAGAGCCTCCCATTGCTTCACTTATTGATTTCTGGCAAATTAGCCCAAACAATTTTAACTCACATCTGTTTAAATCAAGCAATCCAAGTGAATCCTGAATCTTCACAAAAATGAGAAATAGAATTTGCTTAATAATGATTTATCAAAAATTCTTCAAGGAGAGATTCTGGTCTTCAGGTCATTAGCGCTTCTTTACCAACAGTTTACAGCACCTGTACTTTCCGGGAGATCCAGGCACAGCAGACAACAAAATTGATCTCTTCCTTTTAGGACATTTCTCCTACTGTGGGAATTGTAATGCCCCCGGTTTCGAATCTGAGAGACCACCAAGGAGCCGATACCGATACAAATGCAGGAGGGTTTATTTGCAAGCTCGAGCTTGGGCCCAAGTATACCCAGCACAGAGGAGCAGGGACTTGGACCCCTAGGTTAACAGGCATAGCAGTTTTATAGGGGCCAGTGGCCAATGAGATGGTAACACACACAGAAAGTTGCATAGTCATGTCAGTCCACACGCTGGTGGCCAATTGAATTACAATTTACCCTATAGTAACTGTTTGAAATAGCCTATCACTCTGGTCAGAACTGGTGCACAAGTTTGGCAGGCAAAAGGTGGGGTTTACATTCTTTGGCGGTTAGGGGTTCCGCATTCCTATATGAGCCGGTTTCCAGTAAGGGTGTGCTCAGCGACTTGACTAGGGTGGGGGAGTGTCTTAAGCAATAAGTAGGTCATGTGGGGGTTATACATGAGATGGTGAGTGTAGCACAAAATGGAGTTAGTGTTGCTCTGCTTGTCCAGGGGTAGGGGATTTTTGTTAAATTTCTTGGGTCCCACAGGAATGAGTCAGTCAATAACTAGCAATTGAGCACCAGTTCTAACAGGGTAGTTCCCACATGCTTTGCATTCAACTTAGTCTGGGTTTTTAAGGAATTTAGGATGCAATTTGAGGAGCGAACATATTAGAAAATAGGCAAGAGAAACAAAATGCAGGAGATGAGAGTTTGAAGTCAAACTTCAACTTCCAGGAGGGAAGCTATTGACTGCGTTTATTGAAGAATTTGTGGAGGAGGACTTAGCTGAATCCTAGGAAACAGCAATAATGATGTGTGTAAAGAAAAGTTGAAGACAGCATTCAAACTCAATTTGCAGTTCAAGAAATATTCCTTGTAGGCCTACTACAAGATCAATGCTCAGGTTATGAATAACAAAGATGAAGGGCCCCAGGCCTATCTCTGAAATGCTCACACTAAATCACCCCGACATAGGTCTTCACCATTTACACTAAAAGCTGTCAGGAGAACATGGCAGACTTCATGGAGGCAGTTGTTTTTTGAGATAAGACTTACATAATATACAGGAATTCAGTAGGAAGAACTCGAGTAAAATCTCTTTCCAAAGAAAGGAAGCAGACCCTATATGGGGAAGGGCAAATACTCTAATTTGACAGAGCAAAAAAAAAAAAGAAAAAAAAAAACTAAAGCATCTTATCAAATGTCTACAAAAGTTTAAATCCTATTTTAAAGAATTCAGAATGTCAGTTTGATTCATTTCTCTTTAATTCAATAGTCAGTGTGGAATCGTCAAAATTTATGCTCTGTAGAATTACATAATCAAAGTTGTAATTTGGAAGGAAAAGTCTGGCAGCAGCCTGTATGCTTACCGGGAACCAGGAAAGGAGGGACAGGAAAATCAGAGGTTCATATAGGTGCCCATGTGAAAAAGAGCGAGACAGAACCCAGGCAAAGCCTCCCCTTAGCTGTACACACCTTCTCCCTCCACTCTGAAAATTGTCCTGGGTGAAAACACATCATGAGACTCTTCCTAGTTTAATAAGAAAAAAGATGCTCTCTTTTCAACAGAGTAATAAGGATAAAACTAAAGTAGGGTGAATGATTACTATCTTTACAATATCCAGCAAAAATTACATCATCAATGCATTTGTTAGATTGCATTAAATATATTCTATTGAATATATGACACTGAAAAGACAAATATTCCCACTTTTCTGATTCAGACAAATAACGAACAATGCCTCCTAAGCCAACTCCCCACATGCTCCTATCACCCCTCTCTGCCCCCATGTTCCTCCAAAGAGGGATACGAGCATCAAATGAACAGGATAACTGACTTGCCTGCCTCCATTCCAGGTCTCAAACATAAGCAATTTGAACTCAAAATCTTGTGCTTTTCAAACTGAACCATAAAACTTGGATTAATGGCAACATAGATGAAGGCTCTGGGAAGTGAGAAACATGACCTATGTTAATTTATAACAGTCCTCATCTCCATGTCGGGGAAGGCTGTCAGCCCCATTGAAGGAGAAAGGTTTGATGGACTACAAAAATCATAGTGTTTACTGTCAGTGAACTGTGTCCCATCTTTCAAAAGCTTTTTATAATTTTATATCCTTTTATACTCAGAACAACTCCCTGCTATTCCCATTGCACAGAAGGGAAAATCAAGGCAAGGAAAGCTCATCCTCTCACAGCTAGCTGAATTGGAGCCCAGGCTTTAATTTCTCCTTAACTACTTCTTCAGGTAAACTTCACTGGCTCTTGGCTCAATACTTTATGTGATCTCCCACTCTCCTCTTGGAGCCAAATCCACATCTTCACCTTTGCATCTCTGTTTTTGATACTGTGCCTAATGTCTTCTAAGGTCAGAAAGGATCTTTGAGCATATAAAAAAATACTTAGAGGGTTTGAGGGATATGAAATTGCTTTTATAAAATAACATCTTGCTATGAGTTAATTGCAAATTAGTGAAAAACACTTGAATTTGAATATATTCGTTCAAGGGGGGAGAAAAAGGAAAATCTGCTCAGCAAAAAGCACTCTGCCAACTCCCAGATTCTTCAGCAATAAATCATGAGAGTCCAATACATGCTTGACTGGTCTATCCCTGTTCTTTAAAGAAGTCATGTCCATGATGCTAACCAACTAAGTCCCTGAAAACTAGCTAAAGGCTTGGAAACTGTATACTAGTACTCCATTATTACTCTAAAGAAGTTAGGGAACAACAAAGCTCTCCAAAACAGTTACCTGAGTCACCTGGGAAATCTACTTGTAAAAACAGTAAACTCTGCCATTTATCAGATTAGTCCATTTTCTGGCCTGCAGCAGCTTGAAATAGAAAAATTTTCAGTTTTTCTAAAAGCCCCCATCCTCCCCAAGGGAATTCCTGCAGGCTGAGTTCATAGGAGTCCAAAATTTAAACTTAGATTCAGCTCAGATGTTATCAATAATGGTAATCACCTCATACTAGACAACATTAAGAATTCTGTCATTCTCAGAGACGAACTCATTACAACCTTGAAAACAGATTAGGGCATTCAATATTTAGCTATTCCTAGGTTATGCCCTAGATCACTCAGTGTTTTGAAAGTCTGGAAGTTCCCAGTAATATCCTTTTTTACTTTAAAATTAAGCCAAAGAAATATAGACTCATTACAGGAGGGGAGAGTGCCATAGAAATTTTTGTGAAAAGAAGTGATATTCAGAAAGTAGCATTTATTTTTTTTATTTTTATTTTTTTTTAATATATGAAATTTATTGTCAAATTGGTTTCCATACAACACCCAGTGCTCATCCCAAAAGGTGCCCTCCTCAATATCCATCACCCACCCTCCCCTCCCTCCCACCCCCCATCAACCCTCAGTTTGTTCTCAGTTTTTAACAGTCTCTTATGTTTGGGCTCTCTCCCACTCTAACCTCTTTTTTTTACCCCTTCCCTTCCCCATGGGTTTCTGTTAAGTTTCTTAGGATCCACATAAGAGTAAAACCATATGGTATCTGTCTTTCTCTGTATGGCTTATTTCACTTAGCATCACACTCTCCAGTTCCATCCACGTTGCTACAAAAGGCCATATTTCATTTTTTCTCATTGCCACGTAGTATTCCATTGTGTATATAAACCACAATTTCTTTATCCATTCATCAGTTGATGGACATTTAGGCTCTTTCCATAATTTGGCTATTGTTGAGAGTGTTGCTATAAACATTGGGGTACAAGTGCCCCTATGCATCAGTATTCCTGTTCAGAGTGGCCAAAATGAACAAATCAGGAGACTATAGATGCTGGAGAGGATGTGGAGAAACGGGAACCCTCTTGCACTGTTGGTGGGAATGCAAATTGGTGCAGCCGCTCTGGAAAGCAGTGTGGAGGTCCTCAGAAAATTAAAAATAGACCTACCCTATGACCCAGCAATAGCACTGCCAGAAAGTAGCATTTAAAAAGTATTTGTCAGTACGAGTTTGCCAGCTGAAATGACAGGTGAGAGGTAGGAGTTAGGAAGGACACCGGAGTTAGGACCTGTTTCCATTTCAGTGACAAAGACCCAACTCAAACACAAAACTTAAGCAAAAAAGGAAGTTGTTGATGTTTTCCGGGGTGAGCTCGAGACCGAAACAAAACAACACACCAAGGACTCTGTCTCCTGGATTCTCCCTCCATTCATCTCTCCTATCTGCGCATCACTACTTTTCCTCCTATGCTGACTTCACTCTCCCTTTCTGGAAGTGGACCTTTTCCACTAGTAGAAGGTGTGGCTGGTAGCCCATGGACCACAGGGCAGGATGCTCATTGCCTTCCTCGTATCACGCGTTCCACTCACACTGGTGGATGAGGTAGTAGAAGTGACCAAGCTGGCTTACACGCTCTGGTAGCTAAAGACAGCAGGAGAGCATGCTAGGCAAATACCAACAAGGACAATAACAATAAAAAAAAATAAATAACAATGACAGCAACAATGAAAATAATAATAATGACCTCACCAATCTTACAATCTTACAGAGGCCAGATAGACAGTGGAGGCTTTTTGGTACGTGCCTAGTCTGGGGGATAGTTGTAGAAATGTTCTTCCTTCCTCATCACCGATCCCAAAAATACCCTTCCTCTAAAGCCAGGTTGATACCTCCCTTCCCCCCACAACAGTCACCCTACCTTTCCTCTTCTCTAACCTTCTCAAAAATTCCTAGTCTGTGTCCAGTAAGTTAGCATTAAGTTGGTTTTCTATCTTAGATTTTGTCTTATTTCTGAAAAAATATAAAATACATAAAGCAGATACAAAATTAAAAATCTGGTATTTTGCTTATTCTTATCATTATGATGGGTGTTATTTTACATTTTAAATCTACAGTAAATTATTTAACTCTCTTACATTTCTTCCACAATAGAAGCAGCTCATTCAGTGACCATATTCTGTATTTAAATATGTATTATCAGGGAAATTTCTCCTATTAAGTAATTTCACAATTCCCTTTTATAAAAGTAAATGTGATCCTAAAAAAATCTGTAGCCCTTAATGTATCTAAATATTTGTGTAGTGAAGAGTACACTAGATAGAGACTTAGGATGACTTAATAGTACCCTAAATTGATTTTTCTCCACAATAATGTTCAATTAATTTGGATTGAACTGATCTTTTTGTTCACAATATTGTTCAAATGATTTGGCTTCTTTGCCTGTTTCCTACTGAGTTCTGCCTATGGATCACCCATGCAGTCAACATGTTTTGGTCGTGAAAGTGGCTAAAATTATTGGATTGCCTCTTCTTGGATTTAATTATTGCTTTTACATTAACCCAGCCTATATTAATATAGGGAGCCAGTTTTATTGCCCAGGGTCCCCGGATCGAATATGTAACATAGAAATGATAATATTCTGTGAGTACTTCAGAGTGACTTTGTAACATTAGTGAGCTGATAGAAGCATTTGGTTTATTTATAGTACTCAGAAAAAAAAACGAGTTTTATATGACACTATTTCGTGAACAGTTACAGAGTTAATGAATTATGACTACTGTTACTGTTATTGTCATGAAACTCATGTAATGAATCCTCTCTTCATAGCCGTTTATCAAAAGGAAAATAAATATGAGACTGATTCTACTTAGATTGAAATCAGAGTCAATGTACATTAAAGCAACTGTTGTTAAAACATAAAAGGGTTGTCAAAGATAAGATGCTTACTATTACAGAAAACTTCTGGTTATTGTATGCTGGATTTCCCAAGCTAAGATGGAAATTTTAAATATTTACCTTGACTCACACTTATCTAAAACATCTGTGCTATTGAAATATTACAACAGGCCCGTTTGCCTCAGTGCGTATGCACACACATGCACACGCACACACACACACACATACACACACACACAGACTGCCCACATTATGCTTTAGCCTTCATTTTTAGCTATAATTAAGGAGACTGGATTTCCTTTTCTAATGAAATTTGATGGAGTGAGAAAAGTATTATGCACTAAACCTGAAAGAAAATGAAGCTCCCAAATACACAGCCACAAGATTTTCCCCCCAAATATATAACAAAAGTTAATCCTCTTTCTTAATTAAAACAACTTCAGTTTTTAGTTTGTTATTTGCACCAAATCTTAATTTTAAAAGTTTAGTTATATGCCTTCCTGGAAAGAATGGGAAGTCTTTAATACATTTCTAGAAAATCTGAGCAATTAAAACCATTCTTTAAAATAAAATATTGCAGCCACTCTCATCTGTTTACCCTCATTTCTAAAGATAAAATATTTACTGCAAAGTTTGCATTTCGTTCAGAAATGACTAAAGCGATCGGTTTTGAATTGTGGTCCGCAGAGCAGGAGCATCGACATCACCTGGGAACATAGGAGAAAAGCAAATTCAGGATTCCACCCACATGTACTGAATCAGAATCCCATGGGGATGGAAGCATGTGTTCTGTGTTTTAACAAAAGCCCTCTAGGTGATTTGAGGACTCCTGCATGAAGAATCCTGAGAGTGGGGCTGATCCCTGAGAGGTGGACACATTCTACTGCCCCCGCCCCATCCAGGGCACCCTCTCTGAGCACCCCATCTTTCCTCTAGGAGCCTGGACACTGGAGGCCTGAAGATAGCAGCCTTCCCAGGAAGTGCCTCAGGTCCCAAATCCACCCTCTCTCCCTCCAAATCACCCAAACCTCCTTTCTCCATAAGATGCTCTGATCCTATCACATTTGGTGGGAAACAAGAATTCCCGAGATGTAAATGATTGTTAACAGTTTACCACATCATGCTCTCAGAAAGATATGCAGTATACACTTAGATCTAATCACTACACGTGTCTGGGTTGTGGGATAACATCCCTGCAGTGATGTCTTAGGCAGGATGTCACTGCCTAAGGTCCCCTTGGCCAATGACAAAGACACTGAGTAGCCATATCATCACCCTACTCTCCATTCCCACAGAGCTTCACATCTACCTCTTTTTGTTCATTTTTTCACTTGTGCAGCAAATACTTATTAAACATCTATGCACCTGGCCCTGGGCTAATCTTATGTGCACTTTTTCATCTCTGCAATAAATGTCCATTGCAAGAAAGAACTAGAAAAGGAAGAAGACAGGTAAGTGAAGATCTCTTTAACTTTCCCCAAACTCCATCTCTTCACAGTTATACTGAAGCCCTGATATTGCCCCTCCCTCTGTTTTTTACAGCTAGCCCAAATCAGCTGATTTTTGCATTCCCCATCTAAAAAGTTTTATTTTTTGATTACCCCAATCTGAAGAGACCAAGGATTAGAAATAACTAAATGCTACAGTGGAGCCCATAGTTAATTGGCCTACAATTAACGCACATCTAGATATGAGGCCATTGGTTGTACACTCTTATCCTACCATTTGGCTCTCCACAGCTCTTTCATTTGCACAGAAATAGTAAAATTCTTCATGTTATGCACATAATTTTTTTTGGAATCTCTGATAGCATTATGATGGGGTTTTACTTACAACTCAAATGAAAGGAGCAGACTGACCTCATTGCTAATAAACAATGAGAGCACATACCTCCTCCCTGGATTGATAGAACATGGCTGCATGGTTTTTGATAGCAGAGGTGACTTCCAGACTTAGAACAATATATGTACTGAGTAAATCTTTTCCCTCTTTTTGCCTTAGGCAAATCACTTCTCTTATCTACAATTCTCTTTCAAGAGAATTGTGTTTTCTCAAAATTGCCAATTGTGCTTTGACAAAAGGTTAGAAATTCTTTAATGAAGCAGTCAGTTCTCAAAGAGTAGGTGATCACTACCGACATCACTCAGAAATGCTGATTGTTGGGCCCCAGTCAAGACCTGTTAAAATGTGTTTTAATAAGCAATTCAGGTGATAATAAGCACACTAAAATTTCAAAACCACTCTTACTGTATTTATCACTGAAATCAGCACAATCAAATGGATGCAGAAAATATAAGAAAACTTTCTCTTTCCAAAAACAGGAGGAAAGACCTGGTTGAGGAACACAAAAGTATATTAGTCAAAGAATTCCCAAAATTACCACCTGAACATGAGGATATTTTGTCGATGGGACCCAAGTGTGGGGATGAGGTAAGGAAAGGTCATAAAATAAGGGCCATGCTTAGATGAATTACGATATTTTCTTACGAATTTAGGAGTATGGCTCATTAACTCCAATTGTGTGCTCCAGAAAGGAGAGAGATAGAAAAAGAGAGGATGAGGAGAAAAGTAAGGAGAAGAAGGAAGAGCAAGATGGATAAAGTTTGACTATGACTGGCTGTGGTTGTT
The DNA here is from genome assembly GCF_027475565.1 of Acinonyx jubatus. Taxonomy (NCBI): domain Eukaryota; kingdom Metazoa; phylum Chordata; class Mammalia; order Carnivora; family Felidae; genus Acinonyx; species Acinonyx jubatus. Next base: position 58,007,735 of record NC_069383.1, on the reverse strand, counting down.
TTTGTCTAGTGTATTGCAAAGTAATTCAGAAGTTAGGCAGTAGTAATTATGATACTAGCTAGTATATTTAAGAAGGTAAAGGGGGCACCTGGGTGGCTCAGTTGGTTAAGCGTCTGACTTCAGCTCAGGTCATGATCTCACTGTTCATGAGTTTGAGGCCCGCATCAGACTTGTGCTGACAGTGTAGAGCCTGCTTGGGATTTTCTCTCTCTCCCTCTCTCTCTGCTCCTCTCCAGCTTGGACTTACTCTCTCTCTCTCAAAATAAATAAATAAACTTAAAAAAAAATCAAGGTGAAGATATGATTAATGAGGGCAGAAGCAAGTTAAACTATGACAAAACAAAGAAAATTTAATGGTATAAGGGTCAAGAAAAGAGTAGAGGGGCACTTGGGTGGCTCAGTCATCTAACTGTCTGACTTTGGCTCAGGTCATGATCTCACAGTTCATGAGTTTGAGCCCCACCTCGGGTTCTGCACTAACAGCTCAGAGCCTGGAGCCTCCTTCAAGTTCTGTGTCTCCCTCTCTTTCTGCCCCTCCCCTGCTCATACTCTGTCTCTATCAAAAATAAACATTAAAAAAAGGGCAGAATATAAAATTGAATATATCTTCCAATCATTAATATTTTTAAAATAGTAGTACATGAACAAGAATTGGAGGATATTATTATTTGTTTAGTTAATTTGAGAGAGACACAGACAGAGTAAATGGTGGAGGGGAAGAGACAGAGGGAGAGATATAGAGAATTTCAAGCAGGTTCCACACTGTCAGTGCAGAACCCAATGTGGGACTCAACTCATGAACCATAAGATCAAGACCTGAGCCAACATCAAGAATTGGAATCTTAACTGATTGAGCTACCCAGGCACACCAAGAATTGGTGCTATTATAGTAAAATAGCAGTGTGGAGTATAAACTAGTAGGGTTTTTTTTCTTATTAAAAATTGATTCTAATGCTAAAGGATTTCATTTTTAAGTTATGCAAACTGAAGGTTGTATTGCCAGGGGCTGCTGCCTTTCACAGAGTTCCTCCGGATTCATTCCTATAATCACGTCCTATAGGACCTAGTGGTGCCAGAAGGCTGCTCACCTTCTTGCTGCCTGTGTTATATAAATTCACTCACAGATGTGTTCTCACCCAGCTGGTTAGGTGGCATATTAGATCAGTGAATCTGACTTATAGGCACACATTCTAAAACCCTCATAGAATTTCTGAGAAAGAGAGGAATTACACATCTATGTTTTTGACAAGTTTTATTCTGCAGGAGATTCAAGACCTCAAATCATTTGAAACTTCAAAGTCACATTTAAATAGTCGGTGGTGTGGTCAGCTTAGATAAGAAATTGGTATTAGGGAAAATGTGTAGCAGAGACATGTGGAAAGGACAAATGAGAAGGCTCAAATAGGAAATCCCTTTGCCTTTTCATCATTAGAGTTTCACCGTAAGATTTACTGGGAATGGAACAGCATTAGGAAAAACAAGGAAATATGCAGAATGTGAACAATTAAGAAAATGTCAAGTACAAAGGGCCAATCCTTATAAAGAATAAATAATTGGTGAAGCATTTATTCCTTCAGCACCCAAGGGGAAAATAAATTGAAATGGAAGAAATAGAAAGGAACATGCTCAAAAGCGTCTTGGCAATCTAAAGAACAGCTGGCTTTAATTCAGCTTTCCCAGAAAAAGAGAGGAAAGATTTGGAGCTTACCCAGCTTGTCTGCCCAGATTAATTCAGGCTTCATACATTCATTCACTCATCAAACCTCTACCAAGAGGCCACCCTACATCAGGTAGGCAACGTGCCAGACCCTGGGAAGCAAGTTCCCTCTCCAATCGTGGGCCTCTTCTCTGCCTCTTGCATCCTCTCCTCCTCTTCCTCATTTTGACACAGTAACCCTGCACTGGGAGAAAAGTGTGCAGTCCAATTCCACACCTTTCACTTGTTACAGCACCTAGAATAATCTGTAGAAATAGAATGTCGAAGTCCAATTTTTAATACATCAATTATGTTAACATCACTTTTGGGGCCCAAAATGAGCCACTCCTGCCTGGAAGGCCATATCAGCCAGCCAAAACTTAGATAACTTTTTTGTCCCTGTAAATGTTCTGCTTGGCCAGAAAAAGAAATGCAGAATATCTAGTCAACCAATCCCCAAATGCCAAGCCAACTATGGGCTCTAGAGATACTTACTATTTTGTTCCTTCTCAACCCAAACAAGGTTGACTTGTATGAGCTCAAACAATCAGGTGTTTTCTATTTTTCTCTTCTTTGTCCCTTATTCTTTATTCTACAAAATCTTTTTGCCTTCCATCCTGTTTTGTAGTTCTCCTGATGGAGACTGTTCACTTCATGGTGTGTTAGATAGTTTATTCATGTCACCTAAATTGTTGCCCTTAACCATTTTTTAACAAGTGGAACAAAATCCTATTTCTTAGTCAATCAAAGAATGACTTTCAAGAGGTTAGTTACTTTACTTTGGACCTAGTGTTGAAGAGAGTACTAAGATACCAAAGGAATTAAGGAAGCCTAGTCCCTGCCATTGAAATGCTTCCAGTCTACAGTTTAAACAACTAGGGGACAATACAAGATTATTTAAAACAACTAGGGGACAATACAAGATTATTTAAAAACACTGATGGCCTAGTAAAAGATTATTAGAAGCAGCCCATATTCATACATTTTTGCCCATCTTTCCTAGTAAGTTTGACATCATTGGGGTGCCTAGGTAGCTCAGTTGGTTAGGTATCTGACTCTTGGTTTCAACTCAGGTCATGATGTTCTGCCTGGTTCATGAGATCGGACCATATGCTAGCTTCTTTGCTGACAGCATGGAGCCTGCTTGGTATTCTCTTGCTCTCTCTGCCCCTCCCTGACTCTTGCTCGCTCGCTCACTCTCTCCCTCCCTCCCCCCCCTCTCTCTCTCTCTCTCTCTCTCACACACAATAAATAAATAAACTTAAAAAAAAAGTTTGACACTGTCAAAGACTAAAAGAGAAAGCCCCGGACACATTTTGGTTATCAATGCTGAACACCAAAGCAATCCTTGGCAACGATTACTATTGTAGTATTCATGTTGTATCTACCAGGATATTGGGCACACCTATGCCTGGTATCTTCTTTCTGTGCAATGAGATCAGGATGTGTCTGGCTATTTCAAATATAGGATCAGAATGTCTTGTAACACAACACATTGATTAGTGGAGTGTTGGCAACTTTGCAATATCGTGGCCCTTCCCAAAGAGTGAGTTTCATTCTGGCAGATTCAGGATATAAAGAGCTGGTCCTAACACCCATGCCTTAGGCTCTAGATAACTTCCTTCCCCCACTCACTCATCCTTTGACTTTGAATATACACCCACATAATCATAAAAGTACAAACAAAGCCTCAAATCTGGTAAGGGGACCCCAGCTGATTCAAAGCCTTGGCAGCCAGTCAATTCCTGATACTCGAGATTTTTTTAAAAATCCCTTTGGTATATCTCTCTTTTGTGCCAAACTAGATACAAGATGAAAAAAAGCCTCTGATTTCATGCAAAAGTACACCTAACCTAGTTACATATAGATGAAAAAAGTCATACAATGATTTGAAAGAATACATAGTTAGAGCCAAATTTTAAACCAACAGCTAGAGTTGGCCTCAGAAGGATTAATTTAGAATACAGAGGGAAATGTCTGATTGCCCATATTTCAGGCTAGCCCTGACACCTATCCCCATGGTAAAGTCAAAATGATCCACCTAATCTCAAATGAGGCCATCACACTGTAAGTAAAGAAATTCCAAATGCAGCATTCTGAAGATCATAAAAGCATGAATACTAAAAGTTGGAAGGACATTTGAGTTTATCTCTTCCAAACCTCTACTTAATGTATCAAGACATTCTAGAAAAAATGGTCATCAGCATTGTTTGAACATGCAAATGATTATCCCACAATGCAATGTTTTAAGTAACAATGATATTACTGGGTTCCTCAAATGATATATATCCCATTGAATTTTTTTCTCATGCAAGTGGCAAATAATAATATTTGTTTATATTTGTAAACTCTATATCCCTACATGCCAAGAATTTAGAAGCTTTCTTACCCTGCCTTTTATGACATGATATGAGCAAGTAAACCCTTTGTTTGCTCAGCCCATCCATTCATACCAAGTAGGGAGAACATTGATAGGAAAAAGAATATCACAAGTATTAAGTTAATATCCACTTTCCACTTCAAAAGTAAATAAAGAGTCCATCTATGTTAAGTTGGAACCATTCGTATTGATTGTATGCTGCCTTGAATATAGATTATTCTCCTTTATTACTACCTCCATTGAGAAGATTCATAAACTGCATATGATTGAAAAACTAGATGCTTCCTTGGAAACCATCTACTCTAGCTTCTACAGAAGTGGATATGGAGACCTAAATAAAAAAATTGGAAAATGTATCAGAAGAAAGAAAATGTAGGGACGCCTGGGTGGCTCAGTTAGTTAAGTGTCTGACTTCGGCTTAGGTCATGATCTCACCATCCGTGAGTTCGAGCCCCGCATTGGTCTCTGTGCCAACAGCTCAGAGCCTGGAGCCTGTTTAGATTCTGTGTCTCCCTCTCTCTCTGACCCTTCACTGTTCATGCTCTGTTGCTCTCTGTCTCAAAAATAAATAAACGTTAAAAAAATTTTAAAAGAAGAAAGAAATGTAAAGAAAATACGGCAGTGTCAGACAAATGTTGGCTTACTCTAGAAATGTGAGCCCAGAAAACTGGTAAGTTCTATATTTGCAAATCAGCCACCATAAACTGAAGAATACAAATAACACCAAAAAAGCTAACAATAATTTGCCAAGCAGCAATCTCAGTATTTCACAGGTATTGATTCATTTAATCCTCAAAAAATCCTACAAGTTAGGCTCAAAATCTACCTCATTTTATTTTATTATTTTATTTTTGAGAGAGTGTGTGCATGAGTGAGGGAGAGGGGCAGAGGGAGGGAGAGAGAGGCTCAGTCCCACAACACTGCGATCATGACCTGAGCTGAAATCAAGAGTTGGATGCCCAAATGACTGAGCCTCCTACACACCCCACTACCTAATTTTAGGGATGAGAAAACTAGGGCTTAGAGAAATATAACTTCAGAATTTATGGTTTTAAACTCTATCCCATGACCATCTATACATACTGTGGTGTAGTACTAAATTTAGTTCTGAGATCCTGATATCCAGTGCAAAAAAAACAGTGTTTGCTTTAGCGTTTTAATTATCCAACAAATTAAATAAGCTATTTCTTTAAAAGTGAAAAACTTCCAACAGCAAAATTCAGAACAAGTAAATCTTTCAGGCTTTAGGGAAGAAATAATGGACATGATAATGGTCAGTAAATGGTGTACATTTTTTCATAGATGCATTTCTTGTATAAGCCTTCAATCAAAGCTGAGGACAGTGTTGATCTGGAAGCCAGTAAGATATTCCACAGTGAAAAGGGCACAAATAATGAAGAAACAAGCACAGGGGGCCCTCTGCTTCTTAAAGGGATTTTTTCTGTCTTGTCCAGTTTAACTTAAAAAGGAAGCCAAATAGAACAGAGATCATACAACTGAATAAAACATTCTTTGTGCTGTTTCCTATTCAGTAAAATGAGAATACATGGTGCAACACACGAATTAAACCAAACATCCTCCCTTGAATAGGGTTCAGTTGCATCTGTGATTATTCCCCTCAACCTTGCTTCCTTACCCTGTTGCAGTATCCACAGTTCTCCCACTGTGCCCACACACTTCTTTTCTGAGTTCTATATGTGTTGCTGAGTCTCCAGTACATGGGATCTCCAACACTAATGGAAAAGTCAGCCTTTGACAGCTAGTTGTATCCAATGAGATTTTCTCCTCTTTTCTTTTTGTTACAATGGACAAAGTTCTCCGGCCAAAGCCCAATTTCCCAAATTGTGTTCTGATTCCTTCCCCTCTCATCTTTCAGAAATCTGTTTCATCCACCAGCCCATCTCTATCATGATCTTCCAGGTTTTCTCTATAGGATCCGTCCCTGAAATATGCAAAGATCACTTTAAAGTCCTCTCTTCACCCCATCGTCTTGTAGTTACCCATGCAAGTCTCATCTCCCTGTCATATCCAAGTTTCTTAAAGAGGTATCTACATACTTTCCTTTCTTACCCAATTTTGAACTCCAATCTAAATTACTCTTGCTATCATCATTAATCGTGGTTGTTATTTTCCAAGGATAGCCCCTAAACAATTCTGCCAGATCTTATGCAAGTATGCTTCTCCTCCAGTCTACTTCCAATAGGAAGGTGGAGTTTAGTACCCCTTCTTTTGACTCTGATCTTAGCCTTTAACTGCTTTGGTTAATATAATACAGTGGAAGGGATGCCTGACGCGTTGACTGTGCAGCTTCTGCTTCTGCTTCTGTTTTTTAATCTTGAGCTCTCTCTCAGAACACTATCTCAGAAGCAAGCCACCATGCTATGAGAACCCCAAGCCACATAGAGAGGACACCTGCAGGTACTCACCTGCCTCAGGGCCTATACTTCATCTGTTCACTCTTCTTAGAGGGCTTATCTACCTCCCTGGTCCATCTCTGGCCTACTCCACTTATCCTTGAAATATAAAACTAAAAATTATTTCCTCAGAGTTGCCTTCATTTGAAGTATGCCAACTCAAATCAGGTACCAATATTATAACTTGTCATCAAACACTGTATTTCTAATTCATAGTTTTCAATTTATTTAATTGCTATTTTATTCAACAATTTTTAATTGCTATTTTATTCTAGAATTATTTTTAGTGCTTGTCTTCCCCAATAAACATGTAATCCTCAAGTTTGTATTATTCACCATAATGGTAAGCAGCTTCTAATATGGCCTCCAGTGATGACTAACACCCAGTAGTCACACTTTTGTCTAATAGCCTCCCCTTGAGTGTGAGCTGGACATAGTAACTCATTTCTAATCAATAAATATGGCAAAAGAGATGGAATAATTAGGTTGTAAAAGACTATGACTTGTGTCTTCTTTGCCAATTCTAATATATTGGCTTCTCAAGTTACACACTTTGATGAAGCAAGTTGCCATGTTGGTAAAACCCAAATGGCAAGGAACTGAGGACAGCCACTGGTCAACAACTGTTGAGGAACAAAATCCTGCCAAGAATTCTTTGTGTGAGCTTGGAAGCAAATCTTTCCGCAGTTGAGCCTTCAGATGACTACAGCCCAGGGAATACCTTGATAGAAACCTATGAAATAGAATACCCATCTAAGACTTGCTCAGATTCCTGACCCACAGAAACTATGACATAATAAACATGTGTTGTTTTAAGTCACTAAATTTTAGGGTAATTTGGTATGCAGCAATATAATCGCTGTGTCTCCTACACTAAAATAATAAATATTAGTATTTATAATGTTTGAGGCAATGTACTAAGCATGCCTTATGTATTCACTCACTTAATAATCACAATAACTAAGGAAGTATTATTATTTTCTCAATTTTTCACATGATAAAACTGAGGCAGAAAGACTGAGTAACTACCAAAGATCACTCAGTTAAGAAAGGATTAGAGGTAGTGCTTGCTACCTCTAATATCTGTTAAATAAATGAGTAAATAAATTGGTGTCTCTGTTATTCTACAAACTACAAAAATTAATATTTTGGGGGCTACTAAAATGTTTTCAGTGCTTTATAAAACTCTATGAAACTGATGAATGAGTATGTAATGGTCTCTCACTGTGTACTAGCACTTTTAGGTGCTACGGTTGACATATAATAGGTACCACTTAATCCAATATACATGGTAGATATTATAAGTACTTGATACTATTTACAGTCTAGTCAAGGAAATCAGGCAGAAGAGGCTGGTCAATGTCCATGATTTATGGCATGAGATTTATGGCCAAGATATGTGAATCTGACAATTTTATTGATCTAAATTACCAACTTCAGCTACAAGCAAGCCACTTTTCCACCTTAAATAGCTAATGGGCATTTTATAGGGTACCTCCTGGTTCCCCTTATATGTTGTACTGTGTAATGCCAGCTCCTTCCAGTTCCACACCTGCAAGCTGGGTCATGTGCTTCATGTCAAATGATTTCCTTGCTATGACTTAGGTGTGGCTTCCAAGAAAACAGTTCCAAAATAGGGCTTGACTCCAAAGACTAAGACATGCCTGTTCACACATCTTTACCTTACTCCTATGTGAAGCAAAATTGAATTCCCAACAGTGATCATTTCAAAAGTTATATTTGAATAAAATAGAAATGGGTGGGACTAAATTCTTAAATATTAATCTTATCTTACCTCCTGAAGTTCTGTGGGTGTTCAGGCAGTAATGTAATAAGAAATATGCTGATATGTGTCTAAAAGGAATGTTACATGACCATGAGTCATTATGCCCATCACTTTAAGGTGGTTTGAGTAGCTTACAGGAAGTAATGTGTGTCTCCAGAGCATAAAATTGGTCTCAGAGTAGGTGGGGCCCATGAAAATACTGATGTAATATAAATATTATATTTCTAAACTATTTACAAGTTTGCCCCCCACCCTACATTAGAGGTCAAATCTACCTCTGAGAGGTTCAACATGGATTTCTAGAATATTCTTTGACTTTTAGCACTTTTGCCATTCAATTAATATCTGAAATGTGTGGGAACAGCAGCATAAGGTCATCAAAAGAGCACTTAGCTTGGAGTTCATCTGTGGGATTTTCATTTAAGTCCGTTCACTGGGCTTTAGTTTGTTCTGAAATGGGAATAATCTTAGATCTGTTTTCTTTTAGGCTTAGCCTCCTTGCTATAGTTTGAATGAATTCCCAGTGGTAAAGAAACTAGTTCTTTCCAGTATGTCTTTGGGGCAATATCACTCTAAGAGACAACATCAGAACTATCACCCCCACGCCCACTCCAGCTTGCTCAGAGATTTTTCATTATCCACACCTCCCTTTACAGTTACATACTGGTAACTTCTAACTTTCTGGGAAATAAAATATAACTTCTCTGTTCCAAAAGTTGAAGGACCACTTCCCTTAACAACAAAGCCTACAGGGAAGGAATGTCGATACCTAAGTATAAATCAGCCCTATCCCTCATTTCTCATGCTACTTCTAAAAAAAAAAACAGGTTTATTCTAACCTTTAGTGAGGATGGTTTAAACTAAGAATTGCCTACAATGGCAATTAATATTTATTAAACAATACTTTGATCTTCACAATAAACCTAGAAGTACCCCATTTACTATATGGGTATTCTCAGACACAGAGAAGTTAACTCATTTTTCTAAGGTCATATAACTCATGTTAACAGAGTTAAGATTTGAGCCCAGTTTCCTTAGAGCAGAGACTTAACCATACTTGATTCTAACTCATAGAAATATCTTCTACTCTTCAGTCTGCTATTCCAGGCCAGGGCTGACTCTGGCCTAGATGTAAATCAGGTCTTCAAATTTTTTTTCAGCACCTTTTCCCCACCTCAGGCATCCATTTCTTTCCCACTCTCCATTAAGTGTTTTTTTCTAGAATAAAATCAGTCAAGAAATGTAAGTCACTACCTTGCCTTAGGTCATGTTTGCCTTAGGAACACCTTGCTCTTGATAATGAGGATGGCTTCAGAAGGTGAGTAGTACTTATATCCAAATATAACAAGTTGGATACATTAAACATCTACAGCTTTATATATGTCAATCATATCCCAATAAAGCAGTTTTAAAAATACCTTGCTTTATTTTGCAGCCTGACACTTGCTCAAATAGCTGCCATTAGACATCTGTGAGCAAATGTAGAAGGGAGAATGAGATAGAAATGTGTAGGCCAAGCAGAGGATTTTTCTGAAAGCCTCAGAAAGCACACCATACAGAATTTCTGACTCCACTCATGTTCTCTTGCCCAAAGGTAGCTGGTTTTTTTCCTTAATAAAGAACGGAAATTGCATCCAAGCCTGTTTAATTCAGCTTCATTATTAACGTAGGACTCTAAAGTATACCCAGAAGCAGATAAATAAAAGATGATTGACCTCCTTGAGCACACATATCACTACCTCACTGGAGAGATGGAGCACACATACTAAGAGAGGAAACAACCAAGTAAAATGCTGTTTAGTTAAAGAATTAAAAGCAATACTCAGTTATATAATGTGCCAAAGTGACTAATTAAGGCAATAGCTGCTATCAGAGATTTAGGCACCCGGGGCACCTGGGTGGTTCAGTCAGTTGAGTGTCTAACTTCAGCTCAGGTCATGATCTCACAGTTTGTGGGTTCAAGCCCCACGTTGGGCTCTGTGCTGACAGCTCAGAGCCTGGAGCCTACTTAGGATTCTGTGTCCCCCTCTCTCTCTGACCCTCCCCCACTCTCCCTCTCTCTCTCTCAAAAATAAACATTATTTTTTTTAAAAAAGAAAAAAATATTTAGACGTTGGAAAAATAGGTTTATTCTATAGAATTTGGAAAGATTTCCAGAAAGAGGAATGACTTGATATAAGCATTAAAGGATATAAAGAGAAAATAGAAACATTAAAGTTGGAGAAATAAAAACAATAGTGCAGAAGTTAGTACAAAAACCTCATCAGGTTGAAACAAAGCATCTATAGTTCTTCCTCTCCCCTCTCTGCCTGTTCAGTTACTCCATGAACATTCACTGAGCTTCTATTTTGTGCTATTTGACACCACTGTATGAAGGCCCTTCATTCTGAGAGTTTATATTCTAGTGGGAAGATAGACACATAAGCAAATGGAGGAATACAAATTCGGATTGTGATAAATGCTGTGGGGGAAAAAATGGCACAATGGGATACAGAGTTACCAAGGAAAACTCTTATGAATTGAATTGTGTCCCTGAAGAATTTATATATAGAAGTCCTAGCCCCTAGTGTGACAGAATGTGATTGTATTTAGAGATAGACTATTTAAAGAGGTGGTTAAAAATGAGGTCACCAGGGCAGGCCCTAATCCACTATGACTGGTGTCCCTATAAGAAGAGGAAATCTGGACACAGACACACAGAGAGAAGACCATGTGAACACAAAGGGAGAAGACACCCATCTATAAGCCAAAGAGGGAGGCCTCAGAAGAAACCAACCTTGCCAGCACCTTGATCTCAGACTTCTAGCTTCCATGAGTTTGAGAAAATAAATTTCTGTTGTTTAAGCTACGCAGTCTGCGGCTTTTCATTACCGCAGTCCTAGCAAACAGAAGCCTACTTCAGTTTCTACAGTCAAGGAGGACTTCTCTCAGCAGGTAACAGGTACTATCTGGGCCGAAACCCAAAGAACATTGTCCCCAACAGAGAAAAGGACATGTATAAGGCACATGAAACAGAAATATCAAATGACAGAAAGAAAGCCAATATAACTGTGGCACAGTGAATGTGAGTGTGTGTGATAAATACTGTCTCCTGGAGAGCACAGACATATTCTCTCCTGTTTCACAGGGATGGTATACAAGTACAAATAATAGGACCAGGAGTGGGAAGTGTGGTCCTTAGAGAAGGACTGAGGACAATTCTCCCATCTTACAAGGAGGGAAGGTAAAATATGTGTGAGCAGATACATATCAGTTTTACCGATTATTATTATTATTATTTTATTCGCTTCACGAATTTGCATGTCATCCTTGCGCAGGGGCCATGCTAATCTTCTCTGTATACCGATTATTTTTAAAATAAAATGTGAAGCAAGGTCATCAGCTGAGGTAGTTAGAAGAGAAACAATGCCACCTCAGTCAGTGAGAAAGTCAAGCTGTGAGAAGCTGGCAGGACTGACAGTTTGTGCTGGGTGCCCATTCAAGAAAGGTGGTTACAATTTTAAAGGGAGAAAGTCAACATATTAGCTTGATTTTCTCCAACAATGCTCAGCTGTGATCAGGTTCAGGGTAAGCAGAGTTGAGTTTAACCAGGCTTGTTATGTTGCTCATGAGTATGACTGGGGACAAGAGAGTAAAGGGGGTTTTCAAGAGTGTGTTGATAATACCAGGCCAAGGAATCTACAAGTTCCCCTTTTTTCTTCCTTTGTGGGTTTGACCTGCTAAGAGTTCCAGTAGCTCTTAGGATAGGATCGGGCCTAATTATAATAAGTCTTAAATACGCAGAACGGAACGTAGACTTGATCCTGGAAAAAATGGGTAATCATTCATGATATTTTGAATAAATAAATGATAAAATTTTTTAAAAATCTAACATGATTCATAGAAAAAGGAAACTAGGAAAAAATATCTCCTCTCTTGAGATTTCAGCATTTGTAGCAGTCTATTTACATGTGAGTATGCACAATAGGAAAGCAATGCTATCATTAAAGAGCATCTTAGTAAATCAATTTTATCCACTGTGCAAGGTTTAGTAAATAAAAATTAGTGAAATGTGACTCCCATATTCTAGGGACTATTCTTATAAACATGATGACCAAAAATCATGAATTTTCCCAGAAAGTTTCAAATTCAAGTATTCTTCCATTTTCCCGAATGATACCCTGTACTTGTTAACCACATGCCTTCATTGTTGTCTCAGAAAAATATTACTACCATAACAACTAGACCAAACACACTGACATTAACAGAACAAAGACAGAATCCAGATTAAAACCTTATGTAAGAGTTCCCAGAATATGGTCACAGGCAGTTTACTTGTTAAAAATTCCACCATTCCAGAATTCTGAGGTCCCTTCAAGAGAAGGACAATTGGCTTGATATGTTCAGACCAACAAATGCCCCAAGACTGATTCCGTCTAAAAGGTTAAAGGAAAAGTACTTCTGGGAAAGACTCAAGGTACAGAAACTCAACTTGGAGATACTGGTTGGCTGATGAAAGGGAAATATAAATCCTATTGTGTCCATTAGATCACTATCTGGGCCAATAGATCTTTTAGGATATGAGCCAAGATGCTGTAGCAAAGAGTCCCCAATACCAAGCAGCTCAAACAAAATATGTATTCTTTCCTATACCACTCTGGAAGGAGACAGATGTGTTTCAAGAGCTCACCCAGTGATCCAGGTTGAGTCCATCATGTAGCTCACGGATTTTCAAATGTTTTTGTTTCAGAATCCTTTTACACTGAAAAATCATTGAGGACCCCAGAGAGATTTGTCTATAAGGGTAATATATATTAATAATTATTATATTCAAAATTACAACTGAAATGTTATTAAAATATTTATTTATTAATTCCTTTCTAAAAACTATTATATGCTAACATAACTAATTTATTTTATTAAAAAATAACTATCTTCCAAAAAAGTAGTAAAAACAGCAGCATCATCTGAAATTTTTGAAACTCTTTTTAATGACTGGCTTGATAATAACAGAAGAAAAAGAAAGAGGAGAAAGAGAAGGAGAAGATGAAGAAGACAAAGAAGACAAAGAAAGAGGAAGTGGAGGAGCAAGAAGAGGAGGAGGAGGAAGAGGAGAAGAACAGGACGATGACGACAATGGACAATGATGATGAGGAGAAGGAGAAGGAAGAGGAGAAGGGGGAGGAGGAAGGAAGGAAGGAAGGTAGGAGGAGAAGGAGGAATGGGAGGGGAAGAGGAGGAGAGGGAGGGGAGGAGATAGAGGAGATGGAGAGGGAGATGGGGGAGGAGGAGAAAGAGAAGGGGAAAAGGAGGGGGGAAGAAGAAGAAGCAGAAGCTGCTACTGTTTCTGCATTCAATCTAGTGCAGCAAGTTGTTTTACTTAAAGTATGTGAAGAGAGGTAGGCACCTGGGTGACTCAGTCAGTTGAATGTCCAACTTCAGCTCAGGTCATGATCTCATGGTTCATGAGTTCGAGCCCAAATTGGGCTCTCTGTTGTCAGTGCAGAATCCACTTCAGATCCTCTGTCCCCCTCTCTCTACCCTCCCTCACTTTCATTCTCTCTCAAAAATAAATAAAACATTTTTAAAAATTAAAAAAAATAAATTATGTGAAGAGAATCTAGCCTCACACAACTATATAGCTGAGAAAGGGAGGAGGATTTTAATAGCCTTTTCAGATAATTATGACTATTGTTCTTTGATACTACACCAAAGCTCAAGTAGTAGTTTCTTCAGAGTTGCAATACAAAATCTGAAACATATCCATAATCTTTTCATACTCTGTTACATTAAAATCCATTGGTGTTGTGGTGACCATATAACCGAATACAATTGCCAAAAGTTATCAAGCAAACGAGCAAGTTTCTTGTTTAACATACCCAATCAATCTTTTACCCATGCATGCTTTTGTAACATTATACATTGGTCCTTAAGAAATTACTGGTTCACTGAGCTATGCAGAACTTTCAAATATTGACAGATTTTATTGCACAATGTTAAAAAATCATATTCACTGGTATCACCACCGATATCATCACAAAAGTTTTTAAATATTGAGATGCTGGTAAATTCATGATGGCAGTTACATATTTTCCAAAATTGAAATTCTCATTTGAAAACTCAAACTTTGTCATTGGTAATACTGTTTGTTTTTTTTCCATGAAGTGACAAGCTGATTTTCAAGAAAATTTATGCCTAATGTCTGAATAAACACAGTTTGTCAATCATTCTTTCAGGTAAAAATGCTGTTTAGTTCAACTTGAAACTCAAACAATCACACACATGCTTTCCCTTGGGACAACATATTTCCACATGTATCTGAAGTATTTGTGCACACTTCCTATTTCATTACACAGAATATTAAAAAGACATGTACTCAACAGAGATGATTAAAGTCATTATGTGTAATGCTTCTTCAAGGATATTCTTAACTGAAATTGGCAATTTTTGTTTTGTTTTGTTGCAAGTACAAGTCTGTGAAGAATGTGATGACTCTTGGGACAGTTGGGTATTAGTGACTTGATTCATGCTTGGGACCAGTACCTTCACACAGCACCACATTGGCACCATCATCAATGCAAATGCAAAACATGAAAGAGGCAAATAACATCCTAATATTATGAAAATAGTTTTGACTTCCCAGACTCCCTGAAAGGGCCTCAGGAACCTCCAGGTGTCTGTGGAACACACTTTGAGAATTATTGCACTAGAGTTCTGTCCTCATCACTGACATTTCCCAGGGGAAAGGAGGAAAACTAATGTACAAGGCAAACGCTTTCATTTTACATAACTAAATATTTGAATTCTTACATCCCATTAGTGAGAGCTTAGTTCCATGGCCTTACCTAGCTGCAGAGTAGACCGGGAAAAAATAGCCTCTGACTAGGCAGCCATATTATATGGAAGAGCGGGAGAACAGATTTGGGTGTGTAACAGCCACTACCCTTGCCCCGTGAATCAGTGAGCAGGTCAAGTAAAGGGATAGTTATGCTAGAGGGTCTGTATTCAATTGAGGACAAAGGTACTTCTTCTGTGGAAAACTGGTCAGGGGTGCCTGCAGGCCATGGGACAGGAGCAGAGCAGTGGCTACAACCACAGCTCTAGTGCTATGGCCAGGTGGATGGAACACCAGGAAAATTGTCCTCAAAAGGACTCACAAGCATTACAGTCAGGAGAGGATCCCTGGGGAAATACAGAAAAGGAAGCAGCAGAGAGGATCTCTGTGGCAAAAAGAGGGGAAGATCATCCTTGGGGTTTGGTGAGCATATGGTGGGGAACTCAGCACTCCCTGCAACTAGGGAGAATGCTGGGTCACAGCAATATCACTAATTGGGCTGGGCCAGAAGTTGGCTTCTCTGTGACTCTTACTGTGCCCCCACTTTGTCACCAGGCTGCAGAGGTAGGGGAATCTGAGTAGTTTTATGCTGTTTTTATTGTTCTACTTGAATTTATTGTTCCTATTTGAGAGCTGAGTCCAAATATTTTGTTTCCTTCTTAATAGCAACAAGAACAGCAGAGAAGAGCCAATTCTGCAGAAAGTATGCTGTGCTGCAGAAAATTGACATGAATTTAGAGCATAAACATAAAGAAAATGGAGGTAAATGTAGCTTTGGTCCCTGAGAACAAAATCCTAATCACAGCAATGCACTGGAAGCCAAGACTAAACTGACCTTGCAAATCTAGATAAATGAGAAATATGGAACCAAGAGGCTTTTAACTGCTGTGCCCTATCTAATATCCTGGCAAATGTACACAAAGACAAAAGGAAAGGACTGGAAGGTATTCATTTTGAGATGAGATCCAGGTCAACCAAAGATCACAGGTCCTTGAACTTCACTCCATCAGCAGCAAACAGAAAGTCTATCAATACTTGGTAGAAAGGGTTTGTGACAAAACAATTGCCCAGAAGTCATCCTCATTCATGTTTTTCTCCATTATCTACCTCAGTGCTCTATTTTTTCCCTCATAGTGTCACTCTCTGCCCTACAAAGGAAAGCAATTTTGAAATGTATTATTTTGGTATATTAGCTGAAGTTAAAGGACATAGAGATAATAAAATAATAGAAATGAAAGACATATCAGAACCAAGGAAATAAGAAGGAAATATTTGCCAATTTCAAGGGTTTATATATTCCTCGTGACTGGACATGAATTTTGACTCCAAGACTTTCGGCAGCCTGTGCAAAAAGACAAACATGATTATTTACGTTGTTCTCATTGCAAGAAAATAGGAAGCACAAATTTTGTTAGCTCTAAATTCTCAAATTTCTTCGATGAGTCCATCAATGAGAGTCATTGAGTTACATAATGGACATTCTCCTCAATAACAGTTTTGCGGTCAATGCAGATTTATGCTCATTTAAACATAATCTTTTGATTTATGTTACTGATCCATGGGCAGATTCTCCAAGAACCTGTGAAAGCATAAAAAAATTTCACATAAAATGAGCGATCTTTGGCTTTTAAATTATTCCAGGTGACCTAAAGCAAGTCTGACCTGGGAACACCTGGCAATGCTAGAAGGATCCTTGCTCCCTTGGTCAGGAGATGCTACCTCCACAGGAACCAAAAGGTGCAGTTTCATCACGAAGGTTTTGGGTACCACAACCAGCCCCTGTAACAAGTACAGAAAAACCTTGGTTTGCAAGTATAATTTGTTCCAGGAACATGTTTGTAATCCAAAGCACTTGTAAATCAAAGCGAATTTCAAGAACCATTGGCTCAGTTGTGATTATGTGACATTCAGCATCACGTACAACTTGTATTACAAGACATCGCTCATTTATTAAGTTAAAATTTATTAGAAATGTTTGCTTGTCTTTGGATGCCTGGGTGGCTCAGTCGATGAAGCATCCAACTTTTGCTCGAGTCATGGTCTCGTGGTTTGTGAGTTTGAGCCCTACTTTGGGCTCTGTGCCTACACCACAAATCCTGCTTCAGATCCTCTGTCTCCCTCTCTTTATCCCTCTCTGCCCCTACCCCACTCACATGCACCCATTCTCTCTCTCTCTCTCTCTCTCTCTCTCTCTCTCTCTCTCTCTCTCTTTCTCTCTCAAAAATAAACACTGAGAAAATATTTTAGAAATGTTTGCTTGCCTTGTGGAACATTCACAGAACAAGTTACTTGCAATCCAAGGTTTTACTTATACTTTATTTTACACTATGGGCCTTACCATAAAGTTCTGACTCTGCCAACAGTAACTGTGCTATTTGGAGCATGTCCCTTAACATGCTTGGTGCTGCAAAGCCCTCATTTTTAAATGAGTAATCAGATAGCTACCATTTTCTGAGGTTCTACTCTGTACCTGTCACTATTCAATATCTGTTTTCCCAGCAGGATTATAAGTTCCATGAGGGCAAAGAGAGTATTTCTTTTGCTCACTACTATATTTCCATCATCTAACACAGGTCTGGCACATAATAGATGCTTAATAAAAAAAATTAACTGGTTAAATTCCCAATTTCATAACAATCTTGCAAGCAAGCATAATTCCTATTTTATAATTGAGGAAATCAAGGCTCAGAAAGTTTAAGTGACTTTCAGAAAATCACAGAGCTGGCTAAAGAGAGTAGCCTGTACGGCCCCAGAGCCTGGTCTATTTCCATAAGGCTGCAGCAGTGGAGACAGACCACAGCATGTTCCAAGTATCCTCCAGCTCTGAAATGCAATGGTTCCCCACAACTGCTGGGCAGCTACAACCCAACAACATAGGGTGTCTGTTGCTGAAGGTGTTCTTGCCTAATGAAATCCCTCAACAATTTTCACCACTTTGAGCCCTGTGGACATGGCAGTGAAGTTGAGATGGGAGAGGGAGAAGAAGGGTCTTACTCCTCAATCCATGCCATGAGTCTCCTCATTCTCCCACCACTCCCTCTCCTATTGGCCACCCAATACATACATGCAGCTCACACTGTGAAACCGAGGTCTGCAGTGGCCTCAGCTATTCTCCACAGGCACAAGGCATTGGATCCAACACTGGACAGAAGGGGAAGAAAAGAAAGAGTAGTAGAGGGGGAAAAAAGCAGTAAATATACAGGCAAAGGCAGCAGAAGGGTGGGGGAGAGAGAGACAGACAGACAGAAATGAGGTAGGAAAAGTCAGACCACGTCAGCGCCAAGACTTGTCTGTTCACAGTAGCAGTAACAACATTAATATTGATTGAACATTTACTACCTGCTACTACTTTGCCAAATGCATTGCATGTGTTAGCATTCATTTACTCATTCACAAATATTTGAGAGGCAGGATCTCCACCTTCCTGGAGCTGACAAGATGATTAATTAGTGAAATATCTACTATGTTAGAAGACAGGAGCCAAGGATGAAAATGGAACAGGGGAAAAGAATAGTGCTTGTGGAGTTAGAGAAAGGAGAATTTGCTTTAGCTCAGTGTCCAGAAGAGGTCTTACTGAGAAGGGGACATTTGAGAAAGCCATCAAAAACAGCAGCATCAGCTTTGCTTGCTCTCAGGGATTTCTGCAACATTTGGAGGCCCCAAAATATTTATTTTGTTTTTGAGCCAGTTATGTCTTTGTTTTCTGCTCTCTTACCATATTGTACCTAGCATTCCCATGTGTTTGAGGCAGAAGGGATTATCAAAGTGTGAGGTGTCTACGTGATTCTGACTGGTGTGGTTATTTCCCCGTACCACATATAAAAGGACTAAAAGATTATCCAAGAAGAGCAAACCTATCTTCGGTTTGGAAATTTTGTCCTGAGAAGGAAAGACCAGTGGGTGGTAGTGTTCTTCTATGTTTCATCTTGCTGATGCTATACAATTCAATATAGGGAGCTTCAGAATATGACAGGAAAAACAGAAGACATTTCATCAGAAAGCTAATCCCATTTCGTTGTGTCATTAAAAGATTATTTGAATCACCTTACTTGCACCTGGAATCCTGTCCAAATGTTTGGAAGGCCTTGCATAAAATTGTGGGCTGGTATCAAATCAGCACAGTTTTTTCCCTCCTACAAAAAACCATATATACTGCAGCACGTCCTCACCACAGGAACTGTTTGCACTAGGGAAATTGGTGAGGACAGAGTGGAAAAGAGAGTTGAAACTAATGGACTCATGCTTCAATTGATTTTATTACTGAGTTCATTACTCTGGAGGCTGAAGGGAGCAAACTGGACAGAAAAGGCCAGAGACCCTTGGAAACACTAAGAAAATATGGTATTCCATCACTAAAAATGAAAGCCTGAAACAGAAAAAAAAATATCAACTTACATAAATAAATGTAAGTATTATATCATAAATTTATATATAGAGAGAGAGAGAGACACATACATTCATATACAAACAACCCCTAAAACAAAATCCCTCACTTATAAGTGCATTTGTTTTGTTTTGTGATTAATGTTTTATTTATTTTTGAAAGAGAGAGAGACACATACACAGTGGGGGTTGGGGACAGAGAATGAGGGGGACAGAGGATCCAAAGCAGGCTCTGTGCTCACAGCAGAGAGCCTGATGCCAGGATCAGACTCACGAACTGAACTGTGATATCATGACCTGAGCCTATGTTGGATGATTAACCCAGTGAGCCAATCAATGCATCTGAACTAGTAAATAAAAGAGTCGGTAAAGCAATAACTGGAAAACTCAGCAAGGAAGTACTACAAGAGGAAGATTTTCATTGCCTTCACACTGACCGACATCATCAGAAGTGAGCCCACACAATTGTACTATTGTATTCAAGGACAGAGGGGTGAAGTTGGCTCAGACCAGCTCCTGAGAACTGACTGTATACATCTCTTCCCAACCCCACATTCAGTGATGTCGGCATGGAAGCTTCACATAGGCCATGAGGGAAGTATTTACACCATGTAAATCACCAAATTCTATCAATCAGAGTCAGGGCATTGGTTTTTTTCCACTGAGAACCTGTTGTTAAGCCTTTATCAGCACAGCACCGTGGAAGCAAGAGGCTGTTCTGGATAAACTAGGAGCTCTGTGTTATCTCTCAGAGGCAAGAAGGAGAGAACTCACTCCTTACTGCATGAAAATGTACAAAAAGTGTGAAATAAATATGCTGATGATAAAGGTGCTCCATGAAATGGAGTGCCAAAATAATTTAATGCAGGAACATCCCATTGGTAAAGGAGATTCAAAAAATCTGTTAAACCCAGGACTATCTTGACGTCATTAAATAGAATGAGGATCAAGAGACCCAGCTCCAGAAGCCTCCCAAAACAAATGGTTGGCTTACTCCAAGACTTACATCATAAAGCCAAGGTCAATTTTCCATTTTAAACTTGTTTCTAAAATACCCTTTAATTACTGGAGGTAGGGAAGGTAAAAAAAAATGTATATGTGTATAGGAAATCAGGTTCATCCATCTAACAGTTTAGCCATATACATATCACTGTCTAAATCACCAATAAAAACCACAAACATTCCCTAATTATCCTAATTATCCTCTCTAATTAAAGATCAAAGCTTTCACCAAAATTGAGACTGAAAGTGAACAGGGAGGAAAAACAGTACAAGGAACCCCAAGAAAACAAATATCTATTATAAAGTCTCCATGTTCCTAGCTCAGAAATTTGCAAGCTGACAGAGCTCTTGCAAGTCCTGAGGATATATTAAATCTGACATCACTCACTGCTGAAATTGTAAACTTTCTAATAAATAACTTGGACCAGGAGGAGACATTTTGTTTATTTGCCCTCATTTATGCAGAACCCAAAAGTCACTGCCTGTGTTTTTCCAGGCTCCTTCAACAAAACTTCTTTCCCAAATTCCTGTAACAGGAATAGGAACAAACTGATACCAAGCAGGGGAAAATGACAGTTTTTCACCCAGGTGGAGATTTCTTTTGTGATATCTGCATTCATTCTCTCTGCAGGCATAGATTTCCTTGAGATGTTCAATAGTCAAAATCCATTATTATAATACAGAACCACAGTTAAAAAGAAAGTTTTCAGAGATAGCCAGATCTAGGTTTTCTCTTGCTCTGCTACTTGATAGCAATGTGACTTTGGACAAGCTACTTAGCAGAGATCTTTTTTTTTTTCCTTTGTGTCAATGGTGGTAATAATACCTAAACTTCATAGCTACAATAAAGACGAGAAGAGAGACTGTAAGTGAAGCGATTAACTCAGCGCTTGGCCCACAACAAACCTTCCGTGAATGTTAGTTATGACAACTCTCTTGGTGACTCTCCTCTTAATCATATCGCCAGATTAACTGCTGTGTGCTGATGCCCGTGGAGGCTGAGCACGCACAGTGACCATACTCACCTCTGCTACCCGTACACATTTCTCCTCTCTACTGTTGTGTACTCACTTATTTATGTTCTCAAAACTGCAAGTTCCAATCATACTTGTTATTTCAATTAAGTATAATCAATTAAATTTTATGTTAACCCATGAAATATGAATGGAAAAAGACAGTCATGTATCATGGTAGCTTTCAAAATATTCAAAAGTGTAAGTCACTAGAAAAGGTACTGCTAATATACGAGATACAGATGAGTTGAGTACAAATACTGTGTGTGTGTGCATGTGTGAACACATGTTGAGTGAATGAATAAAGTAGAAAAATTTGATCAATGTTTAGAGGAGGGGGAGTGATGAGCAAAGGGATGAGACGTGTTGTAACTCTCTTCCACGCTCTGGTTAAAGGGCTTTAGGCAAGCTACATAGCCCAAAATGGGGGTACAGAAACAAACTTAAAAGGCATGTATTTGAATCTAAATCTTTTAGGGCCCTTTCTAACTCAATGACTCTTGATATCATAAATTTTCATATGAATTAAGGATACATGCAAAAAAAGAGAAGCTTGGTGTCCTCTGCAGATGAAACTACTGATCAAGGAATGGGTGCTCACAAGAGGCTCCTTGACCTGCTGATAGGAGTGCAACAAACAGCCAAAGGATACTGGCTCCCTGAGCAGGAACAAATGGGACAAAGCCAGAGCACTGATTTAAGCCTGCTATTGGCCATAACAGGCCCAAGCCGCCATACTTGTCTTGCTATTTCCATGCCATTATGGTGAATTTAAGCAGTTCATAACAATCTAGAACTTTGATTCTGATCTAATTTACTTAAATGTAGGTATATATAACTGGCGTTCAGCAAAAGCATTTATAATCTCAGTGTGAGCCAAACAATCTCAGATGCCGTAGCAAAACTTGGCAGGTTTCTTCTTTGTACAGTCAAAAAATTAAAATTTTATGAAAATCACTCTAAGAGCCCACCTCTTTCTATCTATCCTCACTACAATCAACAAAAAGGAAAGATGATTTTTCAAATGTTAGGTTACTGCCGTTTGGTAGAGATTATCATCTGGGCCCATTAACCAAAGCCTTAAGGCACTAGGCAACCTGCCAAAAGAATGAGATGCGATGCATTAAGATCAATTTGTTAATTTTTAATGAGGCTTCAAAATGCCCTAGTAAATTGCTTAATCATTTTAAGAATGTGGTGCTGCTTCTTCACTATTCCTACCTCCTGTGCATGAAAAAGCTAACTTACTTTTAATCATTTCCATTCTTCCTTTCATCCTCTTGAAGGCTACAATAATTCTCTGCTATTACCATCACTAACCAAAGCAGCCCATAAAACTGAAGATCAAATATAATGAAAGAGCATTAAATAGAATGGCAGGATTTTCAAAGCAACTAGATTCTTTGACTCTATTTACAAAAAAAAGGTTAATTCACAGTTTCAACATAGGGAGTAAATATATTGTGTGTCTTCTTCTTTGCAAGTAATGCTTTAAATTGTGCAGAATGTTGCATACTTTACAGTTCCAATGAATTTGATTATATCACAGAACTATCACAGATCCTTTTCTTAATCAACCAGATTTTACACTGAAGCTTAACAAAATTAGGGGGAAAGAGTTTTAAAGTGGACTGTTGAAAAAGTGATTTGAACCCATGAGGATACCAGTCCTTGGGTGTTTTGTTCACTGGGTAGCCCCATAGCTTTGCCCTGTGCCAGGCACATTAAGAGGTGCTCAATAGATACATCTCTTTAATGAATGCTTCAAAGGAGTTTTATTTCTTCCCCAAAGTCAAGAAGCCATTCAGGAAGTATAATGCAAGTATAAACAGCACAATTGAAAGCAATACCAAACCTATAACTACTAGACATGAAACCAGGGCTTTTCTGGAACAAAAGGCAAAGCTTGCACATCTGGTTAAAGTAGACATGACCCACTTAATGAGAGTCTGTCTTGTTCCAGTTCATAGCAGCACCATCTTTCCAAGTAGAGAAATATGCATTCCTAGTAGAGACAGGTCTGTACCTCATTCTTTAATGTTGATTTATTTTTGAGAGAGACAAAGTACAAGCAGGGGAGGTACAGAGACAAGGGGGGGACAGAGATTCCAAAGCGGGCTCTGAGCTGACAGCAGAGAGACTGATGCAGGGCTCGAACTCACAAACCATGAGATCATGGCCTGAGCTGAAGTTGGACACTCAACTGACTGAGCACCAAAAGGTCGTAACTTAAAAGTGAGATGTAGCATCTTGATTGGCTGTCAAAAACTAAATATCTGAAGAGTAGAAGCTATTTTTCTAAAAATTAAAAAAAGGAAAGAAAAAACAAAAACCAGGCTGATTTCCATGGTAGTAAATTAAAGATTTACAAAAGTATTTTCACCAAAAAAGCCATTTTAAGAAACAATGTGGGGTATATGAAAAGAGTCCTCAAAATCCCCCTCCTAGGATGAGCTCACAAGGGCAGGGTCAGCACTTCGCTGTTTGCTTGTTTCCTTAGCACCTAGAGTGATAGAATAAGCAATGGAATGAAATCAGTAGAAGTGGATTCAAATCCCACCTCTACCTCTCACAAAGGGTCAAATGAAAGTCAGAGCCTCAGTTTCCTCCTCAATAAAAAGAAAATAACACTTCATTCATGGGGTGTTGTGATGAATGATTCCCACTCAAATTGTCTTCATAGATAATATTCTGAGAAATACTGCCTATATACCAAATTTCCCATCCAAATGAGGAAACTGAGCCCCAAGTAGGAAGAAATGACTTATACAAGCCACTCAATTACCTTGAGGAAGCCTTGGGAGTGGGGGTGGGGTTACAGAGAGTAGAAGGAGGAGCGCCAATGGCAGAGCAGGCTGAAGGGTTCTCTTCCTTCCTTTAGATACTAAAGCCATAGAATTAACTAATTCATAGCATTAACATACCACTTCACTTACTAATCCATACATACGATTATTTTTAAGCAAATTCTAGCACTGGAATCGCAAGATCACCAAATGTGCATTTTTCAAGGCTTTTTATACAGGTTTAACCAAATTTTCTTCTATAGGCTTATGCCAATATGTACTCCCACCAGCAGAGTAAGAGAGGAGGGGGATCCACTTCAACATTCTACCAAATAATGTCTCCAGAGATAACACTGTGCTACCTGAAACTCCAGCTAGACCTACAGGGTTCTGCAGAGTCTCCCATGGAATGCTTAGGAACAGCATTTTGTTTGTGACACAGACCTACAGTTGCATCTTGGCTCTACCATATATTTTTTGTTAGTTGGTCACATCCTTAATCATCGCTCCTAATTTGGGACGAAACCAGATTATTTCATATGAGAACTGTGGTTTAACAAAAAATGAAACCACCAAGTCTTGTTTCTGGAAGAAGCAAATTAAAATGTTGATTTGGATGGTGAGCCTTAGTCAGTTTCACCACGTGAACCAGCAAAAAGGCCAAACAACGTGAAAGGCAATGGAAATGGAAAAATAACCAATTCCAAAGGCTAAAATGAATGAGCCAAATATCAGGAGTTTAACCATTTTACATATTCATACCCATCGCTTGCCAGAGAGGGAAAGTGTGTTTATTCAGTCTACTTGTGGTTTTTTGCCACTATCTATACAGCAATTCAGCATGTTCTGCAATTTCTATGTATATGACTTTACATAGAACCATCTATGTCAGTGCTACTCCAGCTGTGGTATGTATACAATCACCTAGTGATCTGGTTAAAATACAAATACTGATTCGGTACGTCTGGGGTAGGTCCTGACATTGTGCAGTTCCAACAAACTTCCTGGTCATACTGATGCTGCTGATTCCTGGATCATAACATAAGTAGCAAGAATCAACACTAAATGTACTGAGGAACTATGAGGGACATCATCTATCTAGCCCTTACACCAATGGTTGTCAACCACAGTACCACAGTGCATTAGTATGTATGACTATCTCCATGAGAAGGAAAGTAATAGCATTAGAACAAGCACCTGGACTTCAAACCATGCGTGTTACCCACAACCAATATTATCAATAACTTAATAATTAGTTACTGATGGGGTTGTGTTGCCTATAAGAACTTGTGAATGGATATGTGGGGAGCAATAAAAAAAGTGAGAACCAACGCTTTAACTATTTGCTACAATATAAGAAGTATACTCATCTCTGCAGCCCTCAAGTCTATTCCAGAAGGGGAGCCCATCAGGTTGGTATAAATAGACATCAGCCAAGTCAATCATCATTTATGCAGGACGGAGCATAAAAAGAGATTGTGGACATTTTAATTATACTCTACTATACATTGACATTTATGTACAATATAGACGGTCCCTGGCGTTTTATGCACTGTAGGGGTATATGGTCAGAAAGAAGAACTTTTCTGGGACTCCCGGGTGGCTCAGTCAATTAAGCATCCAACTCCTGATTTTGGCTCAGGTCATGATCTCACGGTTTGTGAAATGGAGCCCTGCATCAGGGTCTGTGCTGACAGCACAGGATTGGGATTCTCTGTCTCCCGCTCTCTCTGCCCCTCCCCCATTCATGCATATACTCACGCACTCTCTCTCTAAAAATAAATAAACATTAAAAAAGGAAAGAAGAAATTTTCTAGTCAATATAATTGGTAACTTAAACATCCAAAGTTAATTTAGACACTTAG
This sequence comes from Acinonyx jubatus, assembly GCF_027475565.1. Classification (NCBI taxonomy): domain Eukaryota; kingdom Metazoa; phylum Chordata; class Mammalia; order Carnivora; family Felidae; genus Acinonyx; species Acinonyx jubatus. Next base: position 57,981,596 of record NC_069383.1, on the reverse strand, counting down.
AAAACTATTTTCATGATCCAAGAAGTAACATCATATTCCCAAAACAAAATTAATTTTTAAAATAGATGTATTTAAGTCAGGTTTTAGAAGAAAAGAGGATATCATAAAAACTGCCACAAGAAATGACTATTTTTAAAAGCCATTATTTTAGGTATAGTTACTCAGTAACTTCTCGGAAGCACTGAAAATTAAATCAGATTATGGATACAAACACACCAAGTGACCTTGACTAAGACGTGAACTATTTCTACATAGCTTCACTGAAGGACTAGATTTACAAAAGTGATGCTAAAGTGTACCTACACAAGTGACAAAGTTCTATTTCCAATAATCAAAAAAAAAAAACTTTAAAGAGTAATTTTTACTAGATAACTTACAATAATCACATTTAGTGTATTCTCAAAGTAATATTTTTAAAGGTATTTCTTACCTTATACACTGAACTAGGAATACTGCATTAAAGTAATAACCACAGACAGCATGTGTTGCTATCATATGTTTGTATTTGAGAACAGTTTCTTATCTTAAGGTTTAACCTCAGAGAGAACCCCTTCTAAAATGTCCCTTTAGGGTTTCTTTCTGAGCCTACTGCATATTTTTTTGATTTCTTTAATGGAATGGAATCCTTTGAGAATGGTTGGCAATTTTGAAAATAGCCAACAGGCATTTGAAACCGAAGATAATGAACAAGGCAAGACAACAAATACTGTTTGGGGAAAACAAAAGTAACTGGGACTGATTTTTTTTCTGTGGCCACTAAATGGGTTCTGAGGACATTCTGAAGCTGGAGATCCAGAAATGTTTGGAGCCACGGAAATGTTATTCAAATAGCATCACATTGTGATGACTTGGAAAGCTAACACATATTTAAAGGTTATTCTGTTGAAAATTGGCTTATTGTTCTTATGTGGTGTCAACACATCCACAGGGGTCAGGTCCGTAGATGGGTTTCAGTGGGTCATGAAATTCCTGCAATTGCATATAAAATGTGATGCATATGTGCTTTTGTGCTTTTTTTTTTTATCAGAGGAAAGAACTTTCTGCTCTCATCAGCTCTCCAAAGATTTTCGTAACTAGCAAAAAAGGCACGTTGGGAGGTCAGACAGATATGTGAGCTTGGGCTGTTCACTGACCTTGAGCAAGTTACTTACACTGAGCCTCAGTTTTCTCCACTGTAAAATGGTCATAATTCCTACCACAAAGATTGTCACAAGAACTAAAGTGAACATAGTACAAGACACATAGTAATAACTTAATAAAGGGTAATCTTACTGATATGTAATTATATATGAATAATGTGCCAATCTCTCAAATATCCTGATCTTACAAAATGACTATGACTTTCCTTGTGCCATTTTATCCTTCCCTCAAGGCTCAGAGGAAGATGTTTTGATTTTCCACACTAAGCCCCCAGTCTCCCCATTTTGTTCCTTCATTTTTCTTCCTGCATTTGACTCCCTTTTGCTTCCTCCAGCATCTTCCCTCTATCTCTCTCCACTGCTGCCTTCTCTCCATTCTAGTTTACCATTTTCATAAAATCTTGTTCTTCTAACTATAATTTTACACGTCTTTTTCCTTTTCCTTTCTCTTTTTGACATGGGGTCTGCTCCAATGCTACCAGTTCTTATCACTCAAATAGCTGAATATTGTTTCTGCACACAAACAAAAACGATCTCATAAAGGTCATCAGTTACATTCCCAGAAGTTGACTTCTGTGACAAGAGCTGGTTGTGAAAAGAGCTGGAATAAGGTTCAGTGGATATTGTCCTGGATACAGAGACAGAGATCTACTACAGATCTGCCTGATAAAGTATTCTCAACTCCCAGTTTTATTTGTGGAATCAAAAGCAGTTCTATCTTAACTAGACTGTGTGATGTCCTTTGCCAACTGTAGAGCATGAAATGCACACTGGAGATGAACAGATATCTAGAAAGAGATTACTTCAAACAGCTATAAATGACTTCAAACAACCTTTTCTCAGTCCTCCGCCTCTGTGATCTCTCATGGAATTTGGTGGTATCAGCCATATTTTTACCTCTATAACATTATTATCTCCTCTGCCCTCTGGACAAATCTACTTGAATATAGTATCAACCAAGACTCACATTTTCAACATCTAACTTTTGATTCCCCCAAAATTGGTTCTTCCACCCTACCCTCTGGAGTTTCCATTTTGTGTCAGTCTTATCACAAGTTCCCTACTACAAAAAACAATCTGACCCTAGGAAGGGGTTGCACATCACAGAAGAGAGATTCCAATAACAAGTGACCAGCAGCACATTCCTGCCCCCAAAGGACCAGTTGTCCCAAAGCACTCCATTTGTTCTCTTCAGTTTAATCCAAAATTGGCCCACAGAGTGACATTCCTACTGAAAGGAAGTGGAATCTCCTTTCTTGGGGACTGGGTCTTGCCTTAAAGACCCATGTTTCTTGAAGCCAAGAGTAACTAAACTTAGAAAAGCTCCAACTATGGTGAGGAAAAAAATCCAACATAATTAAATCAGAGTTTTAATAGTGATATATATAAGTATTCTAATAATGCTATCCATGTTCACAAGCAAATTAGAGCTTCAAAAGGCCATTTTATCTCATCGTATATCATGTATCTACCTGTTATATATATTCATAAACATTATATATATATACGTATATATACACATACACACACATATATGTGTGTGTGTGTATACCTATATGCAGTTATTTATTATTCAAAGATTTACTGAGCAACCTCTACACTCAAGTTATGTTTCTAGGCCAATGGAATTCCATAGACGACTAAGACACAATTTCTGTCCTGGGGAAGTTCATTACTAAAGGAGACAAATATATAAACAAATACTTATGACAATGTCAGTTGTACTGGCTAATCCCTGTGTACTTCCTGCTTGCTAGACATGGTGCTAAGTGCTTTGTGTGTATGTTTTTACTTAGTCACTCATGATAATACTGTAGTGACTACACTATTATTATAGATGAACAAACAGATGCTCTAGAGACACAGAGTGCCTTGTCCAAGCCTACAAACTGCCACAGTGTTCAAAACCAAGTCTGTTTAACCTGGAGTGTAAACTCTGAACTAGCACATTTTCTTGCATCCAAAATGCTGTAGGAGCAAAGAAATAAAGAGAATGCCATGGTACAAAAAGGAAGTGAGATGTTCTTACTCCACAGCTAGGCATGGGTTTATAGAGAAAAGGGAAGTTGAATGAGTCCAAAGAGCCTATGGGATAAAAGGAAGCAGGGAATTCCAGTTATAAAATAAATAAGTTATAGGGATGAAAAGTACAGCAAAGGGAATATATTCAATAATACTGTAATAACTATTGTCAAATCACTATGTTTTACACCTGAAAATAATATAATATTTTATGTCAACTGTACTTCAGTTTAAAAAAAAAGAAAAAAACTAAGCAGGGAGCAGGGATCCTGCCAAAGTCAGAGTCATGGTTCTGGGAACTTCTCTTGTCAATCATCACAAGCAGCTCAGATACAAGACACAGTAGACCCATGGTGACTCTCCTGCCACTCTGTGTAGTTCTCAGTTAGATTCACCAATAGCTTAGACATTTTTGATCTGGGTTGTCATTTCCATTTCTCACTACAATATGAGTCATTGTTTCCCCATACTGCTCTGTTCAAAAGGCAATGAGTCCCACACCCATTTCACACTGGTCGACAGTGTTGAAAGTGAGGAACAATAAATGATAGTTATGCAACCAAAATCTCTACTCCCTGATATCTGACTTATAAAACTGTCCTTAGAGAAAATATAATTATCAGGTATTCTGAGTTCCTTCAAAAGGGCATGATGAATACCTAGTAACCTTTGAATACTTCTTATAAACACTTTTGCCAAATGACGTCTTATGAAAGATTCTCCCAGCTCTTTTTCCATTGAGTCTTTCAAAAGATGTTTCCTGAGGGCCTACTCTGTACCTGGTGCTGCTCTAGGCACTGGGAATATAGTTATGAATACATACACTCACACAAACTAAATATGTGACCTCAGTAATTTACATACTTGCAAATATAGTTGGATAAAACATAAAAGCTTAGCTTGGTAAAGAACTAATCCTAGCAACAAAGTACATGGGGGTGGTAAAGAGGAAAAAAACATCATTTTGTCTACAAATAGAACTTCAAAAAGAGTTGTCGAATGGGTGAGATTATTTTTAAGTTATGACTTTGCTTTTTATAAAAATAATAGACTTCTTACTTAAAGTCAAGTAATATAGAAAACCACACAGAAAGAAAGCCATAAATCACCCCTATCCCTCTTCCAAGATTAGCACATGCTACCTTTAGTGAACACAATTCCAGACACCTCTGGGAAGCTTTAGGGGTAGAAAAAATGCGATAGGATTAGGATCACAGTATATGTATGATTTAACAATATGTAATTTTTAAAATTATACTTGAATTAAAAGAAGAAATAGAAATTAGAGTAAAAGCTAATGGAACTATTGAATTTCTGGTAACTGTTTTTTTTTTTTAATTTTTAATGGTCATTTATTTACTTTTTGAGAGAGAGAGATAGACAGAGAGAGAGAGAGGACAAGTAGGAGAGGCACAGAGAGAGAGAGAGAGACAGACAGAATCCGAAGCAGGCTCCAGGCTATGAGCTATCAGTGCAGAGCCCAACGCTGGACTCGGGGCTCCAACTCACAAACCCTAGGTCATGACCTGAGCCAAAGATGGAGGCTTAACTCACTGAGCCACTCAGGCACTCCTCCATTAAATGTTATTAATAGGTAGTAACACTAAAACATTCATCAAAGGGAAGTCTGGAAAGCTTGAATTCACACAAGCTAACAGAGGGACTGGGAAAAGCTGAAGGGAAAGTGAGAACACAAGTCCATTCTCAGGGGGCAGATGATCCTCAGAGCCTGAAGAGGCTTGAATTAGAGTCCAGTATTTTCAGATCTTATACTTACTCAGGAAGACCCAGAAGGGTGCCTGGCTGGCTCAGCTGGAAGAGTGTGCAACTCTTGGTTTTGGGGTCATGAGTTTGATCCCCACATTTGGTGTAGAAATTACTTAAAAATAAATACGTTTTTTTAAAAAAGAAGAAGATCCAGAAACAGCTATTTGTGCAAAACTTGATTTTTTTAAAGTCCATTATGTGACTTTTAAAAAGTTCATATTAAAAGGGCTCTCAGGTGGCTCAGTCAGTTGAGTGTCTGACTCCTGATGTTGGCTCAGGTCATGATCTCACAGTTGGGGACGTTGAGCCTCTCTTTGGGGTCTGCACTGACAGCTCAGAGCCTGCTTGGGAATCTCTCTGTCTCCCTCTCTCTACTCCTCCCCCACTTACTCATGCATGCACTCTCACTCTCTCTGAAAATAAACATTAAAAAAATTTTAAGTCATATTAAAAAATTAATATCTACTCCCTCACACTTCTGATTTTCTAGCCTCAAGGCCAAAACTAAGCACTTTTAATGCCTTCTGTTTTTCCATATAGTTTATCTCCACATTTCTAAACATTACATGCCTGCTGGTATTTCTTGATTTATCAATTTTAAGTATAATCTATTCAATTCTTTTTATAAAAGATAACTATTAGTGTCCTTGCCTGCCCCCCACCTTGTTTTTGTTTAAATTATTATGTTTAAACTGTTCCCTGCTAAACCAAGTGGTGAGCTGTAATTATTTCCTTCATGTACCACTTTTATTTCTCCAGAAATTAACACTTACAAAAATTTTTTTTTCCTTAGTTTTGTATGTAACTATATCTAATTCTTCCCTCACTCTCAAACAGCCTCTCAAAACAATCTTCCACATGGTCAAATGTATCAAATAGTTTACTGAGCCCATGTTTCCCAACTGGAAATTTCCATTCTGTAGCACTCTATCTTCTTGCTATACTGTATTCTGTTTTTTCTAAAAAGATTTCTTTCAAGCCTCAACAATGCCTTAATAAGCCTCTTGTGATATAAAGAAAAGGAAAATCATACTTTCTTAAGAATTTATTAAGAATTATTATTTCAATGAATATTTTAAATATTGGCTGTCTTTGTTCCACTAGAATTAGGTGAGGTATTCTTTGTTGTTATTTTTGGGTTCTTTATTTGTTAGTTTTTGCTGAAATAGTTCTAACTGACCTTTTATCACTCTTGACCATATTCATAGGCAGCCCAAACAAAATCCCATTCAGGTGCAGTAAGAAATAACCCTTTGGGTACAACATTTTTCTGGGAGGTGGCTCATTTTAGGAGTTCATTTTTTAAGAGAGAGGAACAACTCCTTGGTATTTTGCATCATTTTATTTTCCAGTATTTTTGCATCCTTTATGTGTGTGAGTATTTTTGTTGTCTGTGGCTTTTTACAGTAGGGTTTAGTTCCCTGAGGTTCCATTCAAACATTTTGCAAAGGTTGCTGCATATGTGTGTGCATCTTCTGAGGGGCAGGCCCACAGATTTCATCAGATTCTTAAAGCATTTCCTAATGCCAAGAGGTTAAAACCCTTGCTCTGTAGAATAGACGTGCTTGTGATTTGGAGAATCAAAATAATAAATTTAGAAGGGACTAGAAGAAACCATCTGGCAGTTAAGCAATTAAACCATCCAAAAGATAGAGTGAATTATCGTTTTCTGGAAGTGGCTCATCCATGACTAAAGGGCACAGCTTTTCACCTGTCAGAACCAGTAGGCTTCAAGTCTGCTCCCAGACTACAGAGCACAGTTAGGCTCTCTGGTGGAGAAGACTCTATTGTTCCTTATCACACTGCTTAAGAGGCCTCCTTACAGCTTAAGACTGTTGAAAGTGATTACAGAGAAACTAAACAGGGCCTAAAAAATGTGCCTGGTACAATTTAGCAAGGATAATCTGAGCAAATGAAATCCGCCAAATAAGTTCTTTCTGTCAGTCAACATGGTGAGTATCCCCCATCATGCAGGTCACACAAGTTACAATACGCACAGACAGGCATCTCTTACTGCACACAAAGCTGGGTTTCTGGGACAGTGTGGGATTGTGAAAAATGCAATAAACAGGAGGTAGGATATTTGGATTCAGTCTTGTCCTGCTTTAAACTCCCCATGTCCTTCATGTGTGACATAAGGGAATTTAATAGTAAGGAACAAGCAAATTTTTTGAGCACTCATAATGAGTCAGGAGATTAGATATAGACACAGGTATATAAATAGAGATATGTTCATTTAATCTTCTCAATATTGGTATGGAAACTATTATTATCTTAATTTTACAGAATAAACACAAAAGACTCAGAGAGATAAAGAACTTATTCAAGATCACACAAATATCAAGAGCTGAAATTCTTACTAACCCCTTATTGTTTACTTTAATAAATGGTATTTTTAAAGAGGTTTCAGGTTCGCAGCAAAACTGAGTGGAAAGTGTAGAGAGTTCCCATCTATGCCCAGTCCACAATATCATCATCTACTCAATAAAGTTTGTAGTCAAGGGAAAGAGAATTTAATAGAATGTCTGGCCCCAAAATCAAATAGTCCTATTTAAAAAAAAAAAAAGAACAGAAGAAATGAACAGATATTTTTCCAAAGAAGACATACAGAAGGCCAACAAGCACATGATAAGATGTTCAACATCATTCACCATCAGGAAAATGCAAATCAAAACCACAATGAGTTATCACCTCACACCTGTCAGAATGGCTAAAATCAAAAAAGAAATAAGTGTTGGAGATAATGTGCAGAAAAATGAACCCCCTTGCACTGTTGGTAGGAATACAAACTGATGTATTTTCTACTGTGGAAAATAGAATGAAGTTTTCTCAAAAAGTTAAAAATAGAACTGCCCTACGATTCAATAATTGCACTACTGAGTATTTACTCAAAAAACACAAAAACACTAATTCAACGGGATACATGCACCCCTATGTTTATTGCAGTTTTATATAGAATAGACAAACTATGGAAGCAGCCCAAATGTACATCAATAGATGAAAAGATAAAGAAGATGTGGTGTACACACACACACACACACACACACACACAGGAACAATATTAAGCCATAAAAAGGAATGAAATCTTGCCATTTGCAACAACATGGATACGTCTAGAGAATATTATGCTAAGCAAAATAAGTCAGTTTGAGAAGGACAAGTACTATATGGTCTCACTCATGTGGAATTTAATAAACAAACAAGCAAAGGAAAAAAGAGAGAGAGAGACAAACCAAGTAACAGACTGTCAACTATAGAGAACAAACTGATGGTTACCACAAAGGAGGTGGGAGGCGGGATGGGTGAAATAGGTAATGAGGATTACAGAGTATACTTACCATGAAGAAGGAGAAGGAGAAGGAGAAGGAGAAGGAGAAGGAGGAGGAGGAGGAGGAGGAGGAGGAGGAGGAGGAGGAGGAGAAGAAGAAGAAGAAGAAGAAGAAGAAGAAGAAGAAGAAGAAGAAGAAGAAGAAGAAGAAGAGGAGGAGGAAGAAGGCAGCGAGGGGGAGGAGGAAAAGGAGGAGGAGAAGGAGAGGAAGAGGAGGAAGAATGTTTAGTAAAACATAGACTTAAAACTCCAAAAAGATAAAATGATTGATAATTTTAGAAGATTTTGAACAAGGTAGTCAATCTCCCAGCCTCAGTTTCCTCATCTGTAAAGTGTGGATAATCATAAGACCTCCTGACAGGGAGCCTGTGAGAGTCACAGATGAGGTGTGCAGACCGCTGACTTTGGTGAGCTGGTACCCACAGGTGTGTAGGTGGGTTAGAGACTATCATGGCTATTGTGTCTGCAGCTGCGGAAGTCATACTTTTTCCCTTTTATAACTGGAGGTGACAGGAGTTGTATTAGTGGAAGGTGGTATCAAAGTGCCTCTAACCCTTCAGGTTAAAAAAAAAAAAGAAACACGTGGATTCACCTTGACCTCCATTACATTTTGCCCTGAGACTCTACTGTTTGTTCCTTGGAACAACAGTATTTTAAGCTAAAAAGAAAATCTATGTGAGGCTTCTTTGGGAAGTAGAGTGGCCTGGTCAACCACAGCCTTGTATCTGGAACCTATGCTTCATTTATGAGAGACCCATCATTCATTCATTCATTCATTTTGAGAGAGAGAGAGAGAGAGAGAGAGAGAGAGAGAGAGAGAGAATGAATCAGAAGCAGGTTTCATGTCCAGCACAGAGCCTGACGAGGGGCTAAATCTCATGACTGTGAGATCATGACCTGAGCCGAAATCAAGAGTCCGATGCTTAATCAATTGAGCTACGCACAGGCTCCCCCATCTTTTTCAACACATTAAAATCACACGGTAAAAATTCTATCCAATCTAAACAGGGAATCCCTTAGGAAGAGATTTAAAAATAACAGAACCAAAACTTAGACTACTTGGGGCTCTGGTAACACCTCAAGCCCTGACTCTGGTCTAGAAATTTAGCCCATCTTTGCCCCCACTTTCTTCATCAACAAAGTGGATTACAAGTGTACATATAAGAATCAGAGTATCCAAAATACAACACATAGATGGATTTTAGATGTCACAAACTTCGGCTTTTTTACCCCCAAAACAAGCTGCAAAAACCCTGGAAGGAATTCCTGAGAAATAAAATGCAACTAAGGTTTACTTTTTCTCCACAGCATTTAAAAAATTCTGTCCACATTCTTAAGCCTGGGAGAAAGAGGCCTTAAATTGAAGTGTTGGGCCAAGTTCACCCAATGAGGCAGAACTAGGTCGAGAACCAAAATCTCCTAACACCCGCCTCAGCACCCTTTCTAGCACCTCAAGCTGCCTGACTTGTGAAGTAGTTTTGAGAAGATAGCACTCATTTTCTCCACCCCAGACTGACTAGGGTCATTATGTGTGAGGTTGAAACAAAGTCCAGGAACACCAACAATCCAGCTCCAGCCACTCACCCAGAAGCAGAAAATGAGGGGCTCTCTGCCAAGATTATGTAAGATCTCACCCCAAAGCAGTGTCCCACTGACAGAGAAAGGCAACAGTCAGAATCTTGGCATGTGACCAGGAAGCTCAAAGATTAATCCCATTTTCAGATGCGCCTAAAGTTGCTCAGGGAATTCTCCCCAGATGCTTAAATTCAGCAATGGAAAAAGTCTTTAAGTTACATGGAAGTAATTATTCTTACCCTCTTAGAAAATGTTGCCTTCTTTGAAATATGAATAACATATACCTACTATAATTAAATTTCTTTGATGGACAATGAATGGCAATTGGAATTTGGTTTTCCACTTGCTCTGTTTATCACAGGATACACTTAGTCTGACAAGTACCCCTTCAGATTATCATTCCTGAGCTGATTACACCATTTTCCTTTATGAGATCAAATGCTTTTGGGGAGTGAGGGGTGGGAGGTTTTAATTAAAAATAGATAGGAAGGATTTGTAGATATAGACTTTAAATCATCAGTACTTATTATTATTCTATTTAATTTAACTAGTTATGCAAAATGAGCAAAGTCTTCGCAGTAGGGTGCAAAAGAAATCAAAGACCCATGAACTATATTCCAAGAAGTGTAATTTGAATTTCTAAGCAGACTCTTTGCTTTCCTTCCCTTTGTCTTCCCCTTTCCATCTTCTTTTCTTCATTTCCATTACCATCTCAACCTCCATCACTTCAAAACTTCAAAAGGAATTAACTCCTTTGAATGGTAGCTCTATCCCGCCTTAGGACTGTTTTACACATGAACAACTCAGGAATTAAATTTGATGGAAGCAAACCAAGAAAAGATTCTTTGGTCATCACGATCATCACTAATTGTCATAATTTTACTAATATGTAAGGTTGGAATTATGCATGTACCTATTTTTAATATTTGCATTGATTTGAGAAGCTAAATTAAATTCTGTAATATACCTTTAAAAACCACCTTTCCCCAGGTCCAGAAAATGCCATGAATCAAAATATTGTGTTTTAAATAAGAAGACCAGACATATACAAAACATTCCGTCCAACAGCATCAGAATATATGTTCTTCTGAAGTGCACGTGGAATATTCTCCAGGATAGTTTATATATTAGGTCACAAAACAAGTCTTAACAAATCAAAGGTTGAAATCTTATCAAGTATCTTTTCTTACCACAGTGGTATAAAACTAAACATCAATAACAGAAGGAAAGCTGAAAAATTCACAAATACATTGAAATTAAACAACACCTACCTGAACACCAATGAGTCAAAGAAGAAATCAAAAGAAATATTAAAAAAATCTTGAAACAAATGAAAATAAAAACATGACATACCAAGATTTATGGAATGCAGCGAAAGCATTTCTGAAAATAGTCTGTAGTGATTAACAGTTATGTTAAGAAAAAAGAAAGGTCTCAGGTAAACAACCTAACTTTATACTTCAATAAACTAGAAAGAGAAGGATAAACTAAGTTCAAAATTAGCAGAAGGAAGGAAATAACAAAGAGCAGAGCAGAAATAAGTGAAATAAAGACCAGAAAAACAACAGAGAAGAGCTAGGAAACTAAGAATTGCCTTTTTTGAAAACAAAAACCAAAATTAACAAACCTTTCACCAGACCAAGGAAAAAGGAGAGAAGAAGCAAATACATAAAAAAATGAAAGAGGAGACATTACAACTGATAACACAGAAACACAAAACATTCTTAACAGGGTCCTATGAAAAATTATATGCCAATCAATTAGACAACCTAAAACAAATGTATATGTTTCTAGAAAAGAAAACCTATGGAATGGAAATATATATTTGTAAATCATCTACTGATAAGAGATTAATATCAAAATATATAAAGAACTTATACAACTCAAAAGCAAAAAAAAAAAAAAACCAACCAGATTTAAAAAACGGGCAAAGCACACCTCCCTAAAGACATACAAATGGCCAAGTTCATGAAAAGAAGTTCAAGGTCACTAATTATTAAGGAAATGCAAATCAAAACCACAATATGATATCACCTCATACTTGTTAGGATGGTTATTACCAAAAACACAAGAGAAAACAAATACTGGTGAGAATATGGAGAAAGAGGAACCCTTGTACACTCTTGAAGAAATCTGCAGTCCTATGTTCATTGCAGCATTATTTACAATAGCCAAGACATAGAAACAATTTAAGTGTCTAATAATGGATAAATGGATAAAGAAAATGTAGTGTGTTTGTGTATATAAATATAGATACACACATATACAATGGAATATTTTTCAATCATAAAAAAGATGGAAATCCTGCCATTTGTAGCAACATGGATAAACCTGCAAGGCATTAAAGTAAGTGATGTAAGCCAGAAGCCAGACACAGAAAGACAAATCCTGTATGGTATCACTTATATGTATTTATATATATTATTTATATCTTAAAAAAAAGAATTTGAATTCAGAAACAAAGAATATAATGGTATGCCAGGGGATGGGGGTGGGAAGAATGGGAGATGCTGATCAAGGGATACAAACTTTCAGTTATAAGTTGAATGAGTTCTGGGGATTTAATGTACAGCATGGTAACTACAGTTAATATTGTACTGTATACTCAAAATTTGCTGACAGTAAATAAGCATTCTTACTATAAAAAAAAACAGGGGTCGAGGTGCTTGGGTGGCTCAGTTGGTTGAGTGTCCAATTTCAGCTCAGGTCATGATCTCATGGCTCATGAGTTTAAGACCTGCATTGGGCTAAGTGCTGACAGCTCAGAGCCTGGAGCCTGCTTCGGATTCTGTGTCTCCTTCTTGCTCTACCCCTCCCCCGCTCACACTCTGTCTCTCTCTCTCTCTCTCTCTCTCTCTCCTTCAAAAATAAATAAACATTAAAAAAAAAAAAAAAAGAAAACAAGGGAGCCTGGATGGCTCACTTGGTTGTGTGTTCAACTTCAGCTCAGGTCATGATCTCACGATTCCTGATTTCGAGCCCTGCATGAGGCTCTGTGCTGACAGCTCAGAGCCTGGAGCCCATTTCAGATTTTGTCTCCCTCCCTCTCTGCTCCTGCCCCAGTCATACTCTGTCTCTCTCTCAAAAATAAATAAACATTTTTTAAAAAATATTTAAAAAAAGTAATTACGTAAGGTCACAGATGTGTTAATAACTTAATTATAATAAACATTCACAATGTACATGCATATTAAATCATCATGTACACTTTAAGTACATTAAATTGTATTTGTCAATTACACCTCTATAAAGCTGGAAAAATTATTACTATATTTCTAAGGTACAAACTAATGAAAATTTAGATGGACATTAGTTTACATTTATAGCAAATAAGTCACTGTGGCCTGGCCTTCCTTGTGAGAACTGTCTTTTCCACCTTCATTTGATATTCATGAAACATGTCAGCCGTTCCAATATAACTCTGACCTCTTTTTTTTTTCAAAAAGAAACAGTCTTGTGCTCTCTTTTAGCTCACTTGTGTTTTCCCATTGAGGATCCAGAATAATTGAGTCTGCTTCATTTTAAATCCCAACTCCCCTGATTACTATCTATGTGCCCCCAGCAACTGTCCCCTCTCCTGATGTCCTGTGCCACAAAGAACACAGAACACTTGTCCTGAGCTGGGTAGCCCAGGAAAGGCTTGGGTGCAAGGCTGTGGCTCTTTGTTCTCTAATTTATGCCTAAGGAAGACAATTCTCCCACATTATGTAAAGGCAGGTAAGAATCCCAGGAGTCTCTTTACATTTTTATAATAATCCCCACCCTGGTGGGACTGGAATGAATTCAATCCAGTATCCAATGCACACATCACTGCTACACGCAATGATTCTACTTGTTCTTTTTTTAAAAGTAGTGCTAAACAAATCTGACTTACAATGACATCTGCTGGGAGTTCTTGGCACTGGAAGAAAAAAAAAGGCCAAATATCAGATATTAACAGCACTCCCAGGGAGAAAGGAAATTTAACAATGTCAAAAGTCAATGTCTTAAATGATCTTTCAAACTGGGAACTGTATTGTGAAAAATAATAATAAAATAAAATAAACCTCAGGTGAACCCATAATAAAGACCAGATGTTTCACTATGAAACTAAACCCAAAATGTGAATTAACATTCTAATACAGTGTTATCCAGCTTTTAAACATCCTTCTAGAAAGAAAAGAATGAGCTATATGACATTCTTCCTAGATGTGCTTATGCTTTGGAGAGTTTCTCAGTGCAGAAACTTGAACTTCTCAATGCTAAAACTTCATTTTACTTGAAAAATATCAAAATATTAATTTAGCCTGATTATTCTTTATACTTAAGGAAAAGCTGCTACAAGTTTAGGTCAGACATCCTCAAAGGCTGGTGAAGATCATCGTTCTCCTAACCTCAGGCTTGAATTCCAGTTAAGGGTGTGGCCATGGTATAGAGTAGGACAGCCGTGGCAATGAATCTCGCAACAAGCCACAGACATGTCCAGTGGATTTATTTTCAAGGAGAGTCAATGATGCATAAGTGAAGACACAACTAGTGTTTCCCTGCCAAAGCAACCTAAGCTTTAAAAGAGCATATTGTTGGGATGGAGTCTTCTACCATTTTCTTCCCCGTGGAGGAAAAGACACCTGAATGAAGGAGGAATTGTAGGAGTTCATAGATGAATCAGGAAGGTAAAAGGTATCACTATGGGACAAGTTCTAATTCTATTTAACTGCCCCCAGTAAGGCACATTAATATTAGATTCAATTAACCTAAGTATTAGTGTAAAGCCCAATCTCTAGCAGCAACTCAGTCAAAAAAGTCTTAGAACCAGAGCAAAGCTTTCATTGTTCAAATTGGTATTATTGTATTTGAAATTATGTTTGAAGTTTTTCCCTGCTTTACTCATAGTAATAACTAAGGCCATTCTTTAACATTTTGACTGAAATTATTGCAGTGAGATTTAAACTAAGTGATTGGAGAGAGATTTAAAATAAGAAATATCTGAACTTAGTTAACATTGCACTCTTGGGATTTCCGAAGAGAATTTTAAAAATTACAAGAAATTGGACAATTATTCTGAGAAAAAGCCCCTGAGCCATAAGAAAATCCCATCCCATCATCTTTTATTCAGCTTTAAAAGCTGGCACTTTTATCTGTGATGTTCAGATATGTCTACTTTTCAATTTCATTTTCATACTTAAAGACATGAAGAAACACAGTACTGATCTATAAAGTCTGAAGGCTTTGCTCTAGCAAGACTCAAGTTATTCCCACAGGACTGGTGTAGGGTCAAAAATGTAATGAGTTGGTATATAATCTAAACTCCCTTCTTTTTCATAAATTGAGCTAATTTTGAGGCAAGTCTACATAAGAACAAAGATTGTGTCCAGCTTTATTCAGTGCTATATTTCCAATGCCTGTCTATAAATGTTTCTGGAACCACACAGGAAGACTATTTGTAAGAAGTAGGTACTTTGATACTTTCCAGTCATCCTGTAAACTTGGGACCTGATAAGTCTGCATCTGAAAGCAAATTTTTCCAAGACTTTTCTGACTCTCATTGCTTCCCCATTCTGCTCCAATATCTACACATTCCAGGATTTCACTGCAGCTGATCTGAGTCTCCCTTACATTGTTCTGGTAGCAGAAGGAGCCCTCTTTTTTACATAGGCCATCTGCTGCCTTGAGCCAGAGATCTAGCTGACCAAGTCCTTGGGCAACAGGACTCTGGGATGAGGTAATAGAAGTGAGGAGCAAATGGAGCCATCGAATTCAAGGGAAGGCTTACAAAGGAGCACTCAAAACAAAGAGTCACCCGTGAGGTAATTTTTTGAAATGGCTCTTTAAAGATAGGTAGGGGCATGATGGGGAGGAAGCTAGGAAATTCTAAGATCTTTGTCTTTTGAATCTGTGTCAAATATTACTCTGTGTGTATAGAATCATTAACAATTTGCAAACATTTTGCATAATGGGAAAAAAGTCAAAGAGCTTTACAGTTGATTATACTTGTTTTTCTCATCTGCTTATTCACAGACTCAAATATCTGAATGTTTGTCCTCTTGCTATACAAACAACAAACCAGTGTGACTACACACTCTTTAAGCTAAAAAAGTTTTGCCCATGGACATAATCAAAAATCTCATTAATGCTCTATTTGGATGTTTTTTGCTGACGATTTAAATAAGCCAATTTGATCAAAGTTATTTTGCAATGATGGAAATATTTTATGCCTTCTTGTGCATGATATGGCCATTCCTTTAACAGAAAATGTTCAAATAATCTGCAAAGGAAATAGCTTTCTTTCGGCTACTTCTATACATATTTATCACATCTATCCTCCTGTTCCCCAGCCGCCACCCTAGACCAAGCATCTTCTCAATCTGCATCATGCCATAGCTTTGCCTCCCAAACTTCAGAACACTCTACCAAAATAAACTATTATCACTTTACTCCTGCATAAACATAAAAATGTTGCAACAGTTCCTAGATTTTTTCATCTTCAAGCTACTTCCCAAACCCCAATCTATTCTATATAATTTTACATTCCTCTATTTTCCATCGTACATGCTTTGCCTGATTCCTACTAGCATGGAATTCTACTCCCTATCTTAACCACTTCACTCATTCATTGAACTCACCTGGAATTCTCTGCGCCCCACTCCACAACCTGTTCAGATTCTACTCCTGTGTCAAGATTCTCCTTAGGCTGTATCTGAAAGCTTTGACATACTTCAAATGCTCAAGATCTCTCCTACTCTTCTCGCTAGGATTCAGGACAGTTACAAATATCTATTGATCAAATGCAGAAGCTAATCGTAAAACAGTGAGATGGATCATTTTAATCATATTAATCAAATTAATATGATTTCTACATAGGCAATTCAGCTTTAATTAGTACCCAAAGCCCAGCAATCAGCACTTCTCCCTGTTAGTATAACTCAGATTATCAGAATTAACTGCTTTTAAAAATCGACCGAAAGACCTACAAAAGAATGGAGGTCTGGACCTCTCCCTAAGATTATGATTCAGCAGGTCTGGAGAAAAGATAGTTTCAAGTAGCTCCACAGGTGTTTCTTATATCCACCCACGTTCAGGACATTGTTTTTCCGAAGAAGATTCCAGCTGATCACTTATCAGCTGGACACACAAATGACCCCCACAAGGAATCAAAGAAGCCACACAAACAACAGGAGATTTGGGAGTGATCTATAGATTAAACAAAAAACAAAAACAAAAAAAAGCTTTGCCTTTGCATGCCAAATTCAGCAGACCCTGCATAGGTAATCCAATAATTCAGAATAATTTCTTTGCTGCCACAGTTACACAAATTGGCAATTGGGACCAGAGGCTCCTTATCAAGACTGTGCCTAGAAAAATCAGGAAACAAATATAGGTACATATTGACCCACTGTACAAGGAACTCTGGGAACAGGACCTGGGGATCTAGATTCTTTTAAATTTCCAGGTGATTCTTTTGAGCAAAAGGTTTCAGGAATCTCTTAGGCCATTCCAAATTAACATCTATACTTCCTTTAAGCAAGTCAGATCTTGCCTCAAAAGAACTGCCTGGTGAGTAAGCCTCATCCCAATTCCACTAGAACTTCCGGATATGAGATATTCCCAACAGCATTCCAAAAATCCATATTTGGATCATTAGCAACATGAGAAAGTAATAAAGGATTGCTGTGGAAAAAGACAAAAATTTGGTTTTGGTTAGCTGATATTCTTTCATCTTTACATTGGCCATTACAATGATTGCTTAACTAAGCCATTGTTATGGCATGAGTATTTGTATGTTTAAAATCTTTCCATTGACCATGACTCTGGTGTATATACCATTTCTCTGGCCTAGAGATAACCTGTTTTTGCTGTACAGAAAACCAGCGTGCACACACACACACACACACACATACACACAAACACATAGCTGAAAGGTTAACTTTAAGTGCTTCACTGAGTAAATATCTTAACTGAATACTCAAATCATGAGCTATCCTCTCTTTAAATACACTTGGACACAGTTTTCTTTCGATTACAAAAATCACCATTATGAAACTTCCCTTTTTATTGTAACACAGTAGATATTTTGATGTACATCAAGTAAAAAAGAGTGTGTTTGCCAGCTGGTATTTTGCCCTCATTATATAAAATTGGAAAAGGAAACTGTGGCCTTGATGAAAACATTGAAATTCCAGTAAGTAGAATTAGTCATACTTCTTGTGTACCAGGGTTGGATTTCAAACAGCAAGTAAAAGTTCCCTGAGCTACTAGTAGAAGCAAACATTCTCAAATTTAAAAAGAAGGACTACACATGTCTGCAAGAGCCAGAGCAAGGATGAGTAACATTTGACATTTGAAAGGCTGGAATCTGAGCAAACGGCTTTCTCCCAGAGGAGGAACTTCTTACCCAATAGTTGGCCCGCTGTGGCATCTCGCTTTCTTTGAAACGTCAAGCCTCAAATCTTCAGGAAGAAGGCAAATTAATGAAACCATGTTGGCTTAACTCCTCATGGCCTGGAAACTGTTGTAGTCAAGTCAAGAAGCGCTAACCAACTGCATTTTAAATTATACCACGGTCAGAGTAAGGGGAAGGGCATCAATTATAACAACTTGCTGACAGGCCTGGGTCCCCTCCAGTTGCCTTATTCACTTGCTCACTTCAGTGTCTTGGGACTTTTTACTTCCATTCTTAAGATCTCATTGTTTGGGAGGTAATAGTTGGATCTCCTTCTTTGTTTTGTACACTGGGATAGTTACCATTTTAACTGCAGCAAAAATTTTTCATTACAAACAAAAGAGCAAATAAGTAAAAGGATGAGTCAGGAATCAAAAAATCCACACTGTCACCCACATAATTCAGAGAGAGAGACAAAGAGGCCGAGAGAAAACTAAGGTAGAGCATTAGAAGTCATAAATATTTAACTAAAATAAGATTTATAAATGTTCCATACATTCCATAATGCTTCAGAGCAGTGGAATATAAAATAATCCTGTTGCAATATGATAGTTTCTTAAATGCCAACGGCAAAATTTAGAATATTTATGTGTTTTTCTTTCAAACCACCTATGCACTCCAAATAATCTCTTTGGAAGCCATCAAATCACCTCACAACTTGCCAGAAAATGCAAGTCTTACTCTACTTCTTCCAAATCCCTCACAATCAGACCGACACAAAATAATAAGCTCTTAGTAAACTTATGGCTAGGTTCTACTGCTTTGCCCTATCTGCTCAGTCTAGGTGGCATTTGTATCCATCCGGAAACTGGACAAACAAGAACTGATAACCCACTGGATCTCACCATCTAACAGTGTCCAAAGAGTTTTATGGCGGCCCACTGCTCCTTGCATGCTTCTTCCTCCCAACAGTCAGTCTATAACACAGCGTTCTGCACAGACTCTTACATTACTTTGTTAGGGCTGTCATAACTAATTACCAAACAGAGGGTGGCTTAAACAGAAATGTATCGATTTTTTTTCATATGAAAACGTTATTGAAGTAGAATTCACATGCCATAGAATTAATCCATTTTAAAGAGTATGATTCACAGAGCTGTATCACTAACAGTACAATCAATTTTAGAACATTTCAGAATTTTGTGGAACATTTAGAACATCACTAAAGCCCATGCACATTAGCAGTCAATTCAGTTAAGTTCACTTGATTCATTATGTATTTGAAACCAAAAAGAAACCCTGTACCCATTGGTAGTCACACACCCCCCGCCCCGTGACTTTTCATCCCCCCTCCTTCCAAACCTCTGGCAGCCACTAATCTCCTTTCCATCTCTATGAATTTGCTTATTCTGGCCATTTCATAAGAATGGAATCACTTGCTGTGACTGGCTTCTTTCACTTAGCATAATGTTACGGTCCACTTATGCTGTAGCATGTATCAGTACCCTGTTCCTTTTTTTGCCAAGTAATATGCCATTGTATGGATACATCATATGTTATTTATCCCCTCATCAGCTGATGGATGCTAGCCCTGATTCTTACTGATGGTTCTGGTGTCACCTGCTCCAGGAGGGCTTTCCTGGCTCACTTTCTCTTTTTATCACTCAAACATCACACTGTGTGGGCAGGAACACACCTTTCATTTCTACATCCCTGCAACTTGGCTACTGACCCAGCATGGTGTTACCCCTCCCCTACCCCCAACCTTAGCTGTCCCTTCTTAGTGAGTTTTACACATTTACATACCATCTATGTTATTATTTATGGTGAAAGATTTGTAAAGTAAAGGAACAGGCAAGAGTATTTAGTAAACATCCATGTTGCTTCCAATCCAGATTGCTAACAGTGTCAGATTTCCTTCAAGTAACTGCCTCTCTCTCTTTAAAAAAAGAAATTTAAAAATTTAAATAATTTATGTTCCCTTTGAATATCAATCTTAGTCACATGCCTTTCTCTTTCTTCTTTATCATCCATGGGAAACACTATTGTCTAGTCCATTCTGCATACCTTTATGAATGCATATATGTAGTCATGAAAAGCATTAGTAGTAGTATTTGGGGTATAGTTTAAGTTTTCCATAAATGATGCCACAAAACATATATTTCTCTGCAATATTCTTTTCATTCAGTATATGTCTTAACTATCTATCCATGTATACAGTGTATACAGTGTGTTCTTGGCTTCGGGAGTAGATTCCCATGATTCATCGCTTACATACAATACCCAGTGCTCATCCCAACAAGTGCCCTCCTCAATGCCCATCACCCATTTTCCCCTCCTACCCACAACCCTCACCAACCTTCAGTTTGTTCTTTGTATTTGAGAGTCTCTTATGGTTTGTCTCCCCCTCTATTTGAAACTACTTTCCCCTTTCCCTTCCCCCATGGTCTTCAGTTAAGTTTCTCAAATTCCACATATGAGTGAAAACATATATCCATCTTTTTCTGACTCACTTATTTCACTTAGCATAATACCCTCCAGTTCCATCCATGTTGCTGCAAATGTCAGGATTTCATTCTTTCTCATTGCCAAGTAGTATTCCATTGTATATATAACCACATCTTCTTTATCCATTCATCAGTTGATGGACATTTAGGCTCTTTCCATAATCTGATTATTGTTGAAAGTGCTGCTATAAACATTGGGGTACATGTGCCCCTATACATCAGCACTCCTGTATCCTTTGGATAAATTCCTAGTAATGCTCTTGCTGGGTTGTAGGGTAACTCTATTTTTAATTTTTTGTGGAACCTCCACACTGTTTTCCAGAGTGGCTGCACCAGTTTGCATTCCCACCAACAGTGCAAGACGGTTCCCGTTTCTCCACATCTTCACAAATGTGTTATTTCCTGAGTTGTTAATTTTAGCCACTCTGACTGGTGTGAGGTGGTTTTGATTTGTATTTCCCTGATGATGAGTGACGTTGAGCATCTTTTCATGTGTCTGTTGGCCATCTGGATGTCTTCTTTGGAAAAGTGTCTATTCATGTCTTCTGCCCATTTCTTCACAGCATTATTTGTTTTTTGGGTGTTGAGTTTGGTAAGTTCTTTATAGATTTTGGATAGCAACCCTTTATCCAGTATGTCATTTGCAAATGTCTTCTCCCATTCAGTTGGTTGCCTTTTAGTTTTATTGATCATGCAGAAGCTTTTTATATTGATGAGGTCCTGGTAGTTCATTGTTGCTTTTATTTCCCTTGCCTTTGGAGACATGTTGAGTAAGAAGTTGCTGCAGTTGAGCTCAAAGAGGTTGTTGCCTGTTTTCTCCTCTAGGGTTTTGATGGCTTCATCTCACACTTATTTCTTTCATTCAATTTGAGTTTATTTTTGTGTATGAACAACAGAAATTTGTTGTCTCACAGTTCTGGAAGCTATAAATATGAGGTTAAAGAGTTGTTAGGGTTGATTCCTTCTGAGTGCTGCAACAGAAGGATCCTCCATGCCTCTCTCTTTGCTGCGTAAATGGTCCTCTTCTCCTTATATCTCCTCACATTATCATCTCTTTATGTGTACCTCTTTGTCTAAATTTTCTTTTTATGAGGACACCAGTCATGCTGAACTAGGGCCAACCCCAACAACTTCACTTTAACTTGATTACCTCTGTAAAGAAGTTATCTCCAAATAAGGTCACATTTTGGGGTACTGTGGAGCAGAACTCCAACACATAAATTTGGGGACTCAAATCCAACCCATAATAGTCCTCTATCCAACCTTACATGGTAAACACTAATGTCAACATTTAGGAGTGATTTGCACTCTGAGGAGTAAGGAAGACAAACCCACTGGGCCATGTATTATCTCAATCATACCTTCTGAAGAAAGCTCACAAAATAAGCCTTATGAGTAAATATCCTATAATGCTAAATAAAACCCATTATAATCTGGTCACCCACAAAACACTTATAAATACTGTAAAGTGTTCTATATTATATGAAATTATGAAATAGTAAAACTAAAACCACATCAGGTAATTATCAGTAAATAGAATACCTTGGGTTTTCTTCAGTCTTCTTCTGTGGAGGTAATTACCAAACTTAATTCTCTATTTTGAGCATTTAACAGCAAGACCACAATATACTCCTGTCACCTTTATCACAGCTCTCCAAACCCTCCATCCCTTCCAGCAGTTTACAACCACAAGTTCAACAATCAACAACATTCTTATGTCCTTAGTGAGGCCATTTTTCTCACAAAGGATGCAACTACATTTCTGCTAAAAGCTCCCCACCCCAGGTTAAAGAGACTGGGTCACTGTATTTGATTATGCTGCAGAAAACAAGATTGAAGTCTCCTTTTATAAACATCTTGTCTTGGAACAGACCTCAGTTGAGGGCATGAGGAAGAAGGATATACTCCTTGAATAAACAATAAACCCAATCAGAGAAAGAGTCTTCCCCTCAAAACAAAAACAAACAAAACAAAAAACACAGCTGACCCTAAAAACCCAAAGCTCGCAAAGGTAGACCTAGAATGTTCTGTTTGAAGAATTAAGTCAACAGAAGTGTCCCAAGATTTCCAGACGCACAGTCCCAGACATCGTTTACAACACAAAGAATTTATTTTTGGCTAAGATCTCACACTGAAAACGTAAAAACCTGTACATGAGTCCTGAGTCTGCTCTCCTTAGTTAATCCAATGAGCAATGTATAAAGTTACGGGCACCTGGGTGGCTCAGTCAGTTGAGCATCTGATTCTTGATTTTGGCTCAGGTCATGATCCCAGGGTCATGGGATTCAGCCCCATCTTGGGCTCCATGCTTAGTGTACAGCTTAAGATTCTCTCTCTCTCCCCGTCTGCCCCTCCCCCACTAGTGTGTGTGTGTGTGTGTGTGTGTGTGTGTGTGTGTGTGTGCCCTCTCTCTCTAAAATAAAAAAAATGTATAAATTTAAACCATATAAATCAGATAGGTTTAAAGTAGTCCAAATATTATCAATTTTATGTGGATCAACCTAATTCTTGGCTTGATTAATTCAACACTTTCAAACATCCTTTTTTAGTGGCTTTCATTGCCAGGTCCCTATAATTAAAGTATATAAAGGCTACAAGAGGAGAATTTTTAATACAGTTAGGGATAAACTACTTCTTGTTATAAGGAAGTAACAGGGCCTGGAATTATCCTTCCCCTGTAAACAACTGGAAAGCAGAACAAAATATAAGGGAAAACTATTTTCAGACACTGGACAACAGGCAACAGAGAAAAGAAAAAGAATAAATGAAGTGAGTCCTATGTTTGTCTAGACTTTCTCCCTAACGGAAATTTCTAAAGTGCTGAGCGGGGAGGAGAAATCCAAACTACAATCTCACTGACTGGAGGAGACAGATCAGATTTCAAGAGGCCACAGTGGCTAATATATGCATACTAGAATACGTACAAAAAAGGGAGCTATACAGAGAAAGAGTTCTAGAAATCCAAATAGAATCTATGATGGAATATCAATATACAATTATATATCATAAGACAGGACAAATAATAACATCTAAGAAAAGGAAATGTATTGATGAGTTATAAATTAAACAATTTCTGAAGTTCACATGGATCCAGAAATAATTCGACTTTCCACCAGTAAGACTACAGAGACTTCATGGGCTACATGGGGCATATGCAATAGAGACCATATGGGCCACACCTTAGGAGTGAGTTTAAATTAGTTATGGTATAAAGACTACTCTAGATCTGCTCTTAAAAACTTTTTTAAAAAAGACTTGAACCGATAAGCCTGGTCTACAATCTGAGCCAAACAAAAATTATTAGACATGAAAAAGCAGGAAAACATGAACGATAACCAAGAAAAAAATTAGTAGAAACAGACGAAAAATATCTGAAACAAAAATGTTATTAGATGGAATAAACAACAGTTTAGATACTGCTAAAGAAAAGATCAGTTAATTTTAAGGTATCAATAGAAACTATCTAATAAAAAGCATAGAGAAAAAGATACTGAAAAAATTAATAGTCTCAGTGATCTACGGGACAATAACAAGATATTTAACAAAAATGTAATTGGTATTCCAAAAGAAAAAGAAAGGTGAATGTAATGAATATTTGAGGAAGTAATGATTGAAAATATTCCAAAATTGATAAAAAGCTGTAAACTCACAAATTTTAGAGGTTCAACAAACCCCAAGAAAAAATATATATAAAGAAAATCACACTAAAGGACAACATTATCAAATTTCTTAAATCTATTAATAAAGAGAAAAATCTTTAAAAACAGCATGAGGAGAAATTAATTATATTAAATATGAGGAACACAGATAATAATACCACACTTTTCATCAGAAACTATAGAAGCTATAAGATAATGAAAAAGCATCTTAGAGTGCAGAAAGAATAAACAAATGTCCATATAAAACAAAAGCAAAAATAGAGAAATAGGACTATATCAACTTAAAAACTTTTGTTCATCAAAAGACAGAACGGACAGAGTGAAGAGGTAACCTACAAAATGAAAGAAAATATTTTCTAATTGCATATCTGGTAAAGAACTAATATCCATAGTATACAAAGAAGTACAACCCAGCAGTGATAAAAATCAAATAATTAAAAAATAAGAAAAGCCTTGAATAAACATTTCTCCAAGATGACATACAAATGACCAAAAAACATGTGAAAAGATGCTCAAAATCACTACTTTTCATAGAAATGCAAATCTGAGTCACAATGATATCACCTCAAACCCATTAGGATAGCGGCTATTAAACAAAACAAAACAAAACAAAAAAGAAAAAAAGTAACAAGTGTAGCTGGGTACGTGGGAAAGTTGGACCCCTTCTGTGCTGTTGATAAGATTGTAAAATTTTGTGATTACTATGAAAAACAATAGTATGGTTCCTGCATAAAATAAAAATAAAAATAAAAAAGAACTACCATATGATCCAGCAATACTATTTCTGGGTATAGATCCGAAAGAACTGAAATCAGGATCTCAAAGAGCAATTTGCATTTGCACAACTAAGTTCATAGCACCATTATTTATAATAACCATGAGGTGGAAGCAACTCAAATGTCCATGGAAAATTAGATGGATAAACCACATGTGGTATACACATACAGTGGGATAGTATGCTGCCTTAAAAAGGAAGGACATTCTGCAATATGGTACAACATGGACAAACCTTGAAGACTTTATGCTAAGTGAAATCAGCCAGTCACAAAAGGACAAATACTGTATTATTCACCTTATATAAGATATACAATGTAGTCAAATTCATAAAAAAGGAAAGCAAAATGGGTTTGGGGTTGGGAGAGGAGGAAAGTAGGAAAGAGAAAACTGTTATTTAGTGGGTATAGAATTTAAGATTTGCAAGATGACAAAGTTCTGGAGATCTGTTTCACAAAAATGTAATATACTTAACACTACTGAACTATACACTTAAAAATGGTTAAGATAATAAATTTTACACTATGTATTTTTACCAATTAAAACAAAGAGTAAACAAATGTTAACCTAGAATTCTGTACCCTGTGAAAATTCCTTTAAAACTTAAGGCAATATAAAGGCTTTTTTTTTTGAAAAACAGAAGCTGAGAGA
Source organism: Acinonyx jubatus (assembly GCF_027475565.1). Taxonomy (NCBI): domain Eukaryota; kingdom Metazoa; phylum Chordata; class Mammalia; order Carnivora; family Felidae; genus Acinonyx; species Acinonyx jubatus. The sequence continues at coordinate 57,955,815 of NC_069383.1, read as the reverse complement.
AGCACCACCTGACCTATACTACAGAAACATTAAAAAATGTTTTCCAGGCAGAAAGAAAAGAACATCAGACAGAAATTGGGATCCACACAAAGGAATGAAGAGTGGCAGAAATAGTAAATATATGGGTAAATAAAAAGCTCTTGTTTCTCAATTGTTAATGTCTTTACAAGATAGTTGACTAATTAAAGCAAAAACAGTAACGGTGTACTTTAGGGCCTTTAACACATGTAGAAATAAAGTTTATCACAACAATAGCATCAAGGATGGGAAAGGGAAGTAATAGTATACTATTATAAGAGTCATACATTATATGTGAAGAGATATATTATTTTAAATTCAACTGTGATAAGTTAAAAATGCATGTTACAAGTCATAGAATAATTTCTAAAAATATAAATGTGGTATAGATAGTAAGATAATAGTAGAGATGAAATTAAATTCGAAAACATGCTCAATCCAAAAGAAGGAAGAAAAGAATGGAGAAGAACAGACGGTACAATTAAAAAAGGAATAGAAAAATGATAAATTTAAAATCAGTCATATTGCCATTGACATTAAATGTAAGTGATCTAAACACTAATTAAAAGGCAGAGATTGTCAGGCTAGATTAAAAAAAAAAACACTCAACTATATAGTACTAAGAAATTCCCTTAAAACACAAATATACAGATGGTATAAAATAAAGGGAGGTATCAAAGCTATAATGCAAAACTACTCATGAGCTGGAATTTTTATATTCATATTAGAATGACTTTCACTGGCTCCATTAGCCAAGTGTCATGAAGGCTATTGCCTCAATCATTTTATTAGTGCGATTTGGCATACTCACCTGCTCCTATCCATACTGCAACTAGTCAGCCAGGCCTAGCCCCTAAACTTCTACAATGAATTTCCTATCCCCAGGTGGATTTCACTTTGAATCAGAACACGTGCCACTGCTGGGTCACGTAAGGCCATTCTGCCTTGTCAGGGTCACACGCCTTCTTGGTTAAAAACAGAACCAATCCCACATTAAGTCAAACCCTTCATCTGTTCCCAAACCATTCTTTCTTCACTAACCCCAGTTATTGAGCTCTAGATCAAAATCCATGTGGCTTTATCCTGGGTAGCATCTAAGTGCTGCCATACTGTGTAGAAACAAGCTACAGAAGGAATTCGTTTCTGCTTCCACCCCCACAAAAACACATGTAAGACACATGGAAAGACAGAAGGGCTCCATCCTTTGCCCATGGCTGCTCAAATTCTCTTCCCAAGAAAACTGACATCAGCATTTTTGGAGTGAACATTCTCTGAAACTAAGATATTTTTTTAAATTTTCTTTAACTTTATCTTTTATTTTTTAAAATTTACATCCAAATTAGTTAGCATATAGTGAAGCAATGATTTCAGGAGTAGATTCCTTAATGCCCCTTACCCATTTAGCCCATCCCCCCTCCCACAACCCCTCCAGCAACCCTCAGTTTGTTCTCCATATTTATGAGTCTCTTCTGTTTTGTTTGCCTCCCTGTTTTTATATTATTTCTGTTTCCCTTCCCTTGTGCCCACATTGGTGACCATGATTTACTTATATCTGTATAGCATGTTGTATTTTTTTAATAGTTTCAGATACTTTATCTTTTATATAATCCAATAGAGACAGATTGCCAGGTTTTAAATACAGGTTATAAACACATATAGTAGCTATGTAAATGAGATCTAGTCACTTCAACTCTTTAAGTTTCAGCTACTTGTGTTGTGGTAAGTGAGCGAACTTTCAATTAAAAGTAGGAAAATGAAATCTAAAGGTATTATACAAGGTGCCTAAAGTCACAAATAAAATAGATCACGGATTACAACTCCAAGATTTTCTGTGTATTTTGCCATTACTTCTCACCACCTCCATTGCTACTACTCTAGCATCATCTCTTGTCTAGTTTGTTAGGTAGCTTTTGAAATGTATGACTATGATCTCCACCTCCTGATATTCATGCCTTTGTACAATCTCTTCCCCCTAAGTCCCCCTCGACCTAATGACTTATATCTAACAATCTCTTACTAAAGTAACTTATTTCTAATAATCTCTTCCCCATTAAGTCCCCCTGGACTTAATGATTTATTTCTAACAAATATAATGTTTTAAAACTAATGGGATATCACTTTAGAGATTAAGTCTTAAAAGGCTGTGACTTCCATTTCTTTCTCTCTGTCACTCGTTCATTCTTCTTGTTTGTTCTACTGGAGAGGATCATACTGCCAAAGAGGATGATCTCTGACCAATATCCAATGAGGAACCAAAGACCACAATCCAACAACCCATAAGGAACTGATTTCCTTATGAGTAAACTTGGAAATGAATCCTCTCCAATCAAGCGTTGAACTGGTCCTTGACTACATTCTTATGAGAGACCCAAAGCCAGAAGTTCCAACTTAGCCATGCTCAAACTCTGACAAACAAAAACTGTGAGATAATAAATGTTTGTTGTTTTAAGCTAACAAGTTTTGGGGTAACTTGTTACACAGTATAACTCAGGCACCTAAATTACTATAATAGCCTTATAATTGGTATCTTTACTTCTACTCTTGACTGTCCAGAGCACACTCAGACTTATCCTTTAAATAAACTAATCAAATCAAATCATCCCCCCACCCCACTCAAAATGCTGCAATGGCTCTATTTTCTTGTTTAGAGTAAAGTCAAAGTCCTTACATAACATAAAAGATCCTACAATTCCCCTCTCTTCTGACCTTAAGTCCTATTACTCACTCACTTGCACCCAGACCCAGAGGCTTCTTAGCTGTTCCTCATACATGCTGGGTGTTCTCACACTGTGCTGGCCTTTGCAGTGGCTACTGTCTTTCCCTGAAATGCTTCTCCCCCAGATATCCACACAACTAATTCCTTTGCTTCCTTCAATCATTTGATCAAACGTCACCTTCTCAATGGAGACCTAATCTGACCATCATACTATAAATTGCCATATATCTCCCACCCCTAATTCCCAATTTCTATTTCCCCATACTACCTTTTTTTTTATCTATTGCACTCATAATGTTATAACAGTGCATATTTTACTTATTTATTATATCTATTCTCTATTGAATCTTTCCTTTACAAAAATGCAGACTCCAAGAGGGAAGAGATACCTTTTTCTGTTTTGTTGCAAATAAGTAATGAACTATGTTGCTGTCAATAATAATCTAGAGAGCATATATTCCTATACAAAGGTCATCATAACCCTCTTTTAGCATGTAAAAAAAGTTAACATAGACTCAAGTCAGATACATCACTCTTTATAATTACTCTTTGTATAACATCACAGTTTTCATTATATTTGAAGAGTTAATGAGATTTTACAATGCCCAAGTCTATAGAGTCTATGATGAGATAAATTATCCCTGCTGTAACTACCTCTCCAAGGGGCCTTTATCACTGCACCAGAACTTTAGGTTAAAAGGATAAATACAGCTTAAAAACCAAAAACACTGATTTAACTACAAGCCTGATTGACATTTCCTTATTAGATGTATGAAGCAAAATAAAATCTCACAAAGGAGAATATGTGATAACACATAAGGGCATTTGGCTGCCAAATGAGTTTTATGTTATTACATACCTCCCTAGTGTGTGAAAGTATGGAAAAGACCTAAGGCATCCTTTATATTTATATTTATCAGAAATTCGATTATTAAGCACAAAGCAAATTTCTTTGTTCAGTTTTTATAAGCTTATATCACGCCTTGGTCCTAAAGTCAATATCCCTGGTAACAAAAGAAGGATTCAGCTTGTCAGGTACCTACAAATAAAGTTCTCTTTTATTCTCCTTGGTTTCTTCTTAGTTGAAAGTCCTTCTGTGGTAAGCAACCTGACTCCTAAGGCAACCTTTGTGTCCAAGTAGGAGTGCTATATGTTACCCCCAAGTATGCAAAGTGTGATGATCCCCCACTGTGTGTGTTAATAGGCTGCAAAGCTTAACAGTCCCAAATGAAATGAAGAAACAACTTTGTGTTTTGATGCTTGAAACCTAGATGCCATGTAGCAATCAATACCTCTACCTCCTTTTTTCCCACTTAGGTGCACAAGCCTGCACACATAAACATACACACACACACACACACACACACACACACACACAGCCTAAAGTAATGTTCTTTACTACCACTAGACTCACAATTTAACAGCTGTGTAACAGTAACAGAGAACAAAGGAAATTGAATGTTTTATACCAGACTATTTTTAAGGCTGATGAACATGTTTTCTGGGTTCAGCCACAGTAATCAAACACACACACACACACACACACACACACACACACACACACACACATTCATACATCTCTAAGCATGTTTAATTTGACAAAAGAAATTGAAGGCTTGTCCCCAGAGAGAGCTTTTTACGAAGGACATTAAAGGAATACAGCATGAGTCAATGGAGCCCACACATTTCTTGGGCTAAACAACTCTGTGGGCCCTGTGATGAGATCCAGGACACTGAGCTGGGGACATATTGTCCCTGTGAAGGCTGCTGACTCAGAGGCACGTCAAAGGAATGGGTTACCTGGATGTGTGGGCAAATCTGCTCTGAGAAGCTTGTCCCAGAGCTGATCGCTTTGAATCTAGATCAGCCCCTGCCCCCAGCAACCCACGCATTGGTGAGGAAAGGGCGGACAGAAGATGGAAGAGAAAGCACAGGCATGAGGAATGGGAACAACCTCCACATTATATTTGAGAACAACAAATCATACCTGACTGCTTGGGAAGAAACCAGTCCCATTAACTTCCCTCAGCCTTGTCTCATTCTTTGATGGCTGCTCCCAGCGAAGGAGACAGGAAAATCACACTTCAGGCTGAACATTCTTCTATTCAAAAAACATCTATTGAGAGCCTAGTATGTGCTGGGACAGGGAGCACAGCAGGAAACAAGGCAGTCAAACTTCCTGTCTCTGTAAAGTAGTAGGTGCAAATGCTGAAGCCACTCAGCCTGGGTTTGAATCATGGCCCTCCCGCATATCAATGGTATGAGTTTTGGGAGATTTGCTTAATTTTTCTAAGCTTCAGTTTTCTCATTTACAAAATGAGGATTGAACTATTACTTATCTCCAGGGCTATTGTGAGGGGCAAGAAATATAAATGTCAAATGCTTTAGAACATTGTCAGGCACAGTCAGTAAATGTAAGCTATTGTCAACTATTATTGTCATAATAATCATTGTGCTAGGTGCTAGGTATACAGAAGGAAACAAAACACCTGGTCCCTGCCATTATGAATTTTGTATTTTACTGGAGGTGACAGACAATGGGCAATAATCAAGTAAGTAGATAATAGGTCAGATAATAGCAAGTATTATGTATGAAAAATAAAAATAAGTGATCAAATGAAATGAACATACACTGAGAATAATAGGGAAACATAATTAACACAAAGCACTTTCTCTTCTCTAACACATGAGACCACCAACCTCAAAAAACAGCAGAATCACCCCCACTCTGGTTTCTTTTTTCATACAGAAGAAAACAACACTCTTGGAAGGTATCTCTACTAAATCCTAGAGGCTTCTAAGAGGTCAGAGTATTTCTTGTATTTATTTTCCTTTTTAAGATGACTATTTTTGTGCCATTCAGCATCTCCAACTGTAAATCTACTTGGTATCCTAGCAATTTCAAGCACTCCAGTCTAAAAAGTACTACACAGAACATAGAGTCAGGCACATTATTTTTCTTTTGACTTTATTCACGATAAAAGATTTGAAAGCAGTGGGATCAATGAATGTCATTTATACTACATAGCCACACGCCCTTGAAAATATACAAGACCATATGCTGCTCTGACTTGCAAAAAACAGCACACAAAGTAGATTCAAGTTGACAAGGAAAACCAAGATCCATAGTACATCTCATTGCTCTATCAATATAATCCCCAAAGAGTATCTTTAAGTGGTTTCTAAAATTATATTAATTATTAAACAGAAGCCTCAAGGGCAAGGAGAACCTACCAGTCATAGTTTTATTTACCCTCAGCACCTGCTGTTTGCTCTGGGTTTATTTAAACTCATAATCATGTCTCCTGCAAATGGAGGATTTGAGTTGCTTTGCGGTCACATGTGGAAAATGTTATATATCCACATCAAATGTGGTTGTGGTCTCCCTTAGTAGAAACCGATGTCATCTCCCTAGAATTAAACCATGTTGACCCTATGGGCATATGAGGTTTAACTCAACGGGGAGTCCTCAAAAAAAAAATCCGCAAGAAGGGAAGGGTTACTTAGACCCTTAAGAGCACTTTGTAATCATTGCTCATCACAAACAAACAAACACTTAAAGAGCAAAAGAACAAAACATATTGATTTATAATATTATTTTTGTTCAAAAAATTGTTTTGCTTTATCCATGCAAGAAGAGTAGGAGAAATCCACAACACCTGTTAACAATTGAGAATTTCCAAAAGCAACCAGAAAACAAGTAACAAATGGCAATAAATACATATATATCAATAACTACTTTGAATTTAAATGGACTAAGTGTTCCAATCAAGACATAGGGTAATAGAGTGGATTAAAAAAAATAAAAACAAGACTCATCTATAGGCTGCCTACAAGAGACTTGTTTTAGATCTAAACACACCTGTAGATTGAAAGTGAGGGAATGGAGAAACATTTATCATGAAAATGAATGTCAAAAGAAAGCCAGGGTAGCAATACTTATTACAGACAAACTAGACTTTAAAACAAAAATTATAACAAGAAACAAAAAAGGATACCATATATTATTAAAGAGGACAACCCAGCAAGAAGATATAACAATTATATAAATTTAGGCACAAAACATGAGAGCACCCAAACACATAAGAGTTAATAACAAACATAAAGCAAATAATCAATAGTAATACAATAATAGTAGGGGACTTTAACACCCCACTTACATCCATGGACAGATCATCCAAACATAAAATCAACAAGGAAACAAAGGCTTTGAGTGACCACTGGACCAGATGGATTTAACAGATATATTCAAAACATTCCATACTAAGATAGCAGAATACACACTATATTCAAGGGCACATGGAACATTCTCCAGAACAGATCATATATTAATCCACAAAATAAGTCTCAAGAAAGTAAAAAAGATTGAAATCAAACCATGCATCTTTTCTTATCACAACCCTATGAAATTATAAATCAATCACAAGAGAAAATCTGGAAAGACCACAAATACACGGAAGTTAAATAACATACTACTAAACAATGAATGGATCAGCCAAGAAATCAAAGAAGGAATCAAAAATTACACAAATGAGAAGGAAAACACAATAGTCTAAAACCTTTGGGATACATCAAAAGCAGTTTTAAGAGGAAAGTTGATAGCAATAGAGGCCTATCTCAAGAAACAAGAAAAATGTAAAATAAACAACCTAACCTTATATCTAAAGGGGCTAAAAAAAGAAGAAAAGACAAAATACCCAAAACCAACAGAAGAAAGGAAATAAAAAAGAGCATAAATAAATGATATAGAAACAAAAAACACACAGTAAAACAGATCAATGAAACCAGGAGCTGATTCTTTGAAAAGATCAACAAAATTGATACAGCTCTAGCTATACACACCAAAAAGAGAGAGCGAAAACCCAAATTAAATCACAAATGAGAGGGAAGAAATAATAACACCACAGAAATACAAATATTTAAGAGAATATTATGAAAAAACATATGCCAACAAATTAGATAACCTACAAGAAGTGGGAAAATTCCTAGAAACATATAAATTCCCAAAACTGAAGCAGGAAGAAATAGAAAATTTGAACAGACAGATTACCAGCAATGAAATTGAGTCAGTAATCAAAACCTCCCAACAAACAAAAGTCCAGGATGATACAGTTTCACAGGTGAATTCTACCAAACACATAAAAAAGAATTAATACCAATTCTTCTCAAAATATTTGAAAAAAATAGAAGGGGAAGGAAAACTTCCAAAATTCATTCTATGAGGCCAGTATCACCCTGATACCAAAACCAGATAAGTCACCACAAAAAAAGAGAGAACTATAGGCCAATATGTCTGATGAACGTACACGCAAAAATTTTCAACAAAATACTAGCAAACCCAATCCAACAATACATGAAAAATAATCATTCAGTACAATCAAGTGGGATTTATTCCTGGGATGCAGAGGTGACCCATATTTGCAAATCAACCAACATGATACATCACATCAATAAGAAAAAAGATAAAAGCCATATAATAATATTTTAGGTGCAGAAAAAGCATTTGACAAAGTACATCATTTATGATTAAAAAAAAACCCACAAGAAAGTAGGTCTAGAGGGAACAAACCTCAACATAATAAAGGCCTTACATGAAAAATTCATAGCTAACATAACACTCAATAGTGAAAAACTGAGAGCTTTTCCCCTAAGGTCAGGAACAGGATGAGGATGTCTACTTTCACCACTTTTATTCAACCTAGTACTGGAAGTCTGAGCCAGTGAATTCAGACAACAAAAAGAAATAAAAGGCATCCAAATTGGGAAGGAAGAATAAACTTTCACTATTTGCAGATGACACAATACTATACATAGAAAACCCTCAAGACTCCAGCAAAAAACTTCTAGAATTGATAAGTTCAGTAAGGTCACAGGATACAAAATCAATGTACAGAAAGCTGTTGCATATCTATACACCAATAATGAAGCAACAGAAAGAGATATTTAAGAAAAAATTCCATTTACAATTGCACAAAAATATAAGGAATAAATGTAACCAAAGACATGAAACCCTACAAGAGAACACAGACAATAATTTCTTTTCAAAAAATTTTTAACACTTATTTATTATTGAGAGACAGAGAGAGACAGACCATTAGCAGGGGAGAGGCAGAGAGAGAGGGAGACACAATCCGAAGCAGGCTCCAGGCTCTGAGCTGTCAGCACAGAGCCTAATGCAGGGCTCAAACCCACAAACAGAGAGATCATGACCTGAGCCGAAGTTGGACACTCAACCGACTGAGCCACCCAGGTGCCCCAATAACTTCTTTTACATCAGCCATACCAACTTCTTTCTAGATATATGTCCTGAGGCAAGTGAAATAAAAGCAAAAATAAAGTATTGGGACTGCATCAAAATTAAAAGCTTCTGCACAGTGAAGGAAATAATCAACAGAACTAAAAGGCAACCAATGGAATGAGAGAAGATATTTGCAAGTGACATCTATCTGATATATTTAGTATCCAAAATATATAAAGAACTTACACAATTCAACAGCCAAAAAGCTCATAATCCAAATTAAAAATGGGCAGAAGACATGAATAGACATTTTTTTAAAGAAGACATCCAGATGGCCAACAGGCACATGAAAAGATTCTCAACATCATCCATTATCAGGGAAATGCAAATCAAAACCACAATGAGGTGTTATCTCACACCTATCAGAATGGTTGAATTCAACAACACAAGAAATAACAAGTGTTGGCAAGGATGTGAGAAAAAGGAACCTTCTTGTACTGTTGGTGATAATACAAAGTGGTGCAGCCACTGTAGAAAACAGTATGCAGGTTCCTCAGAAAGTTAAAAATAAAACTACCCTATGATCCATAATCACACTACTGGGTATTTACTCAAAAAATACAAAACCACTAATTCAAAGGGATACATGTACCCCTGTGTTTATTGCAACATTATTTGCAACAGTCAAATTATGGAAGCAGCCCAAGTCTCCATCAATAAATGAATGGATAAAGATTTGGTATATAAATACAATGGTGTATTATTCAGCCATTAAAAGGAATGAAATCTTGCCATTAGCAACAACATGGATGGAACTAAAGAGTATAATGCTAAGCAAAACAAGTCAGTCAGAGAAAATTAGTATCATGATTTCACTCGTGAGGAATTTAAGAAACAAAACTAACAAGCAAAGGAAAAGAAAAGAGAGACAGACCAAGAAACAGATTCTTAAGTGTAGAGAACTGATGGTTACCAGAGTGGTGGGGGATGGATGAAACAGGTGATAGCAATTAAAGAGAACACATATCGTGATGAACCCAGAATAATGTATAGATTTGTTGAATCACTATATTGTACATCTGAAACTAATATAGCACTGTATGTTAACTATACTGGAATTAAAAATAAAAGCTTAAAAATAAAAAAGAAGCTCAGTGTAAATAAAGGTGTATCACACATGGAAGAAAAAGAACTTAGAAACTCAAAGTTCCGGTTGTGTCTAAGGGAGATGACTAAAAAGTATTCACCCCTAGATTCAGGGCAGGCTTCAGGGGCCTGTGACCAGTGTGGTCACACCGGATGCATCATTCAAAAAAGATCAGCAGTGGTATTTAATCTTCTTAGGTCACCTACTCTAATATCTTAAAACCAGCTTGTAATGTGTGCCAGGGTTTTGTAACTTCAGCTCACATGGAGTCTTGCCACCAGTGGTCCCCATCCTTGACATGGGAGATGTCCTCGCAAGAAGGATGAATATTCGGTCTCTTCTAGAACTTCATTGCTACCCTTCGCCAACCCCTGAATTAAAAACCCCATTGCTATCACAACCCCCTAACTACCTCCTTTGGAGCCTGGTAGCTTAAAGGAGCCACAGGGCAGTTGAGACTAGGGGAGCACCAAAGGGCATGGTCGCTGTGATTTATGTCACTTGAGCAAACTGCTGGGGCAGGTGCATTACTGATCCGTCTCAAGTAAGGACATATTTATTAATTCTTAAATACCTCTGAGCCTATTTAGGAACAAGGCAGGACAGTTGTGGAGTCAACTCTAAGCACCTGGAAGACGCTTCCCTAAAAACCACAAACCTCAGGAGAACCTTGTACTATTTATGTTTCCCCACCTATCACAACCTAGTTTAGGTAAAATCCAGCCACATACAATCCTAAATGTTTCCCAAACACTTTTCAGTTAAATACAAAGACACAGAATCGACAAGGAATCCCCAAACAATACGGGGAAAAATAACAGTTTTAAAAGAGAAGCTAGTTTACTATTTACTATTTTCCAAAGCTTGAAGTTCAGGCATCTGTATCTATTTACCTGGGATAGGGGTAAAAGGGCTACAGGGATGTTTCTTAAAAATGCCAATTCCTGACCTCCACCACAGACCCACTGAATCTGCAAGTCTGATTGGAGGTCACTGAATCCACATTTGTGCAAGCTCTCTAGTTATTTTTCACACCTATGTAGGGTAGTCATTTGCATATGAGCTTTCTATCATTTGGAACAGCAAGGGGCAAACATTCAATATTTATAGGAGTCAAGTGAAGTTCCCATCAAAAATCCAGGTTCCCTGAGCACCAAGCCCCCAGAGTTCTGACTCCAAGGGTGTGGAGTCTGCACTTTAACAAGCAGTTTGCCCCACGACCCCCACCTCCTGCCATCTCCCAAACCTTTGACACAGGTGGGCCTCAAACCATACCTTGAGAAATACAAATTTTTTAAAAGCCTCAAAGTTCTTAGCTTTTATTATTTTAGAATAGCCACAATTAAGCTTCAAATCCTTTAAAAATCCAACTAATGTTTATTTAACACCTTTTATATGCTGGGGCCAAGGATGGGAAGATGAATTGGTCCTTTCCTAAAGGAGCTGAGTTGAGGAAGGCAAAACAGTCAGGTAAGCAACAGCTGCCATACACTTTAAATATGTAAATGCTTACAATGTTGAGTAATGTTGATTATATACCATGAATATACAACAGATAGAGAAGAACAACCCAAGTTCTTACAGTGATAGCAGCTGCCATATACTGAGTTCCTGCCATATGCTGAGCGCTGAGATAGATGCTTTTCAAACTAGTAACTACCCAACAAACTTGCACAGTTAGCTTTCACGCCCACTTTTTACATATTTGGAAACCGGCTCAGAGGATTTAAGTAACACAGTGCAAGATCTCAAAGTGAGTCAGGAGCACAGGTGGATTGTGGGTCTAGGATCTGCCTTATGCTAAAAACTGTTTCCCTTCTAGAGAAGCTATTCCTTACATTTGTACATTTTTTTAAGTTTTCAATGTATTTTTAATTATAATGTTCTAATGGAGTCTCATTGCAACAGTATATATATATAAAAACAAACCAAAAAAATGACCCCATGATCTTTGTGATTCATAACAAAGGTTCATGTCTTGCTCACGTTAACATCAGTTGCAGACACATTTCAGTTGATCTCCACATCCTCATTCCAGGACAGTCCTTAACCTGGAAAGCAAGTGCGGCTGTTGTGGCAAATAAGAAAAACAATGGTGGCAGATGGAATGGCTCTCAAAGCTTCCACCGGGAAGTGACATATGTCGCTTCTTATTATTTAAATGGACAAAGTCACTTGGCCAGGCTACTGTTCAGGTGCTACTGAGAAGTGATACTTTGTTCCTGAATGAATGGATCTGGCATAGCTAAGCACTTGTTTCACCAAGATTCTTTCAGAGCCCTGAAGTAGTGTCATTCTCTGCTATCAGCAGGAATACCAGCTGTTAAGTTTCATGGCATCCAGACAGCGGATATCAAGGATACAGGATAAAGGGATGTAGAGCAGTGTTTCTCTAGAGCCTCAAGAGTGTTAATCACGAGAAAATCTGGCCAGGTTTGTGGGCTGCCCTCTGCCTGAGACAAGGGTACTCACAGGCTCTTTGAGAACTTTATATTTGTACATGTATTTGCTAGGCCCAGCCTAGGGGCAGTATTATGAAACCAAGTAGCAATTATTACATAAATCAGCACCTTTCAACTTATAACTTCTGTGTAGGCAGACAGTCCTAAAGTGTGTTGCAAGTAATTCATTACTCATGACAAAGTCACAAAGTATTTAACAAATTGGCATCCTTAAATAAATAAATTTAAGGATATTCTTTGAACATTAGCATGCTGATCCACGTGCATTCTGATGTTTTCTTAAACAGGAAAGTAAGGGGTGGGGTTCTCCCTACGTCCTAAAGAATTGTGTTTGACCATGATTACACCCATGGGTGTGCATCACATCTGTGAACTAAAATTTACATATGTGTGTTGTGGCAGAAAAACAGGTTGAGAACCACTTATCTAAACCACAACCACGTATATCACTTCCATATCACTGCAAATAATTCCACGTGTGTTCTCATTAGCCAAACAGTAAGCATCCCAAGGACAAGAACCATACTTCTTCTCCTTGTGTTCTGCCAGCTTAGCCCTATACCATTAGAAGAAATCATCATTTAGCACAGCTAGGGAACTCTTTTCCCTATTAAGAGCCATTGACACACCGAGAGGGGGAAACAATATAATGAGGAGCACATAGTAATGAAAAAGTTTATTGGGAAGTGGAGAAACAAACATTTTATCTATTAATTTTCTAAGTTATAAATAGAGCTAAATGAACAAGTGGGAATATCCCCTTCCTCTCATTGAGTTCTGCAAACAGAAAGCATTTAGCAATGTTTATGGTAGAGTTTACAGACTACCAAGAAAGAATTCGCTGTAGTGAGGCTGATTAGGACAGAAGACATGAAGTTGGCAGCATCTAATGATTAGCTGTTCCCCACCTTGATCCAGCACTGGGGGCGGGCAATAAGGATCCCCACAGTAACATCCGTGGTCAGGAATTCTGAGGAGCAAAGTAGTAAAAGGTTCCCACCTTCCTAAACATCAGCCCTGAGCTGAGACTTCAAAAATGGAAGAGAGTAATTACTGGTTTAATGACCAGAATAAGTTTTACCTCTCTTGATTTCAACCCAAGTGTTAAAGGATACAGAAAAAAGCACAAGCATACTTTAGACATTCTGTCCCTACTTTAAAACATAAAACTGTGAGGGGTGCCTGGGTGGCGCAGTCGGTTAAGCGTCCGACTTCAGCCAGGTCACGATCTCGCGGTCCGTGAGTTCGAGCCCCGAGTCAGGTTCTGGGCTGATGGCTCAGAGCCTGGAGCCTGTTTCCGATTCTGTGTCTCCCTCTCTCTCTGCCCCTCCCCCGTTCATGCTCTGTGTCTCTCTGTCCCAAAAATAAATAAATGTTGAAAAAAAATTAAAAAAAAAAACACATAAAACTGTGAGAAATCTGAGTTCTCACTTAGCATGGTAGCTACTCTTGAACAAATGAGGAAACAAAAGGGCTTTTATCTTCTTTAAAAAGGCAGACAAGCCTCTGAAACCCTCAAGACAAAATCTTGATCCATATCATGCTACCATTTTTCCCTTTGAAGTCAAGAGGAATTAAATCTCAAAGATACACAAAGTAGGAAAATACCAGTATTCAAAGATCTGACAGAAACAACCAAGCTTCAGACAGCTTTGCCCAGAACATAAACCAGATAAACAATTCAAACCCAGACTCATTTCCCCATGACATGGTCTTCTATTTCATTTTTATGTTTATTTATATGTTGTTTGATTGACTGCATGAAATATTTGATTCAGATAAAGCCCTATCTTTTTTTCAAGTAAATGGTAGTTCGTATGTTAAATCCTACCTAAATGCTCTGCCACAGTGGCACATCTAGTAAGTGAAAATATATGTATAATTGAAAAATAATTTTAATTTCTACAGGGAAAAAAAAAGCTGTTTGATTCTCCCAAGGGTGTCAGTTTCACATAGATCATTTCAAGCAGGATCAATGCCTGAAATTCATTCAGAAAGCCAGAGTGCTTAGTTTTCTTGGGAGGAAATGGATTCTCTACTTAAGAAGGACAGATTTCCACTAGAAAGAAGAAAAAGAACACCCACACATCACTGGAAGCTTATACTGGGTGAAGTAACACTTTCCAATTCATTTGAATGAGGAAATGTCCCCTAGTCTTCTTGAGCCTGTATCTTCCTGTCCCCTCTTTCTGGGTTTGGCTGTAGCTGAAGTTAAACACTGATTTATACCAGTCCTTAAAAAAAAAAAAAAAAAAAAAAAAAAGAAAAGAAAGAAAAATTAATGATTCTTTCCATAAATCCTGTAACTACAAGGGCTGGTGGTTTCATATGCATATTATGGCCACATTTAGTTAACTGCTCCCTTTCTCCAGCCAGATCCTTCATTGTGAAATTGTCCTCCAAGCTGGGAACATGTTGGTTAGTTACAGGCAGTGGAACAGGGAAGGTCAAAACCACCGTGTACAGTTAGAAGGCTAGAGTGCTTATAGGTGAAGCTCATGCATTTCCCACGTGCCCTTTACCATGACAAGCACTTCAGGTGCGTGAAACTGCTTCACCCTCTCGGCTGGCAGAAGGACAAGGCAATAACCTCCATTTTAGAGCTGAGGAACTGAGGCATAGAGTTTGCATTAAGTTGTTTGCCTATGTTGGTTTGTGTTTTGATGCCTTATCTCTTCAGATTCAGATCCCCTTTCAAGATGCCCTTAGAAGAATACCTCTGAAAGGGTAAATAGGTTGATAACAGCAGCTCCCTTAGGACAGGGGAGCAGGGAACTAGGAGAACTAGGGTGTGTGAGAATAGAAGAGAAAAGGAGACATATTTCTCCCTTTATGCCCTTTGGCACATTAAAAAAAAAATTTAACCTTGCACAGTTGATCTTCACTATTCATGAATTCCCTATTTGTAGATTTGCCTACTGGCTCAAATTCATTTGCAACACCAACATCAATACACACGTGCTTTACTGGTCACTTGCAGTAGTCCAGTGGGTGGTGCAAATTTTGGTGGACCCAACAAGCCCCTTCCCAGCTGACACTCTGCCTTCTGTTTCAGCTCTCATATGAAGGGATGGGCCAAGGGCGGAGGTGGTAGGGGACAGGGCAGTGCAAGAAGGTCAGGCTCTGAGACAGTTGGATGGGGTGTGAATCCCAACTCTAGTACCTGTTAGTGGGATGGCCTCAGGCAAGACACTTACCACTTCTAAACCTTATTTTCTCTTTTGTACAATAAAGAAAATAAAATCTCCTGGGATGAGTTGTTTACATAATTTAAAATTATAATTATAATCTATGTGAGCTAGGTATGTGTATATATACATATTTCCCCTAGCTCAATGGTCCTATATTCAGTAATTCAATGCTCATGGTGACTTGATTGAATATAACTATCCTAACAAGGAGAATCAACTACCTATGTGTTTTTACTACAATGTGTGAGAGTATGTGTATTATACATTTCATCTTTATGATTATGTGAGCACAGAGGTTGGAAGGAGCATAAAAGAGGGTATATACACTTAAGTGTTAAGAATGAAATCTAGAACACAGTCTAGGTTCACAAACCCAAATTTTACACAAGGACTCATATTGAGTAAGAAAGTGAGAAGAAGTCCTAACTTACCAAGTGGACAAGGCAATGGTCAAGATATAAACATAAAAGCAATCCCATCCTTTGGGTATTCTAGAAATTAATACTCAGAAAGGATTCAGAGAGATCTAAAGACTGGGAGAGGTACCCAATGGGCCCTGAAAGGCAAGACACAGATATTCTTAGCTGAGGTATCTTTCAAGAGAAAGTCTATTTGCAGCTGCTGAAGCCATGAGTCTATCCCAGAAGTAGAACCAGCAATTGGTCGCAGGGGTCCAAATGTCAGTGAATGGAGAGTTGTAGAAGGCCCACAGTACAGTTATTAGAACACGACCATAGAAAAGCTGGGAATTTAGCAATCTAAGATGAAGGAGTCATACTACACCAGGGGCCCTTTTCTATACAGGAATTTTTCTGGGGATAGAGTCAGTATCTGAAATCACGTTCTGAAAGGGTTCCATGACCCCTCAAAAAAAGGGTTAACAACTTTGCCTATAAAATACACCAGTATTTTGTCTTTTTTTACTTCCATTACCAGTCTTATAGTTTTCTTTTTGAGACACCGTTTTAGGAAAACCCCAGCCAACCTCTAACTGAAATAGATAATGGATCCAGCAGCTGTGCTCTGAAATCCATTGTCCCATATGTGCCAAGGTCATGTTTCCCATGGGCTGCTTTGAGTGGGGCAAAGATGCTGAGGCAGGCCCGCTCCTGGGAGACAGGGAACTTCTCTAATGGTGACTGGTGGTAGATCTTACCCCATGGCTTTTCAGAACCTTCCTTTGACTGCACGGTTTCTCCACCTCCTCTCCCTCTCCTTTTCTCTGTATTCCAATTGCATCCCAGCCTCCTGACCTCACCTGGTTCCCTCCCCATGTCTCTCCCAACGCAGCTCCCTAATATAAATCCTAGCATGCTTAATCCCTGGCATCTGCTTCTCAAACAGGACTGACAAAGAGAGCAAATTTCAAATGTTTTATGAAAGTTACTAAGTTACCAGCAAAAAAAAAAATGGGAGGCTGCAGTGTGTGCTCTTCAGTCAGCCAGACTGGCTCAATGCCCACATGACTCATTTTCATTCCAAGACAGAAAGCCACCAACGTTTTGATTCAAGTCTTGGACAAATTACAGGTTACTGTATGTTTCAGAGTATATGCTTAATTAAAAACCTTTAAAGATCACATGTAAATGAATGCTAAATCCACAAATGCCATGAATTATTCTACTAAGAATCTATAAAATACTCTGGATACCTCAAAACTATGAATTGGTTTAAAATGTCTACGTACCCCTCCTTCACCCAGATGCCTCTCCCTGTGTTTTCCACCTGGTGGATTTCCACTTATTCTTTAAAAGGCAACTTAAAGTCTACCTAATCTAGGAAACCCTCCTTGATTTCCTTTGGCCAAATTACCTCCCTGAACTCTGTGCTTCTTTAAGGATTTGTACCTGATTCTATTGAAATACCTAAAAATTAATATTTTTCTGGTGCCTATAATTAATGACTAATAGTGCCTCAAACAATTGGGAGATTATTATCATTACCTCAGAGAACAAGAATCCTGGAAAAATTCAGTGGTATGGCTGGTTTTCCACAGTGTCATCAGGAATGTATCCCATTTCTATCTGTCCACCTGATCATGCCCGATATTGATGCTCCAGCCTAACCACACTCAGAGGCAGGAAGATAAAGAGACACATTCTACGCCGTTGTCCCTCATTTTTGATGGCTGAGGGAACCCTTTCCAGGTGGTCCCCTGAAGATTCTAGCACTCGTCTCATTGGCCATAATGCAGTAACATGGCCATTCCAACCCATCATGGCAGACAGGAATGGGATTACATGATTAGCTTAAACCAATAATGATTCATCTTTTGAATGGAGCCCACCTTCTCTGAAGATGTCGCTGCCTCATACCCTAATTTTCTTTTTTTTTTTTTTTGCTTTTTTTTCTTTCTTTCTGTTTTGTTTGTTTGTTTGTTTGTTTGTTTTACATCAAGGACCTGTTAGCCAGAGAGATGGAAGGGGTGGCTTCTGAGTGGAAAACCAACAGGCTCTAGCTCACGCCTAACTCAGAGGTTCTGGCTTTACTGCCTCTCGCTGCCTTCACTCAGAGGGGAGGAATCCTGTCTTGTTCTTTGCATCACCCAAAATTGGCCATTAGTAGCACTCAATAAGTGAACATGTGAAACATTCATTTTTTTTTTGTTGAAAATAAAGGAGATGCATGTAAAAAAAAAAAAACTAAAGCAATGCTAAAAAAAAAAAAGTATAATTACAAAGTGAAATGTTAGATAAACCCTCCAACAGCTCTCCTGAAAGATTAATTAGAATGCCATTGCAGTTGTAGAGAGCCAATAACTGAGGCTAAATAGGATATATAACTCAGCTGAAATGACAACATGAACATTCTGACTCCATAGTCCATAGTCAGAATCCCAGACCCCTCAGCTCTCTACCTGACCTTCCAAATATGGTTTTGGTGTCTCACTCAGGGACACTACAACTATTTAAATAGTGGCCACCAAATACACATTATGCTGAGAGGTACTTACACTAGACAAAGGGAACACTAATGAGGTTTTACAGGAGGCCACAGACAATCACAACCCAAAATGGGGGGTTTGATTTTACATATGATCTATCAAAAACCTCTTGCAGTTCTTGGACTTCAGAGGTTATGAATGGACATTGAATCTTTCTGTGTCAGGTCCCTGCAGCAATTCTGGTTACACCCAACTGGTAGTTCTCTTTGCAATTCCATGCTTATGTCACAAAAATGGTAAGTCTTATGAAGTGAGGGGTAGTAGGGGTAGGAAAGGGATACATAAGGACAGCCAACTTTCTAGCTTAAGCAACTAAGCGGATGGGAAACAGGAACAAATCTGGAGAAAATCCTCTGCCTAGAACACTCTCGAACCAATGACTGTCTCACTTACCTTGCACAAGTCTGGGCTCCAAGCCACGTCTTCAGAAAAATCTTCCCTGACTTCACCTAAAAGGTGAACACCATGATCCCCCTGTCTCCTCACCTTGCTTTATTCTTCTTCAACACATTCATACCTTCCTGACATTTCACTATGTTTTTTAATCGGCTTCCACCACACGAATGCAAGTTTCACGAAGCGAGGAACCGTATCTGTCTTGTTCACTGCTGAATCTCCAGAGACTGGTATATCTGGCACTTTCGGCACAAACTGGATGACAAGTTCAGTCGGGACGTGTCGAATTTCAGTTTTCTGTAGGACCTACTGCAGGACTTACTGAGTAGTTCAGTAAGAAAAGAAAGTCGGAATCTGATGCTCAGAAGGAAAACCCGGACTTTACGCAGTGGTACTAGAGTCACCAGCACAGCTGGGATGAGCAGGTCATGAGTGGTGTCCCTCAAGGGAAGAGATGTGGGAGAAAAGAAAGCCAAGGATGGATTCCTGGGACCAGCTGCATTTGAGGAAGAAGAGTAGGAGAGGGAAGAGCATCTAGAACAGTTCAAAGAGAACCAGGAGGCAGTGACACCATACAAATCAGAGAGGAAACAGTTTCAAGAAGTCTGATTAACAGGGTCAAAAATCCAGAAGAGGGGCGCTTGGGTGACTCAGTCGGTTGAGTGTCCAACTCTTGATTTCTGCTCAGGTCATGATATCACAGTTCATGGGATCGAGCCCCACGTCAGGACTCTGCACTGACCTTGGAGCACGTGCTTGAGATTCTCGCTCTCTCTCAAAATAAAAAAATAAGCATTTAAAAAAAATACAGAAGACCAAGAGGGCAAGGACAGAAAATGTTCTGTTTCTATAATCTCTTTTTCTCTCTCCCTCTCTCTGTAATCTTATTAAAAAGACAAGATTGGAGAAGCAAGGCATTTTTCTGTTGATCTTTAACCATAATTCCACAGAACTAACAATTTCTTTACTATGAAATTTGTTCTACTTCTTCTCATTAAAGTTTCCAGGCTATTTATGACCGCATTTCACAAATACATATCCATCCATAAATGGTAACACGCACTCCCACAGGTGGTAGCAGCAGCCTAAAACAATTAATCCTAATCAATCTATTTTCAAAGTCAAGAGCCATTTTAGTTCCAGGTCGGTGCTCCCAGGATCCCATGTGAAAAATTCTGGAGAAAAAAACCTGGATAACTTTCCTGACTCCATAAGCCTCACAAGGACCGCATTCAGAGCATCTGATTCATAACTCCCAGAGGATCAGACCAATCCAACACTTGCCCTTGTAAAAGCCAAAACTCTTTCCTCAGGATGCAGCAGGCTATCACATGACCTCAGCTGACCTGCAGGACACAGATGGGTGGGATATTAAAATGTAATACAAAGTTCACCAAGCCCGAGGGACACTGGGGAAAAACCAAACTTGCTCTAAAGCACACAGACCCACCCATGAGGGGTGCAGATAGGGAGTGAGGAAATGGGGCAGCACCAGAGCAGCTGAAAGCTGAACCTTCTGTCCAGCAGAGGCCTTCCCCAAGATTGTGGTTAAGACTGAGCCGGTGACCAGGAGAAAGAAGAGAAGGGAAAGGTACTGTCCTTTTGGCCTGTTACTTGCCTTTTGGTTCACAGCGGCTCTCAGCCTTGCTGCACATTAGGACCACGTGGAGAGCTGTTAAAACTTACCCAGCAACAGGACCCAAATATCATTAGGTGTCTGAGCTCCCCAGGTGACACCAATGTGCAACCAAATTTAGAACTTTAATGCAACTGTCTGGCCTAGAGGCATGGCGACAAGGACATCTGCCAGACTCTGTTATCACAGACTCCCCAGAGAAGGCCAACGGCCATTGCAGAGTAAGGGAAAACTCCTGACCTTGCCATAAGTAGTACAAGCAGCAGCAGTTTCACCTTCTGCACGACCTCCACATCAGCCAAACAGGGAATCAGCCACTTCAGCTGAGAGATGCTGCTTCAGGCAAAGGGAGGTTTTCCTCAGAGTCACCCAAACGGAACACAGTCTCTGATCCATTCCAAAGAGAGATTGTGGGTTGTCGAGAATGTAGTCATCATTCTATAAAGACTTACCATAGAAAGTGTGTTCCTCTACCAGCAGGACGGGCATCTTTGGAAAGCTTAGTGACAATTCAGAGTCTCAGACCCTACCCCAGACCTGCCCCAAACTCTAAATATTGGCAGATGGCAAAGAATGTATTGAAGTCTTACTTATAAACTGACAAAAATCTTTGAGAAACACTTGAGGGGAAGAGCGAAAAAAAAAATGTCCAAGAGGAAAAAAGTAATAGAGTCTTGGTTCATTTGAAATTGATTTTTGTTGTTATTTGCTTTGGCTTTGCTTTATTCTGCTTTATGATTACACTAAGAAGTGGCTAAATTTGGTAAGGATTTCTTTAAAATTAAGGAATCAAAACTGAGGGAGCAACCAAAACCTTAAGAACAAAAAATTAAGGATTTCTGTGAATCAGGAACCATAGGCTATTAGACCAATAATCAGTTCACTGGGTCTAAATGATTTTCCCCAGGTCTCCATCTTCTCAGGTTCAAAATGATACGTTCAAATTGAACCATAATCACCATCCCCTCTTGCTCAAAATAGTACAATTTGAAGATCTTGAAATCAAATGTCCCAGCACAATGGAAATACTTTCTAGTCACACACAGGCTTCAGGATAATTTCACCACTAGGTGGCAATGTTGACCCAAAAATGCTAAAACCAATGTCAACCTCTTTCCAGTTTTTTCAAGGCTGATTTAAATTTGTCTTTCAAAGGTCAGGACATCTGAAAGGGTTAGATATTGTACTACTACGAAGTGAAGACCAAGAACTGAAACATGTGGACTTAGAAAATCATCAGTACAAAGACAGTTGGAAGTGAAAGAAAAGGGGCTGCATGGAGTCACAGAGACTGAAACAGCAGGCCAGGGCCAGGAATTTCCTGAGTAGACGTGTAAGGGAATTCAACTGAGTCAGGACAACCAAAGGATTCCCCATCCTGGTAAGGCCCCCCATGGAGACTGTTGGCCCTATAGAACTGAATGCTCATATATCACTCTCACCTAGTACCTTTAGAGGGACTAAGTGAAACACATAGCATTTGCTCCCCCTGCAGGCAAGCAAATCATGTGTGAGAATTTTTCTGACATGTCCTATACCCAAGTCCTGTCTATTATCTTCAATATCTGGCCTGTTCTGTGGAATCCTGACTTTGCTGTGCTCTAGGACTTAGGACATTGATTCTGCTCCTAGGAATTCATGCTCCTGACCTCATAGCCTCAACCTGATGCTATCTCCTAGACCTTAGAAATAAACTTGACCCTAACTGAGATGATATGCACCCTCTCCACATCCCACTCCTTCCAAATCTTGCCTCACGTTAAAACTCCACACACAATGTTTTGAGCAAAGAATCATTGACTGTTGGAACCAGAAGTAATTTAGAGGTGTCATTACATCAATCCTTCTTTTTATTTTTCAAGAGAAAGGAAGGGGAGAGGAAGAACAGTAATATTTAATATTTAATAAATTTCAAGCAGAAATAGATCAATTTCTCCTATCAAAAATCTTGACGTGGGGAGCTCTATGAGTAGGAGATTCAGTGACTCAGCAATACTGTGAGAGGCTGGGTTCCCTTCACTTTCTCTCCTCTGCTATCCCCATTGTGTTGGTTAAGGCATCTGTGTGGTACCAGGAAAGTTTTCTCAGCCCCTAATACTGCATTGTCACACAACAAAATCCTAAAGCCTAGGTTTCCCCCTGTGCATCCGTTACTAAATACGAAGAAAACCTTCACAGAAACCCATCAGCAGATTTGCCTTCACAATTTATTAGTCAGTACTGGTTCACCTGCCTAATCCTCTATGAGTCACTGTTGAGGGAATAGAACCACCATAATTGGCTTTGACAAATCAGAATCTGACTCACATGGAGGAGGAGACATGGGCACTGAAGAAAAAAAAAAGGGAATACTGCCAACATTAAAGAAATGGAAAATGCATATTGGGCTTTGGGCAGGGATATCCAGGCAGCTCAGAGCCAAGAACATTCCTTTCACATAGGAAGCTGATAACCCCTGCTACTTTTCACATCAACTTCGCAGCATCAGCATACTTTGCTCAGGTGTGTGTATCCGTGTTCACTTGTCAAGCTACTGTGAGCAGCCATGTCTCACAATGAACCAAACAAGGGTGGGGCACCAAAGGTAGAATCCTAGCTTCTCTGTTGATTCATTTAGGAAGATTGAGCATTAGAGTATGACCACTTATAAAATTTACATTCCATCATTCTATAATTATAAAAGTTCTTTTTGGGTGTTTTTGGTTTTGTTTTTTTTTTAGCTGAGCTGAGCTGAGAAGTGCCAAGACTGAATAGAAGCCCTGCTAGAACTTTCTTTAAGTAAGTGTTTCTCATCCTTGGATGCTCATCAAAGTATCTGAAGGGCTGGTTCAAACATAGATTGCTGGGCTTCAACTCCTGAAGTTTCTAATGTTGTAGGACTGGGATGGGGCCCAAGTATTTGCATTTCTAACAAGGTCCAAGAGACCCTGATGCTGATCCAGGGACCATACTTTAAAGACCATAGCTCTACGCAAGTCTGACATACTCTGAAAGTGTTCACGGAGCCTAGAATTGCTATAGTCTTTCTACCATTTCTGTGGTGGAAATTTTCTAAGCCTCAAAGGCCACCATAAGGACTAGCTTGCTCACACAAAGTTAATTTAATTTATTTGTATTTCAAAGGTATTCCATCTATATCTGGTGGATCCTAAACTTTGGGTACTCTTCTAACTAAGACTCTCCCCCTGCCCCCCACACACACAGGCTTTGGATGCTCAGGTATTCACTTATTAATTAAAGAAAATGTTTTCTGAATGTTCCTGTATGTTGCACACTGTGCTGGGATTTTGCAGAGGAAATTAACATACATGTAGGCCTTTCCCAAAAGGCTTGCTATGACATCAGAGAAGACAACCATATTCA
The DNA here is from genome assembly GCF_027475565.1 of Acinonyx jubatus. Lineage (NCBI taxonomy): Eukaryota > Metazoa > Chordata > Mammalia > Carnivora > Felidae > Acinonyx > Acinonyx jubatus. The sequence continues at coordinate 57,931,704 of NC_069383.1, read as the reverse complement.
CACATGTAGTTACAAAAGTAACCACAATGCAAGCCTGTGATGAAAGCCATAAAGGGGGTACAAAGTGAGACAGAATTTGGGAGATGGAACAATGTTTTCAGCTCAAGACATATGAGAAGTTTTCAAAAAAAGATGTGATAGCTAGGCTGTACCTTTAAAGAATGGGTTGAAATGGGACACAGTGGATGAGGCAAAGGCTGTTTCAAAGTGTAAACATGAATCAAACAAGAAAAAAAGCATCAAGTGTACAAGAAAAATAAACAGCTCAGTATTACTGGGGTGAAGATGCCTGAAGATAAATTATATAGGAAAGTACTGGAAAGGCTTCCAATACCAGGGTAAGGGAGTGACTGAAAATTTTAAGGCAGGGAATTGAGATACAAAGGAATACTACCTGGGCAGTGGTATGGGAAGGAGGCATTGTATGGGGAAAGGACTTGGAGCTAGTTGCAAACTAGATAGTTTTCAGAAGTAATCAAAATATAAGATTAAATCAAAAGTTCAACTGAGAATTCCCTTGGGACAGTTAAGAAGTCATTGAATGCACCATGTCTCCTTTTAGATGAAAAACATTAATGCAAAAAGATCTATAAGTAATCCATACAAGCAAACAAAACTTAGACTGCAATTTCTCTCTCTCTCTCTCTCTCTCTCTCTCTCTCTCTCTCTCTCTCATGCACACACATACACACACAAAAAAAGGCATTTAATTATGGCATGATAACATAAAAAAACAACATATCAGTAGTTAAAACCTCATTGTATTTTAAAGTAAATCACACATTTAATGTATGTTTTAATTTAAATTCAAGTTAGCTAACATATCGTGTAGCACTGGTTTCAGGAGTAGAATTTAATGATCCATTACTTACATATGACACCCAGTGCTCATCCCAGCAAGTACCCTCCTTAGTACCCATCACCCACTTAGCCCATTCCCCCACCCACCTCTCTTCCAGCAACGCTCAGTTAGTTCTCTATATTTAACAGTCTCTTATGGTTTGCCTCTCTCTCTGGTTATTTTTCTTTCCCTTCCCCTATGTTCATCTGTTTTGTTTCTTAAATTTCACATGTGAGTGAAACTCTATATTTGTTTTTCTCTGACTGACTTATTTCACCTAGCATAAAACACTCTGGTTCCATCCATGTTGTTGCAAATAGCAAGATTTCATCCTTTTTTTATTGCTGAGTAATATTCGTGTGTGTGTGTGCATCTGTGTGTGCATGTACACACACACCTTCTTATATATATAAGGATCCATATACCACATCTTCTTTACCCATTGATCAGTCAATGGACATTTAGGCTCTTTCTATAATTTGCCTATTGTTGATAACAGTGCTATAAACATTGGGGTGCCCCTTCAAATTAGCATTTTTGTATCCTTTGGATAAATAACTAGTATTTATTAGACAACAATAACTGCCTATTGTTGATAGCAGTGCTATAAACATTGAAGGTGCCCCTTCAAATTAGCATTTTTGTATCCTTTGGATAAATAACTAGTAGCATAATTGCTGGGTCCTATGATAGTTCTATTTTTAACTTTTTGAGGAAACTCCAAACTGTGTTCCAGAGTGGCTACACCACTTTGCATTCCCACCAACAATGCAAAAGTGTTCCCCTTTCTCCGCATCCTCACTAAACTCTGTTGTTTCCTGATTTGTTAATTTTAGCCATTCTTACAGGTGTGAGGTGGCATCTTACTGTGGTTTTGCATTTCCTTGATGATGAGTGATTTTGGGCATCTTTTCATGTGTCTGTTAGCCATCTAGATGTCGTCTTTGGAAAAGGTCTACTCACGTCCTCTGCCCATGTCTTCACCGGATTATTTGGGTTTTGGGTGTTTGATAAGTTCTTTATAGATTTTTGGATACTAACCCTTTATTTGATATGTCATTTGCAAACATCTTGTCCCTTTCTGTCAGCTGCCTTTTAGTTTTATTGATTGTTTCCTTCGCTGTGCAGAAGCTTTTTATCTTGATGAGGTCCCAATAGTTCATTTTTGCTTTTGTTTTCCTTGCCTCTGGAGACATGTCTAGTAAGAAGTTGCTGTAGCCAAGGTCAAAGAGGTTGCTGCCTGTGTTCTCCTCTAGGATTTTAATGGTTTTCTGTCTTACATTTAGGTCTTTCATCCATTTTAAATTTATTTTTGTGTGTGGTGTAAGAAAGTGGTCCAGGTTCATTCTTCTACATGTCACTGTCCAGTTTTGCCAACACCATTTGTTAAAAGAGACTGTCTTTTTTCCTTTGGATATTCTTTCCTGCTTTGTCAAAGATTAGTTGGCGAATTTATGGGTCTATTTCTAGGTTCTCTGTTGTGTTCTATTGATCTATGTGTCTGTTTTTGTGCCAGCACCATACTGTCTTGATAATTACAGCTTTGTAATGCAGCTTGAAGTCTGGAATTCTGATGCCTCCAGCTCTGGTTTTCTTTTCAACATTACTATGGCCCTTCAGGGTCTTTTCTAGTTGCATACAAATTTTAGAATTGTTTGCTGTAGTTCTATGAAAAACACTTGTGTTATTTTGATAGGGATTGCACTGAATGTGTAGATTGCTTTGGGTAGTACAGACATTTCAACACTATTTGTTCTTCCAATTCATAAGCATGAAATGTTTCTCCATTTCTGTCTTCTTCAATTTCTTTCACAACCATTCTATAGTTTTCAGCATAGAGGTCTTTTAACTCTTTGGTTCAGTTTATTCCTAGATATCTTATGTTTTGTTTTATTTTGTTTTGTTTTGTTTTGCTGGTGCAACTGTAAATGGGATTGATTCCTTCACATCTCTTTCTGCTGCTTCATTATTGGTGTATAGAAATGCAACAGATTTCTGTACATTGATTTTACATCCTTCCAGTTTGCTGAATTCATGTATCAGTTCTAGCAATGTTTGGGGGGAGTCTTATGGGTTTTCTACACAGAGTATCATGTTGTCTACAAAGAGGGAAAGTTTGACTTCTTCCTTGCCAATTTGGATGTGTTTTATTTCTTTTTGTTGGTAGATTGCTGAGGCTAAAACTTCCAGTACTATGTTGAACAACAGTGGTGAGAGTGGACATCTCTGTCATGTTCCTGACCTTAGGGGAAAAGGTGTCGGTTTTCCCCCATTAAGGATGATATTAGTTGTAAGTCTTTTATTTATGACCTTGATGATGTTGAGGTATGTTCCTTCTAGTGCTACTTTCTTGAGGGTTTGTATTAAGAAAGAATGCTATATTTTGTCAAATCCTTCTTCTGCATCTATTCAAAGGAACATATAGTTCTCATCCTTTCTTTTACTAATGTGGTGTATTATGTTGATTGATTTGTGGATATTGAACCACCCCTGCAGCCCAGGAATACATCCCACTTGATTGTGCTGAATAATTATTTTAATTATTTAATCACTTTGTTGGATTTCTTTTGTTAGTATCTTGTTGAGAATTTTTTAATGCATTTTTTAAGCATAGTCAAATAAATTTGTTGTGTGTTTCTTATGGTGACATCACCATGAACCAGAAATTTCTTTCTGTAAATAGCAGCTATATGCCTATGGGTTTCCAACTAAAACACCCCAGAACTTTTATAGTATTTCCCCAGGTATCTCTGATAGAATGTAGAATAAGTTTAGGTGACAAGGATTAACTATATTTTTATTTCAGTAGTTAAATATTTATTTTAACATATAAGGAAAAAATATAACTAGGCCACCAGGTCCATTAATTCACAGATTTTCAAAAATATGTATAATATCGAAAGATGAGCCAACCTAAAGAAGATATGACATATATAATGGTATTATAGTAATATTCGATGCCAGTTGTTCAAGACCTCTGTTTATCAGAACTTTGACACCTCTGGGAGTATCAGATGTGCCCTAAAGCAAGACTTGGAAGTCATTTTATCTCATGTCAAAATGCAGAGCTCTGAAAACAGGGATTCCAGTTAAGGGCTGTGGAGGGGAAATGGCTTTAAAGTTCTTTTAGTAGTTTCTTTTTGAGCTTGCTTTGATAGAAAAAAATACAAAGATACCTTGGCCTGTAAACATGTCCTGAGTCCCTTGAGGCTGCTTTTATTTCTGGCAACTTCCCTAACCAGGTTACTCTCAGAGTAACAAACAAACCAATCAATATAAGAGATAATGAAAAAAAATGAAAATTATCATTGTCAGAAACAAGTGCTGCTGCATAATACCAACAGTCCATGGTGTTGCCCCAAAATTTTTCAAAATGCAAACCCTTCGTTGGTCCTCTTTTGACAACACCCTATGTATTAGTCAGCTAATGAAATACTGCAGACTGGGTGGGTTATACAACAGAATTTTTTTCCCCACAGTTCTGGACCCTAGAAGTCTGAGATCAGGGTGCCAGCCTGGTGGGTTCTAGTGAGAGCTGTCTTCCTAGCTTGCAGACAGCCATCTTCTCACTATGTCCTCAAATGGCCTTCCCTTGGTGCGTGCATATGGATCAAGAGATCTCTCTCTCCTTCTTCTCATAAGGTCACCAATCCGACTGGATTAGGATCTACCTTTATGACCTCATTTGACCTCAGTTACATCTTTAAAGGCTTTATCTCCAACACAGTCACATGGAGGGCATTGAGATAGGACTCAACGTATGAATTTCATGGGGATACATTTCAGTCCAGAGCACTCAAGGTTATAGCCTTGCTTGACTTTCTCAAGGACTCTGCCTGCCTTTCACCACACAAACGATTATTCACTGCCTGCCCAAATGAGGCTGAGTACATTTTACAGTTTACCTTTTATTCACTTTGATAAAGTGAATTTAGGTGGAGAGAACTACTGTACTTGGAGCCACGGGTCTCTAACTACTCTCCAATGAGCTATAAATCAGCAGGGTTTCTCTGTGCTTTGCAGGTGTGAGCTGGCAGTGTTCCCCAACCCTCCTATGTCAGGGGCAGCTGCGGTACTCATGGACCACATTGACATTTCCCACTTCTATCTATGTCACAAACAAAGCACCCAAGCTCCGTGAATTTTTGTTGAAAATGGTGGTCATCACAGCCAGTTCTCAGATGTCCACACAACCCTGCCCCCATAAATCCAATAAACTGAAACTATTTTCCTGGTGAAGCAAGAAAAAGCCACATCTTCCAACTTTCCATTACTTTCATGCTTTGCTCAGGTTTGGCGCTGTCCTGGAGGCTTTATCTCTTCTTTAATATCTGAATACCTTCTTAATTCATTCTCCAGTCTTTTTCAAAAGGGGGATATTCTCTGCTAACTTCTAGGTAGTTCAGTACTAGCTGAAGGTTTAGGTGCTTAATGTATTCTTTGTATGCCTTACTAGATTTTAGAGTCAGATAGCTCTGCCCTTCATTTCTGTGACCTCAGGAAGAATATCAGAAAAGAAGTGGATTGCTTTTAGATCTACGTCACACAATACCCAACAAATAGTGACATAAGTAAAGATAATAAATTGTCTTACGTCCTCAGATTCTTTTGGTCTCTCCTGAGTGGTAGACTAAGGCCTAAGGACTAAGGCCAAAATCAAATCTGGCCTTAGATTCTCTTTTAATCACTCAAATAACATTATTTGAATGCTACTATATTCCAAGCAGTATTCTAGGACTTTCTGGAGCACATAATATACACCTAGGGCCTGCCTAGAAGGCCTTACATGACAGAGATGAGTAAACATGGAGACAAAGAACTTCAGAGAATGATTGTGATAAGAACCATAAAGGAAGTACAGAAAACATGTTGGGGAAATATAGGAGATGGAATAATCACTGTATTCAGGAGGACCAGAAAAGTATCCAAGGAAAGGAGTAATAATTGAGTTGAGCCCATAAGTCTGAGCAGGACTGAGACACAGTGGGGGTGGGAGGTAGAGTAAAGGCCACCCCAGACATGAGGTGACATGAGCCAATTAACATCACCAGAAAGGTGTTAGGGACTTTGGGATAAGCTCCTGAGCATCACAGGCATGTGAGTTGCCTGAAGACAAGCAGGCATTCTCAAGATAGGAAGAAAAAAGAAAAATGTGATCAAAATCTCCTCCAGAAGTTCCCATCACTCTCCTACTTGTCTTGTACCAAATACTGTGTCCTGGGACCACCACTGCCATAAGGAAGCCTGAGAAAGTGACTTCAGCTCTTCCGGATGAGAGAAAGAGATGGGTGTGATGAATTAGAAAAAAAAAAATGATGTCTGTCACAGCAAGATTATTACTTAAACTTCTCTGCTTTCCTCTCTTAAAATGGGACTAAAGGTGCTTCATGTACCTATTGTGAGGATTCAATGAAATCCAAACTACTTGGATGGGCCAATACCTGGTATAGAATAGGAACTCGGTATGCTCCTCTTCCCTCCTAGTCTGTGTTCCTCAGTCGCATCTAGTTTTTGAATCCTGTGAGTATGCAACAAATCTGACATTTACAATAATGACAGATTCATTGTCAGGAAAATTTACTTAGTTCTCACTCCTAAGGGAGTTTTTTCTTATTTTAAGATGTCGCTCAAGGCTTCCCTTTCCTTCCCTTCCCTTCCCTTCCCTTCCCTTCCCTTTCCTTCCCTCAGAAATTTTGTGTTGCAGGGCTCACTGCAGCATTGCCTGGTATCCCCAAACCAATATCACACCTGCCACCCTACCTCATCCACATGGGATTTGGATATTTACTTATGGAGACCTTAATTTATTCAGGAGAATTATGCCAGATAGTCTGAAAAGTAGAGGGGATGTAAGGGAAGGCTTGGAATTGAAGCTCTTGCATGTTAGAATGAAGTGTAAGATTTTGATGCTTTCATCTCAATATTAGAAAGGGGGCAACAGCTTTTCTGGTCTCTGCAGTATAGCTTAGTAAGGCTTCTTGTCCTGTCAAAGTACATGTCCATGCTTTGCCAGAAGGCAGTCAAGTTACTTATCTTCAAGGAACCAAATAGGACAAGTTAATTAAAATATCAGTAGTGAATACTGTATACTCAAGAAGACATGGCACCTTCTTTAAAGGCTCTAGACAATGAAGTTAACTGGGATCTTCATATGATTCTGGAGTCAAAGTAGACACCAAAGGACAGAGTGAAGTTCCCACTACCTTACAGAATAGGAATATAGGTTACATTTGATTTAAACAAATAAAGGAAGCATGGCATTTTTTTGAGAGAGAGAGAGAGAATGTGTATGTGCGAGCAGGGCAGAGGGAGGGAAGGAGGGAGGGAGGGGGAGGGGGAGAGAGAGAGAGAGAGAGAGAGAGAGAGAGAGAACATGGGGCTCAATCCCAAGACCCTGGGATCACGACCTGAGCTGAAATCAAGACTCTGACACTCACTCACGTGCCACCCTGGTGTCCCAAACTAAGCATGGCATTTCTTTTCTTTTCTTAATTTTTTAATGTTTATTTATTTTTGAGAGAGAGAAAGAGAGAGCATGAGTGGGGAGGGGCAGAGAGTGACAGAATCCAAAGAAGGATCTAGGCTCTAAGCTGTCAGCACAGAGCTCAATGTAGGGCCTGAACCCATGAACTGTGAGATCATTACCTGAGCTGAAGTCAGACACTTAACCAACTGAGGTACCCAGGTGCCCCGAAGCATGCCATTTCTTACACTTTGTATTATAGAGTGAAATTTACATCCCCTCCATTTTATCCATAAGACAATGCTATGATGATCCTTCAGCCTGTTAGTGCCTAATAAATACATAAAGATGAACTAATACTTGGGACAGCCAAATGCCAAAGTCATCATTAAAGGGGAAAACATCCAACAAAACTGAGTCCATATGGAAAAGAGTTATTGTTGACATTGGTTTAAGGATGGTCAAGGGCATCGGTACTTGAATTAAAATATAATTGGCCCATACTCTTTACTCATTATGTAGTAGTATTTACATGTATGACAAAGCTTCCGTCTATCATAATTCAAGAAGATAAGTCCTTTTTTAATGAAAGTATAATTGACATACGTTATATTAATTTCAGGTGTACAACATAATGATTTGATATTTGTATATATTGAGAAACGATCACTACAATAAGTCTAGTTGACATCTGTCTTTATACACAGTTACAGAATTACTTTTTCTTGTGGCAAGTGTCTTTAAAATCTACTCTCTCAGCACATTTAAAATATGCAATACAGTATTACTAACTATAGTCACCATGCTCAACATTACATCCCTATGACTTATTTATTTTATAACTGGAAGTACATTTCAATTCCTTTCATCCATTTCTCACCCCTTACCACCTCGGGCAACCACCAATATGTTCTCAGTAACTATGAGCTTATTTTTTTGTTTTTGTTTTATTAGATTCTACATATAAGTGAGATCATATGGCATTTGTTTTTCTCTGTCTGACTTAATTCACTTAGCATAATGACCTCAATTTCTATTCATGTTGTCACAAATGGCAGGATTACATTCTTATTCATGGCTAATATTCCATTATATGTCTATATAAATATATAGATATAGATACATAGATATCACATATTCTTTTCCATTCAACTGCTATTGGATCCTTGGGCTGTTTCCTTATCTCGACTATTGTAAATAATGCTGCAATAAGCATGAGGGTGCATATATGTTTTAGAATTTCTGTTTGCATTTTCTTTGGATACTTCTATTTTTAATTTTTTGAGGAACCTCCCTACTGTTTTCCTTAGTGGTTGCATCAATTTACATTCCCAGAAAGAGTGCACAAGTGTTCTCTTTTTTTTTTTCACATCCTTGACAACACTTGTAATTTCTTATCTTTTTGATAAATAGCCATTCTACTACTGTGAGGTGATATCTCATGGTTTTTATGTGAATTTCTCTGATTATTTGTGATGCCAAACATCTTTTCATGTTGGCCATGTGTATGTCTTCTTTGTAAAACGTCTATTCAGATCATCTGTCCATTTTTTATTTGGATTAGAGGGCTTTTGCTATTGAGTTATATGAGTTCTGTATATATTTTGGATATTAACCCCTTATCAGATATGATTTCCAAATTTTTTCTCCCATTCAGTAGGTTCCCTTTTCATTTTGTTGATGGTTTCTTTTGCTTGTACAGTAGCTTTTTCGTTTGATGTAGTCCCAACTTGTTTATTTTTGCTTGTGTTCCCTTTGCTTTTGGTACCAGATTTCAAACATTATTACAAAGACAAATGTCAAGGAGCTTACTGCCTATGTTTTCATCTAGGGGTTTTATGGTTTCAGGTCTTACATTTAAATCTTCCATTTTGAGTTTTTTGTGTATGGTGTAAGATAGTGGTCTCATTTCATTCTTTTGCTTGTGGCTGTCCAGTTTTCCCAACACCATTTACTGAAGAGACTGTTCTTTCCCCCATTGTATATTCTTGGCTCCTTTGTTGAAGATTAATTGACTGTGTATGTGGGTTAATTTCTGGACTCTATTCTGTCCATTGATCTATGGTATGCCAATACCACACTGTTCAGGTCAGTATAGCTTTGTAATGTAGTTCAAAATCAGGGAGCAGGATACTTGAGCTTTGTTCTTCCTCAAGAATGCTTTGGCTATTCAGGTCTTCTGTGATTTTATACAAATTTTAAGACTGTCCTATTTCTGTGAAAAAAATGCTGTTGGATATTTTTACAGAGATTGCACTGAATCTATAGATTGCTTCAGGTAGTATGGACATTCCAACAATATCAATTCTTCCAATCCATGAGCACAGAACATCTTCCTATTTACTTGTGTCTTCTTTAATTTTTTATCTATGTCTTACAGATTTTAGAGTACATATCTTTAAACTCCTTTGTTAAATTTATTCTTTGTTTTAAGTTTTATTTATTTATTTTTGAGAGACAGACAGAGAGAGTGAGCAGGGGAGGGGCAGAGAGAGAGGGAGAGAAAGAATCCCAAGCAGGCTCTGCACTGTCAGCATGGAGCCCGATGTGGGGCTCAAATTCACACATCATGAGATCATGACCTAAGCCAAAACCAAGAGTCAGACTCTTAACTGACTGAGCCACCCAGGTGCCCCTGTTAAATTTATTCTTAAGTATTTTATTATTTTTTATGCAATTGTACGTGGGATTGTTTTTTAAATTTTATTTATTTTAGAAAGAGAGAGAGAGAGAGAGAGAGCATGAGTGGGAGAGAGACAGAGGGAGAGAAAAGGGGGAGAGAGAGAGAGAGAGAGAGAGAGAGAGAGAGAGAGAGAATCTTAAGCAGGCTCATCATAGAGTCCAATGCAGGGCTCAATCCCACAACCCTGGGATTATAATCTGAGCCAAAATCAAGAATTGGACACTCAATCAACTGAGCCACCCAGGCACCCCAGGATTGTTTCCTTAACTTCTTTTTCTGGTAGTTTGTTATTAGTATATAAAAACACAAAAAAATGTGTATATATTGATTTTGTATTCTGCAACTATACTGAATTTGTTTATTAGTTCTAAGTTTTTTGGTGGAGTCTTTAGAGTTTTCTATATATAATGTGTGTCATCTGCAAATAGTGACACTTCTACTTCTTTAAAAATTGGGATGCTTTTTGGGGCGTCTGGGTGGCTCAGTTGGTTAAGCGGCCGACTTCAGCTCAGGTCATGATCTCGCGGTCCGTGAGTTCGAGCCCCACATCGGGCTCTGTGCTGACAGTTCAGAGCCTGGAGCCTGTTTCAGATTCTGTGTCTCCCTCTCTCTGACCCTCCCCCGTTTAGGCTCTGTCCTCTCTCTGTCTCAAAAATAAATAAACGTTAAAAAAAAATTAAAAAAAAATTGGGATGCTTTTTATTTCATTATCTTACCTAATTGCTCTGGCTAGTACTTCAAATACTATGTTGAATAAAAATGGTCAGAGTGAGCATTCTTGTCTTGCTCCTGATTTAAGAAAAAAAGCTTTAAGCTTTTCATTAAGTATGATGTTAGCTTTGGGCTCATCATATGTGACCTTTATTATGTTGAAGTATGTTCTCTCTATACCCTCTTTTGTTAAGAGTTTTTGCCATAGGGGTGCCTGGGTGGCTCAGTCGGTTGAGCATCCGACTTCGGCTCAGGTCATGATCTCATGGTTCATGAGTTTATAAGCACCGCATCGGGCTCTGTGCTGACAGCTTGGAGCCTGGAGTCTGCTTCAGATTCTGTGTCTCCCTCTGTCTCTGCCCCTCCCCTGCTTGCACTCTGTCTCTCTCTCAAAAATAAATAAACATTCAAAAAAATTTTTAAAACAGAGTTTTGTCATAAATAAATACTGAATTTTATCAAAAGCATTTTCAGCATCTGTTGAGAAGATCATGATTTTTATCCTTTATTTTGTTAATGTGGTGTATCATGTTGATTCATTTGCAGATGATGAACCATCCTTGGGTCCCTGGAAGAAATCCTTGATCATGGTGTGTGACCTTTTTACTACATTGTTGAATTTGGTTTGCTAATATTTTATTAAAGATTTTTGCATCTATGTCCATCAGGGTTATTGGCCTATAATTATCTTTTCTTGTGGTATCCTTGTCTGGCTCTCATACTAGTGTAATACTGGTAGAAGTATTTTTCCTTATTCTTCTTTAAATTCCTCAGTGATAGAATTCATCAGTGAAGCAATCTGGTCCTGGACTTTTGTTTGTTCAGAGATTTTTGACTACTGATTTAATCCCCTTACTAGTAACCAGTGTGTTCAGATTATCTATTTCTTCATGACTCAGTTTTGGAAGGGTGTGTGTTTCTAGGAATTTATCCATTTCTTCTAGGTTGTTCAATTTGTTGGCATATAATTGTTCACAGTAGGTCTGTTCACAGACCTTTATATTTCTGTGGTGGCAGTTGTAACATTTCTTTTTTCATTTCTGATTTTATTTATTTGAATCTTCTCTTTTTTTTCTTGGTGAGTGTAGCTAAAGGTCTGCCAATTTGGTTTATCTTTTCAAAGAACCAGCTCTTAGTTTTACTGATCTTTTCTATTGCTTTTTCAGTCTCTATTTTATTTAATTCTGCTATGATCTTTGTTATTTATTGCCTTTTTTCTATTAACTTTGAGCTTTTTTCATCTTTTTCTAGTTCCTTAAGGTGTAAATTTAGGTTATTTCTTTGAGATTTTTCTTGTTTCTTTGGATAAGCTTTTATTGCTATGAATTTCCCTCTTAGAACAGCTTTTGCTGTATCTCATAAGCTTTGGTATGTTGTATTTTCATTATTTGTTTCAAGGCATTTTTTTAATTTCTTTTTTGATTTCTTCATTGACCCTTCAGGTGTTCAGTAACATATTATTTAAATTCTGACATTTGTGAATTTTCCAGTTTTATTCTTTTAATTGATTTCTAGTTTCATACTATGGTGGTTAGAAAAGGCACTTGATGTGATTTCGATCTTCAAGAAGATAAGTCTTGATTCACTTGCTAGGACTATCATTGTCTGTTTTTTCTTAGTGAAATGATGATTACAGATTCAGATCCTGAAAATTTGGAACAATGGCTACACATAAAAAGCCTTCCCTCCTTTGAAGAAATATGTATGTCAGAATAAATCCTTTTTGCATTAAGAGGTTTAGGAATGTTTTAAGGTGATATCTGTTGGTATGTAATTCCAAGACCTTAACCTGTAATACTTACATTTTGGAAAACTCTATCTCCATTGAAAGACATTTCCCCCAGCTCCCACCCCTATCACCCCTGAGACTACTGTAAGTTTTTAGAGTTGATGAAAGCATTTGGAGGGTAAGAAAATAGCATAGGGAATGTGGTTTAGAAAGTCATTTCTAGAATTATTCTTGACACTAAAAACTACTGGCATGGTGGTTGTTCACAGTAGAATCTATCTGGTTTTTCTCATGCTGTGCACTCAGACACTGAGTCTAGAATGGGTATCCAGCATGTCAGACACTGTACTGTAATGACATTACTTCTCATTAAAGAAGCTATCCTTCCTAAGCAGTCCTCAAAAAAAGGCAACTATTTTTAGGTAGAAGGGGAACAATATCCTTCTTGTAATCTAAAAGCACTTCTCTCCTCTGGGTTGATGGAAGAAGTTACAATGAACAAAGGAAGGGCAGATCTCTCCCACTCCCTCCACAAATTCTAGCTACTACCCTTCATTACCTGCCCTTTAATCACACCTCCAAATATTCTCATTCCAGACCAATCCTGTATCTTAAGATCAGGAGAAAATTTGGCAGTCATCTTCTATCCAAAACAACAATAAAGCATACACACAAAGGACTTGATTGTACAAACTGCTCCCACACATATAACCACATTGATCCTCACAATAACCCTATACTACTGTTCTCAGTAATAGTGTCTATCACAAAATTCTTGTATGTCTATGTTCTTGTGAGCCAAGTCTCCCTTGCTATTTGGCATGTGACAAGTTCCACTTTGTTAGCGAACAGGATGTACTTGAGATCACCAGAGTGTATAATACCCCAAGGCTTGGGCCATTCCATTAACAAGCAGTAATTTATATAAAAGAAAAGAAGGGAGGGTTTGAAAGTCTTTGTTTTGCCATGTGTCATGAAAGTGTTTCCAAACCCATGTCTCAGAGGCCCAAATGAAAAAGGAAAGCATTTATAACAGAATACCATCATTGTAGATGTACTTGAGTACAAAGGAAGGAGGCAATCCCTTTTCCATGGGAAGAAGGAGTAAATAGACTGTATACCTGGAACTGGACTATGGATGACTTTCTCCATTTATGCCTCCCAAGATTAGTGGGTGAAGGTAAGATATTTGCTATTCCATTTGTGAAACAAGGAAGAGAATACTTAAAACAGAAAGCTAAGAAAACAGTAAGGGCAATGACTGATATTATTTAATGTTTTTGAGTATAAAAGGGACTTTGTTTAAAAAACAAAAAACAACCTTCTACCTGATATCTGTCTTTTGGAATTCCAAACCCTTTATTCATTTCTTATAAAAAGAACCTATTAATTAATTTAGGGCCTGGCAAGAAGAAAGTCACATTTGAGCTTAGCCTTAATTAGTTACATTATTTGGCAGATGAGAAAAATGAGGCTCAGAAACTCTAGAACTTTTTCTTTCTTTACATCCCTCTCTACATCAGGGCACACATAGAAATTGATCATTTTGGTACGGTTCTTTCTTTTGTCATTGACAAAGTATATTAAATTTCTTCATGATAATGCAAATTGACTGGATCCAATAGAATACTTTTACATCAAGTATTTCCAGGTAAATCTCTAATTTGCAAAAGGTGTGTGCGTTGTTAGAAGAATCAGTGGGCTTGAATCCTACTAAAATGGCCCATCAGCCAAAATGGGACAGAAGTATCATAAAAATGAAAAGAGTAAATTAGAGTCTGTGGTATGAACCAGTGCCCTCAGGAATCCTACCTAGAATGCCCACTCTAGTCCCATACCGCTCACTCCTGACCATCTACACATTGGACTGAGCTCTGTATATATTTAGCTATTTGGAACATAAACTACCCCCTCCCACAGGCCATGGGACACTTGTCCATGATGGGTACAATCCTGGGTGCTGCCAAAATCCTGGAGGCAGAGCCCCTATTGGCATTATACAGAATTTTTTGTCAGGGATAGACAAATGCTGATGCAGCTGCTGTGCTCACCTCCCGGCATACTGTAGACTCTGCCAGGTTTCTCTCTGAGGTGGCCTGAACTAGCCTGCTAACAGCTAGTTAGGCCCTGAGTGATCCCAAGAGTAGGAGAGCTCAGTAATTTGAAGCACCTCTTGCAACTCATCCAACACTGTGGTTGGGAGTCTCCATTCTAGGTGTTTCAAATACTAACAGGTCATTTCACAATCAGTGATTCTGATTTCTAATCTCATCTCTTTTCACTGCAACAACATGCCACAAAGCTACTGAGGGTAAAGGTTAAGATCAAAAGAGTGATAGTCTTAGAAGAACCAGTAACAGAAGAATTGGCAAGAAAGAAGAAAATCTGACCCTTCTTAGCAAACAGTGTGGCTCATAGCATCCATCACACTGACTTCAGAAGCAACACTGCATCTAGAGGTGTGGTCATCCAGCAGATGTCAATCAGATGGTCAAAACCTGGGGTAGGTTTCATCACTCTCAGGCCTTAGGGTAGAGAGAGGACATCAAGCAGATTATAATAGGTTGTCTGACAGCTAGGACTTCCCTTTCTACACCACTTCAATCTTCTCTGGGTGTCTACAGCCCCACATTTTGAAAGGTAGTGAAGGGTGGTTGGATAGACTAAGCAAAACCCTTGAAGAATAAACAGGAATCCTTCCTGTTAGGAGATACAAGGGAGATTTTCAGGCAGATGACAATGAGTGGCTTCACATGCTCCCTCACAAGGACAAACCCTCCCCTGAAGTCTGCTTGGATTCTACCATGCTCCCTTGTGCAGAGCTGAGCAATCTCTCAAAGCTGGTCCCTTTCTCCAAGAGTGGGTTGTGAAGATCCTTCCAGGTCCAGGAGGCCATCAAGGCCCCTCACCTAACTCCTCATCTATTCTATTTTCAAGTTTTTTGTGGTGGTTTGTGCTGTTTTTTTTTTGTTATTATTGTTATTATTCAAACATAATTCATATGCCATTAAAGTTCACCATTTTAAAGGGTACAATTTAGTGATTTTTTTATATATATTCACAAGGTTTTGCAACCATCTCCACCGTCTAGTTCTAGAATTTTTTATCGCCCTGAAATAAAGTCCTTATCCATTAGCAGTCACTTCCCCCATATTCTAGGGGGAAAAATTCACTTTCTGTCTTTATGGATTTACCTCTTACGGACATTTCATATAAATAGAATCATGCAATATGTGGCCCCTTTATGTCTGGCTTCTTTCATTTATGAGCATAATGTTTCCAAGTTTCACCCATATTGTAATACCAGTATCAGTGCTTTATTCCCTTCTATGTCTAAGTAACATTCCACTGTATGGTACACCACATTTTGTTTATTCATTTATCCATTAGTGGACATTCACGTTGGTTCCACATTTTGGCTAAGATAAATAATGTTGCTATGAACACTCATGTAACAGGTTTTTAGGTAAATATTCTCTGATTTGGCTTTTATTTGTTTACAAAATCTTTTTTTAACTACCCTCAGTAAGTTCTTTTAAAGAGAGAGGACTTGGGGCGCCTGGGTGGCTCAGTCGGTTGGGCGTCCGACTTTGGCTCAGGTCATGATCTCACAGTTCATGTGTTTGAGCCCCACATCAGGCTCTGTGCTGACAGCTCAGAGCCTGGAGCCTGTTTCAGATTCTGTATCTCCCTCTCTCTCTGCCCCTCCCCTATTCATGCTCTGTCTCTGTCTCAAGAATAAATAAACATTAAAAAAAATTAAAGAGAGAGGACTTTAGCTCTTATATTGTCTCTGGGATTATTTTGGTCCTGTTGTGTGTCAAGGCTGAGCACTGATTTCTTCTTAAGCATCTCTAGAAACCTAACCAAGGCAAAGGGATCCTTGGTACTATGGAGGCATGCACAAGAGAAGCATATTAATATATTTCAAAAGAGTGTTAGACCAGACTCAATAATGGTCACTCAAAGTGACACTTATTTCCATTAAGCTAACTTAATTCTCTATTAACCAGACACCAACTCCTAAGCTTTACATCCACTTCCTAAGAAAAATCTTAAAAAAAAAAGTATTTTTGATCTGCTCTACAAAGTCATATTACATAGCCCAGTACTGAGCCAAAAGTAACTTCAAAATAAGTAATTGTAAAATAAAAATGTTACTGAATAAGTGAATACATGTACATCTGATAGCTAGGACACAAATCATGGGGGGAAATTAAAAACTATTTAAGCAATATTTCTTTAGAAAAATGCCAAACACTGGAAATTTAAAAATTGCAAAATTTTATACTCTAAGTTAGGATTTCTTGGAATACAAAGTATTTAGGATGAAAGAATTTTGTTGTTTCCAAGATCAATTTTGCTAATAGTATTTTATTGTTCATAGGATTAACAACAAGCTGGTGATACAAACTGTAGGCCCTTTGCCTCCTGAACCGCCTCGTGCTTTCTGATGGAAGTGCCTGCACTCATGCTGGGCCTGATTCAGGAGTAATGAAACAAAACATGGAAGACAAAGAGAAAAGAAAAAGATAATGAGAAAAAAAGAAGGCAGCTAGTCCTGATATCAGGAGATGTTTAAATGTAACGGAAGCATTCAGTCTCAACTCGTTCTATATTTGACTTCAGCTGTAAATTATTTGGTGGCATTGTACAAATCACTTCGATTTCTATTGCCTCAGTTTCTCTGTATATAAATTTGAGCTAACATCACTCACCCTTAACAAGTTCAAATGGCATTGGAGGTAGAAAGTTGGAAAGGCTCAACCTGTGCCTATAAAGTGTATTTACAGCTCCCCAGAGCAAGGCAGGTTGGAGCTAAAAGTATCATTATTTTTGTAGTTAGAAAGTCAGAATCTATCCTCCATCATGTTTAAAGCCTTTGAAAGAGCTCTTTGTTTTTCTGCCTAAGCTTTGGCCCACAGGGGAAAATATTCTGTCTTTCAAAAGGTTTCTTTCATAAACAGGTCATTCTTTTTAAGTGGGTTTCACTGACTATGTTTATTAACATGTAGTAACACTTAAGGGAGGTTTCATTTGGTGCTGGAATAAAGCAGTGTGGGCAGCCTGCCACCCCTTAGCCTAAAAAGAAATATTGTCTAGAACAAGGCCCGAGGCACTGAGAGAGGCCAAAGCCATTGCAGGTTGCTGCTTGGGTCTTGCATCACTCAAACCAAGCAGTGCAAACAATGATGGGTGTCCCAGAGAGCCCTCATCCCAGACAAGGCCAGTAGATGAAGCCTTTCTTAGTCACTGAAATGATTTCACCAGAGAGAAATCTGTGTCAATAAAAGGGAGGATGAAGATATTCAAGTTGATAAACAGCACAAAATTTAATTCAACAAGTTGTCTTTACATGTTTTCTTTCTGTCCATGTGGTTGAATTCTCCCTCTGTTATGTAAGTTCAACATCTCCAATTTTGATATATGTCATGTTAAGGAGTCTGTTAACTCTCCTTGTTATTTTTGTCTGATCTCCCATCTCACTACTTGTCTTAATTTGGTCCTTTTTCTTCTCCCCACAAGGAACAGAAATCCTTTTGATGAAGGACATCTTTAAAGATTTCTGGATCTTAATAAATCTTACTGTAGGATCACCCATTAAATTCCATACAAAGAGGAGCACCTGGGTGGCTCAGTTAAGCAATCAACTCTTGATTTCAGTTCAGGTCATGATCTCACGGTTTATGAGATCAAGGCCCACAGGGGACTCTGGGCTGACAGCACAGAGTCTGCTTGGGATTCTCTCTCTTCCTAGCTTTCTGCCCCTCCCCCACTCATGTGTATACCCTCTCAGTATCAAAATAAATAAATAAACATTTTTTTAAATTCCTTACAAAGATAAAATCAGGTGAGACTATACCTCCAGAGCAGTCTTGAATGAAGATAGTAAGTCAGGAAGGGCAACCTGCCTGAGGGGTGTGTGGGAAGAGCAAAGTCAATTATATCGGCTTCCAACATGGCAAAAGGAACTGAATGGAGGGGACTAACTAGGGAGGTCTTTCTCCTCCTCTCCACTGAGACTTTGCCCTTGAGTGCTCACCAGTCACCAACAAAACCTAGTGCTTGAAGCAAATGTTCTGCTTTAATGTAAGGGTACATACCGCCTGTCCTCTCAAGCTCAAACTCCTTCAAGTTTCATTCCAGAATAATGAAATTTTGCCCTGCCATATGAGCTGATAAACTGACAGATTTATTACAAAGCCAGGAAATTAAACTTTGACCAATATTTGGTACAACACTTCCCAGGGCTTGATGAAGATCTTTAGAAGTCCTGAACATTGAAGACAATGCTTCCCACTCCACCACTACCTACCATATTATCACTTTTTATAAAGATGCAAACCTTGAAGTAAAAAGAATTTCAGCAAAGTTCAGACTCTTACCATGATAATAATGCAATGCATTTCCTGAAGTACCATTTTTTCCCAATTTTTTTCAATTTGCTTGTGTCTCTATCTCCTGGTGATCTAAGCATATGCTCAGTGTGTCTACTGGGGATTTTATCCCTGTGTCTACCCAGGTGCATACCCACCAAATATATTTCACTTGATTGGTTTGGTTATTTGTATTGCAAGTTTTTCCACTGGAACAGTTAGGTTTGATATGACCTCCTCTCTCTTGAAAGAACTGTGAAGAAGCAGTAGATTTTTCTAACATTTTAAACACAAAATCAATGTATTCATTTAATATACATTTCTTGAACACCCAGGATGTTCCGAGGAGGACATAGGAAGTCAACTGTATTACAAGAATAATTAATGTGTGGAGCAAAGTCACATGTGGACAAGGACATGAAAGAAGAGAAGTGAGCTGAGTGACTATTCAAGATGTAGAGAAAAGTACCTGGAAGGGACTGTATTAGTCTGCTCAAGCTGCTATAACAAAATACCATAGTCTAGTCTTAACTAGATGCTTAAACAACAGAAACCATTTTTCACAGTTTTGGAGACTGGCTTTCAAAGCAATTTTTCTGAGAGGAATAGGCTTCAAAAGAAGGATTTTAGGCAAGGCACAACATGGTCACTTTTCAGTTTTATAAAAATCATCCTTACCAGCTGCCTGTGAGGGTGGACTGGAAGAGAGAAGTAAGCAAGGAGAGCAGTTAGGATGTCATCGAACTAATGTACTGGAGAGTTGGCCACTATTCTTTAATAAACCTTTGTACCAATTAGGAAACATCACCAAGTCACCACTGGTAAACAGAGGAATTAGAAGAAAGGAACTTCTCTGAACAACACACTCCGTAGACACCTAGCTTGAAATAGAGCCCCTTTGTAACAGGAATGGTTGCTCTTCCTCTCACCTGAGGCAGACTCATGTCAGGTGCAGGGCTCAGCCCTGGTTTCAGCCCCACTGACGCTCTTGCCCAGGCAACCTTGCACACCACACAAATCACTCGGGTGTATGGACAGCGACAGTGATAACACAATCAATGGGATCAAGTCACTGAAAGATGCCTTGGAGATCAAGATGCCTAGGATAATTTCTGAGTCCCTGCTTGGAATTCCGGGTATAAGCTACTGAGTCTAGATTTAGACACCGTGAACTTAAGGTATCTGAGACATCCAAATAGAATATAATATGATCATCATACATCCCTCAGATGTGATCTTCTACTACTAGACTGTGAGCTCTATGAGAACAAGGATTGTGTTCTTTGGGGCTGCCAAGCAGGGTTGTACAGTATACAACTCACATAGGCATGAGCAGCAGCCCTAGAAATGATTCTCAATATACACCATTGAGTGATTATATAAGAAAAATGCAGCTTAGGAGAGGACTTAGCATTAAAGCCTTAACCCCACATGATAGAGCATCAAACCAAACCCTGATTTCTGATCTAGTCATACATGCATTTCAAACAGGGCTTATGAAGTTTGCTGTTTTACCAGACTGAGCAATGGGAGGTAGAAAATGGTAGAAATGGGAAAACAGGGTAAAGCAAACAAATACAGTACGTTTAGGGGAAAGATGATGTAATCGGGTCATTTGGTAATTTTTTAAACACATTTCGGCCAGCTACTTAAAAATAGAAGGGCTAGGAGGAGACAAGGAAAGAGAGCAGAAAACTGAGAAAGCAAAAGAGGGAGACACACTCTGCTCCAAAGATTTAACTCCCCTTCTCTGCTTTAAGGAAGGTACAAACCACTGCAGAAGGTCTCGCTTGTTCCTTGCTTAACTCTCTCCACCTCCCTACCTCTTCTTTCTCCCAAACATCACCATTTTCAATGGGATGAAGGATAAGGTTCAGGGAATATTAAAAATGAGAGTCATATTTGATGGGTGAGAAAATCTCCATGTTCAGGGTTCATCACAGTGCCAATCTACCAAGGTGACAGAACTGTTACATAAGCAGCTGCTGCCTTTACAGAGTGACATCCTGTCACATCCTGTAACAATAACAGAGCTGGACAAATGCATAAGGGGCAAGGACCACAAATCACACCCTTTGATAATGCCCATGTTTCTCTGGACCTCCAGCTTCTTGCCACAAAAAAGAGGGGCAGTGTATCTAGAAGAAACAGACTATCTCCATAGATTGTCCTGCTTTCAGCCATATGGGCAACATCCTGCTGTCATGAAGCATTCGTAACTGAGGAAGCACCATACTTGATGTTGTTTAACTACATTTATTTGGTGAAACATGGTGAGGTTTTAGTAATCTAAAACACATTAAATTATTTAGGGGGTGGGCAAGGAGGATCATGATTATTAGAACACTGGAAGTGTTCTTTAAGGATAAAAATTGAATATATTTTAGGATAAAAATAAAAATTGAATACTTGTGAGCCTGTGATGGAAATATGTGGTAAAAATTGGTGGTCCATAAAGTTTAGGTTCCAATTAGGCTACAGGTAAACGGATAGGCACAGATGCACCGAGGGGGGACTTTGGTAAACTGGTCATTTTTCCAGTTTCCTCACCAGAGGGCAGTGCTGCTTCACACTTGGAGCCTTTGCCTGGGCGGCAGGGGCATGCTGGCTACACGCCCTGAATGTTTATCCCAACTTGGGTATAACTGAAGAATTTTGTTTTGTCCATGGCCACGTTATAAGGAAAGTTTTTAGCAAAAGTTATCTTTTATCTTCTCAGAAATTGACAGAGTGATCAGGGAATAATAAATAGCCACATATTCTCTTGCTTCAACCCTGAAAATGAAGGGAATTAAGAGAATCCGTTGGTTAGTGATAGGATAAATTGGATTAGTGAAATCCTTTTCGAGGATCTACTGCACTTTACAGGCACTTTTGGAGACCGTAAAAGTTCATGAGAGACATATAAGTGTTTATAACACTTAGTATTCTTGAGACATGAACCTACCCTCAGGGGATAGCCAGGTATATTTAACAGAAGCATATTTTATGGAACTAACTTAAATTTTGTAAATCATATAAATCTGACTATGTGGACAAAGAGAAGTTACTAACCAAGCTTCCGAATTATAGTGACTGAAGTCTGAAGAATAAGATATTTTCCAAAATGCTCCCTTTGGGTTTTCGTTTTGTTTTTAATTAGTTTTTTTTTTTTTAATTTTTATTTTAGACAGGGTACACATACAAGCCAGGGAGAGGGGCAGAGAGAGAGAAAGAGAGAGAAAAAGAATCTCAAGCAAGCTCCATGCTCAGTACAGAGCCCCACACATGGGGCTCCATCCCTCCATCAGTTGAGGTCATGACCTAAGCTGAAATCAAGAGTGGATTCTCCCTCTCCATCGACTGAGCCACCCATGTGCCCCTTCAAAATGCTCCTTTTGCAAATGAATGCTTTTGTGTGCTACTCTTAATAAGCACTAGCCAAGACTTTCTCACTGATAACTTGCTACAAAAGGTGTGTGTGTGTGTGTGTGTGTGTGTGTGTGTGTGTGTGTGTACTCTGCTTCCTCTAATGAGATTAAACTCAATTTCAGAACTATGAGTTCAAATTTTGAGCAGTTACAAAAAAATCACCTATGTGGCCTTAATGTTTCCTCTAAATGCTTGCTGTTACAGCAATCATCTTTTTTGTTAAACCAAATTTAAGAGTGAATCCTGAAAGCTACTTCAATCAAACTGAAAGTTCATTCTTAGACAAGATAGAATGTGCTCACTAGCAATTAACAATCCAAAGTTAAATTAAGAAATTACTTCCATTTATAACAGAATCAAAAACAATAAAATACTTAGGAGTAAATTTAACAACAGAATTGTAGAAAAAATAATTGCTAGGTGTGTACACCAAAAGCTGCAAAATATCACTGGAAACTGATAAAGATCTTACTAAATAAAAAACATCCCAGGGACGCCTGGGTGACTCAGTCAGTTAAGTGGGCTGGCTTTTGCCCAGGTCATGAATTCATGGTTCATGAGTTCAAGCCCCATATTGGGCTCTCTGCTATCAGCACAGAGCCTACTTTGGATCCTGTGTTTCCCTCTCTCTCTGCGCCTCCCCTGCACATGCGCGCACGCTCTCTCTCTCTCTCTCTCTGTCTCTCTGTCTGTCTCTCTGTCTCTCTCTCTCTCAAAAATAAATAAACATTTTAAAAAATGTCCGAGGCTCATAGATCAGAAGATATTTTAAGATCTTCCAAATTTGTTAAGATGGTAAAAGAAATTGATCTTCACATTCAATACAATTCCTATAAAAATCTTAGATGGCATTTTTGCAGAAATTGACAAGCTAATCCTAAAATTCATATAGATATGCAAGGGATCCAGAATAGCTAAACCAACCTTGAAAAAGAACAAAAATGAAGGTCTCACACTTCTTGATTTTAAAACTTACTACAAAGCTATAGTAATCAAGATTGTGTGATATTGGCATAAGGATAGACATAAAGATTAACAGAACCCCAAAATAAACCCATACGCTTATGATCAATTGATTTCTGACAAGGGTCCCAAGACAATTCAATGAGGGAAGAAGAATTTTTTCAACAAGTGGTACTTGGACAACTATTATACACACACAAAAGAATGAATTTGTACCCTACATCACATCATATACAAAAATTAATTCAAAATGTATTTAAATGTAATACCTAAATGTAAGAGGTAGCACTGTACAACTGTTAGAAGAAAACATAGGTATAAGTTTTTGTGACCTTGAATTAGGCAATGGTTTCTAAGATCTGACATCAAAGCACAAACCACATTAGATAAAAAATACATAAACTAACATCAAAATTTTTAAAATTCTGTGCTCTAGAGGGCACTATTAAGAAAGTGAGAGGCATCTAGATGGCTCAGTTGGTTGAGCGTCTCACTTTCGCTCAGGTCATGATCTTGCAGTTCGTGAGTTTGGGCCCCGCATCTGGCTCTGTGCTGACAGCTCAGAGCCTAGACCTTGCTTCAGATTCTGTGTCTCCCTCGCTCTCTGCCCTACGCCTGCCTGTGCTCTGTCATTCTTTGTCTTTCAAAAATGAATAAACACAAAAAATTAAAAAGAAAGAAAGAAAGTGTGAGGACAACCCACAGAATGGGAGAAAATATTGATAAATGATATATCTAATAAGGATCTAATGCCCATAATATATAAGGCAGATTTAGAACTCAACAACTAAAAAAATAACCCGATTTTTGAATGGACAAAGGTTTTGGACAGAGAGTCTTCCAAAAAACACATATACAAATGACCAATAAGCACATGAAAAAATACCCAACATGATTAGTCATTAGGGAAATGAAAATCAAAACCACGAGGTACGCTCCAGACCTGTTAGGATAGCTATAACAATAATTTCTTTAAAGACAATAGCAAAGGTGGGGTATCACATGACCCCAGCCCTCAGGGAGTGGGGGAAATACGGTTCCCCTATCCAGCTTGATTCTTTGCCTGCCCCTTGAGGCCAGGTGCCAGCCTGAGCTCAGCCTTCTCCTCCCTAGTAGATGAAGAAAGCCCCACCCCACAGACCCAAGCTGGTGAGGGGGGTGGATCTGTCCCCCAGGTCCTGGAAGGAACCAGGTACTGTGGTAGGCTTTGCAGATTCAACAGTATACAAGACAAAGTCCCTGTCCATATAAAGTATACATTCTAATGGAGGAGACAGTCCTCAGAAATGCAAGTTGCCGATGAAGTATATCTTATTTTTTATGACATGAAAGTTCAGAAGTACTCCACACCAGAAGAAATGAAGAAAAGAAAGAAGTCTGCCATGTTTTGTCTCAGTGCAGATAAAAAGTGCATCATTGTAGAAGAAGGGAAAGAAATCTTGGTTAGAGATGTGGGTTAAACCATAACCGATCCTTTCAAGCATTTTGCAGAAATGCTTCCTGAAAAAGATGTCGCTATACTTTGTATGATGCAAGTTTTGAAACTAAGGAGTCCAGAAAAAAGCAGTTGATGTTTTTGTGGGTTTTTGTTTGTTTGTTTGTTTTTGTTCTCAAGCAATTTCCAGACCTGAGATGGTAGTTATGGCTCTGCCTCCATCCTTGGACATTCAAGTTGAAAGGAATAAGAACCAGAGAGACCTAGAGATTGCTCTGTTCCTAGTTCCCAAAGACAGAAACTATTCTCTGTGGGAGGAGTAGACAAGGGTATCAGAACCAGCTCCTCTGGAAAGTAAAGTGATCAGTGTGAGCCCCAAGGATGCAATCATAAAGAAATTTCAAGGCATAAAACATGAATACCAAGCAAATGGGCCAGAAGACCTCAGTCAGGCTTGTACCGCTTACAAGCTAGAAGGATCCTTAACTGTAGCTTTTGAAGAATGCGGGGTAGACCATCATTCAGTGCCACAAATCAAAAGCTTCCATGTTTAATGTTATCCTCTTGCTATATAAGCAAAACAAGTATGTTTAGGCCAGGGTTCCATTGAGGGGGAGCTGTCTTGTCATCGGTTAAACTAAATATTCTATCAATATGCGAAAAGGGTCCTAAATAAATCTAAAATCTGAAGATATATACTGTGACATTAAATTCTTATTGGCCCAATGCCTGTTTTGATGAGTTGGCTTGTAAAGATTTTTGTTAAACCCGTGATTTTTAATCATGTAGTTCACAAAACAGTACAAGGCCATATGAAGAGAATTATTGCTTCTTTGCTACCTCAACAGTTACTTTGTTTCTTTTGCTTAGAGAATTGGTCACAATCTGGTTATAATTTTGGCCCCAAATTCTTTATTCTCTCTTAAGCTAAACTGTACAATGGAAAATAAATCTCCTCTCTACATGTAACAGCTCTAATATACTAGCTACAGTAAGATTAAGTCAGGCAGACTTAATTCTAGCAAGCGTGTAATGGAGACTGCCTCAGAATTGTTCACACTTCTCACTAAGGAGGGCATTTGTTGGGATGAGCACTGAATGTTGTATGTAAGTGATGAATCGCTAAATCTACTCCTGAAACCAATATCACACTGCATGTCAACTAACTAGAATTCACTTGAAACGTGAAAAAAAAGAAAGAAATGTGCACACTTCTAACCAGCACTAATCTTGCAAAACGTTATTTTGAGCACGCAGTTGAAACGCAGGAAGCAGTTCCTTGCACCTAGAGTGAGCTCTCCACTCACTAGCTGGGAGATTGTTCTGAGGGTGACCTAGCATCTTGGAAATCCAATCATGATGTGTCCTCAGGAGAATGTGCCATACCTTGTAACAACTAACAATGACGCAAATTAGAGTTCCATTGTCAATACTCTGTTAGTGAAAATCATAAAATGGTGTATTGACAAGTTGGGCCAACTGTGACATCTTTGCATCTCCTTCAGAATTTTGTTGCTTCTGGTACAATAAGGTGTGGAAGAGCATTGAGTTTATGTTTACTCTGGGGCCTGGGAGAACTTCCTAATTTCCTAGAGTAGTTTGTTGATTTCATGTGAAATGGGGAGCAGGTATAATGGATGACACCCACAGGAAGCCACTGCCTGATGACACTTGGAAGTGATTGTCTTTAACATCACAGGCATAGCACTTTGAACAATATAGAGATGCACACAGTTGAACTTAGAAGTAGCAGTATTGGCTTTATGTAATAAAGGAAGCAATATTAACTTAAAAATAAGATAATAATAAGTGTTAGCAAAGATGTGCAGAACCCTCATACGTTGCTAATGGGAGTGTAAAATGATGCAGCCACGTTGGAAAATAGCTTGGCAGTTCCTCAAAAAGTTGAACCCAGCAATTGCATCCCTAGGTATATACCCAAGATAATTAAAAATACGTATTCACACAAAAAACCTACACGCAAATGTTCATAGCAACAATATCTACAATAACCAAAACGTGAAAACAATCCAAGGTCCATCAACTGACAAATAACTAAATACAGTGTGGTGTATCTGTACCAAGGAATAGTATTCATGCATAAAAAGGAATGAAAGTACTGATACATGTTACAACATGGAGGAAAAATGGAGCTAAATATAAGAAAGCACTCACAAAGGACCAAATATTGTTCCATTTATATGAAATTTCCAGAATAGGCCAATCTGTGGACAGAGGCATATTAGTAGTTTTCAAGGGCTGGGGGCAGGGCAGAATGGGAGTGACTACTAATGGGAATGGGGTTTTCTTCTGGGGTGATGAAATGTTACGGAATTAAATAGTGCAGATCTTTGTAAACACACTACAAACCATTGAGTTTTATGCTCTAAAGAGTGAATTTTATGGTATGTGAATTATATTTCAATTAAGAGAGAGACAGAAAGAGAATGGGCTTTGACAGAATGTTCCCAACCATGAAGGAGAGGGAAGTAGAAATGAGGTCATTAAAATGCTAGCATAAAGAACAGCATCATAAATGTGCTCTCAACCCAGGTCCCGGTAACACTGTTTACTAAAGACCAAGTCCTGCCTTTTTCCAAATATACTGATTAGAAAACAAAAGCTTATTGACCTAAATCAGAAAATCAAAACAAAACCAATAAAAACAAACCAAGTGGTAGCATAGTTTCTCTTTTTTTTAGCAAATATTTATTTTATTAGTTAATATGAACTAATACTCAACAACAGGAAAATTGATTAATAATAATGTATTAATGTGGGGCGCCTGGGTGGCTCAGTCAGTTAAGCGTCCGACTTCGGCTCCGGTCATGATCTCACAGTTCGTGAGTTCAAGCCCCCCGTCGGGCTCTGTGCTGACAGCTTAGAGCCTGCTTCAGATTCTGTGTCTCCCTCTCTCTCTGCGCCCCCCCTCCCCAGCTTGGACTCTGTCTGTCTGTCTCTGCCTGTCCCTGTCTCTCTCTCTCTCTCTCTCAAATATAAATAAACACTAAAAAAATTTTTTAATAAAAAATAATAATGTATTAATGCAATGGAGTGTTACAGAGCAGTAAAAAAGAATGCATCTGTACTGCATCAACAGAAACTTGACCAAAAAGCAAATAACAAGACTACATACAGTATGAGGCAATTTATATAAAATTTCTAAATGAAAAGCAATACTGTACACATACACACATACCACTTAAGGGTATATATGTGTATGTATATATATTATAACTATATATATATATAGCTATATATACCTAATTATATATATATACACCTAATTATACATATATATACCCTATTTTATATATTTATATATATCCCAAAGTATATAGTATATATCATAATATATACACAGCATAGTAAGAAATCAAGTATTAAAGATATATATATATATAATACATAATAAAATATAGATTAAGAGTATTAAAGGATTAAGTATCAAGTATTAGGGATATATATAAAATATTAAAAAGCTCATGCAGTGATGAGCATCTGACTGAAGAAAAAGGAAAACCTGTAGGACAGAGGATTAACAGAAGAACTATTTCAACTACATTTATAAAATCTCTTCCTTAATCTGGGTAGTAGGTACA
Source organism: Acinonyx jubatus (assembly GCF_027475565.1). Taxonomy (NCBI): domain Eukaryota; kingdom Metazoa; phylum Chordata; class Mammalia; order Carnivora; family Felidae; genus Acinonyx; species Acinonyx jubatus. Next base: position 57,903,489 of record NC_069383.1, on the reverse strand, counting down.
TGAGTTTATATTCTGTTATTCTTTATACTTTGGATTCTGTTAGAAACTTTCTGTTACAAACTTTAAAAAATAAAAGCAATTTTAAAAAATCATCATCATCAGGGCTTTTTATGGTTTGCTTTAAAATCACAACACATGATGGATGAAGCATTAAGAGCTTCTCCAAAATACTTTGCAACTATGCAGTGGCAAGTACCAAAGCTTTGAAATATTTTCAAAAATGAAAGCAAGTCGGGAGCCTGGGTGGCTCCGTAGGTTAAGCATCCAACCCAGGTCAAGCATTTGGCCCAGGTCAGCATCGGGCCCTGTGCTGACAGCTCAGAGCCTGGATCCTGCTTCAGATTCTGCGTCTCCCTTTCTCTCTGCACCACCCCCTCCCCGTCCCCCGCCGCCAGCTCGAACTCTGTCTTTCTGTCTCAAAAATAAATAGACATTAAATTTTTTTTTTAATGAAAGCAAGAAACCAAGAGGGGGCCTGTGTAGGATTCTGTTTCCACTTCGTTGGCAGAACTTATTTCTTAGGGTCTGCAAACCAATAAAGAGCTGGTGGCACTGTGTGCAAGGTGGTAGTCAGGTCTCCCTCTCGCCTGTGAGCAAACGGATGCCTGCAGCACTCTCTCTGGTGCCCCGTTATGCTCCAACCCACCTTCACAGCTTCACGCCTATATTTGCGGCCTATTAGAGGACGTAGCTAGAAAGTGGTCAAACCTTTAATCAAGCAATGAAAAGATTGCTGTAATCTAAGTGTTTGACAAAGTATCTATGTGAAACCAGTTGACATAGTTGAAAAGTAAAAAAAATCAGTCATGTACCACTTGAGCTCCTCTGACAACTTACCTAACTGCTAATACTGATTTTTTCTCTAAATTAACCAAATTTAACCTTGTTTGGGGACTTTTAAAAAAGTGTTAATGTGGGGCACCTGGGGTAAGCTTCCCACTCTTGATTTTGGCTCAGGTCACGATCTCAGGATTCCCTCCTCTGGCTCCTTCCTGACAGCGCAGAGCCAGCTTGGGATCTTCTCTCTCTGCCCCTCCCTCCCTTGCTCATGTTCTCTCTCCCCCCACCCCCACTCTCAAAATAAAATAAATAAACTTTAAAAAAAAAGAAAATTGTTCATATGTGTCTGTGCCTTTGTGTGTCTTATGAATATTAATTAATGGAGGTTAGTATTTGTCATTCTATAATGTGTAATTTTTAAATTCAACCCATTAAAGTTATTACTATGTAGATAACACCTAGAAGCAAGAAGCCACGAAAAAGCCAAACAATAAAATTCCCAGTGCAGCTTCAAGCAGACACCCGTAATCTGAGTACTCTTGTCTGGGGCGTATCTGTTAGACTAGGTAGACTAGGAAATAGCACAGCGGGGAGGTCTTCTGGGTGATGCCCAGCCCAGAGGTATCTTTTTCGTGTCTGAAGCCAGAGAGATTTATCAAATTTCTCTCTGCACCGCATTTCAAATGAGCAGTTTTGCCAAAGGTTTTAGTTGAGTGCACAGGCACTGGCAAAGAGTCCCTCTTCCTGAAGTTCCCTGATTGAAACCCTTGCAAAGCAGTGGCGATCAACGCAAACAGCCAGTACAGAGGAAATCCAACCGATGACATCCTCCTAACGAAAACCAAAAGGTATTTCTGCCTTTCAACATCTCCAGCCATTGCAAACAAGACCTCAAGTCCTTCCTGATTAAAGAAGTTGCTGATCCAGTTAAAAGGAAAGCAAAGAAGCAAATTAGAAGACAATACAGGGTCAAGTAAGGCTAGCAAAGAAAGGAGACTAAAGCAAAACAGAAGCCCTCTCTTGGTCTCTATCCCAATTTATGTATTCCCATGAATTTTAATGGTATTTTTTTATTATTAAAGTATAACATGCATACATACAGCTTGATGAATTTTCTCAAGTCAAGTACATCTCGTGACCACATACAGACCCAGCAGCACTTTCATGCCTCATCCCAGTTACTGGTTCTCCTCCCAAGGCAACCACAGTTCTGGTTTGTACCATGAGCAGTCAGTTTTACCTTCCTCCAAACATTAAACAGACTCCTACACAATGCAATCTTTTGCGTCCGGCTTTTGTCCTACCTTGTGTTAGTGAGAGTCATCATGTTCTGTGTGGCAAGTTTGGTCACTGAATGAACAAACTACAGCAGATGTCTTCTTAGTCCTGTTACTGAGCATTTGCTCATCCAAGAATAAGCTGACATAGTTTCTAAAATCAGAGGGCTCCTTCTAGAATGACCAAGCAGCACAGCTCTAGCAGGCTTTGGCCTCCAAGTTGGTACATCAAAGAAACATTTCTTCTCATTTTCAGTTTCAAGAGGTTTCAATACCCTGGGTGAAGTTGTTCCATGTGTATTTTTTCTCTCTTTAATGATGATGGAATATGTCCTAATATGCTTTCTCCAGTCAAGACACTGGTGGTGAATTTTGCCAAGTTCTCTCTTTTATTCATAATCAGTTTTACTAAGTTCATCAATTTTTCTAGGTGAAAAAGAAAAACTTTGTTGACTTTCCCTATTATACATTGGTTTTCAATTTCCTTAATTACTGCTCCTTAATACTGTTTCTTCTCCTTGCTTTAGTTTAGTCTTTTCCTAACTTTTGAGATGGATACCTTGGTCATTGATTTTTCAGCCTACTTTCAAATATTGTTTTCTAAATTAAGCTATTCTTTTCATCTTTAAAACCATCCTTCCGTACCCTGCAATCTGTGATGCTGGGATTCTTACTGTGCACACTACAATTCTGCTCCCCTCATGGGCCAGCCCCTGCAAACAGGGTGTTGAGACGATGCGGAGGCCACCATGGAGGAAGAAGGGCCTTGCCCTTTCTTAACCCCTCCCATCCTGAAGCCCCACCCAGCAATAGCCTTTCCCTCCAGTGGCTCCTGTGGGTTCAGCCCAACCCCCTCATTGTTCCTCAGCTCATCCCAGCTCCACAGGGGACCTCTTCCAAACTTCTTGGTCCCCTCAGCTGTAGGATGGAAGCTGCTTCCTGCAATTAATAGATGTTATTGAAGTGTCCCTTTTTAGCTTTCTCTTGCTTATCTCTCCCTTATCTTCATTTCTTTCTGCTAAAATAACTAGTTTGGTTTGTCTTCTGACTGCACCCTGCCTGTCGTTGTCCCAAAGCACGTGAAACAAAGAAGTGACACATATTCAAAACTGGACTCAAACTCTCATTTTATCCTCCCTCCCAAATTGCTTTTCCTCGTCTATCCTATATCTTTGTGGAGAAGAAACCACAAGCCAGAAATCTGGGACTTTTTCCTAATGTTGTTTGTTTGTTTGTTTGTTTGTTTTTACCTCTCCTTTAGCCTCTATAGCCAGTCTACCATCAAAAGCCACTGCTTCTGACTTATATATTTTCCCAAAATCTCTTCCCTCTTTTCCATTTCCCCTGCCACCACTTTATTTCAGGCCCCAGTCATTTCTCATCAGGCCTATTTAATTAGCCTCCCAGACTGAGGTCTCCTTATACACCAATCCCTATCCTACTACCAAAATCATCTCCCAGAAAGGCGACGCTTCTGTGTTCAAAGACATTTCTGAGGCTCCCCAATGCCATAGGGTAAAGCTCAAATGCCTCAGCAATGAATTCATCTTTTAGCCTTTCATGAGCTGATCTTTACCCATTCCCTCAGCTTCCTCTGTCACTAATCCCCACCTTCCACAAGCAAAGCCTGTCCCCCACCGTACACACACACATACACACACACACACACACACACACACACACACACACACACACAGTCTCCCAGGATGCCTGTCTCATTGGGCTGTAAACATCTTGAGATGAAAAGATAAGGCTTATCCATCATCACCCACAGGTCTTGGCAATCAGGGCATTCAAAAAGCTTCCATGAAATGAGAAAATGACATTCCATGTTTCTATATAATTTTCATATTCATAATTTTTAACTATATTAGTTGTGATGGTTAATTTTATGTGTCAACTTGACTAGACAACAGTGCTCAGATATTTGGCCAAATATTATTCTCAATATTTAACTAACATTTAAATCAGTAGATTTTGAGTAAAGTATAGTGCTCTCCATATGTGAGGTGGGACTTACCCAATCAGTTGAAAGTCTTAATAGAAAGAAAAAAAAAAAAACCAAAAACCCTGACCTTCCCAGAAAAGGAGGGAATTCTGCCAGCAGACTACCTTTGGACTCAAATTGCAACTTTTCCCGAGGTCTCTAGTCTGCTGACCTAATCTGTAGATTTTGGACTTGAAACCCAATCACATGAGCCAATTTCTTAAAATAAATCTCTTTTGATACACACACACACACACACACACACACACACACACACACACACCCTGGTTCTATTTCTCTGGAGAATTCTAATGCATTAGTTTTGGATTTGGGGTTTGTTTGTTAGCCATCATAAATACAATTCTATACTGATAGTTTTATCTCAAATAATTATTTAGGATTAAAATCTAGGGTTAGGTTTCAATTCAAATGGATACAAGTTACAATGGCTCTTAATAAATATTTTCTAGTCTCCATCCAAAAAAAAGATTATACCAACATATAATGCTTTACTATTGTGTAAATGAATGTTGGTCCCCAGAGTGTTTTCCACACATTTCACGTTTTAATTTATGAATTTTTAACTCTTCTCTAGGTAGAATATGGCTCTGTACATTTCCTTACTGGGTATGTTTCCTATAAAATAGACTTTATATATCATTTGCCCATTTGTCCCTGGAGTGTTAGAAGTGTAACATGATTCCTTCACATCATTAGTTATGACAGGATAATCGTTGTAATCAATAGGTGTCAGGGTTCAAGGATATGAGGAATCTGTGTTTTGCTTATGCAGGTCAGTCTATACAATTATCAGGATCTCAGGCTATATAGCCTGTAAGCTCCATGTAAGTCGCCCTGGGACACTTCTCTATCCCGTGCAAGAGGAGGGAAAAGAAAGAGGAGTATTCATAGAAGAATTTTTTAGACTAGGTCTGGAAGTGGAACTCTTACCTCCTCTATCAATCCATTTGGTAAACTCATCATATGGCCAACTCAATGCAGGGGTCTGGGAAATGCAGTCCAGCTGCACACTTAGCAGAGAGAAGATAACTTGGGCTGTGGTGAGCAACTATCTGTCTCTGCCACGGTACGGAACCCGCTGTGCCCGGTGTTAAGAATGTGGACTCCTAAGTCACTATCCGATGATCATATACAGCAAGGTACTTAACTTTTCTGATCCTGTTTTTCATTTTTCGAATCTGACCATAAAAGGACCTCCTAGAGCGGTTGTAAGGATTAGACAAGTATGTGCAAGTTCCTGGCATATAGTAGGTTTATAATACATATCAGATTCTTTCCATAATTTTCCATTATATTTTTGGTAAATGTGTGTTTATATTCATTTGCATTCATGTTCTTCTGCTTGGGGATGTGAAAATATGGTGTTTATGGCATTCTAAGTCCTCTTTCAATTTGTAATTTCTTGTAGTATTTCCAGGAGTTTCAAGCTATCATTCCTCATTGTTGAATAGGATGTCTGCTCTGTACCTTCTAATTTGCCTATGGCCTGAGTATGTATTTTCTTCTTTTAAATTCTCCTGTAGTGCAAGTTCTGGAACACCCTCAAAGCCCTTCCCAATTTCCAAAGATCAAACTGTGAAACAGGCAGGACAAGTATCTCTCCTAACAGGCTCTCTATTTCCTGTCATTTTTTTCCCTCTTTTTTTTTCTTCCCTTGAGAGTTGCTCTATCCTCCCATCCCTCTCCTGAATGCTCTCCACATCTCCTCCCTGCCAACATTTGCCCTCAGCAAAACAGCTCAATTATGTCAAAATGACTGTAAGAGATTTAAATAGTGATATCCATCTTTGGTGGAAAACAATCACCTGGGGGCTGATTGAAATGTAAATCCCCAAATTTCTGATTCAAATGACCTTGGTACAAATCTGCATTTTAACGAATACCCTAGGTGACTTTAAAACAGATACTCCCACACTTAGAAAAAGTGGCTTAACTCCTTGCAGAGACATTTACATATAAGATCTTAAACTACAGAGGAGAAAAAGTAATAATAACATGATTTCAGGCACTGAACAATGGATAAGAAAGCCTTTCTGGAGAGAGGGTAGGTGGTCTTGTGGCCTCAAAATGGCATATATTCTCCTTTATATTTACTGGAACTGTAATCACCTTTGTTCCCCTACAGGTAAGAATAAATACTCTCTGGTCTGTGGTCTTAGCAAAATCAAACCAAGTGTTTTCCAATCAGTTGCTGCATGACTGTGTGATTTAATGTCTAAAAACTAAAACGATTAGACCTCTCAATTGCTTTGTGAGGTGCTATTCTTACAGCCAAGGGGGAAAATTTCAAGTAGAAATAGCAAGTTCTATTTCTAACTGTGCCTCTCTCTGAGTGCTCCAACCACTTCAGTCTTACTGTTGAGTCCTTTAATAATTTTTTTTAATGTTTATTTATTTTTGAGGGAGAGAGAATGACAGAGCACGAGCAGGGGAGGGGCAGAGAGAGAGGGAGACACAGAATCTGAAGCAGGCCCCAGGTTCCGAGCTGTCAGCACAGAGCCCGACGTGGGGTTCAAACCCACGAGCTGTGAGATCATGTGAGATCAGCTGAAGTCAGATGCTCAACTGACTGAGCCACCGAGGCGCCCCAATAATTTTTCTCATTCTTAAGAAAAGATATCCCTTTCATTATCTTTCTTCTAAAAGAAAATGCAGATATTAACATATAGTCATTTTATTGCTCACTACACAAGAATCACATTTCCCAAACCTTACTGCATTGAGTAGGTAAAACAGAAAACCTTTCACAACACACGGTGAGTATGACAATGGAATTCCATGGCCCACCTGGTTCAAGTTACAGGAGTGGCTTAGTGTAGTACCTGGTGTATTTCACCCCAAGTGATAGCCATTTCAAGCATCACCCTACAGAGGCGTGATCTTCAAAGAACTGAGAGGAAAGAAGAATCATGTAAATAATATTCCAACATGGAAGAGAGCGCATAGGGCACTAAGACCCGTGCGTCTGATAGAGGAAAGCAGGATTGAAGGCCAAGAGCCTATGAGACATAAATATTCCGCTGAGGACCTTCTAAGACATCTAGAACAGAATTATTAGTGGCTCCGTTTGATCATTAAATGAAAGGCTGTCGTAAATCAAGAAGATAAAGGACAGTTTTCATCCAGAGGACTGAAAAGTCTTCAAACATCTGGTCTGGAAAAGGTTCAGTGGAGTGAGTGTAATTCGGATATCCTACTGGAAAGTAGATTGAAGGATTGTGCTTGGTGCTTGTCTGTTTTCAAGGCACAGGGATTAATGACCAGATAGGAGAGCTAATGACTCAACCAGAGTGGATTATTATTCAGCCTGACTGGCAGAAATCCCTTTGAGGCTATCCTTTATCCCACGTTTTTCTACTTATTAAATTAAATTTAAAAATAGTACCTGTTTTTCCTTAAAAGGAGAAGTAACTTGTATCTCCCTCCTGCCCACCCCATTTTTTTTATTTTAATGTGGTAAAATACACATAACATACAATTTCCCAGCTTAACCGTTGTTAAGTGTGTATTTCACAGGCATTAAGTAGACCATATTATTGTGCCTCTCTGCCTCCATTTATCTTCAAATTATTAAGCAAACTACTACACTGGTCTAAAACAAAATGGAGGGTCCCGATAAGTGTGAAACATGGTGTCTCTGATTCTATCTCCACCTGTAATCTTAGGACTAATAGAACTCTTGAAGTGTCCCCCCCATACACATTTCCCCCAACACACACACACACACACACACACACACACACACACACACACACACACACATACACTCGACTACATAATGATTTCTGGAGTCCCAGGGAAGTCTCACATGGTGTGGCTACCATTTGCTCTGTGTTCTGTCAGTACCATAACTGCTGATACTGGAATTTCCAATCCACTAAACAAAGCCACAAGGTTCCTTCAATCTATTACCCAATTCCCAAAACACAGTGGTTTTAAATCTGTAGTGGCTCAATGACACTTTCTGTGAACCTCTCCCTTTCTGGTCCGCTCAAAGCCCCTTCCCACGAAATCAGTATTGTGGGCTGGGCCAGAGGAGACTCCAAAAGGACAGTTGTCGTGTTATCCTCGGTTCCACCCTGTACTCCAAAGCCAGGACCCTGCGATGAGACTAAGCCTGTGTCTTCTGACTCTCTCCTTAGTTAGAGCAAGTACCTTTTCTCTCCTGTAAATACACAGAAGTCAAAGAAAGTAAACCCTTACGCACTTTCCAGGTTTTAAATAAATGACTTGAAAGAGTCACCGTATTACATCATATCACGCTCCAAAGCTCGTACTCACTTCTCAACCACTACAGCCCAGCAAACTCCAACAGCCACCTAAGTAAAAATAGTATGATGGAGAAGGTTTAGAAAATACACCTGGGGCCAAATAGTGTCATACTGCTCTATTGCTACAGCAATAATAAAAATGTCATATATTTATTTGTACAGTCTGTAGACAGGCACAGTTTAATTTAGAGGTTTACAGCAACCACTGGCAAGCATCACCCTACAGAAGCATGATCTTCAAAGAACTGAGAGCAAAGAATAATCATGAATATAATATTCCAACATGGAAGAGAGTGAGAAGGGCACTAACAGTAAATAGCGTTACCTCCATTTTATAGATGAAAAGCTGGTACGCCAGACAGTCTGAGATGAAATAGCTGATAAGTGGCACAGAGAGGGCAGCTGCAATCTCTTGAACTCTGTGAAAATATGGTAACGCCTCAGTGTGAAACATGAAGAAAGGCAAATTGACCCCCAGATTATTTCACTCCTCCTACATTCCATTTCTTGCCCACCTTGACTCCCTTCCAACACTTCCAGTTTGCATCATCACTTCCAAAGGAGACACCTGACATAAATTTTGCAATGTCACAGAAAAAGAAGTCAGTGCAAGAATTGCAACAAAGGTATGAGTTTGAGATTTTCCTCAAGAAGCCATTGAGATCTGACCAGTAAGTCCTTATTGCCTAACAACAGCATTTTCCAGAGTTAAACCAACTACAGTAACAGAAGCCATGTTGTAACTGGCACAATCACAAACAAATGACATAGTTGGTGAAATTTGTTTCTGAGATTTTCAGGCTTGAGCAAGAGAGCTACCAACTCACCAAATTCTTCTAACAGTGTTTTCTAATAATTTACTAGAAAACTCCAATTTATAGTGATAACAGAAGCTCTTACCATCTGATACAATATCAAAAGACAACTTGGATGAATCTTACATGATGCACATCAGAATAATCTGTTTAACACAACAGCATAGACTCTTCATACAGCTGTCCTGAAGATAAACCAGACCATCTGACCCCACTATTTAACTCTGCCATTTTAAGGTTGGGTTTACCAAGACATATTTTTTGTTTTATTTTGTTTTGTTTTGTTTTGTAATTTTTAATTTTTGGGTTTTTTTAAAGTAGGCTACCTACTCAAAGTGGGGCTTAAGCTCATGACACTGAGACCAAGAGCCACATGTTCTACTGACTGAACCATCCAGGCACCTTTAATTCTGTCATTTTAAACCAGGGACTTTTAACCAGTTTTTACCTTGCCACTTACTCTGCTTAGCCAGCCACATAGTCAATGACTACCATCACCAAAGTGATATAAAGAATGTAAAATTGATTTGCCATCTAATCCTGAATAATAGGGTATCCTAAAGGAAATTTTTAAAAATCTTCTCACAGATTAGATTATGAATCAGAGGTTAATTATCAAATTAATAATAAGTATTTCTAAAAATAAATAATCCCACCATTTTTAATTTTTTTAATCCCACCATTTCATTTATTGTTTGAGAGAGAGAGAGAGCAAGTCAGGGAGAGGCAGAAAAAGAAAGGCGGGGAGAGAGAAATCCCAAGCAGGCTCTGCACTATGAGCAATGAGGGGCTCAAACTCATGAACCATGAGATCATGACCTGAGCCAAATTGGATGCTTAACCGACTGAGCCACCTAGTTGCCCCCCTTTAAAAATAAAAAAATTAATGTTTATTTATTTTTTGAAAGAGAAAGAGAGAGATGCAAACCAGGGAAGGGCAGAGAGAGAGTAAAAGAAATAATCCCACTGTTTAAAAAATTTTTTTAATGTTTACTTATTTTTGAGAGAGATAGAGAGAGCATGAGTGGGGAGAGGCAGAGATAGAGGGAGACAGAGAATCTGAAGCAAGCTCCAGGGTCTGAGCTGTCAGCACAGAGCCCTGCAAGAGGCTGGAAGTCACGAGCCATGAGATCATGACCTGACCTGAAGGTGGATGCTTAACCAACTGAGCCACCCAGGTGCCCCAATAATCTCCGTTTTTAGAATGCCAGATTTACTAGTGAGATTTTTAAAAAGCAATGTGAAAACAAACAAAAAATTTGTTTTTGATGATAAACATAATAACATCTTTGTGACAGTGAAATACTTTAATAAAAAAACTGACCTGGGAAAAACATAAAGACATAATTGACATTGGCTGCACACAGTAAATCTATCGACTTAAAATTTATAGAAAAATCCATTAGGCCAGGAGAACTGAATCTTATAGGAATCATGGCCATAATGAAGAAAGCTCTGTGAGCCACTTAGGAGTCATTTCGAGTATATATTGTTAAGTAAAAAAAGCAAAGTTCAAAAAGACAGTATATGTAGAACTCTTCCTATTGTGTAAGAAAATATCTAGTTTTTGCTTATACGAAACATAGGAAAGGTAGATCAGCTAACAAAAACAGTTACCAGCAGCAGTAGATAGGAATGGTGTACAGGAGAGACAGGAAGAGCAAAACTATTCTGAGTGTAAATTAATTTTTACTTTTGGCTTATATAAACATATAAAACATTTTACATATCCAATAAACATAATTAAATCAGAAATGATAGAAAAAGTAAATTCTAAAATTAAATATAATGAGAAACTATCCTAAAAGTATATGTAATTAATAACATAATCATACAGAGAACATAAGTCATTCGTGTAATTAGAACACAATATTGTGGGATATATTCTGGGAACAAAAAAATGCAAAGCAATCTTTTTTAAAAAATGTTTTGTTTATTTTTGAGAGAAGGAGAGAGAGAGAGGGGGGGAGAAAAAGGAGAGAGCACAAGCAGGGAAGGGGCAGAGAGAGAGAGGGACAGGGGATCCGAAGCAGGCATTGTGCTGACAGCAGCAAACCTGACGTGGGGCTCAAACTCAGGAACCATGAGATCATGAGCTGAGCCAAAGTCAAACACTCAGCCTCTCAACTGACTGAGCCACCCAGGTGCCCCCAAAATACAAAGTAATCTTAAACTACTCAGTAGTTTTGTTGCTATTGGTGTTGTAATTCTGAAATATCGTACTTTGGAATAAAGGAGTAAATATAGGAGATGTTGTTAGGAACCAGTAGTTTCACTGCAGAGAGAAGAGATATAAAGTGGAATGGGAGAAAGCAGGGAAAACTCATGTGTTGTTGAACTGAATTGGATGTAACAATACAATTTTTTTTAATTATCCTAGCTTTATCCATTGAAAAGTCCTAGATCATGATTTCCAAACACAACCTCCAGTGAAAGGGAACCAACGACCATTTGGAGATACAACTGATTTCAGGGCTGGGATGAATCTGGAACAACTCAGTGTACCAGAAAGCAAGGAGGTGCTCAAACATCAGTAGGACACTGGCTTTTGAAGTGGTGCTCTCTTGCTAATTTGGAACAATGTTGGCATCAAAAAGAGTAATGATGGTCATGGATTTTTATCACATCAAACGGTTCTCAGTGTGGGATCTTCTGCAGTACAACCTTCGTAGATTCTTGAAAGGAATCAGTGTCATGAAAAACAGAGGGAAACAGTGGGATTGCTCCAGATTGAGAGAGACTCAGGAGAACTCAGAGAAGACTTGGAGAGGCAAGTATCTAAAGGACATGCAAACAAGGGCGCCTGGGTGGCTTAGTCAGTTAGGCATCCAACTTCAGCTCAGGTCATGATCTCATGGCTCATGAGTTCAAGCCCTGCATCGGGCTCTGTCTGACAGTTCAGAGAGCCTGGAGCCTGCTTCAGATTCTGTCTCCCGATTCTGTCTCCCTCTCTCTCTGCCCCTCCTCAGCTTGTGTGCACACTCTCTCTTTCAAAATAAATAAATAAACTTAAAAAAAAAATAAAGGACATACAAACAGACACAAAGGAATTAGCCCAATATAAAAAAAGAAATCACAAATGCACATAAAGGGAAAACCACAAAACTTCTCAAGGTTACCGCATTTACATTAGTCTGCTTATGGTGGAAATAAAGCAATATTCTCTTATAATTAACATACTAACAAAGGTTGTGAAATATATTCCAGTATTTGCACTGTGAAAGTTAAGGCTAAATTTGCTTTTGCAAGGGACTTTAGGTTTATGCAAATGTCCACATTTGCTTTGTGTTTTTTAGGATCCGAAACAAACAGAGTGACCCAGTTATTTTTGTCTATCTTAGAGGGCAAAGTGCCCCTGACTGTGATGGCGTAGGTGAGGTACAACAACAGAAGACTGTCCATTTTGCTTTCTTTCACAAGGGAAACAATAGCCATGTGTGAGGCGGGAAGCTGAATCAAACTCAGACCCCAAAAATGAAAACAACAAAAAACTACACAGGACCAGTTGGGGACAATTTGAAAAAATTCAGTATGAACTTTATGTTAGTTGATGCTACTGAATTCATGTTGGTTGAATCATTTCCCCCTTATTAACTATAAGCCCAAGTCAACTAAGGAGTTGGTTTTTGTAGAATAATGTACTCAGGACAGACAAGTACTTAGGGGTGAAGTGCTATGATTCTGCATCCCACTCTTACTGATTTGGGGAAGGGAAAATGTGTTAAAGAGCTAGAATAGCTATGGTAAATTTAATGTACTTATGGAAGGAGTATAAGATCATTTGTTTTATCTTCCCTCCAACTTTTCTGTGAGCAAAGACATCTTCATAAATTAAAAAAATTTAAGAAATAATGCCCCCAAAACCCTACAATGGCAATGGGTAAAAAAAAAATGACATGGGTTAAAACAGTATGATGGATAAATCAAATTTTTGTTGGGGCACTTGCGTGACTCAGTTGATTAAGCATTTGACTTCAGCTTAGGTCATGATCTCACGGTTCATGAGTTCCAGCCTTGCGTTGGGCTCTGTGCTGACAGCTCAGAGGCTGGAGCCTGTTCCCAATTCTGTGTCTGCCTCTCTCTCTGCCCCTCCTCTGCTCACAGTCTGTTTCTCTCTCTTTCTCAAAAATAAACAAAAATTTTAAAAACCTTTTTTGTTGTTGTAAATTTTCTACAGAAGGGAACTGATCCTGGTGAATATAATTCAAAAAAAGAAAAGTAGTAAGAAAAATCAGAAAGAATTTTCAGCATGTTAAATAAAAAAATTTTTTTTGATCACATAACTAAATTGAAAGAAGTTTGTGAAAAGTTTTCAATATTGGTCCAATTCCATTAATATGTAGCCATCAACCATTTGTTAAGACATCTTGACTGTCAAAGGAGGCTGGGGAAGCCTCCAAACATGAACATGTTAGTTTGGTCAAAATGGCTGGTAGGGAAGAAATATTATAAACTCATCCCAGGGAGTTGGCAAATGCTATCTTTTAAAAATCTGTGCCTTGGGGAATTGGAATCGCTAGGTCAGGTGGCTATGGTTAGGCAATGAGTGCGAAATCAATTTGGGAGAAGCAGAGAGGAGCCTGGAAGATGTGGCTCACCAGAAGGTACTGGAGAAAAGACCCATTCATTGAGTTTCCCTTAATCCCCGGGAAGAGGAAGTCAGCATGGGTCAGCTGCTCACTAGTTTCCACACAAGCAGTTTCAGGATTCCTGCTTATACAGCAGGTTCCTATATTTCCAAGTACTAGTCTCATTCAACCCTAGGATTGGGGAGAGACGGACAAACCATTATCTTCACTTTACAGAGGAGGAGACTGAGACTCTTAGAAGTTGCGAAACCTGTCCCCAGCTAGCAAAATGAAGCAAGTCTCCATCCTGTTATCCCTTTAACTGGAATCTGCTTTAAAATGTAACATGGGTTGGGGCGCCTGGGTGTCTTGGTCGGTTAAGCGTCCGAATTCAGCTCAGGTCATGATCTCACGCTCTGTGAGTTCCAGCCCCGCGTCAAGCTCTGTGCTGACAGCTCAGAGCCTGGAGCCTGTTTCAGATTCTGTGTCTCCCTCTCTCTCTGCCCCTCCCCTGTTCATGCTCTGTCTCTCAATGTCTCAAAAATAAATAAACGTTAAAAAAAAATTTTTTTTAAATGTAACATGGGAGACCTCAGGATAAAAAGATCTTCAGCATTATTCTAGACCCTGCATTCTGTACTTATGCTGATTAAATTAATGATATAGGTCTTTCTGTAAAAAAATTTATTCGTGCTTTTATTTTCCAGTGGTCACTAAGAAGTGGAGAAATTGAGTTTCTGATTTGCTGTTAAATAATTACTGATAAATAATACTGGATCAAGTAGTTAATCCTTGTTTATCACTGTTCTAAAAAAACACAGTCAGAACAATAGAGATCTGCCAGCCATTTGATAAATGATTTAACTAACTAGAAAATCATGGGTGAGTCCACATAAAGTCCACAACAGCTTTTGTATAATTTAAGCTTAAGTGAAAAGTGGAAAGAAATGTTCTGTGCTGGACCATAATGTGCAGTTGTTCGTACTTATAAATTACCCTCAGGTCACCACAGAGAAGAGAGGAGAAATTTAATAATGGCACTGAATAATATTTGCCTAATGGTGCCATTCCTATCAGTCACAAAATCATTTAAAACCACGGTACACTGTGCTCTGGGAAATCAAAATGTAGAGAAATCATATCAGCTTCTACAGTTTGAACTAGGATCTCAGTGCAGTGCATGTGCATGCATGTGTGTGTTTGAGTGTGGGTGAGTGTGTGTGTGTGTTTAATGGGACAAGGAGGGTCTGGAGGAGTAGGAGGATGAGGGATGGGGCGCCATACGAAAAGAAGCCCATCACTTCAAAGAGGCGGCTGGTGGTGAGCAGGTGGGGGGCTCTCTAGGGAAGGTACAGGGACAGTTACTGTGCTGGAATGCACATGTGGCAGAGCAGCAAATGAGGGGGGCTGGAAGATCAAAAGGAAACCTGAAAATCACAGGTCACTCCCAATCTGTACCTCTCAACTAGGATTACGGCATCAGGCATTTGGAAAGGGAGTGCCTGATCTTTACAAGGTCAAGAGCCACACACTCGGTGAGTCTGTAATGGATCTGATTCAGCTAGTTTGGTTACTGCCAAATACAGAATACATTCCAGCCCAAGAAACTCAGGTAGCTCCCAAAGCCCTTTAAAGTTTGCAGAGACAACCTGCTTTTCCCAGGCTTCCACGGGCTCTTTTGAAGTATATCCAGGAGCTAAACAGCCTTTCCAGAAGGACTCATTTAGCAATGCTCATGAAGAGTGATGAATGCTCTCCAGATTGGCCCTTTTTTGTTCCTCCAGTGTTACCATCCTGGTAGAAAGAGGACGACCTCCCACCATTATGCTCTAGGACAGAATCACAAGGATGCAGTGGTGCTATTTATAACGACATCCAGTTTCAGTATGTCACTCTTTAAACCCTAATCTTTTTCCTTGGTTAAAAGAGACAGAGAGACAGAGACAGAGACAGAGAGAGACTATGTTTCTAGGTTTATTTAGATTGAATTTCCCATATGCAATTTTAGCAGAATTAAGTCCACGAATAGCCTACCATATGCATGTCTGTGGTTATGGCAGAGGACCTGGTGGGGGATGTTTCCTTACACATTATGAAAGCAAAATAATCTAGCCATTGATTCTGTTAATGCACTTTGTTAATACAAGTGATTCTTTATGGCCCTTTGTGTTAGTAGCAAAGGCTTTTCCTTTTGATAGCCCTTAGCTGGTCTAATAGGGATGTACACATTTCATGAAAAATGTGGACTAGTTTAAATTATCTTAAATGCTGGCTTAAGGACTAAAAAGTCAGTCAAATGTTTTGTTCATATATATCTTATAGATCCCATTTCCAAAATTAAATTTTTTATTGATTTCCACTGTTTTTCTTTAACTAAACACATTGAAAACATCTGCGAAATGCAGTCACGGTTTTGGTTCCTTGGAGGAAAGACCCGCTAGGCTAGAAACAATCCATTTTTTTTCTAACTGTAATCACACTGGGATGGGTAATATAAGCCACCATTACTCAGACCTTTTCCTCCTCAGCTGGTGCTAAAAAATCTGGACAGCTCAGATAAAAGTAGACTTTGCTCTGTGGATAATATGTGGGTTTTATTACATTTCATATCTCATCTTGCACGGTTCAGTGTGTCCATCAGCACAATTGCACAAAATAACAAATCCAGTTCGATAAATGTTTAAGTCACGTTCACTCTGCTTGGGTACCTAGAAATGTTAGCTTATTTGATTTAATTACAAAGAGCAAATCAATAAAACACTATCACCAGAAAATTTCAAGCTATGCATGCTCAATAAATTTATTCATTTAGTTTCCAGAAAACATGCCAAATCCTAGGGCAGAAAACTCAGATTACTTGATTTTATTTGATTAAAACTGAAGTAGAACCAATAGGGAGAAAACATCAATCATTTGTAGTGAAAACCCACCAGGGAAGCAGCTCCCACGATAATGTGGTTTGCCACTGGATAATGTTTAAGATTCATTATTTGAAAAGCCAGGTCTTTAGAGACAACAGGGGCTGAAAAAAATCAATTCAATTGACAAAGGTCTCTACTTCTGAAATGCACGTGTTATTCACTTTTTAGGATTTTTAGCAAGGGAAATCATAATAATGAGAAATCATTACCCAATAGATGGGTCAGATGGTTCAGCCTGGGGAGGGGTGTGACAGGGACAATAATCCAGCTGCATGGGGACAGGTGTAGGCAGGCAGCGCTACCAGCAGTGATAGTCTAAGCAGATCATCCTGTGGCAGAATTTTGGCTGTGCTTTACCTGTCATGGTTTCTGCCTGAGTTGTTTTTCCAGCTTTCCCGTAGATGCTGGCGGCCTAGCTAGACTTTTAATAGATTCAATTTCTGCTTAAGTTAGCCACGTTTTTATCGTTGTTTGCAACCAAGAATCCTAAAAGTACAAAATATGATACCGGAAGAGGACGTATGGCAAATAAGGGAATGTAAAACGTGGATTTGTGTGAATGCAAAATATAGGGAAGAAATAAATGAGAACCCAACTCATGTTCCTAGCTTGGAAATTGGCAACTTTGTTCAGGAGGTTGTGAAACAGCTGACAAAACAGTCAGTCGTTTCTATCTTGTGGTGCCAGGGCTGTTGTATAAAGAGAAACAGAAAAATGTATGATATTGGAACATATTACATAGGACTAGTTCTCAGAAAAAAAAAAAGGAAAGAAAGAAATCTGGGCAGATGGTAGCCTATTTGAAAGCAGAGAGCTTGAACATGATTCAACTGCTGAATTCACCAAATTCTAGACTTCCTCTTATCTGAGTTAATACATTTCCTTAATGCTATACCAGCTGGAGTTGTCAGCTACTTTCCATCAAATCCATCTTTTTTTTTAAAAGTTTATTTATTTCTTTTGAGAGAGAGAATGGAGGAAGGACAGAGTGAGAGGAAGAGAGAAAATCCAAAGCAGGGTCCCAAGCAGACTCTCAGCACAGAGCCCTACATGGGGCTCAAACTCAAGAACCATGAGATCATGCCCTGAGCCAAAACTGAGTCAGAAGCTTCACCATCGGAGCCACACAGGTGCCCCTCCATCAAATCCGTCTTAATGGTGCACCAAGACAGTTGGGTCCCCATCTGCTCTGGAGAAGAATGAGCACCTGCTACATGTCCTGTTTGCTACATTGGGGCCAAAGATGGCCTCTCTTATGGGTCTCTCTACATACAGTGTTAACTAAATGTTATCTTGATTCATGGTGAGAGGCCAGGCATTCAAGAGCTGTACTGCCCAGGCACACATCACCCGCTGTATCAGGACTCATACTTGCTATTTCAGATTCTCCTGGCCCCGCCTGTCTCCAGGACCCCTAGCCACTTGTTTTCCATTAGCTTTCACTGCACAAGCCCACAGGACCTGGCTTCAAGCCCACAGCACATGTGGCTTCACTGTCCCCAGGTTTTCTATTGCTGCTGAAGCATGAGAAGCCAGGAATCTTCTTAATGATCAATTGTGTGCACCCTGGCTCTATGGAGTTAATATCCCCTGAGGAATTAATACCTTGGAGGGGTAAATCTTTGACCGATGGGGAATGGGCATTGTCAGATAAATTTTTTCTTCACTCTCTCCCTCAGAAAGACTTCCCTAATATTCAGTAGTTCAAATGGCTCCCAGAAAATGGCCCTGAGAGGTAGAGCCATCAGTTGCTCTGGAGAACTAGCACAAGCCCTCCCTATCATGCACTCCCTCAGACCTGTCCTCTCTCCTCTGCCTCATTTCCTATTTCCCTCATTCTCTCTTCCCTGGGTTTGAACTTTCTAATGATGAATTCAAAACATAAGCTTTTGATGGATCTATTTTCCACAAAATTGGGGCTAAAATTCACCCAATATTTAAAACTACATCACTTTTTTTCAATCATCCTTCGAGATCTTAGCCTTGGCCCCTAACTTGACCCTAAGCTTAAAATATTATTGTAATCAAGCTGAATCCGTCAGCTTTATATTGAAGGTTTACATGTATCGAATAATTCAGGAGACAGTCTGGGAGACAAAGTGGTATTTGTTTGGGGTCAGATTCCAAAAGAGCCTACTTCATCTGCCAACACTCTCCACATTCAGCCTTGGTAAACTCCTCATTATCAGGCTGTACCCCACATGCCCTTCAGCAACATGAAGACTTTGTATATGTGTTACCAATGCTTGGAAAGCCCTTTACTGTTCATAAAACTTCTTTGCCAGTGTTGCATACACAAGTATTTTGACTAATTTCTCTCAGGGTTCCTGATGGCTTCCAACTCCCACCCAAAGAAAGACTCTGACCTTTGAAGTTAGTATTAGCCTTTGGAACCCAATGATCTTATTTTTCTTTATTCATTAAATACTGTAAATATAAATATAGTCTCCATTGGACTTATAGTGACAGATTTCATCACTGGAAGACACTGTGCCTCCTAGAGCTTCTTAATCTTTTCCACCAGTTCCGATAACCAATCTGTAAGTACATCCACTATCGCTTTCTCTCCCCGTAACTTCTCTTTTCCCAAGAGTACTGAATATAAACAATAGAGTAACTAAAAGTTTTTATTACTTACTTGTTTTTTAATATAGGCACCTCCTGTCATTAGGAGAGGCAAAGTCAGACTTAAAGTAAAATTGCTTCTGTTTAAAATAGGTTTTCCATAGCTGAAGCACATCGGTTAATGTAAAAAGCCTCTCCTCGCCAAAACTGGTCTCAGTGAGGTTCTAATGGGGCTTCTGCGGTTCTGTAATTATCTGCTACTGCCAACACACAATCAGGATGCGTCTGACTGAAATCCAAATAACACGCACTTTTCACCGGACCTTACTTACACATTTCTGAGCCCAACTATTACCATCAATGATGTGTCAACAGATCTGAATTTAGAGGAAGAATCAATATTGCGTTCCCAAATGACAGGGGTTAACAAAGACATTGTTCTTTCCAACAAATATTTGGACTAAATGGCTTCTTTCTAGCCAATAAGTTGATGCTCCAAGTTTCTGCTGGAAATCATGTGTCTCCAAATAGCAATTTCTGTCTATTTACAGAAAATAATCAGATACAGAAAGAGTTTAATTACTCCTATAAGAAAACAAAACTCTGGTAATCAGTCCAAGAATTCAAGGAGTGGTATGACAAAATGCTTTTTAAAAAATGATTGCCTCAATTTAATAGCTCAATTTTGAAAAGTGAGAGGAAGAAACTTATAAAATAGAAATTGCACAGAGGAATGTTTTAAAAAATCAAGATCCTAGGATTTAGAGGGGCAGAAAAACCCCATAGATGATGTTGGCTGTGCTCTCAACCATTCACTCTGTATATTTCCTGGGTCTGAGGAAAGTGGTGATCTTTAGACCCCAGCTTCAAACCCCATCCTCAGAGCCCTCCTGCTTAGAAGCCAGACATCAGGCTCAGACCACACAGCAGGCAGCTTTCTTGAGAATATAGCTTTCCTCTCAAGTGCATAGCAATACCTATTCCAGATTTGGCTGTTGAAAGGATTAAATAAAATCCAAACACATAAAACAATCATCCCAGAGCCTGGTGAAAAGTAATTGTCCAACAAATCATAATTATTTTTGTCATTATTGTTATGGAAAATCACATGGGCTTACAATGTTTTCTTTCAGATAATGTCCTCATTGCTACTCTTTCCTGACCCTCCCTGTACAGTTTTGGTGTCATTTGCCTCACGTTCTCTATTTATATGGAACTAAGATTATTCTGTTCTGGTCTTTCGAAGGTAACATAAAGTTAAATGTTTTGACTCAAGTCTTTCTGATGGGCCAATGCAGGAGATATACTAGTACTTAATAATATATGCTAATCCAATGTTTCTCAATGCAGATATGGAACATTCTGGAAAAATGTAGACACATTTTTGGTTTTCCCAGTGACTGAGGAACTATTGGTATTTACTGTGAGACCAGGGATACTAGAAGTCCAACACTACCAAAAATTGTACCACATTCCTCCAAACATCCAAATACTTCTCCAGACATTAATGTAGATGAGAAAAACATATGTTATACCCACTTACAAACATCTGAGTCTAGACCCTATGGCTATTTTAGATACAAACACAAAGTATATATGAACATACTGTTTTGAAAACTCAGAGACTCAGAATAGAGGTTAATTACCAACTGGAATGGTAATATTTCATTATTTTCAAAACTAGTAGGTCTGGATTGAGACAAACCATCTTAGCCCTGCAAATGTGCATGTGTACTTTTTTTTTTTTTAATTGAGGAAACAACCAGCAAGATCAATGGAACATTTTACAAGAAACACACTAACAGAGTGGGCAAAATAGAGTTATCTTTGTAAGAGTTAAGAAAGATGTTTGAAAACTATAAATATTGCCATTTCAAGTGCTTTAAAATCTTCTAATCAGAAAGATCATTAACACAAATGATCACAGATGGGATAAGGCACCCAATGTTGGAGAAAGGTGACAGTTATGTGACAAAGGGAAAAAAAATCTAAACAAAATAATTTATTGCCTTCCATTTAAGAATTATACTGGTTTCAGAATAACCATTAAAGTGTGCCTGGGTGGCTCAGTAGATTAAACGTCCAACTTTGGATCAAGTCATGATCTCACTGTTTGTGGGTTTGAGCCCCACGTTTGGCTCGGTGCTGACAGTTCGGAGACTGGAACCTGCTTCGGATTCTCTGTCTCCCTGTCTCTCTGCCCCTCCCCTGCTTGCATTCTTTCTGTCTATCAAAAGTGAATAAACATTTAAAATTTTTTTGGGGGCGCCTGGGTGGCTCAGTCGGTTAAGCGTCCGACTTCAGCTCAGGTCACGATCTCGTGGTCCGTGAGTTCGAGCCCCACGTCGGGCTCTGAACTGATGGCTCAGAGCCTGGAGCCTTCTTCCAATTCTGTGTCTCCCTCTCTCTCTGCCCCTCCCCCGTTCATGCTCTGTCTCTCTGTCTCAAAAATAAATAAACGTTAAAAATTTTTTCTTTAATTTTTTTAAAAAGGAAAAAAAAAAAAACCAAAGAAAAAGCCAGCATTAGGAGCCTGCCATACCAGAGAACACTTGACAGCTAAGATCTCCAAGAAGCACCCGCTAAATAAATAAGACTCTTCTTTTGCCCCATATGTCTTACTCCTCTGTCCCATCCAACTCTGAGAGATGCAGAGGGAAAGGATGGAAGTCAGGAAGTCAGGAAGATATAAACTAAGAAAGAGAGAAGACTCAACACACTCCTTCCTGACCTTCTGGGTCAGGCCCAAGAGCAAGGGAAAAGCGCTGAAGTGGATCTGAGAAGTTCAGTTTAGATCAGACTGCTCTTTTAATCCCTGAAAAATGAAACTGAAAGTGGCCAGAAAATACCATCTAGGTGTGAAGAAGAAATATCTGACAGAGAAGTTTTCAAAAATGGTAGGAAAAAAAATAAAGCTATCTTTTAATCTTACATTACTGAGTCCTGACCATTTAGTTGATCCAGTTTAAATTTTACTTTCTTTTTAGCTAATAAGTCAGCTAGTTTTAGGGAGGGCTTGAATAAAAAAGGGGGATATTTCCGTCCATGTTCAAAACCCAGTAAAATATCCCAAAGGTTATAGTTATTTTAAAGTAAATTTATTTTGGGGCACCTAGGTGGCTCAGTCAGTTAAGCATCCAACTTCTGCTCAGGTCAGTCATGATCTCACTGTTCATGGGTTCAAGCCCTGCATCGGGCTCTGTGCTGACAGCTCAGAGCCTGGAGCCTGCTTCAGATTCTGTGTCTCCCTCTCTCTCTTCCCCTCCTCCGCTCGCACTCTGTCTCTCTCAAAAATAAATTAAAACACGTTATATACAAAGATAAGAATAACCATTAAAATGGTAAAAGATAGGGGCGCCTGGGTGGCTCAGTCAGGTGAGCGTCTGACTTCAGCTCAGGTCATGATCTGTGAATTCAAGCCCTGCATCAGGCTCTGTGCTGACAGCTCAGAGCCTGGAGCCTGCTTCAGATTCTGTGTCTCCCTCTCTCTCTGCCCTATCCCCGCTCATGCTCTGTCTCTCTCTGTCTCAAAAATAAATAAAAACATTAAAATAAATTAAAATAAAATAAAATGGTAAAAGATGGCAAAATTCTGTCATTTAATAAACAACAATCAAAAGAACATATATCTCTCATGACAAGGAGATCTTACATGTAGGTGACAGCGTTAAGGCGAAAAAGTACTCCAGGGAATGATTTTTTCTAAATTACTGACAATGGATAAAAAAAGTTGTCAGTGTTTGAAGTTTTTACCTTTTTAACAGGGAAAGTATTACCTTCCCCAATCTACTTACTTATACAAAAGGTAAAGTTGCAACTATAACTAGTTAGCAACACAATATTAAAAGATAAACTGAAGCATATTTTAAAAATTTTAAGAGTTTGAGAAAAAAAAATCCATTTGAATTGGGCAGCATCCAATCTAGCTTAAGAAAGGAGCTCTGAGGAGCTATATACAAAATGAAAAAAATGTTTATAACCAGAAGGGAGTGGGAACAAGGAACTTATATGAGGCCAAAAAAAAAAAAAAAAGGTTGATTATTGCAAAGTTATTTTCCTCTAGCGAATATTTGTCTATTGGGCAGATTAGCTAACTAGTGCTGATCAGACAATTCCTGATTGGTTTAAGATTCTATTTCCGGGAGAGCTGAATTTATAGTTAAGTCTCAGGTGATGTGAGGCTTAGCATAAGCAACTTCATTTGGGGCCTGTGTCTTGAATTCTTTAGCAATAGATTTATAGGAACTTAAAAGAAGTAGCAACAAATATTTTAGCAATTCATTATATTATTCCTTGGCAATTAATTGCCAAGAACCGTAGTAAGAGACTTGATAAATCAGTATATGCTATTAGGTCAATTCATAAAATTAAGAGTGATCCCTTTTTTTTTTTCTAATGTTTATTTATTTTTGAGAGAGACAGAGACAGAATGCGAGTGGGTTAGGGGCAGAGAGAGAGGGAGACACAGAAACCGAAACAGGCTCCAGGCTGTGAGCTGTCAGCACAGAGCCCAACGCGGGGCTCGAACTCGCGAGCTGTGATATCATGACCTGAGCCTAAGTCGGCCGCTCAACCGACTGAGTCACCCAGGCACCCCAAGAGTGATCCCTTAAATGACAGATTATTTTGTAAAATGTTCAACGATATAAAGAAGAATTTGTGTATCTTATACTACAAAAGGAAGTTGACCCTCCAAAGGAAATTATTTGTTTTGTTTTGTTTTTGTTTTAATATTTGATAGCATTGTTGAATACTACTTTTGATTTTTATTTTATCAAATGAAATACTAAGCAATAAAACTTAAAATATAATTACACAAACCTATCTAAAATATCCTTAAAAGCTTAAATGAAATCCTTCTTAAACTGGAAGGAAATGAGATCATTAAAGTAAAAGAAAACTTAATGAGAGTTAATAGACAATTTAAATAATTTTAAAGCAAGCCTGCCCACAGAATTTTCAGAGTTTCTGTTTTAACAGCAACTAAAAACTGATTGGTTTAAACCATTGATTTGAAAATAGACTCCCAACTGGAAGCTGTTAAAAAGATATGATAATGAAACTTAAGGATCTAATACGTTCTTTACAGTACCATTTTCTGTGATTTATTCATTTAACAAAAGAAGTGGAACATGTTAGCCAGTATTTTCAGGAAGAATTAACTGAGCTAAAAATCGACTTTGAGAGTAAAGCATGATTTAACTAGAGGTAACTACAAAGGAATTGGATCCATTAAGACTTTTATACTCCCTGGAAAGATTTAAATTATAACCTCTGGAAGATTTAAATTACTTGTTTAGAGCATTTTCAAGTATGTATTCAGTCGGAAAAGGAATCTCTGTTAAAGGGAAGCTGTTGCAAAATATTAAAGCAACAGTGCATTGTAATGGAAGGGAAAGCGTACTCCAGTTTCTATGGATTACAACAAAATATGAAATTAACAGATATACGTAAATTGCTGGGATGTCCCTGAGTTTTACTGATGATTGTTTTTAAAATGTGTTATGCTACTGTCGTGCTCTTTAAAATTTTTGAAGCGTAATGATAAGCAACCTAAGTTGTAAAAATTATACTTGCAAATTATTGATCTTTGTGTTGTCTGTTGTCTTTCAGTCTCACTCTGATACTGGGGCCATAAGTCCGGGCCACACTACTTCTCTAATGTTGCTGTACCTCCATTTCCTTTCCAATGCATCCTCTGTCCCCCATGACTTATCTAAAGCCACCCTCTTCAGGGCCTTTCATCCCCCCATTTGTTAAATACTACAATATGTTTCCCTAACAGAAAAATACATTTAAAAAATATAACCAATACTCCATTATCACACGTAAAACTAGGGCTATGGTATTTGGTCAAATTTGATAATTTTGCTACTCAAGTAGTCTGTAACACCGTGGGCTCGTTTTTGACACTTGTTCTATTGTTACTGAGAGAGGTGTATTCCAACTCCAGCTAGAATTGTACATTTGCCCACTTTTGTGATTTATCTTGCCAATTTGGATTCATCTATTTGAAGCAGGGGCTATTAGATGCGTACAAATTAAACATTATACTGATGTACTGATTATTGTCGCCATCATAAAGTGTTCCTCTCTATTTGAAGAAACACTTTTATCGAAGTCTGCTTTATCTGACACACACAAAGCTCCACAAGCCCTATTTTTCTCTTGGTTCAAGTTTGCATGGTTTATCTTTTTCGTGTTTACTTTCATTCTTCCTTTTTCTTTTAACTATTTCTTGAATACAGATGTTTTGTTTTTAATCTAGTCTGAACAATTCTTGACTTTTAATTGAATTCCATTTATATTTAATATAACGTGTGTATTTAAGTTTGATTCTACCCCCCTTTTTATTTCTTATTGGGTCCATTTGTCTTATATGTTACCTTTCTTCCTTTTCTTTTTGCCCTCCTTTGTATTCGTCAACTACTTCTGTCATTTCATTTCCCCCCTTTATTATTTATTACATATTGTTTTTCTCTGCTGTTAGGAGTTACTAGAGATGATAACATGCATCCCTGGCTTAACTACTTTTACCTGTTCAGTACTTTTAACAGCTTAGGAACCTTACAACCCCGTGACTCAATTATTCACTTTCCTGCCTTTTGTCCTGTAATTCTCAAGTATTTTCATCCTTCCTGTTTTAAGCCTTTAGAACGTTGTTCTTACATGCTGTAACTGATTATTTAGACTTACCCATGCATTTAGCCTTTCCATTACTTGCCAATCCTTTTTGCACTTCTATGCATTCACCTGGGATGATTTTTCTTCTTCCTGAAAATTCACTTTGGATATTTCTTTTAGCATGAGTCTAGTGGTAGTGGCAAACTTTCTTTATTTTATTGCAAATACATTTATTTTGCTTTTTTTTTTTAGTCTTTAGAACAGTTTAGGTTTTTTTTTTACCTTTTTTATTCAAGTATAATAAACAGAGTGTTATATTAATTTTAGGTGTACAAACAAAGATCTAACATTTCTATACATTGTTCGGCACTCATCAAGATAAGTGTATTCTTTTCCCTTTTATCTATTTCACCCACCCCCCTACCTACCTCCCCCAGGCAACCACTAGTTTGTTCTCTGTGTTTTAGAGTCCGGTTATTTTATTTGTCTCTTTGTTTTGTTTCTTAAACTGGACATATGAGTGAAATAATATGGTAATTGTTTTTCCTTGACTGACTTATTTCGCTTAGCATTATGCCCGCTGGGTCCATTCATGTTGCTGCAAATAGCAAGATCTCACTGCCTTTTATGCATCTCTTTATGCATTCATCTGTGGATGGAGACTTGAGTCACTTCCATAGCTTGGCTATTGTAACTGATGCTGCAATATATCTTTTTGAATAAGTGTTTTCATTTTCTTCAGGTAAATACCAAATAGTGGAATCACTGGATCATATGATACTATTATTTTGAATTTTTTAAATCAACTCCCTATTGTTTTCCACAGTGGCTTCACCAGTTTGCATTCCCATGAACAGTGCATGACGTTCCTTTTCTCCATATCCTCACCAATACTTATTCCTTGTGTTTTCAATTTTAACCATTCTGACAGGTGTCGGGTGATAACTCATTGTAGTTTTGATTAGCATTTCCCTGATAATTAGTGATGTTGAGTATCTCATGTGTCTGTTGAGATGTGTCTGTTCTCATGTGTCTGTTGGCCATCTGCATATTTTCTTTGGAAAAATGCCTGTTCAGGTCCTCTGCTCATTTTTAATTGGATTATTTGTTTTGTGGGTGTTGAATTGTATAAGTTATTTATATTATTTTGGACATTAATTCCTTATTGGATACATGATTTGCAAATGTCTTAGCCCATTCATTAGATTGACTTTTTGTTTTGATGATGGTTTCCTTCACTGTGCAAAAGCTTTTCATTTGGTGTAATACTAATAGCTTATTTTTGCTTTTGTTCCCCTTGCCTAATGAGACATATTTAGAAAAATGTTTCTGCAACCGATGTCAAAGAAATTATTGCATATGTTTTCTTCTAGGAATTTTATGGTTTCAGGTCCCACACTTAGGTCTTTAATCCATTTTGAGTGAATTTTTGTGTATGGTGTAAGAAAATGGTCCAATTTCATTCTTTTGCATGCTGCTGTCCAGTTTTTACAGCATTATTTGTTGAAGAGACTGTGTTTTCCCCATTGGATATACTTGCACTCTTTTTGTAGATTAATTGACCACATAAACATGGGTTTATCTTTGTTTTGTTTGCAAATATCTTTATTTTGCATTAATTTTTGAAAGACCTATCCAATGGATATATAGTTCCCAGTTGGCATTCCTTTTAGGACTTTAAAGCTGTTAGCACATTGTCTTCTGACTTCTACCATTTCTATGAGAATTCAGCTTCTTGTTACTCCTGTGAAGGTAATGTATTTTTTTCTGTTGGCTTCTTTTAATATTTTCTCTTAGTATGTGATTTTTAATAGTTTTACTAGGATGTGCTGAGATGTGATTTCTTTATATTTATCCTACTTGAGGTTTATAAAGCTTTTTCAATATATGGCTTAATGTATTTTTATCTGTTTCAGAGAATTCTCAGTGTATTTCAAATCTTTTCAAATATTTGCTTTTGTCCCATTCCATTCTATATTTTGGAGACTACTACTACATGTATGTTGGACTTTTTCACCAGGTCGTGTATTTTCCTTTTTTTTCCCCTCTTCATCTGTATATTTTCTTCCAATTTACCTTTCCATTCACTAGTCCTGTGATATATCTAATCCATTAAACTCAGACCTAGAGTTACTTTTCAGTACTTGAATTTTTATGTTATTTTCTATATATTTTAGTGTTTGATGAAATTCTTCATTTTATTGATTTTATTGAAACAATACTTACTGTCATTTTAAAGCCTATGTTGGAAAGCTCCAATAATTGAAACACCTGTTGGTTTGTAATATATCTTTTCCTTTTGTTTTTAGTTTTCTGCCTGTATTTTCCTGCATAATAAAGTGAATGAATTCAATGGCAGAATCTAGAGATATATGAGTATATGGTTGGTATTATATTCCTCTGGAGAGGATCTTTCTTTCTTTCTTTGTTTCTTTTTCTTGAGTGAGACAAAGAGAGAGAGCATTAGGAGGAAGAGGGAAAAAGAGAACCCTAAGCAGGCTCCATGCCCAGCCCAGAGCCCAAGATGGGGCTTGATCCCATGAGATCATGACCTGAGCCGACATCAAGAATTGGTCTCTCAACCAGATGAACCAGATGAACCACCAGATGAACCAGATGAACCACCCAAGTGCCCCCCTCTATTTTATTGGAGAAGATTTATTTTTTTATTGGGGAGGGGAGATGGGTAGTTACAGTACTGGCACATCACCTTAACCTAATATGGGCTTCAACAAAACCTCTTGGTTTGATGGCACCTACAAATTCACTAATGTTTTGAGGAGGAAGGTACACACCTCAAAGCACTTCCCTTCTCTCTGGGATTTTCATGCCTCAATTTCTGATTGCCTTGGTAGTAATCTACTATCTGAAAACCAATGTTTGTTTCTTTTGCCTAGCATGTCTAGATAAACTCAATGGGAGAGTTTGTCTTCAATTAACTACTCTATTATTGTCAGAAGTCAAGGATCAGTTCTGTCATTTTAACCTCTACTGTTTAGCTCAGAAAGCTTCAGAATAGAGTCATACTGTCTCTATCATATCTAACAATAACGTGCACAGAACCCCACAGATACATTTCATCACAGAGTCCTTCCTCAGCTCTACTTGCTTATCTCAGCGTATCAAATGTCTTTTTTAATTTTAGGTTTATTTTATGTTTTAGTAAGAGAGAGCACAAGCATAGGAAAGGCAGAGAGGGAGAGAGAGAATCTGAAACCAGCTCCACACTATCAGCATGGAGCCCGATGCAGGGCTCAAACTCAGAAACTGTGAAATCATGATCAAAGCCAAAACCAGGAGTCGGACGCTTATTCAACTGAGCCACCCAGGCACCCCAAGCGTCTTTTTGACTCTCATCCTTTAAACTGAGGTTCAATATATCAAGCTTTAACAGTGATCTAATAAAGGTATTTTCATTCAGTGTCTAATTCAAGATCCCATCTTGCTTTATGATATTAAGATTTAATAATAAATACTTCAGGAAGCCTGAAGGATATCAAAAGGTCCTATTCTCTAAGGTTAACAGGGCTACCACAATTTTAATGATAATAATACATTTGCCATTTGAAATTGTGTTCTTATCTACTTTTATGTTAATTTCTTAAAGGGTAAAACTCCCTGATCACAAGTCTAGTTAGTGAGAGCTAAGACCGCAATCTATTTAATATATATGCTATGCTTTTCACAATCCATAACAGTACTCCATTTTTTTTTTTTTTGCACTGAAAATGTATCTATGAGGTGGACTCTGAAAGACCTTCCTTTTCAATAAATCTAAATAAAAGATGGGTAATATTTATTATCTAATAGTAGTCCCTTCAGGAAGCAGTATCTGCAAAGCAGCCTAGAGGTTCTCAAACTTCAGAGAAACTTCTGTTACCATTGTAATTCCTACCACGGCCCCTACTTAGGCTTCTGAGCTCTGATGTTATAGCTGGTCCAGTACATGTAAATGGAAAGTGCTAAATCTCATTCAGGTACCTTCAGTTTCCCAATGCTATTTTCAAACATTTTCTGATTCTGTCAGTATTGGCCCACACTTCCTTAGGTGATTTAATTGCCTTTGGCCATGATCTCAAAATGGACATAAAGTCCCCAGTGGGGCAATATGAACCAGCCTTGGTATTCCCTATTCCTTCTGAGCACAATTCAAGGATCACGTGGACTTAGCCTGACATCTTCCTGAAAGAGTAAGAATCTCTCTCTAAACAAGTGAGTGGCTATAAAGACTGAATACCCCCATGCAGGGGTATTTCATCTATCTCAACATTCACGACCATGTGAAGGGCAGTCAGGCTCTGAGTTTTCACCCCGAGGCTTGGTGTTTGGTGGCACAGAGATGCAACATTCATAGGAAAATCTCAAGAAAACTTTCACCCTAAGCAGGAGTTTCTGTCCACCTGGGTGTCCACATATGTGTGCCAATATAAAAAGACCCTCTGAAGTTCATTGTGACACTGCTCTTTGGAAGGAAAGCAGGGCGTGCCCAGCACTGTTAATGCCACTTGACACTTCTATTTTTCAGTGTTTTCTCTCTTTGGTTTTTTTGCTCTGTCGCGATCTACAAGTGATAATTGGTTAGTCAGTAACTGAAATTGCTAAAAGCAAAGGATCAAATATATATTTATACTCCTAACATTAACCCTTCAACACCTAGTAACTGTTTATAACCACCCCCCGTCCCTAACCCAGGCATTGCCATCAGGTTCAGGAAAAAAAAAAAAAAAAGGATCCAGTATCCTGTGGATTAGCAGACTTCGAAAGCCAGTGTGTAGTCCCTTAGGGCATATAAAAAGGAAAAGCTTTTAATAAGTGATTGGTATTTGTATGCTTTTTATGAAAAAGTTTAATTTTCACTTTTATCAAACTGTCCAATTACAAAGAAAGAAGTGGTAACAAGTCGAAAAGTTATATTTATGCAAAATCCCTTGAAATTAAAAAGAACTTGTTGTTTATTTATGGATATCCCAAGAGAATTTGAATATTTTCTAGAGGGAGGAATACACCTCTAAAAAAAGAATATGGATTCATACCAACAGTAGGTGAAGGCAAATACGTGTGGAGAAAAAAAAAGTGTCAAATACATATCTTTATATTTAAATGTGCTATCACTGAGGATAAGAGATTTCTGTCTGTTTGCTCCAGATGTTTTCTAAATCCTTACTAATAGCCCATTTAACTGTGAATAAAAAAGATTTGCACTTTCCCACCATATGATTTCACTCATGTCTGGAATTTAAGAAACAAAACAAAAGAACAAAGGAAAATGAGCCAAACCAAACCAAAACAAAACCAAACCAAAAAACAAAACCAAAACCAAAAAGAAACCAGACTCTTAAATACAGAAAACTAACTGGCAGTTGCCAGAACAGAGGTGGGTAGGCGAACGGGTGAAATCGGTGAAGGGGGTTAAGAGTACACTTATGATGAGCACTGAACAATGTATGTAACTGTTGAATCACTATATTGTACACCTGAAATGAATGTAACACTGTAAGTTAATTATACTGAATTTTTTTTTCATTTTAAAATAAACATTAATAAAAGAAGCTTTGCTCCTTATTATTTTTGTAGATCAAATTAAATCTTTCTCTTGAAAAACAGCTAACATTTTTAGGATCAGTTCTCATGCTATGGAAAATTAAAAAAAAATGTTTCAAAACAAAGTATCTTCCACCTATTTTCTAGAATAATTTACCTCTTGCTCTGGGTTCTGGAATCGAGAATTCCAGTCTCATGTAGACGTCCCCCAGCATAAAAAGTGAAAACATTCTGTTGAATTCCATGAAGACAGGAAGAGTGATTATCAGAACATAAGGTTTGGTTTTGAAAACTTTTACAATTTTTGTCAGTGAACATCATTGGGACATGTTCAGTGTATGTTTATTAGAAAGTACAGTGAGGTTTATAGACTAACTTATAGGTTAATTCTTGCTCCAGTAGAATTTTAGAATTGCAAAGAAACAGAGTGGGAAAAACCTAATATTTTGTCCTTCTACATATGAAAGGCAAGGGAATTAAAAGCAAAAATGAACTATTGGGACCTCATGAAGATAAAAAGCTTCTGCACTGCAAAGGAAACAGTCAACAAAACTAAAAGGCAACCAACGGAATGGGAAAAGATATTTGCAAATGACATATCAGACAAAGGGCTAGTATCCAAAATCTATAAAGAACTCACCAAACTCCACACCCAAAAAACAAATGATCCAGTGAAGAAATGGGCAGAAAACATGAAAAGACACTTCTCTAAAGAAGACATCCGGATGGCTAACAGGTACATGAAAAGATGCTCAACGTCACTCCTCATCAGGGAAATACAAATCAAAACCACACTCAGGTATCACCTCACGCCAGTCAGAGTGGCCAAAATGAACAAAACAGGAGACTATAGATGCTGGCGAGGATGTGGAGAAACGGGAACCCTCTTGCACTGTTGGTGGGAATGCAAACTGGTGCAGCCGCTCTGGAAAACAGTGTGGAGGTTCCTCAAAAAATTAAAAATAGACCTACCCTATGACCCAGCAGTAGCACTGCTAGGGATTTACCCAAGGGATACAGGAGTACTGATGCATAGGGGCACTTGTACCCCAAAGTTTATAGCAGCACTCTCAACAATAGCTAAATTATGGAAAGAACCTAAATGTCCATCAACTGACGAATGGATAAAGAAACTGTGGTTTATATACACAATGGAGTACTGTGTGGCAATGAGAAAGAATGAAATATGGCCTTTTGTAGCAACGTGGATGGAACTGGAGAGTGTTATGCTAAGTGAAATAAGTCATACAGAGAAGGACAGATTCCATATGTTTTCACTCCTATGTGGATCCTGAGAAACCTAACAGAACAGAAGACCATGGGGAAGGGAAAGGAAAAAAAATGTTTGGAGAGGGAGGGAGCCAAAACATAAGAGAATCCTAAAAACTGAGAACAAACTGAGAGTTTATGGGAGGTGGGAGGGAGGGGTGAGTGGGTGATGGGTATTGAGGAGGGCAACTGTTGGGATGAGCACTGGGTGTTGTATGGAAACCAATTTGACAATAAATTTCATATTAAGAAAAAAAAGGAAGTATTAACTTAAAAGTTAAAAACTCTCAAACACCACAATTTTTGTTTCCAAGGACCTGTACACATTCATGCATCTAGAAAGCATTCATAAATTTTTTTTGACAACCATTATATTTCCTGCACTGCTAAAAATTTATGGAAGAAATGAACTGTTTATTTCAATCTATTTATTTATTAGCTTTGCAATTAACATAGGAAAAAGAGGGTAATGACATAAGCAGCAATAAAAAAATGTGCGATCTGTTGATTTGGGATATGTACTTTAAGACTAGGATTATTTTTATTCTTCATATAAAATGGTGACTATTATAAAACTGTAGACATCAAACCCAAACTGTTTTTCTTTCATTAAAGATAGGGTCTTTTCTCTCAAAAACATATAGGTCCCAAAGATACTCATACCAAGTTTGCAAAATATCAGGCATTGACACTGTTACCCTATTCATGTAAAGCTGTTAAAAGACTGTCTACATGTACGTAGGCTCAGAGTCATATATCTGGGATTGTTGTCATCAAAGCATAAAATAATGGTTTTCTGCGGTGGAAAATGTGGGATGAATTTTACTTAGAACTTCATATTTTTCTTGACTATTTGAGTATTTTTCAAAAGAAGACAAATTATTTTTCTTGATATAGTCCAAACATGTATTGGACCTCTCAGAATCAAAGTTTTGCTCCTTCAGCCCCTATTGTGGTTCACAATTCTGAGCAAGGTTTCTGGAGCTTCTCCGATAATAGCTGGGGGTCAGCTTGTGGCACACAGCAGCTCGCTGCTCTTGAGCAGTGCCTCTGGTGCCAGATTTGGAATAACCTCCTCTAGAGTTTTTGGTAAGCAACACCTATTTATAAGAACCTATCCGTTATCAACAGATTTTCTGTCTTTGTCTCATCCAGCTGACAACACTCACCACCAGGCAGTGTTGTTTACTTTTAGATTCAGTATGTCTTGGGTAGAACCTGGATATTTGCATTTTCAACAAGATTTTCAGGTGATGCTGAAAGGCACCAAACTTTCAGAGCCTCTGGACTCAGTATATCCCAGTGAATGTCCTGTGTAAAGCCTTCTGTGCCATACACATCAGTTGCTCTTGTCAAGATCTTAGCAACCACTGAATAATTTCAGCGTGCTGAGATCACTCCTTCACGACGTGGTGAACCAGAATCATGTCAAAACAATCTGCCTCAGAAACCAGGCCTGACTATTAAGCAATGGCACTCCTCTGGGAGGCCTAAGACCAAAGGTCCCTTATAAAAGTTACTTCAGGTTCTCTCTCTAGCTCAGGAAAGCTTTAGAGCCTTAGAATATTCTGGTCAAGAATCCAAGGAGCGGAATCAAAAAATTACTACAACTGATACATGAGTTCAGCAAAGTTGCAGGATGTAAAATCAACATACATAAATCTGTTGAATTTCTATACACCAATAATGAAGCAGCAGAAAGAGAAATCAAGGAATCGATCCCATTTACAATTGCACCAAAACCCATAAGATACCTAAGAATAAAATTAACTAAAGGGGTAAAAGATATGTACATTGAAAATTATAGTATGCTTATGAGAGAAATTGAAGAAGACACAAAGAAATGGAAAATGTGCCATGCTCATGAACTGGAAGAACAAATACTGTTAAAATGTCTATATTACCCAAAGCAATCTACACATTCATGCAATCCCTATCAAAATAACATCAGCATTTTTCACAGAACTATAACACACAATCTCAAAATGTGTATGGAACTAGAAAAGACCCTGAAGAGCCAAAGTAATGCTGAAAAAGAAAACCAAAGTTGGAGGCATCACAATTCTGGGCTTCAAACTGTATTACAAAGCTGATATCATCAAAACAGTATGATACTGGCATAAAAACAGACACATAGATCAATGGAACAAAATAGAAAATCCATAAATGGGCCACAAATGTATGGCCAACTAATATTTGACAAAGCAGGAAAGAGTATCCAATGGAAAAAAGAGTCTCTTCAGCAAATGGTGTTGGGAAAACTGGACGGTGACATGCAGAAGAATGAAACTGGACCATTTTCTTACAGCATACACAAAAATAAATTCAAAATGGATGGAAGAACTAAATGTAAGACAGGAAACCATCAAAATCCCAGAGGAGAGAACCAGCTGCAACTTCTTTGACCTTGGCCACAACAACTTCTTATTAACATGTCTCCCAAAGGTAAGGGAAACAAAAGCAAAAATGAACTATTGGGACCTCATCAAGATAAAAAGCTTCTGCATAGTGAAGGAAACAGTCAACAAAACTAAAAGGCAGTCTACAGAATGGGAGAAGACGTTTACAAATGACATATCAGGTAAAGGGCTAGTATCCAAATCTTTAAGAACTTACCAAACTCAACACCCGAAAAACAAATGATCCAGTGAAGAAATGGGCAGAAGACATGAATGGACATTTTCCAAAGAAGACATCCAGATGGCTAGCAGACACATGCAAAGATGATCAAAATCACTCATCATCAGGGAAATAAAAATCAAAACCACAATGAAATACCACCTCACACCTGGCAGAATGGCTAAAATCAACAACTCAGGCAACAACAGATGTTGGTGATGATGCAGAGAAAGGGGAACACTTTGACACTGTTGGTGAAAATACAAAGAGGAGCAGCCACTCTGGAAAACAGTATGGAGGCTCCTCAAAAAGTTAAAAATAGAACTACCCTACCCAGAAATTGCAGTACTAGTTATTTATCCAAAAGATACAAAAATGCTGATTTGAAGGGACATGTGGACCCCAAAGTTTACAGCAGCACGATCAACAATAGCCAAATTATGGACAGAGCCCCAATGTCCATCAACAGATAAATGGATAAAGAAGATGTGGTGTATACATTACAATGGAATAGTACTCAGTGATCAAAAGAATGAAATTTTAAAAACAGAGAGGGAGGCAAACCATAAGAACTGTTAAATACCGAGAACAAACCTAGGGTTGCTGGAGGGAAGGTGGTGGGGGGAGGGGCTAAATGGGTGATGGGCATTAAAGAGGGCACTTGTTGGGATGAGCACTGGGTGTTTTATGTAAGTGATGAATCACTAAATTCTACCCCTGAAGCCAATACTACACTATATGTTAACTAACTAGAATCTAAATTAGAAAAAAAAAAAAATCCAGGTTGTGGAGATGACAGACTGCTTTTGAATTCCAGCTCCATCATTAGCTCATTTGGCTTTCAGACAGGCTCAGTTACGTTATCTATCAAACAGAACATGTACTTCACAAGATTTTTTTGAATTTACACTTATTGACAGCTTTATTGGGATTTAGTTCATAGACGATACAATTTACACATTTAAAGAATATATTTCAGGGCTTTTTAGTGTATTCACAGAGTTGTGTGACCATCACCATTAATTCCAGAACATTTTCATTACCCCAAAAAGGAATTCCATAACCATGAGCAGTCACACCTTATCTCCCTTTCTTCCCCTAGTCCCCGATAACATTAATCTACTTTCTGTTTCTATAGATTTGCCTACTGGGAACATTTCACGTAAACAGAATCATACATTATACAGCCTTTTGTAACTACTTTCTTTCATTGAGCATTTACCCATACTGTAGCATGTACCGATATTTATTCCTCATTATCGCCAAATAATATCCCACTGTATAAATATGCCACATTTTGTTTATCCATTCATCAGTTAATGGACATTTGTGTTGCTCCCAACTAGGGCTACTATGAATAGTGCAGCCATATAAACATTTTTGAACAAATTTTTGTGTGGATATATGTTTTCCTTTCTCTTGGGTATATACCTGGAAGTAGAACTGCTAGGTCATAGGGTGACTCTATGTTTAACATGCTGAGGAAATGCCAAATAGCTTTCCAAAATGGCTGCACCATTTTACATTCCCAAGCAGTGGATGAGGGTTCTATGTTTCTCCGCTTCCTTGTTTGTATTTTTTGTTAAAGTCATTCTCATGAATATAAAATGGTCTCCCATTGTTGTTTTTTTTTTTTAATTTGTATCTCCCTAATGACTAATAACAACGTAGAGTGTCTTTTCGTGTGCTATTGGACACTTGTATATCTCCTTGGGAGGAATGTATATTCAGACCCTTCGCCCATCTTTAACTGAGTAATTTGCCTTTTTATTAGTGAGTTGTAAGGATTCATTTTATATTCTGGTTACAAGTCTCTTATCAGGTAGATGACTTGCAAATATTTTCTCCCTGTGGGCTGCCTTTTCACTTTCTTGATGGTGCTCTTTGAAACAAAATACTTCTAATTTTTTTCCAGTTTTATTGAAAAATAAATGACATATATCACTGTATAGTTTTAGGGTACCTAGCATGATAGTTGGATTTACATATATTGTGAAATGATTACAAAAATAGGTTCAGCTAACATCTAACTTCTCATACAGGTACAATAAAAAGAAAGGCAAAGAAAAAGTAATTCTCTTTGTGATGAGAACTCTTAAGGTTTACTCTCTTAACAACTTGTCTACATATGTACAGCAGTGTTATCTATAGCCATTATGTTGTACATTACATCCCTAGTGCCTACTCATCTTTTAACTAGAAGTTGGTATCTTTTGACGACCTTCCTCAATTTCCCACTCCCTCTATATTCTGGCTCTGGTAAGAGTCTGGTCTCTTTTTCTATGGTTTGGATTTTTTTTTTTTTTTTTAGATTCCACATATAGGAAAACACTTTTAATTTTGATTAAGCCCAATTTCTCTATGCTTTTTTTTCCCTATGATTCTTTTTGTTTCGGGTACTGTTGCCTAATCCAAGGCCATGAAGATTTACTCTATGTACCATAGAATTTCAATGAAGATTGAGATAATGTATACAAATTCTGAACATGTAAATATCAACAAAGTAATTATCATAATTAATATTATCATTCAGAAAATTCTGGGCTCTGCCTTCCACCCTTATCTTGCTTCTCAGGTTTCTGCCCAGTGTCTCTCTATTAGATTTTCTCCTTGGTTAGATTGGATGGATATCTGGCTCTGATTTCAGACTCTTCCTGAAATACTGCTTCTAGAAACCTCGTATAACCTTATATTTGAAGCAAATAAATTAACTCTTGCTTACTACACATTCTGGATTGTCCAGGAGGGGGCATCAGACAACCAGAAGAGAATTCCCTGGAA
This sequence comes from Acinonyx jubatus, assembly GCF_027475565.1. Classification (NCBI taxonomy): domain Eukaryota; kingdom Metazoa; phylum Chordata; class Mammalia; order Carnivora; family Felidae; genus Acinonyx; species Acinonyx jubatus. Next base: position 57,865,450 of record NC_069383.1, on the reverse strand, counting down.
AGCCCAATTCTAATCAAATAATATCTACCATGACTGAACACCTGCTGGGTTGGCATCCTCTTTCTAGTCTCTCTATTCATTGGAATAACTGTGAGCATGCAGTATTTACATCCTGATTTTATAAAGGGGTTACTTTATTTTCAGGACAGTTTAGTAAGTTTCCCAACATTTCTCAGTTTAGTCATTGATCAGCTGAGAATTGACCGACTCTGAAGCCTGTGGTCTTTCATGCCACTCAATCTCAATGTTCCAATCTAACAAGAATTCTTGAAGCAGAATTAGAACTTCCTTCTTTCTTTATTAGCTTTACATAGCATTAGAATATGAACAAGAACCTGCTAAGAGAATATGTCCTGGACTTGGAAGACACTGAAAAAAACTGAAAATCAAGTTCACTCATTTCATGAACTTGCAATATAAATTAAAATGCAAAACACAAGTAAGCAACATACCCCAAAGGCAGTGGGAAAGAACACCTCAATAAAGTCAACATTTTCTCTTCTGAACTGGTTTATGATACTTGTTATGGTGAAACACTGGCGTAACTTTTAAGAAACTTGAGCCTGATCAATTTCTCTAAGTCACTACACTTACAATTCAAACCTCCACCCAGGGGACAGCAGTACTTTTTCAAAATGTTGTCTGGTTTGTAGTAACTAAACTACCCAGTTTACATACATAGTTTGCAAGGTTCACTCTTTGTGTTATACATTCTGTGTGTCTTGGGAAATATCTTACGGCATATGTCCACCATAACAGTATCCTACAGAATAGTTTTTCTGCCCTAAAAATCACCAGTAAAATATGTACTTCTGTTAATGCATCAATAATGTATCCATTTAGTTACTGTAACAAATGTACCACACCAATGCAAGATGTACCTTGTATTATTATGAGATATTATGTACATGTATTATTATGTAATAATAGAAACAAGGAGGAGTAATGTAGAAACTCCCTGAACTATATGTTCAATTTTTCTGTAAGTCTAAAAATGTTCTAAAACAATGAAGTCTCTTAATGAAGGAGGAGGAGGAGGAGGGGGAGGGGGAGGAGGAGGAGGAGGAGGAGAAGTAGTAGTTTTGTGGAGTTAAGACTCAGTGTGGCAAACCAAAAAGGCTTGATGTCAAATCTTGTCAGTAATGCTTCCAAATTAGTCGGCTATGAACTTTCTTTCTCTGGGTTCAGTCTCTGTACCTTTAAAGTGGGGAAAATAAAAACTACTTCAAAAAGTTAAAAAAAAAAAACAAACAAGTTGTCTGGGGCCACCTGCAGCAGAACCCCTGGTATGCTTATTACAATGCAGGTTCCAGGGCTGCTCTTCACCCTTCCTGGCATCCAGGCCCGATGCCTGTTGGGCTGCATTTGTAAGCAGCTCTTCACTAAAAAGCAAGAAACAGCAAGTAATAGAATTATTTTCCCACCATTGGATCCCATGTTTTGACTTTGGAAGAGAGCATCTCTGGGGCACCTAGGTGGCTCAGTTGGTAAGCGTCTGACTTGGGCTCAGGTCATGATCTCATGGTTCCGTGGGTTCGAGCCCTGCATCGGGCTCTGTGTGACAGGTCAGAGCCTGGAGTCTGCTTCAGATACTGTGTCTCCCTCTCTCTCTGCCCCTCCCCTGCCCTCTCTCTCTTTCTCAAAAATAAACATTAAAAATTAAAAATTGAAAAACATCTCTCCCTTCAGTTCTCTCTTTCACTATGAGTCCTAAACATTATAAAAGTAGAGGTTATAAAAGTAGAGCTAATACAATTTATGTATTATTTGCCAAAAAGTGATAATCATAATGATTAAGCCTTCTACAACAGTTATCTTAGGTCAGGTACTATTCTAAATCCTTTACTCGTATGGTAACACATTGAATCCTCACCACAATCTCATGTTGCTGATACTATTAACTTCAAACCCATTACACAGATGAACAAACAGAGGCCCAAAGTCAAGGTCACACAGCTTGAAATTGATAATAGCCAAAACTGGAACCCCCAGGTGAACTGACTTCACAGTCTCAGCTCTTGAACACTGCAATTCTTCTTGAAAAATTATTTAAAGCAATAGATTTGGGGGGAGTATCCCATACACGTGTACATCAATAGGGGACTGACTGGGTAAAGAAATTCCCCAAACAATAAAACACTGTGGTGAAAAAGTATAAAGAAGCTATCACTAAGCTCAAAGACAGGATGCAGAATATAAATAATGTGCTGCCTTTATGTTTAAAATAAATCTTTTTCAAAATTGATTTTTTGGAGATCTTTGTGTATTGGGAGTTCAGCCTTTGGTTCTTAAAAATTCTTCCCAGTTTGTCATTTGATTTTTGATACGGTTGGGGTAAAATTCATCATGCAAAAGTTGTTTTTATCTTTTGTACTTGAATTTTTCATTTTATAGCTTTTGGATTTTGAATCATCATTAGAAAGACCTTTCCCATTTCAGGGGTGCAAGGAAATCCTCCCAATATTTTCTTATGGTGCTTTTAGAATTTCTTTTTCACATGGGATTCTTAATGTATTTTCAGTTTATTGTGATATACAGGTGGAGATACGAATGAGATCACTATTTTCAAAACATCCATTATTAAATTGCCTTCCTTGCTCTGCTGATATGAGATAACCTCTTTATCACAAATTGAATTTTCTTAGGTATTTTGGATTTTTTCTGGATTTATTTTGTCCCCTTGGGACAATGTTTTTGATTTACAAGGCGGCCAGAGGCTTTTGCCTTTGTACCAAAATATTATTTGAGTCCTGCAGATAAATTTATGGTCTTTTAATGTACCATGTTATTGCCAACATCCCTCATTGTCCCAGGGAAATTATAGCAGTAACAAACGCTGGTTTTACAGTGAGGCTTCAGAAGGACCCACATCTAGAGAAACACTGTCCTTATTGATAAAGATATCGTGATACTCCCCTGATGAGATTTTTGAATTCATATCATTCTCTCTGCTCAACTCCACGTGTACTCTTTGGAAAATAGCAACCATTTGGATGGGGATTAAATTCACACTGTCTGTAGCCCAAAAGAGAAAGTATACTAATTCTGCCCCTTCACATCTCCTTGACTTCATGTGAAGTGCAGGATAAAATCACAAGTTCCAATTTTCTAGGTTCCGAACTTGGTGTGTGGGTCTGCTGTTGGATCCAGGATCTACACACATTCCCCAGAAACCACAACACAAGGGCAGCTTGACTCAGGCGTATGGTGAGAATGTCACAGAGGTTACTCCGACAAAGTCACTTTTCATATCACAAAGCTCTTGCATAGGCCACACTGTGACCCGAGGTCTCTTTAATCCCCTAGAAATCCCTATTTGGACGGGATAGACTTTCTGACAGTGTTTGAACTTTGCAGGCTCCATATTAGACCTCTAGTCTCAAGTTACCAGTGCATAGTGGGATAAGGCACCAGGAGCGCTGGCCTCAAGACCTGAGTATGACTTGGCCAATGCTGTTGGCTCAGTCCCTGTGCTGTGTTAAGCTCCAGTAACCCATTTGAATATGTGTGTGTGCTTTCTAGGCCTGAACAGCTGGGAGGAAAGGGGCCAGTCACAAATTAAATTAGAAGGTGTAAAATGCTGTGGGAAGAAAAACAAACCAAGATGGCAAAAACAGGTGCCAAAAGGCATGTGTTCACAACTCCATCAAAATTTCATTTCTTTGTGAATGATTAGCAGCTAAGCTGCATTAGAAAAATTTCATGCTTCTCTGAGGGTTTGATGTCCTCAAGACAAAAAGAAGTAACACCTGTTGCTGAAAGATTTTCCAAGAGAGTAGACTGTTCTCCAGCCATCTGAAGTGCTTCTCTCCTCCAAAGTGTGTATGGATTTAAAGATGGTGTCTTTTAGAAACCGGCATCGTTAAGGACCAGCTAACTAGTGCAACTGTGTCTCCTTACTGTAATTTTCCAACTTACTGTTTGAGGATTACCTAATCCGAAGCCTGAACTTTTTTGTTAGAGAGACTTTAGGAAGCTGCAAGCTCACATCACAATGGTACAGACTGGTTTGACATCATCCAAAGCACCTCTCAGGTACCCCTAGTGATTCACGAATTCTAAGCAGGAGACAGACCCAAAGGGCGACGTTTCTAGAGATCAGCCACATAACCCCATTGCATAGTGAGCACAGCCTGTAGGTATACATTGGGTTGCAACACAGCCACCAGTGATGGTTCCTTGTCTCCACTCACATTCGCTGGGGAACCTACGAATGTCTCAAATCCCCCCTGAATTGTTCTAGGAGGCATCTCATGTGTTCCCCATCCTGGTATTCTTGACTACCCTGTAGCTTTCAGCCTTCCTCACAAGCTCTGGCTCATTGTGTTCTGCTGACTAATGCCTTTTTCAGGTACCACAAGGCTGGTGAGGTCACATCTCTGTGTCGAAGATTGCAAACCCCTGAGCTCCATGCTGAGGGGCTGTCTCTTGGTGCTGACGCCCGGGTTCCTGGCACCTTGTGATCTCAGGATCCTGGCTTGATTCATTTTTGACCTGATCTTTCATTATAGCTTTTGCCTCCAAACTCAAAGTAGAAAAAGGACTTGAGGATCATCTAAATGAGTAACAGGCATCGTACTCTTCCCTTGAGGCCTATCATTCTTGAAACCTCCGTACTTAGAGGTTATAAAAATCTCTCATCTCAAAATGTGTTTCAGCTTGTGCCAGGGGAGCTCCAGCAAGCCTGCTCCTACCAGTCCTTTAGTCACAACTGAGTCCCAGGACAACTTATGTAGGCCTTCTGATATGAGACTGCGTATCAGATTGCAAAGCAACATTGACCTAAGCAACTTTGGAAATCTTATTTCTTCTTGAAACTGGCATTCTAATTTGTCAATCTGCCAATCTGAATGTATGATCTTATGGTTGTAGGACAATTTGTAGATTCACACTCCCTTCCAAATTATTGGAGGGGGACAAGAATTGTTAAGAATAAGAATTCAAAGGAAATGGTCTGCATCCACAACCATCTCTTCATAGAAACAAGTCTACTAACTGATATGCAACATTAATAATGTCTTACATTTCCTACATGCAGCCCAATGTTTCAGGGGTTATCCTTTTCATAGTGTTCTGTATTTGGGGCTCCCACATCCATTAATCAAACTCATATGCTCATACATCATGGGCCGTGGGTTTTCTTGTTCTGGCCATGTGTCCCCACTGTGATTCATGGTCCAGTCTCTATGCTTTCAAGTTTGGCTTTCCACCCAGTGGCATTTTCCTCACTATTTAAAGGCAAGGTGGCATAGCAACTTGGAATTCTGGCTCAACTGAGTCTTAACTGTGTGACCATGCACAGATTATATACCTTGCTCCTGTCAATGAGGCTCTGCTGCTATAGAATGGGGATAATAATGATAATAGTACCTCATGCAGATTTTTCAAGGATTACAATAGGCAAGCTATGTAAAGGAGTTCAATGTCGAGCACTCACTGAACACTAGCTAGGATATTATTCAGGAAAAGGCACACCTTTAGTCAATACAGAACAGTCTTATGAATCAAAGTCTTAAGGGACACTCTGAAATGCAGAATTAGAAGATGTAAAAAGTACTGGGGCACCTGGGTGGCTCAGTCAGTTGAGCGTCCAACTCTTGGTTTCAGCTCAGGTCACGATCTCATGACTTGTCAGTTCAAGCCATGTGTCAGGTTTGTGCTGATGGTGCTGAGTATGCTTGAGGTCCTCTGTCTCCCTGTTTCTCTGCCTCTCCGCCCCTCCCCCATCTCTCTCAAAATAAACATTAAAAAAAAAAGAACAAGATGTGAAAAGTACCAAGTTATTTTTTTATAATTTGTAAACTGATCTTTGGTAACTTTATCTCCATGATTATTGCTCAATAGAAATAAATTTAATTCCCTAAGTTGAGGTCCCATGCCTTCATAGGACCAACACGAGAGAGTAGTTCTAAATACCAGCTGGTAGATGGACTGAAGGAACAGAATCATTCATTTCTTTACGACTTAGTGTTTGATTTTTCTCTCTCCACCTAAGAAAATCCCCCAAAGTAATTTGTAAGCTCAGCAATAACTCAAAAAATAGAAATGGGTCTGCCAAAGAATGTGTAGATATCATCTAGGAAGCCTAACACCCAACAGTTAAAAAGTCTCCAAAGAAAAACAAATTACTAACCAATGACTGGGCTAACAGGAAAACAATTCCCAGAAGAATGCATACAGGAAGAACCAGGGCCCAGAGCCTTGCTAGGGCTCATGCCCACGAAAGCTCTCCTTGCCAGCGGTTCACAGGTGCCCAAAATGTGCTCTGTTCTTCAGAGCCCACAGTGCCTCAAAGCTTTCCTGGGGAAGTGAGGAGACTTTACCTCTCAGCTCCTTCTCTGAGCTATGCTCTCAGTTACATGAATCCTAAATAATCACCATGTTACACCAAGGTTTTACAGAAATTTTGGGAAGGCCCCTCTTTGAGATGCTGCTCTCAGTACTGCTATTCCTTTCAGATCACTGGGGCAATGTTATCTGACCAAGTTTCTAACCCAGACTCCCTCTTTCCTTTGGAAACATTCTTTTCCAGAAGGTTCTCAGGACCTCTCCATACATCAATTATGTGTGCCTGAAAGCATTTGAATTCAAGAATGAGCTCATCGGAGGCCCTGGGTGGCTTAGTCGGTTAAGCCTCCGACTTCGGTCATGATCTCACAGTTCGTGGGTTCAAGCCCCATGTCGGGCTCTGTGCTGACCATTCAGAGCCTGCAGCCTGCTTTAGATTCTGTGTCTCCCTCTCTCTCTGCCCCTCCCTTCCTTGTGCTCTGCCTCTCTCTGTTTTTCAAAAAAAGAAATTAATTAAAAAAAAGAAAAAAAAAAGAATGAGCATAGCTGAGGCTCCAACTCGTCTTTGCCCGAGAATGATTTTTGTCAGTGACAGGGTCGCAGAGTCACTGGGTTATAGAACTACTACCTTAGCCGTGACAGTCTTATTCCAATGTCCTTTTCCTTTTCCCTCACTGCATATAGTACAAGTCAATAAGTAGGAGCAGTAATCAGGAAGGGAGAAGTCTCACTACAGTTAAAAAAGGATTATCTTTCCCCACAATTACCCTTCAGCAGAGCGGATTAATTAGTAAATTCCTTAAAAACTGTTTTCTATGTACCAACTTCAGGCAAGTGTAGCTGTGGTGCAATGCGTGATACTGTTATAATAGGAACCCAGACCTGGTATCTAATCTTCAGTATATTATTAACCACTTGATTCTTGGTGTCATTTAAATTTTCCTCTGCCTTCTCAGGGGTAAGTCTCTTCTATTCTTCATAGAAATTCTAGGTAAAATGGAAGTAACTATCTCCTATGAACTCATGGACACCAGAGGTTGAATGAGCTTCTGTACAATATGTCTGTGACTCAGGGCAGGAGCATGAAAAATATCTTGATTTCCCTTTTCCAAAGCATGATTTTACTTTTCCTACTTTGCTTTCCCTTGTAACCTGTATTGGTTACAGAAGTCTGTCATACTTGGGAGGCTGGCCATGCATATTACCTCTATCAGAAATCTTGCCTCTGATGCCTGCTGAGACAATCAGATATAGGCCATCCATGCTCCATACCATAAAGGATTGGCATAGATGACCGGACAAAGAAAGGCTCCCAACCCAATGATGACTATTGAGGTGGTTTGTTCTAAAATCTCCACCCAATAGGAATTCCCTAAACTGGGGCACCTGGGTGGCTCAGTCAGGTAATCCTCCCACTCTGGCTTGGGTCATGATCTTGCAGTTCCTGAGTTTCGTCCCCAAGTCAGGCTGGGCTCTGTGCTGACAGCTTGGAGCCCGGAACCTGCTCCAGATTCTGTCTCTCTCTCTCTCTGCCCCTCCCCCCGCTCTCACTCTGTCTCTCCTTCTTCCTCTCTCAAACATAAATAAACATTAAAAAAAAAAAAAAAAAGGAATCCCCTAAACTGGATGTTGATTGGATGAATCAATCAAATCCTCTCTCCTGTATTGAACACAAAGAGAAAAAGGGTGGGAATAAATCCCAGAAATGTAGGATACCAATCAATCAAACATATGGGTAAGCGGAGTCCTAGAAAAAGTAAGAGAAAAAGAAATAAAAAATATATGAAGATCTTTGGTAAGAATAACAAAATATGTAAAATCCCAGATCTAAGAAGCTCAGAAAAGCGTTGTAAGTAAGCAAGATGAAAATCACATGCATGTACACAGGCATATGCACACACAAAAATCTAAACATCATAAAATGCTCCAAAGCAAAGAAAAAAAAATCTTGAAGGCAACTAGCAAAAAGAAAAAAAAAGATGCAACCTACGTAAAGAAACAAACAAAAGAATTACATCAGACTTTTCACACAAAAACAATTCAAAAAATGTATTTTTAAAAATCATTAATAGACTTTATTTTTGTTAGTAGTTTTAGGTTTACACAATTAAGAGATAGTTCATAAAATTCGATATACCCACCCCTCTCCATTTCACTCTCCAACTCCGCACAGTTTTCCCTATTATTAACATCTTGCACTAGTGTTAAACAATTGTTACAATTGCTTATTATATAATATAATAAATAATGTAGTTTTAATTATTCCATGCTGTACATGATTAATGTATATTAACCATGTAAACTATGGATTACATAACTATAGTCCATACTTTAAGGTTTACTCTTTGAATTGTGTAGTTTTGTGGGCTTTAACATATGCCTAATGATGTGTATCCACCATTTGTTTTATTAAGAGAAGTTTCCTCACCCAGAAAATCCCTTTTTAATTTTTTTATGCTTATGATTTTGTTTTTGAGAGACAGAGAGACAGACAGAGTGTGAGAAGGGAAGGAGCAGAGAGGAAGACACAGATCAGAGGCAGGCTTCAGGCTCTGAGCTGTCAGCACAGAGCCCTATACGGGGCTCGAACTCATGAACTACGAGATCATGACCTGAGCCAAAGTACGAGGCTTAAGTGACTTAGCCACCCAGATGCCCCCAGAAAATCCCCTTTGTTTCACCTATTCATCCCTCCCTTTCCACCTCCCAACTCCCTGACAACCACTGATGTTTTTATAGTTATGGTGTAGCATATTTATAGTACTGGAGGGAAAAAAAAAAAAGCAGAATCAACCCAGAATAGTATGCACATGAAAATATTGTTCAAAAATTAAGGTGAAGTAAAGACTTTAGTAGACAGCAAAAACAGAGAACTCAATGGCAAGAGATGTGTACCACAAGGAATGTTAAATCACAATTTCTGAGGCAGGAGTATTATTACCAGATGGAAACTTGGATTTGCACAAACAAATGGAAAGCTTTGGAAATGGCAAAAATGAACCAAAGTATAAATGATATCTTTCCTTGTTTTTAGCCACTTTAAGAAATATTTGGCTAAGGTAAAACAATTAAGAATTTAGCTGTAAGGCTTGTAATATGTGTAAAAATGAAATGTAAAATAAAACAACAATAAAGGAGGGAGAAACTGGAAATACATTGTACGATTCTTACAGATTTTAACACAGCTGTGACAAGTTAAAGTTTATATAAATATATATATACACACACGTATACATATATATGCGTATATATATGCATATATATGCATACATACATATATTATATAAATGTTCATATACATATACAATGTATATACAATGTATATATAATGTATATGCAATGTATATATAATGTATATACAATGTATATGCATACATGTATATACGCATACATATATATACATATATATATATATATTATATAAATGTTTACTTATTTTTGAGAAAGAGAGAGAGTCGCCCAGGTGCCCCTAAAGACATATATTTTAAACTTTAGAAGAACTGGGTCACACAGGTGCCTCATTCGGTTGAGCTTCTTGATGCTTGATTTCGGCTCAGGTCATGATCTCATAGTTTGTGGGTTCAAGCCCCACATCAGGCTTTGTGCTGAGAGCACAGAGCCTGTTTGAGATTCTCTCCCCATCTCTCTTTGCCCCTTCCTCTCTCTCTCTCTCTCTCTCTCTCTCCACGTAAATTAAAAACAAAACCATTTTAAACTTTAGAACTATTATTTTTTTTTAAGAAGTAAAGCTAAAAGCCATTAGGAAAGACAAAACAGATTCATAAAAACCAATCCAAAAGAAGAGGAAAAAGGGAACAGAGAATAAACGGAAAAAAAAGAAAATAACTAGCAAGATGATAAATTTAAATTTAACAACAATTAAAACAATTTAAGTGATTTAAATACCCAAATTAAATGGCAGAGATCAACCAACCAACCAGCAACAAAAGAGTCAACTACGTCTTGTGACCAAGAAACCTTTAAAACAGAAGTGAACACACTATGGCTCATGGCCTAAGTCTAGCCTGCAGTATGGTTTTTTTTAAGGTCTTCTTATTATCAAAGTAGACATCAAAACAACTAATATCATGAGTGATAAAGAGAAGCATTAGTCAATGATAAATGGGACAATTCGTCAATATGCATGAAATAAAGCTTCAATGACATGAAGCGAAACCTAATAGATAAAAGGAAACAGACTCACAACTGTGAATGGGGACTTCAACCACTCCTATTTTAGCAATTGAAAGACCAAGCAGAAATAAAACACGGTATAGATGCAGGCCTGAGCACTACAACCAAAGACCTAACCAGCAATGATTGAATACTCCACCCAGTAATAACAGAATATACATTCTTTTCGATGGCACATGAAAGATTCACCAAGATAAATCCCAGAAAAGTTAAAAACAACGGCAAGTATATAGTGTTCTTTAACCAAAATGGAATAGACTAGAAACCAATAGCATATATATATGGAAAATCCCAAAATGTTTAGAAATTAAATACACTTCTAAGTAACTCATGGAAGAAAGGAGTCAAATAGAAATAAAATACCTTTTGAATTGAATGAAAATAAATAGAAAACAATCCCAAATGTATGGGGTGAAACTAAAGCACACTTAGAGGGAAATTTATAATAATATTAAATGAATATATTAGGAAATAACCTAAGCTTCTACTTTAAGGAACTACAAATGGAGGAGGAAATAAACTGAAATCAAGAAGGAGAGACATAAAGACAAAAGCCTAAATAAATACAATTGAAAGCAAAAAAGTAGCAGAGAAAATCAAATGAAACCAAATCAAATGAAATCAAAAGTAGCTCTAAGAAAATTAATGAAACTCTAGCCAATCTGATAAGAGAAAAAAGATAGAGAGAGGAAGGAGGGAAGGAGAGGGAGAAGAAGAAAAGACACAAATTACCAACATCAGAGATCAAAGACAGAAAATTCCTTCAGCTCATACATACATTAAAAGATAGAGAATATCACAAGAAACATTATGACAATGAATTTGACAACTTAAATCAGTGGTTCTCAGTCAACAGGGGACGTGTGTCTGAAGACATTTTGGGTTGTCACAAATGGGGGGCTTGTTCCTGCCATCTAGCATGTAGAGCCCTGGGATGTCGCCAAACACTCGATCATTCAAAGGACACCCTCCCACAGCAAAGAATTATCCTATCCAAATGTCACGTTGGTTGAAAAACCCTGACTGAGGTGAAATGGACAAATTCCTTAAAAGATGTCAACTACCAAAATTTTCTCAAGAAGAGACAATGTGAATAATTCTCTATCTATATAAGATAGTGAATTCATAGTTCAAAATTTTATACATAAGAAAACTCCAGGACTCTGACCCCACAGGTAATTTCTAACATTTTGGAAGAAATAATACCAATTTTACACACATTCTTACAGGATATAAAAAATAAAAGGAACACCTCCCAACTCATTTTATGAAATCATTATCCTTGTTACCAAGACCAAACTTTGCAAGAGAATCAGTGACTAATATCCCTCATGATCACAACTGTAAAAAATGTTAGTAATAGCAGTTAAAATGCAACAATTTATAAAAAGGATAATAAATTGTGACCAACTGAGGTTAATCACAGGAATGGAAGGTCTATTCAACATTAGGAAATCATCTATTTAATTCACCAGTCTAAAAACAATAACCATATCACTAAAAACCATCCATTCGTGATCAAACCTACCAAAAACCTACAGCTCACCTCTAAACTTACTGGTGAAAAAACAGGCATGGACATCCTCTCTCATCATTCCTATTCAGCAAAATACTAAAGTTCTGAGCCAGAGAAGTAAAGCAAGAGAGAGAGAGAGAGAAAGAGAGAAAGAGAGAGAGAGAGGAAGCTTATAGATTAGAAAGAGATTTAAAACTGCCTATATTAACAGAATATGTGATTATCATGTAGAAAATTCCAAAGAATCTTTAGTGAGTTTAGTAAGATCACAGAAAATAAGGTCAACATAAAACATCACATTTGTATATACTAACAATGAACAGCTGGAAGTTAAAATATAATACCATTTCCAATAATATTTAAAAAAAACATGAAACACAGATTAAATCTAGCAAAATATGTAAAATACTTGGTCCATGAAACTATAAAACACTGAGGAGAGAAATCATACCATATTCATGGATCAGAAGATTCAATATTAAGATGCCAATTCTTACCTCAATGAGTTATTGATTAAATGTAATCCCACTCAAAATCCTAGTAGGGTTTTTTGTCTTTGTTTTGTTTTTCAAACAAGCTCATTCTAAAATTTGTAAGGAGAAGTAAAGGAGCCTAAATAGCTACAACTATTTTGAAGAAAACAAAACCAAGTCAGAGGGTTCATGTAATTTAATTTTGAGATTTACTCTAAAACTATAACGTATGATGTTGGCCAAAGAATATATGGATCCATGGAATAGAAATCTAGAAATAGAATCACATATTTATGGCCAACTGACATCCAACAAAAGTGCCAAGATAATTCAATGGGGGAACAGGATAGTTTCTGCAGTGGTGGTGCAGTAATATTTGTCTATCAATATGCAGAAAAAGAGGAACCTCAACTCATACCTCACATCATACACTAACTTAATTTGAGATGGAATGCAGACTGAAATATATGTAAAACCTAAAACTATGAAACTTCTGAAAGAGATTACCTTTGTGGTATTAAGGAAAGTTTTCTTAGATAAGACAGAATAAAAAAGGAAAAACTGATAAATGACACTTTATTAAAATGTATTAAAATCTACTCTTCAGAAGAGACTGTTAAGGAAATTAAAAGATAAGCCACAAACAAGGAGAAAATCCTTTGAAAAATACACATCTGTTAAAAAGATTTGAGTATACACTTCACAAAGGAAGAGATAGGATGGCAAATAAGTATATGAAAAGATACATAAAATATTAGTCAGCAGGGAAATGCATATTAAAGCCACACTAAGAGACAATGAGACACAACCAGTGAAATGCCTAAACTTAAAAAAAAAAAAAAAAAAAAAAAGGAAAGCCAGGGGCACCTGGCTGTCTCAGTCAGTAGAGCACATGACTCTTGATCTCAGTGTCATGAGTTTGACCCCATGTTTGGGTAGAGGGATTACTTAAAAGTAAAATCATAAAAAAAAAAACAAAAAAAAAAAACAAAACAAAAAAAAACACTTTATAATACCCAGTGCTGACAAGGATGCAGAGAAACTGAAACTGTAACAAATCACTAGTGGGAACACAAAATGCTAGATACAACCACTTAAAAAAAAATAGTTTGGCAATTTTGGAAAAAAAAATATATATATATATATTTATCAAAGAACCTAGCAATGCCTCTCCTGGGTATTTACCCAAGAGAATGAAAGCATATGCACAAACACCTGTATGTGAAGGCTTATTCTGCCCCCAGTTGATATACTGCAATACAATTCTAATGCTAATCATTCAGAGTTATCATCACATTCTATGGGTTTAAAGGCACAGTCTCCAACAAGATTGCCCTTAATCCTGATGCCAACCACATTTGGGAGTGCCCAGGCCACTTGTACTTTTGATAAACTGGTTATGAATCCAGGAGTTCCAACAACCTCTTGTTTCAGTAATTCACTAGAACTATTCACAGAATTCAGAAAGCACTGTAATTATGATGACACTTTTACTATCAAGGATATAAATCAGGACAGTCAAATAAAGAGGCACATAGGGTGAGTTCTGTGAGGTTCCACAATGCCAATCTTTCTTGCCCCCTTCCCGTAGAATAAAGGTGGGTCAAACTACTAGCACAATAATATGTTTGTTGTTGAACCAGGAAGTTCTGGTGAGCTTTGAAGTCCACAGTTTGTATTGGAGTTTCATGACAGAGTCATGGATGACTGAATCACTGGCCATGTAATGAAACTCAATATCAAGTCCCCCCTCTCCTCACCAAAGGTCAGCTGGCTCTAAGTCCCAAACCTCCTCATCATGTGATTGATCTTTCTGGAGATCAGCTCCCTTCCTAAGTCAACTCATCGCCTTAGCATGACTCAGGTGCTCTAAGGGGCTCATGAATAACAAAAACACTCCTATTACAAGGGAAATTCCATGAATTTAGAGTCTTCCAGAGTCAGCAACAAAGGATAGCTAGAGGTCAAATTCTTTATTATACAACCATGTTTATAGTAGCTTTATTTATAATTACCGAGGTCTTGAAATAACCCAGTGTCCTTCAGCTGATGAGTAGATAAAACAATTGTTGTTATCCATATATATATTATGGAATATTAACAACAATAAAAAGCATGAGTTATTGATACATGTAACAACATACATGAATTTCAAAAACAATATGAAAAACATTTTACATAGTCATTTTAAACATAGTAACTCTCTGTGTAACACTGTTTATGATCTGAAGCCATCAGAAGATTAAAGTCTTTTTATAAAGCCATAATAATTTTATTCAGCTCAGTGATTTACATCCTCAGTACTATTGATGTTTTGGACCAGAAAGTTCTTTGTTGTGGGCTACGATAGGATGTTTAGCTACATTCCTGGCCTCTACTTATTAAGAGGCTACTAGCAACTTCTCTGGTCCCGACAATCAAAAATGTCCAGATATTCCCTTATGTTGCATGAAAAGGTAAACTCACTCCCATTTGAAAACTACTAAATTAGTCAAACACAACTTCTACATTTTCATAACCTAAAAGTTTTGTGGAGACAAAGATAACTTACTTGATCCATTAAATCAGCATAGGAAATTCAAGGCACTCAAATTGGGCTTTACATAGGAAAACATATCCAAAATTTTTAATAATTAGAAACTTCAGCGTAATATTACTTTTAACACTAAAGTGAAGACATGTAGATGTTTTAAACCAAAATTATTAAAACCAACATTAAACCATAATTATTAAAATTATTTGTCTAATTATTCACTTCATTTAGGAATATTTTCTGACTTTTTCTACATTTATATACCTAATTATTAAAACAAGTTCTTAGCATTGTTCTTTTATTTGATAACTGATGCATGCTTTTGTTTCTTACCTTGTATTAAGGCCATTAACTTAAAGAATAACAAGCTTTTTGTACCCACCTTCTTCAGCAAGAATTCAAGTTTCCTTAAAGAACTAGCAAACTTATCCACTGGACTATTTGTTGACATTTTCTCCCTGAAACTTATTTGGTTCCTTTATTTTTAATTTATATTAAGTCCTAGTCAACTTATGCAATCAAAATAGGAGCTTCATTAAATTTACTACTTTATAATTGAGTATCTTTCATATAGTCATCTGGTTCATTAAAGGTTTTTTTGGTTTTTAAAGAAATGATCAAGAGGGGCGCCTGGATGACTCAGTCGGTTAAACGTCCAACTTCAGCTCAGGTCATGATCTCACAGCTCAGGAGTTTGAGCCCCACGTCGGGATCTGTGCTGAAAGCTCAGAGCCTGGAGCCTGCTTCAGATTCTGTGTCTCCCTCTCTCTCTCTGCCCCTCCCCCACTTGTGCTCTGTCTCTATCAAAAATAAATACAATATAAAAAAATAAAAAAAATAATAAACATTTAATTTTTTTTTAATGAGCAAGAAAAATCAGGCTACTCAGCATTCTTCAGGTTGCATAGAAAGTCATGAAGCTCCTGACAAGCCAAAAGTAATCTTTCTTTCAATCTGCAGTCCCATTCTGTCATGCATACTTACTCATTGAAATAACTGTTATAAAAACCAAGGAAAATTCCTAAGTCTCAACTCTTACCCTAAAGCCAGTGAAACTAATTTCCATTTTTTAAAAATCTTCGTATGTGTTCTCTCCTATTTGATGGTTAATCTGTATTTTTACATTAGATATTCCCAATAGTGCGATCAATTTTTATGCCCAATTAATTTCCAGAAGTTGAGGCAATGAAGTGGGTAAATGCCAGCGACAAATACAGTGTCACAAACAATTTGTAAAAGGCCAACTTTCTTTTATATTAAGAGAAAAGGCATTTTTCTTCTCCATCTACACACACACACACACACAACTAGCAGCCTCACTTTTACCACTGCATCCTGAATCAAAAATAAAGAGCAAAACTCACCAATTCACTACAGCAGCTTTGGAAGGAGGGAGTTGAGAGGCAAGAAGGACTGCGGGAAGGTGCTCCCTTTCCCACAGGCACGAAAACATTTTCTTGTCTTTTTTTTTTTTCTTTTTTAAGCTTGTGGTACCGTATGAGTAAGACAAACAAGATGGAGTGGTCTACTTCTGCCAGTAGAAACACCTGTGGGCTGCAACAAGCTCGTCCTAATCTCACAGGTGTGACCAGCTCCCAGCCTTACTAAAATGTCAGTATGATACTAAGAATCCTCAAAACCGGCAAACAAAAAAGACAACTGGCTGCTTGATAGACAATCAGAAGATCAGACGGCAAAAACCAGCTTCTCAACATTGCTTCAACCAATGGAGAAATAAAGCAGCTGTGCACTTAATCAAAACCAGAACTGGACTTGACCAAGACCCAGAAAAAGAAGCCAGAGGGAAAGAAAAAGAAAACAGCAGGGATAAAAGCTGTAATTGTTTAATGAGGTTCATCCCTAAAGGTGAAGTCAGTGCATTAGGTGAGTCACCTGGGCATCTCAGTGGGCTTTGCACCTGTCAAAGGAAAACTCAAGAAACAAGAGCATTAGGGAAAGGTGTTTACAAAGACTGCAAGGGAATTTTCAGGCCCTAGAAGGGCTGGCTCACAAAACAAAAAGGTCAGTAGGTATCTGAAAGAAAAATATCCCACAATATCAGTGTTCCTTAGTTAATAGCCTGATCATGGCAATTTTCTCATATTTTCACATCCTCAAGAAAAACACTGTTTTCTCAGGTTGCAAAATCCCTTTATTTTCTTCCCCCGCCCCTCAACTATTGGATGCTTCCTTAAGTAAAGTAAAATACTTGGTTTTGCTGCCAGTCCCTGGCCTTCCCCTCCTCTTCACGCAGACTTAGGCATCCCCTTTACAGTTTCCATACAAGGGAAGCCACACATTTGTTGGCTGTTTGCTTATGGAGAAAAGACTGTCTCTCTGACAGCATATCAGTGGCTCTCAACTGGGAGCAGTTTTGCCCCAGACATCACTTGGCAGTGTCTGGAGTCACTCTTGGTTATCATAACTGGGGGTGAGGGGTAGTGCTACTGGAATTATCAAGTGGGTAGGGCCCAGGGAGGCTGATAAAGATCCCATCGTGCACAGGACAGCCCCAACAAATTATGCAGCCTGAAATATCAACAGCACTACTGAGAAACCGTGGCACACACTACAATCAGACCACCACTCAGACCACCACTGTGGAGATTTCATCCTGACACTTAACGGCTGTGAAATTTGCGGTAAATGACTCCCATCTATACACTGGAGAACAGTATTACACCTCAAAAAGTCAATTTGATTATGAAATACTAAGTAACTGGGTGCTATGGGAGTCTTTATTGGAAATACACAAATCTGTTCCTCAAGCTTCTTGGGAGTATATATCCATATTGTATCATTTGATCTTTTTTCCCTTTTATCTACATCTGAATTCTCTCTACTGTTTCCGCCTCTAGGTATAGAGGCTCCTACAGGAGGATAAATCTTACTGACTTTCAGTGCAAATCTTTTTTTTTTTTTTTTTTTTTTTTACTATTAGCCATTTCTTTCGATCAAGATATATAGGTATGCAAAAAAAAAAGTTAACATATTGCAAGATTGGCCCTTGTTCTCAGGTATCTGAGAAGTTAGATTTTGGAAGTGTTCCTACCATTCCCCAAACTGATAAAAGTGGCTCATTATGCCTCAACTACTTGTACGAAACACACGGCTTGTACAGAACACGTGCTTTCCTGCAGGGAGTCCAGAATTTTGGTACATACCATGCAGAGGGTGCCTACAGGACCTCTCCCCAATAAAAATCAATCTTGAATGAGCTCCCCTGGTAGGCAGTAGTTCACGTGTTGTCACAATTCATTGCTGCAGGGGAATTAAGTGTATTCTGCAAGACTTCATTTGTAAGGGAACTTTCGAAGCTCATGAGGTTTCTCTCAGACTTTGTGCCAGGCATCCTTTTCCTTTGATCTTGTTCTATATAGCCTTTTGCTGTAATAAATCTTAGCTGTGAGTAGGACCATATGCTTGGAGTCCTGTCAGCTCTTCCAGTGAATCGCCAGGGGGTGGTCTTTGGGACTTCCAATGCAAAGTCCTACTTTTATTCCACCTGATATGTGAAAGGTCATGTTTACCCACTTACGTTAAAATACCGTATTTCATGCATTTCTCATACACTGTGAATTGGTAAATGAGTTAATTTTTTTTTAATGTTTTTATTTATGAGAGACAGAGCACAAGTGGGGGAGGGCCAGAGAGAGAGAGGGAGACACAGAATCCAGAGCAGGCTCCAGGCTCTGAGCTGTCAGCGCGGAGCCCAATGTGGGGCTCAAAACCACGAACCACGAGATCATGATCTCAGCTGAAGTCGGACACTTAACCAACTGAGCCAACCAGGTGCCCCGTGTTAATTTTTTTTTTTTTTTTCTTGTGAAGTTCTGGGTTCTCAGCTGCTACAAGTTTGCCCAGGCCAAATATCTGCCAGTATATATGGGCCAATGTCTGGTACACATTTTAAAAACTGAAATGTATCATATTCCTCTCTCCTCTCTGCACTTGCTAGTAATACCCTTTTGACCACACTAGCAAGATCCTTGGCAAGTATCTTTCCCACTCCTCACAGGACATACTATATTATCCCTTACTGAGTTCATTATTCTGGTACCCAGGATCGAATTAAACTCTAAAGCTGCTATTTAACAACCTGTTAATTTTTCATATTCTCCTTTATCTTCCAAAGATTCAACTTTCCATTGGAATGATAGGCTACAAATAAAACTTTGTGGCCCAAGTCCACTGGTTTTTCTGTCTAGAGTTTATATTCCCTAATTAAAGATGCTTCACCTTTTTTTCCTCCCCATCTACGATTTCTCAAATCATGTTCCTTGGGAACATTATCCTCAAGCTATTAATTAAGGTGCATATGACAAAAAATTCTGTGGTTAAGTTTGGGAAGTTAGGTAAACAAAATTAAACAGACTCATTTATTACAGAAATTTTCAGAAACTTTGATATTATCACTTGGATTGTAAAGGAACATAGGGTTTTGAATGGTATGTAGACTTGCATAAATTACATAGAAGTATATTACTGCTCAGAAACATCGTAAAGGGGACCAATATTTTACAGTGTGCACTTTAACAAATACTATACCTGTCCCTAGTAGGGTAAAAGTACTCACAGTTGATGTCTGAGAAGTCTATACAGATATAAGAAGACTGAGAATATTATGACCACCCAGACATAGCCACGTTGAGTACTGAGTCTATTGCCTTTAGAACTGAAACATCTAAAATATTAGGAAGACTATGAATTAAAAATGAGATAAAATAAAACTGTTAATGGATTACTTATTATAGATCTTTCTCAATGAGGAAATGACTTTCTAATTTTGTATGAAGTTTCCTTAACATTATGGTAGTAAATTACTTGCCCCATAAAATGGAAATATTACATTCAATTAGTTGTCGGTAATCACTCAACAGCTCTTCTATCAACCTGGAACTTGAACTGCTTGGTTGCTAAAATGAAAAGAAAGGAAAATATACACAGATACTAAAAGACCACTGAGCAAGCATTTTTTTTTTTTAAGTAATAAAAATACAACACTACTAAATAAATTCAACAAAAAGGTTTGTTAATACTTTATTAGTATTTTCTAATGGACAGAACATAACGCAAACCAAATAAAAACTTTAATCTTCTTTTTAGTTCAATAAAAATAACTGACATTCTGATTGTTTCTTCTTTGTTAAAGAAGGAAAGTATTGATAGGTTAGGCACACAGTTGACATTTACTGTACAATGATATGCACAAGTTATCTTTTAACAACTATAATACTAAGATGTGCTCTTTATATTTTTCCCTTGTAGTACAGGAGCCATGCTCCTATAAGCAAAATTTACTAATAACAAAATAATTTTACAAGGAGTGACAAAAAAGACTTTTAAAACAAGTCCTTAAATAAAAGGATGCAGCAACAACGGAATGTAAGTTGTTGGGTTAAGAAACAGTTTAAACTAGATCTCAAAACATTAAAAATTCATTTATTTTACAATTACTCAAATACACATGCATTAAATGAAAATATTGCACAAAATTAAATTTTTAAATTGTGAAATTTATATTGTTCTTAATTTTTAAAAAATTGATACACTTTCTGGTAGCACTTAACTGATTTTCCCCCAAACACCAGCAGCACAAACTTAAAATGAGCGAACTGAAATATACAAGAAAGTTTTTAACTTTTAAAAAAAAAAAAAATTAAGGCTAACCAAGTGCATCCATTGGTCAATGGCACAATTTTTCAGCAACTATTCAGAACACCCTAATCGTAGGAAATGCCCAGCTAAGCACTATATTTAAATCATACAATCAATTTTTAGGTGAATAAACTAGAAGTTAGTAGTGACGGTTTCTAAATAGTTTATATGTTACCTGAAAAATCAGAAAACCCAAACAAAATATGATTAATTTTGAAGGTTCTTGCCTAAAGGCACCACTGACTTAAAAACACATTCAAAAATCAAATATCCGAAGACTTAAAGCCTCTTCAGGTATATATTTATATATGCAATAAATGCATTAAATGTAATAACTTTATTAAATGTAGTACACTGTACTTGACATGGATTAAATATTTTACATACAGCTTGACCAAGTCATTAAAACGTATCTCTAATTTTAGCATGACCACAGCTCTCTCTGATGTAAAAACACAGATGTGCGTGGAGAAGACGCACAGCCATTTACATAGACTCTACCATTTGACATTTCTGCTTCTGAAATATAAACTCTTTTCAACAAAAATTGTTTTAAAAACCCACTTACTCATATAGTTTTTGGTATGACTGCAGTTACCTTGCAGGGCTCTGTTACGAAAAGTTGCCATTTTGCACGACCTTTCTTTCCCTGGTTGATGGCCAACATTCCTCACATTATCTGGAAATGCTTTTCACAGGTACACACTAGGCTCTTACATGAATTCTTGTTTACTCTTAGACTTATTTATGTCAAAAATATACTTGAAATGGGCAAGGGTATATTTGAAAATCATTGCACTTGTGGCCATGCCGATGCTTCCCACAAATGTGTTTCACAAATCCTCACTTTGAAAGCCTGGGGCATCGGGAGGGACCTCAGCAGGGAGACACAATGAGAAGAAAAAATACTATTTCTTCCATCAGAGTCAGTAAGGATCTTTTCTTATTTCCAAGTTGCAATGAAAGGGATTTCATTTATGTAATTCTTTAGACATGCAACACATACTGAATATATGCATACTGTAAGTATGCACAACAGCATCATTAATAAATATGATTATTATTATAAAGCTTTAAAGGAAGGCTTTATTCTGTTATTAGGCTTCACTCTGTAAGTAGGACCTCAGTGAAAACAAGACAGTAACATCTTGTTCCAATCTTAAAGCTCCCAAATAACTGGGATACTGATACTCTGTCCCTTTATCTTAAGCACCCAGACGTTCTTTTAATACCAGGATCTTGGCTCAGTGGTCTGATGAGTAGCTTCACTATTTTAAGGTTGTAGTGTTAAGTATTTTTAAAACAAAAAATGCTGACATACCCAAACCCTTAGTCAGTGTAAGTATTTAAAACTATGCAGAAATCCTGCATACAAGGGATATGAAGACTTCCAAGATGGACAAATGGAGAACAGGAAACTATAAGAAATGCAGAGGCTCCAAAACTGGAAAAGGTAATTTGTTGTTGTTGGTATAAAATTATTTTAGGGATTTAAATGTATACACCCAGGGGTTTTGCCAACTTGCTTTATTTAGTAGAATTTTACATTATGCAAAATATAAATAAAAGCATATTTTAAAAAATATTATAGTTCTGTTTTCATTATTTATTTTCATATATACACAGTAATAGAATTAAGAATTTGTATGTTTACATATGACTACTAAGCTCATTTAATCCTTTGATTTGCTACTTTTGCAATCGCCTAAGGTATGTCTAGATCACACAATTTAAAATTATCATATTGTAACTTTCAAGAGTGTTTTTTTTAATCTCCATATTTTTTAAAACAACAATGTATTTGGCAGTTCTTTCAAGAGATTATACTCCTTATTGTATAATCCGTAATCTCTTAAAGATAAAGAAACCTGTAATAATTTTGAAACTTAAGTGAGAACGCCACTATATGCTTCTTTTTGCACACAGAATACCAGAAGAAAATTTATGATTGAGTACCGTAAGAGCAAAACAGAGCCCCAAAGCACATAAGAATCAATTAAAATTTGTTTTATACCAATGAATAACAAATCCAATCAAATTCTGGTTTTGATTGGTTTTATTTTATGTCACAAAACTGTGATTAGGATATAAGGTTACTTCATACTTTAAGGGCATCCTGTCACTTTCCCCAGACCTGAAGCAGATGTTGCAAAGATCATTCGCCTGGCTAATCCACATTATATCAAAATTCTGATAAAGACCTATAAAATTATTATGCAAAAAACAAATCCCTCCAAGTCATACACTGCTCAGTTTCCCAGTGTTAAACAAATTAGCCAGTTTATCTGTGAACCATTGTTTTGTGCTTTCCTTAGCTTTCGTATATACATTCTGGCACTTTGTCATTGCTGGAGAATGCTGATTAGGCTGAAATGGAAGAGACCAACGTCATTCTTGCTTGAGAAGGGGGCAGTATCCTCTCAATGCTGCAAAAATATGCACCAAATCATTTAAGACACAGAAATCTCTCTTGGTAGTGGCTGGATTACAGACGAGGATGAGAAGAACCACAGTCCTATGGATGTATTAATAACTATTTTGAGACACTGAAAGACTGGTGCGACACAACAGTATATGAGTTAAGCCCCAGAAGATCTGTCCATATTATTAGTCTTGGACAAAATGAACACCAGCTTCATAGATTGGAGTGTCACCTTTTCTGTAAAGAAGGCGCTTGAGTAGTCTGAAGTTTCTGTTTATATTTCTGTATCTGCTTTGACCGTGAATGCAGTTTGTTGAAAAGTTCACGAAATTTATACTGTGGAAATAAGGTTTCCAAAAAGCCTTCCAGGAAGACATAAACCATTCTCCTATTTAACTGGTTGTGCTGAAACATTTCAAAAACACGAAGAATACCTTTCCGTGTTGTCTCAGCCCCAATAATGTGCTTCAGTTCATCTAAATCAAGAGGGGGAAAATAAACATAATTCATTACTCATATAAAGGAAACGCAAGGCCTAAACTATGCTCTAAGTTAAATAAAGTATATTAAATACACAGTTGAGTAATACAGGAGGTATTCAGTTAATGTGTTTTGGCTACATATTATAACTGAGACTTAAAATTTAAACATCTGCAGGCATCCACCTACTTACTAGACACTGGGGATGATAGAGCAAAGGAAAAATCAGGATCTGGACTCAGAAACCCCACGTTAGAGTTAGAATCCCTTAATACCTATATGGTACTTACCCATCCTGAGTTTGTTTCCTTATCTGTAAAATGGGGATTTACAATAAGCAAACTCTTATAACTGTAAGAATTTAGAGAACTTTAATGAAATAATGTGAAAAGTAATCCACAAAGTCTGAAACACTGTACAAATAGTCTTAATGTATCTAATGCACAGTGAGAAATACTATAAGGAAATGATGTACGAAAGGTGATTAATGAAAAGCTTGCAATGGTCAAAGTGCCATGAAAATACCATAAGTATAAAGATGTTTACAGAGGGGCGAATTTCACATGGTACACAACAAGGAAAGGCTCTCTGTGTGGAAGTGACGAGTGAGGTAGACTTTGCTACCTGAGCAGGATGTTGACAGGCACAAACAGATGATGGTTTACCTTTGGTGGAGAGAGCAATGAGCAAATGAGCCCTAAGCGGAAAAAACAAGGCAGTTCAAAAAATGGGAGCGCTACAATTCAGCTAAATTTTAAGATTCTTTGAAAAAAAAAAAAAAAAGTGGAGAGAAGAATGGAAAAAAGTGCTGTGGCTACCAGAGTGAGCCAAGTTTGGAGTTTACTCCTAGGCAACGTGAAGTTATTACAGATAACTGAGTAAGGGAATATGTATGATTATCCTTAATGATTTATAATCAGGACCCTAATAGCAGTAAATGCTATGTAATTGTTTTCAAAAGAAACATACAACTTCCAAAAGGTATGTCTCTAAGTAGGAGTAATATACAATTTACAGCAAATGGCTTATGAATGTACTAAAAACAGGTGAGGGATTATGTATATATAAAAACATACACCTTTGTACTTTCCCTCACTTCCGTTGAGTGCTCACACAAGTGTCCTCTCCTCTCACAACAGCAACTCACTAGCACTACTGGTCTCAGCGTTCACCAAGAGCTCACATCCTAGCTTTTCTTTATTGCTCTGCCTTCTGCCTATGTCTCCCTAACAGAATGCAAGCTCCAAGAAGGCAGAGATTCATGCAAAGAAAGTGTGGCACATGATACGCTCTTAATAAATATTTACTGAACAAATGCAATAAAGTTTCTTTCAGCTATGTAATTCAGTCTACAGCACAACTGGTTTACTAATAAATAGTACATTAAATAATATTTCATCCTAAGCTACTGTTTATTTCTATTTTCCTAAGATGTTATTTCTATGATTTTTTTTTTCCAAATGCAATAGTATAATCTACAAGGCAGAATTAATAACCATTTGGCAGACCTCCAACTTAACTGATGGAAGAGAGATTTTTAAATCTATGATGAAAATATAGTTTTAAAGAAAAACAAAGAGAAAAAAACGTTAAATGATGTTAAAGAACTTCACAAATACTCCTTCTCCATTCTCTATATTCATAATTAAAATGTGGAGAAGAAATATCTAAGTATTTTCAAAGATATCCGTAACTAAAGAAGGAAGCAAACATCCATCCAGTCACACAAAACTACTTTTCATATGACATAGGCTCTCTTGTTGAGATAAGTCAAAATGGGGACAAAGTGAGTCTAAGTTAGTGAGATAGCAGTGTTCTAAAGTAATGCAAATTAGAACAGAATGCCACTATGTATACTTTCTTTGGAATCATGTTTTAATAGAGATTAATGGACCAAACAGTTGTTACAATGTAAAAGGAATCTCTGAAAGAATTTGTTTTTTCTCTGAAGTAGGACAAATATTCTTCCTGGAAACCTCACATTTCATGTTCTTTTATTAGCCCTTTCATCTGTTATACAGGATATTTATCATCAACTTTATTCTCAAAATGGTTCAAGGTAGCAAATGAAGTGGTTAAAAGCACCACTATTTTTCATGACTGAAAGCAGTGGCTTTTCCAGTTGCTGAGCACAGAGCAGAAGCTGAACAGTCACTTATTATACTAGCTCTGAACCTGGGGTAGCTTCTTTAACCTCTTTGAGCTGCTGTTTCCACCCATGGAAAGCTGTGATGTTAACAGTGCCTAGCTTCTTAATACTGTTATGAGAATTAGTAAAGAATATATGAGAAATGCGTAGCACAATAGCTGATATATGGCAAGTCATTAACTTGTAGTTACTATAATCAAAAGGCAGCTAAACCAGCATGCTCAATGCCAAAAATTCAGAAGAACTACAAATTAATAAGATTTTTATCAAACATGTTCACTCACCTGGCATAATTGAAAGTAATTTAGTTTTTCCTGCAACTCTTGTTCTCATTCGAATAGCTTTATCTCTGCATGGAACAGTCTCTGCTAAAATGCCATTTGGCCAAAAGGCATCTCTATTTAAGAAAATCAAATAAATCTTGTAAAAACTTTCATTTTCAAATGATACAAGTTAGCACAATTATTCCAATTTTCTACAGAAGACACAAATGTTAACAGAAAGTGGAAACATCATGAAATTTTATAGATGTATGATATTCAACAAATAGTAACTAAGAGCAGGATTCAATTTTAAGTGTAAAGGGATATACATTGGAAAAGTAACAGATGAATTCTGCCCTAGAATAACTCACAAACATTAACGAGTGATAAAGATAGCAAAATGGAATATATAGGCGACTACATTTAAACTCAAAGTAGGCCTCTGATCTCAATGAGAATGAAATCTTATCCAAATACAACCTCATAATATCTTGAATTTGGATACCTTATAGTTAATCTCCCTTGGTGCCCCTATCACTTAGCCAATTTGAACCAATCCTGCACACACACTTACAGCTAGCCTTTTTACAACATTCCTTTCACATTCATACCCTATTCTCCCTCACTTGGTGTGTCTGATTTCTATTCTCCAATTCACAGGCCAAAGATAGGAACTGAACACAATACCTGGGAATTTGGGCTGAGGGAGACAGACTTCCCACCTGGGAATTTGGGTTGAGGGAGACAGACTTCCCAGAGCAGTTTTTCTTAACTTTGACTGAACATTAGAAACACATGGGAGCTTTAAAATCTTAATGTTTAGGCCTTCTACTGGATTAATTAGTAAGTTAGGCTCCTAAAATGGGACCCAAACATCACTATTTTTTAAAGCTATCCAAGTGATTCCAACATGCAGCCAAGGCTGGGAATCAGTGCTCCAGAGTAAACATCACTACCCTACCCTGAAATGGAATGTACATGTGCCATAGCAGGTGGTCAGACTTTTGAAACAGTGTGGGGTCGGGAGGAGAAACTCAGCTTCAGATTAAAGAAATTTGCTGTTCCCTACTTTACAGCATGTGAGCCTTTGGACAAGCCGCTGAACTTCTCTAATCCTCAGTTTCCACATAATAAAAAATGGAGACAAAAATTCGTATCTCATAAAATAGGATAAAATCAGAAAGTGTACATAAAGCAGTAGGTGCCAAGCAAATAATTAAGGTTCAATACTGACAGCTCCTTTCTTGCTTCTGTTACTTCAAAGTACATGATACCATGAATATGCCTTATCTTTCACTTTTAGAAAAGAGGTTCATTTCTGGACTACGCCATGCTTTCCTTAAGGGACTGTATTTTATCTCAGTCCTGATGACTGGCAAATTACTAGGCACAGAGGAGAGGCGCAGGGTATTTGTATAGGATGAACATATGAACTGGAGTACCACTGCTCTTGATTTATATTCTTTTTGGAGGTTCAAATAGTTAATAATAAGTCCAGAGCCAGAGATGAACATATTTTTTTTTAATTTTCATTTAAAATCAAGGATTTCAATTATTTTCAAGTCACATTATTATGATAAAATGTAATCAGTATCTTAAAGATTATTCTTTAACACTTTTTTCAATTCTGGTTTTAAAGAAACACAGATCAAAGGGTCCGTGGAACAAATGTTTATTATAATTCTTACAAGTCTTTTTGTTCATCAAAAAGGAAGAAAACAAAGAAAAGAAAAGCAGTGTAAGTTAATTAGTGATAACAATGCTAAACACTGTACTACCTGAAAGAAATGACTGTGTCTTAAGATATACCTGAAACGTTTCACTAAGTCCGCTACTTGCTCAGGTGAGGTCATCCAATCAACATGGTCAACTATTTTTCTGAAAGTAAGGAAATTTAAATGAGTAGGGTGAAAATTTTAGAAAATATATAAAAGGAAACACTACTTTCATGGAGTAAGCAACTTAGTTTGTATGTAAATTATCTGTAAAAACACCAGGCTGTTTTAATGATCATAAAAGGCCCAGAGATGAAAATTCTCCTACAAAAGTTGAGCAATCTACTTCCAGAAGTACAAGTTTAAAAGCTAAGTAAGAACAGTTCTAAGGGATGAAAAAAAAGAAAAAAACAAAAAACCCTGGTACCTGTTAATAGTATCACCATAAGTGGCTCTAATAAGCTGCTGAAGTAGGTTTTTGATATTCCTTCGCAACCACTGATTCCTCTCTTTTAAGTCAAATACTTCATCCATAAGAAGCAGCATTACTCTAAGTGGAATATTGTCATCCACCTGACAAAATAGGGGAAGAAATAAAAAAATGTTTGAGTTACCTATCTATTATGAATGGCTACTGCTGCTGCTTTTACAAAATTATTGCCACTATTTCAGACATCAGAGAACAAGTTGTATTATAGTCTTCATGACCTAACATTTCAGTCTAATTTTTAAAATATATGTTTTTAATAGCCAAATTATGGAAAGAGCTTAAATGTCCATCAACTGATGAATGGATAAAAACAATTGTGGTTTATATACACAATGGAGTACTACGTGGCAATGAGAAAGAATGAAATATGGCCCTTTGTAGCAACATGGATGGAACTGGGGAGTGTTATGTTAAGTGAAATAAGCCATACAGAGAAAGACAGATACCATATAGTTTCACTCTTATGTGGATCCTGAGAAACTTAACAGAAACCCATGGGGGGGGGGGGGAAGGAAAAAAAAAAGGGGGTGGGTTAGAGTGGAAGAGAGCCAAAGCATAAGAGACTCTTAAAAACTGAGAACAGGGGCGCCTGGGTGGCGCAGTTGGTTAAGCGTCTGACTTCAGCCAGGTCACGATCTCACGGTCCATGAGTTCGAGCCCCGCGTCAGGCTCTGGGCTGATGGCTCGGAGCCTGGAGCCTGTTTCCGATTCTGTGTCTCCCTCTCTCTCTGCCCCTCCCCCGTTCATGCTCTGTCTCTCTCTGTCCCAAAAATAAAATAAACGTTGAAAAAAAAAAACCAAAAAAACTGAGAACAAACTGAAGGTTGATGGGGGGTGGGTGGGAGGGAGGGGAGGGTGGGTGATGGGTATCGAGGAGGGATGAGCACTGGGTGTTGTATGGAAACCAATCTGACAATAAGCTTCATATATTGAAAAAAATAAAACAAAATAAATGTTTTTAACAGTCATTTTGACACAATATAAAATTTCACAACCCTACAACTCCAAGGTGGTAGAGGAAAAAAAAACTTCTTAAAGTGAATCTATGAAGTCCTGGGAAGAGAAAATTTGGCTCTTTTACTTTTAGTAGAGTCTGTACTAGTCTGATAAGGTAAATGCTATTCCCTTTGCCTATTTTCTGGAGCATCTTTTACAAGAGAACAAAATATTCTCAACATTTCTCCTTATTTAATAGAACAAAACACAATCTACACAAAATAACATGTTTTCCTTTGTTAGTGAGTTGTCTGTTGTACTGAAATAAAATCCAGTATATAGCTAAGTTAATACTACAAAAGGCATATTTCACTACATTTCTAAAATTTTAACTTTTAACAAGTAAAAATCTGTACACTTTTATTATGGGAATATGCAATTAATGGTATAAAAATAAAGGTAAAAGCAAAGACAACTAGAAAAAAGTTTAAAAAAGTTTAAAAAAAGGTAAAAAGTAAATGCAACTAGAATGTTTTGATTCCAAAAATACATACAAAGCAAAGATTTAGAACTATAATAAAACTGCATATAAATGCCAGTAATTTTATAATACTTTCATCACCAACATACTCTATTTCCTCATCCATGTTGTAACTTAAATCTTTAGGAAATTCCACGAGTTATATATTTTTCACTGTCATGCTGTCAACATTTTCTTTGTGCACCTTTCCTTTCACATGTTGAAAACTCAAAGCTAAACCAAACAAGGGGTGGCTGAGGTTGGTGAGGGGCATGGCTGGTGGGGAAAGAGACCAATTTCACTCCTGAGATAAAATAAATATTGCTCTAGTCTCTGATCAAGTATACTCACGAGTTTGGAACAACATGGTAATTCTAATAAATACCTAAATTGTAAAAACCTCTAACAGAAGGTATGATGTTTTGGATATTATACCAGCATAAATCATAACAAAACATTCTAAAATGAATTTTAAAAAGCAAATAATAGATTATCTTTAATACAGTTTATTATAAGAATTTCAATGTGAAACTGAAGGGAGGTAATTGTAACTTGAAAATAAATCTGCCTAAGAAAACAGAATACAAAGCCCAGACTCAAACATATATGATAATCTGATTTGTCACAAGGGAGAAATATAGGACACATGGGAAAAGAGGGCCTTCTCAGTAAATGGTGCTTGGGTCAACTGGACCCCTACCCTCTTTCCATACACAAAAATCAATCCTAGATGAATGGGGAATCTAAATTTTTGCATGATAAAATAAAAAAATATTTTTAAAGAAAATCATAGGTGATCTCTGTGACCTTTCAGTAGGCACAGATTATATATATACATTACACAACAGGACACAAATCAGAAGATATTCACAATACACAAATACTTATATCTAACAAAGAACCACTATTCAGATTATATAAAGCACTCTTGTTAATCAAAAAGACAAAGACAGCCAAGCCAACAGAAAAACAGAGGAAAGAGCTAGACACATAAGACAAGACACCCAAATGGCCAATAAACATATGCAAAAAGGTTCAACATTTCAACAGTCATCAGAGAAATGGAAACCCACATGAGATACAACCCGAGTGGCTAAAATTTAAAAGACATAACATATTGACTGTTGGCAGGCTATGGAGCATTGAAATTCTCATGCATTGCTGGTAGCAGTGTAAGCAGCACGAACACTGTGGAAAACTATTTGACAGTATCTATTAAAACTGAATTTATGAATACCCTCTAACCAAGCAATTCCATTCCTGGGTATAGACCCAACAGAAATGTATACTTAATTTTTTAATCAAATGACATGTACAAGAATGTCCATAGGAGTACTACTCATAATACAACAAATAAATTATACTATATTAACAAAATGGAATACTGTAGGTCGACAAGAATGAAGAAACTACAATCACACAAAACAACATGGAAGAATATCACAATGTTGAGCAAAATAAGCCAGACTTAAAGGAGTACATACCTTACTGTTTCATTTATATAAAGTATAAAAGCAGGGTAGAAGTCAGGATAGTGATTATCCTTGGTGGGGAGAGGATAGTGACAGGAAGAGAGCATTAGGGGCTTTCTGGGGTATTAACATTCTGTTTCTTGTTTAGAGTGATTACATGGACATGTTCAGTTTGTAAGAATTCATCAAACTTAACACATATAATATATACACATTACTGATAGGTATACATATTATACTTTGTTAAAAAGTTAAAAAGATTTGCCAAGTATGATTTCAATTACAGTTGAGTACTACCAAAAACAAAATTAACTCACAGTATCATCAAGTTGAGCTGAGACCCGACAATGTTCAGGATCTGAATCAGTCTTCGGAATTAAAGGAGGCACCTAACGTTTAAAAACAAAAACAAAAACAAAAAACAACAAAGTAAACACACTAAAGAAGACAGTGAAAGAACACAATACAATAATCAATCAAAATGAGCACTAAGCATAATAATAGTGTTTAATTTTATTTTGGGGACAATACATAGGCAAAATTTACATAGTATTAAAAAGTATTAACAATCTACAATTAGAAACCAAATGTTAAAGTGTGATTACTTCTTTACCAAAAGATATTTTTTCCTTTAAAAGAAAAAATGGACTTTTGAGTTGGAAGGGGAGATTATTTAGTCAAACTCCTATACTTTTTAGAAGAAATTAAAGCTAAGAAAGGTTAAATGATTTAAAAACCAAATGTTCGTAGCACAGCCAGGGAACAAAATTCCAATCTTCTTTCTTTTACCATAGGGAGCTTAACAGTATATTAACAAGCTTAAAAAATGAATTAACCTGTTGTTAGATAATATAAGTTATGGGGTAAATGGACAAATTATCATTTGTCAGCATGACAGGAATCATCAAGATTACCTATAACCCCTTCATGTTACTAGTAAGGAAAAGGGACCTGGAAAAGCTCAGTGAGTTCTGTACAAAGTCATATGGGTAGTTATCAGCAAGACTGGCACTGGAAAATCCTCATTTTCAGTGTTAGCATTATGTTCCCATAATTAGAAACAAAGATAAAGCATCAGAGAAAGTATGAGAATAAATAGAAAAGTATGGATTGAGATACACATTATTTTAGGAGTTGTCTCTTAATGAATTTCTGTTATTTAAATATACATATATACATATATATATGATAGATATTTAGTTAGATCTGACACATGATCTAACAAATAGAAAACTCTAATAGTTACATCCTTTCTTTTATAGTCTTGATCATAACCTTAAACAAGTAGGTCAAAATTATAAAAAGTATAAATGAGAAAATAACAACCTATTTGGTCTGCTACCTGTATTTGCTAATGTAATGAAAAAGTTTCCTAGGATACTCTTCTAATACCACACACTGGTATATAAAAATAAGGTATAGCCTCAGAGATAGATGACTGTGAGACTTTTCCTCCCTCTGATCTAGCCACTTGATCATGTGAATCAGGAGAAATTAGGCTTTATGTTTCCTGATGAATACTAACATAGCTAATTTGCACAATAGCGCTTACTTGCTTTGTTTTAGAATTTAATAGCATCATAAAATAAAAACGGCATAATCGAATATAACAGTATAAATAATGTTAACATTACTGGCTTTTACAATTCTACCACAGCAGAGCTTGAGGAATGACTGGATTATAGAGTATCCATTTCTGATAAGAATTTATTCTCTTTAGTTTTTTTTATTATTTATAAGACTGTATGTCTAGAAGACTGTGGACTTCTGAAAAGAAATAAGGTAAATCTAAGCAGGAGCTCAATAAATCTTAGTTAACTTAAAAATAGTTTGCTGTAGGTACTACTGAAAACATCTTCTTACCTTGAAAAATGATTGCTTTATGTCTTGGCCTAATCTTTCTGACATTTTGCCCATGTTGTCTGACATTTTAGTCATTCCCTCTGCCAAGCTATCAGGGAGGGATTTAACTGCATTTGAAACATTCCTCATAGAATTTCGAAGTGGATTTACAAAAGTGTCCATCTAAGGGGAAAAGATATCATACCATGACTTCATTTTATCAGATTTGTTACTTAACTGAGAAGCGTGGGAAAAACAGAATCAATACACAAGAAGAATGCAATCATTTTCTAGTCTATAATATCTCATTATATTTTAAAAGTACAGAACTGTTGTCTTCAAAATGTATGGTCTTAAAGCTGTATTTTCACACACAAATATGATTAAAAGCTTGGGGGTGATGAGGCTATTGCTAGAAAATATAAGCTTTCGCTTATATAAAAATAAAATACACTGTTAGAGATACTAAGTTTGGCTGCCTTATTAAGGAAATCCTGAAAAAAAAAAAATTTCCCAAAGAGAAATTAACGCAAATGGAATTAGCCACAATGTACTTCTGCTACAATTCAAGTCAACAATAACATAGACATTTTGAGGAAACACTGAAAAATAAACAATTAGATAAAATAAGCAGAAATCTCAAGTAATTAACAACTAAGATCTTTTTTTTTTTTAAATAAGTTTTAGATTACATTACATGCTGTTTAAATCTATACAGGGAATATGGAATCCTTTAGTAAGACAGAATAGAAGAAGTATAAAAGAAAATGTGATGAGGAACATAAAAAGGAATAATCTCCAGAGAGCTAGGAAGCATTAAAATTCACATTCTGATTATACAAATGTTAGATAATTTCAATTAAGAAAGGGAGAAATATCTAGAAATCAAAATAGCCTACATATGGTACTGAGATTTTTAATAGAAACAAAAAAGAAAAAAGGGACAGAAAACCAAAGTCATACAAAAAACTAAAGAATATTTTCCAGAAAATGTGAGTCGCATGAAAACTATTGCAGAAACAAATTATGTTCCTTGAAAAAAAAAGAAAAAGAAAAAGAAAAGAAAAGAAAAAAAAAAACGAACTCCACTCCATTGCTTCAGGAATACAGCACAATGTTAAGAGATGAGTTGAAGAAGACAAAATTCCTTTACTCTAATGTTTTCATGATTTTTTCATTAAGAAAAACTAGAAAAGATAAAATAAGTACTATTAATAAACAACAGCAAAAAGTGAATTTCAAGAGAACTGTAAAATAACTGGGAGTTTTTAGTTACTCCTTGGATTAAACTGAGCCAATAGCGCTACAGATATGCTTGATGGAATATGCAACATTCAGGAGGGACACTGTCACAAAAGAACAAGTCAGAGAACCAAAGGACAAAAATCAAAGATGAAGAAGGATTTGAAAAACACTACCACTGGTATACAGATACAGAAGTAAAAAGGATAAAAAGATGAAAATCACTCTGTGCATGTGCCCTTGTGTGTAAAATTGTGTGTTCTTATATATGTAGCCTCATGCTATCTTAACACTAAACTACCACTGATACTCTTTTAAAGTAACAGAACCTAAATCTATATCATGAGTTAGTTAATAATTATAAATAGTTGCCTGTGCACCATCCTTGACCTACAGAATCCATTTATTTTTCTATCCTTCTTCCTTTTTGCTTTTTAATTTCTGAGGGTAAAGTCCAAGCATCTGTGTTGGGGGTGCAGAATGGATAAACTAGGGGGATGGAAAAACCTCCACAAATGATTCTGATGTCTAATCCTGAAAAAAACAGAATTTTAGAAGCATAAAAACAGAGTCCATCACTTATGACAAGGTTTCCAAAAACAGGATATCTCTTAAAACATGCTTAAAACAAACAAAGAAACAAACAAACAAACAAATGTGTAAATTACCAAGCAGAGGAGTGAATTATGGATTGCCATCATAAATGTACACGTAGCCTGACTTACCAAAAATGTTGCCTATTCATTATCACTTCAGATATGTGTATCAGTAACAACACAGATTAATTTTAACTTAAATTTAGATCCCTAACTATAGCTTAAAATGCCTCATACCATGATATAAAACTGGATAGAGGGGTGCTTGGGTGGCTCAGTCGGTTGAGCATCTGACTCTTGATTTCAGCTTGGGTTGTGATCTCAGGGTTGTGGGATTAAGCTTTGTGTCAGGTTCTGCACCGAGCATGGAGCCTGCTTGAGATTCTCCCCTCTCCGTGGCTCATGCTATCTCTTTCTAAAATAAAAATAGGGGCGCCTGGGTGGCTCAGTCGGTTAAGCGTTCAACTTCCGCTCAGGTCATGATCTCGCGGTTTATGGGTTTGAGCCCTACATCGGGCTCTGTGCTGACAGCTCAGAGCCTGGAAACTGCTTCAGATTCTGTGTCTCCCTCTCTCTCTGCCCTCCCCTGCTCACACTCTCTCTCTGTCTCTCAACAATAAATAAATGTTATAAATAAATAAATAAATAAATAAATAAATAAATAACATACAAATAAAAAATAAAATAAAATAAACTGGAAGAAAGATAACTGTGTGCATAAAGGAAGACTGTTACTTATCTCTTCCTATGAATCGCCTGCATGTCTTGCAAGGCTAGACAAATTGTGTGACGAAGTTAATGTGTTATAATGTATTATTTCTCAAGCTCTGAGAGCCACGGATAAAATGCTTGCAGATGATTTTCTCTAATAGCTATTTAATGTCCAGTAAAATATAATAAAGGAAAAAATATTAAATTATAATTTAGCCAAAAAGGATATGTAGCTGAAAAACCTCTAATTCTTGACATGCATAAGATTATTTTGCCAATCTAAAAGAGGCCAAGATGAACTTGGTAATTACCAACATGATTTATCAAAAATGTATGTTACTAAGGATTTCCAGAAATGATTTGGAAGGATCTTTAAACTCCAGTAGTAATATTTTTAAAAAGTGACACATAGCTGTTTGGATATACAACATATATGTGCTTTACACAAACACACACACACACACACACACAGACGCTACTATGGTTGATAAAAAAGAATTGGGTAGGGGAGCCTGGGGGGCTCAGTCGGTTGAGTGTCTCACTTCAGCTCAGGTCATGATCTCACGGTCTGTGGGTTCGAGCCCCACGTCTGGCTCTCTGCTGTCAGAGCCTGGAGACTCAGATTCTTTGTCTCCCTCTCTCTCTGCCCATCCCCTGCTCGCACTCAGTCTCTGTCTCATTCTCTCTCTTTTTTTTTTTTTTAACGTTTATTTATTTTTGAGACAGAGAGAGACAGAGCATGAACGGGGGAGGGTCAGAGAGAGGGAGACACAGAATCCGAAATAGGCTCCAGGCTCCGAGCTGTCAGCACAGAGCCCGACGTGGGGCTCGAACCCACGGACCGCGAGATCATGACCTGAGCTGAAGTCGGCCGCTCAACTGACTGAGCCACCCAGGCACCCCTGTCTCATTCTCTTAAAAATAAAATCAAAACAAATTTTTTTAAAGAATTGGGTAGATCTGATGTAATGTTTCTTTTATCTCAAAAAAAGCTGTCATCAATTCATTAGTTTATCTTAAAATTGATACAATCTTAAGAGAGCATATAAGGTAAACATCAAAAAGATGGAACACCAGAAGGAATCTCTACTGACAATAAAACTATTCAGAGTTGAAATTTCCACTCAATCATGTCAATCGTGAAATACAAAGACAATCCCACCACATCCCCTCCTTCCGACATTGTAAGGTACATAATATGGAGCTTGTTATTATAACACTCCACTTAAAAATCTTAACTTCCACTTGGACGTTAAGACCCAACGCCCTAGAGTAATCATAAAAGTTCTGATGCTTAATTTTTACTTATTTTGTACCAATTTCTTCATCTTCTAAAAAAAAAAAAAGTCTTTTCGGTGGGGGTGGGGGGAAGGAGTGGCAGGGAGGTTGTGGGTTTTGTTTTTTTTTTTCATTTTGAAATAATCTGAGATTTCTGAAAAGTTGCAAGAGTATATAGAATTCCTGCACATTATTCACCCATCTTTCCCAAGTGCTGTGACTTCTCCTGTTATTACTGCCACTACTACTACTAAGAACCAACATTCATTCCGAGGTTACTGATGTACCAGGTGCTATAACACATGGAGTATCACATTTGATTCGTACAACGCTTCAAAATGAGAACACCTTCGTTACTTGAGAAAACTAAAGGACCAAAAGGTGAAGTAACATATTGCAAGTCATAGCTACTAAATGGCAGAGTCAGGAGTTAAACCAAAGACTAATTCCAAAGTCTGTATTCTCACCTACTAAACTATCTTGTCCAATTTCAGTAGTCATTTATTGTCTTAACCTATCACGTAATTCCAAGTGTACGGCTCATATTCTTTGAAAGGCATTTAAAATAATAAAGTTTTCACTCAAGGGACATAAATACGTTCGGGAACATAAACTATTTAACATTTTTTCTTACCCTTATTCCACGTATAAGACATTTTCCTCCCAGTAAAAGTTCCTTCTCAAGTTATTGAAAAGCTTGTGACCTATCTCAGGTAAACCTTCCTTATTGCATTATTTCAAAAAATCTTTTTTTCTTTTTTCAAGCTCCTGTTAGACTTTAATCTACATGTAAAAACAGGAGTTTATACTTATTAGGAATACCTATCAATAGTAAGTTTACTAATGCATAGAAGATAAACATGCCACAAAGTATTTAAGAAAATTTTCTGGTTTTAAAACATACATATACAAATTTATTTTGTTTTATTTAAAAAGAAAGTATGAAAACGGACCTATAAAGAAAACCAGTGTAATAGTCTGCTTACCT
This sequence comes from Acinonyx jubatus, assembly GCF_027475565.1. Taxonomy (NCBI): domain Eukaryota; kingdom Metazoa; phylum Chordata; class Mammalia; order Carnivora; family Felidae; genus Acinonyx; species Acinonyx jubatus. Next base: position 57,827,684 of record NC_069383.1, on the reverse strand, counting down.
TGCGAGCAAAATCCCCTTTCCCTTTACTGTAGGCTTTGTTCTCAAGGAAATCATACACATAGTGAGCCAAAGCTGGGGATGCTTTCATCATTTCAGGAGTTAGTAGTAACTAACAGGAAAAAAATGGTATCTTATATTGATATGGTACTGGAAATTTACTCCTGTCTATAATTTTATCTGTTAGAAAGTTAAGAATATACAGAATTTTAATTCTGTGCTTTAAAAAACACAATTATACAGTTTATAAATAAAGTCATCAATAATTCTATTATCATTAACAGTTTGGTGCATATTTTTCTCATTGTGCTATTTTTGACTTTCAGTGCATCTAATGTCAAAGCTGTCCAAATGGATTTACCACAGTAGTCCTCCCTCTCCATACCTGTGATAAAGTTTAACTTATAAATCAGGCACAGTAAGAGATTACCAACAGCTAAAAATAGAACAATTCTAATAAACTCTATCAAAAGTTGTGTGAATGTGGTCTCTCAAAATATCTTACTGTCCCCATCCTTTTTGTGATGGTAAGAGATGATAAAATGCCTACATGATTAGATGAGGTGAAGTGAATGACAATATGCGTGTGACATAGTATCAGGCTACTAATGACCTTCTGACAATTCATCAGAAGGACGATCTCTACTTCTAGACCACAGCTGGCCATAGATAACAAACCACAGAAAGCAAAACCATGGATAAGGGGAGACTCCAGTAGTCCATTTTCAGGCTTTACAGTTTATACTATAAAGATCCACAACAGTAAACTACTATGTTATTCACATTCTAATTCTAATGTTAATATTAATAGGAAGTACATAAAATAATCCAAATAAAAACTCTGAAGCATCATAAAGAAGCACGAAAACAAAATACGGCCTTCACAACTGTTAATGACATAACCTACTACTTAGTTCCTTCAGTGGAAGGTTTTGACATACATTGAGTTCATTAGATGCAATATATACGGTACAGCCACTTTTAAAAGATTCATTTAAGGAGCCAGACTTGGAAGAAGGTAGTTATCTTCTATATCTAATAATTGATATAGATTTTTACGCAATTAAAGCTAGTACATTAAAAAAATCAAAATGTTTGACAAGAGTCATACCAATCATTTACAACGTTCAGTTTTAAGTCAGAAGACAAAGGTAAATATAAGAGATTATATGTTTTTACTATTCTTTCAGGAAATAATAATGCCATGGAATTACAATTATGGTTATAAATAAACCAAATCGAACTTATAAATGCTTTTATAAATGTGTAAGAGAGAGAGAAACTTTCCCAACAAAATATCCAGTATAGCATTAGCTAAGTTTCACTAAATACTAAGGCAGGGTCAGTAAACCTTTCATAAGGGTTCATATAGTAATTATTTCAGGTTTTGTGGCCCACTGTGTTTGCTGAAACTACTCAACTCTGCTGTAGTAATGTAAAAGCAGTAACAGACGATAATAAACTAAATGGATGGCTGTGTTCTAATAAAACTTAATAAAACATGTGGTGAGCTAGATTTGGTCTACAGTCTGCCATTTGCTGACCCTTGTTCTAGAGGATGGAGTGGGGATCTAAATAATAGAACATTATATACCTGGGCTGAGGCTGGGTCTACTAGTAAACCTTTGCAAATTATTCACTGGAATAAAGAACTATAATGTAATATCATTATTATATCTGGCATCTGGGTACCCATGTCTAAAACAAAGTTACTTCTGGGAGTCCTAACAGCTCATGCAGTAACCTGTGAGACAAATTTTGTTATTTCATGACAGAAATCTATAAATCTAAGATACTACATGTCAGAAACAGTCCCTTGAATCTATTCCTCTCTTGAACTATCCTATAATTTTAGAAGCCTTAGACTCATTATGGACCATAGGAAGCATTTATCAGGAATGAAAATCTGCTAGCTTTGGATACACCTTGAAGAGCTACTATCCACTGAATTGGAAACATTAAACTGTTTGGTATACCATCAAACACCTAGACTTTACAGTAATGTAGAAAAGATAGGTGTATGCATCTAACCCTGAACACACAAAATCCCGATCACTCAGTGTCCAGAAAACTTCTTCATCAATAAACAGAGAAATAATGTTGATAAATTACTGCGCAGACTGCATGTCACATTGGACATGCTACTCAAAGGTGGTATTCTATTCCACTATTATATTAAAACATTACTTAATAAAGAAAAATCTACTCTATCTATACGCTATATCAAAATAAAAATCCATGAGTAATAATAAACAAGGACTTACCTGCAAATATGCATTTAGATCCTTTTTTCTCTTTTCTAAAAAATCTCTATCCATATTATTAAACGTCTTTTTACCAGGAAGCTTCAATATGCTTGACAGATTTTCAAACTAGAAGATAAAATACATTCAATAATTTTAGTTTTATAGTATTTTTGAAAAAGTATTTTCCAAATAACAATCCTCTATCAAAAGCATCTTTAACAGATTATTTTGCAATGCATTATACTAAGCAAAAATAAAAAAATATGTCCAAAACACAGTAGTAATGCTATTTATTAATAAAGGAGTATTTTCAATTAAGAATGACAAACATGAATAACTAATAAAGATGGGTGATGTCCACATGGGATTTCATTTTAAAACTCCTGATTTTGAACAGAATTATCAATACTAAAAGGTTTTAAAAGTGTTTTCTGGGGCGCCTGGGTGGCGCAGTCGGTTAAGCGTCCGACTTCAGCCAGGTCACGATCTTGCGGTCCGGGAGTTCGAGCCCCGCGTCAGGCTCTGGGCTGATGGCTCAGAGCCTGGAGCCTGTTTCCGATTCTGTGTCTCCCTCTCTCTCTGCCCCTCCCCCGTTCATGCTCTGTCTCTCTCTGTCCCAAAAATAAATAAATGTTGAAAAAAAAAATTTAAAAAAAAAGTGTTTTCTTTAACATTTTGACTTACGAATAAAGTAATAGCAAATATATTTTTAATGATCAAAGATCCATGAGTTTCTGGCTCTTTAAGAAATCTAACAAATCTTTTTTACTATTAATGACTTTAAATCAGTTAATCATTGTAATAGCTATTAAAAACAAAAGGTAATTTCAAAATACAGATTACAATTATACTACAACTCTGTATATAAACAATTATAGTGTAACACTGATACTTCTTCCCAACCAAACACATGAGAAATGAACTCACAGATTACTAAGAAAAAGCCTAAGAGCCATTAATATGTATCTTATCTTTATAAGGCCACAAACACAAAGTATACACGCTCTAAGTCTAGCATTTATAGACTTAACATTTAGGCACACCTTCAAAGATCCACATATACAGTACTCTGCTGTGCCTTGCTAAAGCACAAATTTTAACCCTACCAGGGGCTAACAGAGTGTAAGAGCAAAGTCATTTAGCTAGTGACTAAGCCTGGCCAGCAGTCTAGTAATTGAAATTTCAAGCAATCTTAGTGTCTTTCCCATGTGATACATGTCCTGAAGTGAAACAAACTTTCTAAAACCATTCTTTGTTTAAAAACATCAACAATAATGGATCTATAGAGAAAATTCATTCCTGGTGCAGATGTTAAAGAGGAAATGAAAAGATGCAGGATGATTTATATCTCCAAACTGAAAGATTCAGATAATTTATTTTATTTTTCAAGATTTATTTATTTTTGGGAGTGCAAGTGGGGGAGGGGCAAAGAAAGGGGAACAGAGGATTCAAAGCAGGCTCTGCGCTGACAGGCTGACAGCAGTGAGTATATGCAGGGCTCGAACCCACGAGCCGCGAGTTCATGACTTGAGCTAAAGTCAGATGATCAGCCTCAACCGACTGAGTCACTCAGGTACCCCATTCTGATAAATTTTTAAATGGAATGGCAAATCAGATAGTTGCTTGACACTATAATGTGAATAAGTTCATTGTATGTTATACATGAAAGGTAAAGGCAACTCTTTTGCCTCAACAAAGGCAACCCCCCCCCCACAAAAAAAAATCAACAACAACAAAAACAAAAAAAGGAAACATGCAATTTACAGGGAAAATGTTATGCTAGAGTGATATTCATAAATCTGTTTGGCCACAACAGTATTAAAATAGGTCCTCATTAGATCAAATGTCCAGTGGAGAGCTCCTGGTTTTAAGAATTTTTTTTTTAAAATCGTACCTTATGGAAATAAATTTTTTTAAGGTGGCCTAAAAATATTTAATTTTCCAGAATATTACTTATCTACATTATCCTAAACTACTGGTTTATTTTCAATATAATTTATTGTCAAATTGGTTTCCGTATAACACCCAGTGCTCAGCCCAACAAGTTCCCTCCTCAATGCCCATCACCCACTTTCCCCTCTCCCCCAACCTCTCAGCAATCCTCAGTTTGTTCTCAGTATCCAAGAGTCTCTTATGGTTTGCCTCCCTCCCTCTCTGTAACTTTTTTTTCCCCCTTCCCCTCCCCCATGGTCTTCTGTTCAGTGTCTCAAGATCCACCTATGAGTGAAAACATATGGCATCTTTCTCTGCGTGATTTATTTCACTTAGGATAACACTCTCCAGTTCCACCCACATTGCTACAAAAGGCCATATTTCATTCTTTCTCATTGCCACATAGTATTCCATTATACATATAAACCACATCTTCTTTACCTGTTTGTCAGCTGATGGACATTTAGGCTCTTTCTCTAATTTAGCTATTGTTGAAAGTGCTGCTATAAACATTGGGGTATATGTGTCCCTATGCATCAGCACTCCTGTATCCCTTGGGTAAATTCCTAGCAGTGCTATTGCTGGGTCATAGGGTAGATCTATTTTTAATTTTTTGAGGAACCTCCACACTGTTTTCCAGAGCGGCTACACCAGTTTGCATTCCCACCAACAGTGCAAGAGGGTTCCCATTTCTCCACATCCTCGCCAGCATCTAGTCTCCTGATTTGTTCATTTTAGCCACTCTGACTGGTGTGAGGTGGTATCTCAGTGTGGTTTTGATTTGTATTTCCCTGATGAGGAGTGACGTTGAGCACCTTTTCATGTGTCTGTTGACCATCTGGATGTCTTCTTTGGAAAAGACTCTATTCATGTCTTCTGCCCATTTCTTTACTGGATTATTTGTTTTTTGGGTGTGGAGTTTGGTGAGTTCTTTATAGATTTTGGATACCAGCCCTTTATCCAGTATGTCATTTGCAAATATCTTTTCCCATTCTGTCAGTTGCCTTTTAGTTTTATTGATTGTTTCTCTTGCAGTGCAGAAGCTTTTTATCGTCATGAGGTCCCAACAGTTCATTTTTGCTTTTAATTCCCTTACCTTTGGAGATGTCTCGAGTAAGAACCTGCTGTGGCTAAGGTAAAAGAGGTTTTTTCCTGCTTTCTCCTCTAGGGTTTTGATGGTTTCCTGTCTCACATTTAGGTCCTTTATCCATTTTCAGTTTATTTTTGTGTATGGTGCAAGGAAGTGGCCTAGTTTCATTCTTCTCCATGTTGCTGTCCAGTTCTCCCAGCACTATTTGCTAAAGAGACTATCTTTTTTCCATTGGACACTCTTTGCTGCTTTGTCAAAGATTAGTTAGCCATACATTTGTGGGTCCAATTCTGGAGTCTCTATTCTATTCCATTGGTCTATGTGTCTGTTTTTGTGCCAAGACTATATGGTCTTGATGATAACAGCTTTGTAGTAGAGGCTAAAGTCTGGGATTGTGATGCATCCTGCTTTGGTTTTCCTCTTCAATATTACTTTGTCTATTTGGGGTCTTTTGTGGATCCATACAAATTTTAAGATTGTTTGTTCTAGCTGAAAAGAATGCTGGTGCAATTTTGATTGGGATTGCACTGAATGTGTAGATTGCTTTGGGTAGTATTGACATTTTAACAATACTTATTCTTCCAATCCATGAGGATGGAATGTTTTCCCATTTCTTTGTGTCTTCTCCAATTTCCTTCATAAGCTTTCTATAGTTTTCAGCATACAGATCTTTTACATCTTTGGTTAGGTTTATTCCAAGGTATTCTATGGTTCTTGGTGCAACTGTCAATGGGATCAGTGTCTTTATTTCTCTTTCTGTTGCTTAATTATTGGTGTATAAAAATGCAACCAATTTCTGTACATTGATTTTGTACCCTGAGACTTTGCTGAATTCATGTTATCAGTTCTAGCAGACTTTTGGTGGAATCTGTTGGGTTTTCCACATAGAGTATCATGTTGTTGCGAAAGGTGAAAAGTTTGACTTCATCTTTCCCAATTTTGATGCCTTTTCATTTTGTTGTCTGATTGTTGATGTTAGGACTTCCAACACTATGTTAAACAACAGTGGTGAGAGTGGACATCCCTGTCACGTTCCTGATCTCAGGGGGAAAGCTCTCAGTTTCCCCCACTGAGGATGATATTAGCTATGGGCTTTTCATAAATGGCTTTTTTAAATTTTTCTTTAACATTTATTCATTATTGAGAGACACAGAGCATGAGCAGGGGAGGGGTAGAGAGAGGGGGAGACACAGAATCTGAAGCAGGCTCCAGGCTCTGAGCTGTCAGCACAGAGCCCAACATGGGACTTGAACTCACAGACTGCAAGATCGTGACCTGAGCTGAAGTCGGTCGCCCAACCGAGCCACCCAGGCGCCCCAGCATAAATGGCTTTTATGATGTTTCTATCCCAACTTTCTTGACGGTTTTTATCAAGAAAGGATGCTGTATTTTGTCAAATACTTCTGTGCATCTATTGACAGAATGATATGGTTCTTTTCTTTTATTAATGTGATGTATCACATTGATTGATTTGCGAATGTTGAACCAGCCCTGCAGCCCAGGAACGAATTCCACTTGATCATGGTGAGTAATTCTTTCTATATGCTGTTGAATTCGATTTGCTAGTATCTTGTTGAGAATCTTTGCATCCATATTCATCAGGGATATTGGCCTGTAGGTCTCCTTTTTTATGGGGTCTCTGTCTGGTTTGGGAATCAAAGTAATGCTGGCTTCATAGAATGAGTCAGGAAGCTTTCCTTCCATTTCTATTTTTTGGAACAGCTTGAGAAGGATTGATATTAACTCTGCTTTAAATGTCTGGTAGAATTCCCCTGGGAAGTCATCTGGTCCAGGACTCTTATTTGTTGGGAGATTTTTGATAAGTGATTCAATTTCTTCACTAGGTATGGGCCTGTTCAAATTTTCTATTTCTTCCTGTTTGAGTTTTGGTACTGTATGGGTGTTTAGGAATTTGTCCAATTTCTTCCAGGTTGTCCAGTTTGTTGGCATATAATTTTTCATAGTATTCCTTGGTAATTGCTTGTATTTCTAAGGGATTGGTTGTAATAAATCCATTTTCAATTGTGATTTTATCTATTTGGGTCCTCTCTCTTTTCTTTTTGCAAAGCCTGGCTAGAGGTTTATTAATTGTGTTTATCTTTTCAAAAAACCAATGCTTGGTTTAATTGATCTGTTCTACTGTTTTGTTTTGTTTTTGTGATTCTATATTGTTCATTTCTGCTCTGATCTTTATTATTTCTCTTCTTCTGCTAGGTTTGGGGTGTCTTTGTTGTTCTGCTTCTAGTTCCTTTAGGTGTGCTGATAGATTCTGTATTTGGGATCTTTCTTATTTCTCAAGATGGGCCTGGATTGCAATGTTTTTTCCTCTTAGGACTGCTTTTGCTGCATCCAAAAGGGTTTGGATTGTTGTATTTTCATTTGCATTTGTTTCCATATATTTTTTAATTTCTTCTCTAATTGCCTGGTTGACCTATTCGTTCTTAAGCAGAATGTTCTTTAACCTCCATGCTTCTGTAGGTTTTCCAGACTTTTTCCTCGGGCTGATTTCAAGTTTCCTAGCATTGAGATCTCAAAGTGCGCATGGTATGATCTCAATTCTTTTATATTTACTGAGGGCTGTTTTGTGACCCATTATGTGGTCTGTCTTGGAGAATGTGCCATGTGCACTCGAGAAGAAAGTATATTCTGCTGCTTTGGGATACAGAGTTCTAAATATATGTCAAGTCCATCTGGTCCAATGTATCGTTCAGGGCCACTGTTTCTTTACAGATTCTCTGTCTAGATGATCTGTCCAGTGCTGTAAGTGGAGTATTAAAGTCCCCTGCAATTACCACATTCTTATCAATAAAGTTGCTTATGTTTGTGATTAATTGTTTTACATATTTAGGTGCTCCTGAATTCGGTGCATAGACATTTATAATTGTTAGCTCTTCCTGATGGATAGACCCAGTAATTATTATATAATGACCTTCACCTCTTGTTACAACCTTTTTTAAAGTCCAGTTTGTCTGATATAAGTATGGCTACTCCAGCTTTCTTTCAATTTTCGCTAGGATGATAGATAGCTCTCCATCCCCTCACTTTCAATCTGAAGGTGTCCTCAGATCTAAAATGAATCTCTTGTAGACAGCAAATAGATGTGTCTTGTTTCTTTATCCATTCTGATACGCTATGTCTTTTGATTGCAGCATTTAGTACACTTACATTCAGTGTTATTATTTAAAGATACGGGTTTAGAGTCATTGTGTTATCTGCAGATTTCATGCTTGTAGTGACGTCTCTGGTACTTTGTGGTCCTTGCAACATTTCACTCACAGAATCCCCCTTAGGATCTCTTGTATGGCTGGTTTATTGGTGATGAATTTTTAGTTTTTGTTTGGGAAAATCTTTCTCTCCTTCTATTCTGAATGACAGGCTTGCTGGACAAAGGATTCTTGGCTGCATATTTTTCCTGTTCATCACACTGAAAATTTCCTGCCACTCCTTTCTGGTCTGCCAACTTTCAGTGGATAGGTCTGCTACTACCTTTATGTGTCTACCCTTGTATGTTAAGGCCTGTTTATCAGAATCCTCTTTATCCTTGTATTTTGCCAGTTTCCCTATGATATGTGGTGCAGAAGATTGATTCAAGTTACGTCTGAAGGGAGTTCTCTGTGCCTCTTGGATTTCAATGCCTGTTTCCTTCCCCACATTGGGACATTCTCAGTTATGATTTGTTCAAGTACACCTTCAGCCCCTTTCTCTCTCTTCTTCTGGAATTCCTATGATATGGTCATTGTTCCGTTTCATTGAATCACTTAGCTCTCTAATTCTCCCCTCATGATTCTGGATTTTTTTCTCTTTTTCCATAATTTTATCTTCTAATTCACCTATTCTCCCCTCTGTCTCTTCCGTTCACACTGTGGCCACCTCCGTTTTATTTTGCACCTCATTTATAGCACTTTTTTAATTCATGATGACTCTTGATCTCTGTGGCAATAGATTCCTAAATTCTTGTTCAGTTATGCTGCTTGTATCTGTTTTGATCAATTTTTTAGCTGTCATTTCTTCCTGGAATTTGATGAGAATTCTTCCATTGCATTATTTTGGTTAGTTTTCTGTCCCTTATGAATTTTAAAAGCTTGTCATGTGTGCTCTACATCTGCGATCACTGCTATGTTAAAGGGGGTCATACACTGTCCAGGGTCTGGCCCTTCAGGTGGTGTTTTGTGGAGAGTGTTACTTTCTCTCTGTTGTTGTGACTTTGGTTATTTTATTTCCCTACTCGTAATGATGTTTTGGACCCTCCACCAGGTGTGGTTTAATTTTTTCCTTGAAATAGCCCTATGGCCCCTCAGGTTGTCCTGGTTTCTCCCTGGTAAACTTAGTTTCTTTTCCTCCCAGACTCTTGGGGTTCAAAGTCCTTTGGCTTCAGCCCTTCTTTGTTTGAGAGACGTGGGAAGTACAGATTCCCCTACGTCTCAGCCATGCTGGCCACCCACCTCTCCTAAACTACTGATTTAATTTTACAGAATACATACTTTATTCTAGTATTACAAGTACATTATGGGTGAAGTGTACTGCGCTCCCAAGTTCAGATGTTGAATCCTTAACCCCTAGTACTTCAGAATGGGGTTATATTTGCAGACAGGGACTTCAGAGAGGGAATTAAGTAAAACAAAGCCCTCAGGGTGGGTGTAATCTAATCTGACTGGTATCATTATAAGAGGAGGAAATCTGAACATGCAAAGAGAAAAGAGACACCAGGGACGTGAGCACACACAGAAAAGGCCATGTGAGGCCATATTAAGAAAGGCATCCATTTGACAGCCAAGGAGAGATATTTCAGGAAAAAAACAAAGTTACCAACACCCTGATGTTGGACTTCTAACCTCCAGAACTGCAAGAAAATTATTTTTATTGTTTAAGCCACTTAGTCTGTGGTATTTTGTTATGATAGCCCTGGCAAATTAATACATCAAGGGAATATAACAGTATGCAATAAAACAACAATTTATTTTGGGGGTGCCTGAGAGGCTCAGTTGGTTAAGTGTCTGACTTCAGCTCAGGTTATGACCTTGTGGTTTGTGAGTTCAAGCATCACGTCGAGCTCTGTGCTGACAGCTGAGTCTGGAGCCTGCTTCAGATTCTGTGTCTCCCTCTCTCTCTCTGCCCCTCCTCTACTTGCTCTCTCTCTCTCTCAAAAATAAACATTAAAAAGAATTTTTTTTTTAATTTCAGAAACTTTAAATTATTAAATGTTGTTAATAAAAAGAAATAAATTAAATGCCACAAAAACAGTTATTTTCTTAAAGCCTAGATTATCAAACTCCTTTTTAAACTGTCTAGAACAGAAGCATATAGGACTCATAGTTTTCTCAAATATTGCTATTATAAAAAGAAAAATGGGGAAATTTTATACTCTAATTAAACTTACTATAATTGTGGTATTTTAAAGATTATATTTAAATACAAGATAAAGGGAGCCCATTCCCTGAAAGGTAATATAATTCTCTCTGCAAAAATTCATGAATGTATTTTTTTTTTTAATATTTATCTTTGAGAGACAGAGTGTGAATGGGAAAGCGGCAGAGAGAGAGGGAGACACAGAATCTGAAGCAGGTTCCAAGCTCTGAGCTGTCAGCACAGAGGCTGACATGAGGCTCAAACCCATGAATGGTGAGATCATGACCTGAGCTGAAGTTGGTCACTTAATGACTGAGCCAGCCAGGTGCCCCCCATTATTTTTTAAATATTTTTAAAATATTTTTTAAACATTACAAGGATTCAAAATTTGTTTATATCCAAGCACATAATACTTTTACTCAGTTACCTTAAAGCATACTTAATATTTTTTAAATCACTAGTATTTTATCTGTGCTAATATACAATTCACTCAATATAATACAATTGCACAGTGTCTACTAGAATGTAGGCTCCCAGAGGCAAAGACTAGGTCTGTCTTGTTCACTGTTGTATTCTGAGCACTGAGAACAGTACCAGGCACACAGAAAAAACTCAGTGTATGTGTGTATATATATATATAATATATATATATATATATTCAGTACATATATATATATATATTCAGTACATATATATATATATTCAGTACACATATATATATTCAATATATATATATATATTCAGCACATATATATATATTCAGTATATATATATATATATATATATATATATATATATACTGAATAAATAAATGTGTAGTTCAGGCCATTTCTAAAATAACGTGATATTTAATATTAATTATTTTCTTTCAATTTTATACATCTTTATCAATAAAACATCCAATGAGCCTAAAAACATCTTTAAAGAAAATGATAGTCTGGAAAAGCTTACATCACAAAGTTAAGAAAACAAAACCTGTTTTAAAATAATGTTAACACTTGAAGAGCTCTATGGAGTTAAAATTTATTTGTGTCAATAGGTTGTACTGTTACCAACTGATGAATTACTATGAATCACTGCATTTTTCTTCTGCTGTTTTATGAGAGATTTGAGTTTAAAAATATGGATAAGGCAGAGCTAAAAGGCGAATAGCCTGGGTCTTATTTACAAATGTTTAGCATTTTCCTTAAAGCTACATTTTCACTTAGAAGCTTTGTTTTTAAATTCTTAAGCTCTGTGAGCAATCTAAGTAATCATACACTACTGTGACTTGATAAGAAACACAAAGTCAAAACACATGCACTTTGCCTGCACTGAGCCCTTTTAAAAATGACTTCTCTTGGGGCACCTGGGTAGCTCAGTTGTTAACCGACTTTGGTTCAGGTCATGATCTCACAGTTTGTGGATTCAAGCCCCGCATCAGGCTCTGTGCTGACAGCTAACGGCCTGGAGCCTGCTTCAGATTCTGTCTTCTTCTCTCTCTGCCCCTTCTCCATTTGTGCTCTGTCTCTCAAATAAATAAATATTTTTAAAAAAAGTAATAAAAAAATAAAAATGAATTCACTTTATTAATTTCATTTAATTTTTGCTGTATTGTAAAAGGAAATTTCTGTATGGACTGTTCTATTAATAAAGGTTTTTTTTTTTTTAAGTATGTTCTTCACTTATAATTGTCAATATGTAAACATAAACATGATATTTACAGTCCTTGCCTAGAATATTTAAATTATGCAATTATTATTCCTCTTAATAGTAAAAAGTTAACACTATTCAAACAGAAAATTTCACATTATTCCAAATTCCCATTGATTTCCAAGTAAATAAAACTACTTAGCAATTCAAATTATTTTAAAATTTATCAGGTTTGGTTGATATATGAGGATGGGAAGAAAGATAATATAAGCTGTGGGATTTTAGACTCTAATATAGGTAATATTTATAAAATTAAAGCAATTATTTCATCAATGTGAGACAGAAAATTCTTTCACCTCTGCAAAAAAATCAATCTAAGCTGAAGAAACAAACCAAGACAACGAAAACAGAAGAACAGACATGTCCAAAGTTGTTAATTTCCTTATGAATATAATTTAAAATAGTATTTTTCATATGGGCTTCTGGAGTCAACCCTAATCTGGTTTTAATCACTTTTAAGCTATTAATTGTTTATCTCACTCTATTCACAGAGTATTTTAATGAAATGATCATGGTGCCGACCATATTTTTTCCATTATCTTAACTGAAAAAAGATATTTTCTGATTACTCAAATAATACAATGTCATTTCAAAGCTTCTGTCCATTCAGATGTCACCATTAATTATCAGTATTTTTACTGGTTTAAAACCAGCATGTATAGTTTAAAAACTCTGAATGAAATTATAGATTCTCAAAAGTTACATTTCATAGATCACATATTCCAATTCATGTGATGATGATCTATTTTTTTTTAAGTTAAGGATAAAAGTATTTAATAAAAAGTAAAATAGAGAAATAATTCATTTACATTTGTTGTCTTTAAGCGTCCACATACTTCTATAAAACAAGAGGGATGTATTTAGTAAGAATTAAAACATTAATTGGCTAATGTTAAACTTAATTTAGGTTGTGGTTCTTAAAACAACTTAATAGACCAAGGATTTAACTGTTATACTATTGGGTAAGGATACTATTTAAAATAACTATAACTCTGGATTATATTGTCCAAAATAAAAACACAAAATGCCCTACAGTGATACTCCTCCATGTCTTAAACCAAACCCAAATCCCAAATACCTCTTGCAAAGCACAAGACACACACACACACACACACACACACACACACACACACACACACACAAAGTCAGAAAGATACATTCATTATAATTTTCCAAAGCAGACCACTGATATTTTGTCACTAGTCTACAATGGTTATAACTGGTTAAAGATTGATTTACTGGTTAAATGCTCCTAATCATTCTAACATTATGCTGACTATACAAAAATTCTTACCTTACTTCCTTTGGCTCTGCTCATTATCTTAGCATCCTCAGAGCTATTTAGAATCAAACATCAAATCAGGAAACAACAAAAAATGCACAAACTCGAAAATGTACGTTCAGTGGAGGATTACCTGTTCAGTGATCCTCATGTGGAAGTCGTGAAAGTCGCTGTAACGGCGATAGGTTTTCCACATCTCCTCGCTGTTAAGACCACGCCGGTGAACAGTGATGGCATATAACGCGTACGTCTTGCCATGATCATTACAAACGCCTGCCACAGCATATGGGTCATAGTCAGCATATACTAGTCATTTCAAACAAAATGAAGAGGAGCAAAACACACACAGAAGAGGAAGATGAAGAACAAAAACAAACAAAAGAACATGAAGTGAAGAAGAATTTGAAATGACAGACTGAGACAAAAGGATGTCACCAAAGGATAAAAGACTCCCATCCTCTGGACTCACATTCACATTATAAGTTTATGATGACACTACTAGCCACACAGTGATACCTACCTACTTCAACTCACTTCCTCAAGAGCTTGTACCCATTCTTAGTATGACACCACACTACCGCCTCATAATGTAACATTATTCTCTACATATTTAATTAAAAGAAAAGTAACAGAAATAAAATGACAACCTTTGATACTAGCTTTCACTATTCAATTGTATTTCAATTAATATCTCTCCCACCAAACAGAAAGCAAAAGCCAAGAACTACAATTCATGCACTTCTGGCAAGTCTCTTTACTGTTTACAATTATCAAAAATTTATAAATGTAGTTCATTCTGGAGATTTTTTTTTTTAAAAACATTTTCCTGCACAGCATCCTAGTGAGGTAAACTCAAAACCTGTTCCGATTTTGTACTAAACTTAAAACATTTGTTGTGAATCATTTTCTCTAATTTTCTTTCCTATTTTCCAGTTTCTTTCCTCTTTCTAGTGTTGTATTCTAGATCGTTTCTTCAGGTCTCTACAAGTTTTGAGTCTCTAGTCATCTATATCTGGTCTAATTCTTAATCCATCCACTGACCTCAGTTTCAATTACAGTATTTTTTTCTATGATTTCATTTTGGTTCTTTTGACAAAGTGTTGCATTCTTGCCTTAGCTTTTATCTCTACAAGTGTTTTTAATATCCTCTCAGGCTAGGAGACCCTGTGGTACACAATCACTTGAGGATGGCTATATCTAGACACACCCACGCTGGGAATCAAGATGGGCTTTCAATTTCTTGTGGGTACCATTTCCAGACATGACCTTGGCATTCTTTGTTTTATTCTCTTGACACCAGGCTAAGTTTTTCTAGTTCCTCGTTCCTATTAAGCCACCCTTGGTTACTCTGGGCTTCATGTGAAGTACTGGGTTCCAGCTTACTATGGCCTTAGCTCATCCTGCCACTTCTAAATTTGAGGGACATGAAAATGCTCTCAAAAATAAAAATAGCAGGGGTGCCCGAGTGGCTCAGTTTCAGCTCAGATCATGATCCCAGAGTCGTGAAATTGAGCCCCACGTGGGGCTCCATGCTAAGTACAGAGCCTGCTTAGACTCACTCTCTCTCTCTCTCTATTTCTCTCTCTCTCTCTCCCTTTGCCCTTCTCCCCTACTCGCTCACTCTCTAAAATAAAAAAAAAAATTTTTTTTGATTAAAATAAAAAAAATTAAAATCAAGATAGCAATGTTTATGCTCCTGTGAGCTCCCTGGCTTCAACTCCATTTTGCTTTCCTAAATTTATTTTTCTTCATGGCCTATGGCACCTGTACATTTCTCCCTGTAGCTTTTTTTATTTTACTGTGTTCAGCCTTTCTATGTGTGGAAGGCAGGATTTCCAATAGCACTTTAGACTACCATTTGGCCCACAAGTATAAATTGCTCTTCTAATAATAGATTACATTAATCCATAATTGTGAGGGGAAATAGTGGCTGACTAAATATTTTGTATTTTGTATAGAATTAGGCCAAGAAGGGTTTGCATAGCATCTTACTAAATTATTTTAATAGCATGAACGCTAAAAATCTAAACTGACAAATGCAGTTTGGACAGAAACCTCTTCTAGGCTTTCATCAACATTTTTCTAAGATTTGCTCTGTCTACTCAGAATTGTCCTTTGTTCCCTTTTTATCTAATATCAATTTCCTGATTTGTCAAAATATAACATTAGGGATAGACTTTGGTTGCTTCACTCTCTGAGACTTTAGCTCTATGGAACATTATTTATTATTCACTGTTCACTTCTTCCAATGATCCTTCTCACAGAGACCTGTGCAGAACAAACTGCACCGAACTTTTTCATCCTGTTATAGAACCAGCACCACTCAACAGAGTTAGCACGGAGATGAGGGTTTTATCTGTTGTGTTCAAGAGAGGTTTGGTGAAAGAAAACAGAAAGCAGAAGCCTATTAGGCAACAAATCATAACCAACTAGAAGTTAACAAGAGCAAGAAGACTAGGATGGAATAGAAAAGAAACGAAGGGAAGAATGTTAAGAAAGCATTCTAAAAAAGATTTCTCACAAATTGACAGGCAGAGGAGCTCATGACTCGGGTGCATGAACAACAGGAAGAATAGGTTGTGCACAAGACAAAAAGGTAATTTGATTTTAAAAACAGATAATGAGGCTGCATATATTTATTATAAGATGACGGTGAGATATTACAGTGGAAATAGGTTTTGCTTTCATTAAGACAATGTTACTTATGGCAGGTGATGCACAAGCTATTTGTCACTAATCCAGAATGAGATAAGGAACTAGACCAGAATGTAAATCAAGCTCTCATCACTAAATACATTGCTTAATTTAGCTAGTAGATTTTAAATATTTCACAAAGAGAAGTGTTCAGTAGCCCATGGATCACTCCTTGAGAAGCACTTCACTAGAATCTACGTTCTACTTCCTGTAATAAGATGTTAAAAACATAAAATCTAGACTCAGAGACTATGAAGTCTAACTGGTAAAATATTTATTGAACAAACACTAATATATAATGGCTACTCATGTAATTACTAATGTAATTAATTAGTCTCATAACAGCTCTGTGAGGTACACATTATTATTGATCCATTTTATGGATCACAGAAGTTAAGGAACTTGCCAAGTTCACCCAACCATTAGGTGGCAGAGCTGGAACTTGAACCCACACAAATGGGAAAAAAGTTATGCTCTTAACAACTATATTATGTTGCCTCTTTAGTATTCACACTTAAGTTTGTCTGACAGAAATAACAATTTATTAAAAATGCTTTTAGTGCTTCCATACATTTTAAGAAGCTAATAAATACTTTTAAATAAATGGATAAAGGAGCTAGAAAATCAGAATGTTTAGGGGCGCCTGGGTGGCGCAGTCGGTTAAGCATCCGACTTCAGCCAGGTCACGATCTCGCGGTCCGTGAGTTCGAGCCCCGCGTCGGGCTCTGGGCTGATGGCTCAGAGCCTGGAGCCTGTTTCCGATTCTGTGTCCTCCCTCTCTCTCTGCCCCTCCCCCGTTCATGCTCTGTCTCTCTCTGTCCCAAAAATAAAAAAAAAATAAAAATAAAAAAAAAACGTTGAAAAAAAAAAGAAAATCAGAATGTTTAGAGAAAAGAAAGATCTACAAAAGAAACATGAACATGAGTATCTTTCTTGAGATATAAAGTATAAGGTCCTCAAGAAAGAAATAAGGACAAATACTGAATATTTGCAGTTTGGAAATATCTTCCCATTTGGAAGACAAACCAACAAAGAAAAGAGAGACTTTTAAAAAGAATTTTACATTTCAGGAAGCAAAACTGAAACAACAGTGAAACAACTATAACAAAAGCTAGAAGGAAAAGCAACAAAACTTCTGGTTTTATTGACAAAGGTGTCATCCCATGACCCTTAAGAGCAGGTAGTGTATGCACCAACTAACTGTAAAGGATAAAAGAACAACTTAGACAGCAATTATAAATAACTTATTTCAGAAATATGGCAGGTAACACAGTGCAAAATGAGATTCTAGCTCCAGTGAGAAGCAAAAGAAAACAGAGATCTTAAAAAAAAAAAAAAAAAAAAAACAAAGATGCAAATTATCTTTTAAACTGCATTGGTACTGTAAGATCTCTTTTTAGTACCTAAAACGTAAGCATGAAATTGAACTGAGATACCTCAATATGGTAATATTTCAAATGTAATCTGACAGACATAATCCTGTAATCTAGGAATAGTGAGAGGCTGGACAAGTAAACCACCATTATCTACTCATTAGCATTATCTAATAACCCAGTGGCAATGATGTAAATTGATTTTTTTCCTCAGTTCACTAACCATTTTACATGTATGCTGACTGAGTCACAAAATTTTAGAGGTTTCTCACCTTATCCAAGCATTTCTTAAACTTCCGTAAGCTCCTATACCAAAGTTTCATTAACCCAGTTATCTAGTCTGACTCTGCATTATGAAAAAGATTGAGCTAAAATCTACCCCAAGTGATTTCTTAAGAATTCTGCAGACAGTTATCAGCTAGACACAAACAAGAGGAAAAGACTGGGTTTCAAGTTTATTAGCTATGACAAAATGCTTAGAATTTAAGCTTTTCCAAGTGTTAACAGTAACAACCTTAGAGAAGGAAGATATATAAGTATATTCTAACATACATATAAGGTATCATCAAACATGATACAAAGTATATATCGAACCATATACACAATAAACATTTTAGAAGTTAACAAAAAACAATGCAGAAAAACATGTAACTTAAAAATACAACTATAGAACAGAAAAATGGTTTGTAAAAATATATGTGGAAAATAATCCAGGTGTAATAATAATCGATAATTTTTAAGCAATAATTATACCACAAAGTCTCTTACCAGTGTCTGAAATGTAAGCATGAAGTTGTACTGAGTCATCAGAAGATACATTTGAAAGGTCATCTAACGACTTCGAAAAAAAAAAAATATATATATACATGTTTAATTTTATAGGAAAAAAAGTGTTAAAGCATTTTATGTCACATATGCCTTACCCATCTTTGCCCCATGTAAACTTTATATTATTTGTATCCATCCCCCAACAATAATCCTATTTATACGAACAGGATAGAGAATATCCACAATTAAAAAAACTATAAAACAAAGAAATTCAGAAATCAACTTAGTACATCAGATTATTTCTTCCTTCATTGCTTATCCGCACTTGCTACTTCTTGATTATATTCAATACATGGCAAGAAAAAAATATGGAAAAAATCAGTAGACATATTCTTAACATTTCAATTTTTTAAAATGTACTAGAATCAATTCCTTATTATTTAGCATTTTTATTAATTTAGAAATAATTTTAGATTCCTTATCTAACATGAGAATAATAGTACCTACACACTGGTTACATAAGGATTAAATAAGAAGACATGTAAAACATTTAGTAAGACGGCCTAACACAAAAAGTTATCTATTATTGTGATCTGTATGAAGTGAATCCAGACTCTAAGACAGATTTCAAATAATTCTGAAAAATAATTGCACAAAAATCATTACTGAGTGATTCAAAATGAATCTTTTTTAACTATGGCCTTTGGGTTTAAATTTAAAACTTTTTTGCCTCAGATACATACACCCACACATACCTAGAAGGGAACATAATCACATCATGATAGACTGCAGGAAAGAGTTACCTTGAGCCAATTATATTTATTGTAATAATAATAATAATAATAATAATAATAATAACAACAACACCATATTATGTACTTGAAATCACTGAAGGTAAATCTTGTATGTTCTTAATATAAAAATGGTAACTATGTGATGTGATAGAGGGGTTAGCTAACCTTATGGTAGTAACCATTATGTAATTATCAAATCAATATGTTGTACGTATTCAACTTATATAATGTTTTATGTCAGTTATAACTCAGTAAAGCTGGAGAAAAATAAACAGCAACAAAAAAGAATTAACTTGAAATTGCTCTCCTCAGAAAGGACTGCTTACAAGCCTGGCCCTTGGATGACAATTGGTGGGAAGGTTCCCACCATTGCCTAACTGCTAAAAGTCATTCATTGTACCTAACCTGTTTGTATAAACAATGTGGTTTATGTTGAACACCCGCTTTCCTTTTGGGAGTCTTGAATTTTAGTATACACTAACCAGAAGTTTGCCTATGTGACCGGCCTCCAATGAAAACCTTGGTCACTTAGTCTCAGATGGGCTTTCTTAGTACCAGCATTTCATATGTGTTGTCACTTTCACTGCTGGGAGAATTAAGTATGTCCCATGAGATTTCCATGGGAGAGGATTCTTGGAAACTTGTATCTGGTTTCCTCTGGACTTTGTCCCATGAGCCTTTTCCTTTTGCTGATTTTGCTTTATATCCTTTGTCTATAATAAATCCTATATATAAGCATGACTATGCTGAGCCCTGTGAGTCCTCTTAGTAATTACTGAACATTAAAATGGTCTTGGGGACTTCTTGACACACAGACATTATATGGTTCAGAGATCTTACACTTTAAAAACCACAGTATCTGAATGAACTCTGAAGTCTTAACATGATATTACCAATACTACAAAGAGTCAGTTAAATGACTTAAATGCAGCCATACATGTGACACAAAGCCATTTAAATTAAGGCAATTGCATTCTAAGGAAAAAGCCAAAATTTATCTACTGAAGACTGATTAAGAGAAGCAAAATATGACAATTCCATACAAATAATCCACAGTATTCCCCTGGTCAAGTCAAGAAGGCGAATCATTTAGTTAAAATGGGGCTTCTCCAGTGATACCCTAAGAGACTTTATTTTTTTTTTGTTTGTTTTTTTATTTATTTATTTTTTTACCCTAAGAGACTTTAGCCAAATCAACTGTTCTTTCTTGTACCTCAGTTTTCCCAATGATGTAATGGCATAATACTTGCTCTACAACTTTGTTAGTTTATAACGTAAATTATAATGCTTTGAAAAGAAAAAAAGAATCCACTTATTTAAGTGGTCATATGACCTATAGTCAAATATCTTGTTAGAAATATAACTTTGTTTTAATATTACTTTTATATGAAAAAGCTTCAAAGAAAACAGAATTTTCTACAAAATTCAGATTGTTATCTACTATGATCTTCTTCCAATTACAAACTATCACAGAGAATATATAACAATTGTTTTTCAAAAAGTATTATTGTTGTTAATTACTATCATTATTATTATGATTAACCTTTCCTTGTAGGTAACATTTCAACAGCTAAATGCTACTTACTTTAAACATGTTAGCATCTTATACTATGCAACCCAGAAGTTGTTAGAGAACTTTGTACATAAATGTCTTTTTAGTACACCTAAAATATACAATTAATAAGTATTATTTTCATTAAATATGATGAAATAATCTAATGAAACATCTCTTAAACACTAGTCACAGGTATAATGCAAATGTAAATATCAAGGAGACTATATAAAATTACAAGTGGTGAAATAATATTAATTACAGTCTGATTTAGAATTATAAGTATTATTTAGTAAAAGAAAACTGTGATCAAAACAAGTACACTAATGCTGCCCTGAAATAAAACATAGTTTTTGTTCAGTGATCCTTGGGTTAAGACTCTTGAATCTTTGGCAAAAAAATAAGAAGATCCTTTTTTAAACTACTATGCTAAGTCAAAAACTGAAAATTCAGATTTACTATGATAACCCATACAACTATGATGTCCCTGCTGGAAATGTTTACAATTCATATGCCAATCTCAATTGAAAAATGAGTAAATCAATACACATAAATATTTTCTTTGCTTATTATATGGGAAAAAACTATTATGACCTATTTTACAAACTTCAAGCTATTTTTAAAATGGAGTTATCCGCTAACATTTATCTATATATTGGGATTCCTGGGTGGTGCAGTCAGTTAAGCCTCTGACTCTTGACTTTGGGTCCTGGGATCAGGCTCCCTGCTGATCATGGAGCCTGCCTAAGATATTCTCTCTCTCTCTCTTTCTCTGTCTTCCCTGCTTTCCTTCTCCCTCTCCCCAACTCACACACACTCTCTTCCTAAAAAAAAATAGTAATTTAAAAAAAATGTCCATATATTTACAAAGAATCCAAAAGACTCCACCTACTTAAAAGCTCAAATTTAATAAAATTAAGTGAATAACAAAATACATCAAGTCATCAACCTCAAGTGTGACCTTTGTCAATCGAGATAGTGTTCTGGTTTCTATCACTATGTGATAAAGAAACTGTTATTTGAAAAAGCATTTATTCCAAATATTGAATAAAGGAAACACGTATTTGTTACTAGTGTTCACACATTTATACAAACACTACAAATATGAATACCTGAAATTTCAAATGAAGGAAAAGTTTCATTGCATTTAGGCATTTTTTCTATATAATGAACATTATTACTAATACTTTCTTCATGCTCTAGGAGTTATTCCTTCTTGTTATAAGGCTATGGAGTATAACAAAAAAATGGTAGTGATACCAAATGACTTAGGAAAATATTCTAAATGTTACACAACCTCTGATATAACACTATAGCTGACTGCCTTGATATTCTGTTAAAGGTTATGTAATTTATAGAGTAATAAAACACTCAATATGGTCATTTTTGAAATAAATGTAGTAATACAGAAGACAACATAAGATAATGGACCTCTAGACCATTTAGCTATTACAAAACGTATGAAAGTAGTGTAGCTAGAATGAAAAACAAAGGAAACAATCTCTCCCTAACCCCCCCCCCCAATAAACTTTGCACTGAAACTTTCATAGAAGATAATATTTCTTCCTAGCAACATTTTATGAAGTAAGTTATTCACGCCAAGGATGGATATATAAAAGAACTGAAATGTTCATTATTTCACACTTTACTATGAATGTATAAAATGCCAATGACAGCTTATATGTTAAAAATATGTCATTCTTAAACCTGTAATCATAAGATAAAGTTGCTTAATTTACTATAAGGCTTTAAGCTTTTTTTTATATGTATACAAAAACCTGAATTTGTTACAGTGTACACTATAAGAAATATCTGGAATTTTTCAGATATCCTAACTAATTTTACATTTCTCTTCTACACACAAAAAGAGCAAATTTCAATGTACACATTTATATGTCACAAGTTTACTATTCAAAACACCACTATTCAAAGTCACTTCAAAATACTAAATATTGGGAATGAAAATATGAAATCAATTTTTTATCAAATACAACTGAATTATGCAGGTGTGACTTACGCACACTCTTATAAGTGAAAATAAATAAATTTCAGAGGCTCTTATATGTGAATTTAACATTTCTTTTAAAGCAAGTAACTCCTTAAAATATTAAAGCATGATCTGAGAGCTTCTAATATATCATCTATTTATGTATGTTATGGCTCACCTTTTATAATATTTTCAAGCCACTTTAATAATTAAGGCACCCTAAGAGTACTTACCAAATTTATGCTTCCTGTAGGAGACCCATTAAAAGATTCTGTGGAAGGGGAAATTCAACTTAGTATACATTAATAACATTTTGGAAAGAGTTGTTTTATCTAAGGTTAAAACGCTAAGAATGAAAGTCACCAAAGCAAAGACTTATTAACAAAAGAGCACAGAAAACTGTGGTACGGTACTCCCAAACACCTGTTTCCTTAAGCCTCATGGTTTTCCAAGCCAGGTATTTCAGTGAAAATATTTATGTACCTAAGTTGCCCCATCTAAAACATACACCAAAAAAAGGTGTTCATGTACAGGAAAACAATTATTAAGTATTTTATTTTCCCATTATCATATGAAGTTGTCTGATACAGTGTAAATATGAGGAAAACACTGCAGAGTGAAGTCCATTAAGAAAGGTCTCAAGTATTTTGTTAGTTTTTACTGGATTAAGATGTAT
Organism: Acinonyx jubatus; assembly: GCF_027475565.1. Taxonomy (NCBI): domain Eukaryota; kingdom Metazoa; phylum Chordata; class Mammalia; order Carnivora; family Felidae; genus Acinonyx; species Acinonyx jubatus. Next base: position 57,804,255 of record NC_069383.1, on the reverse strand, counting down.
TACAAATAAAACTTCTCTTTCCTGTGAAGAATAAATAGATTATTAATATAGCTATTATTTCCACTTATTCTTGGTAGATTTGGCTCTAAAACATTGCAACCCTAGGTTCCTAAATATCTCACTAATAAAACAAGATATATAAAACTTCATATACAATGCCATTTAATTAAAAAGCAACTAAAATTATTTTTAAACAGTAATGTTAGAGAGCTAAGTCAATTATCCATTATTAAAATTAATGTCTTTTCCCTCAGTTTTTTATTCTATATCTGAACACGCGAAGTTATCCATTAAGATGCACCTCTGTTAAAAATACAAATTAATGTATGGTAAAGTAAAATTCATATACAGTTTTAAGTTAAGGTATGGTTTCTAGCACTTAAGAGATTATGAATAAAAGCTACAAGTGAATTTACAAGACTTTGGAAAAGTTCTTACACTACAGGATCAAAAACTACTCCCACAGAATATATTGCTACTATCGCCATTTTAAATTATATATCATTTAGAAGCTCATACAATTAGCTGATTATGATTCAACATATCTTCTTTCATTCTGGGTCATATAGCAAATCCACTTCACAAAACTAAGAAATTTCTAAAGTAGATGGAATTAAAATAGACAAAAAAAATTCTAATAGTCCTTTCTGGAAACCGCGCTCTACTTGCAAATTCACGGCAGCTTTGTAAAAGATTTTTCAACAGAGACAGTAAGTACAGATAAACTAAACTTGAGGTTAGCTCCTACAGAAGTACTCTTCAAAAAAAAAAAAAAAAAAAGGTTCCTTAATTATGCAATCAAATCCAGTTAATGGAATATTAACCAGACAGAGAATTAACTAAAACTCCCACAATACTAGACCAACAACCAATATAAAAGTTAACAAAACTCAAACGCAAACTTCACTAACTGGTTTTCTTAGATTATTGAAAAAGTAATATCTTATTAATGTAGACCAGGGAGTGGGGAAGGGGAGACAGAGAAGGAAGGCTAAGAACCTTTTATAATGGAGATACTTTTTAAAGCAGTGCTTACTACCTAAGAGATCTATTGTATCTCCAACCCCAGTGGTCCAGCCCTTAAAACCTATTCATAAGTAAATGATTAAAATTAAAGCATTCTCTTAAAATAATTACTTTGTCAAATCTTTCCCATTTACTTTTTATTTTCATTGCTTATATAGACAAGCAATGTCTATTTCAAACCTTATTGAAATAAATCAAACCTTATATATTTAATTAGTTTAATAAGTACTAATGAATTGGATCACAAATAAAATGGCCACTGGGCCTCACAATATGGAGACTTGTGCTCTAAGGGCTGCCTCTCCCACTATTTTTAAATAACAGCTTATGTACTACTGATAAAAACTGGTATTTGTGTTTTAGTCTATAAATCATTCTCATATACATAATTTCCCTTAAATCCGACAAATGATATCAAAATAACTGAAGGTACGGCAAAAATTTTATCCTAGATTTACAACTAAGAAAAATGAGGCTTAAAGAAATTAAGTGTTTGGCCAACATCACAGAGGCACTAAGTAGCAGAACAGGAGTAAAATCTAAATATTCTGATTCTCAAAATCTGCTTTCCTCATTATGCCACAGCGGTAATAGCCTCATCTGAAAAAATTCAATGTTGAAACAAATGACTTTTGTAGCTTCTTCCAGCTTATACTGTGCAGGGTATAATTAAAGGGAAAAAAACTGTTTTTTTAAAACAATGCTCTTTGGATTATGGTACACTCTCAAGATCACTACTTGTTATCTCATTTAATCCTCTCAATAATCCTGTTAATCATGAATACTTTTAGTTATTAGCAAAAGGGAAACTATCATAAAAAATATTTGGGTGATACAATTCAAGAAAACATTCTTAAGACTCCAAGGCTTTTATAGCTATGTTCTAAACTGTTATTAAATTTTCAACATTTTGATTTAGTGAGGTAACTAAACTTTGTCATTCATTTATAGAATTTTAAATATAATTTATAATTGGGCTTCAAGGTATTTTTTATCTTGTTTTAAAGATCATGTTTTGGCAACAGAATATATGTAGGAATACGTTATGTGTACACACACACACACACACACACACACACACAAACACACACACATGTGCAATGTGTGTCACCTTACCTCCATCACCATCATCTGATCCTCTGAAACTAGGATCTTTTAACATATCCAGCTCGGCTAACATGCGCACATAAAGTGCATTCTGTCTGAAGGAAGGATAAAATCTTTCATCTCGTAGCATCAATTCATAAACCTTATTGAAATAAATTAAGATATTCCACCATTAATACAGATAATATACTAATTTTCACTAATAAGATTTCACCAAAAGCTAGACAGAGGTCTTGCTATAAAGAATCACAGATTCCGTATTTATAAGATATCAGCAATAAGCCTATACCACAAATAATGATTTCTCAACTAATTTCACAACTAATGGACCCTCCAATACCTAAACTGCATTGAAAATGGTCCTACAGCAACACAAGTCACATGACAGGTTATATATAGTGTTCTAGGAAGTACTATATTCTAAGAAACAAGCCCACATAAAGGCTCCAGGATCACAGTAAAATACATTACCTCAGGTTACTGACATATCATCAACTCATGAAAGTCTAAGACTATATATCTGGCCCTTTAGATTTAAATACCAACCCAACATAAGGATTTTCCTCACTTGTCAATTAAATGAACAAACTGGCCTATCGTTTTTGTAACTGAGAAATCTGGGTTCCATTACTCACCTTTTTAGTTATTTATACTTTTATGTTTCAATAACCTTTGAAAAACTGAATTACATGTACAAAGAAATACATATTTTTCATAAGAAAGAATGATAAATTCAACATATACCTTCCTTTGAATGTCATCAAAGATTTCAGGGGTTGGATCTTCATGATTCAAAGTATCTGCTAATTTTGCTACCAAATAATCATCAACAGTAACTCTTGGAGATGCCTAACAAACAGAGAAAAATAATAGTAGTAATGACATTTTGCGTTTCTAAATACAAGTTTATTCTTTATAAAAGAATTACATAGTGGAATTATATTATTGAAAGTAACTGGCAAAAAATCCTTGGTTTGTAAACAACACGGTGATGTTTAATAAGGCTGAAATAAGAACCAAACCTTCTTGTCATAATGTAATACAGAATGGGAGACAAACATGGATTTAAATCCTGGCATTTGCTGAATAAGTTCCCTCTCAATAGGCTTAATTTCCACAATATGCAAAATGGATTATTATGTAACCATGAGAGATTTATCTAAGGCATACAATCCCAGTGTGTAGCACATAAGAAACACTGTCATTAGGAATTAGTGTTTAACATCCAGTAGCCCTGGATGTCTATTTAATGACTGCCAAAACAATAAGCCATTTTTTACTTGTCATTTAACACTAGAAATAGTCCTTTTAAGTTGCCTTTAAAAGAGACTATGCTTTTCCTAAATTTGGCTTTATATCGCTGTAGCAAAATCCCAGTGTGATATGGGAGGGCAAAAGTATGAAAAGTTAATTTCTTCCAACGACTTTCATTTTAAAGTGCCTAATATGACAGATACACCACAGAAATATAAAATCTGATGTTCAATGTGAAAAATTTCTTTATTGAAAGAAAAAAAATGCTGAAAAACTAGAAATATGGTCTTCTCTGGCATGTCAACTTGAATTTTTAGTTCTGAAGCCTCTGGAGAATAAATGAGTGATAAGGATGTTAACTTTTAAAAAACTAGAACAAGAATGCATTGTTCAAATAATTTCTTTATACTATCCAACAGAATTATCTAAAGAAAAGAATAGATAAATACAGAAAAAGAGAAAGGTTTACAAATAAGTAAACAACAGAGTATAAATGTATAGGAAAAGGACTATACGACTTCTAGCGTTCCCTTGTTAATTCAACATTATAATTAGTAAACCCAAGTAGGTGGTGCACGGTGGCTGGAGCTTTTTGGAGGAGGAAGGGGAGGGTGCTTATTTGTTGACTATGTATGAGAGGATGTGGTGTGGTGGTGTGTGTATGTTTTCCCCTGAAACAACAAAAAAACTAAACAACTTCAAGTCTGTAAAAAAATATTAGAGAGGAACTGATGTTAGCTATTTGTCCTTTCATTTGCCCTCTAAGATGACTAAACTCAGTTTCTAGGAAATAACAAGATGCAAATTTGAAAATTACAACATTTCACATTTAGCTTACTTTTTCCTATAATCTCAAATATAGAGAACTGAATTAAGCCTCATCTTTGGTATATAGGGTGACCAACGTTTTTAAAGAGTTATCACAGGACACAACTAACCAGATCTCAAAGAATCAATATAGAAAAAAATATTTATATACATTTTTTACTATTTAACATAAAAATACAAAAATGTGTTTTTTCAGAATTATCTATTAATGTGTGTTCTGCACTTTTCCACTACACAAATGTGATTATTTAAACAAGAGGACTACTTAATAGTGGCAATTAGTAATTAATAGGACTAATTCAACAAATAATGTTTGAGAAAAACCTAACTATTTAGGTTCTGTTTTCTGATACACAATTTAACTTTTAAGCTCTTCATTATATAATAAATATTGCAGGCTTTATTATTGTGTATTATTAAAGTGCATAAATAGAAGACTTTTAAAAAGATTATAAATATAGTAAGACTAAACAGGTATTATCTATATTTAACTTAAAAAAATTACTTTCCTTTTTATTCCACGATCTGATGAAGATATTTTTACTTTTTATGTTTCCTTTTTTAACAATACTTCTCTAATCTGCCTGCAGACTTTAGGACTTTTTTTTTTTTTTCTTAAACCCCGGGGTATAACTGAATACAACCAAATACAAAATTCACCTTGACTTTTACCTCTGTTCTTAAGCCTACATCACACTTATTTCCCTTATCAGTCCAACGTGATGACATCAAGTTAAATAAATACCCTTTCGGGGTGCCTGGGTGGCTCAGTTGGTTAAGCGGCCGATTTCGGCTCAGGTCATGATCTCGCGGTCCGTGAGTTCGAGCCCCGCGTCGGGCTCTATGCTGACAGCTCAGAGCCTGGAGCCTGTTTCAGATTCTGTGTCTCCCTCTCTCTGACCCTCCCCCGTTCATGTTCTGTCTCTCTCTGTCTCAAAAATAAACATTAAAAAAAATTTTTTTTTAAATAAATAAATAAAATAAATAAATAAATATCCTTTCAATAAAACCATTTTGGCACAGAATACTAAGACTTTCCTTACTAAAAGCAGCAGCAGGTTTTTAGACCTATAGGCCCAGTGTATCTAAGAATTTACCACATAGACTTTATGTCTAAAATGCCCATCTTAAACACTTCAAAGCATAATGCATGTCATTAAAAGTTAAACTTCTCTTCCTCAAGAAAAATGGTTTTAAAACACACAGATTATTTAAACTTGTGAGAGTGAAGGTGAATTCCAAACAAATTATAGTTTTAGTAAAGAAACAGAAAATCCTATTAAAGCTGGCTGTCCCTTTCTGGTGATATTTTTTGAGTCCTCAATAGTCTCATCTCAAACAAACAAAAACATTAGCCATTTTGTTCACTGAGTTTTTCAGTGACACAAAAACAACTTAGGTCAAACCATCCTTCTCAAGGTTCCTCTTAGCCTCTTCAAAGATCATTCAACAGTTCTGGAGAAAAAGGCATATAAATTTCTGTTTACCAAAAAAATAAATAAATAAAAATAAAAATATTTGTTTACCATAATTCTTTGCACCATATTTATTTTTTATGTATTTTCAAATTAGAAGACATTATTCTTCTCCCATTCTTTGAAAACATGATTTTACTGCTATCAATATTTTAGCATTTTTTCTATGGCTGGCAACGATAGCCATAGCCATGTTGAAGCAAATGTCTAAAATGCTTATTTTCTGACACTTTTATAATGTCAAAAATCTCATTAAGTGTTTATGAATGTTTTGAAGAAACTAAAAATTGACCAAAAAACTTTTATGAAAACCTCGGTATCACAGGTAAGCAAATGGTACCCCATTTTAGCAGTATTGTATAGAAGGAATACATATTTAGCAGGTAAGATCTTTTCATTTTCTTTGGTAAGAAGTTTATAGACTGAAAGAAATTTGTCAAAATTTACATTTGCACTGTCTGATAAATATGTATTTATATAAAAGCAAAGTTTCTTTTATGTTTTCTGCAATTTATTAAAATGTTAAACATCAAGATTATCTAAAACTCCCCATTTCTTCACATCAAAGAACCTAGTAGCTATGGGAAATATACCCTTCTTTCCACAATTTGATGTAACACAATACACTACCAAAAGCATAACTGCTGGTTAAGAACTGCCAGAATAAGTTCTAAACTTGAAAGGGCCAAAACACGTTATCAAAACTTTCTCTCTTGTTTACCCACAGGATATTTCAGCTGAAACTTCTGAATCATGAAATGTAACACTATTCAGTTTAAAAGTAACTCTACTTTTACAAAGCAAGCAAGGGACAGATAGGCTAATGTGTGTTCATTTGTACACTGTGCCCAAGCTAATTCACTTAATACTCACTAGTTTTAACAGATCACTGGGGTCTTTTGGGGAGATGGAAAAAAACAAAAAACAAAAGCAAAAACTTTTTATTAATTTAAAATTATTTGCAATATTCAGTTTCAACATTTGCTTTTATATCCCCTTCTCCACCAAGACCAATCTCAAAACATTTTTTATACATCATGTAGTATGCTTTATTTTGGTTACTCTCCCTAATCCAGGTATAAGGCTCCTTCTCTTTGTCATTAAAACAACATAGTCATTTAGTCTTCTTTTCTGGCACTGTCTAGGTCATGCTGATGTTGGTACTGTAATTATCCTCATTTTCATGTCTCAACTTCTAGAAAACATGGTTTTAATATTCACAATGTTAAAAATTAAAAAGTCCTGGGACACCTGGGTGGCTCAGTTGGTTAAGCATCCGACTTCGGCTCAAGTCATGATTTCGCGGTTTGTGAGTTCGAGCCCCACGTCGGGCTCTGTGCTGACAGCTCAGAGCCTGGAGCCTGCTTCGGATTCTGTGTCTCCCTCTCTCTCTGCCCCTCCCCTGCTCATGCTCTGTCTCTCTCTGTCTCTCAATAATAAATAAACATTCAAGAAATTTAAAAATTAAAAAGTCCTATCACAATACAAAACACATGACAGGAAAAGTAAAAGACAGACTGTGAATATCCAGGATAACAAATCACTTAAATTGTAAATGCAGTATAGACAATAGAGTCCATTACCATGAAGAGCAAATAATGGCTGCCAATATTATAAGCTAAGGAAAAAAGACAACGATGACTGTGAATAATCCACACCATAGTCATTTGACACTAACATGTTGCCTTCAGCCCTGAATTTCTGGCATCACATTGAGGTTTTGAATTTTTGTCAATCTTCTCCATCCAATGCTAAAATGTGGGACTTGCTGTGTCCTGGGGAAAGGTTTCCCAAGACTCAGGAGGTCTTTCAATGCTTTAAAAAGAGATGACCTTCAAAGAGTAACAATTAAACTCACAGTTGATTTCTCAGTAGAAACATAAAAGCCAGAAAACAATGAAATGCTATCTTTAAAATGCTGAAAGAAATTAGCTTAAATCATTACTAATTTTTTATTTATCCAGTATTAACTATAATCCCCACACTGGATTACATAAAAAAGAAATGACTACAACCTACTTTAAAAACTAACATAGAAAGACTTTGATATATGCCTTAAAGGTGTGTTTTTAAATAGAAACTCTTGAATGTGTGCAATAAGAAAACATGAACAGCAATATTCAGAGCAAAAGTATGAGAGAAAAGAAATGGAAAACAAACCAAATTGCTCATAAATATTACTGAAGGTAAATAAAGTCTTGTATATGTGTATGATAAAATACTTCAGTGAAAATGAACTATACTTGCATGAATCAAAATGTATAAATATCAATAAAATACTGAGAATAAAACAATGCATATAGTATCAGACCATTTATATAAAGGCCAGAAACAAAGCTAAGGGGCCACCTGGGTGGCTCAGTCGGTTAAATGTCCGACTCTGACTCCTCTTGATTTCAGCTCAGACCGTGATCTCGTGGTTTGTCCATCGAGCTCTGCATTGGGTTCTGAGCTGACAGCAGGGAGTCTCTCTCCCCCTTTCTCTCCTCGCCCCTCCCCTGCTCACGCTTTCTCTCGAAAGAAAGAAAGAAAGAAAGAAAGAAAGAAAGAAAGAAAGAAAGGAAGGAAGGAAGAATGAAAGAAAGCAGTGTATAAGCAATGTGTGCTTTAGAACACACATGTATATTAAAATGGTAGGGAAAAGCAAGTGAATAATTACAAGAAACTGATTTCATCAGGAATTAAAGAAACCGGTAAACATGATAGGTGAAGACAGGTGAAGAATATATTAAGGATCTTCAAAAGCATAGTAAATGTTTTATTTCTTCAGCTAAATGGGGTGTATAAAGGTGTCTGTTATAGTATTATTCTTTAAAATGTGCACTCTGTTCCGTACATTTCATAAGGCAAAAATATAAGCAAATGGACGAATGAGCAGGTTTCAAACAAAATTCACACTTAAATTCAAATCCAACTTTTGTGCTACTTAAGTATAAATTAAAAGGTATTATAGCATAGCCATTACAAGTACTGGAGTGTCAGAAATCTCAAGGATTGCTGTGTCCATATTAATGAGGGATATTGGTCGATAGTCTCCTGAGTGAGGTCTTTGTCTGTCTTTGTTATCAGAATGACAGTTTGGCACTCTGTGTCTTTGAAAGCATTTGCCCATGTCACCTAAGGTGTCTAGTTTGTTGTGATAAAGTTGTTTATAATATTTCCTTATGGCCTTTTTGATTTCTATATGGTTGGTAATGATGCCTCATGATTTTGGTATCTGTGACTTTCTTTCTTGGCCAATCCTGCTAAAGTTTTTCAATTTTATTTCTCTTTCAAAGAAACACTTCTTGGTTTTATTGTTTTCATTACTGTTTTTCTGTTTTTCATTTCACTCATGTCTATTTTGATCTTTACTGCTTCCTTCCTTCAGTTTACCTTGAATTTATTTTGCTTTTCTTCTTCTGGTTTAAGGTGAAAATATAAATTGTCATTTTGAGATCTTTCTTCTTTCTAACTAGGCATTTAAAGCTACAAATTTCCCTCTAAGCACTGCTGTAACTGCATCCCATAAATTGTGATACATTGTGTTCTCATTTTCATTCAATTCAAAATACCTTCTAATTTCCTTCTGATTTCCTTATGACCTAGAGACTACTTAGAAATGTGTTAATTTTTAAATATTTATAATTTCTCAAAATTCCTTTGTTAATTTCTAATTAATTGTACTACGATAAATAGACATTCTTTCTATGGTTTCAATACATTTTTTAATGTTTCTTTACTTATTTTTGAGAGAGAGAGAGAGCGCACAAGCAGGGAAGGGGCAGACAGGGAGGGACGAAGAGAACCCAAGCAGGCTCTGCGCTGTTACTACAGAGGCTGACATGGGGCTCAATTCCCCAAACAGTGAGGTCATTACCTGAGTCAAAATCAAGAGCCAGGCACTCAATCAAGTGAGCTCCCCAGGTGCCCCTAATTTCAATCCTTTTAAATTCAGAGTTGTTTTATGGCCTAGTAAAAAGTCTGTCTACCCTAGACAATGTTTCACAAGAGCTTGAAAATAGTGTGTATTCTGCTGTTGTTTGTGCAAGTATTCTACAGATGTGTTAGATCTAATTGGTTTACAGTGTTCTTCGATTCTTGTATAATTTTGGCCATTTTTTTCCCATTTGGTCATTTTCTTTCTAATCATTCTGTCAATTATCGAGTGGGTATTGAAGTCTTCAACTATTACTGTTAAATTGTCTATTTCTCCCTTCAATTCTATCAGGTTTTGTTCTATGTGTCTGTGGAGGTTTTGCTGTTGTGTTTATAATTATTTTATCATTTTGATCAACTGACCCTTTTAGCATTATAAAATGTTCCTCTTTTCTCTAATAACAAATTTCGTCTTAAAATCTATTGTCTAATATTAGTATAGCCGCTCCAGCTCTGTTTTGGTTACTGCTTGCATGGTTTATCTTTTTCCATTCTTTTACTTTCAATCTTTTGTGTCCTTGAATCTAGAGTGTGTGCCCTTGAATCTTGATTCTATCATTAGTATTTGCGTGACCTTGGCAAAGTTAATTCAATTTTCTAAACATGAGTTTCTTTACCTATAAAATGAAGATAATAATATACAATAAGACTGTTATCAGATTTAAATGAGACACTGTTTCCAAGCAGCAGTGCCTAGTATAAGTAATGAATATTCATTTATATTACAAAAATTATTACTAAAGATGCTACCAAAGAAGTTAAGAAAACAGTAATAACAAAAATACATCCCCACCTTTTCTGATAAATACTGTTCATATATTCCAACAGCAGCTGCTCTTAGAAGACCTTTGGTTTGGTTGGTTTGATGTTTTCCATCCTTCTGACGACTTAATAAAACTTCTAGTTGCTGTTGGGCTGTAACTCGGTATCCTTCCACTGTCATCCAGAAGAAGAGGTGTGCTTGACCTCCAGTTTGCTGCATGTAATCTAAAAAACAAAATCCATAACAATGTAGTTATTCATGTCACATGTTTTTGGGTGCATGTAACCATATGACAAGTTAAGAAGGATTAAAGTTTCAAATACTTAAAACCCTATATTTTCAAACTGTTAGGCAAATGCTTGAGGTAAAGAATACTTACATCACAAATTGTTAAGCTAAAAAGACCACAGTTATGTAAAAAGCACAAACTGAAGCATATTTTTTTTTTAAATTTCATTTTTCATGATAAAATTTCTAGGGGATATAATTGCACAGAAGGCTTCATCAGAAATAAATTATTTCAATATTCAGCTTCTGTTCTCAATAAAGATTATTAATAATATTAATATTTCCACAAATTTAAAAAAATAAGGATTAGTATCTTCAACAAGCCATGTATTTATGTTTTTGGTCATGAAAATGAAGAATCAGGGAAGTTTAATGAAAATGTCCTCCAGATAAAAGCAATTTTGATGTATAGTTGACCCCTGAACAATGCAGAGGTTAGGGGCACTGACTCACCATGCAGTCAAAAATCCATGTGTAACTTTAGACTCCCCCCAAACCATAACTACTAGTAGTCCACTCTTGACTGGAAGCCTTACCATTAATATAAACAGTTAATTAACACATATAACATTTTGTATGTTAAATGTATCATATGCTATATTCTTACTATAAAGTAAGCTAGAGAAGGAAATATTACAAGTCATTAGAAAAACACATTTGTATTACTGTACTGTATTTATTGGATAAAATCCAAGTAAAGTGAATCTGCAGAGCTCAAATTTGTGTTGTTCAAGGATCAACTATATTATCAAAATTACTAAATATTTATATTTATTAAAATGATATAAAAAACCCCTTTCCCATTCATGCACTGAAAGATACAAATAACTTATAAGCACTGTGTACTGCTGATAAAGTACTCTTTCCCAAACAATTTAGGGGCACCTGGGTGGCTTAGTCAGTTAAGTGTCCAACACCTGATTTCGGGTCAGGTCATGATCTTAACAGTTCATGAGCTCGAGCCCCATGTCGGCCTCTGTGTTGACTGTGCAGAACTTGCTTGGGATTTTCTCTCTCCCTCTCCTGCTCACTCTCTTTCTTTCTCAAAATAAATTAATTAACTTAAATTCATAGTAGAATCTCCTAGAGTTTATTTTTAAACACCACTGATTGTTTCTTTTAAGTAGGCTGCCCACTCAGCATGGAGCCCATGTGAGACTTGAACTCATGACCCTGAGATCAAGACCTGAGCTGAGATCGAGAGTCAGATGCTCACCCAAATGAGCTACCCGGGCGCCCCTCCTAGGGTTTATTTTAAAAGCAATTTAACAAACACACATTTAAGTTATGCAAAGCATTTCGTTCCTTCAAAACAAAATAAATCTCCACCTCGATGATTTCCAAAGAAAAGGACTATTTCAGAAAATGAAGAGTGGAGGAAAGACATAACTGGCATGCTTAATTTCAGATATTTAAATTTTAGTAATCTTTACAATTATTAAAAATTTCAAGGGGTGGGGCACCCGGGTGGCTCAATCAGTAAAGTGTTTGACTCTTGATTTTAGCTCAGGTCATGATCTCACAGTTCGTGGGTTAGAGTCCCACACTGGGGTCCATGCTGACAGTGTGGAGCCTGCTTAGGATTCTCTTTCTCTTCCTCTCTCTCCCTGCCCCTCCCCCACTCATGCTCGCTCTCACTCTCTCAAAATAAAAAATAAACTTAACTAAAAATTTCAAGGGCTTTTATTATTTTCGTAAGATGGATTTACCTACCCATAAAAAACTGTAGTGCAACATTGTCTACAAGAATGCTGTCCAAAGGGACTGTGCAAAGTTTCCCAAAGTTTGCTGCCAGTTTCACAGTATTTATTTCCTACAAATAAAAGTAAATATAAGTTAATATTTTATCTATTCACTCACTAGGTTAAAGATCATTACATAGATATAAAAACATTACACTAAAATGGAATAAAGTGTTTTTTCCTTCTCATTCATTTAGGTTCTCAAAACAGTATAAGCCTGGAGAATTTCCTAGTTATTTTAAGTTGCTTAGTGAATATGCATTAAAAGTATGATAAGCATCCATTTCTTTCAATACAAAATAATTCTAAATTATTGGAATTTCAAATATTCTCGATCTCTACACATATTTCAAATGAAAACAAATATTTTAGGGGCTAAAGGGATGTATGGAATACCCACGACGTGCAATAATAAATAAATACCAACATTCTCAAGTATAGATTGAGGTCTATCCAATGAGAAAACAGAAAATATTCAGAGTCATTTTGCTTCTCACAGAGCAAAAACTCTATAGTCTTTATATAAAATGTTCTTCTCACACTACCTAAATAGTAAATTATATTCATTTTTCAAAGTAACACAGTAAGATAACTACCTACACACAGAAAAAAATGAAAAATAAAAAAATAAACATAGGTTCAAAATTTAGAGAATCTATATGTCAAGCACAGTGCTAGGTACATTATACACATTACTTTATTATCCACAACAATCCTATTGGATAAATATTGCCAATCCTACTTACTGGAGAAGAAAGCTTAAGATCAGAAAGGCTGCCTATGATCACAGAGCTGGCAAGAAAGACTGTTTTCAAAGCCTGCAGCTTTTCCCATAAAATCCATGATGTTTCAGTGAAGTATCAGTTTGTCTGTATTCCTAAATCCATCCCTCATAACCATCTTTTTAAAAAAGAGAGACAGTAAGGTTTTTCTGAAAGTTAGGCTGCCTTAAGTAGGGGTGGATACTAAATTAGATATAGGTAGTACATAAAGGAGAAAGAAGATAACTTGAAAAAAGGAGGGAAAATGTCCTCTGTATTTAGTATCTCCCTTCATATAAACAAACTCAAAATGGATGAAAGACCTAAATGTAAGATAGGAAGCCATCAAAATCCTCAAGGAGAAAGCAGGCAAAAACCTCTTTGATTTTGGCCACAGCAACTTCTTAATCAACATGGCTCCAGAGGCAAGGGAAACAAAAGCAAAAATGAACTACTGGAACCTCATCAAAATAAAAAGCTTCTGCACAGCAAAAGAAACAATCAGCAACACTAAAAGGCAACTGACAGAATGGGAGAAGACATTTGCAAAAGACATATCAGATAAAAGGTTAGTATCCAAAATATATAAAGAACTTATCAAACTCAACATGCAAAAAAAAAAAAAAAAAAGAATATACACACACACACACACACACACACACACACACACACACACACACACAATGGAGTATTACTTGGCAATCAAAAAGAATGAAATCTTGCCATCTGCAACTATGTGGATGGAACTAGAGGGTATTATCCTAAGCAAAATTAGTCAGAGAAAGACAAATATATGACTTCACTCATATGAGGAGTTTAAGGCACAGAACAGATGAACACAAGGAAGGGAAGCAAAAATAATATAAAAATAGGGAGGGGACAAAACATAAAAGACTCTTCAATATGGAGAACAAACAGAGGGTTACTGGGGGTTGTGGGAGGGGGATGGGCTAAATGGATAAGGGGCATTAAGGAATCTATTCCTGAAATAACTGTTGCACTATATGCTAACTTGGAAGTAAATTAAAAAAATAATAAAATAAAATAAAATAAAATAAAATAAAATAAAATAAAATAAAATAAAATAAAATAAAATAAGGAAAAAAATTTAATGCAAAAAAAATTTCTTTAAATACTGTATAATAAACAGATAAATGACTTAAAACATTTGGCATAAAGTAACCCAATGCCAGCATATGATTTCTCCTATCTAAATCTTCTTTCTTCAAATTTATCCCTTTTTATCCTTCCAGAAGCAGCTCCACAGATAAGGGATGCAGAAGAGTATTCACTGCAACCTTATTAGTAATAAAAAAGATAAAGGGCCTTCTAAGACTTCAAGATGGGTAGTACGGTTAAAAAACTTCACCTCTGTGGGGATTCTGATTTTTCTTTCAAAGAAAAACTACTGTAAGACCTGAACTACTAAAAAGGTGAAGCTTGATATTCAAAATAGAAATGACAAGCTTCAAACAAGACATCTAAATTTTAAAAGGATTTGCTATCAAAAGGTGTCCCAACAAATGGACTTTAAATAATGATGATGAAGGATCACTAACTCTAAGGTCTAGATAAGGTAAACTAACCATAAGTGAAATCATACCATTCTTCCATTCTGAATTTGTACGGGTATATAATTTTAAAATAACACTTAACTAGAACAGTCATACATACACATATACTCAGGTATACGACAAATGTGGCCTCAAGTAAGGTCAGTTATAATTAATCCAGCAAACTAAACCAAGATTTACAAAAATTAGTCTTCTGTTCCTTAATAAATTTAAATACACTGCAAAATTTAAGCCCAGAGAGTCACAATAAATTTCCAAAATAGAAAATCAGCCAAAAAAAACCTGACTACACTAAAAACTAAAAGTAGTAAAAACTGCTTTTTTTCTGTTTTAAAGCCCCATTTCTCTGCTCCTCTGCAGGGCAAAACTCCTCCAAACAGCTGCCTATAATCACTATTTCTAATTCATCTTTTCCCATTTTCTCCTGGACTGGTTTCACTTACGGTTTCTCTCCACTACTCCAAAATGCTATGATCAGATCACCAATATTCCCCTGGTGGCAAATCTAATGGCCAATTCTGAGTCTTCATCTTACTCAACTTATTAGCGGCCTTTGAAATACGTGATCTCTCACTTCTTTAAAAACTTTCTATGCTTGGCTTCTGGAATATCACACTCCCAGGTTTTGCTTTAATTTCATCAGCGACTTAGCTGTTTCTTTAGCTAGATCTTCCACTTTGTCTTAAACTCTAGTAACTATAGTGCCACTGAACTAAGTCTTTGGTATCTTCTTACTCACCTTCACTCTTGTAAGAAACCTCATCCATCCAGTCTCAACTTTAAATAACTGTCTAATAATCCTGAGGATCCTCAAAGTTTAGGCCATCACTGATCATTGCCTTGAACTACAAAGTTTACCAATTAGTGGGTTGACTTGACTGTTTTACAGGGATCTCAAACTAAAACATGAAAATTTAATTCTCTCTGCCAAAACTCCTCTTCCCTGTATTATCCATTTTATAAATGTAAATAGCAACATTTTTCATGCAGTTGCTCAGGCCAAAAATTCTAGGAATCCTCCTTGAGTCCTTTTTTTTCTCTCACTCCATATTTAATCTCTTAGTAAATCTGTCAGTACTATATCCAGTCTTCAATTACTTCTCACAACCTCTGTAGACATCTCTTACTTGACTAAAGCAGTAGTCTCCTAAATGATCTGTCAGTCTCCATTCTTGTCCCCCGCAACTCCACCACAATCTAATCATCACCAAGAGTCAAAGTAGTCATTTTAACTCGTAAGTCAGATCATGTCAGTCGCCAGAACAAATCTCCAATGGGTTCCCGTCATAATTAGAATTTTGAAATAATTTTGCATGGCAGATAAAACTATATATGATCTAACCCCCAAGGTTCCTCTCCAGTTTCATTCCTAATATAATCCCTTCTCATTCATTCTATACCAGCCATACTGACCTGCTCTAACTCAGCAAACACTTTCCTATCTCAGGACCTTTGTATATGCTTTTATCTTTGCCTGAAAGATCAATAAAAGACAAAAATTCTCAGGACTTTCTCATTAATCTATCAGATTTCTCTATGCTCACATGTCACCAAATCAGTCAGCATCTATCTAAAACAGTCTTATACATTCTCTATCCCTCTAGTTTGCTTTACTTGTTATTTTTCATATTGTACATTTTTTAGCATTATATATTAATTTACTTAGTGGTTTATTTTTTGATTCTGCAACTAAAATGTTAAGTTCAATGAAGAGAGATTTTGTCTATTACATCCATCTAAAATGGCGCCCACTGTATAAAATTATGTAAAGGTTGAATTTTGAATAGCAAATGAATAGATGAATAAATAAAAAACCTTTAATTACTGTAGCATTATTCAGGAAGTTTTTTATCTCTTTAGCTTCATTTAATATAGGATAATACAGTGTATCCAAAAAGTTTTCTTCTGCAAGGCCTTTTGTGGAGGGCTACACTGGTTAATATCCCAATTCTTGTTATTTGCTAGATATTTAAATGAATTTAAAGTACTTGTAACTAAACATTAATTAGAAAGTACTTACTTTGCCTGACTGTAACCGCTGTATTCTTGAGTCACATACTTTTTTTACAAATAATAAGCTATTTATTTGATTTTTGATAGTGTTGATATCTAAAAACAAACAAATTGATTGTGAGCTAGAAATCGGTAATGTTATTTATGAAATACTTTAAACATGCACTTACTTTAACATAATAACCCATGAACAGAGCAAACAATAAGAGAAATAATCTGAAATTTTATGGTGAAATTATTTAATTAAAGTTAAACCATGCCAATTATTTTTAGAGACTTACAGTATTAATTGCCTCACATTCAGGAAATTTTATTCTTAGCACATGTTAACATAATAAAGATTTAGATGCAGTTAAGGTAAAAAATAGCATAAAATGACACTTAGGCAAATTAAAGTTTTATTTAGAGATATAGTAATGATTAAAGAAGACATTTTCATACTTAAATGACTTACCATCACCAACCGTATCTAGAGATCGAAGATACTGTAATTCTTCTACTGCCTTATCTCTGACTGCTTCTAGCTCTCCAATATTGTCACTCAATTTAATAATGTTCATAAAGGCCTCATAGTTGCAATTAGAATCACGGATCTATAAAAAAAGTTCAAACAATATGTGCGAGGGGGATTTATTAAGGAAAAAAGGAATCTTCAGTGCCTACCATGTGCTAGGCAGAACCTTACAGCAAGTGTTTATTCCAGTGCATATAAGAAAACAAAATGAAAACCTCTGTACTCATGGTCCCGGGAAGAGGCAGAGGAGTAGAAGACGAGATTAGTGGCAATGGAAGGCACATCGGGCAGCGTACAATATGTGTTGTGGCTTTTACTCTGAGCGGAATGAAAAGTTACTGGAGGGTTTTAAAGAGAAAAGTAACATTCTGTGACCTAAATTGCACAGAATCAATGTGATGACATAAATAACTCTGTCATTTTGTCTTTTTCTCTAGCCACGTGCTGTTTAAGAACAGGAATGGGGTGGACAGTAGAGCTGAATTTAACCACAGTGTGGTTGCACCAAGCAAATAACAAAGATACAGGGAGAAAAAGTAGTCAAGGATATTATGAAGTGACTAACCACTGTGACTGCCAATAAAATTTAAGTACAGCAATAAGGGGATCTATGAAAAGGTAGCAGACTTGAGATATTACCCATTCTCCAAAGAGGTCAAAAAACTAGTGATTGTTTAAGTTCAGAACTAAGGAAAAACTGGCCAGTAAGTGTATGAAAAGATGCTCAAATATCATTTAGATATGCAAGTTAACCACAACAAAACGACAATGCCAAATGTTGACCAGAAAGTGGAGACACAAAAACTCTCAAATGGTACTACCAAAGTGCAAAATTAGAACACAACTTCGGAAGACCACTTGGCAATTTCTTTTACTTCATGTAAATTTTACTTGAGTGATTAAAAAAAGGTAGGTTATTAAAGTCTTGATTTTTCTAAGAATACATTAAGAAACAAATTAACAGCTGTCCATTCATCTGCTCTAGTTAGAGATAAGATTAAGAGCCAATTAAGTAATCTATTCCACAGTAAAAGATAAGACTTATCCTTAATTAGTTTGTATTAAAAAAATACATACTCAGAGATGAATAATGCAAATTCACCCATACTATTTTTAGAAATGATTTAAAACTGTGGGGTGGGGTGCCTGGGTGGTTCAGTGGGTTAAGCTTCCAGTTAAGCTTCAGACTCTTGGTTTCTGCCCAGGTCATGATCTCAAGGTTGTGAGCTCCAGCCCTGAGTAGGGTTCTGTGCTCACAGCAGGAAGCCTGCTTAGGATTCTCGCTCTCCCTCTCTGCCTCTCTCAAAATAAATTTTAAAAAACTTAAAAAAAAATACTGTTGGGCAACACTAACATTTTATACAGAGAGAAAATATGTTACTACTAAACTGCTTGCTGTTGGGGGTGCCTGGGTGGCTCACGTGGTTAGGCACTGGACTTTGGCTCAGGTCATTATCTCATGGTTTTTGAGTTCGAGATCCCCCATCAGGTGAGCTTGAGCCCTGCTTCAGGTGAGCCCCACTTCTCTCCCTCTCTCTCTCTTTCTCTCTGCCTCATGGAGTTTTCTCTCTCCCTGTCTCTCTCTCTCTCTGGCCCTCACTCACTTGTGCCCTCTCTTTCAAAAATAAATAAACAAATAATAAACTGCTCTAAACTTTT
Organism: Acinonyx jubatus; assembly: GCF_027475565.1. Lineage (NCBI taxonomy): Eukaryota > Metazoa > Chordata > Mammalia > Carnivora > Felidae > Acinonyx > Acinonyx jubatus. The sequence goes on along the minus strand of NC_069383.1, from coordinate 57,785,333 downwards.
CCTTTCAAATAGAAATGAACTGTACACTAAGTTGATAGAAATGAACTGAACTAAGAACTGAGCTTATTTTAATGTCTATAATACCTATGTATACAAGGTTTTCCACACAAATATTGTCAAAAGACTGTAAACCTGACCACAAGTAGGCTAGAGATCCTTTATCGATAAACTCTTCTCTTTTAAATATATTTTCTGATATTGTGTTGCAAGTAAAATAGTGATCAATTCCTGTTCATTAAATAGCAAAAAAACACAAGCATCATACACAAGAGTAGAAGCCCAAGTGTGGGAAGAACAAGTAAAAATTTGGTGTTTTGAATTCTTTTTAGACTATCTATATGTTAAATCTCTCCCCCAAAATGTTTTCAACATACAATTAATTATACAGTTAATACAAGGTCAGCAAAAGAAAAATTGAAAGCTAAAGAAAAATATAAATAGGAATAAAAATACTTCCTAATCCCATGAGTGAGAGATAACATTCTGGTGAACATGCACCCTTTTCTGTAACACAGATAAGATTATACAGCATAAAACATCCATTTTCTGGTGTTATAATAAAATGTTTTAATACCTTTTACCCTTATTTTATTACTTAAATGTTTTTAAATTTTACCTGTATTTTCCTATTTCTTAAAACATTACTTTTTTGTTATATACCCAATATTCCATATAAAATGAAATATATAAACAAAAGAGAAAAATTAAAACTATCATAATCCTACCTTTCTATTAACATTTCAATCAGTATATACACGATCAGAATTATACAATCATTAATAAATATTTACATATTTGTTTTTAAAAAGCATTATCTATAAACACACATCACTTTTAGTTATCCTTTTCAACTTAAAAATATAAACATGTTTTCATATTCAAGATACACTACCATCATCATTCTTTTTAATGGCTGCAAAATATTCTACTGTGTCAATATGCCATAATTACACAATCCTCTATGTAGAACACTTAAAAAGCTTTCAAGTTTTCAGTATTATAAGCAACGGCCATTAATGGCCTTTGTTTCAAACTTATTACTACTTTAGAATAAATTTCAGAGTAGAATTCCTAACCAGAGGATACGTATTTGTAAAAATTTTAATTAGACAGATATACATATTTTTAAAGCTTTTGGTAGAGCCTAGTAGGATAAAGGAAAAGAAGAATCAAGTTGTGTGACCTCCATAGTTTGATAATGGCTAGTTTGATAATGGCTAGTGGAAACAAAGAACAATAAAGTAACTCTCTCCTACGAAAACTAGACTGAGTTACTGGAAAAATTCCAATTCAAGAAAATGAATCAAAGATCTAGAAGTATTTATCAAAGTATTCCCAGAAATACCCCATTTACAGTACTTCCTTGACCATGAATTTATTGAGGAAAGCCATATATAATCACACAAAAATAATTATAACTACTAAATTTAATAATCACTAACCCTTTGATATGTCTGCCAGGATGAGAAAACTATGAGTTAGCTACTTATATACACACTAAGCAACTTACAGAAACAAACCTAAAACACACAGGCTCCCATTCTCAGTCCAGGTTTCTTACCCCATTTTCCTCCACTATATAGTATAAAACATAAAGTACATATATTTAAGTAGTTCAGACCACAGCCGTGTTTGATACCAAATAGCAGCTTTTAAAAGTACTCATAATCTATACACTCCGTCAGGAAAACATCCTTTTTTTAAATTTAAATAAGTGGTAACAATACCAAAATTGTGAGAGGATTATCATATCAACAAACTTCTTACAATGAATTTGTCTAGCACATTCAACCTATGAGCAAACAGAAATACCAGAAACATAAAGATTATCTATAAATATATTTTTACCTAATTTATTCAATAAATTATTGCTTGATCATCCTGATCCCCCGATATTATTTCTAAATTTTAAAAAAATGCTTTAAAAACAGAGTTGTAATTTTAGAAAGTACATACCATCCATATGATATATTGATTAATATAATCAGGATCACTGAGTTGATTTATTAATGGAAGAAGAACTCCTCGTGCAAGGATTTCCTGCACCAAAAATGTAAAAAAAAAAAAAGCAAATTTAACTTAATACACTTCTCAAATCAATAGCATAATGTAAATAACATAATGCTGTTACTTAAGAAAGATATGACACATGTAAAACTTGATAATCAACACATCTTATAAAAAGATGAGCTAATACACCTCAGTTAAAATAAATGAGATAAAGCTACCTGTATCAACTTGGCTGTATCTCCACAATGCCATCTAGAGTTGAGTAGAAAAAAGCAGAAGGGTATCTCTAGTATGTTAGCATTTATGTCAAGTTTTAGAAGGCAAAACATGGCACCAAGTGTCTATGAATTCCTACATCTAATTAAAAGAATAAAAATGAAGGATAATAGGAAAAGATACACACCAATTGTAAAATAGTGGTTTCCTCCTTCAAGGGAGGAAAAGAGCAACTATAGCAAAACATTAACAGTGGTTAAATTTTGGTAGTTGGTACATAAATGTCTACTGCATTATTCTCTATACTTGTCTGAGTTTGAAATTTTTCCTAAGAGAAAATAAAAAAATAATATGGTAATATAATTATTCATCTTTCTCTAGACTATATCTTATTCTTTACAACTGTTTACTCTGCAACCTATTAAAATCCTGCCCTTGACTACAGAATGAAATCCAATCAAATTAAACCCTGATCATTCCAGCTGAACACTTTACTTACATGTTTAAGATACACTCGTGCCCTGAATTTATGGCATTTATCACTTATCATTCCCCATGTAATTGTGTTATCTTCTACTTCTCTGAAACACCGCAAATATCCAGGAACCTTCTGTATGTAAGTGACGTTTATTAGTTGATCTACTGATTTATCTATCTTCAAAAATATGTACTCAAGGTCATTGTCTTAAACATGGCAGGCATTTGATAAATATTAAAGGAATGGAAATAAAGCAAATTAAGAATTTAGTGCTGATCCTATTTATATCATATTTTCACCCATTATTAATCTTCATCCTTTTATGCATGTGATATCTAAATTTATAAAACACCATTTCTTAAGAATACTGGAAAGGCTAAATAAATGTCAGTTTAACAGGATGTTTGACTTCTCTAATTAAAGGACCAATTTATTTATTCCTTTTACCAAGATCTCTAACTTATCTGGTTCATTTTCCAGTATAATAAGTTCATAAAGGTAGCCTTCACTTTATTTTCCTTCAGTGAGTTATCTTATATACATTCCACTTCTTGTAAGCTGTGTAAGTCTCTGACAACTATTACCTAAGGATGAATTAACATTTCCAAAAGGCATCCATGAAGGTTCCAATAACTTTCTGTTTTATAATTCCTTTCTTTTCTTCACATTTTTTAAATGTAATCTCTACACCCAAAGTGGGGCTCAAACTCACAACCCTGAGATCTAGAGTGGTATAATCTACCAAGTGAGCCAGCTAGGCACATCTTTTTTTTTTTTTAAAGTCATCTCTATGCCCAATGTGGGGCAGGTCCAATAACTTTTTCAAGCATCTCTTAAGACATCTTACAGTCTTAAATTAGAAGTAATTGTTCATTCTTTCAAGATTAGCTTCAGTCTCTAAATTTTTTTTTTTAATTTTTTTTTCAACTTTTTTTTTTATTTATTTTTGGGACAGAGAGAGACAGAGCATGAACGGGGGAGGGGCAGAGAGAGAGGGAGACACAGAATCGGAAACAGGCTCCAGGCTCTGAGCCATCAGCCCAGAGCCTGACGCGGGGCTCGAACTCACGGACTGCGAGATCGTGACCTGGCTGAAGTCGGACGCTTAACCGACTGCGCCACCCAGGCGCCCCAGTCTCCAAATTTTAAAAATTGTATTTATATAATTCATTCCTTCAATTTATGTCTCTGGCCACATATGCTCAAATTTTAATGTTTGCTATTTTTGAGAGAGCAAGCAGGGAAGGGGCAGAGAAAGAGGGAGACACAAAATTGGAAACAGGCTCCAGGCTCTGAGCTGTCACCACAGAGCCTGACGCGGGGCTCGAACTCACATACCACGAGATCATGACCTGAGCTTGTAGTCGGCCGCCCAACCGACTGAGCCACCCAGGTGAACTCATATGCTCAAATTTTTAAATGTATTATGTAAGAAGAAAATGCATAAATAAAACCAAGTTTTTTGTAAGTTTCTTTGCAAAATAAGAAAAAAACACATGTGGGAAAGAATTCTGAATAGATCTAGTGATTCTTATTAGTCAATGCAATCTGTCAATCTGTCTTAGAAAATTATTTTGATCTTCTAATTTGCCTCATGAAAGGGTCTGGTTAGTCAAGATGTAATCCTATGACTCAACAATTCCTATACAGGTTCTAGTGAAAGCTCTAAACATTCCAAAATAGGTAGCCTTTTCCTTATAATTTCTACTTTGACAGAAGCGCCAGCTGTCCAATATGAAGGCTTAAAAGCTACAAAGTCACCGAGGCCATGAATCTTTAAATAAAATATGGTAATGGAAAGAAAGCAGACATGACTAAATAGCAATTATTGCAGTCAAGTTCTGTGATTTGTACAATCCATATAAAGGATCCCTATAAAGGAAATAAGTAACAACTCTTTAATCTGTTATTTAATCTGATCAAAAGCATCTTTGGGGAAAACCTGAATTACCAACAAAAGAAAACTGATCAACCATCAAGCTGAAAGAAAAAAAGAAAAAACTGATTTGCTGAATATAGTACCCTATAATTATTCAAACATAAAGAAATGAAATAATGGTCTAAAAGAGCAATCTATAGCAAAATATATTTGCTTTTTAAACAATACTACTTATTTAAAATATAACCTCATGTAATAAGGCACATCTTCATTCACATCTCCTAAAAGTCAGTTTAATCTTCAAGAAGCTAAAGTAGCATGTACACCACAGCAGCAAGAAGGGCAAATAGGTTTCCTCTTACTAAAACTAATTCTCCTGACTGGGTATCTGCTATGTGCCAGGTGTGATGATAGCCATTAAGTACATAATGATGATACAGATATGTCCTCTGTCCTTATGGGGCTCACAGTACTACTGGCAGAAAGAGGCAGCAAGTAAATAAATACAACAACCCAGTTATAATATTAAATATGGCAAATGGTATGAAGGAAAGTAACTGCTTACTTACGTATGGTAATAGGGAATTATGAGGGAAGTGTAGATTGGGTGGTCAGGGGAGGCATTTCTGAGAAGGTGAGATATGAAAGATGTAGACAATTTACCCAAGAAAATAAGGGGAACCATTCTGATAAGACAAAAAAGAGTATAAGATGGCCCTATGGTAGGGAGAAAATGGCACTTTTGGAGAAATCAATATCACTGGAATACAGTGACTGCATGGCACAAAGGCCAGAGAGGTAAACAAGGCCACATCACGCATGGCCTTGCAAATCTCTGGAAGAACTCAAGATGTGAAAAATTTACTTGATGGTCATGGCATTGGCTAGGATGGAGAAAAGACTTAAAAGGCAAGAGAGGACATGGAAACAAGAGTAAGATTTCCATTTTGGACATTTGAAGTTTAAAAGGTCAATCGAATGGTGATTTCAGTGGGCAGCATGTCACAGTAGCCTGGGACTCATAAGTGAAGTCTGTACCAAGATATAAATTTGAAAGTCATTAGCACTTGGATGGATTTTAAAGGCATAGGAATGGGTAAGAAGAGGGCTTAGGATTAAGAACTTAAGTATTTAAAAGTTAGATATAAGAGGAGTTAAAGCATCTAAAAAGGACTAAAAAAGAGACCAAGCGAAGAGAAAAATCAAGAGAGCAATGACATGGAACCCAAGACAAGACAGAATTTCAAGAGGGAAAAGATTGTCAGCCATAAGGAAGTAGCTGAGACACTGCCTAGCAGTGGCTGTCTAATGTACCAGGAAGACAAAGATTCTGTGAATGAGTGCTATAACTGACTACCAGTATCTTCCTTCAGTGGCAGTTGTGAAATCTAGCGATTGACCTGTCAGGTATTTTACCACCCGTGATAATGACTAGCCCAAATAATTGGTCTTAACAATACATCATCTATCAGACATTTCCTATTAAAACCAATCATTTTCTACCTAATTCACAGTACCACTACCCTACTTGAGAAGGACACTGACCTCAACTTAGGTAGGTACTAAGAAATTGTGTGGCATTGCTTAAATAATAACATATAAGCATAAAAGCACACCTCAGCAATTAGCATCTATTTTGCTGGATGATAGACTAAAAAGATTCTAAGCTTTCCTTTTCATATAAATTAGAAGCTTTCATTTTATCCATTCAACCAGCATAATAGTTGTAGCTAGCTAGCATTTCTCAATCATAACCAGCAGCCAAAACCAAAATATTATTCCTTTATATCCATATTTGGAATTTTACTCCAAATGTTTACATACAGGACATAAAAATTCCAAAACTACTGTTCTCATCCCACTTAATCATTTTCTAATTATAAGAAGCAGAATCTTAACTGTCTGCGTTCTTTTTAAGTTTCTATCCAGAAGTATTATTTTAATTAGCCTCATTCCAGTAAGTTTATAGGTAAAGCTATATTAAATAAAATCTAAAACACATCCTTGTTATAACCCAAAATCCCAGTATCTGACTCTAAGGGAGTTTGTCTAAGTGTTGTCCAGAGACCTCTGAGGGATGGAGGGAGACAAACACACAGTGTTATTTTCAGAAACGAACATGATGGTGTGATGATACATCAATTAACTAATGGAATGTGTGCTTGTGCATTCTTGTGTTTCAAAATTTCTTAGTTTTAACTTATGATACAGTAAATATTGATAAATAAATCTGTAAACAAAAACCCATGTAAACAAAAACTCTTTGGAGTCCTCAATGAGTTTTAAGAGTTTCACACGGTCCTGAGACCAAATATTTTGAAAATTATTACTCTAAGTTTCTTCAGACATTTATTTAATAGGAGTTTACACTTACCCTGACAAAGTATCGCATGATCTTGTTCTGGAAATCTCCAGGAGGTAGCAATAAATATAGTAAGACCTCACACAGATCCCTTAGGAATCCTAGAAATGAAAAGGGTGGCCGTTACATTAGAAAATATAAAATCTCCACCTACTCTTGATTAAAAAAAAACACAAAAAGGCAGAAATAAGAGGCTGATTATACAAGTTTATTATTTCAATAATTAATTAGTCCATGTAGTATTCATTAAAATTTTTTCATTATTCTCCAAACAGTAACTATTCATTAATCAAACTAATATTTTTTTTATTCTGCTCAGTTTTACCCTATTTTTGAATCATTGAGAAACTTCAATTATAAAAGTGTTTTCTTCAAAACAGTTTCAGCTGTACCGTGTATTCTACACTTCTACTACAAATAACCTTGTATACGTAAAAGCTTCTTGCATATTTTAAAATATACCTGTAATTCTTCTTTCAAAGAAAGAACTTCCACTATTCTGTCAGATAATAACAAAAGAAAAAGTTATGCTCTTCTACGTTACTAATTTATGAGGGCTCAATCGACGCACATCACTCTATTTCTTCTATTTGGTTATTATTTCAGGTCAGTGCTAAGGAAATGGCAATTAAAAATTGCATTGCACAATAAATATAAAAAGGAAAGAAGAAAAAAGGATAAAAGAGGAAAACAAAAAGTTGAGCACATTGTAGAAGTCAAAGAAAACAGTTTCCACAACTACAATCGCTTTTCTGTAGTTGTTCATATGCTAACATTTCCTGGAAATGTAATTATACAGCCGATCCTGTTAACAACAACAAAAAAATGTGTCAAGTAGCAAAGACTCTTTCTGACTCTTTCTCAGTGGCTATAAAACTAAAAAAAGACATCTTCAGCTAAAACTTATCTAGTCTAACCTCTGACAAAGAAAGTACAAGTCCATTCAACTCCATAAATTTTATCTGAAATTATACTCATTCTTTTAGAAAATATTTTAGGGTAACAGTGTACTCTTGAAGTAGAAATGATAAACTCAAGGAGAAGATAATCTACTACAGATCATAAAAAGTAAATATACAATCATAAAATGTTTGTGCTTGCTATATTTTAAAAGAGAGGTAATCTCTAATCTAATCTTCAAATTGTAAAGATGACTTTAAAAAAAATAATCTGGAAACTACTTTTAATAGTTAAAAAAAAAAATACAATGAATAGTGACAGTGTCTACACTATGCTACCTTTCCTGTAAAAATAATTTCACCTTTTACCCTTCTATTCGTTGTTCTGCTAACTTGTCTCTAACCATTCTGCACACTGTTCTCCAAAGACTTAAATTGAAAAGAAAACCTTCTTCATCTTTGGGAGAAGTGCACACTAGATCACGGCAAACATCCTTCTCCATTTCAACTTCAACTTCAAAGAAGGTATCCACAAGATCTTCTGCTGTACCTGGACAAAGAAAAGAACAATTCAAGAAATGCAGAATAATAAAGAAAAACAGATTTTAAAGTCCTAATTTTCAAAGGCAATAAACATATTACCTTTTGCTTGATCATCTTTCTCTGTTATCTTCTGTTGAGCCTTTCTGAATACTCGTAGGTGTGTGCCAAAATCATCTACAATGCGTGTAGTAAAATAAGGTTGCCAGTCTATTTCTTTTGACCTTATAAAAAACACATTATATAAATGTTTTAATCAGAAAGTATAAATTCATTTTAATGACTCACAGACAACATGATCATCACAGAGACTGAATTTATTTACAATGAGATTTTGTTCAGTTAATTACTATTACATCTTAGTCCTCCCTTTCACAAGACCCAAGGTATATCAAATCTACTTGATTAGGTCTTTGAACAATATTATTTGAAATATTTTATCTGCCACAGCTTAAAAATACTTTCTAAGTGCATAAAATAAATAGAAAAATAGTTTTTCCAGTTATATCTGAAATGAGTCTGACAACAGGTATATCATGTAATTTCTCACCCCACATGTAAGAATAAATTAGGGATTCAGAATGTTTTTGCTTGCTTTTAAAAGAGCATTTGAGACATTTCTTGATTCCTTCTGAACCCTTACTGAATTCTCCACATTCTTCGCCTTAATCACACAGCCCAAGTTCTGAACCAAATATCGTCAGTAGGAGGCTGATTTCCATTTGCAGATACTAGCACTTAAAAACTTGATCATTTGAAATACAGTCCCACAGAAATAGTTTAAAGAATGATATAAAAAGTCACTATCCATGAAAAAGAGGATTACTAATTTTATTAAGCTACCTAGTACTCTATTTTAAAAGTAACAAACCTCAAGAAACATTGCTAATTTAGTACACCAGTGAAACAGGTAACAAAACAGATAAGCCAAAAACAGTTTACACCTGTCCCTGGATTAAGTGATATTTTTAAATAGTTTTTCCAGGGCTATTTTCCTTAAATTAGCATTCAACTTAATTCACCTTTTTTTGAAACAAACCAAGTAGATAAAAGAAAGAATCTACTCATGAAGATGCTGGGTGAGAGAAGAGCAAAGAAAAAGTAAACTATAATTCATTATGTTATTTACCCAAATATATGTAATAAAGAAGCTAATGAAGAAATTAACTTGATTATTGTTGCACTTCTGGAGAAATCTTAAAGGTGGCAATGGCATTGAGGACTGTAACAGACGCTTGTTTTCAAATAAAAACAGAAGTTATTAATGCAGTATTTTTTTAAATGAACAACCATAATTCTGATACATACATGGGAAGAAAAAGTAAACTTTAAGTACATGAACACAAAAACAAATTAACATTAAAAAGGTAACCTGCACTCAGGGATGTGAGAAGGGGTTAACATTATTTACAGTACTGTAAGAGCCATAGTATATAACCATATACTACATGTAATAACAATACTCAGCCTCAATTTAAAAAAAAAAATTTAAATCTAGCAGTCTCTAGAGTTTTCTTTATTCTTATTTAAAAAAGAAAAAAGGGCGCTTGGGTGGCTCAGTAGGTTAAGCATCTGACTCTTGGTTTCGGCTCAAGTCATGATCTCACGGTTCATGAGTTTGAGCCCCGCATGGGGCTTCACACTGACAGTGAGGAGACTGCTTGGGATTCTCTCTCTCCTTCTCTTTCTGCCCCTCCCCCCCCTTTCAAAACAAATCAACTTTAAAAACAAACAAATAAATAAATAAATAGAAAAAAATCACAATCTGTATAAGCATATAAATAACTCAACCTTTGCTTGAGTTATTTATAAAAAATCATCCATACCTCAAAATTTTATAATAGAAATCAGCTGGTATAGGTCATTACTCATTTAATCGATACAAGGTTCATTCTAACAAATTTAGAAGCTGAATATGTAAACTTTCATATTATATCTGTTACATTTCATGGTACAATGCAATTGATATATTTTCCTGAATTTTGCAAACAAAATACAATTTACTAATTTAAAATTTTCTTAATATTATTTGAGAAAGAGAGAGAGCATGAGCAGAAGGGCAGAATGAGAGAAAGAGAGAATCTCAAGCAGGCTCCATGTTCAATGCAGAACCCAGCACAGGGCTCAATCTCACAACCCTGACAACATGACCTAAGGTGAATTCAAGAGGCAGATGCTCAATCAACTGAGCCATTCAGCCATTCCAATTTACTAATTTTAGAAAGTGTTCTCAATTCATCTCAACTCATTACAGACAGCAACACTCAAAATAAGTGAAAATAAGCAATTCAAGTACATAAAAATTATTTTAAATTTAAAATAGGGATTTCTACCTTAAAAGATAAATATGTTGAGGATGAAAAAAACAGGGAACACAGTATATATCTCTAAGATCACTATTTTCTCCTCGCTTAACTCACTTCCACTGAGTATGTGCAAATTTAATGTTACTCTCAACTCAAAAGAACTCTTCTAGGTTAGGAAGATAGAAGAATACACTGCTTCCCTTTGTAAATTAGGAAAACATCTACTAAAAATTTCTAGTACTATTTATCTTTTAAAACTTATGGAAATATTCTGAAGATAGTGATGTACTTTCTAAAATTACGTAATAGGTAAAAATGGAACATGAATATAAAAACCAATTAAAAATCATTCAATTTCTGTGACAGCCACACTTCCTTCTATTGATCCACATGTAGTTTTCTATTAGAGCTCTTGGTATCAATTATTCTTAAATTATATCTACAAGTCAAGGCTCTTTTCACTTTGTTTAAACTATTCCTCCACATGATTCTTATTCTAATAAAAACACTTGGATTATTACACAATAAAATAAAATTCATTTTATTACTATTATAAGCTTTCATTTCTTGAATTTAAATAAGGAGAGAATTATTGCCTATATTACCAAGGGTATAAGTGATATAGTCAAACCTACCCTGAGATTCTAAAATTTACAGCGGGCCGCTAAAGCCTTTCTGTCATATCTTGGCAAAATAGTTGCAAAAATTAGGAAAGTTAACTAGAAATGCAAACAAGTAATGAAGTTTTACTAAAGTATAAGAGCAAAAACCAAACCATCAAGTGTACCTCTCTGAACATATATTTGCATGTCTTTATCTCCATTCCTACGGCAGCATTCTATTCCTGGCCTTTTATTTTAAACGGTTTCCCATGTCTACCACCTTTGTATCCCCATCATTCTGGATCCATACAGCAGCCAGAGCGATCTTTTTAAAACTACAAATATGATAGTACAAGATAAGAGATTCAAAACCCCTTCGATAACTCCCCATGGATCTTAGGGCTAAGCTTGAACACTTTCTCTAAGAACGTGCATACCCAGGATGACCCTGCTTACTTCCTCATCACCATCTGTTCCACCCTCTTACTTCCTTTCTGTTCTGCTGACTCACGGGCTCTTTCCATTTCTCAAACTCAAATACGTCCTGTCTTATTTCAAAGCCTGTAGATACGCTGATCCCTCTGCCAAGTTTGTTCACCCCCACCCACCCTCCACACATTTCCCTTCTCTCCCTCACATTCATTTGACAATTCCCACTTACTTTAGAGTTCATCTAAAAAGTCAATTTCACTTGGCAGCCTTCCCTGATCCTCACTCTTCTCCCTCTCTGCCTTATTTCTTCAGACTAGGTATGGATCTGCAGTGATACAATGTCAAAGCACCAAATTTTCCACTTTTTATAGCACTTACAACCTACAGTGAAATAATTCAACTGCTAGAGATTAATTTAATTGCTGAGATAAAAACCTCAGGAAGCCAGAGACTTTGTCTGTTTTATTCTGTGTTCCTTTTATTCACAAGGGTATCTCCCATAGCTAAACGGTGTGTTGAACACAGGAGGCACTCGACGCATACTGATTTATGGATTCCTCTTTCAGGGTCAAAACACTGTTGACAAGTGTCCCAAGAGAGACAACATGAGGCACACATGACGGTTCCCTATTTAAGTTCTGAAATAGGACACAAAGTGAGAAGTTCTTCTTGCCTTTCTAAATCCTAAAGTTACTTAATGCTAATACCAAAACAAGACAATGAATATCCCAAATATGGGGGCTGACAATGAGATTATATAAATTACACCACGGGTTCCATCTATGCTAAGCAGTGTACAGCTCATCATCAGTAATGCAAAAAAACACACCAAAATCAAGTAACTATTTCTGTAAAAGAGCACCATTACATTAGTTGTGAAATTCAGCAAGCCACATCACTTCCCAGGGTTTGTTTTCTCTAAGGACTGAAGAGTTTTAAGAGTCCATGATTATATAACCTGAATATGCATCCAAGCATGTACAACACACACACACACACACACACAGAGGACATGGAAAACTGGTAACTGGTAAGAAAATGAAAATATCTGACCAAAAGGAGTCATAAATATATTTCATTTTAACGTAAATCATATAAACTTTCAACATAAAATGAAGACCTTATATTTGACCAAGGTTTTGCCAAGTGATATATCAATGTGGCTTTTGTCTTTAATAAAACGTTCCTACACTGCAACAGTTTGGTGCCCAATTCCTTTTAAAGAGTATAACTAAAGACATTTGTGAACAAATCTGGATGCAGAGTCTTTCAAGATTTTCCACCAATATTTCTGGGGCGCCTGGGAGGCTCAGTCTGATAAGCATCCGACTTCAGCTTCAGGTCATGACCTCACAGTCAGTCAGTTCAAGCCCCGCGTTGGGCTCTGTGCTGACAGCTCAGAGCCTGGAGCCTGCTTTGGATTCTGTGTCTCCCTCTCTCTCTGCCCCTCCCCCTGCTCATGCTCTGTCTCTGTCTCAAGAGTAAATAAATATTTTTTTAAAAATATAAAAAAAAAAGATTTTCCACCAATATTTCATTACTTGTCTTGTGCACACCTGATTCAACTATAATCCATTTAACACCTAGCTTTGAGTAAAATCCAATGCAAAAGGCAGTTTTCATAGAAACTACCTTGCCATTCTCATAGTTTTTCCAACTATATAGGAGTAAATTAAATGATGATTATAATAAGCTTAACTGGGATACACACATCTGGACAAATACAACGTTCTTTTTTAACATATTTGGTTATCTTTCTCCTCTAAATCACACATGTTCAGCTCACAACACAGACCAAGTGGACCAGACATTCTGGAGGCCAAGCATACTTTTGAGAAACCTAAAACTCAAAAGATGGGAACAGGAGCGGACATAAATACCAGAAAGTGGTCTTTTCACCTAGCTTTAATGCTAAGGGCATAAATCTGTATGTCTTACAAAGGAATAGAGAATACTGGTTAACTGAAATAAGTTAAGAGAATTGCTACCACAGCAGTACAGAATTGGAAACATACCAAAATTAGCTGAAAATTTTACTGACAATAACTACACACAAAAGTAGAGGTGAAGTGTTATGCTATAATTTAAACGGATTAAATAAAGAAGCTACATTTAAAACAAATCTTAATGAATGAGTGGTATTGAAATGGGAGAAAGACAGGATATAGAAATGTGCAAAAGGAGGGAATAAGCATGGTATATGTAACGGTCATCATGCGGTTGGATGTGCCTGACTAAAGACGGGGTGGCTGTTGGGTAGTAAAGGCAATTTTCACATCCGTGGCAGAATACTTTCCTGGAAATGGTCTTTTATGTCAAAGGGATAAAAGTAAAAACTGATTTTCACACACACACACACACACACACACAAAATCCTGTAATAAATGTTGTGTTCCTGATGCCACATTTTTTTTCAGAAATAACTACTAAGACCCTATTTGAATACAGTAAGAATGGCACTGAATACTGCACAGTGTGTACGTGTTTAAGTGTATATGTATATATACACACACATACATGTAGATATCTGAAGGCTTTTTAAGGTATATTAACAAAGCAATATAATAAACAATCACATAAAATTATAATAATATGTATTAATCTCCTATATCATCTCTTTTACCTTCTATTTTAAAAAAATGGGCATTTGAAAGAAAATCTTTACTGTAGTAAAATTCCTACTTTTTCCTGGGTAGATTTTAAGCAAGAATCTTAGAGGAGATTTTGAAAAATGTTTTACTGCAGTAGAGGGCTTTTGATCAACTGATCCAAAGACACCTTTTAGTGGATCAACTGATCCAAAGGCCACCTTTTAGGTGGCCTGTTAAAGAAGAATCCCTTCTTGAGCCACTGAATCAGGCAGTAACTTCCCCCTCATAATTCACTGTCAGAAAGGATACACACTTTAACATAAACCTTAACTTGTTTCCAGCCTTCAGGAGTCCTTGAAGGACTACTTTGTTACAGTGTCCAAAGCTTCAGCCTGAAATTGAATTTGAGCAGGTTTTTAAGGCACAGAACTGTAAACTTGCTTCTAAATCCATTAAAAGAATTACCCTTCATGCCATCTCAACTTAGTCATAAATACATGTGACCGTAACCATCTCTCCAGAGCACCTTTGTTTCCCTTTGAAAATCTACTTTAAAAATCTAATTATAAGGATATGAATAAAATAATGAAACTTTTTTTCACATTACTGAATTTACATTAAATTTACCATTACTCTTTACCAGAATCCTCAAATACATATAAAAGAACTTAATCATCAACCACACAAGGAAACAAGTCTCACTGCTTCATCATTACAAATCTGTCTGCTCCCTTCATTGGAAGCACCTTTTCCCAGCAGGGGAAAAAAAAGAAAGTGGGAGAGCCAAATGTGCACATTCCTTTTCTAGTTCCATGTTCAGTGACTGCCTGCCAATAGCTTAAAATCAACCATGGGAGGAATATTTACACTTCACAAAACTTAGACTTCTAAAACGACAAATGTATTGTTTTCACCATTCTATAAAGAATAACAGCCATAAATAATTTGGATAATAAATTTTTTTTTAATTTTCAATGATACAAGACTTAACCATCGAGAAAAGATTAGTCCACTAAATGTCTTTTATGTCTAAAGTCAAGCATTCTTCCTAACCACATACAAACATAATAAAAAGTATAAACGAACTTTATTATCATTCTACTCTAAGACCTCCTACTAGTAAAACAACAGACTAGAGGAGCGCTTTAATTCCTAAGTAAATTAAATTTCATTAGCAACATTAGACACTATAAAAAGTAACTCCCCAAATGGTATCCAAAATGTAAGGTATGACAGAGTATGTGAGTGCATGTTTTGAGGATGAGGTATGACTGGAAAAATAAAAACAAACTGACACCAGTACAACCTGACCAAGGAAGTCTTAGTATTTTAGAATTTCAAGGGATCTGAAATAATTACAAGTCCCACCATTATAGAGCCAGACTTCAATTACTTCTTCTAGATCATACAGTTAGCGAGATCAAGGCTTTAGTTTTTTTAATTTTTTTAAAAAGTGTATTTATTTTTGAGAGTGAGAGTGAGCACAAGCAGGGAACGGCAGACAGAGAGGGAGACACAGAACCTGAACCAGGCCCCAGGCTCCACACTGTCAGCATTGAGCCCGACGGGGGGAACCCACCCACTGTATTCTCAAGAATAAATGAACATTTAAAAAAATTTTTTTAAATTAAAAATAAATAAATCAGGATTCTTAATTTTCCATTCAGTGTTTTATTTACTGTGCCTTAATAACACAAAACCTCCTGACTCTTAAAGTTATAAGAAAACTAAAAAAAAATGGAAAAAAAATTTAGGCATGCAGTTTTATGTAACCATATTAAGGGAAATTATATTTAGTGAACTCTAACACCACATAAGATGTTCAATTCTACATCCTGTGCCCAATGCTTCAAAGAGATTAAAGATCCAGATGTTCTAAAGGACACAGATCTCAGAATACAATGAACAACTTAGAGAAACACACATGAGGCACACACTCAGCTATTTTAGAGGGTGAGTATAAAGAACACAGTGATGGAAGCCTTAATCAAGCTGTAGGAAAGGAAAAGAAATAACCTAGGGCTAAGTGTGCATCCTCTTAGATATAAGGTTAAGTATTAAAATATTAAAATAAACAAGCTTTTCTAACAAGATGTACCTGACAAATGAAACATTCTTAGACCCCACCGTAAAATATATCAAAATTCTGTAGGGAAAAACAAGTCATACAAGTCATAAATGGACCTCCATCAAGAAGAATTTGACTAGTTACTATTTAATCACATATAAAAACACTATTTTGAGCATTAGTTTCCAGATTACTTTCCAAAGAAATAAAGGGATGTGGCTGCCATCCTAGATATCTTTATTGCTCATTACCAAATGTTTCTATCTTCGGTCTCTGGCTATAAAAATAATACAGTCTCATTCTGTAAAATGTAATTTCTTTCCTTCCCTTTTTTTTTTTTTGCTTTTTAATATTTATTTATTTTTGAGAGACACAGAGAGACAGAACACGAGTAAGGGAAGGGCAGAGAGAGAGGGAGACACAGAATCTGAAGCGGGCTACAGGCTCTGAGCTGTCAGCACAGAGCCCGACACAGGTCTTGAACCCACTAACTGTGACATGACCTGAGCCAGACACTTAACTGACTGAGCCACTGAGGTGCCCCAAATGTAATTTCCTTCTTTTAATTTTCAGCATCAGCCTTAATCAGCCATAATCCACAATCCAAAGATCAGTTATTATTTTAGTGTATTTCCCATCAGTCTCTTTGCTATGCGTGCATATTTATGGTTTTCTTACATGGCTAAAATCATACACTATGTTGAATAATTTTTACTCTTATGTATTTCCTATTAGTTTAACAATGCTTCCTAAATATTTTAATGACTACAAAACTAATTCAAGAGTCAGAAAACTTGTTTTCTAACGAGCCAAACGGCAATTTTTTTTAGGCTTTGCAGACCACACTGTCTGGGTCACAACTAGTCAACTCTGCTATTGTAGCACAGGAGCAGCCATGGACAAAAATGCAAACAAATGAGTGTGACTGTCCAATAAAATTGTATTTACAAAAACTGTCTACAATATACTATACTTAATAAAATTACTGAATAACTAATTTTAAAATGGGGAAAAATCTGAGTAGACATCCTCTAAAGATGCTATACAAAAAATAACTCATAAGCCCATGAAAAAATGCTCAATACCAACACCTCTCAGGGAAATGCAAATCAAAACAATTATGAAATACCACTTCACACGCACTAAGACAGCTGTAATCAAAAAGACAGACAAAATCACAGAATGCCTGTCTGGCACAATCAAAAGAGCACGCAACCCTTGATCTCAGGGTCATGAGTTCAAGCTCCATGTAGGGTACAGAGGTTACTTAAATAAATAAAACTTGAAGAAAAAAGAAAAGACAAAATCAAGTGTAGGCGAGGATGTGGAGAAATCAGAACCCTCATAGTGTAGTGGTGAGAATATGTAGCCACTTTGAAAAACAATTTGCAGCTCCTCAAAGGTTAGAGTTACCATATGACATAGAAATTCTACTCCTGTATATCCAAGAGAAATAAAAACGTAAGTCCACAGAAAAACCTGTACATGAATGTCCACAGTACCATTCTTCATAATATCCAAAAGGTGGAAACAATCCACATATCCACCAGCTGATGAATCCACATGTCCACCAACTAATGAATAAACAAAATGTGGTTTATTATCATACGATGAAATAAATAACAAATAACAACAAATAACTCATAATCCCATGAAAAAATGCTCAATACCACTACCTCTCAGGGAAATGCAAATCAAAACCATAATGAAATACCGCTTCACACCCACTAAGACAGCTGTAATCAAAAAGACAGACAAAATCACAGAGTGCCTGTCTGGCAGTTGTTATTTGTTATTTCTTATTCAGCAATAAGAAGGAATAGTAACATATGCTACATGGATAAACCTCGAAAACATTATGCTAAGTGAAAGAAAAAGAAGCCAGTCACAAAAGGACACATAATTAGGAGGAACAGAAATTAGGTAAGGGTTACCTAGAAA
Organism: Acinonyx jubatus; assembly: GCF_027475565.1. Classification (NCBI taxonomy): domain Eukaryota; kingdom Metazoa; phylum Chordata; class Mammalia; order Carnivora; family Felidae; genus Acinonyx; species Acinonyx jubatus. The sequence continues at coordinate 57,767,009 of NC_069383.1, read as the reverse complement.
TAGATACTGGGGGGAGGGGGGGGACACGGGGAGGGGAATACAGGGAGTGAATGACAGTAGATACAAGGTTTCTTGTGGGTCATTTATGTGTTCTTGAAATGACTGTGATAAAGACTGCATAACTCCATAAATAAAAGCCACTGACTTTAAGTGGTTAAATTCTGTGATATGTGAATTATATAATATACAATTAACAACCCCTGTTCTAGTCTACATATGTAAAAACATTAAGTTATTTTCCCTTCTTTTAAATACTTAACGGTTCCTGGGACGCCTGGCTGGCTCAGCTGTTGGGGCATGCAACACTGGATCTCAGGATTGTGGGTTCGAGCGCAACACTAGAGATCACTTAAAAATGAAATCTTTAAAATAAGTAAACAAATAAATAAATAATCCTACTTGTTTTTGCTGTACTGTAGTAAATAGGACAATAATCATTTTTTTAATTAAAGTCTGTTTTTCTTCATTTTTTATTGTTTATGTATATTAGAGACCGGGCATGAGCGGAGGAGGGGCAGAGGGAGAGAGGGAGACACAGAAGCCGAAGCAGGCTCCAGCCTCTGAGCTGTCAGCACAAAGCCTTACAAAGGGCTCGAACCGATGAGCCATGGCATCATGACCTGAGCCGAGTCAGACGCTTAACTGACTGAGCCACCCAAGTGCCCCTGATTAAGGTCAGTTTTAAGCTAAGTCTTCAAATGGCAAAGAACAGAAAATGGCAAAAGAGTGTACAACTTTACTGATACAAATGTCCATTATCTGAGTTGTGCTTCCCTTTTGGAGGAGTCTAGGAACACATGATCTATTACTTCTATGACAAAGGTTGTGAGAAAAATGGCTAAATAATCAGAACATATCTCCCATCATTCCAGAAAGAGCGCTATCATTAGTATCCACTGAATCCTGGAACATACATAGCCATACCTCCTCCTCCCACAGGAAAACGCTTTAGGAACTACACAGCCGTGGCATTAGAATATATCTCTTTTCTACTAACCTTGGGGTTAAGGGGAACAGAGGTGGAGGAACACAGTTGCCATATTTTACCTTTGAGCGCAACTAGGTTACTTGATCACTTGTATTTCCCTATGGCTTCTACTACACTAACCTTATCCCCCTTCTCAGAACTTTGCTCTTTCCTAACACATCCTCCATCCCTCTCTCTATCCCACATATCCATTCTTGAAGACCAGTTTTAACCTTAATCCACAAGAGGTCTTCATTAGTTACTCTGGTCCATTCTACCTCTACATAAAAATTGCTCTTGGGACGCCTGGGTGCTCACTCAGGCAGTTAAGCATCCAACTTCTGATTTCAGCTCAAGTCATGATCCCAGAGTCATGAAATCAAGCCCTGCATCGGGCTCTGTGCTAAGGCCCTCCCACACTCGTGTGCACCCTCTCTCTCTCTCAAAATAAACTTTAAAAAAAAATTGCTTTTAATACCACACAAATGACTACTTTGTTGCTCTATATCTTAAGTGCTTTAATTTGATCTTCCCCCCCAAACAAAGGTAAAAGAATCTGTGTATATATTCTAGGAACATAGTAAGTAGCAAAAATTAAGTTACATACAAAAATTAAATTAACATACACTGAACATTTACTGTGTACCAATCCTGTGGTATTTTACATTCACTAGTACCATATATAAACATTACAATAACCCCATGGGATAATTATCCCATTTTACTGATGCAGAGACTGAAACAGAGAAAGTCAAGTAACTTGCTCAAAATACCACTTATTGGCTGATAAATATTCCATGAAATGCTTTCTGAACATCATCTCATTTGCCCCTCACAATTCTGAGTTTGCTACAAATGTTATTATTTTACATAAATGGTAAGAAATCTTAAGTACACTATAACTCAATGGTACAGGTAGAACTGTAATACAGATATCCCAGAGCTCTCAGTGCTGTATCATAATATCTTATTTGAAAGAGGAATAAAAATACAAAGGTTATCACAGATTCATCCCCTAAAGCTCCAGCCTAGTTCACACCCAGGTTCTACCACAGAGAACTCAAGTGTGCTCCATGAAGGTTCCCATCCCTAAACTGCTACTAGAGTAATAGATACTAATGTTAATACAAGGTCCTCTCTCACATGTGATGTCACGTGATGTCATTTAAACCTAACAACCTGATAAGTAGATATGAGTTATCACCAGACTCAAAGAATTTATATATTCCGTTCATTCAAGGTCTTACAGCTTAATAATAGCATTAAAGCTCAAAATCAGGACTTCAGACTCTTCATATGTCTTTTCTTCCTACTGTGTCTCAAAATTAGCTTTACATTTTATGCCGATACTCTGTAATTGTTTCCTCAAGGTAATGAATAAATATGACCACCAAAATGGAGGGCTTCAAATTTTTTTTTCTGGGTTCACAGGCCCTTTTTAAAATGAAATCTGTAATCACCCAATTAAAAATAAACGGTTGTGCATACACTTTCAGGGCTTCATGGGCCCCTATACAAGACTGTACCTTGAAGGGCAGAGGCAATAACTTAACGCTCCTGTTATATGCTCCAGAAACAATAGACAGCACAGAACAAGGAACAAAGTAGTATTCAAATGACTGCAAACAGACCTAATGTCCATACTATCTTTGAAAACAATCATGGAGACTCTGTAAGACATACCTTTTAGTAGTAAAAGAAAAAGCCAACATAGAACAAAAATAAAGTCATTCACATGGATGACACAATTACTGAACCTTACTAAATACCAGGGACTTGACTTTGTATCATTTTTACCCTGAAAACAGCCTCAAAAGTAACTTCGTTATTATCAGTCTATTACAAATGAGGAAACTAAGGTTCAAAAGGAGAGGATTTATTTGTCCAAAAACTTAAGGTCAATGAGAAAGCAAAGATATAAATTCAGGTCAGTCCAGGATGAAAGAAACCTGACTCTTTCTGCAATCACCCAAATATTCACCTTGATAGCATACAATGTTACAAAAGGAGGAAAAGAATAAAAACAAAACAATTTATTACATGAAGGGTAAAGAAAAGGTGGGTTGGGGGATCAAAAACAGGGAAAGTAGTGCAATGAGAGGTAAAAAGGGGGGGAAATTAGGATGAAAATCTAAAGTTTTTTTTTTTGTTTTTGGTTTTGTTTTGAGATAGGGAGCATGAGTGGGGGAGGGACAGAGAGAGGCAGAGAGAGTGGGGAGGGGGAGAGAGCCAGTGAGCAAGCATCCCAAGCAGGCTCCACACTGTCAGCAGGGAGCCCAACGCAGTGTTGGAACTCACAAACCATAAGATCATGACCTGAGCCAAAGTCAGCTGCTTAACAGGCTGAGCCACCAAGGCACTCCTAAGATGAAAAATCTAAATCATGACATATCTGGTAGGGAATGAAAGAAGAATACTAGACTGTGGATAATCTTGGACTAATCAATCTTTCTGGACCTTAGCTTCCTCATCTGTGAAATTATAAATGCTGGAGGGCGTTAAAAATTTAAATTTCAAATTCCTTCACAACTTTAAAAACATTTTCACAAGTGTTATTTTTATTACATTCCATCAAATGGGGATTCTGTTTTATTCACTGCAGTATCTGCAGCACCTGGTTGGTACAAAGTAGGCACAAAATATTAGTTGAATGAATTAAATAAATTTGATGCCAACAATAACCCTGTAAGGAACACAGAACAGGGAAGGTATGATTATGCTTATTTCACATACGAGAAAAACAAAGATTCAAAAAGTTTAAAATACTTGTTAATAGTTCCATAGCTAAGTAGTAGAGCAGAATGCAAACTCAAGTCTCCCAATTACTAGTTCAAAGTTCTTTCCAGGTCTAAAATTTGTTAGATTTCAATACATACTTAGGCAGTCAGATACATCAATAATGGACTCTTATTTCTACCTTTCCAAAGGAAGAAAAAAAAAGTCATTAGGATGATGTTACTATAGAAAGTAGTGAATGACTGATTCGGAAGAGTTACCTGAAAGAATGAATACCCAATACTCAATAATGTTATATATATGAAATAAAGGAGATAAAATCCAATCTCTGACTTTTTATCATACCTTATTTTTGGTGTTCCACAGGGAGCGTACACTTGTAATGATGGTTGGCTAGTGGGCAAATGTTTGCTGTTAACACTGAGGGAGAAGGAGTTCAGATCTATCTCTACACGTAAGGTTATTATTCAAACCATACACATTACTGCAGGCCTCCCCAGTGACCTGAGGCTGAGGAACTAAGCTCCTACTCTGAAGCTCAGGATTAAATGAGTTACAGCTGAAGAGTCCTGACAGGGTAGCATAAGCTGGAAACATCTATGCGCACAGAGATGAAAATGCCATACAAGCCCCAGGGCAAAGCTCTAATTCTCCAAGACTGTCAGAAGTACAAGATTGTATTTCAAGAATTTAAGTGGGGAAGAAGAGGGGGTGGCTGAAAAACAACACCTTCAGATTTGAAAGCAAACTGAAGGCCAAAGCATGCAACTTCCTGCCGTGAGGCTACAGGCTGGGAGGAAAATCTGTGTGTGGAGTGGGTAACAAAATCCTTCAATAAAAAATTTTTAAAAATGCAAACTCATCCAAACATAAAATCCTTTCTTTCAAAAATAAGTAATTTCTGGATATGAAATGGCCACCCAAAAAATCAAGTAGTTTCAATGCAATAGAGACCAAAATATTTTGTCATACGAAAGGTAGTATATAAGCAAGTTTTGTAAGGTAAGAAATTTAGTGTATCTCCTAAAAATTTCTTAAAGCAAACTCATCAACTCCCTTCTGAAAATAAACTGAATATTCTCCACTGACTTAATGATCCTTTGGTTTCTTCTCCCCCTAAAAGCACTTCTACTAGGTACGTGTCAAAAGTAAAAGAGGAGTTATACTGAAACTACTTCCATGGCACTAAAATAAAACAGAGTATCTGGATAAGAGGGGGGAAAAAAAGGTATTCTCAATAAGTGGGGTGAAAGTCACATGACCAGACCTGGATGAAGAAACTTACAACCAGACAGAAATCAAGGCTTAATCAAGATCAACATCCTGTAAATATAAAGGTTAAAGAAGTATAGGTTTTTAGAGCTCCAGTTCTATAATCCGAGCGTTATCTCACAATAATAACTACTGTTCTACTTACCTTTTTTAAAAAAAATTTTTTAATGTTTATTTTTGAGAGAAAGAGACAGAGTGAGAAGGAGGGAGGGACAGAGAGAGAGGGAGACAGAATCTGAAGCAGGATCCAGGCTCTGAGCTGTCAGCACAGAGCCCGACGTGGGGCTCGAACTCACGGACCCTGAGATCATGCCCTGAACTGAAACTGGCCACTTCACCAACTGAGCCACCCAGAAGCCCTCTACTTACCTTTCAATAATCAATTTCCCCCTTCTATTTAAAAGTCATTTTCCTTACTGGTATAAACAATATATTTTAAATTTTTCTGCATCAAACAGTGACCTTACCTAGTAGCAAATTGAATGAGTGCATTTTGAAGAGTCTGCCTAATTTCAAGAAGAAAAGATTCATCATCACTTAGTGTATAATACCAGTACTGGACATAATCCCTCAAGGAAAACTGGATAACCTAAAACAAAAATATTGGGGAAAAATACAGCTTTAGGATTTAAAAAGGATCAGTGGCGAATTAAAACCTGAAAGGATTTTTTATCAATTTATATTTACTCTCTACACACTAAACTGTGATTTAAAAAAAACTGTCTTATCTGTGGTCAATCCCCACCCATATTCAGGTAAAGACAGAGTCTGCAAAAAACATAAATTTTCAGTGCCATGATACAATCAAGAGTTTAATTAGTTCAATGGAATGAGGTGCAAAATAATACCAAATGACCCTAATTCTCAAAAAGAAACCTCTTTTCCAAGATTATATCTTCAAATATACTGCAGTCAAATTACCAAAAAAGACAAAGGAGTTCACTTAATTCTAGGACCTTGGATACTGCAACAGTATTAAAGCAGCCTATAAATAGCAAATAATACAACTTGATGTGTATTATTTTTGAGAATCAGGTACACTAAATATGGCTCATCTACAAAAGAAATGTTAGAATTTTAAAGTACACATAATAATCATATAATTAAATAAACATCAATGAAAAATATCTGGGAGGAGAAAAAAAATTTGTAATCTAATTTTTAAATATTTTTTTAATCAAATCAGGTATATCCATTTAAAAAACAATAGGAAAAAAATATCTGATTTACCAAACCACCAAGCTTGTTCATCAGCTAAAGAGCATTTTAACTTTAAAATAATTAGAAATATTATCAAAGAAACTTTTTTCTAAACGCAAATTCAAACAAAAGGCTTGAATATTACATAAACCCCTTCATTATGAATGATTTCTCAAATAAGGTACGTACCATGTTTAAATACAGGATCCAAGGACAGCATAATAAATTTCCAGCATATTACATATATAACAAAAAATATTTCCTAGTATTTTCAAAAGAAATAAACCTTATTACACAATACAAGGTATGCAAATACCACAAAGGAAAACTCACTTGCTGGAGAGGTTCATCAATTATATTGGCACCTGTCAATCTTCTATCAATCTTTATAGTCCTGGCTTCTCGTTTCATTTCTTCTAAGCACTTAAAGAAAATAATAACATTTTACTGCACAGTTTCTTAATTTAAAATCTCTATAGTTCACTTCTAACTGAATATTCATTGTAACTTTCCTGCAATCTTCAAGTCAGTCAATAATAGCCCTATTTCTTAAGGCTCTGGTATAAACCAAACACCAGCTCTCAAAGTTTCTCTAACAAAGTTAGACACCCAGAAAAAAATTCTATTGTTATCCTCAAAAATTTAAAAAAAATCAGCAAATATTATTTATAATGTGAGAAAACTGAAAAGATATTGTTGCTGTATTTCAATTAAACTTCAAAGCCCTAAGTTAGTGTTTCAGGTGAGTCAAATTAATAATTGTCTTTATTAAACTCTCCTCTTCTCCCTTCCCAGCCTATATACACAGCTGCCAAATGAATATATTTTAATTAAATTTATTTAGGGATGATTTTTAGCAACTAAAGAAAATGAATTCCTCTCTTTCTCTGTAGTCTTCAGAAAGATCAGTGGACTGGAAAAACAGTGAAAATCAGTGGGACACTCTTCAATTAAAAATATGAGCAAATAGCAAAGCACAAATATATATATATAAAACATAGGCTTCAAATTATAACATGCAACTGCTAAGACTTTTTTCATAAAACATACTTATAAATCATTTTAGAAATAGCAAATGAAAATCACTCTTTTTATTTGATGTACTAAAAAACAGATTATAAGACTTAGCTAGTCTTGACTGTTATTATTTCCATTTAGGATATTAATTTTTAACATATTTCCCATCCTATATTATGTACCATTCCAATGAATGAAAAGTAATGGATGGCTAAGAAACAATTCAAAAAGAAAAGGTTCATTTCCTCGAAAAGATTTGTGAGCAAACTCAAAAGAGTACGTATTAACAGGAATTCTAAAGGAGGGCAGAAGAAAGTCTCAAAGAGATTTTAAATGTTAAGTATTAGAAGAAAAAAAAATATTAATATGAAAGTTACTAGGATGGGGTGAAATTCTTTTATTTCAGGAATATAAAATAATACTGTATATTACTATCTCTGCATCTCCTACATCTTAGCACATAATGGACAAGTTAATAAATGTAAAGTTAAAATACAGGTATCAACTCCAGACCATTTGTCTCTCTTCATACAAGATGAGACAAACCATCCTGAATACCCAACAATTGAAGGCAATGCAAATCTGAAGCTTATTTATAATACTGAATTCCAATTTATTTTTATAGGTTATGATATAAAAAATGGAAATATACCAACATTCAAGATGTTGGAGATATATATATATATGTATAAAACTGGGCCTAAATTATTAAAATTATAGATACTGCATAGCCTAACTGCAAGCTGTATTTTCCAAGTCAGTTAAAGAAAAGTGCCCATTTTCTTTTCTCCGGTTTCTATGTAATTTACTTCATTCCAAATTTTGAAATCTTATGTTAAGATAGCAGGATGAGGGCCCAAATTTCTATCTTTTCCTAAAACTTGCATTTCCACTTTTTAACATCTAACATTAAAAAAGTTTTCCAAGTAATCTTTTAAAAATGCATTTTCTAAGCATGATCATTGACAGTGAGCATTAGTGAATTACAGGAAAATCTGCCAAGCCATATACAGGTGATCACATTATCATCACCGCATAGAAAAGGACTTTGAGGTTTCACACATTCCTTTACTCTATTTACCTTAGGAATCCCAGTGGATGTTGGAGGAAGAAATGAGTGTTCACACTGTTCTAGGTACTTCTCTGAGTTTGTTTTTCCAAACAGGAGAGTAACCACAAAACCCCTGGGGGAAAAATTAATTTTAGATACAAAAATAAAATTTTATTATAAGTTAACACATCTATTACCAAATGTATTTTTCAGGTTTAATAGATGCCCTGTCATTCACTAAAAAGTCAGTTTTTGACTTTGGCAAGGCAAGTAACTGACAATTTTGTTATGTTCTGAAGTTTAAAACAACTATAAATATTTTATGAATTTACACAAGAGTACCTTTCAAAGTTTTTATACAATATACTTCATAAAGAATCCCAGGCAACAAGTTCAAACTTTAGGAAAGTCAGCCCTCAATAAGTAAGTAGGTTAGCTAACCAAAGACAAATAGGATCTAAATCCATAGCTAAAATCACACGTTTCTGTAGTTAACTGATTAATGTGAGATAGTAATATAATTTCCACTATGGAAATAAAATAAAGAAAGGCTATACAGGAAAAAAAGAGATTTAATTTATAGTTTAAAGTCAGACTGGAAATTAAAGATACATATAAATATATCCCGAAGGCTAATTGTTTTGAAATAATTACAGAGTTGCGGTAAGACAAAAACTGGTTTAGAACTGCTTTACTGTATTTACTAAACGTTATCAATATTTTCTATATTTAAAATTTACCACTTAAATCTCAGCACCACTAAGTAGATAGGAAATCCATTAAAAAAAAAAAAAAAAACATCAAATTCTAACTTTACAATGATCTTGGAGTAATCTTCCAATGATTCAAAGGCTGTGGTGACAAGGGAACTGTGAAAAATTAACTATGGTCAGCCTCAACTACTGAAAGGAAGATTCTCAAAGTTCTCTGCTTTCTGTGGCTATCTGCTCCTTAGTATAAGCACCACAAACGCAGAAAGGGGAGTGGAGAAAAACAAGTCATATGAGCCCATGTCATCAATTCTATTTTTGTTTCTTTTTAAAAGGGCTGGCCTCAGAATTACCAAAAATTTCACCTGTCTTGCATCTGCTATTATTAGTAAGAATCAAGCTGGCCCCATATTTCAGTTTTATCTAGTGATATGTACATTTACAGACACAATAAAATGCTTACATTAACAGTGCTAACAAAAATATTATCATGAAACAGACTGATAAAACACTAACCTTTGTCCAAAGTATGATAGTAGGAAAGTAAGAGAAGGAACAGTTTGATCTTACAAAGAACCTAATTAATAGTTTCAGCCTTGAGGTTTAAGTAAAATCAGATGCTACAAATGACTGTATCATCCAATACAACAGAACTACATGAAATAGCCCATAATATAGTATCAATAGCATCCCCAAAATTTTTTTAAAAAACACACACAAAAAAATCCCTAAATGATCTTCCTTCCAAAAGTTTTCTTTTTATTAGAAAATAAGGAATTAGCTTTGACTATAAGCAAAATATATACATTAGCAACAATGTAGAAGGGCAAACTGCAGAACAAAAACAAAAGGTGGTTGCCATAGGAAATGTATTAATTCCTCTCAAACTTGCATTTTTAAGGGGAAAAAATAACTTTAAAAACTTGCACAATAAAAAAGCACTAAAATTAAGAAATGGTTAGTATATGGAATGTAATTATTTTACTTAAGATTGATATTTAAAAACCTATTTTCGTTCTTACAATTCATAAAGCATTAAACCATACAAAGTTAAAGAAAAGACAATCATTCTTTGTAAAGACAAAATAGGAAAGATGTGATTCAGGAATTATGGTACTCATTGACCATAACAGAGTTAATTGAGAAATGCTTAATTAACTAACCCCCTGAGACAATTTTGGGAGGCCCTTAGTATTTAAGTTAAAGTTCCCTTACTATAGCAGGGAATTTCATGGAGATCAACAACCTGGGACAGAACATCTGATCAATTTATGACATAATGCCAACTTAGCATTTCAGACCCTACCATGTGACTCTTCATATTATCTACCCAGAGTTTTAGTGGCCTTCACACACCCTTCAAAATTCCATCTTATCTAAAAATTTACAGAACTTTAGAAGTGTCTAAAAAATATTTTGAGATTACTTCTTGATAAATCTGCAGACTCACAAAGGGAACAAGAAAAGTTACCATGACTCTGAAATGAATGGACTCATCACCCTTCCCCTTTTCCAAAACTTTATATGGAGCACTTTCGTGTAAGAGAAATGATTCTCCACTCCTCCACCTTCCAAAGGATTCTAGAGCTCCAGCTGACAAATAAAGTTGCAATTTCCTCCCTTTATGAAATATTGGAAAATATTCTGAAATCCTTCTCCATCACTTTTGCCAAAGTTTTATTCATTTAGTGAACAGAAGAAATCTCTCCTTTTCAGAGAAACATGTCAAAACAGTCTCCTTTCCAATCGGTAAAATCAACATGAGCCTATAGAGAAGAGGTGCAACCATATAGTTATGCAACCATGCTGCTCTGGTCTTAATTTGTAACAAAGAAGTCTAATTTATGAAGCAAAGAAGGCTGCAGACCTATAAAGTCTTCAGTCATCTTTATCATCAACAAAGATATTCAAAATTTTACTTATCTAATTCCTATGGCTTATTTCTAATTGCTTCAGTATATAGTATCATATCTAAGCAATAATGATGAAAATATTCAATCTGAAATATAGTTTTAGGAATAGTCCTTGAGGTAAATGTTTGATTTCTCACTTGTTCTACAAACAGTGGGTGCACTCCCTATAAAATGGCTACACATAACTTTCAAACCCTATTGTGAAAGAGGTGGGTGGTGTTATGTACATTTAGAAGTCAGTTCTTGAGTATCTTACACGGTCTCTCAGGACACAGTTTATATATGCTATTCAATTCAGCTAAGTTCTCTAAACCTATAGGTTCAAATAGCTCTTCCAAATATTTGGGGTCTCAAAAGATTTTTTAAAAAGAACTCAAGAGTGTGCCTAGGTGGCTGTGTCAGTTAAGCACCCAATTCTTGACTTTGGCTCAGTCATGATCTTACTACGGTTCGAAAATTTGAGTCCCATGTCAGCCTACTCCACGATGACAGCCAGAAGCCTGCTTGGGATTCTCTCCCTCTCCCACCCTCCACACTGGTGCCCGTGCTTGCTTTCTTTCTCTCAAAATACATAAACTTAAAAAAAAAAAAAAGAACTCAAAGGTATGCATTCCACAATTACATAAATGTATCTTAAAAATACAGACACACACACAAACATATATGTACATTCACACACACATAGTAACAACAAAATACTCAGCTAAGCGACCTTGGTTTGAGTATCTAAATAACAAGCATCTACCTCTGTTTTCTATAGATTTTCTCATATACAACTCACATCTGATACCAAATGCTCCATATAGGAAGCTATAGTAAATCATGACTGAAACCTCTCTTGTAAAGGATTATCAATTCAAGGTAAAGCATAAACACTGTTAACCAAACAAACATGAAGAGAAAAAGGCAAAATCGGTTGTTTGAATTTTCTATAACAAAGTAACAGCATTCCCAAAGGGAAATTAACATTGTTTGAAGTCTAATCAATGAAACAGTATCTTCTATACTATATAAAACTGGAATCATCTCAATATAACTTATTAATATAATAGATTTAAAATTTTTTCACTCCTAAAAGGTAATAACACCAAAAGGAATAAAAACTCTTTAAAACTGTCAAATTATACGAAAAGTTTATATCATTGGAAATTGAAAGCTTTTTGAAAATGATTACGCATATTTCTGATACAAATTACAATCACCATTGCTTTTTTTTTTTTTAATGTTTATTTTTGAGAGAGAGACAGAGAGCTCACACAAGCACGAATGGGGGGGGGAGGGATAGAGAGAGAGGAGACACAGAATCCTAACCAGGATCCAGGCTCTGAGCTGTCAGCACAGAGCCCGACACAGGGCTCGAACTCACGAACTGGGAGATGATGACCTAAGCCAAAGTCGGATGCTCAACCGACTGAGCCACCCAGGTGTCCCCATTACGTTGCTTTTATTTTATCAGGTATCTTAATTTTATTTCATTTAACTTTGGTAAAAAATAATTTGCAAAAAAGAGCATTCACAAACCATACTTCCATTTCTCATGGTCATTTTTTTCTTCTTCTTGAGGTCTCATGGTCATTTGTTTCAATTTTTAACAACAGAGTATGACATAGCAATTATAAGATTATCTTTGAGAATACTTACCCACCCACAAAGCAGAGGATATAAAATGCCAAATAAAATATTACAAAGGGTCCAAAGGTTATTAGAGAAAGGACAATGCCAAGGCTTCCCCATCCCCATATGGATAGACTGGTCTGAAATAAAGAAAAGGAAAATAATTTTTAATAAATAAATTTCCATATGAATTAGAAAAGAACAAACAAAACTTTTACATCCTTTCAACATATACAGTGCTATTTGCAGTATTTGTTACATATTTGTTTTTGAAAATGTTAACTACATTCTTGGAGACTTATCTCTAAGAAACAATATACAGAATCTATATGTAGAAAGGGATTTATAGTACATCAGCAATGATTTTTTAAAAATCTAGTGGCAATGTAAAAGCACAAAAGCAATCATTACACAAACTGTTGAATGATATGGTGGCATGAGAAATGATAAAAAAAAGTATTTATAAAAACATTTACATATGCACACATATATATAAAAGGTTAAATAGCCTCCAAAGTTGTACATGTTTAGAGTATTTCATCTTAAAACTAAGTTCCAACAGAAATACAGTATAACAACATTTTTTAAAACTTAAAATTTCAAGGTAAGAAATCCACATCTCACTGAAAATTTTACTCAAATTTACATAGAAATTTATAAAATTATAATTGCACAACTTCCAATTTTCAGTTACCAAAATATACCATGAGCTCAAAAAACATTTCCAAAATTCTCAATCCTTAAAAATAAACAAAAACCCGTTTTGTTTAGAATTATACCGTATTATACATTTAAAATACTCCTTTTGTTGAAGGCAAACTGGATTTTAGCAATTTAAGTCCTTACGAATAAATAAACGTATTCAATTCAGTAAGTTCCTACATGCATTTGCCTTGCACTGTGAGGTCTACAAAGGATGCACTTGTCCCATTCCTGCCATCAAGGAGCACAGAGAAGAATGTCTTACAGGAATGAAACAATTAGACACTGAACCAAAAGAAAATAATAGAAAGCATTATAAGATGCTAAAGTGAACAAAGTTAATGACCAAAAAACTGGAATAGACAGTAAGTTCTATGGATTATGAGAGAAAGAACAGTTTTATTTATTCATTCATTCCTCAGTCAATGAATGTTTCTTATGTGCTATAAGCTGAAGGTGCTTGGGGAAACCACAAGGAACAAAACATATCCTCATAAGGCTACTTTCTAGAAAAGAGAGCGATAAGCATACTCTCATAAATTTACACATTTGCATAAGTTTACATTCCAGAAGGGGAAAAAACAAGTAATAAATAAATGTACAGTTATATCAGCCAGGGAAAAGTGCTATGGAGAAAAATAAAGCAAGTACATATGATTGCTATATAAGTTATATATATAGGACTATATAGGAAGCTTTCAGCTAGATGACATATGAACAGAAATCTTAGAAAAGATTTATTTAAGTATAATTTATAATAATGAGTCTTCCTACCCCAAGTAATGTTTTTCCATTTATTCATATCCTCTTTAATGTCACTCTGTGGAAATTTTAAACATTTCTTCGTCTATATAAGGCTACTTCAATCTTGTTCGTTTGTATTTATTATCCTTTTTCCTCATTCTGGCCACTATTACCTTTTTAACCAGAGGACAGAACACCCACTGATGAAGTTTCTGCTCTGACCTCATGATTTCCTCCCTGAATCAGCTGGGGAAACTATTTCACCTACAGAAGTGGTCTCTGACTTCTAAGAGCTGAAAGTAAACCATGGGGATTTAAAATACAAAAGCAGTCCAATCCTTTTGCTGAACATCCAGTACCTGATCCACACTACAGTACAGCCAGAGGCCCAACTATGGAAAGCAGATGCTATTTCCCAAGATTCACTCAAAACCTTACCCACTGAATTCCCTGCAAAGAGTTCTCATACACTCTCAGGAAAGCTGAAACCAGACTATGACCCAAATACTTTAATCAATCTACCTTCTCCATTGAGATCTGGCCTAATATTTACAATATTATTCTTTCTTTACAATGTTAGATTTATGCTTGCTAGCCAGTTTGTCAAAACTAAACAACTTACTGCTTGGATATTTTAAGAGGTTTTAAAATGAAACGAAGCAAACTGGCTATCTCTGTAGATAAAGAGAGGAAGCATGCAATTGGAGGACAACCCACAGGAGGCTTCTCAAATATTCAGTAGGGTTCTATTTCTTAATCAACTGTTTGCCTTAAACTGAATAAATGTAATATTTCTTCTATGTGAATCATACATCTCACAATTAAAAAAAATTTCAAAGAACAATCACAGTTAGTTAATATGGGGAAGATTATTTAATGCAGCAGTTAGTTAACATGGTAGATGCTCGAATGTCTAAAACATAAGTTTTCAGAATCTTGTCTCTTCTCATTTGAAAATGGTAGCAAAATGATCAAAAAAATAAATTATTACTCATTCATTCTACAAACAGTTGTCAATATCTATCACAATGTGCCAGGCACTAGTGACTTAACGGTGAACAAAATAGACATTACTGTCATAGTTTTAAAATTCTACAAGAGAAGACCCTTTAATTGTGAAAGAAATTTTTATATTCCAGAGACTAATAAAATTAAGCATGTCAAATCAAGCAAGTCAGGGGCTCATTTATAGTTAATGTCAAATTTTAAACTGTTCATGGAAACACCAGAATAGTGAATTGTCCAAAACTAGAAAGTTTCATGTTATTCCAAGTGTTCCCAGATATAATGTAATTGGTTGATATTATTATGTTATTATTTGGTGAGATTAAGAAAAACAACTAATCTTATACCATATAAAAATCTTGAGTTCTAATTATTTCCTAAGATGATAAAATTTAGGATAATTCTGTACCACATCAGAAACTTTTTACAAATTCAAATAAGTATTAATTACCTCAAGAACTGACCTACCATGGAAGCCAAAAAATAGAAACAGACCTCTATCACAGTGATTTACATTAAAATAATACTTGATATATTATCATTTTCTCCTCTAAATACAATAATCAACACCAAAATACCCATGCTATGTGATTCCCTAAACTCACGGACTTATCAACTAGGCATTGGAAGAAATTGTCAAAATCATCTACTCTAGTGCTTCTCAAACTTTAAGGACCTTAAATACAGACTCTTAAAATGCAGATGCTGATCCATTATCTCTGTGATTCTTTCATTTCTAACACGCTATCAGAACTGTTTAGAACTAAGAACAACTATCTATTTATAACTTTCCTTAATCTCTAGGTCCACAAAACCTTTTCCACAACTCCAAAATTCAAAAAGCTTTGAGAACCAAAACTGTACCAAACATTCTAAATACTATCTCATTTATTTCGCAGAACATTTTATGAAGTAATCAAGAACTTAGTACAGCATAGTGCCCCAAAAGTATGGACTCTGGAGTTAGACTGAGTGCAAATCTCACCTTTACTATTTATTAGTTGGGTAATCACCAAATGCCTTAATTTCCTCACCTATGTGGCTGTTGTGGGGAGTAAATGAGTCCCTGGTCTTGTATTCAATTTTACCTTAATCACAATTATTCCTAGTTTAGCAAGAGAGAAACCAAGCCACAGAGAAGCTTAAAATAAAAAACTGCCCAAGGTCATGCAAGCTAGTAAGTATAGAAGTGAGATTTGATTCTAGGGAAATCCCAGCTCCTTATTAAACCTTAAAATTTGTCACTGACAACTACCTAAAGTTAAATCACAAAAAGAAAAGAATGTTAAAATCATCAACGAGTGCTTCCCTTTATCCAAAAATTAATCAATTTAATACGCTTCCCAAGATATTAGTCAGAAAATGTCTTGTAATGAATATAATAAATCCCTGGTCTGAATATAAGTATATAATTTTTATTATTAGAAAATCAACATAACCATGTATACCCTACGTAAGTAACGGAAAGAATTTCAAGGGTCTCAATTTATGAGTATGTCCTCACACCTATACACAGACATCAGTGTGGCTTTGAGCACAGGGACACATAGACATAAAAACTGACCCCTGCTTCCAAGATGTTCAAGAACCAAGAAAGGATAGTGCCTCCTGACAACAGGAAGCAAGTGGAAATAATTTTCCTTGTAATATTTTATACCTATCAAGTCCTATTGATATCTATTTCATCTGTTCCTCACCATAGTCTCTTATGATAGTAAAGGTAGCATCATATAGTGGTAAGAACACAAAGAAAATACAGAGTCAGTTTACCACTAACATTCTGTGTAACCTCTGTAAAATCACTCTCTTTGATCCAAAGTTCCCATTAGCACAGTAAGTGGACTCTCAAGTCAAATCTAACTGTTATAGATTAAGTAACTTTCTTCATAATGACACAGCTATTTCAATGCAAAGCCAGACCCAGATTCTCCTGGCTATAGGAGAATGGGACTAAGTGGAAAGAGCTATTTTATTTTAGATCACATAAAAAACAGATGGTCAGAGCTCCCACAACATGGACGTCAGACTGTGATGTAAGTCTCACTAGAATGGGTCAACCACCCTCAGGGTTATAATGACCTGGTATATCTGAACACATTATATGGCATAGGGCAGCCAGACAGATAGGGATGAGAATCTTAAAACTGATACTACTTCAGCGCCAATTTGGGTCACAGAAGTCATATGATTTCTTATGAAATCTTACTTCTTATGAAACTTTACTTACTTAACAAAAAAAATAAGTACTCATAAGAAGGGTAGCCTTATTGTAACTATATGGAACCTTGTCTTATTCAACATTATGTAATAATTTAACCAAAGCCTGGTACAAAGAAGTTGTTCACTAATTATGTAACTATTTAATTTACTAACTAGAGAAGTAAAATGAAGGGGATGGAAGGAAAGGGGAAGGGAGAAAAGGAGGGGAAAGGGGAAATGGCAAGAAAGGAAGAAGGTCTAGGAAAAGTGAAAAGGAAAAGCAGCCTAAATTGAAGTGCTCCTCCACCCCTCACCTTATGGCTTTAAGCAGAGCTATACATTCTTTCTAGTACAAACCATACCAAATTCCCACTCTCAAAAATCACTCAAAAAGCTGGACTTTGTTCTTCCACGAGACTGATGTACAAAAAAGCTTTCCTTAGGCTGCCTCAACACATGCTCACGGCATCCCACCTTATTATTTCCTTTTCAGGGAGGAAGTCACAGAACAGGAGCCACACAGGGATCATGAGTACATTTGCTGGGGCAACTGGTCCCAAACCCCGCTTTTCACACTCCAGGGACACAGGAATAAAGATCCTCTTCCACTCACTCTTACTTAAGATACCTAGTATATTCTTGGGAGGACAGTTAAAGACTACTGTGATCGGGTGTATTGAGCCAGGGGAGATAGAGGGCCTGTGGAAAGGGTAGACACCTCAGGCAATGACCCTGGTCTCCAAGATGGCTGAACACCCAAGCTGCAAAGGTAACAGCCACTGGATACTTGTGGAGTTTCTCCTACCTCTCCCAATCGGGGGTGTGTATTTTTAGTTCTCTGGTAATAGAACCTTCTCCCTTATAAGAAAAGTGTATTGTTCAACTGTTACAGATTTTCAAGAATGAATTATATACAAATAAACAGATGACCGCTTGAACAAACCCTTCACTTTTTATTAGAGCAGTAGTTATAAAAGGTCATAGACTACCACACAATTATACACAATCAGGACTCCTAGCATCCAATGACAAAGAATATACAAGCTACAATAAATTACTGTTTTTTAAACTAGATTACTGTCAATTACCACATACCTATACACAGTTTGAAAACAATAGCAGGTACATTCATAATATGCATTTGTTTATTCAGGATACAAACTACGTTATAGGCTGCAGACCCTCTTCTCATCCCCACAGCCCATACACTGGGAATCACTGAATTGGAGTCTTGATGTAACTGTAGTATTGAAAACAAAAGAAAACAAAAGACTGTATTAACTGAACACTTTCTCTTATACAGGAAAAATCATAAAATTATTTAAAATGTGGATGAGGCAGTATAGCAAAGAATAGTCCTGACAGGCTTCCAATAAATACTCAAAGCCTCAAATTGAAAAACTACTTTATCAAAGTTTCCCGAATTTCTAATAAAAGGTCTATAGTAGATACACAAGAATGAAATAAATTAATCAAAGGAGCTTTTCAGAGACTACATATTTCTAGTTACACATACTGTTTTGGAGTCTATGTAAGTAATAAATCTCAAAAATAATAGAGATATGTTTAAATAATAAACCTTCAATCTCCATCAAAAAGAAGCAAAAATAGATTCTTTTCCTAATGTTTCCATTTGGCAGATAAAGGTCTATTTTTAATTTGTTTATGAAAGAGACAAACATATGTGTGTATATATATGACATACAAAAAGGAAAAGTATTCCCTAAAAAATAACTGATTAACACAAAAATTTTAAACGTACCAAAGAATAAGACAGTTAAATTTCTAATTATGTGCTACTAGAATCCATCAAGATATCAGAACGGAAAATACCGGTTCTATGTATTCTACACAAATTGCATTTTTTTTGGTATCAGCATATTGACCCTGATTATTCTGAATTCAACTACATATTAGTAAAGTATGTATATAGCTATCATTCACCTAAGAAAGAGAGTTATAAATAAACACACATTTGCTTATTTTTTTAATATAAGTATATACAGATACTTTTTTAAATGATTTATGAGGAATGAAGAAAATGGAGGTAGAGGAGACAATTATAAGAACTAGACATCTAAAAATACTTTGCTGTGTGGATCTGATTTTGTAATGGTATAAATACGTTTATACCATCAAAAGCAAAGTAAACTCAACCTAACTATATACTACTAATGTGGAAGAACCACACAGAAAAACTATTTTAAGTGATTTTACAGTACAGTTATTCAACTGTGGATCATCAGTGGTATGCACTCTAATAACAATAACAATGAAAATCTAATAGTGTGCTTCAGTAGAAAAATAGTGTTGACAGTTCCACTAAAGCGAACCAGGGCTATTGAAGCAATGGTTGATTCCAAGACTGGGGCAGGAAAGAAGTTTAAACTGGGCCTGCGCACCTTGATATACCAGAAAGCTACTATAGACTGCTGAGGACAAGTCAGAAGGACTCAGGAGAGGCGTTTGGGTGGTTCAGTCAGGCTCTTGACTTTGGCTCAGGTCATGCATGATCTCACGGTTCATGGGTTTGAGCCCCCCAAACAAATAAACTTTAAAAAAAGGACTCAAGACAACCTGAAAACGCTTTAATTGGTTAAAGATGGCATCACTAAAATTAGTAACTGCAGTGGACGGGAGCACTTCAAATATTTGAGTTCATGAAAATATGAAGACTTTTTTTAAATTCCATTAATGACCTTTAAAGGGTGCAACTCTGTTTGAAAAGTGGCACAGAATTAAGCATTTATCAGGGTAATCAGAAAGTTTATGAAAATTTAAGTTCTCTTTAAGGAAATATTCCATATAATAAAGAAGAAATGATAGAATCAGAATAGCACCATATTGCAATCCTTAATATATTAGAGGTCTAGCAGAGGAAGAAGGGAAGGAGGGAGGGAGAGAGAGAACGAACACAAACCAGATATCATATGCTTCCTGAAAGAAAAAAACACACCACCATCTATGAAATATTCTTGTATGGAGGTGGAATCAAACCTGAATCTGATTTCAGGAAATCAGAAGACTAGAGAAAATGTTATAGTACACCATGGAGATGACCTAAGCAAAAACTCGAGACTGTGAGAAACACTAAAGGGCAAAAAACCCAGAGTTCCTTCAACAAATGAAGGGTAAGAGAAAACCCATATAAGAGAAGGGGGCAAGGGAGGAAGGAAGAGGGTTTGGGAGAATCTGTGGGTAAAACTGCAATATGTAGAGCTTATTCAACTTGATTTTAACAGAAATACAGTGGAGAAAGGAAAAGAGAAAAAAGGATGAGGAAGGAAAAGAGAAATGGGTAATGGGTAATTCTTAATATTTTCTGGATATTTAATGATATTAAGTTACTGCTTATTTTTTACTTGGTGGAATGACATTATGGTTATATTTTAACAAAGAGAATCTTTATGTTTTACAGACACATGAGGAATTATTTACAGATTAAATCCTATATCTAGAATACACTTCAAAATAATTCTGTAAGTAGAGACTGGGGAAAAAGTGAAAAAACATATAGATAAAACGTAACTGCCCATGTGTTGATAAATGTCTAAGCTGGGCATGAGGATAGGGAATTCATTATATTAATCTTTCTACTTTTAATGCTTGAAATGCTTTATCAAAAAATTGTTTAAACATACACAATAATCACAAAATTTACATACATAGCAAATGTACTTGAATTTCTTAAGTAACCACTTCACAAAATAAACAGCCCACAAACATGCTCCATGTTTACACCCCAGAAAATAATTTGGGATTAAAAATTTCCCATCATCAGTTCACAGTAGAGCAACATACACTTGGCTATTATTCTTTTAGGGGCCCTGGGTAGCTCAGTCAGTTAAGCATCCAACTTCAGTGCAGGTCATGATCTCATGGTTCATGGTTTTGAGCCCCACATTGGGAACCGTGCTGACAGCTCAGAGCCTGGAACCTGCTTCAGATTCTGTGTCTCCCTCTCTCTCTGCCCCTCCCCTACTCACATGTGTCTCTTTCAAAAAGAAAAGAGAAGAAATGAAAAGAAAAAGAAAAGAAAAAGATTCTTTTAAATATGCAACTAAGTAATGAGTTTTAACATCCTATTTTTTGTGTGGTTATGTGCACATTTTATATAAGAACAACTATTCAAAATAATTATTTTAGGGGATTTCATATGATTCTATAATAATTACATAGCTATGTACTGGGCCTTAATTATACAAAGATGTATCAGTTTGTCCTCAATATGCTCACAAACTAAATAAATAAAATACACTTGTAATGACAACATAGAACAGTGATTAAGTATCACAATAAAAAGATTTACAAAGTGGAAATACAGAAAAGATAAAGCCTCTAGAGCAAACTCCTTTGAAATTGCCTTCAAAAGGCAATTTTGCAGTTAAGAAAATCAATCTCTTTTCTTTACAGTCACCTACTTTTTTTCCATCAAAATGGTATTACCCAAAACTGATTACAAACTTTATTCACTAAAGTTCTGGTAATTTCCAAAAATAAAAACTCCAACTGAACAAAGATTCACAGATGCTAAGGCTATTCAAGAGAAAGTACCCTTGGATTTAAAAGTAGGACAGAGAATGTCATTTGTTTACTGAATTTAAGCCTAATGCTCAAGGCTATTTATAATGTTATCCCTAAATATATTTAAAGATTCCATTTATAAATGGCAACAAAGTAAGTTGTGAGGGATAAATGCACTATTCAAGAACTTCCAAAAAGCTACACATAATCAAAGACATTCTTTTCAACAAATGATACTGGGAAAAATAAACATCCATATGCAAAAAAAAAAAAAAAAAAAAGAAAGAATTTAAGACAACATATCTTATAACTGTCATAAAAAAGTAACTCAAAATAGATCAAAGACCTGAAAGTAAAAGACAAAACTATAAAACTCCAGAAGAAAACATAAGAGAAAACCTACATGACCTTGAGCATGATGATGACTTTTTAGCTACAACACCAAAGACAACCCATTAAGAAATAAATGATAAACTGCACTTCATTAAAATTAAAAACTTCTGTTCAGCAAAAGATAGTATCACAATAAGTAAAAGATCAACCAGAGAGTAGGAGAAAATATTTGCAAAAGACACATCAGATAAAGGAGTTACCCAGAATATACAAAGAACTCTTAAAATTCAAAAATAAGAAAACAAACAATCCTAATTAAAAAATGAGCCAAAGACTTTAATAGACACCTCACTGAAGAAGATATACACGCAAATAAGCATGTGAGAAGATATTCTACATCATATGTCATCAGGGAGATGTGAATTAAAACCACAATGAGATACCACCACACATCTATCAGAATGGCCAATATCCAGGACACTGACAACACCAAATACTGACATGACGTGGGACAACAGGAAATCTCATACACTGCTAGTGAAAAGGTAAAATGCCATTCTGGAGGTCAATTCGGCAATTTCTTACAAAACTAAATATACTCTTACCATATGATCCAGAAATCATGCTCCTTGGTATTTACCCAAAAGGAATGAAAACATGCCCATAAAAAACCTGCACAGAATTTATTTAAAGCAAGTGTATTCATCACTGGCAAAACTTAGAAGCAACCAAGATGTCCTAAAGTAGTTGAGTAGATAAACTGTGGTATGTTCAAACAATGGAATATTATTCACCACTAAAAAGAAATGAGCTATCTAACCATGAAAAGACATGGAGAACTTTAAATGTGTGTTACAATGTTAAAGAAGCTAATATAAAAAAGTTACATACTGTATGATTCCAACTATATAACATTCTGCAAAAGGCAAAACTATGAAGACAATAAAAACATCAGTGGTTGAGGGAGACAAGATAGGAAGATGAACAAGTAAAGAGTACAGAGAATTTTTAGGGGACTGAAAATACCCTGGATGATATTATGATGGATATGTTATTATACTTCTGCTGCAACCCACCAAATGTACAACACGAACAAAGGTGAACCCCAAGGTAAACTAGAGTTTGGGTGATTATCATGCATCTATTTAAGTTTAGCCTCCACAAAATCTACCATTCTTGTGAGAGATATATAAGGGAGACTACATACATGTATATGAGAACAGAAAACAGATGGGAATCTCTATACCTTCCCCCCAATTCGTAAACTGAAAATTGCTCACCAAAAAATCTTTTAAAAACTACATATAAATAATCACAAGTACAAAATGATTTCACAAAGAGAGAAAATGATAACAAGATGTCATCAGTCATAAATTAAAAGAACAAATGCTAAAAGTCAAACTCAAAATTCATGCAACTTTTAATAAAATGTAAAAAAAAAAAACCACAGAACTATTTTTATATATTAAAATCAACTATTTAAATTCACTTCACAAATTTCATAATCTCTCATCTTAGTATAGGAAACTAGAGATCAACCACTCTGACACAGAAAACTACAAACACAGATAAACTACAAACATATAAAAAATATGTATCACCTAAGTATGGAAAATTATTAGATCATCAAAATTTTGGTTGATATAATATACCAGCACATACTTCAATTCCACTTAGACTCCCCTCTCCACCCAAAGAAAATTACACTTCCCTTATTCAGGCTCCTTAGTAAATAAATACCTCTTACAATCTAGTATGATATGGTGAAAAGCCAGTGAATTCAAAAATTAATCATCAAATTCTAACATTTTGTGGCACTATTTTAAATATAATTTTTTTTAATTTTTTTATTAGTTTTCTTTATTTTTGAGAGGCAGAGAGAGACAGAGCATGAGTGGGGGAGGGGCAGAGAGAGAGGAGAACACAGAATCTGAAGCAGGCTCCAGGCTCTGAGCTTTCAGCACAGAGCCCTAGGCGGGGCCCAAACTCAGGAACCATGAGATCATAACCTGAGCTGAAGCTGGACACTCACCCGACTGAGCCACCCAGGTGCCCCTTAAATATAATTTTTAATTCTAAGTCCTAATTTTTATACCAATGAAATTTATTTACTTACAAGAAAAAGCTGTTGCTAAAACATGCACAATCAAAACTATGACAGTTCCACTTGCAAGAATCATTACTCCTCCCTCCCATGAAGAAAAAGCAGAAAAGCCAAAGGTAAGCTCCAATATATCTATCTGATTTTCCCATGGAATGAGTAGGAGACTTCCTATAAAAATTGACTCAACAAAAAGAAATAAATCAAGATAATACAGTAAGCCCTAACAAATTAGGTGTTCTGAACTTGAAACTGACAGAAACATTATTTATCTGGGTTGCATTCTTGGGGCAAAACAACAAAGTAGAGTGGGAAGGGTGTGAGAAAGACAGAGACAGAAACAAAGAAACACAGAAAGAGAGAGAGAGAGAGAGAGGAGAGGAGAGGGAGGGTGTTTTAATTCTGTACTTAAATATTCAGCATAAAATAATAGAAAAATATCCTCCCTAAGTGTTCAGAATCAAGACCTCAGCAAACAAGGAGCAGAGGGTAAGGAAAATTCACTGTCAGAATACTTACTGCATGTGGAGTAAGTCTCAGCCCATTTGACTTCATGACCCAATTATTATTCAATCTTCCAAACTAAGGGACTGAACCTGTCTCCTTTTCCACCATAGTCTTCTGTGGCTTCCAGTCAAGTTTCCTCTCTTATCCTAATATGCAATAGAGCCAAATATATCTCAAATATCTCAGTAGGTGATTCTGCGATCTTTGGTTGATAACTGGTTGATCTTTGTTATAAACAATTTAAGGTTGGAGAAAGGGATCAAAAAGTGGTGTGTTTTATTTGGCCAACAAATGATTTTTTTTTAATTCTTAATAAACATTTAAAACATCACATACAAATCAGAATTTCAGGCTTTTCTTGAAAAATGAAAAATTTGGGTATCAAAGAATAACATGCCTGCAAGGGAACAATGAGATAAAATTGAGTGGCAATAACCCCCATGAAAATGAGCCAGGAAGTCCTTAGTATTGCCACAGTACCAACACCTGCTAAGGTTTATCTGATTCTGGGTCCAAGATGTAATTTATCGTCAGAACTTCACAGCTGTTTTAAAGATGCCAAATGTTGACCTATAACTATGTCATTATCAAAAGTGGGAAAACAGAAGATAAACCAAGAGTAACATGTTTTAAAAATGGCAACAGTCTATTACTTAGTGGAAGCAAAGGTATAAATGCATGTGCCCATTTCATGGAAGAGACCTGAATTCACATATCTAAGTCAGGCCTTTCCTTTTCCCTAGTTTAGTCTGACAAAAAACACTTTAAAGAAGAATAAGCTAATAGTCTCTAGAAGAATCCAATGGGTAAGAAAAGGAAGGAAAAAAAATTAGGAAATCACAAATAGGGATTACAAACAGGAAACTTCTGAAATCTATTAAAGTGGTTAAGGATAAAAGGAGGGGCAATGGGGTGGCTCAGGAGGTTAGGTGTCCAACTGGTGATTTTAGCTCAGGTCATGATCTCACAGTCCTGAGATCGACCCCCATTATTGGTCTTAGTGCAGAGAGTAAAGCCTGCTTCGGATTCTCTCTCTCCCTCTCTCTCTGTCCCTCCCCTACTTGTGCTCCCTCCCTCTCTCTCTCTCCATCAAAATAAGTAAAGGGATCAAGGAAAATTAATACTGCTCTGTACATATGCCCTGATCATCTTTAAGAAAAAAAAAAAGAAAAAAAAAATCCTGCAATTCCCAGGATTCTGTTTTCACTGTCATAGAATCTTCTATACATCCAATCCCTGAGTAACTTTGTTTTCTAATCCACCACTTTTCACTACCTCTTATGTACTGTGACTTTCAGAACTGTGCCTCCAGCCCACATATGCCTCTTGAGTTTCTAAAAGTTACATTGAACTGCATACTTAACATTTCTGCCTAAGGTTCTCATGGGTACCTCAAATTCATCATGTCTAAAATTAAACTCATTACATACCTTAAATATCTCCTATATTCCCTTACTTAAAAGAAGCATCAGTGCCTATCCAATTACTGAAAAGATAAATCTCAGAGTTATCTTGGATTGTCCCCTCTTGGAACTGTCACATCCAACTAATTACATTTTATATCCTAAATATCTCTTGGGTCCTTCCCCTCTTCACCATTAAAGCCTTAGGCAAGACCTTCACTATAGCCTGCAAGACTACAATTTCTGCCTCCCCTCTATTCTATCCTCCTTACTGCCAAAATGACCTTTGAAAAGATTCTGAAATACCTGGCTATTCCATGAGCAGAACTCATTCTCTTCTGTGTATCCTTTAGGATGGATTATCTTTCCTCTTTAGCAAGAATCTCTATCAAATTCCCCTCAAGTACCAGCTCAAACTTACATGTTCCATTAAACAAGTCCTCCCTCACAAGCACATCTCTCTCCATAGAGAGAATGTTCAGTCCCTGCATTCTCTGTCTACACAGCACTATTTAAAATTCTACAGGGGCACCTGGGTGGCTCAGTCAGTCAAGCATCCGACTTTGGCTCAGGTCATAATTTCATGGCTCATGAGTTTTAGCCCTGCATCAGGTTCTGTGCTGATGGCTCAGGGCCTAGAGCCTGCTTTGGATTCTGTGTCTCCCTCTCTCGCTGCCCTCCCCCGCTTGCACTCTGTCTCTCTCTTAAAAATAAACATTAAATTTTTCTTTTTTAATTCTACAGAGTTATTCATATGTATGTGCCTTTCTAGACTGGAAGCTTCTTTCATTAATTGACTAAACATTTACTAAGATCTATCATGTGCCCACCATAGCCAAGTTCTGCGGTTTCAAAGATAAGTAAAGCACTGTTCATGCCTCAAGAAGCTCACAGTCTTATGAAAAGAATCACATATATACAAATATAAAAAAATGCAGTAAGTAAAATGATAGAAATGCATCAGCTATTACAAGGCAATAAGTGATCTGATCCAGCATGAAGAGGAGAAAGGACAACAAATCAGAGGAAGCAACCTGAAACAGGTGATACCTAAGATTAGTCTCAGAGAGTAACAGGACATAGCCAGATGAAGAACAGGGAACCTGATAAAAAGACAACAGGAATAGGCACTGAAGCAAGAAACGCTTCCATGGGGAGTCCATGGAAGGTTGTTTTTATAAAGTAGATTGTAAGAAGTATACACGATACTCAAGTTTAAACCATTCTATCAACTACCTGCAAGATTTCAAAACTGGAGACAGAAAAACCTATGAAGGGCAATTACAGTCATATTATCTAAAAGTCAGAAACAGGGCAAAGGTAGGGTGGATGGACCAAAGTCTATAGACTGGAGAAGTATCTGGATGACTCAACCAATAAACCTTGTGAGTAACTGCATGGAGCATGAGAAAGAGCCATCATCATAGCTTTTTAAGCTTCAGTAGTAACTGGGTGAACAACCAGTCACCCAAAACAACACCGAGGACAACAGGGTTGGGGGAATGTTTATTGTTTTGTTTTGTAGATGAAGAAGTCAAGTTCATTAAGGG
This sequence comes from Acinonyx jubatus, assembly GCF_027475565.1. Classification (NCBI taxonomy): domain Eukaryota; kingdom Metazoa; phylum Chordata; class Mammalia; order Carnivora; family Felidae; genus Acinonyx; species Acinonyx jubatus. Next base: position 57,739,461 of record NC_069383.1, on the reverse strand, counting down.
GCATGTTGAGGGTAATATACAAGACCTCAAGTGAAGATAGTCTGCAAGCAACTGAATATAGTAATACAAGTTATTTTCAAGGAAATACTCTGGCTACAGATACAGAATTTGAAGTTATTGTCACACAAATAGTAATCTTATAAATTAGAATGAAGTAGATCATGAAGAGAGCATCAAGTCAAAACTGAAATACTGGTAACATCAACATTTTAAAGGGCAGAAAAAGAAAAATGAAGCCCATGAGGAGGGCTGAGAAGGCAAGCTTAAAAAGACAAAAAGAACCCATAACTCAGTGGAGTCCTAGAAGCTAACAGTATCTCCATAAGAAAGAAGTTATCAGCAGTGTCCAGGGGACTTGACAACAAATGGTAACTGACGATTTTACTGAGAGCAGCATAATAGAGTAGTAAGCATAGAACAACACTGCAGTAGTTTTAGGAATAAGTGGGAAGAGATTTGTATGTATGTCAGGCTCTAGGAAAAAACCTAGTAAAAAGAATACAGGTCAAATAGGTGTGACTGAGCAGTAGCTGATGGGTTCAAAGGTACAAAGACAGTCGGACCTCTAATTAATTGCAAGAGGTATAGCTGTTTCCAAAATTTAAAGTTCTTTCACCACACGGAACTTAGGTATCATGTTCAACGTTATCTCCTCATAGCTACCAAAATTCCTGGAACACAATACAATTCAAACAGTCTGTGATATGTATGAATATGAATATATGAATGAATTCAGGAGGAGGCTCCTTTTCTAATAGAACTGACCCCCCCCAAAAAAAACCTAAAAAGAAATACCCTTAGAAGCATGTGTCTAGAAGTGATAATAAGAATTATCAAGTATCTCAAGTTATCATTTCAGAGATTCATTCACAATTAATGGAACTTAATGCACAAATGTATAGGATATGATGTCCCATGCTAAGATCTTTTCAGTCTTTGCCTTCCAATTATTTAGGAGTGAACAAGACAAAATAATTTTTATTTGAAATATAAAGCCGGTAATTGTTACATATGTAAAAAGCAGGTTACATCTACTCATCCCATCCTCTCATCCACAGCTCTAAGAATCCTATTATCCTACTTACGTTTCCCTCCGCCAGCCTCACCATGGTCTAGACCAGGTATCTCTAGGAAGTCAACTTCCTTTCTATGACACAAAGGAAGTCAACTTACTGTTTAGCAGACAATGTATACCTTGTGAGACCTGACTTCATCGGTGATCTGAGCTAGGCTCTCTGTCAGTAACTTAAAAAAGTACAAATTGTAGCCAGCCAATGGTGGGCAATGGACCTGAAAAAGAATATGTACATTGTGGGGCTGAGGTGGCTATTTTAAGGAACAGATAAGCCAATGAGTAAGCCAGGAAACCAACTGAGACAAAAACTGAAAATGAAGCAAACACACCCTGCAAAGCTGAGATGAGAGACTTTGTGGTTACCTGTGAGAGAAAGAAAGACAAAGTGGGAGAGAAGGAGAAAGAAGGATTGGGGAGAAGGAGAGAGGGTGAGGAAGAAAGGGAGGGAAGGAGAGAAAGAGGAGGAGAGAGACTGAGAGAGTTGAGATCTCAGTCAGCTTTTCAGTTCCCACAGGACCAGCTGTGCTTCATTTTACTTCCCTGAATTCTCCTTTTTATATGAGGTAACTGGGGTATATTTCTGTTTCTTACAATTAAGATTCCCAACTGGAAAGTCCTAAACAAGATTAGATTAATGCCAGGAATACAGAAGCCGTTTTTGTTTTTCTAAGTCACTAAATAGGCACTACACACTGTAAGGCAGAAGTAGTTAGGAATTCCGGTTTCTAATCATAGCTCTCCTCTAAGATACCGTGCAAATCTGGGCAATCAAAATGTCTCTCAACTTTTGTTTACTCACTTTGAAAAGATGGAATTGGATTATAGATCTCCCATACTCAAATGGCTTAAAAGTTAACTTGAGATGACAGTGTGAGGGGTGTGTTTATGTGTACATACACAACAAATTCAAACATGTATTTACTCTTAAAGCAACCCTTTGGAAGTCTCTTGCAAATTTTTCTAACTACATGAAAGATGTAAACTTGGAATATAAAAGGGTTTTCTCCTAAGACCCCATAAATCCATAAAGCAGCACCTAAAGCAAACGTAGTAACTATGTCAAAATACAAAACTTCCTTTCAAGACAAGCAAGGTATTCACCTGATATAATGCCTCCCTTCTTGGACTTTTCTCAAAAAAGTCCTACCTGCCTACCATACCTTAAAGGATCTTCTGAAGGATTCCTTAAGAATACAGCACCATGTTCTGATTCACATAAATGACCCCCACCATGATAGACCAGAGACAGCTATAATGGTGGATGTTCTGTGAGATGACCTGGCAGAAAAGCTCTATCAAATAACATAGGTAGCCTAGCGAAAATGGTGGCTCTGATATGACTGATAAGATCTTCTCTTAAAACTGTCAATTGGTACTAAGAGGGATAAAATCAGCAATAAGGCAGTAACAGAGTCAATAATAATAATAGCAAAGCACTACCACAGGGGTTAACAAAAATCTAATGCTGAAGAGGGTCACAAGGTAACCAGGTAGCTAAATAGGCAAGGCATTTCTCTGTTCTATGAAGCATGACTATGTAATAATGCTCTTATTTTACTGATTTCATCATCTACCTTTTCAATAAAATTCTTGTCACCTAAGATAATTCCAAAATCGCTCTGTGCTCTGCATGTTAAAAAAAAAAAAAGTCTAATTTACCTAATACTTTTCATAAAGTTAAATAAATGCATTCTATGTACCTGTTATATCTCTATCTTCTAAAACTGAAGTAAAAAATAAAGAAAGAAAGAAAGAAAGAAAGAAAGACCTCCAGAGTCTTTCCTCAAGTACTATAAATGTAGGTTTATAATCTTATTTGGAATAAGTTTTCTCAGTTAACAGGAAAACTCAATTAGGTCTTCCAGGGTTAACAATAGTTTAACACTTTTTTTTTCTTTCTAGGCAAACAGATAATTCAGTGAGGGCCATTTTACTATTAAAACCAAAGAAAAAATGAATTATATATATATATATATATATATATATATATGCACACTTCAATAATGACAGAGGGTCATTATTTAGTCCAACTAAATCAAAATCAGCCTTACCTCAAAAACAAGAGATTTGATGACTATTTAATCTACCTTAAAGCATTTACTTTAAATTTTCTACAACAACCATTCATCAAGTATAATATAAGGCATTGTTTTAATAAATACATTAAAGTGATACAATGGTCTCAAAATTTTTGATCAACACAGTAACTGCCAACCCCTACCAACTGACCCCAAAAACACAAGTGGAAGACAAAGAAATCTGACCTGAACTTAAGTCAATTAAAATCTAAACATAACTCCTTGAAAAAAGCCAAGACTATCTGTGTTGCTATTTCTTCTTTTCGATTACCTTCAGGTCGTTGTCCTAAATGACAATAAATAAATTTACTTAGATGTCTAAAACCATTCTCATGGGTTCTAGTAAGGAAAAAAATGAAGGAGTACAATTTCAGTTTGAATGAAAGGAACAAACCAAAATCAAATTCAATAAACCAATAAACCACAGGGAGCAAAACAAAAAAAAAAAAAGGATAAGTGTGGTTGAAAATCTATTGCATAAAACATACCAAGAGCTTATACCTTTAAAAAAATTTTTTTGGCTCACTTTCTTTTCCAAGTCACCATGCTCTTATCATAGTGGAGGAGAGAGGAAACAAAAATAAATAAATAAATAAAACTAGGTGATAGGTAAAATGGAAAGACCCTACAATGAACAGTTACTACGTGACCCAGAAATTTCACTTCTAGTGAAATACCCCAAAGGACTGAAAACTCAAATACATGTACATATACATTCATGGCATCACTATTCATAATAGCCAAAAAGTGGAAACGGCCCAAATATCTGTCAATAAGTGAATGGATGTTAACAAATTGTGGTATCTACATACAACAGAGCATTAATCAGCCATAAAAAGGAATAAAGTATTGATGCATGGTACAACATGTATACATTATGCTAAATGAAAGATGCCATATACTAAAGGTCAAATTGTATGATTCCATTTATGTGAAATATCCAGAATAGCTACATCCATAGAGACAGAATGCAGAATGGTGGCTGCCAACTGCCGGGCGGGGGGAGGAGGAGGGGGAGGAGGAGGGGGAGGGGGAGGAGGAGGGGGAGGAGGGGGGGAGGAGGGGGAGGAGGGGGAGGAGGGGGAGGAGGAGGAGGTAGAGGAGGGGGAGGGGGAGGGGGAGGAGGAGGAGGGAGAAAATGGGGAACAAGTGTAATGAATAAAGTCTTTTTGAGGTGATGAAAATGTCTTGGAACTAGATAGAGGTAGTAGTTGCACAACACTGTGAATATACTAAATGTCAATGAACTGTTCATTTTAAAATGGCTAACTCTGCTATGTCAACTTCAATTTCATCTCAATTTTTTTAAAAACTTAAAAAAAAAAAACTGGGTCAGTTGTTAGAAGACACAATTTCTAGACTCGGGTTCTAGGCCAGCTACTTATAGCTGACCTCTCTGGGCCTTAATTTCTTCATCTGTAAACAGGTTGGAAACAGATGATATCCAAGGTTCCTCTCACTTAACTAGCGCTCTCTATTTGCAGCTCTGAATTTTTAAGCAATTGTATCATATAGGAATTTATCTGAAAAACAAAGCGTGAAGTATTGGTTAATGTTCTCAACAATAGTTATGCAGGAAAGTCATTAGAAAGTTTAACAACATTGCTTCTCATAATGACTTTAAATAAAAGTGGACATAAACATTAAAAGTCAATTCAGTGAAGACAATTCTGCAAGGAGTAAAACTAATGTGTTCTAAGATTAAGGTTTTCTAGGGGTCAAACTATATATCCAAGTGCAAAAATTAGAGAATCTAACCACAATTATCAACAAAAAACTAGATGAAAGAGAGTCTAGAAGAAAAGTTGGATTAAATAACTGTTGGGGATTTTGCCTCAGTATCAAATCTTTTGGGCTCTGTACTGAGTATCATACAGTCTGAGATGCTGGTAGTCTATATTTCTACTTTAGAGTTAACCCACATACACCTAAAAATCAGGTAAGTCTTAAAGACACTAACTAGTGTTCTCACAACCCTACTTTTATAAGGTGGCAGACAATAGCAAAAACAAATAAGCAAAGCCAAAGTTTCCCACAGGAAGCAGCTTTTGATATATTCCACCGTAACAAATGTTGACCTGAGTTACCAGAATTTCCCACCATACAGGAGAGTAGAAATAATTTTGGCTTAGAAAATTTAAGCCAAAAGATGTCAGCTGCCATAACCAAAGAAAAATCTTAACATTCCTCTGAATCACCTGAATCTGTATTGTTTAAACATTAAGATGTAACCAAAGATGACTGAGGCAACTGACTTGTCGTGTAGTTTTTTGAATAAATATCATCTGAGTTTTAGAACTATCAGTACCATTCATATCGACCTAAATATCAGATAAGTCAATGAATGCAATCCAAGAAGAGAAAAGGAGGGGCACCCAGGTGGCTCAGTTGGTTGAGCATCAACTCTCGATTTCAACTCAGGTCATGATGCCAGGATTATGGGATAGAGCCCCATGTTGGTCTCTATGCTGAGCGTGAAGTCTGCTTAAGATTCTCTCTCTCTCTCTCTCTCTCTCTCTCTCTCTCTCTCTCCCCCCCTCCCCCTGCCCCTCTCCCCCACTCATGTGCTCTAAAATTTATAAAAAAAGACAGAAAAGGAAAACAAGCACTATTTAGCATAATTGTGCCCCAATTTTCACTTTGCTAAGTACATCTGAAAACTATGAATACAAAAGATATAAAAACGCATGTCATAACCTAGCTGTTACAACCATCTTTTTCATGTACCCTAAATCCCCATGACCTATCATAGGCTTCATTTGCTTGGTATTATAGCCTCAAAAAATTACTTTTAATTCCACAATTCAAACACATATGAAATAAGGTCACTGTATGAAAAATCATCTAAGTTTAAAAAGTATAAAAGCTTTAATCATGACATACATTTTGCTTAGTAAAAGCACACGGGTTTTAATTGCTAGTTAACATGATACACTATAATTATGCAAAAAGTCTTGTTTTCCACTTAGCATACAATTTTTTTATTTCTATATCAGGCTGTTATTAAATTCACTACATTACTACTTACCTTATTTTGACTGAAATATATCGAAATTTTTTTAGAATGTTTTGAATGAACTCTTCATTCAAAAGTAATTTCATAGTATATTTGCAGAGCTAGGGTAGCTCTTTCAGGCTTCAAGTATTATACTTTAAAAAGCTTTAATTTTAAAAGAAAAGTAAACTGGCTGCACTCTGTTGACAGGGAGGTCTGATTATCTCATTTCTCAAGTTTAAAGTTACATGTCAAAATGATTAAACGAGCTGCAACTAACCCATTTATTCTTGCCACAAATTTGAATCAGTTTAACAATTATAAACCTTTTAGGCCCATATATGGTTTATACATCAGTTAATCTAGGCTGAGTGGTTTCTTTGTGAAACTCACTTTGACTCTCTACACTTAAAATTCTAATATATAATAAGAGAAGTTTGCCTATGTAATACATAAGGTCCTTTTTCACTATTTCTAAGTCTATGTCACATCTTGTACATTGGGGGAAAAAAACCCATCAATAGTTGCTCACAAATCTGAAACTGGAAACAAAATTTTTCCTGAAAAGCATCAAGTGTAAAAGTAAAGAAATAGTGAAGGCTTTGCCAGTATTAGTAGGTACAGCAGAGTGCCAAAATCACATAAGCAGCAAATTGGAGTAAACAAAACTAGGCTATGCAGAACTGACCAAGCCTTAAGGCTCCAAAGCTGCCACCTGCCAGTAGCAGAACAAACAGACCACGCCTCTAACCCCTCCCCAGGGAGCCTGTAGACTAACCTCCCAGAACTCTGGGTCTCTCCATGGATCTTGTTCAATCAATCCAAACCCTGTAACAAAGAGAAGGGTACAAGGCTACCATTTCCTATGATGTTGAACCCATCAAGGTTGAAACTAACTCCTGAGAACTATTAACCCATTACCAACTGTCATCCACTGTGGGACTAATGAATGTACTTTCCACACATTATGCCCTGTTGTTTTTGGTCAGTACCAGAAGACGAATTTATTCACTTACCAGAACTCACCTGTACACTAACCACTGTACTGTTCTTGCTTTTTTCCCCTCCATTTCCTACTTCCCACTGCCTCCTTCCCTCCCAAAGCTTTCCTCTAGGTTTACTCTGTTCCACAATAAAAACTAGCACACCTCAAAACCCTCACTGTTGGCTTTAAGTAAAAGCTGCTTCTCCAGCAACCCTCTCAAAGGCTGCTTATTTTTTCATTTATCACTTAGTCCCACTTTTTGATGCTGGGTCATGATCCCAATCATAAGTCCCAGGCAGTTTCCTGTAAAAGCCCCTGTTCCTGTGCAATTCCTGCACCTTGGAATCACCTGGGGCATTTAAAGTCTCACTACCCACGTTACACCACATGCAAATTGAATCAGAAAAGCTAGGGATGAGAGCTAGCCATTTTTCCAAGGTGCATCAAAGTTAAGGAAAGAGCATTAGTGTTTGTAAAGTTCCCCAGGTGATTCCAATATGGTCACAGGTAGTAACTATTAGTCTCCAAGAAATTCCTAACTATTCACTCAAAACTCTTTATACATGGTACACAATATTCTTCTCTCCCAAATACTACATAACCTTGAAGTATTTAACATACATATGGATAATCCAACCATTACGCTACTTTGAACATCATTAGCATTTGATCTCTGCCAACTTTCAATGCAACTCCACTTTAGCCACTATAACACCATACTCTAGACTTCATCATCACCTGTCTTTTTTGAAAGGGAAATGTGAAAATTATCTTATTCTCTGACCACAATCTTCCAGCTCAAATTAGTTATATCAACTGCAACTATTTTTGTCATTCAGAGTTGCAGACACTTGATTCTTCTACTTTCTCCTCATTTAGCCCACTTCTGTATTCACTTCCCTATCTAAATAGGACTCCATGGTTTACCATTTCAACCACTCTCTTGCCAATATCCTCATTTATCACATTATGTTGGAAGTGCTTGTTTATTTTCTGATATATATACCATATGCTATAAGTCTCATGAGGACATAAATTGTGTATGTTTTGTTCATTGATGTATTCTTGGTGCCAAGTGTAACATTTGGCACATACAGTATGCTCTCAGTAGTACATACTGAACACACAGTATCTTGATCAATCATCTAAATAAACATTATACATATCAAGACTTTTTTCCCCAATATTAATCTTCAACAGTTTATCTTCCTTTCTGATCATCAACTGGCATCCAAACACTTAGGTTCCACTTACCCTTGGTTTCTGTATCAAATCAATTCATTGAGCAACTACTGTCTACACAGTAGAAGGAAGATAAGAGTTTAAGTGTACCAACAAACAAAAACCATTGGAAAAATCAGATAAACATTTCAGAAGCTTATCAAAGAAGGAAAAGGTAATTCACATCACTATCTTAACAGTAATTTTTAAAAATTTAATGAAAATTCTCTAGCGTGTTGAAATATAAAGGAATGGAAGTAAATACAGCAACATTTTTAATGGAAAAAGAAAATACTTTCACTTTTAACTAAAAAATGCTTCTGCACTGATTTACTTTTCAAAATTCATGTAATTTTTTAACAAGAAAATAAAGCGCAAACAATACTATTTTTAGATTGCATAGACCACTTTTCCTACAAAAGATACACCATATTATTAACTGATTTTATTAATATTTGATTAGCAATTCACTTAAAATATTTAAATGAATACACTATTACATTTATTTCTATCAAGCTAAGATCACAAAGGCTGTCATAAAACTTGTACTTCACCAAGTAAAACCTTTCACCTTCTGGAGAAAGCAAGACAAAATAGGTGGTCAAATTATGGTAATAATGAGGCAATAGCTTAACACACATGACCTTTAAAACAGATTTGCATATGGAAAATCTTAAAGAAAAACTAGATATTTGTATATTGCCAAAGTCTATTTAAGTAGTTAACAAGAATCTTACAACATTCAGTAAGAAGTATAGCTAAGAAGGTGGGGGTGAGGAAGGCAGACACTGCTGCAAGTGACTGTGGAGAGGCAGCCGAACCATAAACAGAGATGATCCTCAAGAGTATCATGATCTAAGATTCCTGAACCTAGAGTGATGCTGAATCAAGCCAGCCCAATAAAGGATCTCCAAAGTTAGTACCTAGAAACTCAGATTATGCTAGGAGAAAAAATAATGAATAAGCACCGAAATTATCATGAGATAATACAACTAAGAATTTATCAAGGAGATAATGCATCCAAGAATTTAGTGAGCAGGAGTAAGCAAATTACAGGAGCAGAGAGGGCAAGGTTGGAAATATATGGTATCTTTGCTTTTCGAAGATTCCTCCTCCTCCAGGGGTGTTACTAACCATGAAGAACACTCATAGCAAGGCAAATGAAGATAGAAACACTGCAGAATTTCAGGTTACTGTAGTTAGCTTCCCCACTAAAGAATACAGTGGTTGTTAATTATCCAACACTGCACAATGTAAACCCAACTCATCACCCTCACATCTCAGTAAAGTCTTTTCTATAAACACATACACACCACCTAGATATGATATTAAAATTCACAAAAAATAATTTTTTTAACTCAAGTTGGAGAAAACTGCAACGATCTAATTTCAGTCCTACTTTTATCTGTTAAGTCTATCTTAAGTTAATACTATCTCCTGAAGTTAACCAAAAATGCATCGCAAAATGTAAATACCTTTTGACACCAGAAGCACTATCAACCAAAGAAAAGTAGATAGATTGGACTATATCAAGATCAGAAAATTTTGCACTCAAACGATACCATCAAGAAAATGAAACCCAAGACACAGAATGGGAGAAAATATTTATAAATTATACATCTGCTAATGAACCTTTATATATAACATACAACAAACTGTTAAAACTGAGTAAGAAATATACAAATAGCCCAATTTTAAAATGAGCACGAGATTCGTATACAAATTTCTCCAGTGAAGATAACTGGTCATGAAAAGCACATGAAAAAAGGTTCAACAACATTATGCATAAGGGAAATGCAAATCAAAACCACTATAAGACACCACTTCTCACCCACCAGACAGCTATAATCAAAAAGAGAGATAATAACAAATAATCTCATGGATGTGGAAATTAGAACCTTAACTATATTGCTGATGGGAATGTCCAATGGTATAGCCGCTTTGGAAAACACTCCACAGTTCCTCAAAGGTTAAATATAGTTAACATATGATCCAGAAATTCCATTCCTAGTATACATCCCAAGAGAAATAAAAACATATGTCCATACAAAAACCTGCACACAAGTGTTCATACCAGCATTATTCAGAATAGACCAAAAATGGAAATGACCCAATGCCCATCAAAAGATAAAAGGATACACAGAATGTGGTGTAGCTATACAATGGAATATTAAGCAATTAAAAAAATTTCAAGTACTAATACATGCTACAAACATGGATGAACCGTGAAAACATGCTACGTGAAAGAAGCTAATCACAAAGTCCACATATTCTGATTCCATTCATATAAAATGTCCCGAATAGGCAAATCCACAGAGACATATTTGTGATGGTCTGGGGCTCAAAGGAAGGAAGATTTGGAAATGATGGCTAAAGGGTGAGGGCTTTTCTATTTGGGGGTAAGGAGTTCTACAACTTATTGCAGCAATGGAAGCATAATTCTCATTAAAGTCACCGAATTTATACCCTTTGAATGAATTATATGGTATATGAATAATATCTCAATAAAACTATTTTTAAAGTACCACTTACTAGTTAAACAACAAAGAAAAGTAAAATAAATAAGCAAAACAGGCTGGACACGCAGAACAATGGAACAGAATCAAGATAAAAAAAAATTCTAAAGAATAAGTATCTAAAAAACTGAAGTGCAGAAAAGGTACTACCTTTAATGCAGTGGCTCTCAGCCAGGGACAACTTTGCTCCCTGGGAGACATTTAGCAACATATAGAGCCATTTTTTGGTTATCAAAAGGTGATGGGAGGTAGAGGAGTAGGTACAATCATGGAGGCCCACGATGTTGTTGTGTGCATTCCACACAGCACCCTAAAACAGAACACTCACAACAATGAAGAGGAAACTGAGGATGAGAAAGAGGAGGAGAAAGAAAGATGAGATTACCTATTCTGGATTAAAGATATTACTGGAGTAGATCCTGGTTCAAACTGGGGAATTTTAATACAGTGAATATTCAATGACAACAGAAAATTACTGGTAGTTTTATTAGGTGTAACAAGAATACTGTGGCTAAATTTTTAAAAATCCTCACTTGGGGTGCCTGGGTGGCTCAGTCAGTTGGGCATCCGACTTTGGCTCAGGTCATGGTCTCGCAGTTCATGGGTTTGAGCCCCGCGTCAGGCTCTGTGCTGGCAGCTCAGAGCCTGGGGCTTGCTTTGGATTCTGTGTCTCCCTCCCTCTCTGCCCCTCCCCTGCTCACACTCTGTCTCTCTCCAAAATAAATGAACATTAAAAAAAATTTTTTTAATCCTCATTTAATACAATCCCCATCAAAATACTAACAACATTTTTCACAGAACCAGAACAAACAATTCTAAAATTTGTATGGAACCACAAAGACCCCAAATAGTCAAAGCAATCTCAAGAAGGAAAAGAAAAGTTGAAGTCATACAATTCCGGACTTCAACTTATATTACAAAGCTGCAGGGACCAAAACAGTATGGAACTGGCACAAAAACAGACATAGAGATGAACAGAAGAGAAAACCCAGATATCCATAACTATATGGTCAATTACTCTTCAAAAAAGCAAGAAAGAATATTCAATGGGAAAAAGTCTCTTCAACAGATGGTGCTGGGAAAACTGGACAGTAACATGCAAAGGAAAGAAACTGGACCACTTTCTTACATCATACACAAAAATGAACTCAAAATGGATTAGAGATCTAAATGTGAGACCTGAAACCATAAAAAATCCTAGAAGAGAACATAGGCAGTAACCACTTTGACATCAGCCATAGCAACTTTTTTCTAGTTGTCTCCTGAAGCAAGGGAAATAAAAGCAAATATATGAAACTACATCAAAATAAAAGGCATCAGCACGGAGAAGGAAACAATCGGCAAAACTAAATGGCAACCGATGGAATGGGAGAAGATCTTTGCAAATGACATATCTGATAAAAGGTTACTATCCAAAATATATAAAGAACTGATAAAACTCAATACCCATAATAAATCCAACTAAAATATGTGCAGGGGCACCTGGGTGGCTCAGTCAGTTAAGCGTCCAACTCATGGTTTCAGCTCAGGTCATGATCTCACGGATCCACGGATCATCAGATCAAGCCTTATGTCCGGCTCTGCACTGACAGCACAGAGCCTGCTTGGGATTCATTTTCTCTCTAAATAAATAAGTAAATACACTTTTTTTTAAAAAAATGGCAGAAGATATGAACAGACATTTCTCCAGGGACGTACAGATGGCCAACAGACACATGAAAAGATGTTCATCATCATTTACCATCAGGGAAATGGAAATCAAAACTACAATGAGATATCTCCTCAAACCTGTCAGAATGGCTAAAATCAATAACACAACAAACAACAGGTGGAGAAAAAGAAACACTTGCATATGGTTGGTAGGAATGCAAACTGGTGCAGCCACTCAGGAAAACAGTATGCAGGTTCCTCAAAAATTAAAAATTAAAAATGGACCTACCCTAAGATCCAGCAATCGCACTATTGGGTATTTATTTACCCAAAGAATACAAAAACACTAATTCAAAGGGACACATGCACCCCTGTGTTTAGCAGTATTAGTCACAATAGCCAAGATATGGAAGCAGCCCGAGTGTCCATCAATTGCTGAGTGGATACAGATGTGGTGTATATATATACAATGGAATATTATTCAGTCATACAAAAGAAAGAAATCTTGCCATTTGCAATGGCATGGATGGAGCTAGAGAATATTAAGCTAAGCAAAATAAGTCAGAGAAAGATAAATGCCATATGATATCACTCATATATGAAATTTAAGAAACAAGACAAATGAGCAAAGGGGGAAAAGACAAATCAAGAAACAAACTCTTGATTATAGAGAAATGATGGTTACCAAAGGGGAAGGGAACGGGGAGAGGGGTTAAATAGGTGATGGGGATTAAGGAGCACACTTGTGACGAGCATCAGGTAATGTATGGACTTGGTGAATCACTATACTGTACACCTGAAACTGATAGAACACTGTAGGTTAACTGTACTGGAATTAAAATATAAACTTAAAAAGCGCCCCCCCCCAAAAAAATCCTTATTTTTGGAAGATTATGGGATGTTGTGAGGAGAAGTGACATACTATCTGCAGTTTACTTTAAAATGATTCAGCTACAGGAGCACCCAGGTGGCTCACTCGGTTATGGGGTCCGACTGCTGATTTTTTGGCTCAGGTCACCACCTTATGGTCATGAGACTGGGCCCGCCCACCAGACTCTCCCCACTAACAGCACAGAGCCTGCTTGGGATTCTCTCTCTCACAATAAATAAATAAACTCAAAAAAAACCAAAAAAGATTCAGCTACAATAACAACACAGAGTCAAAAATAAAGCAAATATGAGAAAAAAATGTTAGCAAATCCAAGTACTTAGCAGGTACATGGGTGCTAATGGCAGTATTTTTCAAGGTTTCTATATGTTTGAAAACTTGCATTTCAAGAAATTGATTTAAATTATGTACTTTTTATTTTTATATAATTTATATACTTCTTTAAGTACATTATTTTAAAAATTATCTTTCTGAATAATGGAGAGTGTTTTCATGTACTACATTTCTTGAAACAACCATGGAAATGTTTTAATGGGAAAGAGGGCATTATTCCATTATATTTTGCAAGGCAAGAAAACAACAAAAAAAATTAAAATCTTGAATGTCCAGGTTTCTCACTAATTTTCTTCCCATTCCATATATACCTTGTTCTCTTTAGATCCTGTCACTATGACACTAAACTAAACTGAAATGTACTGTTCTAATACAATATTACACTTGGCATTTCTAATCCCACAATTGGTATACTGCCTACCTACCCTCTTTGGGCTACATAAAGATCCTCAAACATCAAAGACCATTCTCTTATCATTAACTCATATTGAAAAATAAGCTTAGTTACATGGCAATTCATATTAATAAATACCTTTAAAAAACTGAATTATAAAGAATGAATTCAATTAATACACCAGAAGACTTCCACTTACAAAAGTGTTCTGAAGTACACAAAACTTTTACTACAGCAGTTCCTGGGTGCAAAAGCAAGATAAAACAGGCCATATTCATAAATGGTCTCTCTTCTCCCTCATTTATATATGACTATAACAATACAAGAATAAAAGTTTCAATATTCACAACTCAACTTCTGCTTTTCCCCATAATATATCATCCAAGGGGAAATCAAAACAACACAAGCCTATCACAGCAGAGAGAGCTGTATTTCAACGTACAGCTTAGCAATGAACTATCACAAATCTTCTACCTTTCCTTTCTTTCTTATGAAAAAGAGCATCCTCTAAAACAACAATAGGAGCCATCATTTATTAAGTGCTTAGCACTGGCTAAGACCTTTGCCAACCACTTTACGTATATTTCTCACAACAACTCTGACAGAAGTTGTATTACTAACTCTATTCTACAAATGAGGGAACAGCTCAGTCATAGAACTGGACCATGAACTGAACTTTGTTTAAAATTCAAGCATGCTCTATACCATTATTTTAAACTGACTCTCAAGTAGACTTTTTAAAAAAGGAGGGGATAGGCAAAATTCTATACCCGATATCTGAATAGCAAAATAAAAGTGATTTATTGAGTTTCAAAAATTCAAGTTATCAGAAATACCTAAAGTAACTAAACTGACACTAATATCTTAAAGCCCTTGGTACTCTTTAAGAATCTGATGTCAATTAGATCTGATGCAGCTATTAGAATTCAGATAACTTTCAGCGTATGTTGTAGAGTTGGCACAGATTCACATAAATTTCCTTCACATTTCTGAAGGCTGTACAGTAACAACTTAATATCAGAACAATGACCCTGAAAGTACTACAAAATCCTCTAAAATCATAATAAAAAAAAAACCTCAGCAGTGTTAACTGAGAGATTATGAGTCTTTTTTAATCAAAATAAATTTAGACAAGAGGCATACAACCATAAAAAGAAATTCTAATACAATGTATTAAATATATATAAACTGTTTTATTTGTTCACCACTTAAGTTAACAACAGAAAATATTTTTATATCCATAAGTGTTGTGTAATTTAAAAACCAAAGTTAAATTCTCTATCATGGCCTGTTTAGGGTAGGAAAGGAGGGAGGAAAGGGTAAGGATTGGGGAAAAGCCCTAAGAGAGCAAACTGCAAGCTTACAGACACAGAGAATAATAAAAGACAGAAGCCAAGAGAAAATAATCAACACATCCAAAACGCATCAGTAATAAGAAAGCAAAACTAAGTATAGAAAGGAAATAAAGACATCTAGATTCACCCACAAAGGACTGTGATGGCATAATCTCCAGCTAAGTAAAATGTTTTTATAACATGAACACCCCCTTCTTAAGTATAGCAGTTTATTATATTATTGTATGAATGCAAATAGGCAGCTGTTGTATAGAGACTGAAATTATTTATATTTCGTATCCATATTTAGACTTTAAGTACAAATTTTATTTGTAATAGCGTAGCCCTCAGTCCTTTTCTTAACCTACTGGCACAGTATTAGTAATACTAATCAAGCCAATTATATATGCGTGTATATATGTATATATATACATATTTATATCTTAAACAAAGGATTCTTGTGTTCCTCACCTATCTATCTCCTATAAAAGGAACAATCTAAAAGAGCTTACCTAAATTCAAAGCTGCTTTACATAAAACTTTATCAAACTGACAAGAATCATAGTACTTCCCATAATAGAAAACTATACAACACTGACATTTTTAAAACATTTTTTGAATGTTTATTCATTTTTGAGAGACAGAGCATGGGGGGGGGGGGGGAGGGAGGCAGAGAGAGAGAGAGACACGGAAACTAAAGCAGGCTCCAGGCTCTGAGCTGTCAGCAAAAAGCCTGATGTGGAGCTTGAACCCATGGACCATGAGATCATGACCTGAGCTGAAGCTGGACGCTTAACTGACTGAGCCACCCAGGCACCCCACAACACTGGCATTTTTAAAGCTTAATATGAAATTGTACTACTTTTCCCTTTCACTTCATCTACAGTAAAAAAACTTTAATGGCCAGAAGAGATAAATTAGTCAAAAGTTCTAGTTATGACCAATTCATAATGTAAAGGTAGCACCTCTCTATTTCCTCCTGAAATTCAGTCTTAATCTAGCACTTAATGTAATACATAAATTAGAAAGTCAGTAAAAATGGAGACAGAAAGGGAAGAATTAGATCATCTAGGTCAAAGAGGATTTGTTATTTTTGACATTTTGAAACCTTAATGACACAAAGAACACAGAAAACAACTCCAAACACTAAATTGTAAGTTATGAAAATAAGCTACTTGCTATTTACATCTGAAGAATCAATAATAAAACCTATTATTTACTGAGTGTTACTGTGGGAAACACTGTTCACAGTACTTAACATGTGTTATTTCACCTAATACTTCTAACAACCCTGTGGCATAAGTACCATTAACTTACAATCACACAGATGAGAAAACTAAGGGTAAAAAAAATTAATAACTTTTCAAAGCCAAAATGCTCCAAAGTGACAAAACTTTGATTCAAATCCAAATAATATGACACCAGCCATCACTCTTAACCATCCATATATGACACTTAAAACTTAGGAATGTTCAATTTGTGATCAGAAGATACACACATATATGTGCATGTACAAATAAAAATATATAGATATAGAAAAAATGATGATTATCACTGTACCCCACTACAAAGATAATCACACTTTGGTAGTCCTGTAAATTTTGTGTTAGTGTCTATTAATTGATTGAATATTCTGAGTTATCAGACATTAACTTGCAGAGCTTTTTGGTTCATAAAACACACTTTTAATAAATTATAAAATACTCTTAAGTCTAATTTATATTTCTAAAATTGTTATGTAGTAAACACACCCTCTCTTTGTAAAATACATTATTTCAATGTTTCTTTTTCTCTCTACTGTTACACCTTTAAAGCTGCCTCCAACATCCCTTTAGCCCATTTCCCCTTATTCTGCCCACTTTTACCAGAATTAGACTACTCCAACAGTTTAAAGTGTTAAGCACTTAGGTACTACCCAAGAAAATGCATGAGATGTTAGTAATTAACTTCGGATGTAAAAATAGCTGATTATATTAATAGCTGCAGTCTGATTAAATATCCTGAAAAAAATATGCCATCTCAAATAAACTCGGGAAGAGAAATCAAGAACAAATCTTAAGTACAATATTATGACTTAAAGAAACAGTACATAACACAAAAGATCATATCTTAACATCAGACCAATTACTTCCCAAAACTTATGTTAATAACTAAAATGAGATGACATTTTATTTCACACTACACTTAACTCTTCCATTAGCACTGTACAACTTCAATCAGTTTTATGATGTCTAAGCCTCAAATGATGGTGAATCCAAAAGCCATTCTCCACACATGCATAGTGTCTCACAATACAGGGGCGCCTGGGTGGCTCAGTCAGTTAACTGTCCAACTTTGGCTCAGGTCATGATCTAATGGTTTGTAAGTTCAAGCCCCATGTCAGGCTCTATGTAGACAGCTCAGAGCCTGGAGTCTACTTCAGATTCTCTATCTCCTTCTCTCTCTGCCCTCCCCTGCTCACTTGCACATGCGCTCACGCGCTCGCTCTCTCTCAAAAAAAAATTTTTTTAAATGTCACAATACAAAGAACCACACACTCTCTCAGGTGCCAAACCACAGCCAAGCTACTTAAAAGTAGTCCCAGGGCTCCAGGAGCAAAACCAATTCAGGTTTAAGTGAAGTAACTTACAAGAACTCCCCCGTAATGCAGAGCTAAGGACAAAAGCAAAAGCAGGATTCACCTGGGGAGTTTCATAGATGCATCAGAATAAAAATGTTCCTCGTGAAATTGGAGAAAACAGTACAATAAACCAACAATAGTAAATAATTCCAGCCTCCTTATGTGAGTATTTCATACTAACTTAAAGATCATTAAAACAGTTCAATTCTCACAGTTGAACATAAAATTACTTTGGGAATTTCTCTGGTACATACTATTTCTAAATTTACAATGGAAGTATAGATGGGTGAAATGATCTAACAATGCTCTGTATCCAATAGTGACACTGAGAAGAATTTTAGTCAAGAGATTAGAGCCAACAGCTGCCCTCCTTGAAGGTATACCCCCCAAAATTTCCAACTTTTTAATATCCATGCCCAAATTTTACTCATACTTGCAAACTTTCAAGATAGCATTAGAGGTCATGCAAACTGTGAAACACTCAACAAAACACAAAAATCAGCACTATTATACTATTAGATACAAAGCTTTAAGTTTAGTTCAGGAATATAAATTTTAAATAGTACACACAGGATCATAATAAAAATCAAGTATCGAGGCTCCTAGGTGGTTCAGATGGTTAAGTGTCCAACTCTTGATCTCAGTTCAGGTCTTGATCTCATCAGGGTTGTGAGTTCAAGCCCTACACTGGGCTCCACTCTGGGTGCGGAGCCAACTTAAAAAAAAGAAAAATCAAATATTAAAAAGATGCAAGATGAAATTCTAAGTTGTTTCTGCATTTGTAATTGGTCATGCGAAAATAAGATCAATCCAGGAGCACCTGGGTGGCTCAAATTGGTTAAGCATCCAACTTCGGCTCAGTTCATGATCTCGCAGTTCATGAGTTTGAGCCCCACGTGGAGCTCTGTGCTGACAGCTCAGAGCCTGGAGCCTGCTTCAATTTCTGTGTCCCTCTCTCACTCTGCTCCTCTCCCACCCATGCGTGCACGCTCCTCCCTCTCTCTCATAAATAAACATTAAAAAAAAGAAGAAGAAAATATCAATCCAATCAGATTTTTACCTCTTGGAAAAATCAAGACAGAATTAATTACATTCTAACAAAAAAGCCTGGTGTTCAACTTTTTCTATTTTTTTTTTGTTGTTGTTTTGTGATCCCAAACAATATTCAACCACAATGCCCTACTGAAAAATGTCTAATAGACACTGATAGTAATTAATCCTTGAAGGATAATTAATGTGACAGCTTAAATTTATAGTAGACAGCTTTTGTCTTTTCACTTTTACCTTAACCTTACTGAAGGAAATATTTAACATTCATTCATTTAATAGGTATTTAGTGAGGACACTAGGTGTCAAGCTCTATTCTAGGCACTGAAAACACAAATGTGAGCCACATCATCAGTTTACATTCTAGTGGGAAAGAAACACAAAAAAGATAAATAAATGAATATATAGCATATGAGGGTGGAGACCAAGTGTTACTTTCACCAGGATAATGGAATTCAGCTGGATCCTTCAGTAGACTATAGAACTCTTAAGGAGATTTAGAGTATTTTTGGGGTGGAGAAACATGACAAATTCACAGATTTTTTTTTTTGCTTCTCTGTTCTCATATATAAATATATATGAATATATATATATATACACACATAGACAGGCAAGATGGTTGATGCTTCAATTGCAAGGAGAAACTCATTTTAGAGCTGCCATCTCATCCAAACTGGTAATTCTACCTGGAGTTATAAAGCTAATGCAAGTAATTACCTTTCAATTACATATTCCAACCTTTTATTTCTCTTAATTTTCCATCCTTTAATTATGGTACTTGTTTTATTTTGACAAAAGACTTCAAGGCTTCAGCTGAGTGACTGCCCAACTGGCACAATTTAGCTCTGATAGTGAATTTTCTGAGGGCAGGTTTCAGATCTGACTCACCACTTCAGCACCAGAACTTCTTATGTGCCTACCATATAGTAGGTATATTTGTGTTTGGTGAACAAATTAATCCACAAAAATGAAAATCCAGTACAAGTTAAAACCAAAGCTTAATTAAAATTATCCTAACAGCTTCTTCTTTCAAGAAATAACTAAGACTGATTAAAAGTTTTCTTTTGTCACAAATATTTAAGAACATGTACAAATGACTACTAAACCTCAAATAAGTAACATTTTTCAAAATATTTTTTTAGAATTTGTTTCAAAAATTCTTAATCAGTTTACCAACTACAAGGGAAACTAACCTCATTACTAGTTTGCAAGACATGCTCTTGGTCTACTTTTTTTTTCTTTCACCTCTTCTAACCTATTGCCTGACTCCCCTATAACTAATGGCCAGGGGGGCACCCTCTTTCTCAGGAGATCCATTCATCCCCCCACTGAGCAGCTAGTGAGCCATAAACCTGGATGGAGCCTAGGACTTGAATTCACACTAGTGCAAGGCATACAGAGAAAACACCTGATATATTAACTACTAATATTTGTATAATGATTGGCAATTTACAAAGAGTTATATTCTCTGTACTCTCATTTTATCTGATCTTCACAACAATGTGAGAGCAGCTAGAAAGTTGCTATTATTATCCAATTTTATAAAGAAGGGAACTACGACTCAAAAATTTCAAACAACTTCCCCAATGTCACATCATAAATAAGTGAAGTTGTGACTCAGCCTTATATTACTTAAGGTTATTTGTATGTTGTCTCACTACCATGGTAGGTGTAACTTGTTTACAGACATGAGGATGCATTACCACGAGTCCAGCCTATCCACTCAATATTAACCTCTTTTTAAAGGGGTTAAGATAGTTTAAAAGCTGTCCACTTGATTTAATTCAAAGTTCCCTCTCCTCTCAGATATTTAAAGCTCTGTAATAACAGGACACCTGGGTGGCTCAGGCAGTTAAGCATCCCCCCCCCCCCCAACCCCCGCTCCAGTCATGACCTCACAGTGATCATGATCGAGCTCCATGTAGGACTCCGCACACAGCAGGAACCTGCTTGGGATTCTCTCTCCCTTCCTCTCTGCTCCTCCCCTGCTCGCAAGCTTTTTCTCTCAAAATAAACATTTAAAAAAATAATAATAAAGTGTTGTAATATCAAAATTAAACCTGAGAAATGGAAAGCCAGTTTTAGATTACCATCAATAAAGAGAGCAATTAACGGTCTGTGAAACCACAAAATTTCAAAACATTTAAAAAGTCACTCAGGGAATGCCATAAAGTCATCAAATACCTAGCTACTTAGTGACCAGCACTGAACACTCCTCCCCATGATAGAACCTATTTTCTCCCTCTTCCAAAAGTTCATGCTCCCTCCTTTCCCATTATAATTCGACTAACACGGCTTAATTCCACCTGAAGCAAAGATCCTCTCATTCCCCTTTTCTTCTCCCTTTAAGAGATTTCTCTTCATTCCATAGCTAGAAATGAAACTGAACATAAGCAACCATGAGCACATTTAACATAACCAGATTAATACAGAAAGCACACTACATAATCTGCAAAAGGCTATATATGTACTGGTAGTTACTACGTAAAGAGATGAAAAGCCAATACATTTTACAGGGACCATATGACATACAACCAATACCTGTAATCTTTAAAACTACAAACACTTCTACTTATTTCTCAGTTCTTCTCCCAAATTTAATTTCATATTTCCTCAAATAATTTTATAAATGTGTAGCAATGAATGTAACACTTTAACCATAAACATACCATAGACTAGTTAAGAAAATATTTTTTATCAATGTCTATGGAAAACTGGTCAACAAACTTTAGAACAATCCATCCAAACAACAGAGTCATATACACTGATATCTCCCTATTTAGGACCCCCAAGGATAGTTATGAACATCTAAAACCTGTATTTTAGTATTTCAAAATACCAAATGGAAGGCATGTTCAATATAAAGCTACAGGGCTTAACTAAAATGTCACATATATTTGCTTCTGCTTGCAATTCGATCAACTAGCTAGCTACTGATCAGGAGGGAAGGGGTTTATGTGTGCTGGATTAATAAAACATAATGAAAGTAATTATGAATGTAATTTATTTATAAGCTCTGAAAATCTGGAATCAAAAGGGAAAAAATAAAACAAAAGCCTTTTAAATTTCTTTTTTTTTTTTGGCGGGGGGTGCCGCCTGGGTGGCTCAGGCAGTTAAGTGTCCGCCGACTAGCTCAGGTCATGATCTTATGGTTCGTGAGTTCAAGCCCTATATCAGCTCTGTGTGACAGCTTGGAGCCTGGAGCCTGCTTCAGATTCTGTCTCTCTCTCTCTCTCTCTCTCTCTCTCTCGCTCTCTCGCTCTCTTGCTCTCTCGATCTCGCTCT
Source organism: Acinonyx jubatus (assembly GCF_027475565.1). Classification (NCBI taxonomy): domain Eukaryota; kingdom Metazoa; phylum Chordata; class Mammalia; order Carnivora; family Felidae; genus Acinonyx; species Acinonyx jubatus. Next base: position 57,717,039 of record NC_069383.1, on the reverse strand, counting down.
CTCTCTGCCCCTCCCCTGCTTGTTCACCCTCTCCCTCCCTCATTCCCTCCCTCCCTCTCTCTCTCTCTCTCTCCCTCTCAAGAATAAACTTTAAAATTTGTTTTTAATTTTTTTTTTAAGATTTTATTTTTAGGTAATTTCTACACCCAATATGGGGTTGAAACTCATAACCCCAAGATCAAGAGTCGCACACCCTACTAGTGACTGAGCCAACCAGGCATCCCACCCCTTTAAAATTCTTGAGAAATGGCTGGCAATATTCAATTTGGCTTATCAAAAGATGCTAAACAATATTGTACGTACAGTTACAAGCCAGTCTCATTCTAGACAGTGATGTCCTTCCACTCCCCTTATAAAATCTCTTTCCTACTTTATAACATCCTTTAAATGCCAATTGAGGCTACAGTTCTTATTCTAGTTAGTAGCCTTTACAATATCATTAATCATTTTAAAAATTGCTCATGCAGTTTAAAGATTAACCCATCCCAAGAATATTTCTCTTAACCAAATCAAGTCATAATTTTTTACTAAACATTTATGATGGGCAAGACAGTGTGTGTATGTGTCTTTCAAAAGAGCCCTGAACGTCCAAAGACCTTTCCTTGCGGTACAACTCATCACATCTCAGGATTTCCCATACAAGAAATTCTCTAAGGCTCTGCTATTAGGGTTCTCCAAAGAAACAGAAACAACAGGAGATATAGATACAGAACTTTTTAAGGAGATTATGAGGAATTGGTTCCCATGATGACAGGGGCTGAGAAGTCCCACCATCTGCTATGTGCAAGCTGGGGATCCAGGAAAACTAGTGGTAATTCAGTCCAAAGGCCTAAGAACCAGAGAACTGATTTAAATCCCTGGGGGCAGGAGATGAAATAAGATGTGATGCCCAGCTCAAGCAGTAAGGCGGGGGGGGGGGGGGGGGGGGCCCGCAAATTCCTCCTCCCTCCATGTGTCCTATTCTGGCACTCATGGATTACATAGTTTAGATAGTGAGCATCCACAATGGAAGAGCAATCTACTTTAAAGAGACCACTGACTCAAATGCTAATCTCATCCTCATCCAGTATACCCTAAGAGACACACCCAGAAATAATGTTTAATCTTGACCCTCTGTGGCCAAACTGACAAAATTACCCAACACATGGTTAAACAACTTTGCCATACAATGCAAATTCTATCACGTTCTTTGAGAGCAAATCACCTATCAAAAGCTATGAGAAATTCTGAAAGAACAAAGCAATTATCTTCCTTTGTGCAAATATCTTCAAAATGTATTTGAAACACAAAATTTTATTCCGTTAACAACTATTAACCTGGAACTTTTAAAAGTGCTACAGAGTACATCTTTTCCCATCTGTATCATACTTGTTAACCACAAAATCATCAACTTAGTATTAATATCTAAAAACCAACAAATCTGGGTGGCAGTGACTTAACACCAACATAAACCTTTTCTAACATGTACTAATGCCTCACATTTGCACACAACTCAAACTATTAAGTTTAAACAGCTACAGCTTTTCACTCCATATTTTTAAAAGCATACGACAAATGTCAACAGGCTGACTGATAACTGGGTGTTATGCAAAAACAATCTCCTGAGTATACCACAGCTCTGGTTCAAATTCAACACATTTTCTTGTATCTTCTATAGCTTTAGTTCTCTGTTAATAATAAATGCTCAGAATAACCTTAATAGCTTTTGAAAAAAGTTTAAAAATGAGTTTAATGAAAATTCACTGATAAATATTTCATTATATTCTAATGATGTGAAAATTCAGATTTTAACAAATCCTTAAGTAAACATCCCAGACCCTAATTATGATATATGGAAATTTACACTTATTTTTAAAAAGAGAGTGGTGGAGGAAGAGTGGGTATGAAACAAATAATTTTCAAGTATACTATGACAAATAAGAGTAACATTAAGAGTAAGATGTCCTAAAGGGCAAAGACAGAAGGGGAAAAATAATTTAAACATTTAAAACAAACAAAGCTGTCATCCCTATATGGAAAATGCAAAAGACACACAGATATGTCTAGCAAGTCTCATAAATATTTCAATTATATTGAGAATGAAAATAATACATATTGAAGTCAAAAGGTTTAAATCAGAAACTATGTTACCTCCTCTTTTAAAAAATAAGGGGGGGGGGGGACGGGGGCAGAAGAACCTACCGTTGCTCTACTTTCAAATCACACCAATCTATCATATCACAGGTTTCAAAATTCAATGTACATATTAATTTGCTCAACTGAGTAATTTTTCCTTGTAGCTTAGTATGGCCCTTAATTGCTCACATGAATGGTTTCTCATTTCTGAAAAGGTTTCAAAGATCTATTTTGACAAAATGCAAAACTGAAAAGTTTCATATGAATGTTTATCACTACTGTTACTATTATTTATCTATATACTTGGCATCCCTACTTTGGTTCAAAAACAAAAACCAAAAAACCTAAACCTAAAAATAGTATACTGATGACTATCGATTACAAAAGAAAATCAATGACACATTCCATACTGAGCCACAAAAACAGCACACAATTTGGAATAAGACGACCTAGGTATGATTCCCAGCTCCACCATTTGTTATATAATTTTAAGCCAACTGTTTTAACTCAGTCTCTGTCTTCTCACCTGGCTAATGAGAATAGTATCTCCTACCTCAATGCTGAGATGCAAAAGACCCAAGCAGATAGTGCCACTCGCCACTTTCTAAGCATAGTATACACTTGTTGAACAAGAGAATCTTCTATAACACAGCTCGTAACTAAATATTTTGAAATCTAACATGAATTAAATCACCTCTTCACCTCCCCTAATGCCTCCTGATCTGTGTTAAAACTAAGAGAAGCAGTAAAATAAAGTACTACACTACTAATTTTTTAGTAACCAATATGGAGTACAATTTTATATCTACTATATTTCAAAATAGGACTATTTTTCAGACTTAAAAAAAAAAAGCTAAAGCAAGAAGTCTTTCTTAAGTAATAAGTCTCAGTTTACCTACTGACAATATTCAGACAAGAAATAGTGTATTATTAACATCGATCAAGAGAGCTGAAAATTACTGAAAGCTAAATAGAATTCTGTACTGAGTCAGGAGATGGGATTCAAGTTTCATATTTGCAACTAATAACTGCTTGACCTTGGACAAGTCCCTGGGCTTCAGTTTTCTAATCTATATGATGAATACTAAACACCAAAGATAAAATCCAAGTGCCGTTTAATCTGGGCCTTTCTCCGGAGAGGCAATCCCACATAGCAGTTAAGAGAATGGACTCAGCAGAACTGCCAATGGCTCTGCCACTTACAAGCTGCACACCGGTAGACACACAACGCACCAGAGGACACCTTATTTTTTTTTAATGTTTAAAAAATTTTTAATGTTTATTTATTTTTGAGCGAGAGGCAGAGCACGAGCGGGGGAAGGGCAGAGAGAGAGGGAAACACAGTATCTGAAACAGGCTCCAGGCTCTGAGCTCTCGGCACACAGACCGACACGGGGCTCAAACCCACAAATCGTGGAATGACCTGACACAGAGGGACACAACCGACTGAGCACTCAGGTGCCCCAGCACTACAGTACTTCTTACTAGCATCAATGGTTGACTGTTTAAAATATTTCCCTGAAACACAAAATCGTTTTACAATACAGAAACTTAGAAGGCACAGTCCTTCCACATCAAGACACTAGCATTTTACTAGCAGACACGGAGCTCATATGACAGCATTACAACTTTTTACAACATGCTAACCTAAGCCAAGTTTCATCAAAAGATCATAAAATATCGTACTTTAGAGACACCACTGAAACCTTGTTAGAAGGCTAATTGTTCTCACCAAAATATCACAGTGAAGGTAAAAATAGAACTGCTACTTGGGTCTTTTTTTTTTTTTTAACCTAATACTGCTAATGAAAACAGAAACTTATACCATAATCTCCGGGAATAAAATAAACTCCAGGATGCAAAATAATGTGGAATTTAAAAATATAAAGTGAAATGCAAACTATTAGAGATAATTAGTTCATTAAAGTCAGCCAGTAAAATATTTACCAGATACATCATACTCCAGGCTCTGTGCATACATTATGTGCAAATACCAAGTGTGAACTTCCTCAGAATTAATCAAATGGTAAAGGAAAGTAAATGCTTTTTCATCACATTTTCACGCCACAAAAGCCACTCATCCACAAACGTTTTTATTTCCTTTAGGCCCAGGTAGGAAGGAAGACTGCCCATTAAAACTGTTTCCTTTCCTTAGTGCAGCCCACAAAGATGCCCAAACTAGTAGTCCCTGACAGCTGATACCAGAACCTTCACAGGACTTCAAGCGAGTGACTTCTAAGACATTTCCTCAAATCCACAAGCTGCACAATTAATCTTCAGTGACGCCCACACCACCACATAGCACTACACCTAACTGTTAACCGGGGTCAAGTATCTGATGAGATCAATTTAATTCCTCCCCTGAACGTATTGCTAGTAAGGAACTCTACTTCTTCAAAAAGTCTGCTTTTTGCAATGGACATCAAGCACTAGAAAAGGGAAACTGACTGGCTAGTCATAGTTGCCCTACTTCCATTTCAGGTCCAAACGAGGAAAAAAAAAAAAAAAAAAGCTGTTCCACGGAAAGTATCCAGGGAGCTTTAAGCAAATCAAGAGTGTAGATGCTAAACTGAACTTTCTGATTCCTACGATTTAAAAAGGTGACAATGGGTGGGGGTTAGAGGGGGAGGTGAGATAACTGGGCTATCCAAGTGTGGCTTGAGAAAAAAAGGTCCACTTCACGAAGTAGTCAAAGTAGGGGGTAGGAAAAACCGGTCTGGCCAAGTGACAAACCCAGGATGCTGACCGAGCTTGGAGGTGGAGGGCCCTGGAGGCCAGGGACCGGAGAAGGGAGATCTCGGGCAAACCGTAGGGGAAGAGCAGCACCAACGCAGAGACCGACGCTGCCACGGAGCAGCATGTAAGGGGACACCACGAAGGAAACGATGAGTTAGGAGGTAGCGACAGCAAGAGGGTGGCCAGTGCCACGGGCGACGGGCAAGTGGCAACTACGAAAGAAGAGGCACAGCAGCCGGAGGTGGTGGGACTGTGTTGAGTCAGCACAGCTCCTATTCAGGGGGCACTTGTAGGATCCCCGTTGCTCTTCGGGCCCCGGGGCCCGCTACGGAGGGTCGGGACCGCGGTCAGGAGAAACGCTGTTCTCGGAAGAGCTGGCGCCGGCCCCTTCCCCATTTCACAGGTAAACACTGGCCGCCGTCGCCGCTTACCTCTGTTAACATTATTACACCCCGGGGAAGTGAGCTCCTCCCTAGCCTCGCCGCATGGCAACAGCCGTAGCAGCAGCGAAAACTGCCCGAGCCGCCGCCAACGGCCGAAACAGCTCCTTCAGTCGTCTCCCGGGCGGCGGCTTTACTCGGCTTCGCTGGCTTCCCCCCGGCCCGGCTGCTCGCGACGGACGCGCCGCCATCTTGGAAGAGCGACGTCCGCGTCTCTCTGCGACGTGCGCTTCCATTGGTGGGCGCAGGAGCCGCCGGCGACTCGTGACCGTCTCCATGGCGCCGGCGCGTGGGGAAGCGGAGGCGGGCGCCTCGTGGCCCACTCGGCCACCGCGGTGAGGCCTCCAAAGCTGGGTTCCCAGGGTGACTTGCGATTGCCGGTAGTAGAGACGGGGCCCAGTGTGAGGCCAGCCGGGGAGCGGGCGCGCTCGCCCTCCGGGTTGGGTCGTCCTCCGCGGCTCGCCGGCATAGGCCGGCCCTAGGGTGGAGTGAGATGGGCAGAGGCCGAGCCTTCGACTGATGGCGCTGCGGACCTCGCGCGTCTCGGGAACTGGGAGGCAGATGTCCTGTAGACAAACTTCCCTCTGGCATTTCCTTTGCACAGCGGCGACCGACGAGCACGCGGAGGCTCGGTTCCCTTCACGGTCTGGGGTTAAATATGATCTGAAACTGCTCCTCACGCAGTCCCTCTCTTCTTGAACTTTGACAGAAACTTTCCTTTGTCCTTAACCAATCGTCAGCGAGCCCTCTTTTGGGGTGTGCGACAGGTAGAATTGATACAGGCATATCAGCTTTACCCAGGATCCTAGCACTTAGGACGGTCGCTGATTAAGTGATTGGCCAGCACGTACATCACAATGAGATCTTAGTTTTGCTTTTTCTAAGAGACCTCTTAAAAAAAATAAAGCCACTTTTGCTTTTTAGCTGTCATCTTTTACAGCTCTACTAGCCTCTTGATACAATGTGTCTGTGTATCAGTGTGAGCAGATTTCAGCAAGTGGCATTGTAGCTAGTGCCAAGTTGAAATGGGACTGAACTCTGGCCCTCACTGTGCATTCAGAGAAGCCCCTGAGACTGACACCATTCTGAATCGACCACTAGATGAGTTACAATATGTGGAGTTAGAGGCAGTCACTTCTACCTGAATTTTAACGAAAGTAGTTTACCTGAACCTGCTGTCAAACGTGTTGTTCTGTTGTGTGTTAGAAACTAGTTTAGAAGGAAATTGAAGATGTTCAGATCTGATATGCAGAACCCTTCCATCTTTTTTTATGAGGGGTACAAAAGCACTTTGAAAACTAACGTCGTTCATTCCCCTTTTCCCGAATCTCCTTCCTTAACAACGGTGCTATTCTATAAAATGAAATTTGCTTAATACATTACTATTATAGTCTCAAAATATTACAAACTTGTGTTATCTCTATTCTATTGTATCCTCCCCAAGGAAACAAAACTATTTAGGTAGTCAGGTAAAAATTCAAAAAAAACCCTCATTTTGCCCAATTCAACTAATTGAGGCAAAGTAGTTTTTGTATTGATACACATCTGATACATAATTTCCGTATTCCTGGGCCAGCAGAATTCTGACCTCTGCAACTAGTATTACTACTAGTTTTACTACTACTAGTAGTACTACAACTACTATTACTAGTATTGACAGATTAAGCCATGATAGGAAATAAGATTGGAAAATACTATCTGGACTAAGATATTAAGGGAAACTAAGAGATACTAGAGACAACAAGGAAGCTGGAAAAAGATACTGTTCCAACCTGTAAGTAAGAAAACAGAGAAGGAGACTTGTTAATATTTAAGATACCAACTAGTGAATTACAACTGTAATTTAGGTGTCTAGCCTAAGTATTTAACTTTTTGCACATATTTTCCCATTACAGAAGTAATACATTTTCACTTGGTCTAAAGGTAGTAAAGTAAGTGTAGGCATTACTTGAGTTTATACGAACCTGTAATATGACCCGGACATGCTTTTAATATTTAAGAGTTTATCTGCAGACCTAGGAGAGAGAAAGCCAAAATCATCAGCTCCCAGTTTTCTCAGCGAGCGTCCTTTCTGTGACCTAAAAAACCTTATGCTAGCTAGCCTTGCAGGTCTCTCCTCACATCCACTGCTCTGACCTCATTTCTACCAGGCACTTTGTCCCAGCTTTCCTGCTCCTATAACAGCAAGTCATGTTCTTGACTTGGGGCCTTTGCACTGACTGCACTCTATCTAGGAGGATCTATCCACCAAATACTTGCATGGCTAGCCCCTTCACTTCTGTCCCATCCCTGCTCAAATGTCATCTTTTTAAAGAAGCCTACTCTGACCATCCCATTTAAAATGTTGCCTGTCTCTATCCTCCCTTCCTTGCTTTAGTTCATAACTCTTACACTTTCTAACTTTTACTCTTTTTCTTATTGTCTGCCTTCCTTCCATTAGGACATAAGCTCCACAAGGTCAGGGATTTTTTTGCTTTGTTCATGGATGTTTCCTCAGCACCTATAATATAAGAATACTGCATGGCACATAGTAGACACTCAATAAAAATTTCTTCAATGAATGGGTAAATCATTTCCTAAAAGACCTCAAAAGGAAAAAGCCTAATTAAAGTTGATTTTTTTTTTGTTTATTTATTTTGAGAGAGAGAGAGAGAGAGAGAGAACATATGAGCAAGCGGGGGGGGGGGGGGGGGCGGGTAGAGAATCCTAAGCAGGCCTTGGGCTGTCAGTGTAGAACCCAACATGGGGCTAGATCATGACCTAACTGAAATCAAGAGCCAGATGCTTAATGGACTGAGCCACCCAGGTGCCCCTGATTTAAAACACAATCTTTACTGTTGAAAGGTTAATTAAAAAAAAAAAAAAATTGACCATTATGTGTTCTTATTTTGCAATTATGGGGGAATTACTTTTACTGTCACTAGAATGCTAGAGAAAAGTTTATGACAGAATTGTGAGCTATGCCTTTTCCTTCACCTAGCTCATTGCTGATATTTTAAACAGTGGTAATGGGATAGGGGATAATAAAGATAAAATATATTCAAAACAAACCTTCTTTATCTTGGGCATGAGTTAAAATTAATTGCTAGCAAGGCAAGCAGAAACTGATTAAGGTATGCCATTTTGGTGAGTTATGGAAATTGAGTTATATAGTTGGGAAAGAGAATGTTTACAGAATCTACTAGCTTAAAATAAGCACCTAATTTGGTACAGATTACAGTCGCATTCCATGTAGTCTTAAAAACATCATATCAGTTGTTACAGAGGAAACCTGGGACCAACTGATCTGAGACGTAGGGTCCTTTGGCTATCAATCAGAAATTCAAAACAAAACAATCCGTCTTAAGAAATACATGATAAGGATATTTACGTGCCTGTTACTGCAAAAGGTTTGATTCCCCAGTAGCACTGTCCAATCTGCCCAATTAACGCAGGAAAGGATGACAAAAGAGGTCAGAGGCAAAAATCAAGTGTGTAATGCTTTTCAACAGGCCACTGCCAGTGATTTCTAAACCCCCAAGCAACAATTTGGTATATCCAGTTTGCCTGGATATATCAGAGGAAAAAACTCTCCCAAGTATTCAGGTTGTCACAAATTAGCTACAATTCTTTTTGAGAAACTGGAAGAATATAGCATCAAGATTTCAAGCAAATCACACCTATCAAACAGTTGTTACTTTTTAATCATTTGGGGTTTTGAGCCATTTTATTAACTGCAGTTTCCTTGTAATACAATATCGTCAGTGTCAACTACACCTCTACTGAACATTAAATAGTACTACACATTCATTAACAAAGCCCAATATCAAAGCCAGTGAATTGGCGTTGAAGTAATATACTGCCAACAGAGAAGGCACGTTCTAAGAACAGTCAACAGCAGGATATCCTGAGTCTTTGTTAAAGCTTTAGTAACAGAAGGCTGTAAACAGCAGTAAGCAGAAATTTCAGGGCATTTAAGAGTGATCTGAAGTCTAGCTTCAAATAGCCCAGTCTGTGCTTTTTTCTTACATAGTATTTTCTGAGGAAATACTGAGGCAACTCAAGCCTAAGAAACAAACAATATGAAGTTTTCCTAACAATAGATGCAGCTATAGCAAAATAATAATGTTGACATTTCAAAAGTATAAGATCACTGGCAACCTCAGCCAACAGTTTTTGAAATAAATAGTTTTTAAATAAAATAGTTTTGTTTTTAACATCACAAAAATTAGACCTAGAGCACTTTTCAAACATTTAATTCTCAAATACGAACACTATTTTTCAGTACCTAGGATAGGCCCAAAATGCTGTGGGAGGCATTTTGCATATAATATACTTAACAGTTGAAGAAGACTTTCACAGTAGATCTTATTACACTTTGAGGCCATGACAGATTTAGTGAATCCAAGTCATCTATCAAGCACATACGCTATCAACATCATTTATCACTGTTAACGCTGGCTTCAATCAACCTGGCTGAGGTAGCGTGTGTCAGACTTCTCCAGTACAAAGTTACTTTTTCCCTCTTTCCATATTGCTCTACTCCTTGGAAGGAAGTCACTATCAGCAGGCCAGACGCAGGGAATTATGAGGGTGGAATATCTACTTAAATGATTTGAAATTATTTTGCATGGGAAATCTTTCTCTTCTTCATTTTTTATTGATTCAATCATATGAGTAAAGATTCATAGGCCTTTATTTTATACTTCAGGTTAAATCCAATACTCTTATTTTGTTGCTCAAATTGTCTATATTTAATGTATACCTAGACATATACATAATATCTGTGTATAGTGTAATCTATATTTAATGTATAAATAGTATACATAGTGTTATTCAATGTATGCATGTAGAATGTAGTCTATATTTAATGTATACCCAGACATATGCATAATGTCTACATACAATGTATAATTATATGTAGTCTATATTTAATGAAAAAATATATGTGTGTATATATATATAGTTATATAATTCTGTATAGTTGTATAATTCTGAATTATATATGTGTAAATACTGTATCTTCAAGTATATTAAATTAGTTAATCTTAAAAATTAAAGTTTTTCAATAATCATGTCCTCAATTTCTTATGTGAATCATAAGAATTGTGATTAGCCTTTGACCTCCTTTTTTTGCCTTTATCCCAAGGAGGAAATGAGAAAAGGAATCCGTGCTCATAGACAGAACCCAATATGTCCCCATATTTAAGGCTTAACTCAGCTAGTTCCATTTTTACAGAGTAAGGGTGAAATTAAACACTGCTATTCTATTGTTTCCTACTTTAATAGCTTAACAACTAAGGTAAAAAAATAAGATCATTCTAAAAATTACTATTGTTTTTAAATGGTAATATGTTAATTGGTACAAAGTTAATTTGACCTGCCTTCACCCTTGCATGTACAGTGATCTTTCTGTTTTTAATAAAAATTTTACATTTAAACCTATTAGTAATAGACATACACAATTAAATTGAAGAGATATTAGACATGTGCCCCATAATATTGACTGTCGAATGTAATGAATATGAGCCTGAGAAGATTTACATTGTGGTCCTGTCTTTACTATCAAATAAGATTAAACCTTGGAAATGAAAATCCATCATTTGTTGAGCATAGTGTCTTTTTCTGTAAAGCTAGGAGATTAAAACATATAGTTAATTTAACACTAATATACTGTGTACATGGGAGGTGTTATTTGAAGCATTGGACGATGTCCTCTGTCTCAAGATCAAACACTCTTTAAGTTTTTTTCAAGTTTAAAACTGGTACTTAATGATAGCAAGTAAGTTGCAGTTCATTTTCCTATCACTTTCCTCCAACGAACATACTCATCACCGTTTTGAAAAACCTTTCTACAGAACAAAGGCACATTCTGCTGTGAACTGTTATGCGTATGGTAATGAACTCCTTGAATTACCACCTTACCACTTAAAATAAGACACTTCCTACCTTATCATGGCAATGTGTGTAAGTATCCACGAACACAGAAATCAGCAAACATGTCAAGGAAAGTCCTGGGCTATAAAAAAAAAAAAAAAAAAAAGCAAATACTCAAATAAAAGGAATGTGAAATCAGGCTATTTATTCCTGAAATCTATAGGGCATTCACCTAATTTGGATGGATAAGATTTATCTTGTTCACTAAATCAGCAAAATGCAGAGGGCTTCACATTTTATTTTTAAAAATAGATGTCCTTTTTGGGTTTTCCTGTTGCTGGGGAAGTGTTCTTTCTGTTGCTAACAGAGCTAAATGTTCTGCTTTGAATGGGAAATGTTTGTTTTTATTGGTAGGAGTAGCAGAAGGATGAATGAAGGAATCCATTAAAAAAAAAAAACTGTTTCTGTAAGTGAGATGTCTGCCTTCTGGGTAAAGGAATATGATTGGTTATTTACCAGATTCTTTAATAGAATCATGAAGTTGGTTTATTTGTTTACACATCATTTTATTCACTAAAGCATAAATGGACTAACTATCCAAATTGTAAAGATCACAGGATTGTAGAATTCATACTGAAACATTAATTACCACTGAACTTCCAGTGGTTAGAAGGTACAAAGAAGACATTTATCATCTTTACATTTTTCACCTAATGTAATTTAGCTTCCAAAAAAAGGGGGTAGGGAAAGAAATAAATGAGATCTGGCTTTCCCTTCAAATCTTAGTATCATATAATTAAAATGCAAGCCATCTTGCCCTTCATCTTGGTATATATTATTTGCACTGTTTAGGGCAGGAAGCTGATGGGGGAAATATCACAGGCAAGCAAATAAGTATAAAATATTAGTTTGATTTATACTGAGCTTAAAACTACATGAAAAATGGCCATTCTGGCTATCCTAAATTTAACAATTACAAAATTATTTTTAATATAATTTTGTTAACCCCAAATTAAGTTCTATGTTATCAGTACCTTAATTGTGTTGTATTACTCTGTGAAAGACTGTAGATCTCCTAAACAAGAGCTTTTACTTTGTTTCAAGCTGTGTCTCTGATTAATTCATCAAATGTATTCTTCATGGTTATGCCAGAAATTTTGGTTACACTGAAATTCTGTGATGTGAAAATGTAATTAAGTTTCTATCTTCCAAATTTGATTTTGGTCTTTAGAAGCCAGTTTTTAATCTATGAACCATTAGCTTTTGGGAAAGAGGGAATATTTCAGAATATCTGTCTAAATCATTCTGTGGCAGATGATGCTGTATTGACCTAGTCATTTCATTTTCCTCTGGGGATTGAAAAAAATTACAAATCCTGCCTGTTTAGGTGGGGTTGTGTAACTAGCTCAGGCCAATGGAATGTAGCAATCCTCCTCTCTCTCCACCTTCCAAGGTGACCTTGGCTGTTGGTTGAGGTAATAGATGGAGGGAACCACACAGGAGAACCCATCTATTAGATCAAAAAAGAAAAAAACTTTAGACTTTGCATGAGTGACAAGTTCTTTCATTGTTGTGAGTTGTTGTTATCACATCTAGCAATATACACCCCAAATAAAATACTTTTTAACTCAACTCACTGGGAGTATAAAGTGTCTAACCTGAGAAATCCTTACCCTCTCTTCTGCCACCCAATTCCCGGGATGAGGGGACTGTTTTAAGTGATAGTACTTATGAAGAGCCTTAGTAGTTACACCAGTTTTTAAGTAGAACTACTTTATCAAATCACAACCTAGTGTTACACATTAAACACATACACACACACACACACACACACACACAGAGTATTTCTGGGAGAGGTGGACAGGCTGAAGACCCTGTTTCATCCGTTCTACTCAGAAAAGAAAACCAAGAGAGTTAATGGAAGAGGAAAAAGAGTGAATAAAAGACCAGCATGAAACAGAACGAAGGACAAGTTCCTCTTAAAGTATTAAGAGCCTTCCCAGGGAGTTCCAATATGCATTATCCAAGGATGTGGCAAAATTGGGAACTAAGGAGGTAATACAGTCAGGTGGTTGGCTCGGGAGTTGTATCAAGGAATGACTTTGGTTAATTGGACTGTGGGGCAAGTTTTGCCTGGGGATGCCTTACAGGTGCTCCTCACCCTGATCAGGAGAGTCTCCCACACTGAAAATTCACTCAGGAACAAGGGAACTAATGTTATCACACACCTCTGTGCCAGGTGCATTGGGTATCTTGTTACCTTTACACCTCATGGTAAGTATTGTTAGCTACATTTTTTAAATGAGGACATTGAGACTCAGAAGTTTATTTAATTCACCTCAGAGTTCTGTGCTAATAGCAAATCAATTTGAGTCTAGACTTTTCAGATTTGAAACTTTTTTTTCCTGCTATATTTCCCACACACTCAGCCACAAATCTAGGAGTTAATGTGCCATTTGAATGTCCAATAAAAACTCTCTTTTTCTCAAACATTTCCTGCTTGTTGCAGCCTAGATCTCTTCAGGATCTCTTGAATTAAACTATAATGTATCTAACAATAACTTGTTTTTCCAGTTTACCCACTTTCCCCCCTCCCTCATAAAAGAAGAAATAAGGGTATGAACGCTATAGCGTTTTATCTGATTTTTTCTGTTAACTTGTCAAAATCTAACCATAGTTCTACTCTAACGTAAACACAATTTACCTCTCCTGATAGTAAAAGTTAATCTCATGTTTTTATTGAATTTTTCTCATTGATTGATATGCATAATACATTCAGCTAATTTCTCTGAGCCCACTTGAGGCCTCTTTATCACTGACATCATGCGATCTTTCTATGTCTGCCTCACGCCTATTGGCCTCTGGCTCATCCGGGCTTACACTGTAACCTAAGGGGATGGTATCCCGTCTGTGTCTTTTCTTCTGCCTGCCTTCCCCAGTGAAGTACCAGACTTGAGCTGTGTAATTTCTCTTCTCCTTCACTTTTCACCCTCAGAGACCTATGCTTTTCCATTTTCCTAAACCAATTGTATCCCTTCTCCTCAACTGTGTCTGACATTGATAAGTCTCTCATTAATCAACTCTTTCTCTGTCTCCTTAGGCTAACCCTTAGTCCCTAATGTCCTTATGACCATGGTCACGGGCTTCCTCTGAGCCCCACTGGAACTGAAAGGGATGACCTGTGATCTGCAACCACCAGTAAGAACAAACTACAGAGTACAGTTGTGCGCTAATTTCAACAGCATGTCTGTTTTGCTGCAGCACATGGACATTTATGAGAAGTTAAGTCCAGAGTTGATTTGCAAAGTCCCATTTTGATAGTAAGTTTATTATCAGTTTATTTCTGATTTTTCTCCTAAGCCCCAGATTATCTTTCCCTTATTTATTAGTCTCATTCATTATCCCTTTTCTTTTTAACCAATTCCTTAGAAATATCTTTGGAATACTGCATCTCCTATAATCGTATGTTTTTCTTGGCTTATTTTAAGAAATACACTAAAATTCAAAATGTATGCTAGCTAAAACTGATAGGTTTTCACAATACAATGTTTAAAAGTAATAAATCTGCCCTCCACAAGACAAAATAATTACTGAATGACACAATTACTATCCAGTTTTCAACTTAACTTATTCAACAATTACTCTCATTTATCCATATCATGTATTCCTTTAAAGCACATGAGAGTTTTGAGTTGCTAGAAAGCTAGTAAGCAGATGCTTTTGTATTTGGTGCTAAAAATGTAAAAGTAAAGTAAAATATCAAAGGTTTTCTCACTGTTCTTTTCCTTCATTCCTATTTTTTGGCCAAATTATTTTCTCTGAAAGATGGCAGTCTATCTGAGATGAAAAGCGTATTCCTAGTGTTCATTGTCCCACTTTGTCTAGTATAGTTTTTTAGAAGATTATTAGAATATGAAAGAGATTCCGATAGTTTATAATGCAATGAAGCAAAAGAAGTGAGATTTTAATCACACACATTGATGAAGGAGCAGAAAAGGCTTGCAGAGATTCTGCTTTGGCTTCCTTTTCTAGCTAACATATAAAGCTAATGGAAATGACACATTTTGTAAGTGTGATAAAATAGGTACCTGATCACTTGCCCTAATAAAAAAGAAAATGGATTTGAAAAATCTAAAATGGTGAATAATCTAAAACTTGTCAAACTGTAAAGTAAAGCCATTCAAATTTGAGCATGTTTAATACTGGATATCCACCGGTATTACTGAGTACACTATTTTAGAGAAATCATAGTGATGCCATAACAGAACCTTAATTTTGCATTTTAGCTCTCTATTTTACAGTAACTTCAAGTACTATTTTTTACCTATGCTTCATAAAAGTCATGCAAAGCATCACAGAGCTGGTTCAGCCTGACTCATGAGCTAGGGGCCAATTGTTAAAATTCGTGGAATTTTACTCGCCAGTTTTTAGATACAATCATTACTAAAAATTAAAGTCTATGAACTTACAATTAAATAAATTATATGTAAAATGAAGGCCATAAATACTCAAAAAAAATCTTTGCTTCCCAACTATTTCACTACTTTTTACCACTATCTGTGTTTTCGAGGTCATTTATGTTTATTGCATGGGGAAAAAAACTATAGAATAGTGGGTACTTCACATCTCTTCCTAACTCTTTGTTCGTGATGTCCGGGTGATAGCTGGAGACCAGCTGTGGAGGGAGTGTTTCCACCAAGGAAATTGGTAAATACTACAAAATCAAGATGTGAGTTACTGTTTTGCTGATTTTCTAGAGTTAAGGAAGCGATCAAGAACATGTTGATAATGCATATTAAACTTGAAAGGTGTCATGACCAACTGTTCCATTGTAAATAACACACAAAAAAATTTGAGGAACTATTCTAGTATTCAAACACTACTATCCATTTCAGGAAGGAAGTTGCTCACACTGTTGACAAATGAATGAACTTCTGACATCTTACTTGTTAAAGAAAAATAAAATATCAACCAGTGTTTGTTCACACTTGTTTGTCAGTTTCAATCACAGTTGAGCTAGAATACAAGAATTCAGCAAAAATCAACAAAATCATTAGAAGAGAGTTAATTGCCTATATGCAAATAATAAACAATATTGAACGTTGTATCTTTTTCTATATTCTTTTTTTTAACGTTGATTTATTTTTGAGAGAAGGAGAGAAACAGAGCGTGAGTGGGGGAGGGACAGAGAGAGAGGGAGACACACAATCCTAAGCAGGCTCCAGGCTCTAAGCTGTCACCACAGAGTCCAATGCAGGGCTTGAACTCATGGACCACGAGATCATGACCTGAGCCGAAGTCGGATGCTTAGCCAACTGAGCCACCCAGGTGTCCCCTGAACATTGTATCATTTTAAATAAATTGTGTGCCACTCATTTTCTGGTATTGGTAAAATCCGTGATAAATCTATATATACCTATAAATATATGTGTACCATTTTTTTCCCCTTGAAGAGCCACTTAACCAGCTTACCACTGTTGAGCACTGACACTCTGACCCCCTTCACACAGTCTCAGTTCAGCCATTGGTTGCCAGCTTATTCTTCCTCTCCTCCAACCTCACATTTGATTGGTTATGACTTGTAATAGTTCTCAAAGGTTGAGAAAGGTAATTCCTTGTTCAGCATCTCTATTACTTCAGATTCTTGATGTGGAGACCCAACAATGTCAGTTATAGTGTTTAAGGTGACCCATCCTCTTTCTTTTGCTTACAGACTCTGCCTCCCTTGCCACAGAAGTGGCCGTGGAACTTGCACCTGATTAATTTGAGCAACAGTGATTAGTGAATTGACAAGTGATATAAGCAGAGATGGAATCCCTTTCTGGCTTTGATACTATGTATGTTCAGGATACTATATTTTTGGGGTTGCTAAGTAGAATCTGCTGGCAAGTATGTTCTGTGCCACATAAAGGAGGCATATCTGCAGAGCAGGAGAAAGTGATATTAATATGTCAAGAGAAGTAGAGACAAGCAGAAATGAGCAGCAGAAAGAGTATGTTCTGGGAATGTTGAGTTCCCAGATCCAATTCTTTCTATAGGCATTACTTTCTGTAGCCATTTCTTCATTTCTATGAGTTATTTCAGTATCTTGCCAGAAACATGGACCACTACATTTACCTTTGCCTTAAAATAACATGAACTGATTTCCTCTTTACTTGTAATATTAGAGTCCCGACTAATACAAATCCCTGTGCAGTTAATGGGTGGGCTTTGGCAAGTCTGCAAACTGCATGAAATTGTATGCAAGATTTTGTGTTCGATTCTAAGTGCACTTTGCACCC
Organism: Acinonyx jubatus; assembly: GCF_027475565.1. Lineage (NCBI taxonomy): Eukaryota > Metazoa > Chordata > Mammalia > Carnivora > Felidae > Acinonyx > Acinonyx jubatus. The sequence goes on along the minus strand of NC_069383.1, from coordinate 57,699,611 downwards.
CCGCCTCCCGGGAATAGTTTTGTAGTTTGCCTCAGATTCAAAAAAGACCTATAAGCCCACAAAAGCTGACTTAAGTTAGTATGAATAAAAATAAACTAAGCAAATAGCTTTCTGTGTCAGAATTTACTCAGAATATACCATACCAAGGTGGTTACATTCACCTGTGTATGGATTGGAGTCTGTCTTTGCCTGATGTTTTTAAACTAGATTCTAAGGCTTCCTAAGAGCTTTAAATACCAAAGACACTTATTTTTCATTTAATTCCTTCCTTGTTACTTTCTTCACATACTAGCCTATTTGTATATGTGTGATATTGTTAGCATATTTCTCAAGAGAGTAAAACGAGAGGCACTTGCTATTCACTTGTCAAACATCAAAGAAGATGAACATCTAATAAGAAGCCGCTATCTATATTCTAAAAAACCTTTAGACTTGACTTTTATCTACCTTTGGAAATAACCTTCAGAAAAATAATAGGGAAATAATATTATGCATTAAATTTAAATTTGATAAATACAACTCAGATGTTTTAAGATTACTTTCAAAAAGACTACTGGGTTAAGAAGCCAGTGAAATTAAGTTATAGGGCAGAAAGAATCTTTATTGAGGAAAATTAAAACTGGACACAATATAAATGAGAAAACAGTAAAATATAAGAAATCCATCTTGTTCTCTTGTGTGTTAGCTATCAAGTGGAAAATAATTGTATGTGATAAAAAGCAAAATAAAGTGTTCCCAATACTATGTATTCAATACCTTTACTTCAGAAAAAGCTAAAGCAATTTCATAAGATGATTTTTGTCTAAGAAAGTAATTTATTGCTTGGATAAGCATGACACAGAAGGCTGTGCAGGCCCCACTTACCTCACTGAAGCAATATTTTGTTAGCCTTTGTAACAGTTCTGGTTGATTGTACCTATTGCACCAGAAGAAATTATTTAAATCTCATTTAAAATATAACGGCCACAATAAAGTAATGTAGTCAAGGTTTCTTTGAAAATATATTTGGTTTGAAAATTAAAATGTGGTACACTGAAGTTTCTAAGAACTAAAAATACTTTGTCATCATAGCCAATAGACAACATTATAAACATCCTGTCAAGGCGGAAGTGAATAATGTTTAAGGCTTATACTGAATACAACTAGACTAAGATATCAGGTTAACTGGTAAATCTAATAATGAAAGTTTAGGAGCTAAAGCTATCAAATCAACTGGACCATTTTAACAAAAATTTTACCACATTCCAACTTTACTTTGAGATGAAATTTAGTGTTGCTTCTCTAATCATGTTAATCATTAAGTTCCCAGTTGAGAATGATTCATAGATGCACAGAAAGAAATTCTATCTTTAATTCTAAGGCTACAGTAGGTTGTATCTATTTAATGCGTAGTCAAGCTAGTCTGACCTTTAAGGCTAGCTTACATTCTTGGAGTCTACAATTGTCTTTAAAAATATTTCTTATACTATTGGCTATATTATTAATCCAAACGTGTACAAATAGATTGATAGATAAGCATGAAATAGAAAGGTATGAAGGCCCCGATGACCAAACAGACAATGTTTTGCCATCCTTTAATTTACAGCTAAAAGAAAGGTTTGGGTACAACAAGGCTAAGAGATTTGCCCCTGGATGTTCCTGTCCCCGGAATCCAGATTTTCATCACAGTTCATTACAGGAGAAGTGTAAATGAACATGGCTGTAGGTGTTCAGCTCCAAGAATAAAAAGTTAGACATTAAAATTCTGTTTGGGAACAAGAAATATGTGACTCATTATTCCTTATCATATACTTATTTATATATTCATTTCTTCCATAAGATGCCCTACCGTGACATTAAAAGCACCCCAAAGCACCCAAAGCACCCAAAGCACCTGGGTTAGGCACCCAACTCTTGATTTTGGCTCAGGTCATGATCTCCCAGTTCCTGAGTTCAAGACCCTAGTCGGCCTCTGCACTGACACTCTGCTTGGGATTCACTCTCTTTCCCTCTCTCTCTGCCCCTCCCTCTACAAAATAAATAAACTTTTAAAAAAAGTAGTAACTTATCCCAAATTAAACAATAATCATGAGTAACTCCCAAATAGACAGTCCTTGCGACCGAGGAGACTGAGAGACAGCAAGTGTGAGAAAGCCATCCAAATGTTGCACCAGTTCAAGCTGAAGGACACAGAAGGACAAAGATTTAACCCATTATTTCTAATTTGTAAAATTCCACAATCCATTTCAGGTTTAAAACTCTATCTCTTCTTTTTCCAAAAGTTCTACTTCTACCCTCCACCTCAAGCATTAAGACCATCTTTTATACCCCCCTCCAAATTTGAAAGTAGCTGAGAACTTAAAAAGAATAAACCCAATAGGCACAGAGGGAAAATATGGGTCTCAGAGTTGGTTTGGGATAGGTAAAGAATATTTAAAATATTTGCGTAAACTGCTTAACAAAAGTAGAGAATTCCTTTCTTCTTAAAACAATGTAGCACATAATTTTGTCTAACAGAAAACCGATTGTTCTCTGATGGTAAAATAATTATGAAAATACCAGGAATTGACAAATGAGCTAGATTGCTTGCTATAATCAACATAGCTACAGTTTGAAAATAAGATGTGGGGTGAGGGGGAAGCAGGGCAGGAAATTTAGAATTTTTGTAGGACATCATGGTTTTTTCAGTCAGTGACTCTTGATAAAGGCCAATTTTGAATTAGTTTAAAAATCAGAGACCAATAGATAGCATTATAGGATGCAATCTTGGAAAACTTCACAGTAAATATTTTATTAACTCTCTAGATAAAGACAACTTTCAGGAAGGATACTAGTGATGGAACACTTTCTACCGAGTAATAGTTATACTGTACACAACCATGGGTTTATGTCTTTCTTGTCTACTAAATTGAGCTCCTTGAAGGAAAAAATGCTGTCTTCATATCCACCACTCCTATACAAATGTGACTCAAATGTTCATGTAATTGTTTAATTTACTTACTTTTATCTTGTATGATTATGGAGCATACACTCAAATGAGAGTTTATATTAGAATCACTTTTGAAGCTTTTCATAAAACAGATGCTCAGGAACCATACACAGGCCTACATATGTTGAAAAAGCTCAGCAAGTTAGTACACTATTCCATAACATGATGAGTATATAGAGAACCACCAAAGTCAGGAACAAGGCAAAGATGCCCGTTAGCTCCACTACTGTTCGTTCATCTTGGAGCAGAGGTATTAGTGAATTCAATTGTATAAGAGAGAATAAGCAGAAGTATAAGAATCGAAAAAGAAAGAGTAAAACTATAGCCAATGACATATGATATATCCGTATACCTAAAACACAGAAGAGAATCAATTCTAATACCAATAAGAAAAAACATTTAATAAGGTAGGAGATATTAAACTAACTATAAAAATCAATAACTTTCACAGACAAATAATCACTTAAAATCTATAATTGAAGTAAAAATATAGTAACAATGAAAAGAGAAATACTTAAGAATAATCTTAACAAAAAAGGTGACGAACCTATATAGGAAAAAATGTAAATACTCTTGAACCCAGAAAGTAGACCTAAAGAAATGGAAAGGCATCCCTTGTTTTGAGATAAAACAACTCAACATTATAAAGATGTAAATTCTCTCCAAGTTAATATATAAATTTATTGTGATCCTGATTAATATTAATAAAAATACCTTGAAGTTGTTTGTTTTTGTTTTGATTAATATAGGTTGATTTTAAAGTTCATATGGTAAGATAAACATGCAAGGTAGCTAGAGAAACTCTAAAGAAAATCTAATGAGCGAGGACTAGCCCTATGTGATACAAAACACACTATAAAGTCTCTATAATTTAAAAAATAGGGAGTGGATACATGAATACGGAGACACATGTAACAATACAAGCCCAGAAAGAGATCCAACTACCTGTGGAACTTAGTAAATGATATACAGGTGGCTGTTTAAATGACCGGGGAATGATGGATTTAAAAAATTAATTTAGAATATTAAACAGAATTTTGGAAGAAGACAAAATTAGACGCGTATCTCACCAATACCAAAGAGAAAACTCCGACTGCATCAGATATCTAATGTAAAAAATATCATATAAGCACAAAACATAGGTGGATTCATTTAAAACATGGGTGGATGGAAAGGCTTTTTAATTTTAACTCAAAATCTGGAAGCATTAATAAGAAATCTTTTACTTCCCATCCTTTATTCCTGAAGGAATCTTTATTCAATAGGAAGCTGAGCAGAGAAAATCAACTTGAGGGGTCTGGGATGAATCTTGCAGCTACAGGGATCACTACTAGGGTGTCTATGCACACTGAGCAGATGTGTGCCAATCAAGGGCAACAAGACTCTCGCTCTCACAGCATGCTTACTTCATACAATTGGGATTCTGCCTTTGATTCCCTACCTGATACTAGACTGAAACTGGAGCCTCTAGCCTGCTTCTCTACTACCCGGCAACCCTGCATAAAATTTACTGCCATCTTCCCATCAGAAGGCCACATCCTATCCCTCAAATCCCCCTACCGTTCGTCATTGATTAAGGACCCATTGTGAAATAATAACCCAAAAGTAGCATCAAATTGACTTCTTCCGGTGTTTACGCTTTCCTGCATATACTGTTTATACTGTGATGTCACGTGGGCTCCTTGTATTGCCTGTCATCTTTATTTGTACTACACAATCGACCCTCCTCAAGTAACAACTTCTGCCAGAACCAAGCCCAGGGCTTCTTTCAACTTTGTATTTCGGGCCACTGGCCTGACTTCCCCAGCTTCTCACCCAGCAAAGAAGTCGTTCTTCTCAGGGAACCTTTTTCTGTCTTCCCTCTTCTTGATGTCTAGTCCTTGTTTGGTAGTTAGATAGCTAAACCCATGTCTTTTAGCCTTTAACCACCAAATTGATTTTCATTGTGCTGTGGTAGAAATAACAGGGCTTTCCTATATCGGTTCTTCTCTTTCAGGAAAAGACATGCGTAATACTTTTTTCCCACCTTTTTTTTAATGTTTATTTATTTTTGAGAGAGAGAGAGAGAGAGAGAGAGAGAAGGAGAGAGAGAGACAGAGCATGAGCAGTGGAGGGGCAGAGAGAGAGAGGGAGACAAAGAATCTGAAGCAGACTCCAGGCTCAGCTGTCAGTCCAGAGCCCGGTGCGGGGCTTAACCTTATAGACCACGAGATCATGACCTGAGCCGAAGTCTGATGCTTAACCAACTAAGCCATCTAGGTGCCCCTTTGCCCATCTTTTAGTTAGGTGTCAGTATTTTAGGTCGAGCTTCTTGGATGCAGTTTCTAAGACAAAAATGTGTATGCAAGTGTTGTATTAAGAAAATATTCACAAGGGAGAATAGTAAAGAAATGAAGCGAAACAAGGAATTAAATAAAGCCAAGTAAATGTTCAGACAAAAGTCCCACACAGGATAGGTTTTAGCATCATCCCACAGGAGAATTCTGGAGGATAAGTGACATCTCTGAATTGTCCTAAGCTGAGAAAAGGAAACTGAGCTTATATTCTTGCACAGAAGAGTCATTAAACAACACCCACATCAGGGTTCATCCATGTGAATGCCAAGCACTTCTAAATCTGTACAAAGAAGTTTCAAAGACAGTACCTGCTCAAAGGCAGGTGGTTGAAAAGGAGCCACAGGTGCTAGCCATTGAATTCATATAGGCTGGAGACAGAAGGAGATAAGCCAGGGATACGCATTGTCTACCTTACATGTTGAGTAGTTCTGGCCAATAAGTTTTGGAAGGAAATTACTATCACAGGCAAATTTCATTTCCTGTGCCATCCACCAGCATTTTCTTCTCCCATCTTGGCAACTGAGAACCTGCTTGGAAACCGTGGCAACCTTCTTCAGACAAGCCAGTAACCACAAGATGGTAGAGCCTTGTCAACCTGTATTCTTGAATTATTGGGAAAGAACCTCCTTCTGATCTGTTGGACACTTATATTAAAATTAGAAATAAACGTAGGCTGCGTTTGTTATCATGGTACATCCTCTCGTGTCCTAATACACATATCATTTAGGCATTCTTTCTTCAAAATTTTTGTTGAGAATATGCCATGTGCTCGGCATGTGCTAGAGAATATAAAAACAAATAAGAATTTTTTTCCAGAGAGCTTATTGTTCCAATAGAGTATAGTTTTTGCTGTAATACACTATGGATCTGTGGGATCCAGAGTGTTATATTAACAATAAATAGGAGACTGCAAATCGGGGAAGGCTTCTTACAGGAGGTTGCATATAAGTTACAACAGTGAGTAGAAAATAGAATACAAAGGGGCTAGGGAAGAAAAGCCATTTCATGCAGGTAGAACATGGGATGCAAAGTTCAGATTCATGAGGAACAGGTTACCGTGATGACTCCGTAAATATAACAAAATACAAATAAGTACTTTGATATTGTTTGTTGTAGCTTGGCCTATTAGATTGAAGCACAGACTAGTTAACTGAAAGGAAGACATTTCAAATGATGAGCTAGTTCATGACCTAAGGCAAATTATTATTTTAACTCACCGTGTCCTGTTTATCTATGATGAAAGATGAAGTTACTGATTTACTTCATGGGGATGTTTAATATTTGAAGCTGCTTTGAAAATATCAAGCTCTGGGGCACCTGGGTGGCTCAGTCAGTTGGGCATCCGACTTTGGTTCAGGTCATGATCTTGCATCCGTGGTTTCAAGCCCCACATTGGGCTCTGCGCTGATGGCTCAGAGCCTGGAGCCTGCCTTGATGTCTATGTCTCCCTCGCTCTCTACCCCTCCCTTGCTCGTGCTCTGTCTCTCTCTATCTCTCAAAAAAATAAAATAAAACATTAAAAAAATTTTTTAAAAAGAAAGAAAATATCAAGCCGTTCTCAAACTTGAAGAACTAGTACAACTTCCTTGGGATCTGTGCTGATGAAAGGCAACCTGATTTTTAAATCTTCAGACTAGAATAAATGTAAAGAAGTAAATAATTGTTGGTTCCCTTTCACTATTAATAAAGGATGTTCTGCTGCTATATCTTTAATGATATGAGGCTAAAGAAAATGGTAGAAGTATGATCAATTCACAAGGCTGAAACAATTCCTAGCAGATGGGAAATTTTTCAAAGTGATTATCACTGGAAGGAGTTTCCAGGGAATAAGTACTCCGATGGCCCATTTTTAAATTTAAATGCAGATGGTGATGGTGATGATGATGATGATGATGGTGACGACTAACCTCTAATAAGCAGATACTATGATCTGAAGCTGTTTGAAGTGCTTTTCCACTTACTATCTTTTTACATTCTCTAGACAATCCTATCCCATAGCTTTATTACTACCCTGTCTTACAAATAAGAAGATACAGGCAGAGTTTACTAATGTGTCCAGGGCAACTCAATAACCTTGGTGGCTCATGGGTCTAGCAATATTCTTGAGTACTCATCTGTCCCTGAACTCTGTCTCTGTATATCTTCTTAGGACACCCACAATTTCCCTGTGAAATGAGACCTAGAGGTCTCATGGGCAGAACAATGCCTTTAAGTAAAGTATCATCATACTTGGGTCAATACTTTTGTATGTATGACTAGATTAATAAAAAATCATTTTAGTAAGCAAACTGTATGGAAGAATTAATCTGAATTCTTCTTTTTCCTGACCCCTTTCGTTGATAGTATCTAGTTACCCATCTATTTTCCATTTTAGATTCTACCAGTTTCCCAGGGGATTTCTGATTTTTTCTCAGGAACAGCTGCACGTATGCATTTTTGTGGTGAACAACTGCTCCTGAAACTTCTGCCTATATTTGATGCCACTTTCCAGAATTATCCCATTTTATTAACCAGAGCAGGTTTCCTTTTTCCCATGCTGGAATATGACATGAAGCAATAATACACACAAAAATAATCCCCTAGAAAAATACGGTTTGTTTTCTAAACACCTAAAACATTCACATTCCTGTAGCATATTTTCAGTGTTCTCAACATATTGGTGAAGAGAAATGATCTGATCTACACATTGATTAAGCAATGTTGATATTGCTTAAAGTTTCCCCTTATATATATTTTTTAAAATATTTATTTATTTATTTTGAGAGAGAGAGAGAGAGAGAGGAAGAGAGAAAGAGAGTGAGCAGGAGAGGGCAGAGACAAAGAGAGAGAGAGAGAGAGAGAATCCTAAGCAGGCCTGACATTGTCAGTGCAGAGCCCAAAATGGGGCTCGATCTCACAAACCACGAGATGATATCCTGAGCCAAACTCAAGAGTCTGATGCTTAACCAACTGAGCCACCCAGATGCCCTCCCACTTATATTCTAAGAGCACCATTCAGACTACAACATTAAATTTTAAAAGCTAATATGGATCTGAATTCAAGTACATTATAATCGGTGGTATGTGAGTAGTGTAATCTATTTGATCAAACTGAAGAGATAAAAATATGAAAGCAGTTGTGTGTTCACTTCTGAAGTGGGCATGTCCTGTTATTTTTATTTGCAAAGAATACTAGTCAGGCTTTTAATAATCAAGTGATAGACTCACTTACAGGACTGTAATGAAAACAATAGTTAATATTTATTGAGTACTTACTACATGCCTAGCTCTATGCTAATCGTTTGACTTGCATTATCTCATCTAATATTCCCTCACAAATCTGCGACCCATATATATGTCTACTAATTCATGCAGTCACTTATAGATGGTAAAACATATATGTATATTTTCCTAACTCTCCACGAATACTATGAAGATTCTTTGAGTCACCTTGCATTGACAAGCAGTTTTCCCATTTCCCACTTCCTGTGGAAAATACCCTTTGTTTTCTAGGCATTTACTTACTACTTCTGGTGAGTTCTATAGAAAATAATTTTCGCCTTCCATTTAGCAGATGCTGACAAGAATCAAACATTACAAGAGTGGACAATGAAGAGAGTATAGAGGGGGAAGGATAGGGTCCAGGGCTCCACATCTCTATCAGCTCAGGTATCAGTCATCTTTCTCAGCCGAGAACAACCACCAGAAGACAGTATTAAATTCGCGGAGACAAGGGGCGCCTGGGTGGCTCAGTCGGTTCAGCATCTGACTCAGGTCATGATCTCACGGCTCATGAATTCAAGCCCTGCATCGGCCTCTGTTCTGACAGCTCAGAGCCTAGGGCTTGCTTCAAATTCTGTGTTTCCCTCTATCTCTGCCCCTCCCCTGCTCATGCTCTGTCTCTCTATCTCTCTCAAAAATAAATAAACATTGAAAATAATTAAAACAATACATTAGAGGAGACATGACTAGAAGTAGTAAGAGGGAAAATGGAAAGAGACTTAATTTTGGTTTAGAATACTAACATGAACTAAAGACAGACACCTATCTCCGTGTCACACAAGAAGAACTCGAAAGGCCAAATAACCACACAACGTCTACCATATACGGGATGGAGCCTGAATCAAATCCGAGTCTGTCTAATTCCAAGTCCTTTCTACCATTTTGCTATTTACAGCAGAGCTGCCTGGATCCACAGTGCTTTGCTATTGCAGTGGCCTGAGGTGAGAAGACTTTCATAGCCCCTTCTCAAAGCAACCGGAATCTAGGTTTTCTGATAATTTTTGAGAGTCATAGTATGCACTGGAAGTAAAAGGAAGAGTTAAGAGAAGTGCTAAGACATGGAGGCAGTAGAGCCTAGTGACTTTGTCTATGGATTCTGGAGCCTAACCTTTTGGGATTCAAATTCCTGGTTTACTAATTACTGCCTGTGTTCCCTTGGTCAAGTTACTTAGGTTTTTGTGTGCATAGGTTTCCTCATCTGCCAAATAGGGGCAATGATAATACCTACTTCTTGAAGTTGTTGTTTTGTTGTTTTTTTTTTTTTAACATGAAGTAATAACTACTGCAAAGCACATAGAATAATGCCTTTCACACAGCGGGTATTCAATTCATGTTGTAAGACATTTTGATATAAATGGCAAGACACTAATATTATAGTTAAACATAGGGTAGAAACCAAGAGGGCAATGAAGATCAAAAATGTCTAAAGTAGACAAAAATGGCTTAGTGAAGGGGGGGAGAAGAAAGAGAAGAGAAGATGCATAGGGACTTGTAGGCAAGTTGGACAGAAGGAATAAAGTGCAAATGTCAAATAATGACAAGTCAAAGAATACAGTTTAACAATACAGACATTGCCAGGGAGTGAGAAGGAAACCTATCTTGCTTCCTTTCTGGCTGATTGTAGAAGCAGGAAAGCAAGAGCTTCCTATGGGGAGCTGTAAGGGAGGCAAGGACTCTTAGGGAGAGCCTAGAAGAGCCAAGGGAAGTTACGACAAATCAACAGGATTAAACACACTTTTGCCCTCAGGGGACTGGGCCATAGAGGTCACACAGAGGATGATGGAAATGAGGGGAAAAGGATTATTGAAAAAGAATTTTGTGGGACAAAATGAGAACAATAAATGTGTGCTGTGAAAGTGGGTGGGGAGAACAAGAATGAGGAAGTCCTGGAGTAGGAGAAAGAAGTAGGACATTCCGTGAGGTGGAAAAGAGTCAACAACTTATTCTCCACGCACTAAGAGACTGAAAGATAAACCAGGTACGTGGCCAAGGTTGAAGAATGAATGTAGTCAGGTGAAAAACGTACAATCATAGAATTGTGCAGATGAAGAGTTAGAGATAGCTTACCCTAAACTCTTTTTTTTTTTAAGTTTATTTAGTTTGAGAGAGAGAGACAGAGAGACAGAGAGACAGAGAGAGGGAGAGGGAGATCAAGGGAGAAGCAGAGCGAGGGAGAGAGAGAGTCCCAAGCAGGCTCCACACTGCCAGCACAGAGCCTGATATGAGGCTGTGCAGAGCCTGATGTAGGGCTGAAACTCATGAACCATGAGATCACAACATGAGCTGAAGTTAGACGCTTAACCAACTGAGCCATCCAGGTACCCCTTACCCTAAACTCTTACCTCATAGACGATCTCCAGCTCTGTTTGACTCAGAAAATCCATACAGAGCATGTATGTCTCCATCCATGCAGTCATGGCTCCATCCATGCTGCACATGGAGTGGTTAGGACATAGAAATCCTTTTCACACTTTTGGGTAGATGCAAATTCAGGGTGAGAATGGGCTATTCGCAATTTATTAAGCCGGCTGGGTTTTCTAATGGCTAATCTATTAATTTCAGGGTTTCTGACAAGGGTATGATTTTAGACCAACCTTGTTTAAGGAAGTGAAAACATTAGCTTTCCAGACCTTTGAACAATTAACAGTCATATTTAAATTTGAATAAGTGACCCAGATTTTTCTTTAAAGTATTATTTATTTAAGTAGTCTCTACACCTGGGGTGCCAGGGTGGCTCAGTTGGTTAAGCGTCCAACTCAAGATTTCAGCTCAGGTCATGATCTCAGAGTTGGTGAGTTTGAGCCCAAGTCGGGCTCTGTGTTCTCTCTCCTCTCTCTTTGCCCCTCCATAACCCCCTGCCTCCGCCAAATAAATAAGTAAATAGATAGATAGGTAGATAAACAAATAAATAATAGTTTAAGTAATCTTTACACACAACCTGGGGTTTGAACTCACAGCCCTGACATCAAAAGTCGCATGCTCTTCCAACGAGCCAGCCAGGTGCCCCATTTGACCCGGATTTTGACACTGATCCTGATACACATACAGTAGAAGCCTTTAGCCCTCAGTATGGCTGTAAGTGAAGCAGGAAATCAAATAGGTTATTAATAGAAGAGTTGGGCTAAATAGACTGTTGTTCCAGAAAGTTCTAAGACTTTTTTTTAAGTAATCTCCATGCCCACTATGGGACTTGAACTCATGACTCTGAGATCAAGAGTTGCATGCTTTACCAACTGAGCCAGCCAGGTGCCCTAACATAAGACATTCCAAATTGTTTTGGGATTACTTACATGTGTTCACATATTAAATATATTTTCCCAAAGACTCATTAAAAAAATATATATATATATATATAGCTAATGCATATCAACATATTTAACTTCTAGGACTCTTGTAGCTTCCTTAAGAAATATTACCCTTTTCTTCTTTGGCAAAATTTCCAAATCTATACAGACATTAACTTTCAGAAGTAAAGGACTTCTGTGTACATGTAAATATTGAGGCATTAAAAAAAAATCTCAGACTGATAGAATCAATTTCATATTATATTTTGAACTGAATTGAAATCTCAACTCTAGGTGGCAGCTTACTCCATCACTTACTTAACGTTCATTTAACAAGCAGTAGATTCATTCACAGTTTTTCCATGAATGTATAATTTTGTGTAAAAATTAGACCCTGGCTCACAGTAGCTGTTAAAAATAGATTTGATTTTAGGAAGAAAATCATGGCTTGAGATGCAGGTTTTCCTTATAGCTTGTCATTCGTGGTTTCATTAAGTTGATGGGATGAAGCAAAAAAGAATAAAGATGAATGTTTTAACCAATTTTTTCTTTGAGGAATATAATCCTCTCCTGGCAACAGTTTCATGTCAAGGTTGTATTTTTATCATGCGGAATAGAATTCTGTATTAATAATTTTTTCCTGAACACACTAATTTTCAAAAATATGAAGGATGTCCAAAACTCCAGGTTCTCTGAGATTGTTTAATGACATTGATTTAACCGAAGAAAAAATATCCAAAAAAGAAAAAAGCAAAATGACTCATATCTTCGTTTCTTTGCATCTCATTGACAGAAAATAGCCAAAGCTAGAGTTTAATTAGGTTGTCAAGGACCAAAATACTCAGGCTGACTGATTAAAAACAATGCCCTCCTCCAACCCACTTACTCACAAAACACATCTGTGTGAGGTGTTTTGTGCTTTTTTTATATTTGTAAGGGCCCCAGCAATGGGTTGTGCAGAATAGCTCCAGGCACTTACCACCCAAATAACTTGCTACACTTCACAGTTGTTTCATGTTTAGTCCCAGCAAGAGAAAAATGAGTAAGGAATTAAACTTGATCCTAAAATTAGGTTTTCTTTAAAATGGGGATAATAGCAATACCTACTTCTCTGTGGTGTAGTAAGTGTGAAATAAGATCATGTTTATACACAGTGACTGGCACTTGACATTCTGAATGTATACATTGGTTATTCTTGTCCTTACTATTCTCGTTTTTGTGAGTTTATTAATTAATTTATTTTTAGTAAATGCTACACCCACATGGAGCTCAAACTCACCACCCTAAGATCAAAAATCATATGCTCTTCTGACTGATAAATGTTATCAGCTAGAATCTCAAAGAGACTGGTCAATGTGACAAACTCATAAAGAGATTTTATTTAAGCTCTCCTGGGCCTAGCCCTGTCTCCATACTCTTTTATGTGTAAAAGGAACATTAAAAAAAGCCATATGGCATGGGCGTAGGGGGTGAGGATATTAGTCACTGAAGTGAGAAAATGAACAATTTCCAAAATGTGTCTAATTGTTTATAAAAACGAATATAAAATTATATTTGGCAAAACTTGGAATGGTTTCTGCATTTCTTCTGATATATATATATATATATATATGCGTGTATATATGTGTATATATATATCTGCACATATATATATCTACACATGTATATGTATATATGTATGTGTATATATACATATACATGTGTAGATATATATATGTGCAGATATATATATATTGCATATATATTTACAATATGTGTGGATGGAGAAAGAGGTATGCATTGTAATGTCATCACCATCTGCACTCCCATTTTATTGAATGATATTCTTCCTAAAACTTGTGCTCATCACTTCATTTTGTCTCGTTGAATAGAACTTATTAGTATCCATAATGAGCTACCTGGATAGCTGAGAAATGTAGTCTTTATTCTGAGTGATTATGTACTCAGTTAAAAAACCAGTGTTCTATTAAAAACCACAAGTAAAAGTGACACTATTTTATTTAAAAATTAGGAAGAGGGGTGCCTGAGTGGCTCCATCAGTTGAGCGTCTGACTTCAGCTAAGGTCATGATCTCGCAGTTGATGGGTTTGAGCCCAGCATTGGGCTCTGTGCAGATAGCTCAGAGCCTGGAGCCTGCTTTAGATTCTGTGTCTCCCTCTCTCTCTGCCCCTCCCCCACTCACACTCTGTCTCTCAAAAATGAATTAATGTTATCAAAATTTTTTTAAAAATTTAAAAAAACTAGGAAGAAATGTCATCGATTATTATACCCTATTTACCCAATTTGGGCCAATGTGATTCTGATAAGTTAGATTTGAATGCATACTAAAAATTAAAAAGTCAGAAACCTCCAAGTAGGAGGTATAAAAGCTCTGCTAGAAATTTGATACACAACAAATTTCATAACTGCCACATTTTCCTGAGGTGTCTGTGAAGTTTTCTGAAGCTAGTTTATAAGAGCCTCTTGGACTCCTTAAGTTGTTCTCTATGCCTCACTTTTACTTCCTAAGAAACTCTGAGAATCACAGACTTGTTTTTCAATCAAGAAAAAAATCAGTTTACATGTGAGAAGAAAAAATTTGTTAAGCACAGACTCATTTGGAAGCAAGAAAGTGTTTCTTTTTGAAAAAAGGCAATTGACTGTATACTCAGTTGACTCAGATGGGTCCATTGCTGCAGAGTGGAGAAAAAGGAGATAAATAAGGACATGGGATTTTAAAAAGAACTGCACTACATGTAGAGACATTTCTGGAACTCAGTCAGACGGCAGCCTGGTACTCAAAGTTCTGGGAGGTGAATCTTGGTTTACAAAGCTGGGAAGAATAAAGCCCACAAGATATAAGTGAGTATCTAAGCACCCACAAACCTGTTGACTAAACACATTTCTCTTGTAATCTTCGAATTTCCTCTTATCATTAAAATTTTTAGTCAATTTTTCTTTCACAAAGATTACATAAGGAGTTTTATTTTGTTTTGTTTTGTTTGTGTGAGCGAGCCAATAATACATTTAGAGCAGAATATCAATTCAAAATTTTTTGGCTGATCTAAATTTTTTATTCACAGGGCCCCCTTCGCTTGGCCAGAATTTCTTTTTACCACCCTACCGAGGTTCTATTTTTGTACCCAAAAGCAGAATGCCTCACCTTAAAGAAGAATCTTGCATTTGCTACAAGTTGCACAGATAGAACTGGATTTAAATGATCATCATCTCATATGAGGAAGTGATAGAAGAAACAGAGACCTCTTTCTCAAAGCACAGGAAACAGAATTTACTTTTTAAAAAAATTCATTGTCAAAAAGTTACCAAATCAAGTTTGGACTCCTAGGCCCATTTTAATGTTCCTGATTCTCTAACCTGCATCATGGCCAACTCTCATATACGAAGAGGAAATGAACACTTTCCTTCTTGTCCAAAGTATCTAACTCAAGGATATTAGCCTTCAAAGAGACACAAACTCTGAGCTATAAAGCAACCCCTCCAAAGTGTAGTTCTGTCCAGATTTATGCCATGTGCTACCATTTAGAAAATCCAGGCACTGTATGTAGCTAGTTTTATGAGGAATTTTCCACTTAACAGTCAGTGTTCTACATGGGCAACTTTTAATTTTTAAAAGCCTATTTAACTTTCAGTGTCACTAAACTTTAATACGGTAGTATTAGTCAGACTTGCGGGAATTGCAAAAATGGAGATCTAGTTTTCTTTCTCCTGTTTCCTTGGAAACAGGCAAAATTTTGAAATAAAAAGCTTCCCAATTCCTTTTAGTATCTTTTTTTTTTCCACTATCTCCTCCTGGTCCATTCAGATTCATGGTGTCTTCTTCCTGTACTAAGTGCCCCTTGTAGGATTCCTCTGAGACCTATTTTATTCTCCAGAGTACTCACTGTTCCCATTTACCTTGCTCCCCTCCCCAAGTCCAAACTCAAATTTCTTCCCCCACAGCTTTCCTTTAGGGATTATGAGAAAAGCAATCTGTTTGTCTCCCCACAGCCTTCCCTTAGGTACTACAAGGAAAGAATTTGTTTGAATCTTGTGTCAGTGATTAAGTTTCTTTAGTCTCAGGTTATTTACATTATTAAAGGAAAATGTTTGTTACCTAATCATAATAACTAATTGGAAATATTTCATTCAGGACAACAAAGTGAAATGAAATATACAGTTCTTAGTATAAAATGGAGTTAAACTGAGTGACTTTTAATATTCCCTTTAACCCTGACATACTTTAATTTTATGAGTAAATAAGGGTTGTATAAAGAAAAGATCTTTTTGGCCACAGGCCTTTTTCCTCCCACAGCCAGTCTATCCTAGGCTTAGTTCAATTGCATTCCTTAGAACCAATTTGGACTTCAGGCTGGAAACATGTAAGAAGCGCTAGACTGTCGTTTGTCCAATGGAAATATAACATGAGTCACATAAGTAATTTTGAATGTTCTAGTACCTAATTTTAAAAAGTAAAACAAAATGCAAAATTAAGTTTATTAATATATTACTTAACCTAACATACCCAAAATATTAGCATTCTGACATGTAATCAACATAAAAATTATTGATGAATATGTTACATTATTATTTTCATAGTCTTTGAAATCCAGTGTGTATTTTATTCTCATAGAACATCTTGACTCAGAATAGTGACATTTCATGTGCTTTATAGCCACATGTAGCTAGTGCCTACCATACTGGAGAGTATAGTTTTAGACCACAAATCTCTACATATTATAATTGTCTAGGGACCTTTTTAAAAGCCCTGATGTCCAAGCCAAACCCCAGACTTGTTAAAGTACAATCTATTGGGATTGAACCTGGCCTCAGTATTGTTTTAAGCTACCCAGGTGATTACAATGGGAAGTTAAGGTTAAGAATACTTTAGTGTTTCTCAACTTTGACTTAGGATACTTGCATGGTTTTTGTGTTAAATATCAATGCCCAGTCTTCACCCTCAGAGATTCTGATTTTAAAAGGTTTAGATTGGGTACTAGGCGAAGATATTTGTTTCGATTACCCCCAAATGATTATAATGTGCTAGCCACGTAGAGAAGTAGTAACATTCTGCAATTCAGCTCTCTTCTCCATGTTCTGCCTGGTCAGCTAGTAATAGGCTGCTATCTTATTGCCAAGAGCCACCTCCCAAACTGTACCCAGAGCCTTATACTTGGATCCCTGTTTTTGTTTTCTTATCTAGGTCCCTAGTGGGGATGCCAGTGGGGTATTAACCCACAGAGTATTCCATTTTTCAAAGGTCTGTAGTTACTTGCCTTATCAGTTTTTCTCTTAGGCACTAGAATTCTCCCATAAGACCCACCAGTGAATGTGTTACCTACTGACAGATTTCCCCCGCACTAGCACTAGTTGTCTGCCCACTGGGAGTCCCAGATATTATCTTTCTCTGAATTATATATCATTATGCTTGGTTGCCCATCGGACAAACAAGTCAAAATAGATTTTCCCTTTACAGAGGTTGGACTCTACTACCACCTACTGCCTATCTCTAGTCACTCTAGGTGACACAGACATTCTTAGCCTTCAACTGGATTTGTCGCCTCAGCATATGCCCCACTGCAGTATTATATTGAGATTATCTATTCTCCCCTTCTGCCCCATTCTGATGCAGTCAGATCTCATCAAACACCTTGAGAAAGAGTATCTTTATGATAGGCACACATCTTCAGTCCTCCCTTCCTGGAAACCCACACTAGAATAAATTCCCTTAATATTGTTGATGACCTTTACAGTTTCTTCCCCTACTTGTAGTTTTATGCCAAACTTCACGTGAGATCCTATGCTTCTCAAGTCTGCAATTTTTCCTATAAACCACATCTTAGGTACTGCTATTGCCATCCACACACTTACCCTAAGCTAGGAGCTTTTGGAATGCCCTTGGCACCCTCATTCCCCACCTCCAATTGATTGCCATATTCTTTTTGATTCTACCAACTTTCTTCACATCATAACATTTCTCACTGCACTTACCTTTCTAAAACACATTGAAAAAGCACACATTTGTTTAAAACTTTCCAGCTCCCATGTGCCTTACAAAAGTAAGTATGAATACCTAAGCACGGCACATAGCAATAAAATTAATATATGCTATTGCCAGGATTGTGTTAAGAACGTCCCATTTTTCAGTCTGTCCTCAGTCTTTGTTTTCAGCCTTATCTCACTACACTTCTGCCTTGTATTTTCCATCCAATTACCCAAAACATGCACTGTGCATTCATGTACTTTTCCCACTTTTGCTATTCCTTCTGCCTGGAGTATACTTCCTCCCATTCTTTGCCTGGAAAACCCCTATTTGTCTTCAGAATTCTGAAATTTGACATTCTTCTTCTATGGACCTTCAGCACTTTGCATTGACTTATGTTACCAGCACTTACTACATTATGAATTATTTTTATCTGTCTACACAGTTAGGATGTGAGCAGAAATTTCTAATTCATCTCTATGTTCCCATCCCTGGCACGTTAGATGTTCAGTAAATGTTAGATATAGTTATTGCATGAAACAATCATAGCTTCATTTATATGGAACTGTGTGAATCCTTTTATTTTCACCCACTTGGGAAGTTAATTGTTGATATGCATTCTGAGACCATTAAATAGGAAAATTTATGAACACTTTAGTCCCAGTTTCTTTTTTCGTACTTTTTGTCTTGTCATAAGCATCTTTACCCAATCATCCAGTGCTGTCCATTGTCTCAGAGGAAGATATGATAGAATCTGGAATAAAAAGCCAATACTGATATCTGAAAATTTATGTCAAAAACCAGTGATGGGTCAAACACTTTGATTTACAAGAGCCAAACAATTTGAAGGAGAAAAATGTTTTAGGCTCCAAAAAGTCAGAGCTTGGAGAACTGAAAAAAAGTTTGCACCAGGGTTTTTAAAACTTTTTTTGATGGTAGTTCACAGAAATTAATATTTTTACATCTTGATCCAGTATACAACACACACACACACACAAATAAAACAGAAGTTTTACAAAACAATACTTACATCTATGATATGATAGAGTAGCATTTTCTATTATGTTTGACTCTATTTAATGTTAACAAAAATAGATTTTATAACCTATTAATGAATTGCAATTTATACCTTGAAAATCTATGGTTTACGCTATAAATCATAAAATGGGAAGAATTTACTCTTTAATGTCTGGGCATCTTTCTCACCACTAGGAAAAGAGATAATATTTTAGCTAGCTGTCAAGAAGAAGGTGAGAGGAAGATGACTAAGATTTAGATCCTGCCTTAGCTAGAAAATTCAAACAGATTGAAGAGGAATTCAAGAAAAATAGCAAAGAAGAACACAGACTCCTTAAAGAAATTCTGCAAGAACCCTGCTGCTATGGGACTTGGATCCGCAGCTGGAGAATGTGTCTGGACAATAGACCCTGATGGTGCACTTGCAGAGACCCACACACATTGCAGCATAGGAGGGGAAAACAGCTGCGTGTCTTTGAGCTCTCTAGAGGTATATAGAAGAGCTACGAAGTGGGGGGAGGGGGTGAAAAAGGCCTGAAATTAGGATGAAAAATCTCCAAATGCATGGGATCTTGTGACCAGGCACCAGGGCAGTCAGCACGGATAGCAGCAGCAGATGGCAGCCCATAATACCCAAAGGCCAAGTAAGGGCATCCAAACCGTAGCAAATGCCAAGTTAGCATGCCTGAAGATGGGTAGTGGGTGAAGGGAGAGGAACAGGGTAGAGACAGGACACGACTGACAAAGCACACAGTTTTGGGACAAGATACTCCCTGTTCTCGGGGATCTTGGTTCACTTAGGGGAGAGAAGAGAAGATTGAAGAGGCGGAGGAGGAGGAGAAGGAGAAGGAAAATGACTTTTTTTAACCTCCTGCTTGGAAGACATTACATTTTAAAGAAGAGTTAAAGGTATTGAAATGGTAGAAGTATGAGATTTCCATCATCATTTCTGCATATTTGGGTAATGACTGCGCATTTTAAACCTACTAAACAAACTGCAAAACTGACACCATTTCTAATGGCTAGTGTCTTCCATCATCCATTTGGTCATCAGCAGAGCTTTACTGATTGGTTTGCATCAGGATGAAAATTTTGGCATTCTTCGTACCTACCCCAGCTAAGGCCGGTCACAGGGAGGAGAGGCCTTAGAGTCATCAGCCACTGGGGGCAGCTGGAGCTTTTTGGCAGCTTGACTGAGGTAGGGAAGAGCAGAAAGGCTCATCAGCCTTTACCTGATCACCTAAGTTAGGCTCATCAGCTATTAGTCAAGAACAAGCCCGCCTATGGAGGAGTACCTGAAATGAAGGGTTTGATTAGCACCTTGGGGACAGAGCAATGCTTCTCTAAACACAATATACCTCACAGTGGATGAGCTATAAATATTGTCTAATTCCCCTAATATTGGGGATATGTGTATTCCAAGAGAAAACACTTACAGAACCCCTGATGGTATTGGGATGCACAATGGGGAGAGACTGGTGTCTTATACTGGGTGACCATTGAGAAGGACCCTGAATCATCTGAGGAAGCCATTTGAAACTCAGTGGAATAGGAGGCAGGCAGTATACATAAGCTGCCTGTCTGGTTGGGAGCAGCTGGGACCTCATGAAGTGGGTTTTGCTGACCACATTTTGAGCCCTCAGTGAACCTTAACCTGCTTTCATAGGCATGCTGTGGATGGACAGGGCTCTTGTGGAGCTCTCTGGAGTCGTACTCTCTATTCATAGCAACACTTTCTTTCTCCAGCTCTTAGATGGCTCCTTCTAGTTTCACTCTACCTCCCTCTGACTCAAGGTTATCTGCCTTCTCATAGCATCTTCACTTTCATTCAACTTCTGCCCACTCTACTTTCTTCTCTACAGACAATGTACCTCACAGCGGATGCCAAAGCATCTCTCACTAACACCCTTAAAGTTTCTTTGGTCAACCCTGCCTGCAAATTCTCAACTCAATTGTACAATCTATCCTTTCCCCCCTGTTATATCCAGGCTGCAAAGGACAGCTATAAATATAAATATAAATATAGAGAAGGGGGCCATTCAAAATATAGAGTACTCAGTCTCAGTTGGTCCTTTAAGGCCATGTGAAAATCCTTCTAAAAATATCATGTGTCAGTATACACTCTCTCCAAAGCTCTAGTAATTTGTCTGCCCTTTTATTTCTGTTAATATAATTGATAGCTTATATTTATTGAACACTCCTTGTTATAGGTATTTTACAAGGATTATCTCATTTAATCCCTACAAGCACCCCATGACAGGTATTACTATTGACCTCATCTTACAGGTGAAGAAATTTAGGACTGGGGACATTAAACCATTTGCCCCTCATCATAGTAGATGAAGGAGCCAGAGTTCAAACCAATTCCTCTCTGATGTCAGAACAATGCATTTTAACCACTAGATGACTGCATATTTCTCATCAAGCCATTCTAAACTTCCTCATAGAAACCCCTAGGACTCCTGCCCTCCAGATCTTTTTAGCAATTGTCCTTACTTTCTACCTCACCATGGGCATAGACACTGGCAAACTGGAGCAACTGAAACTCCTTCCCTGGCCAACTGTACCTCCCACCATCTTTCCCCAACTATATGTGAGAATTATCAAGTCCAGACCTTCCTTTCTTCTTCTAGGTCTACTTTATCATTTATCTCCTCTCTGTATCTTTAACCTCTGCCTACTAGCTCTTTCCTCATTAAAAAAAAAAAATCTTTAACTTTGACATTGCCTCTAGTTTCTTCCATTTTTCCTCTTAAAGCCAATCTTCATGAAACAATAGTCTCTACCTCTGGTGTCAACCCTTGAGATTTTGAGACCCATGAGGACAAAGACCACATCTGTCTTGTTAACTGCTCTATACACTTGTCCTCCCCTCTTATCACAGGGCAGGCACTAATAGACATTTGATAATGTTTTATTCAATTAAGGAATAGATGCATGGATGCGTGGAAGAAATAAATAAGATTTCCATCGCCAACAAGTTTTTGAAGACTCTGGTAGTCCTACTTCATCTGAAATCAAACTCATTATTTTCCCTCTTCATGCCTGTTTTTCTTTTTGTGATAGTTTCCTTTCCCTTATCGTGTATATGCAGCAAGTTACCAGGTAAAACTATTATATCAAATCAGAATAGCTTATGTAGTGTATTAAAAAAACATTTATATTTGTCTCCCACTCCCTTTTGAAATGATTTCTCTGGGTCTAGTTATCACTTTATCTCTGGATGAAATCTAGGGCAAGATCCATGACACCCTGTTCCCTTTTAGCGACCAGCTATATCATAGCCCTGAAGACCCAGTCTCCCAGTAGCTGATCAAACAAAAGTGGCTCTCTCCTTAAAGGAGATTTTCAGGTCAATTACTAATGTTTATAAATATATAATGTATATACATATACATGATATTTACATTAAATATAACTTACATATAAATTATATACGTGTGTGTGTGTGTGTGTATGTGTGTATTTCATGTTGTTATATTCCTTGTTTCTCACTCTTGGCCCAGACCTTTTGAGTTCATGCCACCACAATTGTTCTATGAATCCAAGCCTTTTCATTAGCTCCAACCTATTTCTATGCTTAATCTTAAAATCGGTGGGCCCAGAAGAGGAGGTTGTACTTTCTATTCACTTGGGAACACTTTGAGAGAAGGCATTACATCCTTTTATTCCTCCAACATGTATCTGTCCCCCTGGCATCCTGATGTAGTTCCCATTTTACACATGCTCCTTAGAACCCAGCAGAATATAGAACCCTAAAAGGTTAAGCCACATATTGTGAGTTTGAAGTGTTGAAAATGTGAAATACTAGGCTGAATTCAGATAATCAAACTCAAGTTCTATACCCAATTGTCTCTAAAATGGGAATGCCACAAATTCAGTACCAAAAGTTGCAGTAACCAAATTCTGAGTTTCAGTATTAGAATTCCAGTTCTTCCCACCCCTTCCCATAATGCACACTGATGGGCTTGCTTCTTACTCCTTGCCCATCCCACCCCTATCTATTTGACCCTTCTGTCACTCACTTTTTGGCATGAGTAACTTGGCCTCTGCTTGTGCCTAGGTTCATTATGTGGCAGCTGTTTTCATTACCATCTCATTATTTCACTGAGGGGGAGACGTTTCCATGGTGATACTGAACTGCATAAGTAGAGATTTTACTACACTGAGCTTTTATCTACTCAGTGAACCAGTTAGACGGGAATTGAGCTAGAACCTTTCCAGTAGGAAGAGGGACTGTATACTTCCCTTCTCTTTCCTGTTATTTGTCTGTGCTTTTTATCAGCAAGAGTATGTTATAATTATGAGCTCCTAACAACAGATGGGAATTGATGAAGAAAACCAGTAGTTATTTCTGTTTGTATTAATTAACTTGCCCTTTTAACATATCCATGGAAATTTCCAGAGTAGCATTACATAAAATAACTGACTAGCTCTATTCAATTTTTTTAAATAGCCCCACCAAGAAAAAAGAGTTTGGAGTCCCAGGAAAAATTCTGTACGGCAAATGGACCCAATTACTAATGTGATTATTTGCCTAAGCTTTGATTGCTTCCAAAGTTGTCATTGCCTGGGGAAACAAAGGTCACAACAGCATTGAAATGACTATTTAATACTTTCTCCACATGTGAATGAGTGGCACTCGCTTTTCCTTAATTGCTTTGTGGTTAATCCTACATTTGCAGGATGATTTTTATTAATAAATTTCCCCTTGCAGTAAGCCTTCACTCATTTGATCTTCAATAAAAGTAAATCTATCGATGGCAGCAAATTCTTTTTTCTTCGTTTGCTTTTGGACTTTTAGCCAAATCAAACCACATTTGTTTAACACTTAGGATCTTAAATTATATTCTTAATTTCAATGTAACATCACTGTGTTAACTGAACTCTAAAGACAATTAAAAAGCTTAAACAGCATTGACATTGACAGAATTATTAAGGACATTCATTAAACAAATGCACCAATAAGGTAAGTACATCAGAGCATGTGATGGTTAATACAGACTGTGATCAAACCAATTATGGCATGGAATTCAGTTTAACATAGATTTATCTCTAACCTGATCCATCCAACTTTGATGGCCAGAAGAATATCGTTTTCACATAGTTATTGATTTCTTAGCATTAATCCTATAGAGATTTTCCCATGGTTAATTTTCAATAAATGTAACCAAATAGATGGTACAGTAGGAGAAAATATAACAGAACACTTGTTGGGGAACTATTAAGTGTTAGAAAAAGTGGCTCAGGTCATGATCTCACAGTTCGTGGTTCGAGCCCAGTGTTGGGCTCTGCGTTGACAGCTCAGAGCCTGGACCCTGCTTCAGATTCTGTCTCCCTTTCTTTCTGCCCCTTCCCTGCTTGTCTTCTCTCTCTCTCTCTCTCTCTCAAAAATAAATAAACATTTTTTAAAAGAAAAGGAAAAGGAAAAGATTTTTTCCCTGTTTATTCCTTGCAACAACATGAGGTGGATATTACTATTTCCACCTAAATGTTGCTGAAACAAACATTTTGGATATTCAAGTAATGTGTCACGTGTCAAACACCTAGTCCAGTATTAGAATTGGTGTTCAAATTCTGATGTTAGGTGTATTGTTCCTAACATCTCATCAGAAGTGATTATGGAATTATGGTAGCCACCGTTAGTCTCTAAATATAAACTAAAAAGAATTTGGAAGGGGCACTGTGTGGACAGTTATAGGGTGAAAGCAGCATAGAATGAATTGCAAAATCTAGCACAAAAATCTGTTTTTATGAGAAATGTTATATATTAGAAAACAATGTTCAGCAGTATCTTGGAAGATAAATCACATATTAAAATGAGAAGTAGATTTTTATAAGCGAGGAAGGGTTTGGTGGGCAGTTCAAACTTGAGTGCAGTTTCTCCTCTTCAAGAGCCCTTCTGTCAAATAAAAGTACATTGGAACTGTTCATCGCTGCTTATTTTAAGTTGCTTCTATTTCAAAGTTCTACTTCCAGGGGAGTAATATCACCTATCTCTACATGAAACTCAAGGGTTCTCTTCCCTAAGTATTTAGAGGTAACCCATAGAATGCAATAACCTGTACATTTGAAATAAGTATAGATTCAAGACTCGGCCTTGCCTTAATATCCCATTTGGCATCCAAAGTTCTATTTCGTTAACCCACTGGGCTAGATTAAGCACAATTTCAACTTTGCTTATTAGTATGTTCTAATTTACATTTTCTGTGAAACTTTGTCTTCCATATTTTAAAATAACGGGTAATTTTGGAGACAATGGTTAAGATGAGGAAAGAGACGTGTACTGACATAAAGTTATAAGGATATTCTTCTGGTCAATACTTCCAAAATATGCAAGATGACACAAACACAATCAAAGTGTTCAGTCAAGGGTTTGTAGAATCAAGTCCTATGAAAGTTGTGGTTATAGACAAAACAGAACTCCATCTGAGTGTCACCCAAGTATCACCTGGTACTATTTTTGAACAGGCCATTGCTATCAAGACATGTCTTTACTGAGAGTGCAAGTGTAATGACCTTTCAGCTTTCTAAATGTGGATAAGAGCTCAATGTCAAAATACATTGCTATGCCTCACCACATAGCTAGAAAGAAAATTAATCAAAATTTTATGTGTGCAGATGGAAATGCTTAAGCCAGTTTTACAAACCAATTACTGTTTGGTTCCAAAAACCTGTAACTTGTTCGAGATTTAATACACACTGAACAGCCTCAGAACTCCTTGAAGAATAATAATTCAAACTTAATGTGGCATGTAAGTTGTCTACTATTTCTGTGTTCCTTAGTTTCTATATTTTTCCGTTAAGGTAAGTTATAATTCAGGAACATGCAGGAGATGCCTTTATACAATATGTTTTCTGCTGATTGGCCTTTTTACAAAGACTTATGTAGCATATTTTTAGCGATGTAGTACCGTTGCTATTATGGGACCTGATTCTGCCCTTCCTGTTCAGAATAAATGTCCTGAGAATCCTAGATAAAAACAGCTGAATTTTGGATCAAAAAGGAAGGCTTTATTTTAGCATTTGTCCTGGCGAAAGCTTCAGAATTATAATAAAAAAATCTAATTTCGCAGGGATTTTTTTGTTGTTGTTGTTTTTGCTTAGAAAGCTGCTGGTGTTCAGATCAAAATATAGACTCTACTGTTTTATTTTAAATAATTTTTCTTACGACATAAATAATATGTGCTTAGGGTATGAAAATTAGAAAAAAAAGAAAAAGTAGGAAAATACATAAACTAAAATGAAAATTAAAATTACTTATAATTTTTCTACCCAGGCCATTGTTAATATTTTAGTATTTAACATTAATATTATAACCTAATGGATATTTTTTAAATAAATGGCGTAATATGATGATAGTGCTAAAATTTTAGCATCTCTAGATTTTTCAAATTGCAATGTATCATATGATTATCATTTAGTAAGCATATATTTTGAATGCTTTTCCATGTTCTTAGTTAGATCACTTGTAATGGCATGAAAACATTAAATACCAAATATAAAGTTTCCCATTTATGATTCTTGAATTTTTTGTTTTATTCTTAACAATGTTTTGAAAAATTCAGATACTTAATTACTCATTTTAAGTGAATGTTTAAATTTTATCAGGGGAATAATAATTAGTAAACATGCCATTTCCACATTTTTAAAATATTAACACTTTACATAAACTAAAACTGTTACAGTGTTCTTAAATATAGCTAATGGAATTCAATATCATAGTGATTGGATGTCCATCATGGTACATTTGAAAGATACATCAACAGGCTTTTTTTTGTCAGAAAGTATACATTGTTCCTTTTCCTCCTTATATTTTCATTACACTCACCTCACTGATTTTTTTTTTGTCCTAATATACTCTATTTTTATGTTTGAAGTATTTATGTTTTGAAAGGATTTATTGAGGTGCACCTGGGTGGCTCAGTCTATTGAGGTTCCAACTTCAGATCAGTTCATGATCTCACAGTTTGTGGGTTTGAGCCCCCCATAGGGCTCTGTGCTGACAGCTTGGAGCCTAGAGCCTGTTTCCATTCTGTGTCTCCTTCTCTCTCTTCCCTTCTTCTCTCTCTCTCTCTCTCTCTCTGTCCCTCTCTGTCTCAGAAATAAAACAAACATTGAGAAAAAAAGGATTTACTGATTATAGTATTACACCTCTCTGAATCAAAATATACACATAAAATGACATTTGAAAATTGATTTATTGGCTATTATCATAAAGCCTTAAGTGTTTACAATTTCTTTCTTTTGGGTTGAATTATGATGATATTTAATATTAACTGATTGGTCAAAGAAACCTAAATTTATTATGCTTTTTATAAAATGTTAAACATTTAAGTAAGATTTTATCAGATGCATTTCTTAATATGATGAATGCAGCTTTTTCTCTTTTCAATAAAGGGTGTACCCATGGCTAACTATGCCTTATTTCCAAAGTGAGACAAGTTTTAGTGAAAGGTCACTAAAAGTTCACTGATAAGTCTATGGCTTACGTGACGTCTTTTTGTGAGTGTCTCTAAGTGCATTATTTACAGAAGAATCCACAACACATCCTCTTTAAGTGGGTCCAAACAGAGTAAGTGTGTGATAGGAATGAAAAAATCACCAGAGAAGTAGTTAGCAAGTGATGCTAAGCAGGAGACCTACCCAAAGAAAAGACAAATGTGAATTGACATCATCAATAATATTTTAGCAAATCTTAATGGAAATATATATCCTCCAGCTCTGAGTTTATGCTAAAAAAAAATGAACAAAACCGAAACCCACTAATTTACCTTCACCATTGTTCTTTCCACTCAGACCTGAGACATTCATAGGACATAAATATGGAATATTTCACTACCTACTCCTTGAAAACATTTTAAAAAATTAAAAGAGACCCAAATGGTGTCTTGATCAAGGGAGGCTTCACAGACCCCCACATTTAGAATTACCCTTTGTCTGGCAACCACATCATCTTTATATAACCTGGGGAAATGCAACCTTGTAAATTCAGGGCAGGTGAGGATATGCCTTTCTCTGGTAAAGTGGACAAGGGTGTTAGGGAAAGTGAAGATAGAAGAAGAAAATAGACATGATACTTTGACCATAGGCATTTTCTTAGGCTTAAGAAAAACAACATTCAAAAAAAAAAAAAAAAAGATCTGGAAACTGATTTTCTTAAAACTGTCACTGCATATGTTCCATATGGAGTACCTGCAAATATCCCTAACGATATTGAACCTTGTGTGAACATCATTGGTATACCAGGTCTCCAACAATAAAACATTTGCTTAAATACCCTGACTTAAGTGACTAATATTAAAACATCCTTGTTTTTAAGATAGAGAGAGGAAATTCCAACAATTGCAGGTTTAGTTATATAATAATTGGATGCTAACAGTTTAAGGTTGATAGAGACTAGCTGAATCCTCTCCCTGGTTATAGATGGAAAGCTGAGATACTGCGGGGAAAATAATTCTTCCCATGTGACTCACATAGTGGGAGCAGAGTAACTAGGATTAGAAACTTCTTTAATGGATCATAGTGCTTAGGAAAGAATTCTCTTCCATTTGTTCTTTAAAGTCCAGCCTTAATATAGTTTTAAACTAGAATTCAAAAATTGCCAGGTGCCAGGTACAGAGAGCCTGGTGAAGGGGTTTCTCTGCAAACAAGCCCCTTGCCCAAAAATTAATCCGGATCTCACTGGACCTGAATTCTAGTGTCATCACCATATCTATTTGCTTTTCATGGTTTTTACTAGTGTTTTTTTTCCCTTAGTTTCTGCTTTGGTGTTGGCCTTCTTGGTCTTTGGAGTCTTCAACTTCTGTTCTCCTTTGAAACTGCCATTTTTAAATCAGATTGTTTGTTTTTGGTATTGAGTCGTATGAGTTCTTTATGTATTTTGGATGGTAGCCCTTTATCAGATAAATGATTTGCCAATATTTTCTCTCATTCAGCAGGTTGTCTTTCATTTTTGCCTTTGCCATGAGAAGCTTTTTAGTTTATGTATTCCCAGTTATTAATTTTTGCTTTTGTTGCCTTTGCTTTTAGAGTCAAATCCAAAAAATCATCACCTAGACCAATGTTAAGGAGCTTACTGCCCACGTTTTCTTCTAGAAGTTTTATAGTTGCAGGTCTTACAATCAAGTCGTTAATCCATTTTGAGTTAACTTTTATTTATGGGATAAAACAGTAGTCTAGTTTCATCCTTTTGCATGAGTCACTCCAGTTTTCCCAAAACCGTTGATTGAACAGACTGTCCTTTCCATTGTATATTCTTGCCTCCTTTGTTGTAAATTAATTGATCATTTATTTGTGGGTTTATTTCTGGGCTCTCTAGTCTATTCCTTTGGTCTATATGTGTAAGTTTCTTGATTAAAAAATACTACAACCTTTCATTATCAATTTGTCTAACCCTCAAAAAACTCATATAAGACTAAAAGTGTTGGGGTGCCTGGCTGGCTCAGTCAGTGGA
The DNA here is from genome assembly GCF_027475565.1 of Acinonyx jubatus. Lineage (NCBI taxonomy): Eukaryota > Metazoa > Chordata > Mammalia > Carnivora > Felidae > Acinonyx > Acinonyx jubatus. Next base: position 57,670,330 of record NC_069383.1, on the reverse strand, counting down.
GCATGCAACTCTTGATCTCAGGGTTATAGGTTTGAGCCTCATGTTGGGTGTAGAGACTTCTTAAAAATAAAATCTTAAAAAAAGATTTTAAATTATTTATTTTTATGATAAATAGGAGACCTAGAAGAATGTAATGGGTTTGTGTTACTTAACCATTATCTGCATCCATTTCTTACCAGAAGCATAAGCTAAACACACAAAAGTCATGCAAAATTTTAACTCCACCAAAAGTTTTTCCTTTTTCCAATACCTCTGAGATTTAAACACTGGAATTTTCCTGGGTATACTGAAGCAACAGGGAAACAATGATGATGGTATAATAAAGCCAGATGATGTTCAACTGAAGACCCTTTTGGCTCATTTTATTTCATAATCAAAATCCCAAACAAAGTTTAAAAGGGACTTGGTTCCCCATAGTGCTACCCTGCCATTTGTGTTTGTCTGTAATGTAATCTGTAGATATAGATCTCAAGGCCTGTGGAAAGTTAGCATTAAATTACTGGTTAATGTTACTCTGGAAGAATCGTGTTCATTACAGCATGTCTTTGAACCAACTTAAATATCCTTATAGTTGTCCTTCAGTTTATGATGCTGAACGTATGGTGCTTTAGCCCTATAAGAAAATAGCAAAGATGAGATTGCCTTGTAGTCTCATTTAGACAGTTAATTTTATCTTTGTTTTCTTAAGTCACATTTCATTGTGCTTCTCGATGGTGCAAAACTAATTGGCTCTTATCACAGTTACATTACCTTCAAAGGCAGATAAAATTAATGCAAAGTAAAAGATCACTACAATCAGAGATATCTGGTTAAAAGGGAGACAGGCTTGCATAAAGTGGCTGCACAATCCACAGAAGGCTCTGGCAGAATAATAAATCATTACTTTCTCCAGGTTATCATCTTGTGCTCTAGTTCATTATTTTGTATCATTTGTTTTAACCTTGGATTGTCCCTACTACATCTGCTCTGCTGTGATTAATTCTGCTGATGGAAATAAACTGTCGAAGGGCAATGCTGTACTGCATGACTAATTAGCCTACCGAATTATGTTCATAAATTAACATTTTGTTTTTATTCATTTAAATAAATCAAACTTGTCCAAACTTATTTTGTATAGATCACGCTAATATCAATTTATATTTTGTTACCTTTTAGCTTAGATCAGTTTACTTACTTTTTGGTCAACTAATTCTTAAACAGTTTCTCACTTTCACTTCTCTAAAATCGCCATATAACATTATTGTCCCTGTTGGCCTAAGAGGAAGAAAGGTATGTTCAGTTAAGCTGAATAAGAGCTCTCCACCAAGCTCTCTGCTTTACCTTACCCTTTCTCAGCTTCCTCCTGACCCCAGTGCTGGCCACAACTCCTGTCCTTCTCCTTTTGGTTATGTAGGACTAAATGAATGTTTGGGTCTGCCCCCAGATTCCAGTGTTGCTGGAAGCACTAATCCCTAGTGTGATGGTATTAGGAGATGGGGCCTTAGGAAGGAAATTAGGTTGAGATTAGGTCAAGAGGGTGAGACCCTCACGATGGGATTAATGGCCTCACAAAAAGAAGAGGAGATACAAAATCTCTCTCTACACACTGTGAGGATATAGCAAGGCTGCAAACTGGGAAGCCTGCTGTCACCAGACATCGAATCTGCCGGCACCTTGATCTTGGATTTTCCAGCCTCCAGAACAACATGAAAGAAATGTTTGTTGTTTAAGTTTCCCAAACTATGGTATCTTGTTATAGCAGACCAAAATGACTAAGACAGGTTATTATTGTGAAAAACCAAATTCTTCTCATAAAAATTGTGGATTATACAAGAATGTTGTTAGTTATAAAAACAATTATTTCAAGAACAGAAAAATTGATGGCAAATGTTTCTATATATTCTGCAATACTGGGTTGTTTGCTTCCAAAGTCTATTTGAAGAATAGGACTTAGTCTTCCCAGAACACTATGTCATCAATCTTATTTTTTTTCATTTTTTAAAAATTTAAATCCAAGTTAGTTAACATATAGTGTAATAATGATTTCACGAGTAGAATTGAGTGATTCATCACTTACATATAACACCCAGGGTTCATCCCAACAAGTGCCCTCCTTAAGGCCCATTGCCCATTTAGCCCATCCACCCACCCAACGCCCCACCAGCAACCCTCAGTTTGTTCTCCGTGTTTAAGAGTCTCTTATGGTTTGTTTCCCTCTCTGTTTTTATCTTATTTTCACTTCCCTTCCCATATGTTCATCTGTTTTATTTCTTAAATTGCACATACAAGTAAAATCATATGATATTTGTCTTTCTCTAATTTCACTTAGCATAATATACTCTAGTTCCATGCACATTGTTGCAAATGGCAAGATTTCATTCTTTTTGATCACTGAGCAATATTCCATTGTGTGTGTGTGTGTGTGTGTGTGTATACACGACATCTTTTTTATCCATTCATCCATCAATGGACATTTGGGTTCTTTCCATAATTTGGCTATTGTTGATAGTGCTCCTATAAACATTGAGGTGCAGGTACCCCTTCAAATCAACACTCCTATATCCTTTAGATAGATACCTAGTAGTGCAATTGCTGAGTCATACGGTAGTTCTATTTTTAACTTTTTGAGAAACTTCCATACTATTCTCCAGAGTGGCGGTACCAGTTTGTATTCCCACCATCAGTGCAAGAGGGTTCCCCTTTCTCCATATCCTCACCAACATCTGTTGTTTCCTGAGTTGCTAATTTCAGCCATTCTGACAGGTGTGAAGTGGTGTCTCATTGTGGTTTTGATATATATTTCCCTGATGACTAGTGATGTTGAGCATCTTTTCATCTGTCTGGTAGCCATCTGGATGTTTCGTTGCAAAAATGTCTATTTATGTGTTTTGTTCATTTCTTTACTGGATTATTTCTCTTTTGGGTGTTGAGTTTGATAAGTTCTTTACAGATTTTGGATACTAACCCTTTATCTGATATCATTTGCAAATATCTTCTCCCATTTTGTCAGTTACCTTTTAGTTTTGCTTATTGCTTGCTTACCTGTACAGAAGCTTTTTATCTTGATGAGGTCCCAATAGTTCACTTTTCCTTTTGTTTCCCTTGCCCCTGGAGAAGTGTTGAATAAGAAGTTGCTGTGGCTCAGTCTTATTTTAATAAGAGCAGGTAAGCTCTTTTCAATAAGGGGTTCACTGCCTGAAACTTCAGGAAACTGAATAATATGAGAGAATTTAAAAGCCCTCACGTTTATTTAGAAAGTTTTCATTGAGACTGTCCTAAACTTTTATGCAAGGGCCTCGCCTACCAGCTCATGTGACACAGTTACACTCATTCTTTACAATTCCGTGTTCACTAAGGGCACGTTGGTAGCTTGAATTTGGCAATTGGGAGTGTTTATTCCAAGGAAATATGCAAACAGTACAAATCAGGGCTTTTGTTTTCCAGAGAGCTGGTTGTTAAGCACTTACCAGCACCCCCTGTTTACATGCAAGGTAAATGTTGCTAGGCATGGCTCCCTTATAAGCTTTTTCTGATCAAATTCTTTGCTGTTTTATAGAGAAGAATCTTTATATTTATATTCGTTGTTCTTCCCCTATCTCTGCTCTCCCCACCCTCTTCTCTCTTTCTTTTTCTTTTATTTGGGAGCATAGTTTCTCAGCGCTCTGCACTCTTTGAAAGAAATACCTCAGAAATTCTCTCTGAGTAAAACAACCAGGAAACAGTTATTCTCAGGCTTTTTAACTCAGCCAAGTCAGGTACCATCCCGGTTACCGCTCTAGACAGGCTTCCACAATTGTAACACCTGTTTCTGTTTTACACAGGTGGAGTCACCTTATGTCTTCTTTGATACTTAGCTTTGACAGAGGAAAGTACCATATCATTGAATCACTATATCAAACATAACTAAATCACTATTCAGCTAGTGACCAATGTGTTTTCAATGGAAATAAAAAATTTGCCTATAGGGCACTTTTTACTTTTTATTTTATTTTAAATATTTTATTTTTAAGAAATCTCTACACCCAATGCAGTGGTTCTTGAACTCACATCCCTGAGGTCAAGAATCACATACTTTACTGACTGAACCAGCCAGGCGCCTCTGTAGGGCACTTTTTAAACCAAATGAACTTGTTTTATCTGTCTATTTCATGCCTTCCATTACTGTTTCAAGCACTGAAAGGGATAAGGACCAGAGAAAATAGTCATCTCTTTCAGAATCCTTCCAAACTTCTTTGGAAAATGAGGGCTGATTGATGAAACGTATGGAGCAATGAGGAAATAATTAAGAACAAAACTGGTAAAAGCTGGTCAATGTACCAAAGCACTAGAGAGGTCAGGAAAGATTGTATGTTGGAATTTCCACTTGAATTTGTCTTTGAGCAATGACTAGGACTGGGGCATTAAGGAAAGAGGAAAGAGGCACTTTATGTGAGACCAACAGCATGAGCGAAGGACTTGGCCAGTGAGCAAGTAATATCTGACTCTTGGGAATTATTCGGAAATTTGGATGGATTCTGGGAGGTTTCTAAAAGCCAAAAGAAAAATGTGTTAAACACAATAGGCAAGAGGAGGCTATTATAGAGCTTTTGAGCATTAGAGTGATGACATCAAAGGGATGCCTTTGAAGATTAATCTGTCAGCATTATTAAAGAGATTGTATAGGTTAAAATTAATGGCAGGGGAAGAAGCAGAAGTACCTTAGGTTGGCCTTGTTAGTAAGCACATAGGGACCACAGCAAGGAGCAGGTGACAGCCAACACTGGGTAGAATGCTACTTATTCACTCTGGCAGGGGTAAGCATACAAGAAGTGGTAGAGTAGGCACAGTGAGGTCAGAAGCAAGCTCCCAAAGCACAGCATCCAAAATGCATGCTTGGGCATGATACTGGCAACTGCCAGAATTAAAAGAGTTCATCTGATGGACAGAACACAGTGACGGGAAATCTAAGTGATGGAGCAAGAGAGCTGACCAGATGTGACAATGTAGCAGGTGTGGGAGAGACTATTCCAGGCTTCTCCCCAGGAAAGGATGCAGACACTAGAGCCAGCAAACTTCTAGAGCCTTGATATCACTTGGGATTCAATGTAGGGCCCCAGACCAAACAGGAAGCAGAGCACAAAGCTGAAAGAATATGGAGAAGAGAGATAATGGGAGGAGAGAGTGTCAGAGTATGCCAACCCAAGGAATACTTAGACACCTGAAGCTTGGTCCTCAAATAGCAGACCTTGGGCTGAGCTGTGTTGATGGTAAAGAAGAAAAGGACAGTGAGAACCCAAGCACTACGGGTAGCAGATGCATCACGGCAATGAATTCTAAGCCTATACCAGCTTACAGATTCAAAGCTTTTGATCTCTGATTTTGGTTCAGAAACTAGCAGATCCCTGTGAGAGTACTTGAGGAAGGAGAGCTGGGAGATATAAAATGAGGATTGACCCTTGGAACTCAGGCAATAATACAGTTAGCAAGAGCCCATAGTCTAACTTTTTTTATATTTTAGCCCATTGACATATGTTTTGAAGAAGTACACATGTCTAAGTGGCAGAGGCAACAAAGAAGATGGGAAAACTTGAGAGGTATTTACATATAATTTCAGTAAAACGTTAAATAACTATCATGTACAGGGATTGTATTGTTGATTCATTCAGATTTCTTCTTCTTTTATTTTGGATAGAGAGGGGGTGCAAGTAAGCAAGGGGCAGAGAGAAAGGGAGAGAAGCAGGGCTCACCCAAAGCGGACTGGTTGTCACCTAAGTGGGGCTTGAGCTCACCTGAAGCAGGGCATGAGCTCACTGGAAGCAGGACTCGAACTCAACCATGAGGTCATGACCTGAGCCAAAGGCAGATGCTTAACTGACTTAGTCACCTAGGTGCCCTGATTCATTCAGATTTCTGACCGTTTGAGCTGTGTAGAAAACTTTATGGACATAAACTCTTCCTATATTTACTTTTCTTAGGTTAGCTTAACTCTCCTGACTTATCATGGTGGTATAATGCACATAACTTGATATTACTTCAATAATTGACTATTGCATATAATTCACAGACGTTATTCTTTAATGAAGAAGCACAAAGTATAGTTTTGGACAATCCCATATTAACTCCAGGACATACATTTTTATAAATGAGGCCCCAATTTGAGGTTATTTTTTTATCACTTGCCTGTAGCATTTCAGCATGTTGCACTAATGATGTGGAGGGTCCCACTTAATTCCAAGGGACTATCGTTCCATAGTTTCCTTAAGAGCCTAGACATACACCCATACACATAAGAAAGTCTAATTGAGGATTTTGCTTGTTTGAATACATATTAGTTATCAAACTTTGAATTAATAACATTTTAGAGTATTTCTTAAGGTTTCCACATTACACTACCCAAATTCTGTTACCAAATAGAGGAACACAGGACAAAGTCTATAAGCGTGTCTATTAATAGAGGAAGAATTCTGTTTCAAGCAAAGGCAAAGAGGATATCTAGGCTTTATTTCACGTACATACCATGTGAGCAAAACTGTTCTGGTGTTTCATACATGTTCATAGTGAATCACAACATTGTGTGAGATATTTTGTCTCCATTACGGAGATGAGGAATCAGGGATTCAAAGACATGTATTAACTGGCTCATAGTATAGCTGGTAAGCAGCACATCAGAATTAAAATTAAGGTGTGTCTACTTCTAGAGCTCATTCTTGTTTTTACTGCCCCACATTACAAAAATACGTTTGTATACATAAACTTTTATAAATGAAAGTACTAAATCCATTTTTTAAAGATGCTGCAGCTACGAGGTCTATATCAATCTATTTTCTGAGTTAATTAAACAAAGGTAATCCTACAGACCAACCCACAAATACAAATACATTTTTCTATGTAACAATTCAATATTTCTCAAAATACAAATCAGCTGAGAAATCCTCCCGATCGAGTGGTCACTGTAACAGAGGAATGGCATATAAGTTTCACCTGCTGTCAGGTCTTACTAATTGGTAGTGGCCACCTGGATTTCTGCATGGAGAAGAAATCTGAGGTCATGTGTAAGTCAACAGGAAGGTGCCCTGGGATCCATTGGAGATGAAGGCCAGGGACATGGGTGAGGAAAATGGCAGCTATGTGCCTGTATTGGCTTGAGCTGCCACAAATATCAGAAAAGTAGTATGCAATTTGATATGCTACTGCTCAAAACTGCCTTCCACACTCAAAATTCTCTCACTTTAATTCTCTCAAAATTATTCTCACTTTTGTTTTTTCTAAGCTGGCCTGATCGTCTAGATTAATCATCTAGATTAATTGTTTAAAAATACTGTTTCCCAGGCTTCTTATCTGGAAGATTCAGAAGCTTAAGACTAGGAGTCCAGGAATTTTATGTTGTGGCAAGTTTGGGATTATTTGAATTGCCTTATTTATTTGTTTGTTTGTTTGTTTATATTTTTGAGAAAGAGAGAGAGGGAGAGAGAGACAGAGAGTGAGCACGAGCAGGGGAAAGGGGCAGATAGAGAGAAAGAGACAGTTTCACATAGGTTCCACGCTCAGGTTCCATGCTTAACTAACTAAGCTACCCAGGTGCCCTTGAGTTGTCTTTTTATTCAGAAAACCTCTCTGAGGGACAGACATTAAGTTATTGAGCAGTAATAATTTAAGACATAATCTTCCTGATAGAGATTTGAGCACTTACCGGTCAGGAGCAAACAACAGACCCATTTGATCAGAGAAATTCGGTGCATGTGATAGCTTCCCCACCTTATCTGGTTCTGCCCAATTTACTGACCCATTCCGCTTTTCCTCTCGCTCACTCCACTCTGGGAAATACTAGCCTTCTTTCTGTTGCTCTAACATGTGCATGTTTCCACCTCAAAGCCTTTGTCCTTGCTGTTCCCTGCATGGTATGTCATTCCTGGAAACTTTCACAGGGCTGGTGCCCCTAATCCTCTCTGAAGTGGTAGGACTATTAAGTGAAAAAGCTAATTGGTAAGCAAGGAGGAAGATTTTAAGTCTGTGAAGTAGACTCATTGCTTATATGACAATCAAGCTGTTTAATGTTATAAAAGGGAGGCTCCCTGCCCTAGCTCTAAGCAATGAGTTATGCCAGTCATTGCATAGCGTCTGCAATGAAATGAGGGTAAAGAAATAATGGTTTTTTTTCTAGAAAATCAAGAATGATGAATATAAAAACAGAGAACGAAGTCACTAGTTGAATAATAATTAAATCTGAGTAAAATATATTATTTAAAACCATTCAATCACTGCCTTATCTTTTTTTTGATTCTTGCCGGATGCTCCTGAGTAGAATCATCTGACTATCTTTGAATGAGCATTAGGATTTGGGAAGCATCTTAATAAAACACTAACTGAAGCCACTCTGAAGAAAACATCATTAATCATGTCATCTGATAAGAGATACTGTCAAAGCTACACTTAGAAATTTATACTCAGGCTGAATTCCAGTAACATCCCTTGTGTACATTAGAGATTAGGAAAATGAGAGCTTCTTCATTTACTATATAAATTTTTGAAAAATATTATTTTGGCCTAACTTCCCAAAATGGAAATCACCTAGACACATGGATCTCCCAGTGGCAGAGTCTTTCTAGTCCAGTTCACTTTATACAATTCTCCTGTATTATCTTCAGAAAGTACTATTTTCATTTTAACACCGTCTATTGAAAATATACTGAAAAGGCTGCAAAACTCCCTATTACTTTTTAAGTAAATATGAAATCTTTAGGTTGGTATTTAAGACACCAATTTAGCTATTCCTAGGTTTACCCATCTTTAGGCAAGATTTATATCAATTTAAAAATATCAACCAAACTATAATAACTGACTGCTTAGTATATGGTAAACATTAAGTAAGACATCTTGAAGATGCAAAAAATTTATGAGGGACAGCTGGGTGGCTCAGTCAGTTGAACATGTGACTCTTGACCCTGGCTCCGGTCATGATCCCAGGGTCATGGGATCAAGCCCTGATTCGGGCCCCACATCAGGCTCTGATGATTCTCTGGGCAGATGATTCTCTGTCTCTCCCTCTGTCTCACTCCTTCTCAGGGTGTGCACATGCACGCTCTCCCTCTCTAAAAGAAAAAAAGAACAAAGAAAGAATATGTGAAGTATTCCCATTCCTTAATGACTACCCAAATTAATCTCATAGGAATAGGCAACATTGTAAAGAATGATGCAGACAATAGGAGCTTGCAGGAGAAAGACACAAAGAGATCAGAATTGTGACGTTTGTAAAAGAGGGCCTTGAAGAAAAGTAAGATTTAGTCAAGTGGAGGGTAACAGAGAGGCTATTGGAAGTTAGGAGAATGTAAGTAAAGAAATGATGGCAGAGATTTGCAAGTATCTTCTGGGTCAATAAATAGACCAATATGCACAGAGAAGAAAGTGTATATTGGGAATAGTGGACCAGATTTTGATAGTCAGGCATCAGAATAAAGGATGGGTTTTCTGTAAACAATAAAAAGGAAATCATTGAAAACTTTATGAGATCAAGGTAATGAAAAATATTTTAGGAAAATAAGTCTGGCAAAAGTGCAGAGAGAATCTGTAGGAGGATATTAGGGTGCTTACCTTAGACATTAGTGATGTAAAGAGGTCTTTACCCTTAATATTTGCCCACAGTGGCTGAGAATAAGCTGTATTGGGGGCTGTTGGGGGAAAAGTTTGAGAAGTGCCAAGAGTTGGGAGAAAAGCCTCTATTGGAGGGTCATAAAAAGTCAGGGAGAGAGGTCATCTTGATAAGAAAATAGTTATCAATCTGATAATGGTTTTTAGAAATGCCAAGGAGAATGAAGAAGGCCAATAGAAATAAAATAAAAATAAAATAAATGCTTAGCCTGAAGGGAAACCATCAAAAGGACAGAAAAGTAAACCATTTCCACATGATATAAAATACATGGAAACCAATTGCCAACAAATCCTAATAGAATGAAAGAACTGAAAGTTCATAGAGATAAAAGATAGGGGTTCCTGGGTGGCTTAGTCAGTTAAGCCTTGAACTCTTGATTTTGGCTCACATCATGATCTCACATTTTGAGAGTTTGAGGCCTGCTATTGGGCTTTGTACTGACAGTGTGGACCCTGCTTGAGATTCTCGCTCTCTTCCTCTCTCTCTGCCCCTTACCTGCGCTCTCTCTCTCTCTCCCTCAAAATAAGTAAAAACAGACTTAAAAAAGATAGGATCCCCAAATAAGGAAGTCTTATAGCAAATTTCTAAAAAAAAAAAAAAACTTCAAAGAGGAATTGGGATATTGAGAAAGGGAATGATCTATAGTCAATTTGCTTAACTAAATTATTTTAATGAATATATTAAAGAGCAGTGGAATAGTTGTGACTGTCTCCAAATTTAGAACAACAGATTCCATAATTTTGTGAATATAGTTATCGAAAGTGAGAGGGCAAAATTTCAAGGTAGGATTTTAGGCTTGAAAGGCTATATGGTATATTGCCTTCTCCGTTACAAGAATATAAAAGTTATTCCACATTTTATTCCAGTGCTTTAGAGTTTTGTTTTTTATGACCATCTCCCCTGGAATTTATTTTTATGCATCATTTAAGGATGAGAAAAAACTTGTTTCCCAATTAATAGTTTTCCACTGATTTCCATTGATTGATCAATGCACTATTTATCTAATGACATGATACACCAATTTTGTCATATATATGCATCCTTGATTTAATGCCACTTGAGCAGAATTAATTATGATATATATATATATACACACACACACACACACATGTATATATACATATACACACATATATACACACACAGTTGACTCTTAAACTACACAGATTTGAACTGCTTCAGTCTACTTACATGCCAATTGTTTTTCATAAACACTGTACAGTCCTATAAATGTATGTTCTCTTCCTTATAATTTTCTTAATAACATTTTCTTTCCTCTAGCCTACTTTATTGTAAAATACAGTATATAATGTATATAATATGCAAAATATGTGTTAATCTGTTGTTTATGTTACCAGTAAGGCATCCGGTCAACAGTAGGGTATTAATGGTTAAATTTGGGGGAAGTCAAAAGTTTTAAGAGGGTTTGTGACTGTTTGTGGGGTCAATACCCCTAACTCTCACCATGTTCAAGGGCCAACTCTCTCTATACATATATATGTATTTCCTCCCCTTCAGCTTCTAAGTACTGTTGTGAGCTCTCAGCCAATAGGAGCTGGTATGTATTGTGATGGACTGTATAAAATAGTTCTTGGCCAGTAAGCATAAGTACACTATAGCTTTCAGCTACAGAATCTGCTACTTTGCTAACCATTTGGTGAATATATTCTGCAGTGTGTGTAATTTATTATGCTATGGCTTCTCTTTCGTTTGTTTTGTATTCTGAGAACAGTTTGTCCAAAATGACTGGTTAAATGTGTAGAAATAACACTTGATATATTTAATATATACAAGGTAATGGTGTTATAATGGTACTTAAAATATAAGTTTTGAAGAGGCTGGAGGTGCTTTCCAGGATACAATCAAGTAAGCAGAGTGTTAAGATCATCAAAAAGATATATATTGATAAGTGACAACTGACATTAAAAAGCCCATTATAACATCACTATGATTTGGATTGACCAACAATTATATGAAGATACTTAAGGAAAAGATTATGGCAGGAATCTCATCCCCATTTCAGAGAATCTGAGTAGATTGTAGGAGTGGTTGCCAAAGCAGGATACCAGCAAAGCATATCCCATAGGGATTTATGATAGTGATTCTCCTATAGAATTGATTCAGTTATGTTTCTCTTTCCAGTAATACAATCCCTCCATTAAATGGGGCATGGGTGTGCTAAATTCCTGTAAGTATTCATGGGTCTGTTTCAGGAATTTAAATTCTGTAATATTAATTTATGTGTTCATTCCTGCATCAATACAACAGTTTTAATTACTATAACCTCATGTTTTATTATAGTACAAAAACATTTTGAAAAATATGTTGAATATTATTTATTACTTATCTTTCCAGATGAACTTCAAGAAAAGCTTCTCTGTCTTTTTAAATACTATTAGGATTTTTATTGGGATTATACTAACTAGGTGATTTGAGGAAACTCTCATAGTGTTCCTCCCCAGATTCATATTTTTTATATCCTTTAGCAAAGTTTTCTCATACCAATCCTACAGTTTTGGAGTTTCTTACTGGTTATTTTGCAGATTTTATTGCTCTAGGTTGTGGCAATCTTTTTTCAAATATATTTTAAAATTATGTTTTGTTGGTGTTTAGGAAAGGCAAATACTTTATCTTATAGGTAGTCATTTTGCTGACCTCTCAAAGAAATAGTTTTTCTTTTGATTGTTGGATCTTTTTGTTGATAATTATGACATTTGTAAATACCGACAGTTCTGCCTCTTTTTACCCAATACTGCTCTTTTTCTTGTCTTATTCCACTGGCTTAGAAATTTGACTGATTGTAGTGGGAATTATTAATTATATCTTTGTAAGTCTCTAATGGATTTGCTTTATCAGGTCAAGTAAGCTTCATTCTATTCTTATTTTACTGATAGTTTTATTTTTTCAAGATTGTCAAGATGATTATAGTAAATCCTCTTTACTATATAAGGTCTATATAAATTTCTTTAAAAAATGTATGAAGACTATGACCTATTAATATTTTTAATATTTGTAAATGTTCTCATTCATGCTGGAAAATGTGAATTATCTGTTTAGTTTCCATATGTAGTTATTAAAATAACATCTTTTATGTATGAGAGTTTTGTTAAAATTTCCCTCTATTAATGTAGATTATACATCTCTCTTCATATTGTTTTGTTTTCTTTTTATATTTCAATGTTGAGTTTTTAACTACATAAAGATTCATGATGCTTGTAACTTATGGGGGGTTTAATCAGCAAAACGTATGCCATGTTTACTTTGACTAAAAGTATCACACCTAGGTTCTCTTTGTAAGCATTTATTTGGTATATTTTTCATCCTCCCTCTACATCCAACTTTTTGTTTAGATGTGTCTCCTGGTCTCTTGTAAACAGCTTATCATTAAATAAATTTACTACCCAATCTAATAATCTATCTTTTATGAGGTTAATTTAACATATTGACTTTTAGTTAATATAGTGACTTTAGTTTAGCATATATTTGGTATTTTCTTTTTGCTCTATTTTCTTCCTTATTTACTTTCTATCTTCAGCCGAATTTGTTTACTTTGTTCACTGGGCCATACTTTTTTTTTTTTTCCCTGTCTAGGAGTTTTCAAGTAATTCATCGCATTTCTCTCTTGCTTGTCCTTGAATTTTAAATAACATATTTAAACACAGGTTTTTGGCTATAATGTCAATCATTTGTGTCAGTAACCTCCTTCCCAAACTACATAAGATTATTAATATACTTAGACCAATCCTAACATCTCCCAATCTCTCATGCTTTGTGGATATCATCTGGAATTTTATTTATAGATTTAAAAATATTTGCTTTATATTGTGGCTCAATTTTTATGTGAATTTTATCTTAATAACTATGATAATTGTAATTTCATGAAAAATAATATTTTATCAGTTTCACTGTTACCTCTTTCAATCCGTGTGTTTCTCTTAGTCGTATATATTTATTTTCGATATCTTTAAGTGATACATCAGAAAACACTCATGGTGGCAAAGTTCTGAGACTTTTAATATATTAAAATGCCCTAATTTTCCCCTCAAAATTAAATGATAGTTCAGCTGGGCAAAGAAATCTAGGTTAAAAATAATGGTCCTTTAGAACGGCAAAAATTGTTTCCACTTGCTTACTGCCTGGGAGATCAAACGAGAAATCTAACAGCAATCTGAATATTGTTCCTTTAAAATTACCTTGTTTATGTTTTATCTTTTGAGAAGCTTTTAGGGCCTGTCTGCATTTTCGTGGAGATCGGAAATTTCCCAACATGTCTAGGTGTGTGTCTTATTTTTCCCCACCCACATGCAGACATTTTATTAGTTTCTGCAACAAGAGGACAATAATACCAATTTTTAAATATAAGTCTGAGGTCATCTGAGATGCCAACCAAATACATGGAAGAAAGATAAATGTCTTGCAAGAGGTTTAGTACAGATCTTGGAGAACTTGTGCTCAATGGGAAGGGGAGCAGCCCAGAGGAGGGGGAGTAAAAGGGGGCAGAGGGTCAGATGAAAGGGTAGTGGTGAGGATGATGGATCTGGTTGGCTGCAGTTGCTAGTTATCCTGAAGCAACTTTAGCAATTATGCCTAAAATTCCATAGTCACTTTCAAACACCTCCATATGATACCCTCAAAATCTGAAATCAGTAGATGAACTGTAGCTGCAAGGTTCACAAAATAATCAATGAAGCCAGAATGAGACAACCCAGAGAGAAAATCCCAGCATTTATTCTCAATCTGTCCTTCCTCAATTTAAAATAAACTCTAATAGGGGTGCCTCCATGGCTCAGTCACTTAAGTGTGGGACTTCACTCAGGTCAGGATCTCAGGATTGGTGAGTTCCAGCCCCACATCTGGCTCTGTGCTGACAGCTCAGAGCCTGGAGTCTGCTTAGGATTCTGTGTCTTCATCTCTCTCTGCAACTCCCCCACTTGTGCTCTGTCTCTGTCTCTCTCAACCTCTCAAAAATAAAACATTAAAAATTTAAAAAATAAAATAAAATAAACTCTAATATACCTGAGGTGAGATTCAGAAAGTAGCAGCAGAGCCAGCTGGGTCTTCTACTGAACTTTTCATCAAAAACCAAGAAAGAACAAGGGGCAAGGCATATTTTTATTTTTATTTTATCTTATTTTAAAATAGAATAACCTGAAGTTATTCTATTACAAAGGTACATGGCTGAATAGGTAGGAAACAGATTCTCCGTTGTGAGTTCTCTTGATGGCTTCCGCAAGGATCATGGAGATGTCGATCGCCTGTATTTTGGAGCAATGTTTCATCTTACCCTCCTGAGGTATGGTATTGGTGACGACCACCGCTTCAAAGCACGCACTGTTGATGCGAGCAAGGGCTGGGCCAGAAAAGATTCCGTGAGTCAAGATCGCGTAAACTCTGGCGGCTCCAGCGGTGAGAAGTTTGTCAGCTGCATGACAGATTGTACCACAAGTATCAGCCATGTCATCCACAAGGATGGCCACACGATCCTTCACATCCCCCACTAGCACCATACGGTCCACTTCATTGGCCTTCTTCCGTTCTTTGTGAATCAAGGCAAAGGCCACATGCAACCTGTGTGCAATGGAGGTCGCTCTCTTAGCTCCACCAGCGTCTGGTGACACAACAGTGCAGTTCCTCCACTCAGAGATATTCTCCCTTATCCATTTCAGGACAGCTGGCTCCGCATAGAGATTGTCTACGGGGATATCAAAAAACCCCTGAATTTGAGAAGCATGTAAGTCCATGGTGATGATATGATCTGCACCTGCTACAGATAGCATATTTGCAACAAGTTTGGCGGATATTGGGGCCCCGCCCTTATCCTTCTTATCCTGCCGGGCATAAGGGAAGCATGGGATGACCGCAGTAACCCGGCTGGCTGAAGCAATCTTGCAGGCATCAATCATGATCAAAAGCTCCATTAGACTGTCATTGATTTCGCCACAACCACTCTGCACTATGTAGACATCCTCTCCTCGCACACTCTCGCCAATTTCCACGCAGGTCTCCTGGTTGCTGAATTTCTTGGTCACCACCTTGCCTAGCTCCAGGCCCAGGCGGTCGGCAATTTTCTGGGATAGGTCCTGATGGGAGCTGCCCCCGAAGATTTTGATATTTGCCATTTTGCCCAATCACTCGAGGTACTTACTCTTCGTCCGGCGATCACTGCTGCTGTCAAGATTGCAACCGAAGTCAGACCACAGACTAACAAACGACTTTCCGTTGTTACCGGGCAGTTACCCGCCCGGTTCAGACGGTGGGCGCGAGCTGGTCTATGTTGATCTTGAGTCTTTGGGAAAAAAATTCCTGCTTGGCATCCACTTTGCACTTTTAAACTAAAAAAATCAAGTCTTTCTTCAGTTCATGGAAGTTTTACTTCTGTTAGTGCCTGTAGTAGTTTCCTAGGGGTGTGAAATTTAATGCCTAAAAATATAAAGTTTCTGTAAGGTAAAGGATGTATACGTTTAAAAGGAAAGTTACAGACTGGAGAAAATGTCTAACAATGTGCTTCCAATGGAGTCAGGAAAAAGACCAAAAACATTTGGAAATGGTATGAACAGGCAATTTACAGGGGAAAAAAGATAAAAAAGATAATATGAAAAAATGCTAGTAATCAGGAAAATGCTAATTTTCACACATTAGGTGGGCCAAAATTATAAGATAAATAAACTCCTCCATTGTAATAGAATGTATAAGTGTGAAATTTTGCAAGGAAAGTTTTGTTTCATAAAACCTTTGACTCAATGTATCTCCTTCTAGGAATCTACTCAATAGAAATATTCATAGACAACCCCAAAATACATTGATAATTTTATTTGTCACTGTGTTAACTCATTCAGTTAATATTTCAGGAGGTATTGTCTGTCAGGTATTGTACCATTTATAGAATATAAGATGGTGAATGACAAATAGTATATCTCTCTAGAGTTACTCATAAAAACAAAATCTGGAAACTAACAAATGTCCATCAATAGGTAAAGTATCATATAATGTATTATACAAACATAAGCAGACATTAAAGAAACTGACTTATGTGCAGTCATATGGAAATATTCCCAAGATATTTCTAAATGTAAAAAACCCAGTCAAAAAGGTACACAATATATGAAATTTATGTATTTAGAATTAAGAAATAGTTAAAGCATCAAGTCATTATGAAGGTCCTTTTTATGATGATTATCTCTAGAGAGGGGTGTAGGTTGGTGGCAGTTTGGGATGAAGAAGGACTGTCACATTTTATTGCCATTTATTAGTGTAGTATTTGAACTTTTATTACTTTTATAATTAAAAAAAGACTAATAAAATATATGTGATGATTAAGTGTTAGCAAATTTTAAGTACACAGCTTCCAAAATGCATTAGGAGTTGGAGTAATGGGGAAAGAAATGGAAGGGACCACAGATACCAGAAATTTCGAGAACAAATTGTATCATAAAAATAATGGAAGCATCAGATATAGATCATACATTTTTATCCTGCTAATTGTGTGTCTGACTTTTGGTTCTGCAATATTTTGATGTAGCCTAAATATAAATAACCATTTTTTCATAGTTTGAAATTGATAAATAATCTGTTGAATATATTTTCTCACCCTACTTGTGAGCTCTCCCACTGAGTGGGGTTCATGAATCGGGTAAGGACTGGAGTAGGCAACAGAAATGGGTTAGATTTGACAATGTCTATGAAACACATCACTTTGCTAGAAAAAAAAAAGTGTAGTTATATTAAATGTGCTATTAATATAAAACCATATAAACAGCTATGTCAAAAAGGCTAAATCAAAATGTCCTGCTGCTGATCCAATCACCTCTCTTCTCAACATCGTCAAGCTTTTCTCCTCAATTCAGACTCTTCATGGTTGATAGTGCCTGCCAGCTCATTTCTGCCTACAACCCTCCATTCATGTTCCTTCCTATCATAAAATCAGCAGACCCATCTATACTGTATAATTCTCATCCTCAGCCTGACTACATACAGTGATTTCTAAAGAAAATTCTGTGGCTTAATTTAGCTGCACTAAAAAGTACTTGCAGCTTCAATTAAAATGATTTTTCTCTCAGTGTTCTCAATGTGTCACACATTTTTCACTTTTTAAAGAAAAACAAAACAGATTTTTAAATAGACTTATTATTACCTAAATAGGACTGAATGCTAACGTAAACATTAAAAACACATAGTTGGTTGCATTGCCTTGAGGTGTTAAGTAGAAGAAATTTTTGTCTTGCTGCTATTTTTTGCTCCAAGCTCTGGCTGTTGCAACACCTTATAGTTCCAGGGATTTGTCTAAAATCATAAAATGTTAAAGGTGGAAATAGCCTTCCAGACCACCCAGTCCAACATCCCGATTCACAGACAGGGAACTGAGGCCCAGAGAAATGAAGCAACTGGTTTGGGATCTAAAAGCTAATTAGAGGCAGAGTGTGGCCTAGAATGTGGGATTCCTGAATTTCCAAATAGCATTTTTCTCAGTCTATCATTTTTCTTTGAGGTTTATGAGAATGAAGGAAAAATGTAAAAGTCGGGCAGAAACTTTTACATAAAAATGTTACTTTTTTTATTATCAAACAACTACAGTAAGGAACAACTTTCCATATCTGAGACCGAATAATCCTTTTAAAAATTATTTCCTGAAACAAATGAACGATTGGTAGTGTCATGGAAATATCTCTGTTACGCTGACATTTCTGTTACATGAATCTATTGCAAGGGGATTTAGTTCCTCTTTACTTTGGTCTTTGCGGGTTGAGAAAGACATCTACCTTATCATTGGCTGTTCCGAACAAAAGTTACAGGTAGGAATGATGCCTATTGAAGAACATATTCTCTGTATTTAAGACATCATATCTTAATAAATTACTCTAGAGAAATAAATTGTGGTATAGAGAAAATGTCTATCTTTCTCCTTCCCAAGGTAAGCATATTTAAATGTCATCTCTACAGATCTTTGAGAACTGCTATATTTTGAAGGTCTTTTGAGTCAATACCTAGAATATATATATATATATATAACACCTTGGTGATAGTTTCTTGCTTTACTGATTATTTTTTACCCTTTGCAATTCCAACATAAATAATTCAAAGAGAGAGCCTTGATGCAGCTTGATCAGCTAAGGAGAAAAGAAATTCAGTCAATTCTTTTAGAAAGTGGAGAAAAACAGTTGTTGTATTTTAAGTAAAATAAATGCTTTCACTAAACATACTTGCAGTTGACAAAATGCTAGATGTTTAGGTGGCAATTATAGTTCTTTGATAAACTGTCAAATCTTGTCACAACACATGTTACAAACAAGGACAGATTTAGATGTCCTTTATGACAGCTTTGTGTAGGTTGAGAATGTTTGGCAGTTAATTTCAAACAAGGAACATATTTTTCTTTCCAGCAGTTATCTGCTTGTTTATTAGGAAGAGTTTCTTTATGCCTTTAATCTTACTCATTTGACTCACAGTTCCAGATCATTATTGTAACATTACCTTACCTCATTTATTTTGTTCATAATAACCATCCACAATACTTTGAGAAAATTTCCCACAGAGCTTTACATTGGTAGAAATACTTTAAAGTTTGTTTTGTAATTTTTTACAATTAAAGTTGACTACTGTGTGTGTTTATTGAGCTTTTAGTTGGAAATCCATCATTTTATACAATAGATGTGAAGATAATGATTAGGTAAACAAAGCTGAGTAAAACAAATAAAAGAAAAGGAGAAAGATTTGTGATTCAGAAATGCCCCTTTAATTTTGAGAGTTATTGTAGACTTACGAGGGTATTTTTGAAACATGTTTACAAATTAAAAAAAATTCCGGAGAGCTTGAAAATCCTAGTATGAAACAATAATCTTGGAATAAAAATGATGTCACATATGCTGAATAATATGTACTTGCAATGGCAGATGAAGCAGTATATATGGAGATCTTCTATAACTAGCAAATTGCAAATAAGAAATATCTCCCCAATATTTATATGAAATATTTTAAAGTGTTTTAAAACAGTTTTTGATGATGGATCTTTCCCTTTTGTGTATAATATTAGTTTCATGAAATTAGTAAAAAGATTCATGTTAATTATATTTTGACAAAACACAAGCTCCATTTATGCTATTCAATTCTTTTTTAAAGATATTTTAGGGGCGCCTGGGTGGCTCAGTCGGTTAAGCTCAGGTCATGATCTCATGGTTCGTAGGTTTGAGCCTCTCGCCGGGCTCTGTGCTGACAGCTCGGAGCCTGAAGCCTGCTTCAGATTCTGTGTCTCCCTCTCTCTCTATTCCTCCCCTGCTTGTGCTTTCTCTCTCTCAAAAATAAATTAAGATTAAATTTTTTTTAAAAACATATTTTATCTTTTTCAATTGTGATCATTTGTTTAGTCCTCATAATAACACTAAGACCCATTGTCCACTCAGGTAAGTAAAAACTGAGTGTACTGTGCTTTGGAATGATGTAGTGATTCTCAGACGTGAAGGACATCAAGATTTCCAGGCAAGACTGTTAGAATATACATTCCTGAACCCTGTGCCTACAGGTATTGATTAGTGGGTCCAGGGTGGAGTCCTAGGCTTTGTGTCTCTTTTTTTTATTATTTAAAATTCTTTTAATGTTTATTTATTTTTGAGACAATGCAAGAGACAGAGTGCAAGCAGCGGAGGAGCAGACAGAGGGAGACACAGAAACTGAAGCTCCAGGCTCTGAGCTGTCAGCACAGAGCTGACTTGGGGCTCAAACTCACAAACCGTGAGATCATGACCTGAGCCAAAGTCGGATGCTTAACTGACTGAGCCACTCAGGTGCTCAGGTGTCCCCCCAGGCTTTGTGTCTAAGAAGATACCAGATAACGCTTAATGCCGCTTTCTGCTGACCGCACTTTTGAGAGCCACTGGTTTTTATCATCAACATTTATTTTGCCATTTGGGAAAATGAAAGGTATAGTTTTCTTTTTCTTTGACTCATTTCACTAGCTGTTGTGATGTGGCATTTTGATTTTGCTTCTAGATCTTTTTCTCTTCATATTCTTCTTTTCTATGTATGAATATTACTTTCACATATCACATAATTCTTTAAGAACTATAAACACACACACTTCAACTTAAAATACCTGTATAATGTTCCAGAAATATTTTGACAAGTACATGTAGGATATGAACTCTTGTTATTTTGGAGATTTAAAAAATCCATTAGGCATTTGAGCATCTGAAAATCAGTTTCTACCTACCAGCCCAGTAAGAATTGAATGAAAACTGAGAGGCTCTCCAATTTATTGTCCGATTTCCCCTCCTTGAATTTCTTACAGTATTCACCACTGAGATAGTTCTTTTTGTCATACCCTGAAGACCATTTGGCTGTCCATGAGGATACTAAGCATTGTACAGGGTAAATACTTGCTAGTTTGATTTGATATTCCCCCTTGGGAGGAAGTCATTGTATATCAGTTTATAAAACAACAACGACGACAACAAAGTAAGCAAAAACAAAAGAATTTCTCTATCAATTAAGTGTTAGAAAGAGTACAATCTTAAGGCCTCCATATTGTTCTTTCTCAAAGGCTATTATTCCTTCATACTTCCTTTCAAATTTTAGAGTCAGCTTTCAAGTTCCACTAAAATTTTTGTTAGATTTTTGATTGGAATTACATTATACCTATGAATCAATTTAGGGAGAAAATTGACATTACAATACTGAGTTTTCCAATCCATGAACATGCTATTTCTTTCCACTTAATTACTTTTTAAAATGAAAATAAGTTTTCATAATTTTTCTGTAGAAGTCTTTCCTTACAAATATTTTTCTGTATGGCTTTTGATATTTTCAGATATTTAATGTTTATGTGATATGAATGCTATCTACTGAAAGTTGTATTTTCTGTTACATAGATATATACTTGATATTCTAAATATTATTTCTATTTTTAAAACTTTTTGGGATTTGTAATAGTTTCTCTATAAGCCATCATATCACCTGTAAATAAATGTCAGTTACGGTTGTCCTTTCTGTTCCGTGTACTCCCCCCCCCCCCGGCCTTTTGTTGCTGGTTAAAATCCTCTACATTCAGGTTGACTAGAAGTGGTGACAGGTCATTCTTGCCTTGTCGCTAATCTCAGAAGGAAAGACTTTTAGTATTTTACCATTATGCATGATGTTTGTCAGTTGCATTTTATCAGAAAATACTCTGCTAGATTAAGAAAATCCTTTCTGTTGTTAGTTTGCTGAAAGTTTCTTTTTTTCTCTTTAATCAAGAAAGGGACTTGAACAAAGTCAAGTGCTTTTCCCACAGCTTTTGAGATTATAATATGATTTTTGAGTTTAACTTCTTAATATCGTAAATTACAGTGATTTCTTTTCTAATGTTAAACCGACCTTACATTCATGAGATAAACCCAATTTAATCATTACATGTTTCCTTTTTTATATATTGCTTGATTTAGTTAGTTGATAGTTTATTTAGAATTTTTTCATATCTTTTTAAGCGAATCTGGTTCATAATTTTCTTGTCTTTTCTTATTGAGAACACAAGATTATGCTAGCTATACATGAGTTGAAAAGCATGTCATTTTTTTTTTTGTCCTATAGAAGATTTACGTAAGTTATGACATTATGTGGAACAAGGCCAAAAAGTTTTGATTATTTATTTAATTTATCTAATGGTTTTCAGTTATATATATATATAACCTATATATATATATATATATATAAAACCTATATATATATATATATAACCTATATATATATATATAACCTATATATATATATATATAGGTTATATATATATATATATATATAACCTATATATATATATATATAGGTTATTGGTAATGTTCAAAATTTCCAATTTTTTGTCAATTTTGTGAGGTTTTTTTTTACTGAATTTCTTATTTCATCTTATTTTTCAAATTTACTGACTTGATACTATCCATAATATCCTCCTATTTCATTTTTAGTACGTGCAACTTTAGTACGTGATTCCCTTTGTCATTTTTTGTCATTTCTAGTATTAAGTTTTTTTAAATATTTGCTTTCTTTTTGATCAATTTCATCAGAAGTCTATTAATTTTATTAGTCTTTCCAAAAAACTAATATTTGAAATTGTTGATGCACCCCAGTGGATGCTTATTTTAGTCTTTGTTGACTAAGATTATTTTTATTATTTATTTTAATCTCTTCTTTGAGTTTATTTTGCTTTTCTTTTTTTTAAACTTGTTGAAATGTGTGTTTAACTTATTATTTATTAATATTTAAAGCTATACGTTTTTATTCTAAGTACTGTTTGGACTGAAGATTTGTGTGTAATTTTTATAGTATTTCTGTGGGTATTCAGGTAAACTTATTTTCTAATTTTGATGGCAATTTCTTCTTTGTTCAGCGGTTATATAATTTTTTGACTAACAAGTAGATAGGTAATTTTGATATCTTATTTATGGTTTCTAGCTTAGTAGTACTATAGTCAGAAAACATGATCTGTGTGATTTAAGTATTTTGAAATTTGCTGGAACATTTCTGTAGTCCTAAGTGGTGACTTTTCGTAAATATTCCATGTGTGCTAGAAAAAATACGTACTGTGGAGTGGTTAGGTGCTATAAACATACACGCACATTAGATCTGGTTTGTTTGTAATGTTCTTTATGTCTTTCCTACCTTTACTGATTTTTTTTTCCTATTTCATCAAATACTAAGAAATATGTTAAAACTTCAACAGTGATTTTTGGTGTATATTTGTCTCTATAAATCTCTCCTTTATTTCTCTGTATTTTAAGTTGTAACTTTTGGAATCGAGAAACTATTTTAAAGTAAAACTCTTTTTTCTACTAATGTCTTTTGCCTTAAATTCTATTTGCTGATAATTATATTAGCTATCTTTAAAATAGTATTTGGTTTATTTTCTGGTCTTGTAGTTTTAGCCTTACTGTATGTTTATGTATTAGTTGTGTTGCTTATAAATGCCATTTAACTTCATGTCCTTTAACTTTATTTATCCTTTCCTAACATAGAGTGGTCAGGTATTATCATTTCCCTTCCTTCTCTCCTTCCTTCCCTTTTTTTTATTTCCACAATTAAATTATTATTGTTGTTTATATAATCAATGTTCATTTAGATATATCTACCTATGTATTACTCTCTTTTCCCCTCTTTTATTATAACATCTTAAATATCCTTTTGAGATTAGTTGCCTTCTGCCTAAAGTACATCCTTACAAATTTTCAAGATACTGCTGGTGAAAAACTCTCTTTTTTCTTTTGGTGTGATGTCTTCATTTCACCCTCATTCTCAGAGATATTTTTGCTAACTGTACAATTCCAGGTTGTCGGTTATTTTCTTTCAGCCCATTGAGTTAATCATTTTCCCTTTCTCTGGATTCTCTTGCTGCTATTTAGAACTCAGCCTGCTTTGACGTTATTCCTTTGAAGGTAATACATTTGTCCCCTCTAGCTGCTTTTTAAGACAATCCTTCCTTCCTTCCTTCCTTCCTTCCTTCCTTCCTTCCTTCCTTCCTTCCCTCCCTCCCTCCCTGCCACTCTCTCTTTTTCTTTCTTTCTTTCTTTCTTTCTTTCTTTCTTTCTTTCTTATGCAGATTCACTGTTATAAGTCTTGGTATGGAATTTTAAAAAGTAATTGCATATGTTTGAGATTCATTTGGTTTCTTAAATCTGTGAATTGGTGTTTTTCCTTGGTAGTGGAAAAATTCTTTACTTTTCTTTAAATATTGCTTCTGTCCAATTCTCTCTCTTACTACGGTAGCTCTGGTGAAACTTAAAATATACCCCTCATTGCATATTCCATGAACCTCTCTTTCATAGTTTTTGTTTGTTTGTTTGTTTGTTTCCTGTGCTACGTACTAAATCCCTTCTTCTGACCTGTCTTCCAGTTTACTTACTCCCTTTTTATCTGGGCCTATTATGCTATAAAATGGTAGATTGAAGTTATTTTTAAAAACATTTTTGAGAGTAGTTTCAAAGTCAAAAAACTGAGAGGAAAGTACAGAGATTGTGAGGATGTGTGGGTATAGCTTCCCTTATTATCAACATCATCCACCAGAATGACACTTTTTTTTTTAAATGGAGGTTGAACCTACACTGACACATAATAATCACCCAAACTCCATAGTTTACCTTAGGGTTCACTTTTGATGTTCTATATTCCACGGGCTTGGACAAATGTATACTGACATGTATCCATCATGATAACATCATAAAGAGTATTTTTACTACTCCCAAATCTTCTGTGTTCTGCCTATTGTCTCTCCTCTCCTTCCTTACCACAGCAAATACTGATCTTTTTTAGTGTCTCCATAGTTTTGCTTTTTCCAGGATCATATGGTTGGAATCATTCAGTATGTAGCCTTTGCAGATTGACTTTTTTCACTTATTAATATGCATTTAAGTTTTCTTCATATCTTTTCATGGCTTGATAGCTCATTTCTTTTTAGTGCTAAATAATATTCCATTTAGTGACCCAGAAATCACACCCATGTGGTAAGAGTAGGTTGAGTTTTACAAGAAACTGCCAAATTGTCTTCCAAAGTGGCTGTACCATTCCTGTTGTTCCACATCCTCACCAGCATTTTGTATTACCAGTGTTCCAGATTTGGGCCACTCTAATTGGTATATCTCTTGAATTTTTAATTTTAGTATTATATTTTTCATTTGAAAACATTTTAGTTTTGTTTTCAATTCTATGGGGGCAATTCTTAGAGTTTTGTTCTCTGAAGCTGTCTTCACAGTCATTCTTATATGAAACTAATTTTTAAATCCTAGTATAAGGGGCACCTGGATGGCTCATTCGGTCAAGATCATGATCTCACAGTTCATGAGTTCGAGCCCCGCATTGGTCTCTGTGCTGACAGTTCAAAGCCTAGAGCCTGCTTCGAATTCTGTGTCTCCCTCTCTCGCTCATGCTCTGTCTCTCAAAAATAAACATTAAAAAATAAAATTTTAAAAATCCTAGTATAAAAACTGTGTCATACAGTATATCTGGTGATTCCATTGTCTAAAGTCTTTGGAATCTGTATCTGCTGTCTTTTTTTCTTGCTGGTTTTTTTCTTTTATGCTTATTTATCTTTATGTACCTTTATAACACATGAAATTTTATATTAGAAAAATTCTTTGAAGTCTAGAATGAAAATTTCTTCTTCCAGAAAGAATTTGTTTCTGACTCCTGCGTGGGATTGTTACCAGTCTGGGACCACCTTGAACCACATACAGCACTTAAATTTCCCTGGACTATCCAGGGGATATAACAACTTCTCAGGGATCCCCTCCTCCCAACCCTTTCACCCATCTTTCTAACACCATTTCCTGCTCTCTGCTCTGCTCACAAGTCATCTCTCCCTACTATGGATGGGGGTGGCAGGTTTCCTTCTGGTTCACCGTTATTCTGAAGATAGAAAGTTTTTGGGTCCCAGTTTAATGAGGAGAAGGCCTCCTATGAGACTCTTCACCTTCAGCAGGCCCTGGGCCTTAACTTCCATCACTCTTGACCCATGAAGTCTAGAAAACTGAAACCTACAATAATGACAGCTAGTCTTGGATCAGGAATTTAGGATGAGTTGTGCTCAGATTCTCTCCCTGAGGGGTAGAATGGTGGAGGCAGCAAGCAGCAACTGCCGCTGGCAGGGAATACCTGTCCCTGGCGGGGAAGCCATCTCGGCAAGCTTAGTGGTAGGAGAGACTGTACCATGGTGGCTGATGAAGAGGCTGAAATGGACAAATTTGCAGGATCTTGTAGAAGTAACAGAAACCTGTAGTCTAAGGAATTATCAGAAATAGCTGTTGGATGCATTGAGACAGGGCTAATTTTTGGAAGTAGCTAGTGTAAGCTTGTGCCATTGTGGTTACATTTATAGTCCCAGCATAGTTTCCCCATGTCTGCTAGGACCTTTAAAATCAAGGATATAATTACATTTATGATAGACTCAAAGTTGGTGATAAGGGAGAGTAAAGGCATATAATGAATGTATATTCTATATACTAACTCCTAGTAATTTGTCTTTTTAAATGTTACTTGCAATTGTTGACTTTAGCAGTTTACTTCGCCAACAGTCACTTTTTGTGTAAATACATTCTGCTTCATATCCTTATATGTTAATTGACTTCTTATCAATTCAATTCATGAGCTTCTCATTTCAAATAAACTACAATGAAAAACAAGAAACAGCTTATTAGTGTCAATCTGTTTTCTTCCTTTCATACACATAAGAAGAGAGATCTTGCCTGTGGATAAATGAATTTATGACAATAAACCATTATTTTAATTCTCAAAATTATATATTTTTTAAAGCAACATTTTATTTTTGTAACTTTGGAGGGTCCTGCTCTGTGTTTGAAGCCTAGAAACATAGTGATTAATAGTGTTTTCAAGTATGAGGAATGGAATGGAAATAGTTGATTTCTAATTTTCTGTATATTTAATTCAACTGCAGAGAGGCAGCTTGATGTCACAAATGTGCACAGAGGCTGTGGTGCCAGACTGCCTAGGTTTGAGTTGTGCCTCTGTAGCTTCGTATCTGAGTGACTTTGGACAAATTAACATATCTTTGCCAAAGTTTCCTCATCTATAAAATGGATGACAACCATAGTACCAACTTCTTAAAACTGTGAGGATTAAATAAGTAGAACGAATATAAACCATTAGTAACAAGTGCTTTATGTATTGTATGTATAGCACAATATGTTATAAATGTTAGCTATTTATGTATGCAGGATAGGTGTTAAAAATATTGAAAAGTGAGAGCAGGACTGGTCTACGTGGAAACTTGTTTCAGATTCTTCTTTACTTGCTATTTATCTTCTTCCTAGAGCGGCAAGAACAGTGTATTAGAACTGGAAAGTTATTGCTTGTCCCTGTCTTTCCCATGGGGTTACGGTAAGCTGTGATGAGAGGGTCACATGCTGAAAGTATGCCTCCTCAAAGAGTGTGTGGTTCCATCTGACTTTTTGAGCTAGAATGAGTCTTTGCCCGTGAACTCCTACATCAGGTGAGAGCTGGGAAGACACCGACATCTTAGGGCACCTTTATGGCAGCAGACTGCCTCCATATACAATGATAGATTAAGGTTCCTGAAAAAAAAAAGTTTAATCATATAGCCACGTGGAAGATTATTGGTTAGCTAAAAGAGAATGGTTTCTTATTTTCCTTAGTTTATCTGATAGGGATTAAGCATATTTTGACTACAGATCATAAAATCTTTGGACTATTTGAGTGTTTAATTCTTATAACTATATATTAAGTCTCTGTTTTCAGTATATTTTATAGCAGTAAATGGTGATTGGGAAATATGATCTTTCCATCTTGAGATTCTATGATAGTAGAATTTCTCTCAGAAAGACATCACTGAAACTTTTTGAACAAGGAAAAATATGTCTTATTTATAAATACTTCCAGGGAAGGAAATTCCACAGACCCTTTTGATGATTTGCTCTTTCTAAAAATATAATTATTTTGGGAAATTCTATTCTATCTCACTTAAGTCTTCTCTCCTGAAGTTTAATCTCATTCTTGCTTATTTGTTCCTCAATAAAGATGGCGAGCAGCTGATATCATCCTCTTCATATACTTGAGAACTATTGTTAAAAAATTCCTTTGCTGAATAATGTCATTTTGTTAAGGCCTTCATTAGAGTTTCCATTTTTATAGACTTTGATCATTTTTACTACTGTCTACATCTCTCTCTTAAATTTGTAAATCTAAATAATTGGTGCTCATGCAGGTCTGACCAGTATAAGTATTATACTGGCTATGTCACCTCACATTCCTGATGCTTAGCTACTATTTATACATCCCAGTATCACACTTGCTTTTTTAAGAATAGTAAGAGCGTTTCAATGGAGGTGATACATCATCTCTGACCATATATTTGTGTCACAGGTAAATTAAGGCCACTTGAAAATTAGCACCCTCCCCTCACACACACAAAAAAAGAGCATATCTTGATTGTAAATTTTTTCTAATTAAAGGAGTTCTTTAACAGTTGTTTAAAAACAGCACTATGTTCCAGAGCTACTTGGAGTTAATTATGGTTTATTACACACTGAAGGGAAAAAAATATCAGAGGTTGCAAAAAAAAAAAAATGAATAGAGGGGATTTTTAGCAGTTAATTGAATTAAATGTATTTTTAAAAAGCGAATGTGTTTAAAATAAATAAATAGATCTTGGATTGAATTGTTAGATTTTACCAATGATATACTTCTCATCTTTCTATTTTAAATATATTTTAAAATATTTATTTATTTTTGAAAGAGAGAGAGAGAGAAAGAGACAGAGAGAGAGACAGAGTGTGAGCAGAGGAGGAGCAGAGGGAGGGAGACACAGAACCTGAAGCAGGCTCCAGGCTCTGAGCTGTCCACAGAGAGCCCGACTAGGGCTCAAACTGACGGACTGTGAGATCATGACCTGAGCTGAAGTCAGTTGCTTAACCAACTGAGCCACCCAGGTGCCCCACTAATCTTACTATTTTAAATGTGGATTGTAGGCACTTAGTATTTGTGTTTGAAGTCTGAATCTTAGTATTTATGTTAGTATAGTTAAAAAAAAATTGAGATAATTATGTTATGAAACTGGAACTGAAATTGGCAAGGTAACTCAATGAAATTTAATATTTTCTTGATTATCATATTAGCTCTCAGATTATTTCTTGAATTTATGATTAATTCAAAGAGTACATGGCAGATTGTTTTCTTATTTTAACTCTGTTTGCATGGTAGCTTTATGATGTTGCTTTGTCGAGTGACAGAATTTTACTTGCTTCTTTCACTTGTGTTTTTGTGTCTTTAAAGAGCTTTTACCACTTTTAAAAAAACATTGCAATCAGAGAAGATTTTCATTAAATTCTTTTTTCCATACTTACTCTCTTGTTTTGCTGATGAAATCTTCGTTTACTTTTCTTTGGGAGGTTTAGTTTATGGCCAACCATTTACAACATATTCATAATTTATTTATGACTCAAATATGACCAAAATAAGACCAAATTTATGACCAAAATAAGATAAAAAATTAGTGAAACTTAACACTTGAAAGGTTCCATATGTTTGGATGTGCTCAGATTATTATTTTTTCCCTATAACTAAGTTACAAATCACTGAGATGTAACTTATGTGCAAGCACTGTATGGGATTTCATGAATATTTAGTGCTTTGTTTCTATTTCTAAGTCTGTGAAGTTTCATAAATCAGCACTGTTTTTGCTTGGTTGCTACATAGCTGTGATTTTTGTGCTGTCTCTTCTGTATTATAAAGGCTGAGTTTCATACAATTTGCATACGAAAATAATTTCTGGTAGGTAAGAAACAAATTATGTTGGCTCAATATTAAGGGTTATGATATAAATATAATGGAAGCAGGAAATACACATTTAAATTTCCACTTAAACTTGAAATTCCTATATGGTGTTTACAGGTTAGTAAATAGGGAGATCTTGACAATCTATTTCCAATTTCATGAACTGAAATCCAAACTATTACCAAGTATTTTCTGTCTGAAAGCTCCACTGGCAATGTTTCCTCAAACTTTATGAGGGTAAATATAGGCCCTTGGCTATTTATTGGGGTGTCATATGTTCTAAATCAGAGATTTCCAATATGACCAATCATCAGTATCACCTGAATTGTTTTCTGAACATTTAGATTTCTAGACTCAACCTCAGGAATTTTTTTTTTTTACCTGGTAGCATTAAAGCAGTGATTCTCAACCTTGGCTACACATTAGAACCCCCTGGTGAACTTGAAACAAACAAACAAACAAACAAACAAACAAACAACCTGATACCTCAGCTCTATCCCCAGAGATCCTGCTGTAATTGGTTTGGGGTCATTTCCGTCTAACCTGAACCCTGAGAGACTTTCAGGCTAATGTCACTTTTGAAAACCATTGCTTTAAACAAGACATTTCTTTATTATTATTTTTTATTTGTTGAGAAAGAGAGAGAGAGAGAGAGAGCGCACAGCCTAAGCAGGGGAAGAGAAGAGGGAGAGGTAAAGAGAGAATCTTAAGGAAACTCCATGCCTAGCATGGAGCCCTATGTGGGGCTCGACCTCAAGACCCAGAGATCATGACCTGAGAAGAAATCAAAAGACGCTTAACTGACTGAGCCACCCAGGCATCCCTAAACAAGACATTTATTAATTAGAGGCATAATATTCAGAGTTTCTTATGGTGAATATTGATTTGGTTTTTAACTTTACTATTTCATTACCATCTTCGTATATTTCTCCTTTTTTTTTTTTGTTTGTTTATAAAGTTATAGTGATAGCCACTGGGAGAATCAGAAGCTGATACTTCCAACCGAGTTCTAGATGAAGAATATCTGAGCCTGTTTACCTTCACGGGAGAAATATATGACTTCTTTGAGAAGTACTCGAGAAGCTGGATTGACTTCTTCCCACCAGATGGAGAGCCTACAAACAAGAAGATTAGGGACAGAGGAGTTAATAAATTGATTTTGCTGTGCCCTGGACAACCAAGAGATCTACTTTAGCTCGAGTTGTTTCCTTGAGCCTTGGTAATAATAGATAACGTTTACTGAGCTCTTACTATATGCTAAATACTTGGAATCTTCATAGTAGTCCCACTTCCATTTTACAGGAAAGGAAATAGCAGGCACAGGGGAGTTAAATGACTTTCCCAGAGTCATAGTCATTATTCAGTGAGATCTGGATTTGAATCCAGACAGTCTGACTCCAGGGCTCTCTTGGCTGCCTACGATCCCATTTTGACTGACTAGCTAGACCACAGTATGGTATAATAGATATGGGCTTATAAGGGTATATGATCAGATTGAAGTGTGATTTTATATAAGCAATGTAACATGTACAACTTACTTGACTTCTCTCACTTTTAATTATCCATGTGTAAAATGGGTAATAATAACATCTTCTTCACAGGGTTATTGTGAGGCCAGCTTAGTACCTGCAATTACTGAGGAAATAACTTCTGTTTTTAATCAATCAGCACAGTGTATGAGTCCAAAAACATAGAAATGTGGGATTTGGACTCATTACTATATTTCTTATGAGTAGGCTAGATGGTAGTTCCAGAGTGTATATAAATTAGCTGAGGTTTATTCTAACCCTGAAATTCTCTTATTTTTATTAATCGTATTATTCTTCCAAATCCATTATCTTTACTTGGCAAAATTCCTCTGGTCCTATCATTGTGGTCGATCATTTAATTTGTTAAATGAAACTTATTTTTTCACAGATGTGCCTAAGAAAAGCAAAACTTCATTCCTATGAAATATACTCCTTTGAGGACTGAGTAGAAGACTCTTCCTGAGGAATTAATATGATGACTCACCTGAAAGTCCCATAAAATGATGCTTCATAATAATATTACTGCAATGGGAATGAAATAATCCTCCTGATCTTACTTTTTAAGTGCTGAGCAATTTCAGGCATGCTCACTTAACCTCGTAAGTCCATGGTTGTCTTATGTGTAAAATTTAGAAGCTGTATTATTTGGTAGTGATGGTTTCTCTCACTCTAATATTATCTGATTCTGGATATTACAAAATAGCAACAAAGATGTATTTATATATGGAAACTGTATATATAATGAGAACTGCAGTTCTCACCCACCAGTTCATCGTTTTAGTTCCAACAGTTTCTTCCTTATTCCGAGCTCATCTGTCAAAACGAAGAAGTAGGGTTCTGTGATTTCCAACTTTTTATGATTCTATTAATCTTTCCTCCATTATCAGCCATTTGCCAAAAATGCAACAGCCCCAGTGGACATCCTTTCCTCGGTTTGAGTTCCAACAACTTCTGGGAAATTATTTTATCTTGTTATCATTTAATATGGTTTCTTTACCTGATTATAGTGTTTCTCCAGGATTGATTCCTGAATATATATTTGATTATCAGACAATGCAAATCTTTTTCTAGTTCATATGCATACACATACATATAAAAGTTGCATTAGTGGATAGAAGATTTCCCCCACAAAATATTTTTAAACTTCTGACACCTGGTACCATTTACTTGTTTTAGAACAAAATATGATAGTGTCCTATTTAACACAGAATTATTTATACTATAGTATAGTGCTTCTCAAACTGTGGAGTTCTTTATATATATATATAGATAGATAGATAGATAGATAGATAGATAGATATAGATATACCTCCAATCCATTGTAGATCAATTCTTTTGTAAAATACAATAAAAATGAATTACTAGAAAAAAGATATTTAAAAAAAATAATACAATTTTTAAAACTATTTGTTGCAAGAGACATAAACTTATTCTATCAAACTACTGCAAAATTATTTCTTTCACATTTTTATTCTCAATGTCTTTATGTCTCACAAGCCAATAGCAAAGAGTTCATAGAATTTTATAATCTGTGCATAATTGTGTTGCCCTGGTCCTAAAAAAGAAGTTTGACTTTTTATCATTTTTGTAAGTTTGAAATTCTTTTTTTAAGGTTTATTTATTTTCAGAGAGAGAGAGAGAGCGTGCACACGTGGGAGCGAGTATGAACAGTGGAGGGGCAGAGAGAGAGAGGAAGAGAGAGAATCCCAAGCAGGCTCTGCACTGTCAGAGTAGGGCCCAGTGTGGGGCTTGATCACATGAACCGCAAGGTCATGACCTGAGCAGAAATCAAGAGTCAGACGCTTAGTCCACTGAGCCACCCAGGTGCCCCATGAATTTGAAATTCTTTAGGAAAAATAAGTATATTACAACATCTACAATGCTGTAAATTTTTTAAACTTGTTTTTAATGTTTATGTAATTTTGAAAGAGAGAGACAGAGTGCAAATGGGGGAGGGGCAGAGAGTGAGGGGGACACAGAATCTGATGCAGGCTCCAGGCTCTGAGCTGTCAACACAGAGGCCAATGAGGGGCTGAACTCACGATTCACAAGATCATGACCTGAGCCCAAGTTAGACGCTTAACAGACTATGCCACCCACCACCCAGGCACCTCTGCAATCTTATAGTGAAAACATTCACCTCTTCATTTGCAGGAAATATTTTCCTTATAATTTTGATTAAGAATGAAATGTAAGGTGTAGATTTTGAATGTTAATCCCTTGCTTCTCTCTTCCTTATTCTCCTTTCTCGACGTGTAATATGGCTTTAAAAGGCCAGGTTGGCTAGATCAGACAATCTCCACATTCAGTGACTGGATCCTTCAGGTTCTTTCTATGGTTAAAATGTAAGTAGATATTAAGCCTCACCTGTGTTTAACTTTAGTAGAAGCAAGTTGTTCAGATCCGTTCCTGACAATGGCTTTTAATGACCAGGAGAAGGACAAAGCCTGGGGAGAACCAAGTGACTCAGGCATGGAGAGGAGATACTACCAAAGGGACCATGTCTGTTTAGGCCACATGCCTAATAAACCAGCACCAGAGATTTATCCATGATTTTAATGCCAGAGCCATTGTCTGAGTGGAAAACAATCCAAAATATTGATGATGAAGGAAATTCGTGTAAGATGATGCATTTCACTTACTGTAAGAAAGAATATTTCTCAAAATCGTAATTCTACTGGAAATTTCAAATATATATACAGTATGTATCTTTGAAAGATAGTTGCTAGGTGAGTAGATTTTCCAGTCCCCAATGAAGGATTCATTTCACAAGCAGCTTAAGCCTGTATTTTTGAAACTTGAAACCTTACTCATCTGGCAGAGAAAAGGATCATAACTACTGAGAGGAAATACAAAGATGTTTCAGAGCATCCAGATTTTACTTCTAAATCTTATCCTTCACGGACATTAAAAACAAAAAATCTTATTTATCTGCCAGGGAATTTTCTGCATTACTGCACAAGCAAGTTAACTATTATAATGCAAAATCTCCCTTTATAAGGACCCTTGAGAAATATTTCTCTCTGGCAATGTATTAAGAATACTGTGCTTCCCTTGAGCTACTCATTTGTTTTTATTTTTCCTCTTAGCTCTGTACTTATTAGATAATTAAATAATTTAATTAAATTTCATGGGCCTCACTTTTTCTCCTTTCAAAGGTGGGGATGAAAACACTTATAGGGTTGTGCTATAGATTAAATGAATTAATATGAATTAAATAAATTAATATATCACAAGTGTTTAGAACAGTGCTTGGAACATAAGTACTTACTAAGTATAAGCTATTGTTGTTGCTTTGTTATCATCCAATTGGTTGATGATTTTTATTAACTATTCATGTTTTTCTTTTGTGCTTTTTCTTCTAGGAACATTAGGGTCAAATCTGCTTTTTCTAGTAGCTGTTCACTATCCTTTTAGTCCCCTTATTCTCAATTCTTCATCAGTTTATTCTTTTATTTACTTATTGTTTCATTTTCATTTATTTGAGGGAGAGAGAAAGAGAGCAGGGGAGAGAGGGAATTTTAAGAAGGATTCATGCTCTGCGTAGATCCTGATGTGGGACTCCATCCCACGACCCTGGGATCATGACCTGAGCTGAAATCAAGAGTCTGCCACCCAGGCACCTCTTTATCAGTTTGTTCTTTATTCTGGTACTTTGCATGCACATCTGCAGGCTGGGCTGAAATCTTTGTTTTTGGAACAAAGCGGTGTATCAATCAGTTCATCCATCAGTCTCCTAAAAACTGAATGATGAGTCCACCTAAGGACAAGAATTATCTCAAGAACATTTAAAAACTCAGATTGGCTTAAATGTGGCATTGAAAGGGAGATGGAATTATTATATTTGACTTAGAAAAATCACTCCAGCCTTGTCTCCGAGGTCAGTCCTGTTACAGCAAGGGGGTGTATTGGGATGGAGAACAGTCAACCTCAGTATCAATTACAATAGAGTATCCTCTTCCTTAGGTCTTTATCCTCAGTGCCTTACACAGTTTCTGGCACATTACAATACTCAATAAATGAACAAATCATTTTTGCTTGGGTACCGCATTTTCCATTTGGCAACTTGAGCAAAGGAAACTCAGTTATAACCACACAATTCCTATAAATTAAATATTTTCTGGAAACAAGACCTTTCCGTCAAGCAAAACTCTAGGATGCTTTTTATGATTTATTCCCTGCCTAATTCACTTTGTATCACTCTTACACATATACTCTGTGCTCTAACATTATCAGATCCCAGAAGGTCTCTGAAACCAACGTGGTTTTTCATTCAGACTTATGTTTGAACATGATATGCTGAACTCTTTTATCTAGTAAAGCACTTATATTTTAAATCTGGACTTAGATCTCTGTTTCTCCGTGGGGAGATTTTTTGGCTAATTCACTCTATTAGGCAGAACCAGACATGCCAATATTTATGGCTCTCCATGCTGGGTGTATGTCCTCCTCGTAATCCTCTAAATATTGTATTTTCTTAACTTGCTGCCCAGACAATGTGTGAGGGAGAAAGAGCACAGGTTTCCAATCAGGCAAAACTAGGTTGGGTTCTTTTTAGCTGTGTAACTAAGCCCTGCTATTTAATTTTGCTGAGAGTCAGGCTACTTGTTTTGAAATGAGGATAGTAAAATCTACCTCATGAGGTTGTTGTGAAGATTAAATTAGGTAATATATGTAAAGGTCAGCACATAATTGGTTCTCAGTAGATAAATAATAGAGTAGGTACTTAATAACTAAAATGTATTTAGCATTATTGGAGGATTCTTGAAAAAGTGAAGATAGTGTAATAGATTTATGATGATAGGCTAAAAATCAATATGAACTTCTATTTGAGGCATTGGAGTTCTTAGAATTAAATTTCTTTTAGGGTTATAAATATGAAAAGGGTGAACCATGATTTCAGCTTCCTCCTAAGTAGCACCTAGCATAGATCATGTGTTAATAGATACTCACTAAAGATTTTGATGAATGGCCAGCAAGAAATTTGCCTCCTTTTCTCACATGTCCTCAAAGTTCTATCACAGAGTCAAATTTAAGAATGATAAGCATGGTATTAGAGCAGTGGTGCCCCCAGACCTCACCATCAGCATTGGTTTCCAGATGAGGCTATTCTTGAAAGACTTAATTTAAGCTTTTCCACTTAGCATTTAATGTGACTTATTTTGTACAATGACAAAGCTGCAGGTGTTAACAAATCTAAGAGTTTAAAAATGTGCTTGTGGTATATTTAAAGTGACCAAAATAACTTTTTTTAAGATTCAAAAATAAACTGTTGACATAAATCACAGAAATACCACTGCTTAAAAAATAAGATTTGTCGCATCTTGTCTTTTTCACTCAGAATTAAAGGTTCTCTGTAATCTAGCCCTAGTTTACCTTCCTGACACCACCAGCACCCACCCCCTTCCCAGACCCTCTACAGTCCAGTCTTAAGATGAAATTTTTCCATGTCTGCCTTTAAGTCCTCCTTAGCCTCTGCTGTGTTTTAATATAGAGACATGATTTTTCCATTTTTTTAATTCCAATTTGAGCTGAAGCTCAGGGTCTGGTAGGTGCTGGAAGCTCAGGACACATTTGATTAGTGGTGGGTGACCCAAAGAGAGGGGTAAGCTAGGATATGGAGTAATCAGACATATACAGTCCTTCCTGAAATGGACTGAGGAACAATGACTGGAGTTGTTAGAGTTGATGGCTGGTCTCCACAGGCTGGTAATAAAAACCATGCTCAGTCTTCCCTGGCAATATCCTTGATGGAGAAATGCATCCTGAGTGGCAGGGGAACTGAGGTTCACAGACTTGACCCAGACACAGTGGATAAAGGTCAAAAGGAAAAGGAAATTTTGAATGAATCACAAGGCATAACACATCCTTCAGCCCAGATCTTCTCTCTTCAACTCCTTCCTTTCTCAGGATTTGTGGCAGAGCCCAGAGAGAGTTCTCTTTAGTGAAAAGACACAGAATTGAAAGCCACCAAGTGAGTGGTGAGCAATTAGTCCCTTTAGTCAGCAAGGCAGAAGGGCAGCACAGTTGGAAAGCTGAATGGGAAGAAGAGGGTGCCTAAAAAAAGTATTGGCATCCTTGTCTCCCTGATTCCCCACACTTCCAAACCACTAAGCCTAAAGAAATTTCTAGAATCTTGGCTCTTTCTTAGATAAACAAGGGAACAGCATTTAAAATACCTTGTAACTCCTTATAAGAGATGATTTCTCTGTAGGGTCCCTCAGATGGAAGAAACCAAATGTGACATTTCACAATATGGGAAGGGGGAGGCTCCTCGCTAATTGAGAAAACATTTCTATTCACAGTCTTTAGACTGAGATTTAGACTATGCTATTCCCAAATTAACATCTGTTCTTGGTAAAGATAGCATGGCTAAATTCCATTATTTAAAGATATGGCATGCCTCCATTTTACCATGGCCAGTCTATGGAGAGAGAAATACAATCAGGAACTTTCACAACCTTATGATTACACCAACTATTGTTTTTATATAAAGTAACTTATTCTTACATTGCCTCTAGAGGAAATCTGAAAACTTGAGCATTAGTCTTAAAATATTGAGTCATCAATAAAAGTTTAAGAGACTGAGAAACCAACATTTATTAAGTTTGCATCCCTCACCCACAATACTCACTTTCCCCACCAGCTTCCTGCAGAATTGGGCTCAAGATAAATACTATGACCACTGTGAATCACAAGAAGACTATTTTTTTTTGCATGTTTAAGTAATAAGGTGTTAATTTTCAATCCAGTTATGCATACATGGTGACTATATGAAATCTTTTCCCTGGTTTTAGTCAAATATTGTCCGTCCTTTAAAGCTTAATTTAAGTCCTACACGTTTGCTCTCCCTACACTCCCTCACCCATTTACTAAATTTTCTTAAGTCACATTAATGTCCTCTTTTTCAACCTCTGAATTTAAAGCATTGTTATCTCTATTTTATATTTAACTGCTTGACAATGGCTCAAGGACACATTACGTGATTGCTTAGTCTTCCGTTAAAAACTTTTTCACCTCAGCCACTGGTTTGTTCAGACTTGATTGAGTTAGCCGTACTTAGCCCCCGAAGCTAGAAATTTGGGAGATCTAGTCTGTGAAGTTTCTAGATCATTTTTTAAAGGAATAAATGAACATTTGGCAGGAAGTGCCTTTCATAAACACCATACTGAGCACGTTCCAGTGGAAAAATTTCAATGGTGAACATTAGTTACTAGTTTTTTTTGCATGGAATTCTACACTTTCTATGAATCTTTATGTTTGTCTATTTCTTGTTTTTTAATGAATAAATATTCATTGTTGAAATTTTTGAAAAGTGTGAAGAAGTATAAATGAGTACAAAAAATGTCACTTAAAATCCTAGTACTCGTTTTGGCATATTTCTTGCATTTTTTTGTGACAAATTTCATGCTTTATGTACAGTTTCATATCCTGCTTTTGCATTTGATATGACATGGGGATTTCACTTAGTCATTCAAACACCTAGCAAACATAATTTTTAAAGCAAATTCTCTTTCGTATTCTCATTATATGAATAATTCATGTTAGTTATAGAAATTTAAGTGTATATATTAACAGTAATTCCACCACACAAATAAGTGCAATAAAATTTAGTGTGTATTCTTCCACATTTTTGCCTATGTTTTTAAACACAAATTTGTATGCATATACACTATAAATAGGCAACCCTAGGATCACATTTTGTATTTGGTTTGGCAACCTGTATTTACCACTTAATACATTTTGGATATCTATCTATTATTTACTCTGTTAAATAGCTGCATAGTAGTATATTATGAAAACAGATGTGCAATGACATTTCCTCATTGCCCACTCCCCTCTCCCAATGATAGTTTCTTAGCTTTTAAAACTAAGAATAATTCTAAACTAAATACAATGCTGTGATGAACATCTTTACCTCTAAATGGCATCCGTACATAAAATTATTTCCTTAGAATAAAGTTTCACTCTTGGAACTGTCGGTTAAAGTACATGAAAAAGCTCAGTATGCTTGTTAAATATAAATTTTCTGTGGTTTTAATTTAAAAATTCCTTTGCTATTCCTTACTTCATGTAAAATTCTTGCATATACCTACCCTTTACTTTTTAATACACTGTGGGCTAAAAGTCGTTTACATTTAAATTTGCATTACTGTTGGGTTGCCTGGGTGGCTCAGTTGGTAAAGCATCCAACTTCAGCTCAGGTCATGATCTCAGTGTTTGTGGTTTCGAGCCCCACATCAGGCTCTGTGCTGAAAGCTCAGAGCCTGGAGCCCGCTTCAGATTCTGTGTCTCCCTCTCTCTCTCTGCCCCTCCCCCACTCACACTGTTTCTCTCTCAAAAATAAATAAACATTAAAAATTAAAAAAAAAAGAAATTTGCATTACTGTCATCATCAATGAAGATATTGGACATGGTTTTATAAAATTTAGTTTGAATTCAAGAAAGCCAACTAGATAGATGGCTGGTATGAAATTTACTCATAGATTGATTTGATGGTGGTTTCTGGCTCTATCTTTTGTCCTTTGTCAACCCCTTGGGGAGAGTTTATGACACTAAACACAATTTAGTGTACCCAGAAATATGAGATTGGAGCTGCATTAACTGCTTTCATTCCATAATAATACCTACTGAGAGATGAGATTTTTATATAGGTAAGTGTTCAAGTCTGAATGAAGTCTCTTGCAATCTTCTATGAAATGTGTGCATTCAGAGCTAAAATTTCATGAGAACTTTGCTCAAGGAATTACTTTTCACCTCAGTTCAATGTTAATTTACTTTACTTGTAAGCAAGCAGAATGTCGCAATACTATTTCTATCCTAAGAACATATGCATGTTGTTCCATTAGTAGTAATATTTTCATCAGAACATTGTTGAACAGTAGCAAGTGATAACATTTGTAGGCAGTAATCAGAGACTTGACAGCTTTCCTCACCATTAACATTCTTCCTTCTAGGAGGCGAGAGATGTAAATTGAATAGAACACTTCAGAAAATGATTATTAGCTGATGTTAACACAGATACCAAGTTGAAGTTGGATTACTTCTTAAAGAAGACAAAGTGATCTTTCAGAGTTGTTGTATCTTAATGACTCTGTTTTATCGATGACAGTCATAATGAAGTAGGGAGTGAAGTAGAATCATACAAAATCTCTTTTGCACAGAGAAAGTGAGAGTTACCACGTATGAGTTTCTTCAACTTCTTGCTATGCACCTAAAATTTACCAGCATCTATCCCATTCCTTTCTTCCCTCATTAGCTGTGAAAGAATAGGTGCCTCTCCTTCTGTCTAAAACCAAACTCTCTCATCTCCTTTAGGAAACTTGTGCAACTGTCAGAACTTCCTCTTTCTCTTCTGCTCTTAATACTACACTTTTGAAACCCTTGAAAGATGTTGTTTCCACTCCTTCTCCTTTTATTTAGTTAAAAAAAATTTAATGTTTATCTGTTTTTGAGAGAGAGAGAGAGAGAGAGAGAGAGAGAGAGAATATAATGAGCAGGGGCAGGCAGAGAAAGAGGGAGACACAGAATCCAAAGCAGGCTCCAGGCTTTGAGCTGTCAGCACAGAGCTGGACTCGGGGCTCGAACTCAGGAACCAGGAGGTCATGACCTGAGTCAGATGCTTAATTGACTGAGCCACACAGGCACCCCTTACTTTACTTTTTTAAAGCTTACTTTTACTTTTATGTCCAGCTCCAAATGCCTCTCTCAACCAGGGTTACATTAGAAAATTAAGCCCTACAGAATAGGATTTGAGGGACTTTTTTTCTTTTTCCCAATTTCCCATTAATAGTGGAGCGATAGTCCCTTCGTGAAGCATAGTAGAGAAGATAATTACTAACACACGATGGATGCTTTAGGGCACTAAGGTTTAAATATTTATTCTAGTAGGGGCGGCTGGGTGGCTCAGTAGGTTAAACATCTGGCTTGGGTCATGATCTTGCAGTCCCTGAGTAAAGGCCCTGCATTGGGCTCTGTGCTGATAGCTCAGAGCCTGGAGCCTGCTTCAGATTCTGCATCTCCTTCTCTGCCCCCTCCCCACTCACACTCTACCTCTGTCTTTCAAAAGTAAATAAACATTAAAAGAATTTTTTTTTAATATTCTAGTGGAGTCCTGGTTGAGGATGTCTTCTTCCATGTTTATTTAACCCTACACAGAGTCAGCGATTTTACCCTTTCTAGCTAATTCTTTGGGTATATACCTACATGTCATTGAAAAACAGGCTTGTTACTGCTTCATTTTTCAGTTTTGGGTATTATATATTGTCTTCTCACATTTGAAAATGAAAACTGTGGCATGTATAAAAATGGTCTCCCAAAGATACCATACCCTAAATATTTGAAACCTACAAATATTACCTTATTTGAAAAGGGGTCTGTGCATAAGAGATTAAGTTAAGGATTTTGAGATGTGTGTGAAGGTTATTTTGGATTTTCTGGGTGGGTCCTAAATGCCATCACAAGTGTCCTTATAAAAGGAAGGCAGAGGAGGATTACACACACAGAATCGGAGGTCCTTTGACCATGGAGACACAGATTGCAGTGATGTGCAAACTGACTTCAGACCTTTGCCCTCTAGAACTGTTGGCCTCTCCATACTCACATCCTACTGTTCTCCATACACTTTTATGCCTTTTGAGACTGCTCTGTATGGAGTACATCTATGGGTTACAACCTTAACCTCTTGCTTCATGTTGGGTTTAGCCAATGGGAATCTCATCAGGGGTCAGAGGAGAGTGAGTTTGGTGTACTTATGTCTCTGGCTCCCACCTTGGAATATCATCCTGATGATATTGTTTTGCAATCAAAGAATACAGTTCCTTTCAAGATGGCCCTCTCTACTGGATTCTCCTGGATTCCAGTTACTGCATTCTTACCTTGATACAAGCTTCAAGGTAGTAACAGGCCAACTGTTATTATTCCTGGGAAGTTGGATGATTCTACCCATATAACTCTTGCCTTTATTAAGCCTTACTTAAATTATCCTAATTTGGGAGTACTACCTGTTTTCTGTTGGGACCATAACTAAGCCATAGCCAGAGATAAATACTTAGATAAATACAGAGTATGCCATTGTTTCCTGCTAGAACAGACTGATACAATAGGCAACAAATATTGAATGAATGAATCAATGAATGAAATTTCCATTATCATTGTATTGTAATGACTTTGTTGCTCTTCTATCATCTCGTCAAGACTGAAAACTAGTAAAAGGCAAAGAGTAATTACAGTCCTAGAGCTTAGTATAATATTTAGCGCATAATATACCCTTGACAAAAAGTTACTGAATACTGAAAGAATTTGATTTAGAATCTGAATCTGATTCCCCTATTTACTAGCCATTTGACCATGGCTTAGTCCTTAGGTTCTCTAAGACATAGTTTTAAAAAGTATTAATATCTACTTTACATGGTATTTATATTTATCCCTTTGTTGATTGTTATAAAGATCAAATGAAATAACATGTGTAAACGGTTATTGCAAATTATAGAGTTGCTTTTTACATGCAAGAATTCACTTCAAAGAACATGATATATACACACTACTGATGTTCTAAAGGCAATAGCTGTTGATCAATGAATACCTTAAATTTCTTCGTTGTATGTTGTTTAATAGCACTTTTTTTTTTTTTTTTTTTTTTTTGGTCAGAAGATAAAGTAATCTGGACCATTTTCTTTTCTTTTCATAAAGGCAAGAACTTAGTTCTAACCTGAGAGTGTAAGGCTACTCTAGTGCCTATGGCTTGATTTTTTTTATCAGGGAATAAATGTCTAAAGCTGTGACTCTATTGATGAAGGTATACTTTATTTCCTTTATCCCAACACTCCAAGAATCTAAGACAAATGTGGACATATATAGGTAGGAACCTATATAAAAATCTATACAATACTAGATTGTTGAATATCAGTGTTATTTGGGGGAATCATCAATCATTGGGTTGTCCTATCCAAGCAGTGAATACAGCCTCAAATATCTTTAATAGAATTTAGCTATATTATTCTGATATTTTTGATTTACTTATCTCAATGTTGATTATTCATCCTGCATTTAACAGACTGAGGCTAGCCTTCCTTCATGAGCCTTTGCTACATTGCTGGTTTACCTTGAAAGGTAGGCATGTGACAGGGCAGTAATCTTCACTAAGTACAAGAAGAAACTAAATATAAAGATAATGACTGAATTTCAGCCATAATAACAATAGCAGTAATAATTAATGCTAGCACTTATGGAGCACTTATTTTATGCCAGTACCATACCAAGCACTTTATAGGCAATAACTCATTTCATGTTTGCAACAAAGTATAAAGTATATACAACTATTATGCCTTCATTTTATAGAGGAGGAAACTGAGGCACAGGGAGATTGTGATATGCTTGTTGAGCTAGTAAAGGGTAAAGCCAGAATTTGAAGTTGGGGTGTCTGGCTATAGAGCTCTAGATTTCCTACGCTATGTTGCCACAAAAAATGAGAAATGGGGGGCACCTGGGTGGCTCAGTTGGTCAAATGTCCGACTTCGGCTCAGATCATAATCTCATGGTTCATGAGTTTGAGTCTCGCGTTGGGCTTTGTGCTTGCAGCTCAGAGCCTGGATTCTGTTTTGGATTCTGTGTCTCCCTCTCTGCCCCTCCCTCTCTTGTGCTCTGTCTCCCTATCTCTCTCAAAAATCAATTAAAAAAAAAAGAGAGAGAGAGAGAGAAATGGAAGGCCTAGGACCAAAACATTTTTTGGGCAATAGGCCTTAACTACATGCCATGTCCAAATCCATCTACTAACTGGGGATACAAAATATCTAAATTTTATGGTCCTTATATTTGGGAAATTTTCCAGATTAGTAATAAATATACAAAATATCTTTATTTGGTGGATGAACTGAAAAAGATAGAACCAGTTTATGAAGGGCTTTGGTTGTCCAGCTGAGCAATCTGTTGTGACTTGGTTGGTTCTAGTTACCTTAAAAATAATGTTTATGTTTTTATTTCTTCTTTATTCCTTCCATCCTTCCTTCTGTCCATTTCTCCTTCCATCTATCTGTCCTTCCTTCCTTCTCCCCCCACTCACCTATATAGCATTTGTGTGTATTTCTATGTAAGTTCAGTTGTATGTTTTAAAATTTATTTAAGTATAGGGAAACCACTCTAATT
Organism: Acinonyx jubatus; assembly: GCF_027475565.1. Taxonomy (NCBI): domain Eukaryota; kingdom Metazoa; phylum Chordata; class Mammalia; order Carnivora; family Felidae; genus Acinonyx; species Acinonyx jubatus. The sequence goes on along the minus strand of NC_069383.1, from coordinate 57,625,801 downwards.
TATATTTAATGTGAAAAATCCTCAGCTAAAAAATGACTTACAAATAATTACAGTTTTTTACCTCTTTTAAGGAAGCTACCATAGCTAGGTCTGAGAGAAACGTTGGCTTAGATGTCCTTTGCTGACTTGCTTTTAGTAAATAGATCAAAATTATTTCTGAATGACATAACAACAAGCTGTGTGTAAATGAGTATTTTTAAATGCTTAAAGGTACTTGAAAATAGTGGCCTGAAACAGTTAAAATAGTTTTCATGAAATTTTGTGGAAAATTCATTTATTTAATAAAGATTCTCTTTGGAGGTAGTACAAAAATTACCCTGTCCTCCTTCTGAATAGTCACAAATTCAGCTTTAGTAGTGTGTGAATTAAAGAGGTATAATTGCTTTTCCAATGCTCTTCAGTCCAATTGGAAAAATTAAGAAGACTAAGGATAGTGTTGTCTGATTCTTTTTTTTTTCTTCTTTTTTTTTAAGTTTATTTATTTTGAGACAGAGAGTGTGCGTGCACAAGTAAGGAAGGGACAGAGAGAGAAAAGGACAGAGAGAATCCCAAGCAGGCTCCATGCTATCAGCACAGAGCCTGGCGCTGGGTTCGATCCCATGAAGTGTGAGATCATGACCTGAGCTGAAACCAAGAGTCGGATGCTTAACCGACTGAGCCACCCAGGTGCCTCTTAAACACATCACAATATCTGATATGAAAAGTGGGCACTTACTTCGTGTTGCTGATTGATGGGAATGGAAGGACAGATGTGCTCCAGGAGTGCATTTACCAATGTCAGTGGTCCCTTTCAGGTGATGGAGTCACAGCAAATGGAAGCCATTTTTTACAAAAGAAGAGAAAGAGAAACAAAAATTTGGTTCGTAAGTCATTTTTTTTCTGGTTGTTTTAGAATTTCCATTTTTAGATGAATTTCTCACTTGTGTGAATTTATGAAAGGCAAATTACGACTTCCAGTGTTTTTCTCTCAAGCTACCCACTCGGTTTTCCATTCTACCTTCCCCAAATGATTCCATTCTGTTAGAAATGTTACATGAAACTCTGTTTACACGAGGAGTGAACTGGAAGGAATGGATTGGGATTTGGGGTTTGGACCACAACTATCTTTTATATTGCCTCCTGCATATACTCATAGCAAGATAACGTTCAGCAGGTTTTTGCTTGGAGTAAAAACATACTAGATGACATCACCTAATGAAACTCTACTATTTGCACAGGTATTTAGTACTGAGACTTGATGAAATCCTCAAGATAAAGATCAAGATGAAGACATGCACCTTCTCAAATACGCATAGTGTAAAATTAACTTATGAAATTCATTCAGTCAATTTTATCACCTGCTTGCTACGTGCCAAGTACTGTTCCAGACAGTTAGCAATATAACACTGAATAGGATAAAAATCTCTAGCCTTGTGGAGTTTGCTTTAAGTGGAAATGGAGGAAAATATATAGTACTCAAATAAATAAGTAAAAAATATAGTATATCATATGGAGATAGGTACCATAGAAATAAGGAAGGAAGGGAAATAAGGAATGAAAGAATGTGAGGGCTGTCGATTTTAAGGAGGTGCTTTGTGAGTAAATACTAAAGTATTAAAGGGGGTGTATTCTGTGTATATTAGGGCGAAAAACATTGCTGCAAAGGGAACAGCAAATGCAAGGAGTGTGGGCAGTGGTGTGCCTGGCATGGGATACCAGCTAGGGACAGCAGGGATACCCGTGGAAAATGAGAGGCAGAGATACAGGACATAAAGTCAGAAGGCAGTAGAGAATTAGATCATCTAGGGATCTTGTAGGCCATTGCCAAGACTTTGACTTCTATTTGTGTTGGTTTCCACCCTGAGAATAAGCTGTAGAGGAACAAGGTGGAAGCAGGAAGACTAGTTAAGAGGCTACTGAACTGATCCAGGTGAGAGGTAATGATGGTTTGGGAACAATGGTGGAGATGGAGAGACACAATCAGACTCTGAATATATTTTGAGGGTAAAGCTACCAGGATTTGCTAATGAATTGGATATAGTTTATGAGAGAAAGAGAGAAATTAAACATGAATCCAAATTTTGGGCCTGAGTAGTTGAAAGTTTGGAGTTGTTATTAACTGAGGAGAGAAAAACTCTAAGGGGTACTGGATTGCAGAGAGAAGATCAGACACCTGGTTTGGGACATCTAAGCAAATTTGTTGAGTAGCAGCCACAAAGCCTGGAATGAGGGGAGAGATCTGGCTAGGGGATACATTTGGAAGCACTCCATACATAGATGATATTTAAAGAGATTTGCTCATGAGATCAAATTTCCAATTCCAAGGTTGTTGTCTTTTTAGACAGTGATGGTGCAAACAGAATGATTTTAGGTGTTTTGACATGCCTAAAGTTTGTCTGATGATAATACCGAGCACAAGTCTTTTTCTACTTTTGCTCTGAACTTCACCATCATGTTCACTGTGAAGGCATCTGTTGCCAGATGGGGCTGGCCCCTAAGTGATCAGTCTAGGCCTTAAAGGCTCAAGGCTGCTCAGAGACAGTACTCACACTTTGTTGTAGTTGAAAATAAAATAAAACACAGCAGGAAACATCCAATTCCACAATGTCTTTGTGAATAATGAAAAATTTATTGCAGATTTTGTGGTTTGATAGAGAAGAAGGTTCACACAGGCATACCACATAGCTAAAATGTAATAAAAATCCCCCCACTTCTTTGCAACCCTTCTCCCCTCCTCTCTCCCCCTGCCACCCCCCTGCCCCGGCAAAGTTAATCTTAGTCTACCAGCTATCGTGCCTTCATTCTCCTCCTTCACCCCTTCCACTACCTCTCAGAACTCTCCTTACTACCCAAACACACTTTTTCGGTGTGTTTACCCTCCATCCTCTGCAAAACAAAACCTCTCCCTGCATGTAACCAAGTCTACTCTTCTCACAAAGCAGTTTAGCAACCTTCTACTTAAACTCATGTTCTATTTCAACATTTTTCAGTCTTCTCTACTATGGTGGATACTATACTGTGCTGTCCAAATCCCCCGTTCAGAACTGAAGGACTTATTTCCTCAGCTGATGGAAAGAGTTATCCTTTGTTGAAGAGAGCATCCTTGCCCAAATGCATGCTTTTGAACTAAGGACAAAATCGGCTCAGCCACCTCATCCTGGCTCAAGATGACTAGCAAGGGCCATTCCAGCTTCAGAGCTCGTTGTGGCTCATTCAAGGCTGTGTGTGGTTGCACTACATACAGCCCAGCTTCTCCCTCTTGAGTTCTTTCCCCACAAAAGGTTGGTCCCAAGAGTTCTGCTTAGTAAGCTCTCTGCACACTATCCTCTTTCTCAGAGTCTGCTTTCTGGGGAAACCAGCTGCAATACTCCCTCACTGTCACCGCCTTCCAGAATATTTGAGATTGAGTTTTTCTCACAGTTGTTCTGAGCGCCTGCCCTCAGCTGCTTTTTCTCGCCATGTGTTCCTGTTGATCACCGCAAACTTTGTGGCTTGCTCTTTCCCTGGAACTGTGATGCTGTTCTGTTCCAACAGGTGCCCTTCTAGAGGACTTTCTGTGCAACAGGCAGCATTTCCTTCACTGTCCTATGTGTTTATTCCCTACAAATCATGCACACCAGGCTACAAGGATATATCAGAATTACTAAAGCATTGCAGGCAACTGAAAGCTGTCACAACTAAGTATGACTGACATAGTGCGAAGAGAGCAGCACTCAAACCTGCTATTGGGGGTCCCTCATGGACACACCCTAGGTATTTATTATGTTCTTTATTTTGAAATCCTTGTCTCACTCCCCATCTCCCTACACCCCCCACTCCCCCACCCCTCACGCAATGCAATAAGCACATCCTTTTTCAAACATCCACAGTATACTCTTCCTTCTGTTTTAGAGAAATCTTACACTCAACCTACAGGAGTGCTAGTATCATTTTCCTCAGTCCATTCCAGGGAGTGTTAATCCAATTGCTAAAGTCTGGGCATCAACTGGACAGTGGGCACTGGCAGTTCAGGTGTCTACTGTGAAGTCTACTTATCAATGTAATGTGACAGATATGTCTCCTCAGTTTCCCCAGGCATCCAGTGGTTCACAATTAAATTATCTCCTAAGGGCAAACTCTTTCTGAAAACCTTTCAGAGCCAGTATTACTAACTCTGTATTTCCAATACTGTATCTACTAGCCAGTTCCATGATTAGGGGTATGTGTTATTTCCAATTCTTGAGTCATGATTTGACTTATTTTTATTTTAAGGTTTCTCTTAGCTTCTTAACCATTTATAATTCATCCATCTTGTTTTGCAACCTCTCCAATTGTGCTGTTGTTGTCTTCCTTCTTATTCTTTCTGTTTTTATGGATTTATTCTTCAAAACAATCATTATTGTCATTTTAATGGGGTTTTAGGAAAACCCAAGACAAATGCCTGTTCAGTCCACTGTATTTAACTCAAAATTCCAAACAGAGTGTTCTAAAACAGTTAAACGTTTTCTTCACAGGCCCTACGTTTAAATAAAACTGTAGAAAAGTCATTATTTGAAATACAGGAATTAGTCACCAAAAGAATTTGTTGTAGCATAAATATTTGGCTACCATTGAGGTTAAGTCATATTGAAATAGGAGGAAAGAGGATTTCTTAATAATTCCAAATGAAATATATTAAAATAACATTTCAATATAAGGATTTGTGAATATGTCCTATTAGTTCTTCTGAAATTCCCCAGTCCTTTCTGGGGAAATCTTCATCCTTTCAAAATTTCTAAGTGAGAAAAGCAAGGAGGTAGAAATATTTTCCCCAGTAAGCTTTTTCTTAACATTAATTTGTCTTTTGTGTCCTATTTTCTTTGTCAGACTACAAAGTAACATATTTTAAAAATCATGGATCCATTTCATATTTAAAGATGATAAAATATGCCTTTCTTACTAGTAAGCCAAAGAGTTAGGAAAAATAGCACTTTGTTCTTTAGTGTTAAATGGACAAATTTGAGTAATGCACAAGGCAGTAGGGAGAAATGATACATATTTAAGAAATACTGTAGTCTCCCTTATCTGCAGAGGATACATTCTAAGATCCTCAGTGGATGCCTGAAGCCATGGATAGTACTGAGCTCTATCGATACTATTTTTTTTTCCCATACGTACATACCTATGATGAAGTTTAATTTGTACGTTAGGCATGATAAGAGATTAACAATCCTAACTACTAATAAAATAGAACACTTCTAACACTATACTGTAATAAAAGCTATGTGAATACGACCTCATCCTTCTCCTTGTGAGGGTGTGAGATAAAATGCCTACGTGATGAGATGAAATGAAGCGACTGATGATGTAGGCATAATGACAGTGGTGATACGTCAGAAGGAGGGTCATCTGTTTCTGAACCCGAGGCCGACTGCAGGTAACAGAAACCATGGAAAGCTGAACCACAGATAAGGGGAGGACTACTGTATATTAAAAATCTAAAAAGCTTTTTTAAAGCACTGAAGCATGCAACTGCTATGAGATGAGTAATACCATGTAAAATATAGTTGCTGAGTTCTATTTTTCCAGGGTTTTCAACCAATACTAGGAAAGTTTTGTTAAAGAAAAAAAAGATCAAAGTCTCTTTTTGAAGAGAAAAAAGAGGTTATTGATGGGTTAGGGGATATTACAGTACTCTGGATTCATTGAGAAAGTCCATTTCTTTAATGTATAAAGATAAAAGCATCCAGAAGGGGTATAATGCTGACATTATCTTTAGAAAATACAAATAGGGGCACCTTGTTGGATCTGTTGGTTGAGCATCCAACTCTTGGTTTTGACTTAGGTCATGATCTCACTGTGCTGGGCTCTGTGCTGACAGCGTGGAGCCTGCTTGGGATTCTCTCTCTCTCTCTCTCTCTCTCTCTCTCTCTCTTTCTCTCTCAATAAATAAACATTAAAAACCACATAAAAATACAAATAATATCAAGCCTGGAAGAATAATAAGGAAATATGTGGTTTTAAATCAACAGAAATAGTTTAAACTTTTCGTTACTGCATTAGGGGACTAATGCACATTCATTGAGTCAGCTGTATTTTGCTGATGATTTTGCAATCTTTAAAGATGATTTTTATTGATTGGACTTTTTTTCCCCAACAAACTTCCTTGTTTCCATTGTTTGGTAGTTTTAATATGAACCATCACACTAATGAAATAACCAAATGGAAGATGAACCACAGTTTTCTCTTTTCTTTACATACAGTGGTTAGCCTCAAATCTGAAGCTTTTTATTCTTCCAGTTCTCTTAACACCTCATTATAGTGTTAGACTATCTATTCTAAGTTTTCCTGCTGTGAGTACTGAACACCTTCATTTGAAGACTAACAGGAATATTACTTTCTTTAATTGTGGCCCCTAAAAACACACTAGAATGCTTTTCTGAGACAACTACTTCAAAAACAGTTTCCTTTTTGGCTCCTAATTCACATACTTTATATGATCCATTTCAATGCAACTTGCTACATGTCATGTCAATACTATAATTATTGTGTTAGATATATCCATTGAAGACATATACGTGCATCTTAAGCTGAAACACACACACACACATACATACACGCGCACACACATACACACAAATAGTAACCCTTCCCTGCATGGTGAAGCTAAAGCTTGGAGGAATATACACGTGTCCTACATACCTTGAATTACATTGGATAGGAAAATCCCAGATTCTCAGAAAACGTTGGAACTCTAGACTTTGGTGAGCTCCCATTGTGCCTTAAAAAATTCTTCAGTCTTAGTCTTGTGATGATGATGGAACTATATGGTAGCTGCAATCAGAGCATTTTGTGGCTGCCTGACTTAAAACCTTATTCTTAGGATAGGTGGTTTTTAGCCTATATTATAATCTAAACAGAAAAGCAGATGGCACAATCAAAGGGGTAAGGAGGGTTTAAGTCACTCCATATACAGGTGTAGACAGTTTGGAGGAGTCATCAAGTAACAGACAAGTATTTGGAATGCAGCAATGGTAGCAAGTTCTTAATGTCCCTCAGCTTGAGGTGTTGAGGGGTGAGTGCCTCTGAGCAGACCCTTGTGAGAGCTATATTTGCAGGAGCTTCAGGCTGAGGAAGAATGTAGTCATTGCCAAATGATGGCCCAGCAGGCAGAGCTGGAGCGATGGGGCTAAATACCCAGTGTAACTTCTTTCTCCATGCCTTCCACCAGCAAAATCCAACCAGGAGCCCAAAGGCAAGGAAACCCTGGTGGTATGGTCTGCAGAGGACTGTCTTCTGGGCAGAGAGCCAGACATAGAAGAGATGAGATCTGGAGGGAATGGATGAATATTCCCTATAAAATGAATACGGGATCTGATTACTTTGATTCTGAAATCGGGTTGAAATTAAACTGAAAACGTGACTCTGTAAAACTCAGCTACTGGTTACAGATTACACAAAGGCACAAATTATAAAGAGCAAAGTGTAAGTGGATAGTTAAGATTGGAACCCCAAATGATTTGACACATTTAATAATGTGCTCAGTCAATATTGTGTTTATTTATTTATCCATTCAGTCATCTATGTCTATTCAAGGTAAGTGGTTTACCATAGAATGTGGCTTATATTCAAAGCCTAATTTAATTCTTAATTAAAAAAAAAACAAACTTTCCCCCTTTTTAGTGTATCAGAGAGCCAAAATTAGAAGCCAGGAATAATAGGAATGAAATAAACATACAACATTTTATATGATAAGTTTTCATGATAATTAAGTTCAACATGCATATGCAAGTACATGTGGACAATTTTTTTTTACATTTTTAAAATGTTTACTTATTTTGGGGGCGAAGAGCCAGAGAGAGAGGGAGAGACGGAATCCCAAGCACGGAGCCTGATGCAGGACTCGATCTTATGGCCTGAGACGAAATCAAGAGTCGGACACTTAACCAACTGAACCACTCAGGTGACCTAGGTTGTAGATAATTTCATGTTCAAGAGCTAGAGAAAGAAAACAGAGAAGAAAGTGGGCCTGTTGGAACAAGAGAGACAGGAATGAGTCAAGTTAGGTTAGTTAGTAGAGAAAGAATGGTACTAATAAACTGGAAAGGTAGGTAACAGCATTACATACTCATTTGTCCACCCACATTTAGTGTCCAGAAACATTTCTGTAGTAACAGCAGTGAGCTTCTTTCCCCCGCAGTGAGCAAATTAATGGAAATTTATTTGCACTAGAATATAATGAATATCAGATTTTTTTCTTATTTTGATGGATGTGGGACATAGTGAAAGAATTGATGGGGTGAAAAAAAAAGGGTGAAAGTTGTGTGTTTGGAAAATAGGAGTATTCATTCTGTGTACCTCACGTGATTGTGTAAATTTGGGCTCTAATACTATACACTCATGCCTATTCCTTTTAACTCATTCCAGAGTGATACACATAGGACAAAGGAAGGGACTGCCTAAACACTACTTTAGGTAATTCACTAGTCTGAAAGGTCAGGGATCCATATCTTGGTTAATTTCTTAGGTTCCCTTGCTCTTAATCTTTGCTCTTTTTTGATAGATATAGTCTGTCTCACATTATCCTTCTTGGTCTTCTTGGCCTCAATCTCTAAGAATATCTCTTTCCATGGTGTTATGGATATTGCAAAACTTTTGCAAGTAACCAAGTTTACTGAATATGTGTATTACCAGGACTTGCTGACTTAGCATTAAAATCTTATGAATTTCCTTTGTTTATCTCATATGTCTCAATATTGAATCTTTTGTCTTATGTATTCCATATTCCATAAACTCTGCAATTGGACTTTGTGCACTACTTCAGCATGCGGGTTAGCAGCTCAACCCTGGAGTTAGACTGTCTGTGTCTGAGTTTAGGATCCCATGTTTACTTGCTAGTTGTGGGATTTTAGCATTAATTAACTTTACTCTGTCTCAATTTCCTCTTCTTAAAGATGACAATTAGTACCCAAATTGTAGGGTTGTTACAAAATTGGAAAGGGGTAATCTATGTGCTAGCACTTAGCCTAGTGACTGGTGTATAGATGAGCCTAAATAAATAAATATGATTATCATTAAAATAATAAATATTATTATTATTTTAATTTTTGTTTTTAATGTTTATTTATTTTTGAGAGAGAGAGGGAGACAGAGGGTGAACAGGGGAGGGACAGACAACGAGGGAGACACAGAATCTGAAGCAGCTCCAGGCTCTGAGCTGTCAGCACAGAGCCCGATGCGGAGCTCGAACTCACCAGCCGTGAGATCATGACCTGAGCCGAAGTTGGATGCCTAACTGACAGAGCCACCCAGGAGCCCCAAATATTATTATTATATTATTATCAATACTATTGAGGCTCCTCGCTGTAAGAGGATTTTACTTCACACAGCATTGAAGTTAGACTTGGCTGAGTGACTCGCTTTTGCTAATGAAACATGAGGGAAACTGATATATGCAACTTTCAAGGGGAAGTTTTTAGAGCAGTGCACGTGTCCACCATAGCTTTGCTCTTTCTGCCAAGAAAATGTGCTTTCAAGACAGCTGTGCTCTATGTGTTGAGGCCCTAGAATAGACACAGTATGGCGGAGACTCATAGCTGAATGGCCAAGGATCAGTTTCATGAAAATGAAATAAACCTTTGAGATTTGGGGGATTGTTTGTGCATAATGTAAAAAAAGCCTATACGTTCCTCATGCCATCAGAGTTCATTGTCATACTGTTACTTGTTGGCTGTCTTTATATCTGAGGTCTTTGTTTATGTTTCCTTTTATAGAGCAAAATATACCTTCTATGGCCTCATAGATCATTTGGCTGGGCAAAGACTTGACCTCTGAGCACTACCACTGTTAAGACAAGTCTATGTTATCTTCTGCTCTGTACTACCATTGTTGTTTATCTTGACACTTTTCTGAGTAACCTGATAACTTATGAACACCTAGTTATAAAATATTAGTGTTTTTAAAGAATTTTCTGCCAATAAAAAATAATTTAAAAACTGTTTATTCCTATTCTTCTGCTTGGAGGATATAATGTTTATGTATTTCAAACATAGATCCAATTACCACAAATTATTAAAAGAAAAAAGACAATGGCAATAATGGGAGTTAATTTACTTAATGCTTTCTATGTGCTCCTGAATTGCATGAAAATAAAAATTACGTATTTAGAAGTCCCTAGAAGAGCTTATTATGTAATAAAATGCAGAGATTAAGCTTTTTAAACACTTCATAAATTTTAAGAAAAATTCCCCTACATGTTCCAATTTTATTTAATAGTACATGATTATAGCTTTCAATGACCAAAACTGTTTGTAAAACAAATAATTTTTTGTTAACAATCATTACCCAAATTAGTCTTTTTCTAAATTTGAATTTTCTTAAGGCTATTTTATGGATGTATCCTGTTTTCTTAGGCAGGCAGCCATAAGGAACTATAGAAAAGAAGGTGCTTCTTTACAGGAAATTACAATTGTCTTTAGAGAAGGAAGGGGCATTCTAATGTTCTTAGTGCTCTGAAATAGCAACTGCAAAGTTAACAGCAAAAGATTTAGGATGAAAAACCAGAAAAGGAGGGTCATACTGTAAAACTGATTTTAAATACTGATCCAAGTAATATCACATGCATTGGAAAACTTTTTACAATTTACGTTACAGTGTATGGAGTTTTGGCTCAGAGGAAGACAATAAGTTTGAAGAGGATGGTAGGTGTACTTTTCTTTTTTCTTTTCTCTCTCTTTGTCTCTCTCTTTTTTAGTACTTACGCAGAAAAGGCAGAGTAGGCAGTAGTTAGTTATATTGGGAGGAGGACACTGATATAAAAGGTGTATCTTAGATCAGAGAGGGCTCTTAATCTGGACTAATTAAGAGCTACTGTGGTCTTGGGCGAGTTTACTTAAAACTTCCGGATCTCAGTATCCTCATTTGCAATATTGAGTTGGATTAGATGTGACTGCTAAAATCAGGATAGTGAATATACGAAACGTCATGAAATTCTGTAACTAAGCACATTCTTTAAATTGTATTTTATTTATTTATTTATTTATTTATTTATTTATTTATTTATTTTAAAGCTCTATGTCCAACGTGGGGCTTGAACTCATGACCCTGAGATCAAAAGCTACATTAAGCACATTCCTTTTAAAAATACTGAATAATGAAAATTTTCTAGTAAAGTCAATATCAATATTTTTGAAACTTAACTTTGGGGCTATGGTGGATATTATAGGTTGGTTCCTTCACCCATTCAAACTCTTTTTATTCTGTGTTTCTCTGGTATAGAGGCTGAAAAAATACATACTACATAAATAAATAAATACAAAATAAAATTTGCTATCCCAGCTTCTCTTGCAGACAGAGTTGATGCGATAAAGCTGTGTTGAGTGAGAACTAAGTAGAAGAGTGTTTAGGGCTGCTGGGAAGTCTCTGTTTTTCTTGATAAATGTATTATCCTTTTTATATTCCCCCTTTTGTTGCCTTCTGGAAAGTAGATTTGATGGCTGGAACTACAACAGACATTTTGTGGCAATAAGGGAAAAGGCCCTGACAAATCACAAAACCTTGCCTCTCCATTCTTGAGCTACCAAACCTATAGCAGACTTCTTACAGTGTTAACAAATAAATAAATAAATAAATAAATAAATAGAAAGGAATCTAAAATAAATTATCAAGGTATCCTAAAATTTGTATAGGTTTATTCTCATGGCAAACAACATTATGCAGATGGGTGAACACCCTAAGTACAAAAGGCAACATGAACTTCATGCTTTCGCATCATAAGGTAACATTATATTAGAGTTGAACTATAACTTAATGATTACTTCAAGCATACTGAAAATTAACCCACAAATAGCATTAATTTGTTCATGTTCTTCCTCTAACTTAAATGGCACAAAACTTCTATATGTTAAGAACTATTTTCTTTTTTTTTTTAATGTTTATTTTTTAGAGAGAGAGGGAAACAGGACATGAGCGGGGTAGGGGCAGAAAGAGAGGGAGACACAGAATCTGAAGCAGGCTCCAGGCTCTGAGCACAGAGTCCAACATGGGGCTTGAACCCACAAACGGTGAGTTCATGACCTGAGCCAACATCGGATGCTTAAGTGACTGAGCCACCCAGGTGCCCCAAAGAACTGTTTTCTAATAAGGACTTTACCTAAAACTTTTATATATAAATATATGCATATACCAAGAAACATACACCTAGATTTTGAAATCTTTTCTTTCAATGGAAGCTGATTGGCTATAGATTTGAGGTACCTTACTATGAAATACTTATAAAAATGGATATGGAAGCTCTTCTTTTAAAAGAAACTCACTGTGAAAGTATAAAAAGCAAAGATTTTTCTTTGATTGTTTCCTAATTCAAAAACTTGGTTTGACAGTCTGCTAATGTGCACACGATAACAGTGCTTCACATTTGCATCTGACTAATTGCAGTTCAGAGTATTTCATAAATGAGCAATGGGTTGTGATTAAACCTCACTATGACCCACACATTTTTGCATAAGAAAGGAATTATTAAAAATAGAGGCAGCATATTCATCCAGATTCCATTCAAAATTTAGCAAGGGAAAGAAATCCTTAATGGGTCACATTACAACCTCTATTACTGCACAGACCTCTCCCTTCAATGGGGAGTTCCTGAACAGATGATGAGCAATACAATATCCATTGTTGCAGACCTAGAAGCGGACAAAATTAATTGAGAATGAAATAGTCACTTAAATCTCCTGAGGAAGTATTATCAGTAACCATGAGAAAAATTATTTTCAAAATGAAATGACTTCCAAGAAAAAATGATCGCAGTGAAAACTAGAACTTTTATGGAGAGGACTAATGCACTCAATGACTTTTATGTGTAACAAACAAAATGAAAGCCACATGATGGGAAGGTGCTATGGTGTGTATACAGACATTGGCCTTGCAGATTGGGTAGTTTCTAGGCTATACCTGACACTAAATATATCCTCCTTTCTTATTATAGATGTATACGCAGATTCAGTTTTTAAATGTGCCTGAGGAACCCAAACTTCAGTATCACCTTGCATGGAACTATTTCTTGGAGTTCAGATACACAGATTGTGGAAGTGTTACCAGTAAGTTTTAGGGCTGTGGAGCTCTTTGCTTTCACCTTTTCATATCTTGTAGTAAACAGGGAGAGAGCCAGGTTTGGTGGGGTATGAGGCTTATGCATATTTGGGGCCCTTTTAAGTAAAATAATACAAAATTATGAATATAGGGCCTTAGAAGGCACCTGTGCACATGAGAATCCCCTGGAGCTTAAGTTTTATTAGTTTCATGGTAAAACCCACCTCTGATAGTCTATTCTTCTAGCTAAATTTCTTTATCCCTTCCCTCTACATATATATCTTTACTTTTTAAAATGGCACCACCCTTTGGTGAGGATGTGGAGAAAGAGGAACCCTCTTGCACTGTTGGTGGGAATGCAAACTGGTGCAGCCGCTCTGGAAAACAGTATGGAGTTTCCGCAAAAAGCTAAAAATAGAACTTCCTACAATCGAGCAATTGCACTACTAGGTATTTACCCAAAGAATGCAAAAATACTAATTCAAAGGGATTATGTGCACCCCGATATATTTATTGCAGCATTATCTACAATAGCCAAATTATGGAAACAGCCCAAGTGTTCACCAACTGATGAATGGATAAAGAAGATGTGGTATATATATATACACCACATTTTTGGTATATGGTTTTATATATACATATATATGTATATATGTATATGGTGGAATATTACTCGGCCATCAAAGATATTGGAGTCCTGCCATTTGCAATGCTTGGATGGAGCTAGAGAGTATTAAGCTAAGGGAAATAAATCAGTCAGAGGAAGATAAACACCATGTAATTTCACTCATATGTTCAATAAGAAACAAACGAGCGAAGGAAAAAAAAAGAGAGAACCAAGAAACAGATTCTTACCTATACAGAGCAAACTGATGGTTGCTAGAAGGGAAGTGGATGGGGTATTGGGTTAAATAGGTGATGTGGTTTAAGGAGTTCCCTTGTTTTCTTTTTTTTTTAATTTTCCAATGTTTATTTTTCTTTTTATTTATGTGTATATATATATATATATACACACATACATATATATATACATATATATATATATACATATGTGTATATATATATATATAATTTATTGTCAAATTGGTTTCCATACAACACCCAGTGCTCACCCCAACAGGTGCCCTCCTCAATACCGTTCACCCACTTTCCCCTTTCCCCCACCCCCCCATCAACCGTCAGTTTGTTCTTAGTATTTAAGAGTCTCTTATGGTTTGCTTCCTTCCCTGTCTGTAACTTTTTTTTCCCCTTTCCTCTCCCCCATCGTCTTCTGTTAAGTTTCTTAGGATCCACATAAGAGTGAAAACATATGGTATCTGTCTTTCTCTGCCTGACTTATTTCACTTAGCATAATACCCTCCAGATCCATCCATGTTGCTATAAATGGCCAGATTTCATTGTTTCTCATTGCCAGGTAGTATTCCATTGTATATATAAACCACATCTTCTTTATTCATTTGTCAGTTGATGGACATTTAGGCTCTTTCCGTAATTTGGCTATTGTTGAAAGTACTGCTATAAACATTGGGTGCAAGTGCCCCTATGCATCAACAAGGAGTGCCCTTGTGATGAGTGCCCTTGTGATGAGCAGGGAGTGTCCTTGTGATCCTTGGAGAAAAATGTGTAAATGAATGCACAAGAATTCCAAATGAATAATGTAAATCAAATAAATATGTACACGCATAGAATATTAAAAGTTATTTAAGTTACTTTTATTGTTTATTTTTAAATATTTATTTATTTATTCATTTATTCATTCATTCATTTAAATGTTTATTTTTGAGAGAGACAGAGAGACAGAGCACCAGCAGGGGAGGGGCAGAAAGAGAGGGAGACATTGAATGTGAAGCAGGCTCCAGGCTCTGAGCTGTCAGCAGAGAGCCGGAAGCAGGGCTGGGGAACTCAGGAACTAGGAGATCATGACCTGAGCTGAAGTCAGATGCTCAACTGACTGGGCCATCAGGTGCCCCTAAATATTTTATTTATTTCCGAGAGAGAGAGAGAGAGAGAGAGAGAGAGAGAGCGCGCGCGCGCAAGTACAAGTGGGGCAGGGGCAGAGAGAGAGGGGAACAGAGGATCCAAAGCAGATTGCCTGCTGACAACGGAGAGCCAGATGCAGGGCTGGAACTCAAAAACCAGGAGATTATGACCTGAGCCAAAGTCAGATGTTTAACCAACTGAGCCACCCAGGAACCCCTAATTAAATTACTTGTATTTATTTTTATTTTTATTAAATTGTTTTAATGTTTATTTATTTTTGAGAGAAAGAGAGACAGCACAAACAGGGAAGGGGCAGAGAGAGAGGGAGACACAGAATCTGAAGCAGGCTCCAGGCTCTGAGCTGTCAGCACAGAGCCCGACCTGGTTTGAACTCGTGAACCATGAGATCAAGACCTGAGCTGAAGTCAGAGGAGTAACTGACTGAGGTACCCAGGCGCCCCTTAAATTACTTTTAAAGTATGGACTACGCATAGTGACTTACTTCCAAAGAATACAGTGCAGGAAGGGGAGAAAAAAATTTATGGTGGAGACATCTGACAAACACTATTTTAGCCAGGTCAGCATCAGCAGTGATAGATCATGTTGCTAGTATGCACCCTTGATATGATGTGCTAAAAATGGCATTTTTCCTGTGTGATTTCTCTCCCAAAATCCATAATGCAAGTCTTAACATGAGAAAAACATCAGACAATTCTACTAGAGGGCCATCCTGCAATAGAGCTCATCATCACTGCTCCAAATTGTCACGGTCACAACAGACAAGGGAAGTCTGAGAAACTATCACAGCAAAGAACAGCCTAAGGAGACATAACCGCTAAAGACAATGTGGGATCCCTACATGGGATCTTGAGACAGAAAAAAGACATTAGGTAAAAACTAAGGAAATGTGAAAAATTATGGACTCCACAGTTAATGATGTCTCAATATTAATTCACCATATGTAACAAATGTACAATACTAATGTAAGATGTTAATAATGGGAAATTATGTGTGTATGTGGGGGGATACATGGAAACTTCATAGAGCTTCTCAATTACTCTATAAATCTAAAACTGCTCTAAAAAATAGTCTTTTTAAAAAAAATTTTTTAACGTTTATTTATTTTTGGGACAGAGAGAGACAGAGCATGAACGGGGGAGGGGCAGAGAGCGAGGGAGACACAGAATCGGAAACAGGCTCCAGGCTCCTAGCAGTCAGCACAGAGCGCGACGCGGGGCTCGAACTCACATACCGCGAGATCGTGACCTGATCGGACGCTTAACCGACTGAGCCACCCAGGCGCCCCTACAAAATAGTCTTAAAAAACCTACAAAAACATGAAGTTATCTGTCCTCTGTGTTGAGGAGAGCCTAAAACCAGAAAAAAAAAAACAATGTAATACTGCATCATGAAGGCTAGGTTTGAACAGAAAGCTGTGGGAGTCCCATCAGGACTTCTAAAAGAAACTATAACCTTTCTTACAAAACGTTATCTTAAAATATTGGAATCTCCAGTAGCACCTAGCAAATGCCTTGCTTAAAGTTATCATGGAAATATCTAAGAGAATGATGAGCAATTCAGCTCCCTGTTGTCAAATGACTTAGATGTGGTAAAAATAAATAGAGATGGTGAATGTCAGCTATGCCCTGTACCAACTCCCTAAAAGGCAAAAATGAGTTTTGGTTCAAATTCTGCCATACATACCTTTATTACACAAACATCTAGTGAAATCCCAGCACATTTGTCTTTTTTTTTGTGCTTCAAAAGGTATCTTGTGTGTGTGTTTCAACACTTTATGTGAAAGGTTTTCTTGAGAG
Organism: Acinonyx jubatus; assembly: GCF_027475565.1. NCBI lineage: Eukaryota > Metazoa > Chordata > Mammalia > Carnivora > Felidae > Acinonyx > Acinonyx jubatus. The sequence goes on along the minus strand of NC_069383.1, from coordinate 57,608,981 downwards.
ACAAGACAGGGATAATTGCTTTCCTTTGAGTCAGTAGTAGCCAAACACAATCATCATCCAAAAAAAAAAAAAAAAGTCTGGACGCTAGACCATTTCAGAAAGGACTCTATCTTGGAAAGTAAAGGTTAAAGGTCACTAGATGTTTATACCTGCTTATGCGTAGTCCATATGTGAATAAGAAGTTTCTCTGAAATATATTTTTAGTCAACAGTCAACACAACCCATTTCACTAATGAGATCCCATTATCAAGATTCATCCTGTTGATGCACACATCCCTAGTGTAGACAGAAAGTTGAGCAAGCTGTTAGCACTAGCAGCCTTAGGATAGTGGCTTTTTTATTTAAACCTAGCTGACCACCCTTGTACTATGAATTCCTCATTAGAGCAAAGTGAGGTTTAAATCTAACCACAACATGCCTTCATTCTACTATAAATGCTGAACTATTTTATTTTTTAAAGATAATATTTTCTCACTTCTTCAAAATTTTGTTTTAGAGAGACAGAGCGAGAGAGCGAGTAGGGGAGTGGGGCAGAGAGAGAGAGAGAGAGAGAGAGAGAGAGAGAGAGAATATTAAGCAGGTTCCACCTTCAGCCCAGAACCCCAGGGTGGGACTCCATCCCACGACCGACCCTGGGATCATGACCTCAGTCAAATCAAGAGTCAGATGCTCTACTGACTCAGCCATCCAGGTGCCCCAAGGCTGAACTATTTTAAATTAGACACCGTACTGGTTTCTCTGAGTTATCCGGGTCTTTTTGCATTGACAGTTCAATTTTAATACTAGAATTTAAACTAAACCCAGCCACTGGCCACTAACTGAGACCTTGGCCAAATCACATCACGCCTCTGGATCTCTGTTCTCTTCTCTGAAAAGGAGGGCACTAGGTTAAGTGTCTCTTGTTCTTTACATCCGTTTAATCTATGAGCCAGTAGCGTTTTAGCTGACTTAGAGGAAAACAGAAATGTACATGCAGAGACACTAGCTTTGATTCCTTTGAGAGTCACTTTATATACACTACAATATTAGCCTCTGAAAGATTAAATGTTAGCATTAGGTAAGTATGTGTAGGACTACAATTTTTGAAAACATCCTTCAGGTTTCTACTCCATATATAAAGGATTCTATAGGTGTCATACCACAATAGACGAAGTTATAGCAGGAAAAAAAAAAAAAAAGACAACCCAGCTCTGCAAAGTAAAAATATTAACCACTGAAGGGGATCACCTTGTCACTTCTCGGACCTTCTAACTCTGCCTCCCCACCCTCAGGGTTGGTCTGAGAACAGATGGTGCTCTCTGTTCAGCCTTAAAACGCCACAAACTAAATCATGTTTCCAATAGCAATCACCATTATTTCCTCCCATTTCCCGTTCGTTTTTAACCTCCCCCCCCAAATGTAGCGTTTTCTCTTAAAATTTCCTTGAATGATTCTCTAAGCTGCAAGCGTCTGTGGGGACGCTCCAGATACCGCCCCAAAACGCTCCCTTCTCTCAAAAAGAAGTGGCAGAGACGTGGACCCGCGGGGTCTGCGTGGCGCGCACCTGAGCGGCCGCGGCTCCCCGAGCTGGGGCGGGCACGGCGGCTGACTGGCTCCTTCCCGCACCGTCCTGGGTCACGGCCCCGGGCAGCCTAAGGGCCCTGCAGGAGGAGCGCGGGTCGCCAGACCGTCACCTTGCGCCTCGCGTGGGCGTGTATCGCTTCGGAAACCCAAGTCTTCTCAGGCACCCGGTCCTTCCCAGGGGAGGAATCGCTGGTCCTCCACGCCGCCCTAGGCGGCTCTCTGGGTCCTGCTGCCTCCCGCGCGTCCTTCCCCGCGCCTCGGCCGCGCGCCCAGGTTTTCCCGCACTCCTTGTTCCCCCGCCCCGGCTCGCGGGTCCCGGGCCTGCGGGTCTCCAGCGCCTGGGCCCGCGGTCCCGCCGCCGGCCCTGCCTCCCTTCCCACCGGGCCCCGCCCAGCCTCGGCCGCGCAGGGGCTCGGGGCCTGGCCTCTCCGTCTCCCTCCCACCTCCGCCCCACCTCCTCCCAAAGAGTTGCTATTTTTAGTAAATCCTCCGCGCGCCTCCACCCGCTCAGCTCACAGCTCGCAGCTCGCTGCCGCGCGCACCGCCCTCCGAGCTCCCCCCGCCCCCCGCGCGGCGGCCGCGGCGGCGGCGCGTCCCGCACATCGCGCAGCGCTCACCGAGCCGGCCCCGCCGCGCCCGCCACCCTCGCGGCGGTCTCCTCCTCAGGCGCCTGTCGCGGCCGGTAAGTGCCTGCTGGCGGAGCAGCGGCGGTCCCCGAGTCAACTTTCAATCCCCCCTTCGCTTCTGCCTCGCCATTCTCTTCTCCGCGAAAGATGGCTGTTTGGAGAAGGGGGAGAAGTTAGGGGGTCGCCGACGTGGGGCGAAGGAGGGCGCGACAGCCTCAGCAGGAGCGGGCGGAGGTGAGTGGCACCACAGCCCGGTCCCCGGCTGGTGCCGGGGGAAGCCCTGGGAATTGGGGGCCAAGCGTCCCCCGGATGTACCGCTGTATTGCCGGCTCGGATTCCCCAGGTTAACAGCATCCCAGTCCAGACCCCGGCACAGCTTGCCTTGCACCTCGAAACCCGGAGGCTGTGGTGGGTTGACGGGAACCTTTGTCGTAAGTTCAATGCCAGGTGATCTTTTTTTCTGCTGGGCAAAAAGACATTGGCTACTCAAGCCCAGGCGAGGGGTCGGTGACATGACACCCCCCCTTTCCTCCCCCAACGCACACACCCAGTTTATGCTGGAGCCGAGTTATGAATGAAAAGTTTTGTACAGCCAACGTGTTGCTTGAAAGGAACAATACTTAGTGGGGGTACCTTTGATGTTTCGTGGGGGGGACTTCAGTTCCATGACTACACACCAGAATTCTGGGCTTTAAGAAAAGTTCCGGAGCCTGGGGGATGGCTAGTAGAAGGAGATTGATGAATCGTAAACTCACTAAGGTAAACTGGTTAATTAAATGCCTGGAGGGTGTCACGGTGGGGATAGGAAGGAGACGAGGCGACGGGGGAGGGCGGTGGGGGGGGGGGGGCGTTCCCTGAGTGCCTAGCGGGCAGCGTTTGGCTTTGAAGCCATCTCCCACTTATTCGCAGTGAGAGGTGTCAGAGGCCTGTGCGTTCCTGTTGTGATCGAGGGGCACTGAGCTGCTCTCCAGATCCGAGGCGCGGTAGTCAGGAGAGGTGGCCTGCAGCCGGGAGCTGAGGACGCGGTTCAGGTGGTATGGAATTGGAAATTCTCTAGTGAGTCTCCCACGCTCTAGTTTCAGGAAGATCTCTCCAGTTTGTTTTCCCTGCCAGGAGGTGTGTATTATCTCCTAAAAGGAACTTTTAGGTTAAGTAACCATAACATTTTGAAATCTATGAGAAATGGGCTATCTACATATGTGCCATTACACACTTAGTGTGCCTGTGTGTGTGTGTGTGTGTGTCTGTGTGTGTGTGTGCAAAATGTGGGAGTGAGGTAAGAAGGGCTTAAAAAGTTGAACTTCAACTGGAAAAGGAAGTGAAGAGTGAGTATTATTCTCCCCAAAGGATATAACAATGCTCATACAACTAAATAATCTTGGCTTGTTGAGATTTCTCATAAAGGGTAGGATGTAGGAATTAAAGGTATTTAAAGTACAGTCCATGTTTTCAAATCTTGCAAGCATCCTTGAAAGCTAGGATAAGGGAGTAACTACATAGAGAAGTCATATTAAAGAAAAAAATTAAATTATTTGCAAAGAAAACAATTTGACATTTGAAAAGGTCTGGATGTTATTTTCTGATGTGCTGCAAATCTTTTAAATCCTGTAATTAATAACAGCACAGAATAAGTTGCAGTTAGTAAATGAGGACAATTAAAATATCATGCTTGGAAAAGATATCTTTTGAACTACTCTTTGGTACTTTGAATGTTTATTATGGAAATTATTGTGATTGAAAACTTGTTTAATATATTTGCTTTTTGCCACAAATAATTAGTTCTCCTTTTCCTTTTAAACCACTATTCCAGTTTGCACGAATTTAATTACCCAAATACCAAATCACTGATGTGCCTTCTGGAAAGCATTTGCATTTAAGCTACTTAATAAGAATATTGTATTTCCAGGAGGACAAATAATTTAGTTAGTTTTAAAACTTTTTTTGTAATTTATTTTCATCCATTTTGTTTGAGTGGGGCACATCTCAAGAAGAGAGCATTTTCTTGGAATATGTCATTTTCCATGTGGGGAAAGAGTGAATGTTTTCATAGATGTTTCGGTCACAAACAGGTGCAAGTAGAGTTGGAATCTTGAGTCTGACCTTTGATATTAAGCTACCAGCTAGAGAGAGAGATGCTTTCCCATCTCTCTTCCTGAATTGAACGTCTCCATTCAGAATGGACATAGGTGCACATAGGACATAGGATTGTGCAGAAGGAATTAAGTATTTTAAATTAAGTACCAGTTTATGGTTAGGAAGGAATGATTTTTTTTTCTTTCTTTTTCTTTCTTTTTTTTTTCTTAAACCTCAGTCTTCCTGTTTCTCTCTGCAATTCAGCCTGTTGGGCCCGCCTTCATTGGGAAGTCAGACCAAACACTCTGGCTAGAAAGAGTTTGGCATATTAAACTGACATCCTTTAAAAATAAAGATGGCCCTTCTGAAATTAAACAGGTAATTTTATACACTGTAACAGGCTTTTATGATTGTTTCATGACCATTACAGTGTCCATTAATATGGTAGACAGTAGCTTTATGAAGTTACTGCCACGAATATAAATAATTACTTATTATATGTATTTGGGGTATATTTAGACAATATTTGGGTTTTTAGGAATTTTAAATGATAAAGCCAACTGACCATATAAATTGTCTAATTAACTAGTTCTAGTGATACACATAGTTCGGATTTGTATTAATATCAACATCTAAGGATGTTTTAGGGTTGTATAGCTGTCATTTCTTTTCATTAGAATTGCTTCTATCTTGAATTTGTTTAAATATTACAACATATTATACTGCAATTTACACCTGCTCAGTGGGGAAGGTGTAGGTTATTCTTAAATAGAGATATGGAGAAATAGCTAACAAGGAGACTCAGTTGAGAAACATATGGACATCATAAAATCCTTCTGTATGTAGCATCTGTACCTTCTCATTAGTGAAATATTGTAGTTATGGACATTTTTTATTACGTTCAAATGTGGCTTTTTATTTTTGCTTCAATGGGTTTTTTGTTTTAGAATGTAATTATATTAATGTTTAAATTGGCAGGGACTTTTATTGTTTGAAGTCCTTTCCTTTCAATAAAGATGTCATACTTAATTTTTACTGCATACATCCGCAGAAATGTACAATTGTTTCCTATCTTATTATTATGATGCTTACTTTTCTAAGATACTCTTCAAAACATTTGAGAGGCAGGTAGGAATACATATTGTTCTCATTTTCAGAAGAAGGTAGCAGGTACACTGTTAGATCCAAGGTCACACAGTAGTGAATTACTGTGAAGCTGAGGGTGACATCTGTATTTCCTGTGTTCTGTTCACAATAGCATGCTGCTCCCATGGCCATGTTAAATGATATTTTCATAAATTTATACATTCCTGGATTTCAAAGTGCTTAGCTTTGTAGATATGCTGTTCAGATTTTATATCTATCAGTATAGTCATAAGGGAATGAGCCTTACTGTTGTCTACTGATGGGGGAGAACCACAACCCCAGTAGTTAATGCTAAAACAAACACGCACCTCTGAGGGTTATTCATTCCTGCAGTCAGTCCATGTGCCACGCTTTTCTCTGTCCCCATTGGCCTGGCCTTATCAATTATATACCATCCTTTCATGTGCCACACTTTTCTCTGTCCCCACTGGCCTGGCCTTATCAATTATATACCATCCTGTTTTAATGGTCAAAGCTGCTTTGAATTTTATCAGTATGGTCATCAGGCTTGAAGATCATCAGGCTCACTGATGAGAGAATCAGAATGTGATTTTTGAGAAGATAGAATATTGACAGCGGACAGTAATGGACCGTCCACTCCAGAGCCAGCCAGTATCGATTAGAGATCATGTTTTTCTGGGTGTTAGGACACCTGTCTTCTCTTATTAGCTCTGCTTCTTTGGCTGAACTTACGAAATCAAAGTGAACAGAGAGTTTATGCAATTATCTGGTTGTTTCTGTTCACGTAGACAGTTTCTCTTCGTATCTAGCTAAATCAGATTTAAAAACAAAAACAAAAAACAAAAAAAAAAGGATAGCAACTTGTTCTTCTGTGGAGAAGTACTCATGACATTTTTTTTTTCATTTTTCCAAATTCCCTCTTCTTCAAATCTCACTAGACTTTTTCAGGCTAATTGCCCACATGATTTGTAACAGCCAAGACTTATGATATTGTATTGTTAGATTAAAAAGTGGAATACATTATCCAGGATACAGAAGAAAGCATTATAATTTCATAGACAATAGCAATATGTAATGTTTGGCAAGCTTCGTGTATTTGACGAAAATACTTTCAGGCATTTTATTTACTTAAAAAAATTGTTTTAATTGTTTATTTTTGAGAGATAGAGAGGGAAAGAGAGAGAGAGAGAGAGAAAGAGAGAGAAAACGAGCAGGGGAGGGGCAGAGAGAGGGGGACACAGAATCTGAAGCAGGCTCCAGGCTCCGAGCTGTCAGCACAGAGCCTGACGTGGGGCACGGACTCACGAGATGTGAATCATGACCTAAGCTGAAGTCATATGCTCAGCCAACTGAGCCACCCAGGCACCCCAGCATTTTCTAATGAGGAGAGGGTATCAGGAACTCTCTACTTCATTAGGTTTATTTATTTACTGTCTTTCCCTAAATGTTTGTTTTATAGGAGTTCATCAAAATGTTTTAAGTGTGAAATTTGGAAAAAAAAATTATTCAAGTGTGGTTTGCCATTTACTATAGGTTATTCTGTTTAGAGCCTCAAAGAGAGGAAAGCAACCCATATTTAATATTCTTTGCTAACTAGGGAGAGTATAGCATGCTGCTGGTGAGATTGAGAAGAGTTGGGATTGCTGGAAATGGTACTTTCTTCCCGTTTCTACAGAATATATGATAAGGAGATTAGTGTGGAGTAGTCTAGTTTGCATGGAACTGTGATGAGTGGAATTTGACTTGGCCAGTGAAGGAAGGATAAAATTTGGTTCACTCAAATATCACTCAAGATATTTAGCAGCAAGTCACTGAAACTAACTTTAGTTAATTTAAGAATTAAATAAATGTATTACAAGATATCGACTCTGTTTTGTGTTGCTTTGGACACATTGCCACAAATTAAGCAGCTTGAAACAGCAAACGTTTATTATCTCAGTTTCATTGCTGTTCATGGCCCAATTGCATCCTGTGTGCAGGGATCTCACCAGGTGTTGGTTAAGCCTGCAGTCCAATGAGAGGTTCACCTAGGATCTGGTCTGCTTCCAGCTTTCCTAGATTGTTGGAAGAATTTATCTCCTGTGGTTGTAGGACTGAAGTCTCTATTTTCCTGCTGGTTGTCCCAGGCCACTCACAGCTCTTAGAGGCAGCCTGCTGTTCTTTGTCATGTGACCCTCTCACAGGTAGTCTTACAACATGGCAGCCTACTTTTCAAAGCCAGCAAGGAAGAGTTGTTGCTTCAGTGTGATAAGACAATCTTTTATAACATATGGGAGTGACATGACATCATTTTTGTCACAAAACATCATCTAATCAAGGGAATGACATCACTCATCTTTGCCATATTTTGCTGAATAGAAGCAAGTCATATGTTCTACCCACACTTAAGGGGAGGGGATGATACAGTGGCATGACTCACTAGAGGTCATTTAGGATTAATCAGTGAATCTTTTTTTTATTTTGTATATTTCAAAGTTTATTTATTTTGAGAGGGAGAGCAGGAGAGGTGCAGAGAGAGAATGAGGGAGAGAGGATCCCCAGTAGGCCCCACACTGCCAGGGTGGAGCTGGATGTGGGGCTCATACCCACGAACTGCGAGATCGTGCCCTGAGCTGAAACCAAGTGTTGGACTTGTGACTAACTGAGCCACCCAGGCGCCCTGCCCATTGAATCTTTGGAATAGTCAGCAGACCTTGCTTAGAAGCCACTCAGTCAAAAACAGTGCTCAAAATCTGTCTGCAGAACCGATTCTGTGAGATATTATTGCGGACACTGTTGGTACACCAGCTTCTATAATAGAAGATGGGCTTTGTGTCATAAGACAGAGCATTCTTCATATATACCAATATGGTTTGGTTGCTCATGGCCCAAAAGGATGACAAGTGTCTACTGCTGGAAAGAAGGATAAAAAATGTGAGCAAATGATTACTTAATGAAATGTCAAAGGTTTTGACCAGGAGAGGCATGATGACCGACTGGAGATGGGGTTTAGCTGGAGAGTAGCTGGGAGTCCTGCAGCTCCTTAGAAAGAAAACCCTTAATAGGATTTTGGAGAATGGGGGTAATGAGGTTCCATTTAGGAATGGTGGTAACAAAGGAGTAGAAGACTTTAAAAAGATGAATCCCTAGGAGGCATGTTAGTCTAGGAATTGACTTCATTAGCCCTTAATATATTTACATATGAAAGAGAAGGACTACTGCCACTCGTCTGTGCCTGGAGCCAGTATGTGATTTGGAGGTCTGCAGCTTGCCCTCCCCTTCTTTTTCAGGAGAGAACAGAGCCAGAGACCATTTCAGATCCATTGTACAATTGGGGCCCAGTGAATATCAGGTATTGTGTAGGGGCATGGAGGTCTATTGAGTACAGCTTGTGTTTCAGGCACTTTGCAGGAATGATTTTATCCAATCTGCACCTCATCTCTGGCCACTGAGTTCCAATTTTCCTAGTTCTGCCACCTCCACTTCCCTCCCAAGGAAATGGAGACTTTGAAAGGTTAAATACATTGCTAAGGGTCATTCAGATATGGGAGGGACCAGTTGAATCTAGTTCTGATTTCACAGCCCATGGTCTTATACATCCTGTACTCACAAGCAGTAAGTGAGGCTTCCAAGGGAAAGCTTGTTTTTCCCACTGAAGTGAATGTCAGCACTATAATTGCTCTTGGGTTCCTTCGTTCATCTTGTGAGAACTGGATACTGGAGTATGAGGGTTAAACAGAGGAGTGAGAGAGTGTGCTGTATCATGCCTTCTTTTTTCCCAGCAGGAAGTACAGATTATAGGTCTGTCTTCCATCTAAAAGTAAGAATGTGGAGTGGAGGCTGTATATTTTTATTTCTACTTATCATTTTGGCAGAAATATAAAGCTCTGTGTCTCCTTTTTCTCCTATATGTAGATTTCTATTAAGTTCAATTAGGAAACATTATGAATTTTCATTGCCTCTTTGACCATAGGGTTCTTTCTGTAGCTTTTTCAGTAGATGCAACTGTTTTGATCTACTTGAAAAGTCTATTGAGACATTCCTCCTTTGTTCTTCTATTACTCAGTCCCCCTTTCTACTCTGTGGTGCCTCTGAATTCTATTCATAGATATTCTGCTTTTTTTTTCCTTCTGTTTTATGTACTTAAATCTCTTCTTTAAATGGATCTAGTTCCATTGATCGGAATCATTTGCTCAGATCCCCTTGCTGTTCTACTGCAAAATACAAGCTCAGTATGGGACTCATCTGTATTCTGCTAATTTTACAGAGTTGTACCCTCCATCCCAGCATGGTATGAGGAAGACTTTAAGATTTCCCTGGGTATTCAAGTCAGAATGTAAACACTTTAAACTGAATACCCTAAGCAGCTTTCTGATTGGATTGTATTCTATCAGGTGCATACCTATGGCTTATTAGGGTCGAGTACAAGAAACTAATCCCCAGCAAGTTATAGCTCAGGAAACTTTGAAGTACACTTATTTTTTCATATAGGATTTAGATGTTCTAACGTAGCCTTGGCCAGATTTGACTCTAAAAGCTGAAAAACCTTAGCATGGCGTGCAGATTCTCTCATAGTCTGGACCTAGCCTCTATTTATTACCTTTTCATTTTTAATTGTTGCCACTCCTTGCTGTATGGCTTTAAGGATATAAGCCCTAAACTTAGAACTAGAAAGTGGCTTAGGTTTTACGTAATGAACAACCAGCCTGACATGTAAAGAAAAGTCAAGATGTGAATGTGTATATGTGGAGGGGGTAAGAAGGTTGTCGGGAATAAACAATAACAATGTTTCAGTTCCAGCATCAAGTCATTCTTGAGGCCATTCTACTACTGTTTTTGTGGTTTTATGTTGTGTGAGCAAGAAGTTATACATAAATTGAGTTTCTGTCTCTTTCAATTGAAGGAGTACTAAATAGCACAAGTTTCTTTCAGCCAAGGATTCTCCATGCATTTTCTGAACCTGCCACCTCCAGAACTATCAGTAGCTTATCTCTTAGCCACAATCAGAGCTTTACTCTGGGGTTTTATTTGGAAAGTGTGCCCATTAGGAGGTGCACCTTCTCTGTGCTCCTTTCCACCTAATCCCAACTTCTTTTCCTCCCCTGTTGTGATGCTTACTGCAGCTGACAATGATCTCGTTCTTCTCTGAATTCTTAGAGTAATTTAGGGCTCTGGCAGTGGTTTACACAGACTTAAAGTTAATTTTAGTGTTAATTGATTTTAAAAACCCATAATAAGAAAGGCTACTGTATGAGTAAAGCCATTAAAGGAATTTGCATTTTATTGCCCAGAATAGCATTTTTATACTTCTGAGATATAGTGATATACCTAATGTATGACTTACATAGTTTTTGTAGTCTCTTTGCAATTCGTCGGTGGCCCACTAGAGACCTATAGCCTCTCATACCTATTTGGAAAGAAAGGAAGAGGCGGTCTGGCTTCATGATGAACACCCTTCTAAATAAAACACGATGCGGAAGAACAGTCTGATTTTAGCTGAGGCTACTGGTCTCTACAGTATGAACCTAAGTTATTCTTATTAAACATTTTATGTAACTATGTAGGAACATAAAGTACAAACATCTTTACTTGTAGATTTCACAAATTATAAAACGAAAACCAACAAGCCAACATTAAATGTCCACAACAGACCCGATGAAATTAAGAAGAGCTGGATTGACTTGTGACAAGTGATGTATTGCTGAAGTTAACGTTGCCAGTGTTGCATTTAAGAACATAAAGATGTAGCCTCAGATCCTGTTCTTATTTAATCCATTTCTGTGTTTTATATTAATATACATGCAGAAAGTATCCTTTGAAAAAAATGAATTAAAAAAGAAAATCCACAATAGTAACTTCAAGGCTTTGTTTGCTGGTTCAGGGTAATCAGACTTCATATATGAACAAAACTCTCCAAGTGAATAATCTTCAAATCAGTTTTAATGAAGTATCACCTGAGTACTCTATAATACCTTTTTGTTCTCTTAAAAATGTGATCAGCATTGTAAAATTTTTGAATTCTAAATCAAATGTGTGAGCCATATCCAAAGATTGTAGGAATGGTGAACAGATTGTGTAGAAACTCCCCAGAGATAGCATGCTGTGTCGCCTTCAAACACGATGATGATTTTAACCACTATAGTGCAGGTACTTTTGGATCCCTTGACCACGTGTTCTATGATGACTCAATTAATCCTCATCTTTTTTTCTTATCAGATTTTATTTATTTAACAAACTGTATGCTATTTGTCTTCACCTAGTACCTGCATGATTGAGAACACCAATAGCATGAAAATTCCATGGTGGTTATTTCATTTTAAGATACTTATTCAGAAATTAATTAGAATATATTCATATTTATTTTGCACTTTTAGATCATTGTCCCAAAATGCAAAAGCAGAATTCCACATCAAACTCATGGATTTCAGTTTGAAGTACATAGATTGCAAATATTGTCACTTAAAATATTATACATCTTACTCTGTGTTGTATTATTAACTAGATTGTAAACTCTGTGAAGGCAGAGAGAATATGCTTACTTTTTTTTAAGTTTATTTATTTTGAGAGAGAAAGAGAGAACAGGAGAGGGGCAGAGAGGGAGAGGGAGAGAATCCCACGCAGGCTCCACAATGCCAGCATAGAGCCCAATGAAAGTCATGAACCATGAAATCATGACCTGAACTGAAGTCAAGAGTCAGATACTCAACCAACTGAGCCACCCAGCCGTCCCTGTTTTTTGTTTTATTCCTCAGCACTAAGTGCGTTTCTCAGTTGGTGCCTAAGAAGTATTTGCTTATAATCAGTTTGACCAACTGTTTATATGTTGTTATTTCCTAGGGCACTGTGAACTCCCCATTGAGGGCAGGGACTACTTTGTTTTAATCTGTAGACTCCAAATGCCTGGCACAGCAACTTTTACATGGGAAATGATCAGTAAATGTTCTGAAAGAAAGAGTGGATGTGTTATTGACTTGTGTGTGTGTGTGTGTGTGTGTGTGTGTGTGTGTGTGTATGTGCCTGTCTTCTTTTAGATCACATGTTTCATATACAAGGCAATTTTAACACTTTTATAGATCAATGTTGTCTAATAGAATTTTCAGTGGTGATGGAAATATTCTGTATCTCTTGTTCTCCAGTTATCATAGTCACTAGGCATGTGTGACCTTTGAGCACATGAACTGTAGTTAAGTCAGGCTGAGAGCCTGAATTTACTTTTATTAATTTTAATTATAAAATAATGCCATGTGGTTGGCAGGCAGCTCAGGCAGCCTCCATTCTCAAACTCATTTGCCCACATCACCAACACTACATTTTTTGGTTGTAATTGGATGTTGTTACTGGAGATTGTTGTTATTGGGTAAATGAGTTATATTAATTAACTAATTAATTAATGCTCTATTATTTATACACAGGGCAGTATATTCCATCAAATTGGTTTCATTCCTTTCCCAAAGGACTGATGACATTGTGTGTCATCCCACCATCTGATTTAGGTGTTCATCATTTCCTTATTAGTTTAGAGGCCTGACACTTACCAGTTTACCAGATAAACTTTACATATACTTTCTTTTCTAATGGCCCAGGTTTCCTTGTCTCTCCTAATAAACCATTTAAACTTGGATTCAGTATTTGTTCATCGTTTTTATCATCGTCATTGTATAAGATGGTGCCTGTCTTTGATGTATTAATGTCTGCTGATATTCTGATTTTAAAGGTACTGCATTATTAAAAATGTCTGAATTGCTTTTCTTCTATTAACGTTTTTGCTTTTCTTATCATTTTATCCTTTCTGGTAGAGAAGAAGAATGAAGTAGCATCATACACACTTAAACATATGATAACTCAATCCTTATGTAAGATGTAATCCCAACATAACACGTTTCAAAGCTGGTATCAGGGGCATGAAATCAACATAACAGGATTTTCCATTTAGAAAGGTAGGAATTGCTCTAAGTGGCCAAGGTTTTTTATGCAACTTGTGGCACTTCAAGAGAAGACTTTGATTAAAATCCATCATATAGTTATTGAACTTCAGTATTGGGTATGTTCACATATATTGTCTCATTTAATTCTTTAGAGAATGCTGAATCTAGTAATATATAATGGTGTAGAAATTAAATATTCAAATAAATTGAAATAAACTCTGTTGGCAAGTAGAAATACTTTAAAATTTTCCATTCATTCTCTCCTGCTGGATATTTAATAGTTGTTTTATATGGCAGAATTTGAACACACATACTTAGGTGTGGAGACTTGCCTTTGTTCATTCTTTTAGTCTAGCTTAGCAGTTCCCAAATTTGAATATGCATCAGAGTTGCTTTTCAGGGTTATTCACTCAAGTGCCTGTGAACTATACTTTATGGCTGAGTTAACCCCTTTTCCAAGGTGGTTTTGTCAATTCTAAATTTTCATCTTGGAACGTACTTTTTCCTCTTTACCCAAGAGATACATCTTGTTTTATTTCTTTATTTTCACTTTCATTCCAGTGCAGGGCTACTCATTGAGAGAACCTGTGGATATGCTTTTGAATAGATTTCACAGGATAGGAGAAAACTCAGTAGCAATATATAGAATTTCGCACTCAGGAATTGCCGATTATGCTTTAGTCTCTTGATTGCTTTCATCCGCCTCTTAATGGTGAGATGCTAGCACTGCTTTTTATCTTCTGTCCCAACCTTGCTGATAAACCTTTCCCTAAAAATACTTAATGATGTGTATCATGCATTAGGTTCACACCATCTTATACAATTATGATGATAATAACAATGATCAAATAGTGAATCCAAGTTTTGTGAATTGTACTATAAATAAATAAATAAATATAACGTTTATTATTTATTTTGAGAACATGACCTGGGCTAAAATCAAGAGTTGGACACCTAACTGACTGAGCCACCCAGGCGCCCCTAAATATATTTTTAATCTACTTATCTGTTTGACTCAATTTTTAAAGTTACCTGCATTAAAGTAAACATTTGATGAGTTTCACACTGTAGTAAAACAATAGTTATTTGCTTTTACTTATAAATATCAGCAAAGCCATTGCCAAACTGTGTGAGCTAACTTGTTTACTAAGAGCATCCTTTTGGAGTTCCTTACTACTCTTTCTTTATTAAAACAAAGGTAATAAATTCAACTTGTGTATTCAAAAATATAATGCTAAGACTGCTCAGGCCAAATGAGGAAAATGTAAGCCAAATGGAGTGGGTTTTTAGAATAAGGGCTACAGTTTTAATTTCTCTAGAATAGCAGATCTGAAATATTCTTGGGGGAATTTATAGTTTTCAAGTAACTGTTGAAAACACATTAGATTTTTATTTCATATCCTGTTCTATTTTTCTTTTAAAGATATTTACATAATAAAACCAAATCTTTTGTATTTCCTCATGTCGTTGCCATTTTAAGTGCTCTTCATTCCTTTCATTCCTTCATTTCCTTTCATGCTTTTCATACAGTTTCCATCTGGTATCATCTTTCTGCCTGGAGGGCTTCCTTTAACATTTCATGTGGCATAGGGCTGCTAGTGAGGAATTCTCTTAGCTTTTGTATATAGGAAAGTATCTTTTTTTTTTTGGCCTTCATTTTATAAGATTTTTTTTTTTGATATAGAATTCTAGATTGATAGTATTTTTTTTTCTTTTTCTCAACTTTAAAGATGTTGCTCCACTGTTTTCCTTCTTGCATTGTTTCTTAGCAGAAATCTGCTGTCATCCTTCATTTTGTTTCTTTTTCTATGTAACACATCCTTAAACATATTCCCTTTTCACTGGTTTTGAAAAACTTGATTATGGTGTGTCTTGGTATAGTTTTCTTCATTTTTTTTTTTTTTTGTGGTTTGGGTTCATTCAGCTTCTTGGACCTATGGGTTTATGATTTGTATCACATCTGAAAAGAATGTCATCACTCTTCTTACAAATTTGTTTGGTTTCTTTTGTCTTCTATCGTCTTTCAGGAACTCCAGATACATGTATATTAGGATCACTGGTGGTCTGTTTATCTTCTTTTATTCTTTTTTTCCCTCTGTTTCATTTTGGATAGTTTTTATTGTGTCTTCAGATTCACTACCAGTAACCACATTTAATATTGTTGTTGTTGTTGTTATTGTTGTTGTTTATCACACACATTGTAGTTTTCATCTCTTGAAGTTTAATTTGGGTGTTTTAAAAATATTGGTCACTATTTCTAACTTTTTTGAACATATGGAATAGATTTATAATAACCAATTAAATGACCTTGCTTATGAATTCTAGCATCTTTTCAGTACCTGACCAGTTTTATTGGGTTGATTTTTCTACTTGTTATGGGTTATATTTTCCTACTTCTTTGAATGCCTGGTTATTTTTTGGTGGATAACAGACATTGTGAATTTTACCTTGTAGAGTGTGGGATATTTTTATATCCCTATAAATCTTAAGTATTTTTTTAATGGGATGCAGATAGTTACGGAAACAGTTTGATTCTTTCAGATTTTGTTCAGGTTTACCTTAAACCCCATGAATTAGAAGGTTTTCCAGGCTGGTTGGTGGGAACAGGCACAATTCCCAGCCTTGAGTGAGTACTAGGTACTATTCCCTGTAGTCCTTTCCTGTGGTTCTTTCCCTGGCCTTGTGTTGTTTCCCTTATATGTTGTGCTGATCAGTACTTTGCGGAATACCTGAGGGTTATCTGCAAATCTTTGGAGATATCTCTATTTAGCTCTCATTGCTCTGGAACTCTGTTTGGAGATTTCTAGCTTCTCTGATCTCCGTAGATTCTCAAGTATATCTCTTCAGTTCAGGAGCTGTGCTGGGCTGTCTTGATTTTTCTTCCCTGAGCTATTATCTAGAAGCTGAAATAGGCATAGTACTCATGCCATCAGTTTTCCCATTTCTTAGGGTTTGCCTTATGTTTCCCATTTCTCAAGGATTATTGCCTGGTATCCAGTGTCTTGAAAATTGCTGTTCCATATATTTTGTACAGCACTTTCATTTTTATAAGTGGAGTACATTTCCCATCCCTGTTGCTCTGTCTTGATTAGAAGTGTGTGTCCTCCATTCATTTTTCTCTTCCATGTAAAATCTTGTTGGTCAGGATAACTTTGGAGATGATTTAAGTATGTAATACTCACTTTAATGCAGTTTATTGGACATTCTTTTTATTTTTCAGTAGTTTCCAAACTTTTGTTTTTTAATTTTTTTTAACATTTATTTATTTTTGAGACAGAGAGAGAGAGAGAGAGAGCATGAACAGGGGAGGGTCAGAGAAAGAGGGAGACACAGAATCTGAAACAGACTCCAGGCTCTGAGCTGTCAGCACAGAGCCCAACGCGGGGCTCGAACCCATGGACCGCGGGATCATGACCTGAGCCAAAGTCGGATGCTTAACTGACTGAGCCACCCAGGCACCCCCAAACTTTCTATAATGAATATTTCATACTGAATTTTTAATTTTAAAAATTAAGTTTTAATGGTCAGTTATGTCCCATATTATGCTTGATGATTTTAATCATTGCCCTAGCCATTCAAAATTCTTCTTAAGGCAAGCCAGTCATAAATTAAGAATTTAAATTAGTTAAACATAATTTACATATTTTTAAGTGGATAAAACATGCTACTATAAGGAAGTGGTATATCCTATTAGCTTGTATTTTAAGAAGGATTAAAGTCAGGTAGCTTTGTGTATAATATATTCTTGAATTTATAGGATGTGAATGACCATAAAACAGCTAAAAAATTGCTGTCTTTTAAATTGTATCACTTTTTACCTTTTTATATTTAATTAGGAGATTCTGTAGTTCATGGGTAGGCCTCTAGAGTGTTCACATATCAAGTAAGTAGTGAACTATGTGCTGTTGAACTATTTTATTTTTGGTTTTCTCTAGTATTTAAGTGATAAAATATAGCACTGTGAACTTATATGAGAATAGAATGACAAAATTCAGGAGCACATCTTGCTTTGGTACATGCATGTTGTTACTTTAAGCATTTTCTGGCAGTAAGGGCACAATTGACTGTGTTAATTTAAAAGAATCTTTGAGGTGGTATAGTTCCATATGCTGTAGGAATATGTCAATGATTTTTGTATTTTATAGTTTGAGTTTTAATGTAGTCTTTTGAAAGCTAGTTGTTAAGCATGGCAGGAAGACTAGAGTTGCTTTAGAATTCTTAGGAAAATAATTTTGTAAGAACAAATTAAAATTAACTTTAACTTTCTTCAGCACTGTCATAAATACCAGCACGATGAATCCAAAATTGTGGCAATGTTACATTGCTCTGTTTCCAGTATTTAAGCATAAAGGTTAGGCCAGATTTATATTCTCTTGTAAAATTGAACCAAAATATAAATTATTTCTAGAATTTTAAGAACAGAATTTTGAAAATTAAATACCACTCTGTGGTGGAGACTCCTAATTATCTCCCAGTATCTCCTTTCTCCATTGTCCTCAAACCCAGAGCCTCTGAAGTTTTGCTGGGATCAGACCCCACAGAATAAAGATGATACTTCTCAGCCTCCCTTGCAGCTAGGAATTGTGCCATGTGGCAAAATTCTGGCTGTAGAAAACAAGCAGAAGAGATTTGAGTGACTTCCAGATGGGCCATTAAAGCACAGGCGTGGGCTCTCTCTTCCCTTCTAACTTGCTGGAATGTGGATATGGTGGTGTACTCTCTGAGACCTCCTTAAGAGGCCAGCGTTCTAAGGATAGAGGAGCAACAGGATTGTTTTTAAAAAGCCTGGGACAGTGACGATGACTTCTTGAGGCAGAGCTGCCAAACCAGCTTGAAGCTTTATGTGAATGAGGAAGAAATTTCTCTCATCTAAGCCACTGTTATTTTGCGTCTCTGTCACACACAGGCAAAGTTATTTACACTGTTCTCCCAATTTTTTTTTTTTGTTTGTCTGTTTATAAGACAGGTCGGTAGTGAATTTTTATAAGTGCAAGCTTAAGAGAGCAAGTGATCATGCATCACAGAGATTAAAACTTGTTCTTTGGACATGATTAAAAAAATTGAACTAGTCCAGTATCTATCAGCTGAAGAGGACCACATAAGTAATGATGGCTCTTTGAGAAACGTAAACAAAAATTTGGGGCCCATAGTTCCTATGCTGACTTTTGGAGAAAACAAGGTTTGAGAAGTGAGAGAAAGCTAAATTATTCAGCTTTATACTTGCTCACAGTCATCAGATTTTTTTTTTCATTTTCCTGAAAATATTTTGTATTTCATAGTTGTCAAATCCTGAAGTCCACTTTTCAGTGCTAGTGTGAAATGGCACTCTTGGCATTTTACACTGTTTACTACTTACTCCCCTCTCTGGAATCTATCCCTGAGCCTCTGTGATGTCACACCATTACAGTTTCCTCCTCTGCTTCTGCTCTCTCCTCTGTCTCCTTTGTAGGATCTTCTTCAGTCCACCCCTGCCCTGTGCACACACTCTGCTTCTTGGCTCACTGTTCCTTTCGCTTCATGCTGGAGAGATCACAAACTGCAGCCATTGGCATGTTTTGTTGACATCACAGAATTTAAAGAAACATTGCATTAATTGTCTGTATTTGAAAATCTGGATATTTAACATGAAACCCAGTTTGGTTTTTCTTGACCAAGGAGATTGGACAATACTACTACATCTACATTTCCCATAGCATTGGGGTTGTTAGAGCTGAGTTATAGCTGCTATTTTTTGATTAGATGTGTTCTTTCCTCTGTGTTATAGTGTCTACCATTCCCTATTGCTTATATCTTGTAATTTATTTTCCTTTCTTGCCTGATCTTTTAGGCATTTATGTTTATGATACTCACCTTCATGTGTAATTTGTTTTAAATTGATCATTTTTAAATTAAAAAAAAATAATGCTTGTTTTTGAGAGAGGGTGAGGGAGAGGGAGCAGGGAAGGGGCCGAGAGAGGTGGAGGCACAGAATCCTAAGCGGGCTCCAGGCTCTGAGCTGACTGTCAGCACTGTGAGATCACGACCCTAGCTAAAGTTGGACACTTAACTGACTGAGCCACCCAGGTGCCCCTAAATTAATAATTTTTAAAGGCACTTTCCTTTCTGGGGTGCCTGGGTGGCTCAGTCAGCTAAGTGTCTGACTCTTGATTTTGGCTCGGATCTGATCCGAGGGTTATGGGATTGAGCCCCATGTTGGGCTCTGTGCTGAGCATGGAGCCTGCTTAAGATTCTGTCTCCTGCCTCTCCCATATGCTTGCATAGGTGCTCTCTCTCTCTCTCTAGGAAAAAAAAATGTGATTTCCCTTTCCTTCCTCTTCCTTTTCAATTTCACTTCCTCCCCCATCTCTACTATTATTATCCTAATTTGACTATCTTGTTGTCTCACCTGGTTTCTTTGCAGTAGGCAACTAGATTACTTTTATACCTCTTATCCAAATTATTTAATCATTCTCCACACTGCTTCTAGAGTGACCTTTCTAAAATTAAAATTTTAGTATAACTATTACCAGCCTCAAGACTTTGAGTGGTTCACCTGACTTCTGGATGACTTCAGACTCCAGCATTGGTATGTACGTAAAATGGTGCAGCCACTTTGGAAAACAGTCTGGCAGTTCCTCAAAAATTAAACATATGACCCAGCGGTTCCACTTCCCTCAGGCATATAGAGGGAATTAAAACCACGTTTTTAGACAAAATGTGTACATGAATGTTCTTATCCATTTATAATAGCCAAAACGTGGAAACAACCCAAATGTCTACCAGCTGGTGAATAGATAAACAAAATGTGGTACAGGCACACAAAGGAATATTACTGGGCCATAAAAAAGAATGAAACACTGATATATAAGACATGAAAACAGTATGCTCAGTGAAAGAAGCCTGACTTATAAGGCCTTTTGTAAGGTCTCATTTGTATAATTCCACTTAAATGAAATATCCAGAGATAAGAATAGAGTAGTGGTTGTCAGTGACTAGGGGGAGGGGAAATGGCATGTGACTGCAAAAGCATATGGGTTTCTTTTTGAGGGTGATGAAGAGTTAGGTAGGGCTGTTGGTTGTACAACTCTGTGAATATACTAAACAAATCATTCAATTGTATAGTTTCAGAGGGTAAATTTTATGGTATGTGAATTATACCTCAAAAAATAAATCAGAGACCATAACAGACATGACTTTTGCTGATCTTTCCAGTCTCTTTTCCCAGTCCTTTCGTCTTCCCACACCCCTACCTGCCCCTTTCCCCCTTGTGTCGGTGTACGAATCTACTAACTGTTGGAAGAGTTGCATGCTATCTCTCAGTCTTATCCATTTACACATTTCTGCCAGAAGAATTCTGTCCACTCTTTTCTCTCTCAGCCCATCTAGAGAATTCCTGATTTTCCTTCAAGTTTCAGTGAAGATCTCACATCCTCTGGAGTTCCTTCCTATACATCACTGTTGCTGGATTACTTACAAGGATTAGGTAGACCCTCCTGAAACAAGGAGGAGCACCCTACAGTATGAAAAGACATTAACTTTGTTGCACTTATCCAGATTTTGCAACCAGAAAATCTAGAAAGAAGCTCCTTTAACTTCACTGTGCTTGTAAGTTCATGTTTTGTAGTTTTTTATTTTAAATAAAATATGGTGGGCCGGGTATGGGGAACGATATTTTAAAGCAAACATTTTATAAGAGTCTTAATCCAGTTTTGCTGACTCCACGCTCCATTCCTCCAACCCTGTGGGGATTAGGAGCATGTCCTTTGTGACCCCCAAATACCCTCGGCATCCATTGTCATCCTGAATGCTAACTGTTCATTTTTCTGTCTCACTATCTGGATTGGGGACTCCTTGGGGATAGCTATGTGTATTTCATTTTTCTATCTCTACAAGTAAATCCTCATAAGTCTCCATAGAAAGCATTGTCAAATTTTGAACGAATGAATGAGCATACTCAGTGGCATCAAACGTAGGCATATGGGAGAGAGAGCTTATATTTGCTATACTGAAAATCAGAGATCTGGGGTCATTTAAGAAATCCTGTGTAATCAGATGACTTTATTAAAACAACCTGATCTCTCCTCTCTCTTCTCTCCTCTTCCCCGCCTTTAAAAAGTTATTTCAAAAAGAATAGATTAATACAATGTGAGAAATTTTACTTTTCTCAGCCTGTGCACCTGAGGAAGGTGTTAGAGGCCTAACAGGAAGGTATTGTTAGGCCTTTAGGAAGGCCTAAAGTGGGTATTAAAATGGCACTTTGCCCAACAGATTTTTACAGTGTCTTCTGTATTTTTCAAAGCAGTCTTTCTTTCCTTTTCATGTCAGAAAATTCATAAGTTAAAATTCATGTACTAACATTAACTCCCAGTTTGGATTGTTTTCACTGTGCAGTGACAAATAGCGGCTGGTTAATGTTTTCTCTTTGAAAAATGTGATTATACTAAATTATTTATAAGTGATCCCTGACTTTTTTACCTTTGTTTAAAAAATGTTTAATGTTTATTTATTTTTGAGAGAGAGAGAGAGAGCACGAGTTGGGGAGTAGCAGGGAGAGAGGGAGACACAGAATCTGAAGCAGGCTCCAGGCTCTGAGCTGTCAGCACAGAGCCTGTTGAGGGGATCGAATTCACCAGCCGTGAGATCATGACCTGAGCCAAAGTCGGACACTTAACCGACTGAGCCACCCAGGTGCCCCTTTACCTTTGTTTTTTAAAACTAGAAATACTTTCCTATCCTACATTGTTTCATTTCCCAGAATCCGACTCTAAGACAAAGGTTTGGAGAGCAGGTAGTTTCTTTAGGATGCAAAGAATACATGGATGGGGGTAGGGAAGGCAGTCAGTAAAGGATGTGTATTAAGCCAGCTACCATTTTGGGCAACTGAAGCTTAATTTGGGGGTGGGGGAAATTGCAAGAAAGCATCCCTTAGAGTTGTGTATCCAAGACACCACAGAACCAGTTACTCCTTAGTTGAGGCTGCTTCTAGCCTGCTGTGGAGAGGGGAGAAAACCCTCAGGTGACTAAATGGAAGTGTTGGCTGTTGAAAGTCTGTGGGCATTCATTTGAGTGGTAATGGCCACGGGATGTGGGCAGGCATCAACAGTATCTGCTACATCTGGAGGTGGCGCACTGAGTTTAAGGAGTGCTGAAGGGTGATAAGTGTCAGAATTTAAGTTAGCCTTACTCAAGCATTTACCCAGCCATCGGTTAAGTACCTACTATGTGTGCAGTACTGTTCTGGGATAGACTGATTTGCATGTTGAACCACTTAGCTTTTTTAAAAACTCAGGTTCTTCCACTTACAAAGATAACTTGTTTTCTTCCTTTAAAAGTTGAGGTACAGATGGGATGATATTCCTGCAACTACTTTGAAATGTTTAAAGCAGAATTTCAAATTTATTATTGTGGTATTTACCCAAATTTACCCTGAGAAAACAATGAAAATGAGGTTAGACCATAAACTTTTCTCTTGTCTGGGATGTGTTAGCTGGTCAAAAGCTTTTTTTTCTGAGGCTGTGCGAGTTTGGTCTCTATGTGCAGTTTGTATAAGCCAGTAAATTTATAAGTTCCATGAAAGGAATAAGGTACCATGGGGATGGTTATTTTTAGTCAGTTGGCAGTGAAGGCATCCCAGGGAAGATAGATAAAATGAACCTTAAAGTAATAGGTAGGAATTAGCCATGTGGAAATAGGGAAATGATGAAGAGGCAGTGTATTCCAGGAGAGCTTGTGTTCAGTCCAAGAGGCCGTGCAGAACCCACTCAGTGCCCAGGTTAAGCTTTTGACCCATGGGTTGGTCATGACAGGGTGATATTTTGTCTCCATTTCTAACTAGCTGTGTGGTGTATGACTGGTTACTTAAGTTTTCTCAACCTTTCTGTCCTTAATTATAATTTGGGGATCCTAGTACTATCTATACTACAAGACTGTTGTAAAGATAAATGAGATACATTATATAAGGCAGTTAGAATATATTCTCAGTAACCTCATCTGTAGCTTTTGGTATCAGTATAGTTTCAGATTACAAGTCATATTTTCTAAAGATGCACCTATTTCCATACAACAGATTTCTCAAAGTATATGGAACATTAATCCTACAATATCTGCAAGAAGAAAAGATCATGAAGTTAAAAGAATTTGATAAGCCCCGTGTACCATAGATAGATGTCATGGAGAGTCATATTAAGATATTAATATGTCTGAAAAGTCTGTGAGTAAATAAACCCTTTTAACCTTGTTTAATACTGTGTATTAAATTTCTTTAATCACCAGTTTCTATTAGATACGTATTCACATTGGATGTTTTTTGGGAAATGTTAATTGAAAGAGCTTCATATAGTGGATCAAGCAAGTTACCAATAACTATACATCCACATTAATATTGCTCTATCAGAGAAATCATCTTAAGGACTTGTAAATGTCTTTAATATGACAAAATATTATTAAGATATTGCTCAAAATATTTTTCGAGATTTTCTCTGTAGATATACCTTTGAGCCAGTTTATTAGTCCCCCCACATCAATCATTATGTGATCTGGTACATATTTCATTCCTCGTTTTCTACAGAGAATTGTATCACTTGTGCTGTGATTCCTCCTAGGCCTCATATCTGTTCAGAATGATGTTTTTTTGGCCTCACTTGAGATAATTTAAAGAACATTCCCCAGACAGTTCTGAAAGTCGACTTCCAAAAATACTTGGAGTAATGCCACCATCATTAAACTAAGTGGCTAACTTTCAAGGTGAATGGTTTTAAAAGGGGCAACAGCTACTTAGTTGTGTATTTTCTCTGAAGAATAAATGGCTTGTCATTTCATAGTCCGACAAGGAGTGCTGAATTCCTACTCTGTGCTTGTCTCTGTGGTCGATATAGTCAATTTTGGGCAAGTGTTCATAGTCTAGTTGGGGAGAAGTAAATATTCAAAAGTAATCATTATAGGAGGGGATAAATATAGTCATAGAAGGGTCAGAGCATTATGAAAATAGAGAGGGAGGGGTCTTTGTTGGAGGTCAAAAAAAAAAAAAAAAAAAGAGCATGCAATGAGCCTTGACCACCAAGTGGAGAACAGAGAGAGGATATTCCAGGTTGAGAGAAGTCAAAGTATAGAGGCCCAGAGATGTGAAGGAGGGTGGGGAACTACAGCCATGTAAATGCAAATGGAGAGAAGATGCTTCCTAGGAAAGTGGAAGGTGGTGAGACTGGGAAACCAGATGAGGTCCTGACCACAAAGGGCTTTGTAAGTTCTAGGGGATGGAGTTTGGAGTTTCTTCTCTAGCTGGTAGCACACCACTGATAGACTACTGAACAGAGATGGCCACAGTCATCCTTGTAAAGAGGTTGTTTTGGTAGTACCATGAATTTGAGTTGGAATAGGGGAAAACAGGAGGCAGGGAGCTCAGGAGGCTACTGTAGTGGTCCAGGCAAGAATGAGTCTAAGCTAAGGTAGCAAGAGTGATGGTGAGGAAGAAGGAAAAGCTTTGCAAGTTGTTTAGGTGATGAGAAGGTAGATTGTCGTCAGTGACTGGATAAGAAAAATAAGGGGAAAGGGTAGTCTTGGATTCTTTCAGATGAGGCAGGGTTAGATATTGGCACCATTTGGTATGATTGAGAGTCAAGAGAGAAACACATTTTGTGGGGCATTTACTGAGCTCTGTTTTGTACTTGTTTAGTTTGAAATGCTTATTTCAATGTATACCTTTATTGATTCCCAGAGTAGCTACTCTGTGCTAGATAATGTGCTAGACCCTGAGACTATGGCAAGAAAAGAGTCACAATGTTCCAGGTGCCTGTGAAGCTTACAGCTTAGTGGGAGAGACAGACACAAACACACAATTACCCAACTCATTACTTAATTAGTAAATAAATAAGAAGGGGACCTAAATCATACAGCATTGTGCAATCCATTCTGGTACTTAGCAGAACAGCCTGGTCTGCTAAAAGAGATTTGAGGTCATTGGTAAATTGTTGCTTAACTAAACCCATTAGTGAGATTGCCTAGACTGGGTTTGCAAAATGAGCAGGAAAAGGGACTGAGGTTAGAATAACATGAATGTTTAAGGAGAATGGTGAATGAATAAAGTTCTACGATGAATGTGGAAAACCTTGGCAGAGTAGTTGAAAGAAAGTTGAAAGTTGAAAGTAGTTGAAAGGCAGTGTGTGTAAAGTGTTGGGAATGTGGCAGAGAGGTCAAATAAGACAGGTGTGCAAAAGCTCCCATGAACTGGTAACGGAAAGTCTGTGTTGGCTCTAGCAAGAGCAGGTACGTATTGTATAAGCCATATTTCCATGCACTGGTGACCTGGAACTGGTTTACACTGACTTGTGAGAGCCAGCTTGTTAAATTTTCAGCAAAGATGCAGGCTGGTTGTTAAACATAGCCATTACTGTCAACTGAATTATGTATCATTACAATTAAAGACATTTTATTAAAAATCAGTATAGTAAATGTTCAAAATTCATCCTTCCTAATTATTTTACTACGTTCTCTTATTGTCTATGCTCTTAATGTTATTTTTGTCTAGTTTATCTGGATATGGATGTACCATATAAAATTGTCCTACTGCCTACCTCTTCTGGAGTCTATGTTCACTGACTTCACTTTGGTATCTTGAAATTTCCCATAGTGAGAGTATTGATACCATGGAAATTGGCAAATGCTGCAAATGTGAGATTTTGTTGTGCTGATTGTCCAGACTTAAAGGAATAGATATATTGTTAATAATGCAGACTAAACTCAAAAGAATGTTGGATATGTAGCAATTGCATTGTAAATGGTACAAAAATTGAAGAAATATTTTTCCAAATATTCTTCATATATGTAAAATATTATCTAATTCAACAGAGAAGTTGTTCCCAATATTGATGAGCAAGAGAAGTTCTGACATACATATTCATTGTTTCACTTTCATCTTATTTATTAATGTAAAAGAAAATATCAACCAACATTCATTCATGTCAGAGCACACCAGAGTTGGTAAATATCAATGAAAGCATTTTCTAAGAAACAAGTTGGAAGAAAAAAGAAAGCAGTTGTCTGTGTGGAATTTAAGGTAAAGAATGTTGTATATTTCATTATGTGTAAATTCTGTGCTATGTCTCTTTTATACTAGTAAAATTTATAATAAACACACACGCATATATAAACACATTTTTTTTAATTGGAGCTGATTGCTAAACACTTAATAGCACACAATGGTTATATATATGGGATGTTTGGAAACAAGGGATCTACTCTTTTGAAAAGCATGGCAGAGAAGGGATGTTCCTTAGGTACTAGGTTATAGGTAGCCAGAAGACATTTGCAGATTTGAGGGTTTTTTGTTTGTGTTTTTGTTTGAATGGATTTATAGCCCTAATGAAGAAAGCTAGTAGAGAGGGAGAGATTGATGGTGTAGAAGGTAGAAGTAAATGTTGGAAGAAGGTGACAAACATATGGTAGGAAATGAAATGCAGACCTGTGAGAAAATTGTGGGAAAATTGAAAAATAGGAGGATCCTTATTTTTCTAAGGATGAGGAATGATAACATAAGATGTGATAAATTCAAGTACAGGTACATTAAACTCATTTACATCAGTGAATTGTAATTGAAGAAGTGGGAAGGATGAGCTCAAGAAAAGAAACTCAGAAAGGAACCAGTTAATTTATGAATAACTTATAGAATGAGAGGTGAATATGTGATTGACCAGGGTGAATTTTCATGTTGATTTAATTTCTGAAACATGAGTTGAAATTTTAGTCTGTTTTTCGGTGGAGATATTTAAATAAAAAAGGAGTCAATTTAAAGGTACCTCATGCATTTAAATGCCAAGTATTGTTTCTTTTACTTAGCCCTGCAATGTGATGCTACATTTCCATGGACACAGGTTGAGCTTCTACAAGATGATCAGAAATGGGGTATAATTTGAGGTTGACTAAACTGCATTCATTGCATGCATGGATAGTTTGAACACAAGGTAAAATGTTATCCAGACTGCTGAAGAAAACAAGTCTTATTTTGGAACATGACTTTCTTCAGCATTATAATTTATGACTTTTTCACTTGGATTCTTGCTTTTAACACACTCATACTTATATATATGCTTCAATCAAAGAAATGCATAACATTTTTGCTTATCCTGTCTCAGTTCTATTAGTTTGTCATTATTAAGATTTACAGTCCTTATTTGCCTCTCAGTAGAAATATAGTAAAATAAAGAACTATTTTACATTTGCATGGTAGTTTAACATTTCAAGTCTTTTAAGATCTGTTTTCTCAAATACATATTAAATAATTGGCCTAAGTATTCAGAGATATTGGTACTGATGATGCTAAATGTGGATGTTGGTATTGAAAATTCAGACAGCTGGCTCCTTGTTGCCATTGTAGTGACCATCATTGAATCTGACACTGTGTTACCTACCTCCTTCGTAAATCTAATACCACTTCAGCCATCTGGCTGACGATCCTGGCATCTTAGCCTTGATGTTTAAAAGAATAATGCCTTACTCTCTATTTCCGTTATTAGAGTTAGAATACTGTTGTGGACCTGCTCCAGTAGCTGGTCCTTGTGTTTGTTGATTGATTCATGGTTGCAGGAGGCTATTGCTGTTCTCAACCTCACGTTCATGTTCTAGGTAGAAAAAAGGGGGTGGGGCAGGGGAGGGACAGCACCAGGCAGGTGGTGTCTTGTTTAATCACAAAAGCAAAAGCTTTAGAGAACCTTAGCACTTCCTTAGCAGTGTTCTGCTTATACCTCGTTGTCCACTGCTAGCTACAGAAGAGATTGAAAAGTGAATATTTAGTTTCCCAACATCTATAGCAAGAGACAGCATAGGAGAGAATGGCTTTGGTTAGCCAATTAATAGTGTTTGCTAAAGGGGAGGCTCTAAGGCCCTGTGTAGCTCCAACCTTTGCACTTGTATTTCTCACCAATTTAAGGCTGTCTTATTTGGGAAGGCAGCCTTTTCAGTCTCCATACCTACTGGCCTAGGAGAAACTTTTTTGGCCTCCATCTAGACTTTACTTTTAATTGGTAAGTAAAGCCATCAGACAGTTCCTGCTGGACAAGAGGATCTATTCTTCAGTGTCAGTCTAGATAGAGCAGTTCAGGAAGTGAGACACAATCCTGGACTTGAAAGGGGACCAGTGTTAACAGGCTCTCTTTACCAAGCATGGCTGCTGGGAAGGCTCCTGTGAAAAAGTTCAGCAAGGAGGAAAGTATTCTGAGAATCTGCCTGATAATACTTTTTGTATCTGAATGCTTTAAACAAGTATAGCTGCACACATTACTTGGTTATTTTCTGGTTGTTTCCAGACTTCTTGTTTGAAATATGTTAGTTTCTGTGCAGCTAAAATATGTTAGAAAAGAGTGAAATTTAAGTAAACTATTCATGGACTACTTGGGAGCACTGAGAATGGGTCTAAAAGGAATATTTCTAAAATCCCTGTCTACAGGCATCTGGGTGGCTCAGTTGGTTAAGTGTCCAACTCTTGATTTCAGCTGGCTCCTGATCTCACATTTTGTGAGACTCAGCCCCGTATTGGGCTCTGCTCTGAACTTGGAGCCTGCTTGGGATTCTCTCTCTTCCTCTTTCTCCCTTTCTCCCTGCCCCTCACTCACTCATGCTCTCTCTTTCTCTCTCGCAAAATAAATAAACTTAAAAAAAAATCCCTGTCCTGATCAATCTTGCACTATTCATACCTGCAAAAATATTTCTGACCCTCTAGGCATGGAATAATTCTTTGTTTTGGATTTATGAGAATAATTATTAAATGACAAAGAAATTTGCAGTGTGTGTAAGTGAAAAGCCAATTATTAAATTATTTGCATAATTAAATTGCACCAGGAAGATATAACGAAGTATATATATTTTTCTGAGATCTTAGTGTATTCCAGTATTGAGCTAAGCAATTCATACATATCATTTGATATTCTTGAAGTAGTTACTATTATTTTCCCCTTTTGTAGAATGTGATGCTCACAGAGATGAAGTTTCTTGCCCAATATTTCAATGCCAGTACTTCATAGCAGCTGTGATTTGAAACCAGGCAGTTTGCCATACCTGCCAGGTGTGGATCTGTGCTCTTAATAATAATAACATTAGGCATTATGCCAAAGATTTTATAGTCATTTCATCTATTATTCATTAAAATCCTCGATGTTGGTACTATTATCATCATCCCTCTTTTACAGCTGAGAACACTGAGTGTTAGATTGAGTGGCTGTTTTAATTTATTGCAGCTTCCAAGGCATGGCTTCCAAACCAGGCAGTCTGATCTGACTCCACGTGGACCCTAGACACTTCACTACACTGCTTGTATGTAGTCAGCCCCATGTTTGGCTCGTATCTCTATAGTTATTCAAGTATGTATATGAAATGTAATGTTTATTCCTAAAGAGAAAATTTCATCCACATTATAAAATTCCAGAAAAGGCCTCTCATGTTTCTCAATGATTTCGTGCTGAGAGACTTTACTCTGCCAGATCAAATTCGGTAACTGTTTTCTGGTGAAAATTTAATACAGATTGCTTTGTGCCTTGCATGTATGACCAGAGCTTAGATTAGTTCATTTTTTAAGGTGAATTGAGTGAATTTCTCTTTATCAAAATTAACTAAATTCATATTAGAAACATTCCAGGCTGAGAGAATCTGACACAAAAATTCAGCAGTGATGAATGCCTGACTGGAACAGTTATATTTTATGTGACTTGCTGATGTTTTACGACAAGGGAAAAGTGACCATTTTTATTCTTTAAGTACCACTTCGCTCAAAGGATATTAATAGATAGCAACATGTACTCCCTTTTACTTTGAGTTGTGATTGGAAAGAAAGTGTTTCTCAGTCTCAAATCTATTTCATTACAGATACATTCGTATGAAATTATAGTTCATTTTAGGTCAGTGGTGCTTTGGTTTTGGTTCAGATATGTATAAAATAAAATACAATGCAAATGTGTTACATGGGGAAAAACCAACTCTGTATTATTCCAGGCACATTTCATCACCTTTCTTTCACCCAAATTCAGTGCTATATTTTATAGTGACTGACTCACAGGGGAAAGATCTATGACTTCTATCTTGCTGCATGACCTTGGGAAAAGTTAGCTTAAATGTATGAAAGGATATTTCAGACATTGACTCAGACTAAATAAATGTGCTAAATTTGATAAAGTGAGTGGGAAATTTTTTTCACCACATGGAACCACTAATGGGCTTGGGAAGTAAACATGGTTAAGTAGACAGAGTTGCCTTTTTATTACAATAATTCTGAGTTGGCCCATTAGCATGAATAACATTTCAGTGAATTTCTCATTTAAGACTGACCCTCCCTCCAACACCCCCCCTGCAAAAAAAACCCAAAAAACAAAAAACAAAAAAACAAAAAAACCCACAAAAAACTGGCTACACAAACCAAACAAAAACAAAGTAAAATGTCTCCAGATGAGAGAGGTGTTGTGGTTGAATTGTGTTCTTCCAAAACAGTATGTTCAAGTTCTAATCCCTGGTACCTGGGATTGTGACCTTATTTGGACAAAAGGGTCTTTGCAGATGCAACCAAAATAAGATGGGGTCTGGGGCACCCCGGTGGCTCAGTCGGTTAAGTGTCCCACTCTTGATTTTGGCTCAGGTCATGATCTCACGGTTGTGAGATGGAGCCCCACATCCAGCTCTGCACTGACAGCTTGGAGCCTGCTTGGGATTCTCTTTCTCTCTCTCTCTGCCTCTTTCCTCACTTGTGTGTTTTCTTTCTTTTTGTCTCTCAAAATAAATAAATAAACTTAAAAAGAAGGTAAGATGAGGTCATACTGCAGTAGGGTGAGCCATTAATCCAGTAGGGCCAGTGTCCTTATAATAAGAGGAGAAGAGAGAGAGAGAGAGAGTCAGGGACATGCAGGGAGAAAGCCATATGACAGCAGAGGCAGAGATTGGAGGGATGCAGCCATAAGGCAAGGAATGCTTAGGACTGCCAGCCACCACCAGAAGGTAAGAAGAGGCAAGGAAGGATTCTACCAAGTCTCAGAGGGTGTATGGCCCTGCTGAAACCTTGATTTCAGACTTCTGTCCTCTGGAACAGGGAGAGAATAAATATCTGTTGCTTTAAGCCACCTCATCTGTGGTAGTTAGAGCAGCCCTAGGAAACTAATGCTAGAGTACGTTTGAATGGTGGTGGAGAGTTCATGGTAGTGCTCTGTGGACTTGCTCTTTCCCCTTGTTCCACATTTTCCTTTTTCTCCTCATCAGAAACATGAGAATACTGGGTTCTTTTTTCCACGTCCAGCACATACCTTTGCAACATCACTTCATCTCTCTGGGTTTCACTTGCTATGTGGGTGAAGGTAAGATGTCACACTGTTCTACGTAACATTAATGGCTGACATTTATGGGACTTCCTTATGCCAGGCCCACTGCTTAATGTGTATTATTTGTATACTCCTCACAAGAATCCCATGAGGAATGTATTTTTATTATCCCTACTTTACCAATGGCCCAAATAATGACATTTGTCTCTGACTTCTCACTTTTTCTTGACTTGTCCCTTTAGAGACTAGAACATGGGAATCAGAGCTAAAATAGTGGTAGTGTTTATGTTTCTTTGACAGATACCTAACCTGACTTAATCTGAGTAGAAAGGATGTAAAAGCCATTGGAAAGGAATGATAGATAAACATGGTGCTCTTGCTTTGGCCATGGCAGTTTCCTCATCTGCAGAACAGAGGGTTCCTATTTTCCTTTTGAAATTCTCTTTCTTTGCTATACCTTATTCCCCTTTTTATTGTGAAAATTGTCAACATAATTTCCTTATTTTCTAGCCTGCTTAAAAATTTCATTATTGGAGTGACTTCAAGGTAGGATATAATAGAGGAATTTAGTAATATAGTTGCAATTATTGATGTTCACTGTGTGCTAAACACTGCATTCTGTGCAGCGACCTATGAGATCTATGTTATTATAACACAGTTTAAAGATTAAGGCTTATAAAAGTAACTAGGTCAAAATTACTAGTCTCCAAATCTTCATTTATTTTGCCACCAGACTCTGTTTTTGCATTTTCTTGTTAGAGAGGGCCATTAACACTGTGACATGGATTAATTTATCACATTAATGATTGACTTGGAAGATATGTATCTGGGCTCTAAGAGGATACTGACCAGCGTAAGTACATAAGGGAAATCTGGCATCTGAAAAATGGTGCTCTGAATAGCGTATCTTAGGCTTGGGGAGGGGGCATACATACCATAAAAACCACAGGTGGGTCCTCATGGGGATACCAAAGATGAACTTTTTTTCTTCCAGAATATTTTGTCTAAAGCTACTCTAGAATTAAACTCATTCATCCTTCATTACCATATTTAGGACCAGCAAAAACTGATGTTTCTTGCTATAATTTTTTGTTGCTGATCCTCTACTCAAGAACATGGTAGCAAACCTTACAATCTGCCCCTAACATGGACCTTCTAGTAAATGCTAGGTTACAACCCTGTAATAGAAAAGTTGTTATATTTGAAATCAGAGTGCATCAGTAGTCATTCCATGCCTTTTCCTTGGAAGGCATAGACACTGTGTCCCATGCTTCTAACAGTAAAAATTCTTAGAAATACATCAAGCAGTAGTGTTTGAGTAGGTCTTCGAGGCAAAACTGATCTGACCAAGCAATGTACATTGGTTAAGTGAAATATGAAAGGCTATCTGTTCTATCCTAGCTGCGGATGTTTGCCATAGAAAATGTTTGTGATGGCATACTAGAGAGACTGAAGCTATCAGTTTCTTGCTGACCAAACTTGCCTCGGTTAAATCTGTCTTCTGTCTTCTAGACCCTAGAGAGCTGTCAGTCTCCTGAAGAACTGGGTAATATAGTGAAGGAAACAGGAAGAAAGTTGGAGCAGCTTAGCTAGTTTACCAAAAGGAATTAGTGGGAAAATGCACTTGGACAGTGAATAGACACTGGAAAGTCTGACTGTCTAATTTGGATTTTTCCTAAATACTTGTCATGGTGAGATGAAATATCTGTTGAACTAGGAGTAAGTGTGTCAGTATTTTGGTCACCGCTCTGCTACAAATTAACATTAGGACTGAAAAGTAGTGCTTTGTGGCAATAATTTTTTTTAGCTGTGTGTGTGTTTGTGTGTGTGTGTTTTAATTTGAGAGAGAGAGAGAGAGGGAGAGAGAGAAGGCAGGGGAGAGTGGAAAGGGAGAGAGAGAGAGAGACAGAGAATCTCAAGCAGACTCTACACAGCATGGAGCTCCATGCAGGGCTCAGTCCCATGACTATGGGATCATGACCTGAGCCAAAATCAAGAGTCGGATGCTCAACTGACTGAGCCACCTAGGTGCCCAAAAACTGTGGGTATTTTATATTCCCTGTAACTTCCCCCAAATTTCTTTACTACCTGTAAAAGACCATAGGTGTCTTGTTGAGAGTACATGTCATCAGGTGGTGATCAAACTACTGGATGTTGACTATGGCGTCGCCATGCTGCCCATATTTGCCACCAAAGAACATTTTCTTTAGTAACATGTCAATGGTACTACAATGTTTATCTGGACACTAGTATTTAATGGATAATGATAATGATGACTATTACCATTACAGTGTAAGCATTTATTATCAGCCAGGTAGTTCAGCGATATACCACAGGGGAAGGTTTTGCCTCTAAAGTACTTTTGGCAATGTCAGGAGACATTGTAGGTTATCAAGAGAAGGGAGGAGTGCTACTGGCATCTAGTGGGTAGAAGCCAGGGATGCTGCTAAACATCCTACAATGTACAGGACAGACCCCACAACACAGTTATGGGGATTAAGATGCTAGTAGTGCTGAGGCTGAGAAACTGTGCTGTATAGCCTGTTGCTTATTTGTACTTTGTATACACGGTGATCATAGAAGGTATTAAGACCATCTTACGCCTGAGGCCCAGAAAGGTTAAGTCAGTTTCTCAGTGTTAAACGGTTCATATAGAGACAGAGCCGACATTCCCATCTCAGCCTCTAAAGCCTATTCCTTTTAAACTAAGAGATGGTTCTAAACCCAAACCTTTACTCCCCCTACATTGGGAAACATCCTTCACCTCAGTTTTTCATGTTTAGTGTGAGATTTTCTGTCCTTTACCCAGAAGTTTGTAGTAATATATTTGGGTTGGGGGTAGGCAGTGAGGAGGAAAGATAGGGTGTTTGGAGATTTTCAAAAACTTGAGGTATTATACTTAAATGTAATATTTTTGGCAAAAATCTGTAGTCATAAGCAGTGTGGGTGAAATACAAATGTATATTTAGAGTTTAGTGTTGCTCATACATATGCATTGTTTTTAGATTAAGAATGAGAGCTTTTAGTTTTTCTTCTCTTTGTATCTTTCAAGAGCAATTTGATTTGCTCTTCTCTTGGGCGTGATGGTGATTTGTAGAGTTTGCTGCTTGTTGAGGAATCGAATACTCTTTGTGGAAACTTGAGGGTGAGAGTTTGCATGCTGGCAGTAAGGTAGTTTTGGGGCATTTTGCACTTAGAGCATAACAGAAGATACAGAGATGTGAGGAAGACCAAATTGTACTTTGGGGAGGGAAGTGTAGAGAGCTTCAAGAGGAAACTGTTTTATTTGCTTCTTTAGTCACTGATAAATTTTAATTTTGAGATAAAGCATGACAGATAGGGGTTATTGGAGTATAAGAGGTGGGAAATTAATTTGAATTATTTTATTTGAAAACTTACATTTTTGTGAGTGGGAAGTATGGCTTAGGAAAATTGACAAGACTCATTCCCTCTGTGATACCCATTCTTTTTTTCACCAAAATATTAAATTGCTTTGAAACAGTGTATTTTGGGACTGGTGCTTTGGAAAATATAGATAGCCATGCTGGATAGGCTTCTGCTTACCTGCGCGGAGTTGAGTTTTATTGTGGAGCCTTGGGACAGCAGCTTCAATTGCTTTGTACGATAATCACATAGAACAAAGGCAACTCTTTGATTTACCTGGTGTTCATTCTATTTGGTAGATTTAGTAAGCAGAGAAAGGACAGGTCATGGAACCAAGGTAACATGAGTACCATAACAACATGCAAATAACACTTCCAAATTAACGGTAGAGGAGTTGAACACAGATGGCTTCTAAGCAGCATCCAAAAAATTGAACATTTTAAGAGAGCAATACACAGAGATATGCTCAGTGTGGCAGTCAAGTTAACCAAAAGAATGAATTCCTGCTTTCAACATTAATTTCAAAGCATTAAGAACACTGAGGTTTAATCTTTACTATCTTATGTTAGCTATAGACATCATTATTTTAACTGGCATTCACTAATTATTACAGTTTACTTTTAAGTAAAAAATGGTTGCTGTATTATAAAAGAATAATTTTGGAAACTCTGAAACTTAATAGTTCACAAGGAAAAAATGAGGAGATCTTGAGGCGAAGATAAGATTCTCTGTATCATACCAAACCTTGATTTGAATTGTAATTGTTCATTTCTTTTTTACCCTTTTATACTACCTTTGTATTTCTTCAACATGCCAATCCCAGAAGCTTACATCCAGATCTATGGTTTCAGTGGAATTTAAATATAAGTTTCAGAAAATGCAGTAATGAAAAGTCCCCGTAGCATTCAATTGTAATATTTTATACCAGGCAGAGAAAAATGTTAATTCATTCTCACATAGAGTTGAAAGATTATGCTAGACTTGATTTTCTTTAGAGACCATATGCATATTTACCAGAAGAATAAACTCTGGTTGTCAGTTATGTGTGTAGGTTGGTGAGAATTTAGATATGTTAGATGAGGGCAGTATTCTTGTAAGAAAGAAGAGGAGACAAAGTAATGAAACTGACAGTTACTGAGTACTTACTAGATTTCAAGTACAGCACTGGGGGATGCTATATCATGTAAATGTCACAACAGGTCTGGGACCTAGATGGTATTTTTTTCATTCTATTGTAGAGGAAATAGAAAAAGCTACAATATCTAGGAAGTACCTTTTCTGCTATACCCTGATCTATCTTTAGTATCCGGACCAAGAAATGGAGATTTTTTTTGGCAGGTGTGGGTTGGGGGGTGGGAACCAAATTATAGTTGTTGGCTGACTTGAACACAAAACTCCAAGGGTTTGGATTAATCCTTAAATACAAAGGTTTTTCTATTTTGGGTTTTAAATTTATTTTGGTGTAATATTTTCATACATTCATTCAAATTACTGCTTGAAACATTTCCCAATGGCCCTAAAGACATTGCTTACAATGACAGATTTTGGCACTATTTAATTTGTAAAGTAACCCCTCCTCCAATAGCAAATTTTAAGATATGGTAGGTTATCTGAATTCTGATTTTTAATGTTTATTTGGTACTGCAAGATATTACTACCCCCTTTTATTCAAAGTTATTTTATCCAAAATGGCAAAGGGACACTGATTAATTTAAAGCGAGAAGTCCAAATGTGATTTTTGCACCTGATAGCTCATTTCCATCCTTGTGTATTTTAATTATAAATAAATATACAACCCCCCAATTTAAAACAGGTTGCATTCAAAAGTTCATTTGGAACAGAGTTTGGAGTTTGAAACATTTTCCATAGAAACAATGTTACGTTTCCAGGCCAACCTACAAAAACCTATTTAAACCATATAGTACAATTTCTGCTCTATAATCGTCATGGGGCCCACACAACATATATTTCTACTGGGAAAATGCGCTTGAAGTTTGGCTTGGCATAGACTAGTGCTTCACTGGGGGTAGAGGTGGGCACTTGAAGCCCTCCTGCTATCTTGGCAATGAGAATTAGCTTTTTATTTTTTCCCTTACAATGTTGCCTAAGGTTCCCATGAACTTAGGTGAAGACTCTTTAGGATAAAGGCCAAGGCAGGGAATGGAGCATCTTCCAAGAATGGATACATGATTCAACATGTTTTGGCTGCAAGCAAGAGACTACTCAATTTGAATAATAGTATGGTTTATCCTCTCGCTTAAAAACTCTGGAATGAGTGGTTTGGCTTTGGTTAATTCAGTAGCTCAGTGAAGCCAAGGTTCTGGGTTAGGTTAGGTTCTTTGAAATCTTTATAGCCTCATGGTGATGAGATGTCCCTAGAAGCCACAAGAATCTTGTCCTTGAATAACAAACTCTGAAAGGTCAAAGAATGAGGAGTGGACTTTTAATCATAATATATAGGAAAATATCTCCCAGAAGGCCTTCTCCCTAGCACATGTCCCTTTCTCCATTGGCCAAAGTTCTGAGTCAGAGTCTGCTCCTAAACCAGTCACTGGCCACCAAAATCAGACTGGTAGCACTGGCTTAGACTCTAAGCTTCAGATGAATTATCTTCTGGGAGGCGGGGCAGTTGCACACTTTCTCTGAGCACAATACCAAGCTCATCTGGAGATGGGTAGACAAAGAAGGTCTGTTGGGTGAATGTCATCCATGTCCTCCACACTCCCCGCCACTAGGGAACAATGGCCTTGGGCAAGGGAGAGCTTATAAATTGAGTTTTTGTTTTAGCTTTCTCCAGTGAGCTATGTGATCTTGAAATACTCCAGTTTCTGTAAAATAAGGGAGTAAGATAGATTCATTTATTCCTCAGTTTATTCATTCAAAAATGTTTATTGAGCATCTACTTTGTTACAAGCAGTATTTTTGACACAGAAAATATAAAACGAACCTTGAACAGTCCTTCCCAGCTCTTACATTTCTAAGTGATTCCATGTGATAAGCTGTCATCTTGGTAAAGCTCTGTGGGATGGGGTAGAGATGGTGTAGTCACGTAAGGCTGTTTCATGGTGTAAACTTTGGGGGGAGTTTCTTGGCCTTGGCCACTTCATATCACTTCTGTTATTTTCTTTTTCTTCTGAGAATACAGGAGATTGATCTGATCCATTCCATTTGTCCAGCCTCTAGCTGTTGTTCCTGACAGGGTTTCTGTCTTTCCATTATCCATTCTAATACAAGACACAGTGTCAGAGCATTTTTCTTATACTTCTGCCCCAAAAGCAACAGATAACTTGATTGATGTTTTCTGAGTTTTTGTTGTTGTTGTTGTTGTTGTTGTTGTTTTTCGCTTTTTAACTGTTAGCAACAGAGGAAATAGATGGTGGTGTGGAGGGGGCTTCTTCACCCTCTTCATTCATTTCTCTTAGACCTGTAGAGAAATTTGAAAGTGCACAAAAAGAATGATAGGGCTTCCGTGAATTCAAAATACTGAATTAAGATCTACTTACATTTCCATGAGATACCAGATTTGGTGAGAAAGAAGGAGAAGAGTATGTTGGAAGAAATTGACCTGTGACTGAGAACAGCTGTAGGGGCACTGAGGAATGAGGGTTCCCTCCCTTCTTCTCCCCTTTGCCATGGCCATAGCCATTCCTGCCCCAGGGACACTGCCCCAGCCCGGCTGCCATGTGGGTGAGAATCAGAGACTGGAGAAGGGAAAGGGGCTGTGTGTGCAGGCAGCATCAGAGATAGTAGACCATGAGGGAAAGTGAGGGAGAAGGCAGAAAATCCTCTGCTGAGAGAATAGCGGAAGTCCTGCTACATACAGCCTGAGTTTCTGGGCCTTTCATGAAAGTCCATTTTCTAAGGAAAAACATACATATAATCAAATGTAGCAACAAGATGAGTCCTGGCTCGTGATAGTTATGTTTTATTTTCTAAGTGATGATAAATTACATTCTAAAGTAGTTCGGTGCTTGTAACGACTATGCTTTAGAATTCTAGTGCAACCTACTGGGATGGGTAGATGATAGAGGCTTGTAGTTTGTATTATCTATCTACTTATCTGTCTGCCTCAGGAGTTGGCATACAGATAACATCCTGAAAAGGAGAACAAAGTGAATATTTCAGTCTTTGTGGGCCACATGGCCTCTGTTTTAGGTACTCCACTCTGCTGTTGTTGCACAAAAGCACCATAGACAATAGGTAAACAAATGGGTGTGGCTGTGTCCCAGTGACTCTTTATTTATGGACCACTTCTTCATGTTTCATCCGCTTTC
Organism: Acinonyx jubatus; assembly: GCF_027475565.1. Taxonomy (NCBI): domain Eukaryota; kingdom Metazoa; phylum Chordata; class Mammalia; order Carnivora; family Felidae; genus Acinonyx; species Acinonyx jubatus. The sequence goes on along the minus strand of NC_069383.1, from coordinate 57,569,787 downwards.
ATATAATTTTCATGTGTCATGAAATATTTTTCTTCTTTTGATTTTTTTTCAACCATTAAAATATGTAAACCCCGCCCTTACCTTGTGGGCTGTGCTAAGACAGGCTGAGGGGCCAGACTTGGCCATTTGGCTGTAGTTTGTCGACCCCTGGTCTATCATCTGTTTTTCTTTCTGCCTACCCATCCATCCTCTTCCCTCTTTCATCTGTGAGCATGAATCTTATTCCATTTAATTCTACACGAGGAATTCTTAATTATTCAAGTTGTCAGCTGCACTGAACACTTATGAAGGGGATAGAGAATAACTGATCTATTGGATTGCTAGTGTGATGCATTCTGTTTCCATGGCTGAACTTGTACAAGCTTTAAATATTTTTATCAACATTGTAAAATACTACATTTAGCATTGTTATAACCAATTTGGAGTAATTCCTTTGTAAAAGATCCTTAAGGAAGCACTTTATGTCAAATAATAAATGATCTTGGATCTTGTTAAGACTTGAAAAACGCAGGTGAATGATAGTGCCATGTCAATTTTTATACCCTGAATAGGGCACTTGTTTTTCTGAGTCAGAAAGGCAAGACTTGGATAGCTGTATATTACTGTTTATGAGCCTTATCCTTTACTGCAAATCAAGTGTTTATTCCACTCCTGAACTTAATTAGCAGCTAAGAGCTTTGTGCTTTGTATTTTAAGGAAGCATGTGATTTGTTCATTAGTTCAAAAGCAGATTAATTATTATATCTTTAGTCACCATCTGTAAACACATCTAATATTGGTGAGCTCTCCCCTGCTGAGTTACCTTGAAATGCCCTGTGGTGTTTTATTAGCTTTCAATTCTGTGTTTATTACAGTTGGTTGGAGATTTTTCAATTTAGTTTATTGGCCACAGAGTCCAATCCTTCTGTGGAAAAACCACCAATTTCTGAGGGTGAGGGATTTATTAATGCTGGCTATCAAATTGCTGTAAACATTTCTCCCAAGTCATGCTGTTTTGGTTTGGATTAAAATATTAGTAGTTCTATTACAGGCCAAGGTTTTAAGCACCTTATGTACTGTTTGGATTCAAAGAGAGAAGTTGGGAGTAAAATTAGTAACCTACATAAAAAATGTCTTCCAAGTCCATCCATCCTCAGACAGAATGATGAAGTACAGGAGGGCAAGTGAATAAACGGTTATACTGATACATTGGTATTTTGCTATTATTTAATTTGGGATTGTAACAACTTTTTCAGGTTACAAGTGATTCTCAGAGAATGTAAAGAGCTTACACAAAATCATTAGTGGAGCTGGGATATGAACTAAAGTCATATGACTTGTAAGGTTATTTTCCTTTTCATTAGTGTCTAGGTTGCCACATAAAATACAGAATGCTAGTTAATTGATATTTTGTCTCATCAAAACCTTTTTTTAGTATTAATAGTTCCCAAATATTGCATGGACCATATTTAGACTGCAAATATTTGTTGTTTATCTGAAATTTAAATTCAATTTGGCATCTACATTATCATTGTTACCGCTTGTTAAATCTGGCAACCCTAATAGTGTCCCATTCTTCTCTCCCCTTCTGCAGGTAGGGACCCCCACTGTGCTGCTGGCTTTGGTTTATTAACCCTGTTTTAGTCCCTTCAGGCTGGTGTAACAAAATACAATAGATTGGGTGGCTTATAAAGAATAAGTTCATTTCTTACAGTTCTCATGGCTGGGAAATCCAAGCTCAAGGAGCTGGCCAATTCAGTGTCTGATGAGAGCCTGATGTAACTTCATGTGGTGGAAAGTTCTAGGGATCTCTCTGCGGCCTTTATAAAGGCACCGGTACCATTCATAAGGGCTCCACCCTCATGACTTCATCACCTTCAAAACGCTCTACCTCCTAATACCATTATCTTGGGGGTGAGGATTTCAGTTTATGAATTTTGGGGGGGACACAAACATTCAGGCTATAGCAAACCCCATTCTTTGCTTTTTTAGTTTGAAGTTTACCAGCTCAGGACCATTAAGTAAGGGTCTTATTCTTGCGGTTTTCCGTAGTGCCCAGTGCCTAATCTGGTAAAACAATTTGGGGGTTCACCTGTTTATCAGCATGAATGGCGTCATGTGCTATTTTTTCCAGGTTACGTATTTATTTAACACTGCTGTAGCTAATGCTTTAACACATAGTAACTTCAGAGGACAGAACTTCAGACTCCATGCAGAGAAAATGGAGAAGAGTTTTGAAATCATTCTTTCAGTTATTCTGGTATTGTGTTCTTGCTCACAGAACATCAGTTTATGATTTTAATGATATTTTTTATTTCACCTTAAATTTGATCATCATAGTTGTTTATTTTCTTGTTTATGATTTCCATGTCTATTTTGGTGAATTTTCAAAATTGTGTTATAACATATTTTTTAAAGATTTAGTGGATGGTTAGTTAATTCTGTAACTGTATTTTCACTTTTAGTAAAGGTAATGTTTTAGTAAAAGCTAAACTGTAAAATGTTTTTTTTCTTTTTTGGACAATCACAAAAAAGTGGATGAAGTTAGAATTCTCAGTGTCTAACTACATAACCATGTATGTACCAAGGTGGGGGTAGAACAGGAGTTTCTCTGTGCACCTGATGTAAGCCAGTGCCTTCCTACTTTGCCAAAACTCTAGGAAACTTATATTTTTACCAAAAAATCCCAGAGAATAGACTGGAAAACCCCTGGGTATATTAGGGGAATAGTTTTATTATTTAGTTACCATGAAGAAATTAATAAGGGCCCTAAACTCTTTTTGGACTATTAAGCAGAAATGGTGTGTTGTTAGTTTAAATATGGATTGACTCCTTTCTTCTCTCTGGACCTTGGCTTTCTCATCTGTGAAGTAAAGCAGGGGTGGGACTGGATGGCCTCTAAGGTCTTTATTATGTTGGTACTGTCTCCAACAGAGTTGGATATCCTGAGGAGTAGTTCTGGAAAATTGTCATATGGCATGAGGCTTCCCAACTCTGTGGAGTCTTATAGAGCATTAGTTGTGGTATCCACTCATTCATTCCTGATCCTTTCATTTGTTCAAATATTTGTTTTCCCCATGATCTGTCCACTGAACCATGCTTGGCACAAAGCAGACACAGTCCCTGCTATCATGAAGCTTACAATGGAAGAGAAGGCACTAGAAATTAAACATAAGTGAATATGTAATAGTAAATTGAGATAAGCGTTAATTAAGGAGAATACCAGGATTCAAATGAGAGAGAATAAAAGTGACATCCTATCTAGATTAGATATAGTTAGACTCTTTGGAAGTAGCATTTAAGCTAAGAGAGATCTCTTTGGGATGAATGGTTACTTCTTGGCTGGTTATAAACAAAACAAAACAAAACAAAACAAAAGACAACTGATGAAGAGTAGATTAGATGTCACATTTCATGGTACATGTAAAGGCCCTACTTAAGCATGGGCGGGGTGCCTGGGTGGGTCAGTCGGTGGAGCTTCAGACTTCGGCTCAGGTCATGATCTCACAGTTCATGGGTTCGAGCCCCGCGTCGGGCTCTGTGCTGACAGCTCAGAGCCTGCAGCCTGCTTCAGGTTCTGTGTCTCCCTCTCTCTCTGCCCCTCCCTTGTTGACACTCTGTCTCTGTCTCAAAAATAAATAAACATTAAAAACAAAAACAAAAACTTAAGCATGGGCATTAGTGGCATCAGAGGTAGTGATGCTGCTCCTGGTGTCCAATTTCTTAAGTGTTGTATTCCCTTACTGAGTTACTCCCTTGCAGTAGCTTCTCTTGGTGCTCCGCTTGTCAGCACATTCATAGGTCTCTCTCTTTCTCTCTCTCGCTGTCTCTCTCTCTTTTTGGGGGTGGGGTAACAGAATTATTGAGACATAATTTACATACTATACAGTTCACTCATTTAAAGCCTACAATTCAGTGGTATAGTGTACATTCACAGAGCTTTGCAAGCATCACCATAATCAATTTTAGAACATTTTTGTCATCCACAAAAGAAATGCCACGCTTGCTCTTTAGCTGTTACCCCTCAAACTCTTCGTTCCCCCAGCCCTAGGCAACCAATAATTCACTTTTGGCCTTTGTGGACTTTTTGCTTCTGGACATTCATATGCATAGAATCATAATATGTGATTATCTGTGTCATGCCTCTTTTGAAGTTTTCTCTTACATGTTTCTTGCTTCCCTCCCTCTGCCTCCAAGTCACTACAGTTACAAGCTTTTTCTTGCCTTCAATGTGCCAACTGGTTTCAGTGATGTATTTTTTCTTTTTTCTTTTTTTTTTTTTAGACTATCAGCAACTTCCTAATTCAGAACAATTTCCAGATTTCTAAGTGCACCAGCATAGTTCATGTTGGTGAAGAGATGTCTTTGTTGTTTCTCATTATTACTCATTGTTTAGAAATCTTCATTGATGATTGGTTGGTTTTCTTTTGTCTGTTACCCAAATCTGCACTTAAGTGTTAGGAATCTTGAATGAATCTTTGTACTGTAATATAATGTAACATTGTATAAAGCTTCTTTACTCTTATAGATAACAAGAAAACTTGAGGATATGTGAATTTTATAGTTTTGGATGGTGCATATAAGGAAAAATACTTAAAATCTCTTCTGATTATTATTTTTTAATGTTTTATTTATTTTGAGAGAGAGTGCATGTGCATGAGTGAGTGGGGAAGGGGCAGAGAGAGGGAGAGAGAATCCCAAACAGGCTTCATGCTCAGCGTAGAACCCCATGTGGGGCTGGATCCTGTGACTGCAAGATCATGACCTGAGTCGAAATCAAGAGCCAGACACTTAACTGTCTGAGGCACCCAGGTGCCCCTATTCCAATTATTTTTTGAAAGTGGACTCTCTGGGGGCTCTTGGGTGGCTCAGTTAGTTAAGTGTCTGACTTTGGCTCAGGTCATGATCTCACGGTTTGTGAGTTTGAGCCCCGCGTTGGGCTCTGTCTGACAGCTTGGAGCCTGGAGCCTGCTTCAGATTCTGTGTCTCCCTTTCTCTCTGCCCCCCTCCCCCCCCCGCCCCGCTTGTGCTCTGTCTCTGTCTCTCAAAAATGAATAAATGTAAAAAAATTTTTTTAAAGTGGACTCTCTGCTTTAAAACTAGAGCAGTGATTATTGGCTGCTCAATACTTGTTAATATGAACTTGATTGATTGATTGGTTGATAGCTGATAGTACTATTTGGTTGCTGGTTATATATCCATAGTGTGCTGAGAATCAGAATGTTATAGTTGAAAAATCAGTTTAGTTGCGTCAATCAGAATTCCTCGGTTTTGGGGAAAGTAGGAGGTTGCTTCTTTCCTACTTAGGAAAGGAAGAAGTATTAATCGTTATTTATTTTTGAGTAGACCACTCGTAGGATGGAGTGGCAGGCAAAGCGTACACTTTTGAACTACCTTCTGCAGTCAGTTGTAGAAAGTATCTTTTGAAGGCAGAAAAGGAAGTGACAAGGTCTTTCCTGGGCCAGAGCTTTGGCCATTGTCATCCCCATGCCCTAGAGAAGGAAAGAAACTTTTTCTGAGCAAGGGAGGAAGAAGAAAGTGATCATTGCCATCTGAAGCAATGAATGCCTTCAGTCCTAGCAAAGGACTTTCCAAAGAAAGAAAGACATCCTTAAAGAAAGCAGGCCCAGCTGGGGTGCCATGGCCACTTATCCTTGGTCTTTGTCCTCTGAGCAGTACTAAGTTTAAGAATTATGATGTAATGATAGACAGTTGAAGTCAAAATTGAAGACAAATACTTCCCCAATTTGTTTTAGGCTAAGAAGAGGCTGACGTCAAGTATTTAAGAGCTATTTCAGCTAATGGCAACAGATAGATTATGGAGAATCACTGCTTGTTCTTTCGGCCAGGTGGTAATTACAGACTTAGAGAAATAGGAGTTGAATGTGTTCCATTCTCTAACACCTTCACACGCCTCTTTTTAAAAATTCTCTATTGCGTGTTCATTTGCTTCCCTCTTTTTGCTCCCAAGTCACAGCAATTAAGGGCTTTTTCTTGCCTTCAGTGTGCCAATGTGTCCCAGTGATGTTATTTCTCTTTTCTTCAGACAATTAGTAGCTTCCAAAATTCACAACGGTCTGCAAATTGCTAACTACAGAAGTAAAATATAACTACATTCAAGGTGTTTAGAAACTCTCATAAAGTTGTAGTAATATGTGGAATAATAGGCAAAATATTTTATCGTATCTGAACATACTCAAATGTTTTGATCGAAGTTTTTAGCTTATTCTTTGTGAAGTCAAATAAGTTCATATCACCTGAATTAAGTGGAAGAAATGAAAAATTTCCAAAAAAGACAGTATGTTCTTTCCAGTAAGATTATTCAGAAAATGGTATAGAATCATTAAATGACTTTGGCCGAGTTCTTTGGATTTGTGAGGACTTAGTTTTATTATCCATAAAATGAAGAGTTTAGCCTAAATCTGTCTTTAGTGAGGTGGCTTGTGCAAGGCTGAGAATGAAAAGCAGCTGTTTCAAATTATATTGTTTCTTTATATCAGAATCCCAGTATATCCTGCTCCTCCTCCCCTAATAAATGACTTTATTTTTTCATTTGATTTTATTTTTGTAAAGCATCCTAAGGTTAACATTCCTTTAAAATAACTCTCAGAATGAAATCGATTGGCTATGAACTTTGGACCCTGGCCTAACTAGGTCCTCTGGCCTCAAACATAAGTGAGACTGCTCACCATGGAAACAGTTGGTACCAGCGGTCTGTCAAGGAAAGCAAATCTTGATTCAAACCTCTGCTCCCCATCCCCAGCTCCTTATCCTTAGCTTCTGTCATAAATTGCATTGAAAATTAATAACAAAAAGAACAGAGAATATTGAACTCCCGTTCAAAGCAGAAATAATTCCCTCCAAAATACCCATGGCGTGTCAGTAAAAAAACAGGATTAATCACAGAAAATAATTGTAGTCCTCGGACATGTCAGAACCTTATAATATATTTAGAGCTGTTCATTCCTCATATCAACCTCTTAAGAAAAAAAATCCACTGGGAATTTTGTTAAGCAGTGGTGATATTCTAGATGACATACGGGAAGACTTGTCAAATATCCATGACTTGAAACTAGACACAGCATGACTTCTTGTCATTTTAGGGACACTTAGGAGCTACATCTGGTAGCTTTGGCATCAGCTTATTTTTAGCTTCATGTGATGTCTGTTTTTGCTGGTTATTATCCCTGGGCTTAATTTTGCAATTGTAGGATATACACATTATTCAGCAGATATGAATGTTTTCACTTCTTCTTTATGCGTGAACACCTTTTTAATGAATTAATGGGCTCAGTTTCTGTTGGTTGTTTTGCATTTAAAATGGCACTCAAGTCAGATAACCAAAATCATCAAGTGCAAAAATGATTATTGTAGTCAAAAGAGAAAGCAGCTTGTTTCTGTAAATTCTTTTGTGTTGCTTACTTAGAGAAAACCATTTGATTATTGGAAGTTGCTATGGGAAGGAAGCATGTGACACTTCTGTGACATTACATTTCTGTTTGCTTGTTGGAAGTTATTATTTATTATCTGTGTGTGTATGTCTATACACATATATATATATACATATATATATACATATATATACACACACACATATATACATACACACACACACATATACATACACACACACACACACACACACACATTTTATTTTTTTAAATGCCTGAATGCCTCTTCTCAGGCAGGGCTAACAGAGTAAAATTTAGCCTTGATTATAATGTTCACCCTCCTGGAATTGGTCCATTACAACCATTGTGTGAATAACCTTGTGGAAGTTTCCGGTAGCTGTGCTGGCTCCTTGGCACCACAATGTTCTCTGTGTTCATGTTGTGGGACTGCTTTAAAGTTCAAGTCCCCTTACCAAGCAGCTTAGTATTTCAGAGACTAAATCTCTTGTGGCTAAGCAATACAAGGTTGACCTGCTTTATTCCTATTTCTTCTAGATAGCGTATTATTTTTCACTAATGTCATAGTATATATTTATTAAGAAGTGTTGGGAAAGGACTGCTAGGAAAAGAAATGAGCCTTTGGGTGACCGTATAAATGCCTTTATAACTCTGATGGATCAAGACCAATGAAGCTAGTGGTTAATTTCCACCATTAGCTGTACTTATACCTGTCATTAAAAAAATTCATGGATTGAATGTAGCTTAGAGATTCTCATGCATGGTCCTATTTGAAGTAGCAGAAATTGGATAGGACTTTTTAAAGGCAGAAATTAGTTACAGGAACTGTATAAAAGGGAAGAAGAGGATCAATTGTAAGTTGTCAACATTAGTGAGCAACATTATTGCTCATTCTTACTTCCTGAGAGTGATTCTGAATCAGATTTATGTTTCTACTTTTCAGCCTCATCTCCATGCCCATCCCCAACCTCAACCCACGTAATATCTGACTGAAACCAGACATATTCTCTCTTTACTTGCTACATTAGGGATTTCAGAGGGAATTCTATTCACCCAGGGAAGAGAAAATCAGGCCAGTTCTGAGAAACTAAAAATACAACTATGCAAAATTGTTTTCGGAATGGAATTCATTGGCATTTGTTTTTATGCATGACAACCCTTTAAAATATAGCATTGAATCAAACTATTATTCTGACTTCAATGGTTTTTGTCGTTTGTTTATGAATACTGACTACAGGTTTTCTTATATGGTTTGTATCTAAACAGAGCTAATTTAAGTCCCTGAAGCATTATAGTAACATTAATAATAATGATGATGATAGCAGTAATACTTATTGAACTCGTAATATGTGCCCGACAGCATACTAAGATATTTTCTCTTTTGATTCTCATCAGTACCTTTGCAAGTGGGTAGTATTGGCCCCATTTAAATATAACAAGATCTTATCAACTTGACAAAAATAAAAATTACCATTAGGAAGAGAAATGTGTTAGTCTGCAGTGTTGATGAGGGTTCCGAGGAGACCATGAACCTCTGACATACCTGATGCCTTCCTCACCTTGTCCGCTTTCACAGACTGTCTTCTTGTTGCTGTGGCCAAGACTTTAGAGTGAGAACTGGATAGCATGACAGTGTGACAAGGGATTGGAATTCTTGGGTTTATCTGAGATAGAGGGAGCATGGAATAGACATGAGGGGATAGAAAAAAAAAGGGAGCCCAAGAGCAAGATAGTGGGGTGCTTTCCATAAAGATAATGCTGATGATAATGATGATGGTGATTATTATTTGTTATTGTTATTTTTGTGCAAACTCGAGCTCTTAGCTTAAATAGACAGTGCTGGAGATGCTCAAGAAGCAGAGAGGGTGGCAGGTTGCAACCTTCCCAGGAACTGGTAACAAGAGAAAGAGGACTACTTTGGACTTGTACCCAGCCAAGGAGTCGGGGGTTCAAGTTCAGTTTCATTATGAATCTTGATGGTAGGGAAATGCCCAGAGACATATCTCACATCACAGATGGACAAACTGAGCATAAGTGCTTGCCCGAAGTCACTCACCTTGTCAGGGGCAAAGCTGGGATGCAAATCCAGGACTCTCAATTCAGAGTACTTTTTCTTCTTCATTACACTCTCCTGGCACTCTAGATAATGATTTCTAACTTGAGGCTTCGTAGAATCCCAATAATAAATGTTATGATTATGCCTGTGCTTACTAACATTTCTAGTAATCTTCCATTTCTAAACTTGTTAATCAAATGTGTATAAATTAAAAAAAATTATGTGAGGGTGGAAAGTATGCTTAGGAATATTAAGTATTTAATTTATGGGATATCATCAAATCATTATAATCTGGACTTTTTTCTGACATTTTATTTTACCCTCTGGGACCAAGAAAGTATGGAATGCATGACCCTTTACTTGTAATCTTCACATACTATGTTTTGCTATTTTTTTTATTTTCTGAGAGTAACAGAGTAGTAAATTGTCAAGTTTTATAAGCTAGTTTGTAATATATTGGATTGTACAAGATACCTTGGTAGGGTGAATAATGGCACTCTGTAAAGCATTCACATCCTAATCCTTGGAATCTGTGAATGTTACTTTATATGGCCAAAAAGGGACCTGGCAGATGTGATTCATTTAAGACATTTGAGATGATTCTGATTATCCTGGATTATCCAGGTGGGCCCTAACAACAGTCACATATATCCTTATAAGAGGGAGGTAGCAGGACATGTGACACATACAGAAGAGGGAAAACAGTGTGACCATGGAAGCAAAGATTGGATTCCACATGCCAAAGGAATAGCAGCGGCTACTTGACCTGGGAATTGCAAGGAGGTTCTACCCTAGAGCCTCTGGTGGGAGTGTGACCCTACTGACACCTTGATTTTGTTTTTTGAAATTGCTGTTGGACTTCTGGCCTCTAGAACTTCTGTGAGAGAATAGATTCTGTTGTTACAAGCACCAAGTTTGGATAATTTGTTATGGCTTCCCTGGGAAATGAATATGACACTGTGGAGAAGTCCAAGGCCTCATCTAGCCTCAGTCCATGAAAAAAGTAAGGGCAGGATGTGGACTTTATTTTTTCTTTCTGCCAAAGCTAGGGTACTCATTGCCCAGGTAAAATTCTCATACTGCTGAAGTGAAATCTCTAGACATATCGGAGGCCTTTCCACCTGCAGAAACAAGGGGCTCTGATGACAAGCCAGGGGTGACAGTCCTCCTTAGGGATTCTTGGCAGAAGGGAAATGGCTCTCTGTCACCTCAAAGAACTTGTCTAAAGAAGAGATTAAATATTATGGATTCTGTTGTATTTTTTATTTTATTTTTTTAAAGTTCATTTATTGATTTTGAGAGAGAGAGAGAGAGAGAGAGAGAGAGAAGGGGAGGGGCAGAGAGAGGGGGAGACAGAATCCCAAGCAGGCTCCATGCTGTCAGCGAGGAGCCTAATGCGGGGCTTGAACCCATGAACCATGAAATCATGACCTGAGCTGAAATCAGGAGTTGGACACTTAACTGACTCAGCCACCCAGACTCCCCTGTTGTATTTTTTAAAATCATAATAATGGCATACAAGTTATTTTACGGGTTTTTCTCTTTGAGCACACCAAATAAGAAAAACAATAAAATAGAGCACCTTCCCCAGAACTTAGAAAAGCTTATGTTACTCTTTGACTAGGTCTAGATTTCATCCCATCTCTTTTTTAACTCAAATTCAATTAGGACACTGAATCAATACTTTATATTCTGTAAGGGAATTGTTAGTAATTATGTTTAGACAATTGATTATTCAAGATGTACCTTTTATTTAGCTGTGTAAATAAATATATCCACCTATGATAACTTCAAAATTTTTTATAAGTTATTACTTGGTATGCAATACTCTGAAAAAATAAAATTAATTTTTCTTTCCATTACCAAAGATTTTAATCTATATGCTTATGTCAGTGAATGTATACATCCTGTTCTTTTTATAAATTTTTCTAGTACTGTCAAATGAAAAACAAGGCAGTTTACTGATACAGCATTTAATTTGAAGGTCACTTATATTTTGAATGGAAAGTCAAATTGTAAGTTTTTTTTTTTTTAACCAAATGGCTACAATACAATTTGACTTCCTGTTCCTTCCTAAAACTAAAATTCTCAATGAGTAGCATTTTTCATTAGAATACATCAGGCACTATAAAAATAAGCTTCTTCAGCTGGAGAGAAGTTGTGTGCCCTGATTAGCAAGCGAGCTACTCTAGACTTCAGGTATTTTAAAGTTGAACCAAGGCCCTTGCTGAAGCCCTGCTTCTGTTGTTTGATAATGAGTATTTTGCAGAGTCCTTTCAGAAGTAAACTGTATTGTTCCCTTGCTAGTTGCAGTACATCTGACTGAGGTGATTATGGTTTGTTAAAAAGCATTTTTAGGACAGCAGAAAAATTATCTGTTTGAAAAAAGATTCCCCTCCCCCTACATGTAGTGATAAACTTAAAAGTCTTGAACATTTTCTGAGCACCCTGGCTAGGGCTTTAAAATTATCCGAAGAGCCTGCCTTTGATCCCAGGTGCAGGGAGTATGAAAACCCATCAGAGTCCACCGGCAGTGCCCTGCTTCCTGAGATGCTGGTTTGGCTGGGCAGGAAATTTTGCTTAGTAAATGCTTTAAACTTTGGTATTCAGAAAGTAATATTAAATTCAGGGGAAGACTAACATCCCTGAATAAACAGAGTGATTTTTTAATGCGCCAAAGTACTTATGGTACAGATATTGAGGCACCCTTGTTCATCAAATGAAATGTTAAACTGCTGGGGCATTTGGAGTTTACTCGTATTTTCTGATGGGATATCTATAGGGCTCTCAGAGTAGAGGTGGGGCATGGGGTGGGATCAGATCTCATCTTTCACCTTTTTGCATTTTTATATATTCTTTCCTCTCAGTTACTTGTATCATTTCTTTATTACCAAGTTGAAGTAAACACAGTCTTGCTCTTGTTCTCGGATATGATTTTTTAAAATATTTGGTTTACAGACTTTAAATATAGTGTAAGCAGAGTTTTGAAAGAGAGGGCACTTACTGGATAGGGCCAACAACACCCTATCACTTCACTGAATCATGATTTCCCTATACAAATCCTTGGTTTCTTAATTATCAAATTGATCCTGGTCCTTTGTTGTCTCAGGACTTTTTTCCTAAATCCTAATTGAGTAATAAGCTCTGTCTGAAGAATTCCCACCTGATGTCTGTGTAGGAGATACTCTTCTGTTGCTGAGAGAAAATGGGGTTAAAGTATGAGGAACCCGTATGTCTCAGGGTCTCCTCCATTTCCCCACCCACTATACAGGACTATGGAAGGGATTAGAAGTACATACCTTCATCTGGCCTAAGAAAGTAACTTAATTTTACCCAGTGAAACTCTACCCTTAATATATAAGGCGCTTCCAAAATAATCATAAGAGAATAATCCTCAAAGGAGACCATCCACTTTGCCTACTGTTCTTTCCTAGCCACTCTGGCAGTTCTCATTCTTGTCTTTGAGGTTCTTTTCCCTTTTGAAAAAACCCATGTTTGAAGATTAAGTGCCCTGGAGTTTTATGAACTGCCTTAACCTGCTACAGAATTTGTTCTATTGTTACTGGGATGAGGTCAACATCACCATGTAGAATTTTGTTGTTTCTCCTTCATCTTGCAGGGGAATTAGTGTTCTTTTAATTTCCCGGCAGTTACTCTGCTTTGAGCAAAAGGCACAACTGACCATTTGGTTTTGTCCTTTTTGGGACCAGCTCATCTCAGGTCAATCTGATGGCCTCCCAGCTTTCCCTGTCCCCGGCTGCTTATGTCTGGTGGCCCATGGGCTGCAGACTTTTACTTTCCTTGAAGTGGAAGCCAGTTATCTCCCCTCTCGAAGGGTTTGTTACGTCAAGAGTATTCTGTTTTATGTTTACATCTTGTGATTTCAGCACTTCCTGCCCCAGGTCTGTGGAATAAACCTATAGCAGTAATCACTGCATGAAACTGGGGGTGGGGGTGGGGCTCTTCCATTAAAATCTTCCATTATGCCAGCAGTGTGTACAGAAGCATTGGATTTAGTTGTTAAGTATTCAGTCCCACCAGGGCCCTTCAGTTCCACTCTTTGGGTTCTTTAGTTTTTGAACCACTTTAATTTATAGTAACCTTGTGGAAATACTTCCAAAACTCTGCCCTCTCCTGCTTTCTCACCCAAATGTATGCCACATGAAGACAGAGAGTGTTTCCCCCTCATCTCTTGTAAACCAGTGTATTCCATGCTGAATGAGTGGATGTCTACAGTGGCATGTTTGCATTTTGTAGCAAATAAAAATAATGATTTTTTCCAAAACCTGGAGAAAAAAAAATTCCTCAAAGAAATCAGGAGATGGAGTTAGACTGCTTGTTAAACCCTTACCATACAACTGTCTACATTAAGACAATTTGAAAAAAACTCCATGTATGTGATATTTGTAGTCAATCTGCTTATGAGGATGGCATGTTATATAAGAGTTCTATTTATTTGCAGGGATGACAGAATCTATTTAAATTACCATGTCAAGATGTTAAGTATATAAGTAAGATGAGTTGTTGCTATTACCAAAAAAAGAAATTAGAGCAACTTAATTAGTTTATAGGTACTTTTATTTTACCTACTAATTTTGTACAGAGTTTGTCTGTGCATGACATTACCTAGTAAGTAGTAGGCATTACACAAAAATTTTGTGGGATGTGGAAGATAACCTCATTAGAAGAAAAAAAAGCCCAGGTTTACATGAATCGCCCGGTAGTGTCACAGTCTTATATTGCTGGTTGTATTTATGACAAAAAACAAAATCTCCAAACCCCTAAATCTATCTACATGGATCATCTAATTTTGATTGTAATGACTTACAGACTCATCAGTGGGAATGACTTTCAGACTCTCATTTTATCTTTCAGACAAAACAACAAAACCAGTTTTTTTAAATTTATTTATCTATTTTTGAGAGAGAAACAGAGAGAGTGAGCAGGGGAGGGGCAGAGAGAGAGAGGGAGTGAGAATCCCAAGCAGGCTCTGTACCATCAGCATGGATCCTGATGCCGCTGGAACTCATAAACTGTGAGGTCATAACCTGAGCTGAAACCAAGAATTCGACACTTAACCAAGTGAGCCATTCAGGAGCTCCTAAAGCCAGTTTTATTGAAAAAAGTTAGAAATAAAACATCTTCTGATTGTGAATAATACAGTTTTAAAGAAAAATTGGAAATTAGGAAGAAAGACTAAAGGAGATTAGATCACTTTAAATACCAGTTCTCAGAGGGCACCATTAACATACTGATGTACATGCTTCTCTTAGTTTGAGAACTGAAGGCTTCGGAGCTTCTTGATTATTATTACAGATTCCTGATTTCTGTGACTGGGACCTCCTTCTGGTTCACCAATTCAGAAAGCTTGAGGGTCATCTTTGACTTCCTCTTTCCTTCACCTCTTTATCATTTGACCCTATTGGTCCTACTGCCTTGAATATTCCTGTGCTCCATTCTTTGTGGTCCACCCCCCCATCCCCATATCCCACCCTCTTGTCATCTCTTCTTCCAAATTCTATAGCAGCTTCTTACCCATTTCTTGCCCCTAGTCCTACCCTCCTCTGCTAAATGCACTATTCTGAGAGTAGCATTTTCTGTTTCTCTAAATGTTAACCTGGTGAGGTCATATTCTTGTTTAAATCTTTTTAGAGGCTTCTACTGCCCTCTTTTCATAATCTGCCCTGATAACTCCCCAGGCCACCCCTTGCATTTCCCCACACCACCTTCTCCTCAGCCATCACATCAGTTGGCTGGCAGTTCCTAGAATGTTCTTTTTCTTACTTGTGCATTGTTCACCAGTGCTGTTCCCTGTACCTATAATACTTTTCTTCCAACCTTCTTAAGTCTCAAACCTCCTGAAGTCTAAAAATATGAAACAGAATGGCATTACAGCGCTGTGTGTTGATTATAAATACATTTTTTGAATGATATCTTTCTGTACCTTCTCCAGGATTTAACCTTATTATCACCAACTCTGGGAACTCTCCCTATCCGTAAAGACTAAGTTTTACTCATTTTGAAATTCCACAGTGGCCAGCACTTAGGCATTGTATGATTTAGGTCAGTAAGAGATACTGAATATACATGAATATGTCTGTTGAAAATTGTTGAAAAGCAATATTTTAGGTAGAGTTTACTTGAAGAGCCAACAGTATATGTGGACCGTCTATTGTGTGAGGCACTGTTCTCTGGTTCCTGTGAATTAGATGCACAGCATCTTTACTTTCATGGAGTTTGTAGCCTGGCAGCAGGAGACATACACCAAACAAGAAATAACAAATAAGTAAGATAATGTCACTGGATTGAATTTGAAGTCATAAACCCAGGGTGATATGATGGCACTGAATACAGTAGTATGCTTTTAGACTGACTGAACTGGTAAGGGCTATGCTAGTTCACATATGGCATATGTATGCATATGCTGTATGCCAGGCATCTGCTGGTCATATCCTAGCTTAACATCAATTGGTAGTGGGAGCAGAGCATATTATGGAGCTAAAGGTATTAAGGTTAAAGGCTTATTTGGATAAACAGAGGGTATTTAATTAAGATTTGAAGGAACCATGATAGCATTCAAATAATGGAATGGATAAAAAACATGACAAAGAGATTTGGGGCCACCCATAGAAGAATGAATGAAGTAAAGCAATAAATAAAACTAACTGAGAGGTGTGTCTTGACTTCATGTGGAGAACATCTTTTACATACTTATAATCTACTCATCAATGGCATGGATTTGGTGAGTTTTTGACAGAGGATATATTCAGGTAGAGGTCATGTGTCTGTCAGAAATGAGTAGGGAATTTCCTCTAAAGGAGAGAAAAGCAGCCAAGATGGTTTCAGAGATCCTATTACATTGAATTTAGGGAACTCGACCTATGTGCTTGAAGAGGAAATGATCCTAGGCAGAGAAAGAAGACCCCTCAGAAGAAGTGGATAAAACAAGAGATGACATTTCTCTGGAGAAGGGACATGTGGAAAATATGTAAGAATGTTGATTTACCAACCCAAATGTCTTCATGCTGAGAAAAGAGAAACAGAAGGGAAAAAGATGAAGGAAGGTCTTACAAGAAAGAAGATTCTGTTAAGTGATTCTGGAATGCTATTGGTAGTAATGCTCTGCATAAATGTGAGGCATCGGTTAAAGGAGGAAGCTTTGATTATAAGATGTTACCTGGCTGGAATAGTTCTTAAGTCAGTGTTTCTTACATGATAGTTCTTAGTGTATTAATAACCCAAATAGTATTATATAAATTAAAGTAAACTGAAATAGTATGTTTATCTTTTATTTTAGGCATAGTAATATGGTATGTCTTCATGTTTGATATTCAGAATTGTTGATGAAAGCATGTTATTTGGATTCAGGCTTGGCTTGGTCAGGGAAACAACAAAGGAACATGTTTTTCTTTAGAGCTGTTATCGTTGCCTTTTATGTTGTGGTTGGCATTTTGGCAGGCGCAGGTATTATATTTGTGCTACCCAGAACTAAATAGAATTAGTTTTATCAGGCTGAAAAGAAAGGGATCTTGGCTTTTTAGAGGTTAAATAAGCTTTATATTCATGACAATTGGTTGTAGTGCAATGCTTCTATTTTTACCAATCATATATTTATTATATATTATTCTTAGATTATCCTTTTTATTTTTTTCTTCTAGCAAAAACAATTTAGTGCCAGTGTTTTAAGTAATGAATGCTTCCCAGAGAAAGAGTTGACGTTTTCCAGTTCAGGAGGAAAAGTGGTTAAAGTGGAAAACCCCCTCATTCCTAATCTTGTCCTAAAATGCAGAATAGTCATTGCCTAATCTTAATGCCCTCAGGGCTTTAGACAGACATTGCCACCTAAAAAAAAGATAAACATAGGAGTTTATACATGTTTGATAGAAGTGTAAATAAAGGGGAAATATTAAACCACAAAAAAGGAGATTTATATTTTTTCCTAAATACTTGTGTCTCTAGTAAATAAGCTTCTTAATCCTTATTGATGGAGGATTTTGGCAATGATAATTAGAATATTATTTTGTCAGGCAACTTATTTAAACACTGTATTTCAAATGAACCATCTCACCTTTTTGTATGAAAGGTGATAACATATTTATTATGGTCCATTTCATAAATACCCACTTACAAATAGACCTCTTCACACCTGGGTGTGCCTATTTGGAGACACTCAGAAGAAATCCTCCCAATGTGAATTACTTCTTGACTTTCAGAAGTAAGATGAAATTGCTTAAAATAAAAAGAAAAATAAAAATCTGCTTATTTCAGTGTACATTTGGAAGGTTACAAAAATTAGGTCAAATATTGATGTTTGCTTTTTGGTATTTTTGTCTTTTAATTGGTAAGTTAATAGGGATATTTCCTTGGGTGAGATCATTTTCTGTGAACTTGGGAAGAATTGGTTTGCCTGTTTGCCAGTGGACATGTGGAAAATACATCACTGAAGCATATGTTGTTTATTTTTTTATTATGAAATATTTCAGTAATACAGAAAAGTATGAATAATAAACTTAATAGTTATCTACACATATGCCCCTGTCAGATCTCTATATTTTGTGCTATTTCCCTCAGGACTTTTTGTTTTAATAAATAAAGTGTTTGAGATGTACTTGAAATACTGTTAATATCATTCACTTGGAGGTAGCCACTATCCTGGGTATGGTGTTTATCATTCCTATTCATTTATTTACTCTTTAGCTATAATATATTTATCCACAAATATTGCCGTATCATTTTGTATGTTCTTGAACCTCATATAAATGGTATATTATACAAATAATGCTTTAGCTTATTATTTCACTAATTTACAATAAGCTTTGAGATGTATCTGTGTTGATATGTATATCTAGAGGTCCTTTATATTAATTACTATAGAGTATTCTTTTTTATATTAGCATTTATTCATTTTCCTGTTGATGAACATTTAGATTGTTTTCCAATTTCTGTTCTAAATAATCTTGCTGTGAACATTCTTGTGCAAGCAGTCGCATGGGAGAATTTCCCTAGGAGAATAATTGATGGGTCATTTATTAGTTTCCTATTGCTGCTGAAACAAATTACTGAAACCTGGTGTTTTCAAACAACACAAATTTATTATCTTATAGTTATGGAGATTAGAAGTCTGACACAGGTCTCAGTGGGCTAAAATGCAGGTGTTGGCAAAGCTGTGTTTCTTATGGCACCTCTAGGGGAGAATCCGTTTCTTGCTTTCACAGTTTTCAGAAAGTGCTCATTTTCTTTGGATTATGGCCTCTTTGCTCTGTCTTCAAAGCCAGCATTGCTGCATCTATTATTCCATAGCCACATCTCCATCTGACTCTCTTCTGCCTCTGTCTTCCACTTTAAAACACTTGTGAATACATTGGGCCCCCCTGAATAATCAGGATAACCTCCCTACATTAAGGTTATTTTATTAGTAAACTAAATTCTTCTGTAATCTTCATCACCCCCTTTGCTATGTAAAGTAACATATCCACAGGTTCTGGGAATTCAGTCATGAACATCTTTGGGGTATCATTATTTTGCCTACTACAGGTCATGGAGTGCTATAAATCTCCCTTAGACTAAATAGTTTTAAGTTTCTATTCTAAGTGGTGTGTGCTTAGAATATTCTCTCTTTAAGTGTAGGAGAATTTCAGTTGTTCCATATCCTTGCCAACACTAGGATTATGCGATTTAAAAATGATATCCAATCTGACGGGTGTGATTGGTATCTCATTGAGCATCTTTTCATGTAATCATTGGCTGCCGAAATTCTCCTTTCAGTTTGTTGCCCATTCCTTTTCTTTTCCTATCCTAAATTGTTCTTTTTTTTGTTTTGTTTTGGTTTCTTACTGATTCATGGATGTTCTTAAAATATTCCTGTTCCTAATTCTTTGTTGGTTATTTGCATTGCAATATTTTTTCCTCAGTGTGATTTATCTTTACACTTTTTGAGAGTTTCTTTGATTGCACAAGTTTTTTAATTTCAAAGTTGACAAATTCTGGCTCATTGAAGAAATAATATCCTATTTGAAGTCATGAAGATATTCCTTTTTATTTTGTTAAATGTGTAACAGTGTAAGTTGTTCATTTAATATATTTTTTTGTCTCTAGCTGTATATGTTTCTGTATTTGTGACATGTAGCAACACAAGTCTGATTTATTGGGTTGGCTCAGTTTTATAAAGGCTGTAACTCAGAACTATATAATTTAAAGGTTGATGATTTTATGAAATCTTATTGCTAGGAAGAACTTCAGAGGTGATCTAGTTTAAAACTGAGGCCCAGAGAGACAGGGAGCAGCAATTCTAGAACTACTTGTATTGATGTGGTGAACTACATAGATACTGCATTATATTATCTTCATGGCTGAGGAGTCTGCCTGACCTTGAAGACACGTTTTATACTATTGGTAGATAACTTAACTCTTGGATTGAGTAAAATAATGCATACTGATTTACATCCAAGAAAATAAAACAACATTTACAGAGTAGAGATTTTCATGAGATGGTAGTAAATTATTTTGTTTGAACTTACCAGGGGGAAAAAGTATCTGAAGGAAGGAGTTGTTGATTTCTGTGACTGTAATGCTTATTCAACCTTCAGTGATGAGTGCATGATTATAAAAATAACTAGACATCAGTTTTGTTGAGAATAGCCTATTTCCTCTAGAGTACATATTTTCTTTTGGAAAAATTCTGTCACAAACATGCCTTTACTGTGGACCAGGTTCCAAAAGGGAGACTGCCTTTAACAAAGTCTCTCACTTCTCTATCTAGGTACTCACCCACATCACTACCTGTACCACACACACTGTCCCATCTCCAGTTCACTGAACATATTTATTTTCTCAATATTATTCAATTCACAGACTCTTTAAGCTCAGGGATAAAATTAAGTGCATTTCTGATGCCCAAAATAAGCATCTCAAGAATTTTTCAGTATTTTTTTTCTTAAAGGAGTGTTGCAGAGGAACTTAAGAGTGAGTGACAGTTGACAGAAGATGTGGTTGCCCAGCAACTGGCAATTTAAGTAACTAGGAGCTGATATGATTTACCAACCTGATAAACAGCAAGGACTTTAATACAATCTTAAGGACTGCTACAGATGTTGCATTGAGCTATTTATATGTGTTGATCTGTCTCAGTCTATTTTAATGTGTGTGTGTGTGTGTGTGTGTGTGTGTGTGTATGAATATTTTTTCCTGCAGAACGGGAATATGAAAGCAAAGACTGTATCTCTTCCCCTATGTGACATTAATAGAAGTTGCCTGCAGTAAAATGAGTTGGTTTAGCTACCCTTTGTTTTTATGCAGATACTCAGTTTCAAAGGATGCTTTCTCACTGAGAGGAAATAAATGTCCTTTGGATTGAGTTCTGGGTTTGTTTTGAGTTCTGAGATTGTATTTATATTCTCAATAATTGTTGTTACCTTATTTTTGCAAGTTTTATAATTTGAATCTTTTCTCCACTTTTTGAAACAGAGTAGGAATTGCTCTTTATTCTTCATAAGATAATGAGGTTTAATAAGATTTGCTCAGAGTGAGTTGGCTTCATTCATTAGTGTGTTTTACTAATGGGAACAATCTCTTGATCCTGTTATGAGCCAGTTAGCTTCCTTGGAGCAGTTGAATTTTCAGCTTTGCTAAAAAGGCTGCCTTCCTGACCCTCAGCAGACATCTTTCACATGGTTCTTCTAAGAGATGTTAGAAAAGCTGCAACCCATCAGTAATAATATAGCAATCCAGAGTACCTCCTCCTGGCAAGAGTTAGTACTATCATTTTGTATATAAAGAACATGGTATACTTGAGAAGCAGTCTGTATAAAATTTGTCCTCTTTTGGGGGAAATAGAATATGCCTCATAAAACAAACTACCAACATCTTGTTACTAGCATAGAGCTTGAGATAACTTTGAGGATAATTTTATTGTATTTTTTAATTTTTTTAATTTTTTAAAATTTACATCCAAATTAGTTAGCATTTATTGTAGTAATGATTTCGGGAGTAGAATCCAGTGATTTATCCCCTACGTATAACACTCAGTGCTCATCTCAACAAGTGTCCTTCTTAATGCCCCTTGCCCATATAGCCCATCCCTCACCGAAAACCCCTCCAGGAACCCTCAGTTTGTTCTCTATATTTAAGAGTAACTTTGAGGATAATTTTAACACTGAAAATATTTTATGGTAGGGGACTACAAAAATAGATCATTTTAATCATGAAATAGTTGAAGGACACAGCAGGGTAATTTAAAAATTGTTTCTTGAAGCTATTTACAATTCACTGAGGTTAGGACTTAGGGAACTTCCTGGAAAGGAGGACATTTTTGCCAACTATGCATGTTTGTATAATACTCAGTATCCTAAAGCTGCATGGCAGCTTTTCCATGGTACCTTCTCCCCTCTACCTCTGAGTGCAGTGAAAGCTTCCTTCAAATCCCTGTAGCCCTTGTGCTGTCCTATTCTTTTTAAGACATGATATCTATTAGGGGTGCAGTGTTTCACAATTCCAGAGGCAGTTTGCAACACAGAGGCCCTGACTGTCATAATGATATCTCACGTTTGTTGAGCACTGCGCTAAATATTTTAAATATATTGTTGTTTGTCTCTAGTTTTACAAATAGATATTAGAGTCAACAACTTACTGGTGAGCAAACTGAAGGTCAGAGTGGTAAAATAATTTGCCTGTGAGAATATAATTAGAAAATCAGAGAGGTGTAATTTACAATAAGGTCTGTCAGACTTTAAGTGTGTTTTTCACTGTGTTTCTCTCTCTCTCTCTCTCTCTCTCTCTCTCTCTCTCTCTCTCTCTCTCTGTGTGTGTGTGTGTGTGTGTGTGTGTGTTTTGTTATTTTGTTTCTTAATTGTACACATATATTCAGTGGTTCTCATATTTTAACTCAGTTAAGAATTATTGTGGAAGCTTGTTAAAAACACTGTTTCTGGGCTTTTGTCCCAAAGATTTGAATCTAGGAGGTTCTTAGATGAGTGCCAAGTATCTGAATTTCAGAACAGTTCTTGGATCACACTATGAGAGATCCTTCACACTATGAGTGAAATCTGCATGGCAGGGGCCATCTGAGCTACCTTCTCAGCTCTGTACCAAACATTCTTAGTGAGCACTCCAAGTACATGTTACACTCAAGCATGGTTAAAACTGTTGCTTTTATGCTACATATAACCCACAAAAGGTTCCATAGCATGAACCTGGGTTGACTTAGTGGAACATAATTATGAAGTTTCTGTCAGTTAGAAAAGTCAGTAATAGGGGTGCCTGGGTGGCTCAGTCAGTTGAGCATCTGACTTTGGCTCAGGTCATGATCTCATGGTTTGTGGGTGTGGCCCTGTGTCGGGTTCTTTGCTAACAGCTCAGAGCCTGAAGCCTGCTTCAGATTCTGTGTCTCCTTGTCTTTCTGCCCCTCCCCCACTTGTGTTCTGTCTCTGTCTCTCAGAAATAAATAAATGCAAAAAAAAAATTAAAAACAAAAAGAAAAATCAGTAATAATTGGTAGGGTAAAGTTCAAAGAACAAGATAGTTGATATGATGTATTTCTTACATATCAGTGTATTCTAGAAATTGAGGGGTATCCTAAGATATCAGTGTGTGTTCAAAGGAAGCCTCTGTAGAGAAAGAAAAAGCATAGGCAAGAAAAGAACCGGAGAGGGATGGAATTGAGGTAAATCTTAGGTATAAACTATAGTTCTTTGTAAGAAGATAAGAAGGAATTAAAGATGGAAGATGGGAGGTTGGCTCAACTCATTACTTAAGGAGAGATTTTTTTTTTCATTTTGTTAAATGTTTTTATTTTTGAGAGAGAGAGAGCAATAGAAAGAGACAGAACATGAGTGGGGAAGGGGCAGAGGGAGAGGGAGACACAGAATCCCCGTCTAAGGTCCATGCTCTGAGTTGTCAGCACAGAACCCTGTCTCAGGCTCCATGCTCTGAGTTGTCAGCACAGAACCCAATGTGGGGCTTGGACTCGTAAACCATGAGATCATGACCTAAGCAGAAGTCAGGCACTTAAGGGACTGAGCCACCCAAGTGCCCCAAGGGGAGTTCTTCAGAAAGGGATTAATGAAGTGAATGACCTGTTCAACTGGAAGAGATTCCAGAAAAGGCTAGTGGAAAAGTGGATCAAAAATGTCCATCGATGGATGAATGGAGAAAGAACATGTGGCATACACACACACACACACACACACACACACACACAATGGAGTATTATTTGGCAATCAAAAAGAATGAAATCTTGCCATTTGCAACCATGTGGATGGAACTAGAGGGTATTATGCTAAGCAAAATAAGTCAGTCAGAGAAAGACAAAAATCATATGACTTCACTCACATGAGGACTTTAAGACACAGAACAGATGAACACAAGGGAAAGGAAGCAAACAATATATAAGCAGGGAGGGGGGCAAAACATAAGAGACTCTTAAATATGGAGAACAAACAGAGGGTTCCTGGAGGAGTTGTTGGGGGGGGGGTGATGGGCTAAATGGGTAAGGGGCATTAAGGAATCTACTCCTGAAATCATTGTTGCACTATATGCTAACCAACTTGGATGTAAATTTTAAAAAAGTGGGTCAAATATAGAGAAATGAGTAAAAAGAAGCAGTGACAACATGGTTCTTGACTGGGGAGGGAGCCCATGTACCTGCTGTCTTTTGGCAGCTGCCCTCATGGCTCATGGCTCATTGTTTCCCTTCTTTACCATGTGGGAACTCTGCTGTTGTCATTTCTTCCCCTCAGGTGCATGTCTGTCCATGTCTGGAGATATGTCTTGGGTGGCTTAAAATAGAACTGACCACTTTCAGTAGAGCAGTTAGTAAAATGGTTAGTAAATTCCTCCTCATAATAAGAGGAGAGGCCTTAGAGTCTACTGAAATTCCCAAGGTGATCTGTTAAGACAATAGAAAAGTTCTTTATAGAAAGATTTATACAGTGCTCGGGGAATACAGTTCCTGTTTCTTTTCAAATTTCTGCAAAATGATAATTGTTTCTAACTTACTGGATTTGATATTCTTTTGCTTTCCTTTCCATCAATACCTAAGAAGTGATTAAAAAAAATATTAGCAACATCAGTCAGTAAAAGATTAGGGTAAAGAAAGTATAGTCACAAGCAAATATTGGCACATTTTATTTCCATAGAATACACATTTGCCTTCTAAAAGGAAGAAGCAAAGAAAGGAGAAAGCTTTAGTAATTAGATCCCTGTTGTAGCCCTAGTGGAGTGAGAAAGATTAATAGCTGTGGCATAGAACTTGTTCCAGGGTCAGAGGCACTGTGTATCACAGTTTCCTCCTGGGATGGAACTTGGCCTGAAGTAAAACACAATATCTATACTAATAATGATACTAATAGTCAACATTTTTGTGCACTTTCTCCTTACCGATTACTTTACATTTATTTTTTCCAAGCCTCACAACGACCTGGTGAGTTAAGTAATTCATGTGTAAGCATCTGAGGTTCAGAGAGGTTAATTGACTTCCATAGCACCCAGCTAGTGAGACATTTCACATGGGCAATTTGCTGCATGAAGGGATTATCAGATCTTCAAGAGGTACATAGCAGCATTAAAGAAATCACAGACATTTTTAAAAAAATGTATTCAATACTGAAGTTTGGAAAAGAGAACTATGTCAATCTAAATTGCAGCAATGGATAAAGGTCTTTTGTATTTGGCCAGCTGATCATAACCCGTGCCTCCACGCTAGCAAGGGAGTAGACCGGGAGCCAGGTTCTTTTAAGCATGCTTGATCGGGCAGTTTTCTGCAGGGAAGGTTATAGTGTAAGAGTTACAAAGCCCTCCTGCTGCACAGGTATCAGAGGTTGTCTGTTACAAGTTCCTTCACTTCGACTATTACTTCCTTTTCACAATTCTATTTTGGACTTCTGTCTCGTGTGTATTTACAGGTAGACAAAGCTTTTTTTTCTAAGAACCCCTTTGCCATGACTGAAAAGGGGCCTTGTATGTCCTGCAGTTTCTGGGTATTGTGATTCTAGTTTTAAACTCAAACTGATGATAATGGCGGCTGTGACTCCCTATTCCCTATTGTCCAAGGAGGGAAGTTTCAGGTAGGGGCTTTCAAAGATTATTCAGTAAAACTCAGTGCAGTAAGAGTTTTTGATAAAATGTTCTTTGTTATCTATCAGAAGCCATTTAAGATATGACTTGGGTACTGGCGTCCCTGGGGCTAAGCCCAATGTTGTAAAAAACAAGACTTACTAAGAAAAGGTCTGTTTTATTAGTGCAGGTACTGTGGTTGGCAGAACTTCTTCTTATGAAATGAAATAACCAGCAGACCATTTCTGATTGTTTTGTATATTTTTAGATGTTACCATTGAATTATATTTATAGTATAGACTACTGAATTCCGTCTTAAATATGCAAAATACATGCATAACAACTAACCTCCCAAGCTGCGTTCGCTGCTCTGTGTTACACCTACATTGTAGCCTGTACTTAAATGGCTCTCCTAAAAGTCTTATAATGGAGCTTATTATTTGCTTTTAAAATGTAAGCACAGAGACTGCATGTGAGATGTGTGGCCCTCTGGGTGACACGTTCTGTTCTTAGCTGTACTCAAAGGTGAAGTCAGCAAACATCTGGCAAGCAGACAGGGAGTGAAACCAATAGTCTTGTGTAGGTAACTGCCCAGAGACTAGAATGAGCCAAAAGGAGTCAATGTGCCAGTCTTTATGAATGTGTTTGGTAATTTGGAGCACCAGATATCTGCTGTGGTATTAGGTGAGGTTAAATAACTGGCTGTATCTTTAGTGTGGCTCTTGTTGTGTCCATCAGTTTTCCAGTCCCCAGAGTCCCTGGGGTCCTGTTGCTTAAGACAACTTTTAAGTATTGTCAGGAGCATTATTTGCACAGTCCTGCTTCTGTTGTTAAAATTGAAGGGGAACAAGTATCCTTAAATCTGTATCGCATTCTCTTGTGTCTTGATGAATAGTGGTTTGATGATTTTGATGTAATGGTGAAGTTATAAAACTTGTCGAATAAAGAAATGGACTTCCTCCAGTGGAGAAAAAGCTGGGCTAATAAGGTGAGAAGCTGAACCCTTTTAGTGATCTGGGAAATCACTTCATATGATAAGCCCTAGAAAATGACAGTATTTTGGATAACAATTCACAGGCAAATTTGGTTTTGGGTGAATGGTGTCTTCCCCTGATCCGTGAAGGCATCCACCCCCTGTGGGTCTGCTCCTGTTAGATGGTGGCCCACAGTGCAGAGTATTTTCTTTTTTTTTTGACCCAAATCAAAGGACTATGTTCTAGTCCTTCAGAACTCTATAATTAAACATTGGATAAATGATTCTGCAGCCAAATCGGGCAACTGCAGATTCATTAGTTCAGCCCTTCACCTTTGTTAACTCATCTATCAATAATTTATCATGTGCCTGCATGTTCCAGGTACTGTACTAGGTGTAGGCATTACTGAGATGAATACAGTATAATCCCTGAACTGAGGAGCATAGTCTTATGGTGGATAAAAGTACTTCACTAACATGAGAGGCATTATTATTATCTAGCACAAGGGGTGTTATTACAGGTACAAGATACAGTGGGAAGGGATATAGATGGGGAAGCTGACCTTTTACTTGGAGTGGCTGGTTAAGCGTTCTCATTGAAGATGGTCTTAAAGAATTTGAGCTGGAAGGTAGTGAAGAGATGATAGTACTCTTTGTAGAAAGAAGTACAAAGGCATGTAAATATGAATATGAATGATACTATACAGGAATAATCAGGACCCACAGTCCGCTGATGTGCATTAGTACAGCCATACAGGTAGTGTTCATTTTGATTATTTGGTGCCTGTGCCTCAGCAGTAGTTAACAACGTGGAACATCACCCTAGGAATAATGACAGATTGTGTGGAACCATAGGATTGTGTGAGGAAAAGAAGGAGAGAAAATGAGGTGGGAAGAAATGAATTATGAAGGAACCTGAATACCAACTAAAGAGTGTGCTGGTCGCCAAATTTTATTCGCTCACTCACTTATTCATTCAGACATTCCCTAGAGGCAGGGATACCAGATAGAAGATCAGATAAAGAATATAATTAAGATGAATGATTACTTGGGCCAAGGCAGCACTCATTGAAATGTAAAGGAGGGCCCAGATATGAAAGATATTTTTAAGACATTAGTGTACTGGCTTTGGTGACTATCTGTGGGAAATGCAAGAATCAGAGAAGTGAAATATAATCTGAGCTTTCCAAACTGGTAATGGAGTATCTTGTATGTAATCAATAAGAGTTTGTTGAATTGAATAGAATGTTAAGAGTAATTTTCTAGTGTTTTCCTCTAAATATAAAATCGTGGTAGAATTTCATGTTATTCTAAGGCATAAGAGAGAGAGACTATGGGCTTGATGATACTCACTGCACTGGCACAGTAGGCTTATTTCACCAGTAAACTCTCTTCGAGTGGATGTTATGAATTGAGTCAGCTCATGGTGCCTACTCTATAGAGGAATAGTGGCTAACAGCTCCATCTAAGAAGAGAAGGACTGCAGATGAGTGTGAATGTCTTTGTAGACTGAGCTGTGCATTACAACATACCCTAAGTCTGGGAAAGATATTTTAGAGACACATAGTTTTTGTTAGCTACATAACAACAGAAGCATTGTTTTCTTGGTGGCACATTGTCTAAGATAATAGCAATTGTCCACAAGGAAAAAACTGTAATAAAAGGTCAGACTATAGTTAAAAAACCAAGAAAGTTTGTGGTAGGACCATGAAGTCTAAGTCTAAGGAAATGAAATCTTATAGTGTGAGAATTCATGTAGACAGACATTCGTTCCAACTTTTTGATTTATTTTATTGTTTTTGTTTTTTTGTTTTTGTTTGTTTTGTTTTTGGGTTTTTTTGGGTTTTTTTGGTGACTGAATTCAGTCTAGTCAATGGCTAGATAGGTTCTTTAGTAAGGGACACCTGTTACTTAATGAGACATTACTGAAACTGTAATGACTAGGTAGACACAGTCTTGATATTTAAGCAGCTCTGCTCGAAGGGTCTATAATTCGTTGTGATGCTACAGAGAACACTGGGCCAGCAGTCAGAAGACCAGTTCTTCCATTTTACCACCTACATGTCTGTGAACAAATCTCTGAAATTCTTTAAGCCTCAAATTTCTCATCTGTAAAATGGGAATAATAATGGCTTATCAGTGTACTCCAAAGAGCTGTTGTGAAGATCAGGGGAGATAATCCTTGTGCAAATTCTTTATGTCCTGTAAAGTCCTGGTGACTTGCCATGTTATTACTGTAGAACATGTCATACAGGTAGAATGGCTAAAGGACCTGTGGAAACAACCCTACAATGATGCTAATGAGAGCAGTGTGGCATGGGGTGATATAATGTGTTAGTGCCCTTCTTTCCCTGGCTGCATGGGCAACCTGAGACATTGCAAGATATCACCCCCTTGGACCGTTGCACTATGCTTGTGCTATGTCCCACGATATCATAGCAATAACTGACTTGTAGGCAGCTGATCAACCTGCAGTCGGAGGTGGTCTTTTGGAAGCAAGACTCCCAGTGCCTTATTGTGGATTCACAGAGCTCAAAGAATATATTTAGGAAAAAAAAATAACCATTCTTGGATCTCAATAGGTAAAAAATTCACAGCAGCAATTTTACTCTTATTGTGCTTGTGTTTATCTCCTTAAATGTGCACATATATATTTTTATAGCATGAACAAATTAATGTGCAAATTAGTTGAAACTATTAATTGAAAACAAATATATTTCTATATCTGCTTGGGTAATCTGTACACACAATCAGCATTACTTGCTTTCTTTTTCTTTTTTTCATTTATCAACCCACTTGAAGGCCAGTTTCCTATTATTTCTACATTAGGCTTATTTGTAAGAATAACTAATGTACTAGGGGAAAATGTTCCCATTCTAAGAAAACAGTCTGTTTCTCTGGAGCTCATTTGGATAAAGAAGTGTAGGGAGATTTAAGAATAAATTGCCCATTCTCATTGACAGGTGTTCCCTCGCTGACCACCCCCTTCTCTTTTCTAAGTAGCTAAAAACTGTCTTTTGTAAAAGGTTTATTTGATTATCTTTGAGAGAGATAGCACTCGAGCATGAGTGGGAGAGTGGCAGAGAGAGGGAGAGAGAGAATCCCAAGCAGGCTCCACACTGTCAGTGCAGAACCTGACATGGGACTCCATCCCAGGAACCGCGAGATCGTGACCTGGGCTGAAACCAAGAGTCGTGAGCTTAACCTAGTGGATCACCCAGGCACCTCTGACTTAATTTGTGTAAAATTCTGTATCAATTTTGTCCCTATAATGTGTGAATACAGTTGCTAATCTGTCGATTTTGTTGGCCATGAGGAAAGAGAAATTTATGTGGCTGATGATGGACACGTGTATGCACATGCACACACATACACACAAGATGCATGTATGTGTAAAGGATCGATACCCCTGAAACATTTTCGGAGAGATTTTGATATGCCCACAGTTCATTTATGCAGCTATACTGTCATGATAATTTTGGTTTAATGCAATAAATGGGAACTAGGATGTATCAACATGGAAATGCACGTTAATTTTCTTTATGCAGCGTTCAGATAATAAGACTTTAATAATATTAGAAGGATATGTCATGTTTAGGCATAAAAGGCTGAATGGCAGAGTGAGTAGATTACATTTTAAAAAGTTATTTACTGATATTTTAGAAGCCAAATTCATATTTCCATCTGAGATTTATTTTGCAAGTCAGGTCTAGAGCTATGAAGTCAAAACCCAACAATTCTGTACATAGCCATGAATCAGCATGTCATGGACATTTGTTATGTATGTTTGTGGAAATAAATGGCAGGTGTGTGGAAATAGAAATAACTTTTTCATTTTAGATTTGGGGATAAGTAGTAAAACTTTGGCTTTAGTATTATCACAATTAAAATTTTGGACATTATTGGCTAAATTTAGTTGTATTTGTACATATACAAGTATTTGAACAAAGTAACATAGATTAAAAAGAAGTGTTTTTTTTGAACACAGAGTAACTCTGCCACTGATGGAAGACACATTTCAGTACTGCCTCCCTCCATACTCTTAAGGTTTCCTGGTTGTTGCTTTTTGTTATTCCTAATTTAAAATCAAATTGTACATTGGGAAGCCAGAATGTCTCAAGAGCATTTATGAAATGTTTCATACTGCATTGTGAAAAAGTATAACTGCCCAAATCCTCAACGTTCACATTCATTAATTTTAGTGTATAAATTCAAATCTCACTCAACTTTGTTTTTGCTTTTGCTTTATTACCTTTTAAATATGAAGTAGATGATATCTCATTTTTCTCACTCATAAAGAGAGGGGAGAGTTACAAGTACCTATTAGCATGGTTAATGTGAAAATGATATTAAATACGATGATAGGTTTAAAAGTACACTGTAACTATAAAGAACTATGCACATGGTGTTATTACTTTAAAATATGACATTGACATCTTTTCATTTAGAAGCCAATGTCAACATGTCTCTGCTGATAGAGAAATCAGAAGAGTTTTCTACTTTTCATTTTTCATTTTTTGTAGAAATATTGCTTTCTCATCAACATGGAAATTAAGATTCTTAAAACAATGCTAATAAAATAAGCACATCAGCATAATTTTTAAAGAAGATTTACGAAAGTATACGTTATGTATGTAGCACCAAAGATATGATGAGAAGTAACCAGCTGGACTGATAACTCTCCGCTGTTTTAGTAACTAGCCTATTTCTATGTAGAGACCATTGAAAATACTATAGGTGTTCTTGGTGATGTTATTTAGTTCTTCAAAGGAAATATGTATTTATATCCTGCTTTATACATTTGGGCAAAAATAGTATAACACTTTCAAGATACTGATGGGAAAGTGAGTCCCAGTAAATATGTTGGATTCTCAAGATAAAGAGAAGTACAATTCTCAGTGTTCACAGCATTCTCTCTACAAAAATAGTCCAATTGGAATATGCTATTTTAGTAAGAAACTCATTAAGTAAAACTTTAAAAGCTTCTTCTTCCTTTTCTTTTTTTTAAACTTTGACATTCCAGTAAACTGTGAGGAGAATGTCCTTCCAATTGTGTTTCCTTTGCTGAAGTGTCTAGAAGTGAGAGTACATTCAAATTGTAAGCAGAAAGTCCCTTAAATTCCTTTCCAGAAGTCCATCCTGTAAGTGCCACTCCTAGAAAGACGATGGCTGTTATTGCTTTTGGCTGGAATAAGACTGCAAAAGGTTTCAAGGAGAAATGGAAACTGTAATGGGGGTTTTCTGTCACTTGTATAGTTTATGGCCGATTTGTTCCTTATTTTAGTCCATTAAAATTTTTTTCACTAAGAACTCCTGCCTCTGGAAGGAAATCTTTGACAGTGATAGTCAAGAATTCTGTGTAATGAGACCCTTGTATCCACATTCCAAAACATGTTTTCAATTTGTATAATAATGATCACAGTGAACAAATTATAGTGAACAGTAAACAGGAAACTAATTGTAATTGTGTGAAGTGCTTTTCTCCTTACAGATTCTTTCCACACCTATTATATTATTTGGTGTTCACAATATTCCTGTGCTTTAGGGAATTTTGTTCTTTTATGGGTGAAGATTTAAGACACCAGGGAGGTTGATGTGACTGTTTCCATGGTCCAGCTGTGGCTGAGCTGAGATGCAAAGCCAGTTCTGTCTCTTTTCCTATGTAACTTGACATAACCTGTATCATACACATCTTTTTTTTTTTTTTTTTTTTTTTTTTTTTTACATTTTAGGTTTCTCCTCTACCAGTCTGTCCAAGACCAACACTGAAAGCGGAAGGAAGGCGGTGAATCTGCATTCCATCCTTAGTCCTTCTCCAGATTCCCAGGATGAGCTCGCCAGTGCAGCCTGGTCAGTCTGGTTCCTTCTTAAACCATTAACCAACTTTATGTGAAAGTTGTTGCTTTATGTTGCTTCAAAGCAAGAAATTTCAGTCATGAAAGGACTTTTTTTTTTCTTTCTGACAAAGATTGGTTAATATAATGAATTTTGAATGTTGTATTCTACAGCTAATCCTCTATTACATAACCCAGTTTGCTTTCCAGGCAGTAATTTCACTTCCATTGTTATGTGAGTACTAGGCTTTAATCCTTCTGCTCCTAATGTAGCATTTGGATTGCATTTTATGACGTTATTAGTATTTATTACATATGATGTTGGCATCTACTTCACACCCATAGTCTTTCTGACCTAATACGTGTCTGTATGCTATTAAATTGTGCTGTGGGCTTGGGAAATCAGCTTGTGGATTTACACTTCTCCATCTCTTTGACACACAGGAAGGATATTTCTCCTCCCTGCCCTTCTTTGCTGCCACTCCTGTTTCCTATATACATATTTAATTATAATCTCAGCACCTGCTTCCTCTGAGTCTAGTGTAATACGTTGCTCATATAGTTGTGATCAGCAGAGCCAACACCCATTCCTACAGGAACTGGGTGTCACTTTTGGAACAAACATAATCCAAGTCTCGAGAATGATGGAGTAGGGTCAGATACTACATGTTAATCATAGACACATTTTAAAAGAACTTTCTGCTTGGATAATTGTATATTCTTAAAAAAAAACACCCTTTCCTCATATTGATGTCCTTGAGTTATCCAACTCTTGAGGTTGAAGCTAATATAATATTATTTTCAGGATTTACAAAAGGAGATCTTTTGCCAAGATTTTCATTCTGTGGTGTGCCACACCCAGATCAGCTACTGTGATATTCCACTGTCTCACCAACTTTCCCCACATCCTCAACAAGCTGCCAACTTGTATGTTGAATTTGGAACTGAACATTATTGGAGGGTATATCCATGACTGTTGATTCTAAGTGACGTAGTAAAGGTATTCCAGACTTTTTAGTTACAATCATTATTTATAATTGGCCTTGTCTTCTGGATACACAGATGAAGAGTTACCTAAGGCCTCTTACCTCTGAGTCTTTGTGCTCCAGTGGTTCTCAAACATTAGCATGCATTAGCATCACTGGGAGGGCTGAGGTGGGGCCCAACCCTTGCAAGTATTATAGGTTGCCCCAGGTGATGTTAGTATTGGCCTGGAGACTACACTTTGGGAAGCACTGGTCTAGCCTGCTGTACTTGTTCCTTCCTGCTCCACCCCCACCCCACAGACAGCCCTGTGTGTGAGCTACATTGCTTATCACAGTTCTGGTATACTGTATTATCCTTTCTATTAAGATGAACTTAAAATCATGTTTGCATTTTATATATGTATACATTATATTTTAAATGTATTATATATCATGTATGTATAAATTTAATGTGTCACAATTGTATAACTTACAAAAAGTCATTTAATTTAGAACCACGATAGTTGAATATTTTTTTCTTGTGATAGGATGTTTTGATGTCATTAAAAACCATACTAAAATCGATGGGGACAAATTGGCTAAGTACAGAAGTGGCAGAAAACTTCTTCTGTTTCTGGAAATTATTGTCTAGAATTTATATAGGGGTTTGTCTTTAATTCTCTAGACCAGAAAGTGGACTTTTTATATATTAAAAAAATTGTCCTGTCCCTTTATTATCCACCACCTCGGTCATATGCTCCCCCTATTGTCACCTCTCACTCTGACTGGGAAGAGTGATGGGTAAGATTGAATGATGAGAAAATAGAATTTATGGCAGTGACTACAACTGTATCCACATGAAACATTTGAAACAGCAACTTTACCAGGATATGTAATCTTGAAATGGGCACAAAATGCAGATGCCATCATGGCTAATGAAGGATAAACTATATAGGACAAATTTGGATCCAAATTATAATTAAATTCAATGTATGAAACTCACTCACTTTTAAATAGTGCAATTTCAGTGTTTGTGTGGTTTTTATTTAGCATCTTTCTAACACATTTAGACCTGGACCCACTTATTTTTAATGAGAAACACATAATCCCATTAACAACACTATTTTAAGTGGTTAAATTCCCAGTTTAGGCCATCCAAGGCTATTTAAAGGTAACTAGCTTGCAGTGAATACAGAAATATCTTGACAACCTTAGTTAAAGAAGAGAATCAATACAATATAATAAGAAATATTAAAAATTTTTCCAAGCCTAAAGGAAAGTAGACCACATAGCAGGAAGATAAACAGGTGGGAAATTTTATGCTTACTGTGAGCTATGGGTACCTTAGAGAATTTCTCAGGTAGGTCCATATTACATCTAATTTTGTTCTAAAAGTAATGTTTTTTTTGGAAGGTTGGTGTAAGGGTGATAATAGTCTTAGTTTTCTCACCTTATGTGGAACAGGGTGAGATTTTTGTTGCTTTTGAGATAACTGCTTAAGAGGTAAAGTACATTGGGCAAGAAAGCTATAGAAATGGTATTTATATGTAAGGAGCTGATGGCCAGAAGTAACATTTACTGAACTTTGTGTGGTAAAAGAGAGAAGTAAAACATAGAGTGCTTGTACCTAACTCCTCCTGAGGGAGAAGAAACATGATTAAAGGGGATTTGAGGTTAAATAGAAGTCTTACTGTACACCCAGCATAGGTGTTTGTTTCAAAGAAAGTGGATATGAATCCTTGCTTCAAGGTGCATATGGAGAAGGAGGGAATAGTATGTGTAGGTCAACTTTTTTCTGCTCAAGATGATAACAACTTGTAACATTTTTTTTTTTAAATTCAGAGCTTCTATGTGTAAAGGTACTGTAATGCATAAAATGGGCAAATACATTGGACTCTCTTCCAAAAAACATAAAGTAAAATAATACCAAATACTTTGATTAATTCCATATATACCTGATACAGCTTATGACTGGTAATATTTGACAATTGAAATCAGCATACCCTTCCCCCCCGCCAAGAATATTGGTTTTATAATATGAAAATATCCTTTGAGACTGCTGTTTGAATGAGGAAGTTCTTGCCAGCCGTCGTAATTGTTCAGTTAGGAGAAGGGAAAAAGTGGGTGATAAATAAGACAACTATTGACTGAAGCTCATTAAAATTTCCTTGTGTACTTTTCTTATAAATGCTCTGCTCTGTTGAGAGCAGCACTATCGAGAGGCCTCGGTCAGTTCTGTTTGGGAAATTTTTATGAATGAAATCTGAATTGAGGAAAGTCATAGCAAGTGGGCCAGGTGGGTTGGAGTCTTTTCTATTTGTTACAAATGCAAACTATGATCAGAGACCTGAAATGCACTTTGCGTATATAAAGGAAAATGTTCTGGCCACAGACATGAAAAAATTCTCCTGCTGTCATTAGCCTGTATCTTTTGGTGCCATATATATTCTGCTGGTGAGAAATAACCTAATCTTTTGACTTAGAAAAAGTGTTTTTCTTACATCTCATTAAAAAAAAAAAAGCGCTATCTAAAAAGAGACTTAAATTGGCCTGAGGCAATCACCATCCATTTGTTTTGCTTTTGTTCTGCAAAGGGCTCTAAGGAGTTATTGTGCACCAGAAAAATAGCCTCACTCTCGTTATTCTAGAAATTCTTTAATAGTCAGTGTTTTGGACAAAGTATTTATGTTTGTCTTGAAAATTGGTTCTGGGATAGTATGCATTCTTGTTTTCCCCGTAAAACTTCTCCATCCATGTTCAATTATAGTTGATATCAAGTACTAAATATTACTGTCTTGATCATGTATTCAGTCAAACAATAAGTGCTGATTTTTGAATATAGAATTCGCTAGTTTTTATTTTAATCCTGGTGCCTCAATAATGTTCTAAGTTAGAGCAGTGTGTATTGCTTTTGGGCACTGAGGAGCCTGCAAGGAGGGCAGACTGGATAAGATTGGCAGCTAGCTGCTGCACTTGGGATAGTCAATCATTCACATTTCATTAAGCATCCATTTTGTGCCAAGTGGTGTGTTCTTCAGTAGGGACACAAAGAGTACTAAATTATGGTTTCTACCCTTATAGACAGCATCCTTTAGTGGAGAGACAGAAGAATGAGTAGTTTGGGTCCGTTCAGTGTGTTAAAGTATTTTAATAAATGTAGGATCAGAAATTAATTTCTTCTGTATAGCAGTATGGATGCCATTTATAGTAATTTATTTTTTATCAGGATTGCCAAATCTCAGAAGGAAAGACTTTAGGTCTCATCCAATCTAGAGTTTCCCAACCATGTCAGGTAATAAAAGTCACATGGGGCTCTTGTTATAAATATGGATTCTCAGACTCCTCCCCTAAAGAGAATTATGTAGTCAGCTTGCGGGGAGGGTACCAGATAACAGATTTCATAGTGCTCTTCACTGTGACTTGGCAAAATACAGAAATGTTTTTTTTTTTTAAGTTTATTTATTTAATTTGAGAGGGAGAGTGAGCAGGGGAAGGGCAGAGAGAGAGAGGGGAGAAAGAATTCCAAGTAGGTTCTGCACTGTAAGCACAGAGCTCAACATGGGGCTTGAACTCACAAACTGAGAGTTCATGACCTGAGCCGAAACCAAGAGTCAGACACTTGACCTATTGGGCCACCCAGACGCCCCCCAGGAATGTTTTTTAATCTGTCTAACAAGCACTAGTAATTCTCATTTTGAGACTCTAGAAAAACAAAAAATACATCATTAAATCCTATCTCAATAGAGGTATTTCTCTTGTGAGCTAACATATAACTCAGTTATTTTGCTTTCCGCCAAATGAAAAGCTAGTGCTATTGAAAATTAGAGGAGGTAATCATTTGTGGAGAAATTCTGAAGGCTTCTATGCATTCTCTGCTATCTAGGCCATCCTGTTTTTATGTGGAGGAGAAGCAAAGATATTCTTATAGAGAGAGTGCATTTCCCCCCCACCCCTCATATTTCTACCTATTTTAAACCAGATCATATTTTCAGGATGATCTCAAGAATACAGAAGACATGATGTGAGCCTGGACATTTTTAAGAGTAAATAAGATAGGCTGAATCAACCCTAGAATGATTCTACCTTTTACTTTTGATGGATCTATTTTGTATAATGCAGTTTTGATGAAAATGTACCCAAAGAAGTTTTGAAACAAAGAACACAACATACATGATGCCTCTTTATATTGGGCAATGCTGTGGCCTGATGGGCATCTAGGTGAGTCTGGATAGTAGAGATACTCTAGCTGTATTGCAGCATCCTATAACCTTAGTTTTCAAAGTGCATTGCATAAAGGTAGGTAATTTCTCTTTTCTTCACCATTGTGAAGACACTTATAATGCATATGCAATGAGAGGGCCAGGATTGTCTAAACAGAAATTAAAGGTTTTGTGGAAAGATCTTATATTCTATTCCTTTTCTGGTTGGCATATCTTAGGCAAAAATTAGCTGAGTTTTCCCTGCCTGCCTCTGTTTTGCTAAAGAGCCGAATTCTCTTATAGAAATGTGGTGGATTTAACTAATGATCAAAAAGTTCTTTGAAATATAAATTGTTATGGAAATGCTAAGTAGTATAAACAATTTGAGGGCAAGCATTAATAAAAGCTTCACTGCAAGCATTTTTAAAGAGGACTAATAAAAGTTTCACGGTTCAATTAATACAGCACAACATTGAGTTTTCTAGAAGCATATGGGGCCCAGAAGGCCTGCCCCTGTTTTTAAAATTTACGAACTCTTTAATGATTCACCACTTTTACTCTAGTGTATCACCCACTGTGGTGCCATTTAGTCATTAAGTAGGAAACTAAAACCAGGACAAAGCTACAAACAAATATCAAAATGTCCAAGTGGGTATTTTTTTCTTCAGTTTGTTCACAATATGTTACCATAAAAAATGAATGGTAAATGAAATAGAGTCAAAGGACAAATCAAGTAGGTTAAGGCTTCCCCTGATAAGTCTGGTAAGCTTTTTAATGAAATACAGGTGAAATCTCATTACAATAAACTCTGTGTAACTAAAATATTTTCAGGCCCCCAGCTAATTATTTATTTCAAAGTTGTGATCAAGATAAATATTCTAAGATAATCAAATCAGTCTCTTCAAGTTTTGTAGCATAATTTGATTAGAGTACAGTATTGATAGGAGATAATGAACGTTAAATTTGTTAAATATTATTTTGGATTTTCTTTTACTACTTTAACTTCACAGTTATGTGACTCATTCTTTTGCTATTGCTAAGTCTAAACTTCTCAATCTGATATTCAAGTTTGAAACAAACCAGATAGAAGATTTTATTTATTCTTCAGTTCCTGAGGGACAGTGCTTGAAACGTGGGCACAAATCTTTTACCAAAATATTCAGTTTAAATTTATTTTGCACATGTATTTCTTCTCAACTTTACTTTTCACAATTACTTTTGATAGGTAATTCAGTTTATATATTTATTGTGTTCATTACTATAACACTACCAAAAAACTCCTCATAATGTAGTTCAAACAGAAAAGAAGGCTGTTTCTTCCTCACATAAAGACTAAAAAGACTTTCCTGAGTGGTAGGCTCTTCTTTTGTAGTGGCTGTGGAGGCCCCAGATGGTTGCTGTCTTGTGACTTTTCTTTCTTCTCCTTGTGGATTCCAAGGTTAGTATACATCTCTCCGTCAAGCTGATGGAAGGAAAATGGAAGAGGTGGGTTTATGTGGGACGTTTCCATAGGCACACCCACATTTCTTTGGATATAATTTAGTTACATGATCATACCTAACTGCAAAGGAGGCTGAGAAAAGCAGGCTAGCAGTGGTCCAGGAAGAGTAGGAAACAAGTTCGGTGAATAGCTGGTCAGTCTCTTCCACATTTATTGTGAACATTTATAGCTGGGAGTAAAAATATGGTAGTGCTTATAAGAGGTAGGAGTATTTCATAATGTACTCTTGATTATACCAATTATTAAAGAGTTAAATAAGGTTCTTTCAAAGAGGTAGAAACATATTGAAATCAGGGCAAATCATTTTCTAAGAGATTCTTCAGTAAGCCTTTCATTAGGAATCATGTGAAATAGTGAAGCAGTGTAGCTATTAGTAAATTCAAGTTCTGGTTAGTGGAAGCTTCCCAGAAAGTGGGAATAATATGTATAATATAGAATATTATGTGTCCTTAATTAGTATACAAAAGGCATATCAGTGGCAGCTGAAGGCTGTCTGCCATAAATAAATAAATAAATAAATAAATAAAGTCATGTCAGCTTATCTGAAATTATAGTTACATCTACTGAGGAAGAAGTAATTTAATACTCACAATTATTATGTTTGCTGTCTATTGCATATTGGCATCACATTAAAAATTTTTTTTAACATTTACTTATATTTTGAGAGATGGAGACAGAGCTTGAGCAGAGGAGAGACAGAGAAAGAGAGGGAGACCCAGAATCCAAAGCAGGCTCCAGGCTCTGAGCTGTCAGCACTGAGTCTGACGTGTGGCTCGAACTCACAACCTGCGAGATCATGACCTGAGCCTACGTCAGACACTTAACTGACTGAGCCACCAGGTGTCCTGCATAACATTTTTAAACACCTTCAGGATTTCACATATTATGTTGAAAATCTAGGTCAAATAGACAGTGGTTGATAAACACTTGTTTTACAGTGAATGCAATTATAAAACAATGCTAGGCTTCATTTTATTGAAGATCCAGTGGCAAATTTTAGTACCTTGGCAAAACAAATGGGCAGCCTTTTGTTTATAACTGTATGTGGACCTTTGCAGATTTTTTTTCTATATTCGTTAGGGTTTGCTGTTAATAATATCAAAGTTGTGGGTGTGTACATGTTTGTGTGCATGTGCGTGAGTGTGATTGTTTTGCAATATTGTAATAAGTGTCAGGAAATACAGAGGTATGTAGAACCATCTAAACTCCACTAAAAAATACTCAAATGCTTTAGTTTCTATGCTTTTATATATATTTAATTTTTATGTGTTATCTTTTGAGAATGTTAATGTATAACAGTCTTCTCCACTTATAATTTATTACTTCTAATTTGTTATAGGATTAGAAAGCAAAGAATTGTGTCAAATAAAATGTTAGTGAGCTAAGAATAAGTTCTGAAGAAATTAAAAAATTCTTTGTTATGAGCAAAATATATATGTTTGTTTTTTCTTACATACTATAATTACATTTTAACTGTTCCCATCCCCCTTATTTTCTTGTTTTCTTTCCGCCTTTGGTATATAGTTTTTTTACAAATTCTAAGTTTCTAAAAGGTGAGCCATTAGTATGGCTTTGATTTTGTTATGTTCATCCTTGCAAATTATGATCAATACCTTTTATCCACACATGTCTCATGTGTTGATTTTAAGTTGCTTCAGAGTTACTTAAATACCCCAAAGGAGAGACTCATGACATACTATGGGTGAGTATTTCCTTAAACTCTTAAATCAATTTACTGGGAATAGAAGAATTCTGAGATAGTCTGTGAAATTGTTTTGAGTCTTTTTTCATGCTAACTTTCTGACATTTGATTGTGTAAGACTCTTTGCTCTTATGATGGATGGGTTGCTCCGTAGTTAGCACTGCATAATTAACCTTTCCTTCCAGGCTCTTAACTTCTAAGAAGACTTTATATTGGTTTCATAGTTCCACTGGCAACTGGCCTAACTGGGGAATTTCCTTTGAAGTTGGAATTTGGCCTAATAATTTTTCCCACTTTGGAATTCTGTGAGTCCTAAGAGAGGGCAGATAATCATAGGGGCACATATGCAGGCATTCATCTTGTAACCTTCACCTCAGAGGAGATTGTTCTTCAGAAAGAAACACTGAGCGCTTTTGGATTTTCTGAGAATGTAAGCGAGTTTAACAAAAGCTGGTGGTGACACCTGGATCTGTTGTTCCTGAAAAGGTTACTTGATTACCTCACCTATGTTTTCTGGTTTTGAGATTTTGAGTGCTTTTTGCAGAGCTAAGACTGCTGTACAAATGGGCAAAGACAGAACTGTATCTTGAACTCCTCTTTTGGAATCTATCTGGTTGGAAAAAATATAGAAAGTCATTGTAGTTATTGTTTGGTTTGTCACTGGGATCCCCAAATATCTGCCCAGTGTGTTCATGGATGGGGACTTATGGGGAATGTTACTGTCATTCAGCGAATATTGTCTTTTGTAGTAAATTATTAACCCAGTGATTATGAAGTAATTCTTCCTGAAAACCTGTCTTCTCTGCTTATATGTTTTATTAAAATAAATATTATAATTAGGGATATTTTGAAAACTACTTTAAGAAAATAAAAGCACACAGCTACGAAAATTGTTTTTAGGTGGTCTTTATGTTATTTTTGAACGTATCTGTATCTTTGTGCCTATAATATGGTGCTTCATTTTTAATGGAGAATTTAATATATCTTATTTTGGCTTTATGTTTAAAGTGAAACAATCTATTGGAAAACAGATTTTAAAGGTATTAGTATTTCAGTGAAAGGAGCTGAAAATTAGAAAAAGTCAGGAAGCCAATTATAGAAAGAAGAAAAATAATACATATGATAACTTGTGTTGGATAACGTGTGCTATTGGATCTCTGAATTTCAATAAAATATGTCAAAGTAGAGTTCATTTTCCCTTCTGTTGGGAGAACTGATAATCCGCCTCCCCATCTGCCTTCTTACCTTTCTTAGTTGTCTTTCTTTCATATTCTTTTCTCCTGCCTAACTCCCAAGAAGGACTTGGGATTTATATAATATGTTTTAAAAAATAAAATACATGACGAGGAAATGAAAGAAAAGAAGGGAGATTAGATAACGCAAATGTCCTTGGTATATATACTCAAGTTCTGTAAAGTTGCTAGAGAAGTAGATTTGGCTTTGAACTTCTTGGTAGCAAGTCTTTTTTCTACTATGAGATGACTCTCCTTCAGCCAAACTGATTAAGTCACCGCCCTGTTTGAAAAATGTCAGAGACTGTCTATAGCCTCTACCTGAGGGACACAAGGACCCCACACCCTTTTCTTGTTAGTCTTTCTTTTCCTCCTCCATGCACCACGAGCCTGTTCTGGTCACCACATGAAGCTATGTGCCTTCCCCAGTTCCTGCTTTTCTGCCTGTAGACCTTTGGGTGTGACTTTCTCACTGTTGGGAGTGCCCTCCCCTTCATACCAACACACCTCCAGTCCTTGGGAAATTTCTTTATTTATTATTCAAGGCATGCCTCTGTTTCATTCTTCTGTGAAGCCTTCCTTGGTGATCCTGGGCTTCTCTGATACCTGTTACCTCACTGGAAAAGGAACTTATCTCCTATAGCTGGGGGGTTTTCTTAGTCATAGCTTAGTAATAAACTAAGCTCTTTGAAAGCAAGAGACATCTTTCTAAGATTTTTTTTTAAATGTGAAACAGTTGGTTATTTGACTCATGGTTCCTTGATTAGCTAATATGTTGCCTAGCACATAAAAGGAGCCAAATAAGTGAAGAACAAAGGATATTTTGTGAGGAGGCTGATAAACTATCTTTGGAGTGAGGGGAAACAGTTGAAAATATGTCAGTAAAACCAAGGTGCTTGATCTCTGTGGTAAATCATGTCCCCTCCCTTTGTTTCTTCTTATTTATTCTTTTGTTGACTTTCTGTTCTTTTAACTTCTTCATGACGGTTTTGAGCTGTTCTTTTGCTTCTGTTTAGGTGCTACCCATTGAAATTTTTTGTGTCCCTCTAGGGTGTCTTGTCTATTCCTTAAACAATAAACAGTGCAAGAGGGTGGTTATCCTTTGCAAGAACTGTGGCCACATACTGAGTTCCCTAAATGTTAAGTCCAAGTTTGGAGCTGCTGTAGCTAGCACAGTAGTAGAAAGTCAACCTACCAGCCTTTTGCCTTTTAGTAACTTGAACTTGAACTCTCCCTGTTTCAATACTTACAAGCTACCTCCCACCCCATTAAAAAAATACACACTGTAGGTAAGAACAGAGGAGGGAGTAAAAGTATTTTCAATTGTGGTTAAGCAGCAAATTGTTTTAAGTTGAATTCATTGGTCCAACACCATTTAAACCTTTAAAGTTTTATTTGTTTATTTATTTTGAGAGAGGGACAGTGCAAGTTGGGAAGGGGCAGAGAGAGAGGGAGAGAGAGAGAGAGAGAATCCCAAGAGGGAGAGAGAGAGAGAGAGACAGAGAGAGAGAGAGAGACAGAGAGAGACAGAGAGAGAGAGAGAGAGAGAGAGAGAGAGAGAGAGAGAGAATCCTAAGCAGGCTCTGCACTGCCAGCGCAGAGCCCAATGTGTAGCTCAAAGGAACAAAACTGTGAGATCATGACCTGAGCTGAAACCAAGAGTCAGACGCTTAACTGACTGAGCCACCCAGGTGCCCCAAACTGTTAAAAATTGATGCATTTTTGAGGTGCCTGGGTGGCTTAGTCAGTTAAGCATCCAACTTTGGCTCAGGTCACAATTTCACAGTTCATGGATTTGAGCCCCACATCCTGCTCTGTGCTGACAGCTCGGAGCCTTTAGCCAGCTTCAGATTCTCTGTCTCCTTTTCTCTGTGCCCCTCCCCTGCTCATGTTCTGTCTGTCTCTCTTTCTCTCAAAAATAAGTAAGAATTAAAAAATTTTAAAAAATGGATGCATTCTTTGCAGACTGTATTATTAACAGTAGTAACATTTTTCTGAGGAACTTCCATGAAATATGTATAAAGGAAAACAGCTGGTTTAAAATTTATGACATTTTGATCTCTGTGTTTTCATTTCTTCTCATTTAAATTGATGAACTCATAAGCACTTTAATATGATAGTTGAAGTCTTCATAAAAATTAAATTAGGTTCCTAAATTTTCTGTGTGTCCCCATTAAAGATGTGTTTTGGCTTTATTATTTGCCACTGTTGCAGCATGATATTGGATAGATGGAGTGATC
Source organism: Acinonyx jubatus (assembly GCF_027475565.1). NCBI lineage: Eukaryota > Metazoa > Chordata > Mammalia > Carnivora > Felidae > Acinonyx > Acinonyx jubatus. The sequence continues at coordinate 57,525,650 of NC_069383.1, read as the reverse complement.
TCTTCCACTGGCATATATGTAGTCATATGGGGTTCCTTTCATATCTGCCCAGGAAGTTCATTACTCTAAAGCTCATGGAAAGAACAGATGTGGAATAGGCAAGTACTGCATATCTTTCACTCACAGCTCTCTGGGGAACCTCTTTGGGTAGGCTCTTGTTTGTCACGCACAAAAGAAGTATGTCTTTACCCTGAGTGATGCAATGGTCCAACCTCCTGTGGGGTAACATCCACTGACAATAACGCCATAACCCATTAGTTGATCGCAAACTCCCTGAATCCATAGGGATTTGCCCCAGTCTAAATGAGTGACTAATTCTTAAACTACACGGCAAACCTGAGGTCCTTGGGGAATTGGGACATGTTAAGGTTGGATTGTTTATTTTGCTTGTTATAACTGTAGGATCATTATGGATATGTTTACATCCTGCTGTCGTTGTATGTTCTTAACCAATATACGAGGTAAAGAGGTTTAGTCTTTTTGCTTCTGCTTTCCTTCTGTTCTTTGTCATCCTACCTCCACCCCATAAAAAAAGTGTCCACACTCATCAGATCTAAGGGAATCTATATCTTTTGCTTTGAATACTTTGTTACTTTATCTGTTACTGAGAAATTATACAAATGCATATTTGAGGTTATTAGTAAAAGCCCACGGACTTAAAACATAAGCTCTGGAAACAAGTGTTACCTGTCATCTATCTGCTGTTCACTAGATCTCCCTTTGTCCCAGTTTCTTTATTTGGAAGATATGTAATGAATTTGTTATATCAATATATAAAAGATATAATTGTAAAAGAGATACTAAAGCATTTAGTGTTCATTTAGAGTTAGTATACACAAATTTGTGCTTTTGTCTCAACTGTGACCTGTAACTATCCTTTTGTGAATGTCACTCTAAATACCCACGTCTGTAGGTCTTTTCACACTGGTGACAAAACCATCATTTCCACATTCTATCACAATTTCTAGTTGTGTCTGTCACTTGCTCAAAAGCTTGTTCACTTTTGAGCAAATGGAATTATGCCATCCCTCTTTTTTATTATATATTGGCCTCCTACTCTGTCCCACCTCCAATAAATGATTGTGTTGCCTTGCTTCACCTTTTGGTGTGTTTTTACACCATTTGCCATGCTGGCATTCTTGTGTGCCTCCCTCTGAATCTGTTCTTTGCCTCTTCTAACTTCTGGTGCCTTAGTTTGTGCAATTATCACTCCAATCTCTGCCTTTCTGTTCACATTGCCTTCTCTGTGTATGTCTAATCTCCCTTTAATAAGGATATATATGATTGCATTTAGGGCCCGCCTGGGTAATCCAGGATAATCTTTCCATCTCAAAATCATTAATCACAATTGAAAAGTCCTTTTTTTTTTTTAACATATGAGATAAAATTCACAGGTTCCAGGGATGAAAATGTGAGTATCTTTTGAGGGGTCATTATTCAACCTACCCTACACACCTGACTAAAATAATGTCTCAAATCCTTCCATTTCGTAATTTCTGTTCATGAATTTGCTCATTCACTCACCCATTCATCAGACTTTTATTTCATGCCCACTGTATGCCAAACACTGCCCGAGGTGTTAGGAATAACACCCTGACCATACTTTTAATTACTTGATTATTTTGTCGATAAGATGTACCATACAGAGTAAACAGAGATACAGGCAAAAGAGACAGTTTGATCCAGACTGTAAGATTAATTCTTTATATGTCTCCTTTTACCTAATTCTAGAGCTTAAGTCACCATCATGCCTCAGTGCTCATAAATTAGTTCAGTAACTATAGAGGCTATGTGTAGCCTATGGGCCAGAAAGTATTTTACAGGAGGGAAAACATATATCAGCTTAAATTCAATTTCAAAGAATGTGTTGAGTACAAAATACAGACCTTGCCCTCTAAGGAATTTATAATCTTATACAATTCTTATCAACCTTTGCTGCATGTCAACATCAACAATAGGGCTTTAGAAAAATATCCCTGCCTGTTCCTCACTACATATCATGCTTGATTTTGATTTTGGGTGGACCCTAGAGGTCTTTTTTTTTTTTTTTTTTAAGCTCATCAGGAAATTCTTACATGCTGCTAGTATTGAGCACAAAGAATCTTTGGTCAAGTAGAAGTGACCTGTAACTAGGAAAACAAAGGCATAGGTACTGTTAAAAATGTAAGTCAGAATGCCGTAAGTTCTATTAAGATAAAAAGAAACAAAATAATTTGTATACTTAGAGGAGGATGAGATCATATCTGTCTCAAGGGAAATTTGGAGAAGGAAGTACACGAAATGTCCTTCACAGATGGGTAAGATTTCAAAAGATTTGGTGTGTAGGAATAGGGGAGGTGGGTGGTCATGGCTAGAGGCAAGGGCTGGGGGCTCACATCTAGGCATTAAATTTCCTTTTGCTTAGATTTTCTGTCCTGGAATCCAGAAGCATCTGAAAAATATAACTTGAAACCTGATCTTCTAATCCATTTCAAAGGCAGTAGAGAAGAAAAAATTTTACTTAACAGCTAATAGGTTGATTTGTACATTAAAAAAATTTAGAAACAGGGTAGGTGGACCTCTGAAATTTTAATCTAGGACCTGTAAATATTAGGAGCAGGCTTCAGTGAGAAAAACAGAGATAGAGGGGAAAGTTTTATTTTAAATGTTTCAAAAGAAGACTGGAAAACAGAAAAGCACAGTAGGAAGCAACAAAAGTAATTATGAAGTTCAAAAATGATAATAGAATTAGTGGGAGTAAGTGATATTGATAGAAAAGATAGTTAACTTTTGCTAATTTTTCCCACAAGCTAGGGGCTTCATTACTATATTGTCTTCATTTCATGGAACTCTTCATAACTCTTGAAGTGTAGGTACTGTTCTTATCCATTTTACAGATACGGATCTTGAGGTTTTGAGAGGTTAAATATCTTGCTCTGTCAAGGTCTCACAGTAAATTGAGTGGAACAGATCTAGGACTCAGATCTAGGAACTCTAATTCAGTAGTGTGTATTCTTGACCATAGTTCTGCTAGTTGTCAGGAATAGCTTGAGACGTAGAGTTGATGAAGAGAAATTTGTCCTAGAGCTAGAAATTTAAGAATCATCTGAATAAAGGTCATAGTTAAAAACATGGGTAGCTTAAAATTAGCAAGCATGACCTTATCAATTAAAAGATGGAAATAAAGAAAAAAGAGAAAAAGAGGAGAGAGGGCCAAGGACTAAGTCACACTGAAACTTTCAGGGACAGTGTCTTATCCCTCTTTAAGGCTGCTGCTAACTTAACACATGATTCATTAAAAAAAAAAAGTTCTTGAATAGTTAAGTAAGCAACTGAACCCATCTTTCCATTCTAAAATTTTCAACCTATGCTTAAGGTTCTACTTCCTAACTTCACTTACTCGAAGGAAACAATCCTAAACACTTTCTTAAATTCTCTTGCCTGTGTTTGTGAACCTGATTTAGTTTCAGATCCTTGGGGTCTTTGTTGGATCCCATTTTTTCCACCTTACCCCATGTTTTCCCCGGTGGAAGAAGGCTACTCTGTAGAGAGGTTATGCCAGTATAAGAGGATTTGCAGAGTGGTTCAGTATTTTTATCCTTTTAAACCATTGGTAAACTAAATTATTGAAAGGATAAATAATACATAAATGGTGATGTGTCTTGGCCATTGGATGTCTTTCTCCTTCTGCTTCTTTTGGAGTTCCTGCAACTTCATTTCATTCCCTGTTGCTACATAGCACACAGGAGACAGCACTATTAAATAACCCAGGAAAATAAAGTTATTGCTGTTGAAATACATAAATTACCTTCTTTTTTGTTACCTGCCAGTATAAGCAGATCAGGCTTCCTATGCTTGCCTGGTTCTTTTTAACCCCCATTGTTCTGCAATCTGGATCGAGCATTATTTATTCGAAGGGTTTCAGGAATTGAATGAAAAGGATTTCAGAATAGCTGTATGGTTGTGTCAGATATTTTAATGCTATAATGTTGTATTTCCTTTGCTGGTGTTTTCAGAATCACATTTTTGTCAATGATTTATAACTTCAACTATTACAAAATTAGCATGATACTTAAACTCTTAAAAAATACCACAGAGCACTAATCTGTAACCTGCCTGACCTATTTTTTTTCTAGTGCTGTAATTTGAATGCTGTGTATAATGTGGTCTTCTTATATAACTCATCCCACCTAACTTTATGAGGAAAATTAATGGAATGGGACTCTCATAAAATCATTTGATTAGAATCAAGGGAAATCTAACTTGCATTGAAGGTCAAGACTGCCTTTCAGAGTAAGCAGTTTTATGGTTCGAAGTAAAACAACTTATTTATAGACAGCAATCAACAAGGCAAAAAAAAAAAATCCATCATTCTGTTTGAAAGACGTTGGGTAAGCCAGTGATTCTTGATTTGGGCTCTGCCTTAAAGTCATCTGTAGCGCTTAAAGGAAACAAAGACAGAACCTGAACTGGAACCACCAACCTCAACAATTTTAATTTATGGACTCCTTATAGGTCTATGCCCGGGTATTCATTTAAACCTCCAAAGTGATTATAATGTGTAACCAATGTCCAGAGCCACTATGAAAAGAAACATCAGGGAAGTACAAAAAAGCAGGAGAAAGTAAATAAATATAAAATTCTTGTTCTTTAGGAGATAACATTTACTTTCTACAAAACGGCAATGTTGTTTTATTAGTTATGAAAATTAAACACTTGTTCTCCTATTTTGAAAGCATGCAAATTAATTTCATTTAGATATTAATTGTTACAAGGATATGTGAGAATACATATTGATGTGTTTAAAAAAGCCCTTTTCCTGTGTTTCTAAATGTACTTTTTTATGTTTAAGATTTTTGAAACTCAACTGTGGATCTAGCTGCTCCCCCCATCATAAATCATCTGATTTATTAACTGAAAATGTACATTAATTTACAAATGAATAATTTAAAGTCAGAGGAATGAATGTGGCAGTTTCAGTCAATGACAAATTCATTGATTATCTTGGGCATTTCTTTCTCCATAAGGAAAGTTACTGTTTCAAAATGATGTTTGGTCACTTTGTGCAAAGTATCTTGATCATTCTGGGCCTGAATTGCTTTCTCCGCAGGACTAAGGTACCACACATTGCTGAATAGCAGAGACCACGTATTGAGTGTTCCTTATATTTCACATTCTAAATGTGCCAAATACTTTGTATGTGGTATTTCATTTATTAAAGTGAAAACCCTATAGGGTAAGGGCTATTTTCTAGAATCCCCATTTTAAAGATGAGAAACCCCTTTCAGAGATAGATAAGATGTCCAAGGTTGTGCATCTGCTTAGGGTCAGGGTGTGAATTCAAGCAGTCAACACCATGGGCAGTGGTACAAAGTGACAGTAACTCAATATAAAGACAAATTTTTCTGTTTAACCAGTTGGTTAAGATCAGAATTTAAAGCTTGTATCATCTTTACAGAAACGCTTTCCAAAAAGACAGTTCTGATACTTCCCAAAGGACAGCAGATTTTTCTGTTGTAGCTAACAAGAAACAGGTGTGCTGTGGTGTTAGCATTCGTGACTGGCACTGGACTAGCAGGAGGATGGGTGCTCTGTGGTGCTGGCTGCGTTTTGAGGAAGGAGCAGTATTTTCCAAACTTCCTCAGGCCCATAAGACTCTTCCCCACTCTTCACTTCCAAATCGTAGGAGGGAAAACTTTGTGTGAGGGCAAGCATGGAAGAGAGCTCATCTGGAATAACATGAATGGGCTTGATGAGTGTGGGTGGTGGAAAGCTCAACAAACTTGTGGTCAGAAGACCTCAGTTAAATTCCCCTGGCTCTGACACTCATGCCATAAAAGTACCTCAACTTTCCTGAATCTTAGTTTTCTCATCTTTAAAATAGAAATGATGATAGTAGTAACCGAATTCCTTGACTCAAGTAGCTGAATCAAATGAGACAATATACTGTAAAAACTCTAAGGGATAAGGTGTTTTTAATACTGTTAAAGTTAATAAAGCAGATTTTTCTTTTCTAGCTGGAAGCCTTTATTTAACGGGCAGAATAGAAAAAACAAAACAAAACAACAAAACAATGAAACTCGAAGAAACTTTAATTCTACAATACCACTTGATTTTCAATGTCCTCTACCAGAACACTTGGACTTTATCTTCACACAAATGTTCAAAACCCCTAGGCATTTAAGCTGTCTCTAAGTGCACCAATTACTCTTTAATGGCCAAATCCCATGATCTTTTTTCAGTCTTCAATAGAATTGTCATAGCAGTAGTAATTCATTCATTCAACCAGTGTATGTTGAGTGCCTACTGTGTGTCTGGAATGGTTTTAAATCATTGAACATAAAAGTTGGTGAAAAGAAAAGCAGAAAAACAATGAAATTGTCCTGTTAGTCACCTACTATGGATCAGGTGTTACAGGTCATTTCATTTAACCCTTACAGCAATCCTGCAAAATTTTTTACTAGCATAATTTATAAACAAATATACTAGGATTAGAGAGCTTAAAAGATGTGTCTAGCATGTGCTAGCAAGAAGATGGTAGAACTGGGGTTAAAACCCTATTTCCTGTCCTTACAAATGATCTTTCTTTTAACCATTCATTTATGAATTCATTTACTTATACTGTACCTAGTCTAAATTCTTTTGACCTTCTTTCTTTCTATGAACATCACAGATATCTCCTCAGCCACTTGTGCTTAAAACAATGGTGCCACTTTTGAAACTCTTATTCTGCTCCCCTGCACATCAAGTTGGCTTGGATTTTGACTCTATTTTCCGTTTTTGTTGCTAGCCTTTAGCATTCATTACTTCTGGCCACAACTATTGTCATAGGCTTCCAGCTAATCTCTCTATTTTTAGTCTCTCCTGCATTCAGCCTAATTGTACAATGCTGCCTAGTAAAGCACTGCTGCTAAAGCACAAATCTAATTATTTCCTTTATCAAAACTCTCCATGGCTTGCCATGGTCTATAAAAACTGTCAGTACTTATGAGACATTTCTAGTGTCCATGGTATAGGGCGAACCACATTTCTGGCCTTCTCCTTCAATGTGCTCCTTCCCATACATGCTAACAGTGTTTTTCAGTCTTGTCTGATAGGAATCACATGGGGCTTATCAATACACAAATTCTCAGGCCCCACTTGAACCTACCTAGATAGAATCCTTAGGGATTTACAAGTCCTTGTGGTAAAACCAGCTGGTACTCTGGTAGGCTCTGAGCACAGGGACACAGTTGTGACCACCCTGGGACTCTTGCTACCACTGAGTGTTGAGGAAATCAGCCAGTACTGTCTGACATTATGACACTTAGTCATATTTGAGGTGTCCTGACCACCCTTTTACACACGTCACTGAGGTGTAAACCAAGTGCCCCCAAACCCAAACGTTAATTAAAGTGAGATCTTGAGAGAAGTGATTTTCTCATATTTGTGTGAGCATGAGATATTTTTATGTGCCCTCATATGGAATACATAAAGATTAACTTGTAAATAAATGTTGAGTTAATATAAGGATTGTCTCATTTCTAAATTATACATATATAATTTATGTATATAGTTTTATTATATATAATTTCTAATTTATATATAATTATATGTAGTTTCTGGATATAAATTAGATATTTGTATATATAAGTATATACAAATAAATAACATATAATATAAGCATATAAAATAAATAATATATAATCCATAAAAATATAAATTATAAATATATAAATATATTTATTGATATATAATATATGACATATATTATATAACATACAATTTCATATATGTGAAAGAGATAGAATGTACCCAGGAAAGAGACATATACATATATAATTGTATATAATTATGTATATGCATAAATGATTATGGGCATTTATATATAATGTATATGAATATATGTGTTTGTCTATAGATACACACATACACATATATGGCTTTTCTTTCAAAAAAGGACATAAACTGGCTTAGAAAAAGATCTTCAGTATTGCAAAATAAAAGACATTAACAATAAGATTATGAAATAAGAGAAAAATGATGACCAGAAAGTAAGATGGAGTAGAGGTATTATTCTGTAACACCTCTACATTACCATTGAAATGGCTACTAAATAGTATATTGAAATAAAGATCATTGCTTTTCTTTTTTTCTTTATCCTTCCCAATTTGTACCACTAATAAGCAAAATTACCTAGTTTTAAAAATCTCCTATGTTACCACACTACATATAAACACATTTCTTTATTCTCAGTAATACCCATTTTCCCCAAATTCCTTTTAAACATAGTATTTTTATGAACTGCAAATTTCAAAATTGTGAGTAAAATAGCATGCAATTATTTTGTTTTGGAACACAAAAATATCTAGATCTTTTGGCTATCATACAAGTTAGGCTTGAAAATAAATATGGGTAGACGTTTAACTGGAAATTGAAGAAATCATTTCAAAACCCCTACATAAAATGAGATATTTAATTATATACTGTGAATGTGACCATTTAATCTGAATCCTAATTCATTTTTTCTTGCCTGCATCCATTCATTCACAGCATGTTTATTAAGTACCTACTATGCAAAGTGCTGGAAAAGATGTATATTTTTAAAATTTTTGCTACAGCCTTGGAGAGCCTGGGTGGCTTAGTCAGTTAAGCATCCGACTTTGGCTTAGGTCATGATGTCACAGCTCGGCTGGTGAGTTTGAGACCTATGTCAGTCTTTGTGCTGACAGCTCAGAGTCTGGAGTCCACTTCACATTCTGTATCTCCCTCTCTCTCTGCCCCTCCCCCTGCTCACGCTGTCTCTCTCTCTCCCTCAAAGAAAAAAAAAAGTTAAAAAAAGTTAAACAGAAACTTTGCTACAGCCTTAGTACTCACTGAGTCACAATGACTTTCTCAGAGCTGAAGAAAAGTAAATCAAATCTGTATCTCCGTTCCAGGTTAATTTGCTTCAACATTAAAATACTTCTTTTTTTTCATATTGGTTTTATATTTCAAATATGTAGGTATCTTTGTTCTTTTGTTAGCTTATGAAATATTTTTTGAGAATTACAGTCGTACTATGTCTGCCATGAAACCAGTGTCTCTACCATTTTACTAGGTAGAGTGTTCTCTTTTGCAAGTGGGACAGGCTAGTTTAGGATCTGTGCTTTTAATTAGTTTCCTGACCTGCTTTTATTGTATCAGCATTCAGGCTTTAGTCATCTCTTATTCAGAGGGTTTTTACATGCTATGTGTGTTTGTACTTGGCTCTTGGAGTACTTTCTTCCTTGGTAGGAAGAGCCATGCTATATACACCCTAGAAGAGGCAGTGAGGAAGGCTGTTGTTGCCCTTGGTTACAGCTCTCTAGCAAAAAGAGGCTGGGCTTTGAAGCTAGGTAGATTCGTGTTTAAAACCAGTCTCCCTCACTTGCTCACTTTTTGATCTTGGACAAATTATCATTTCTGAGCCACAGTTTTCTCATTTGTAAAACATGGAGATTATTGTTTATCTCATGGATTTCATTGATGGTAAAAAATTTACTTCCCTTTCACTATCAAGAAATATTTGTCGAGTATAATTAAGTGATAATATTTGTGGTATTTCATATATCAAACTAATTGCGATCACTTGTTTTACCTGTCAGTTTCCTGTTATAGGCCCAATGTTTATGGCACCTCCAAATTTGTATGTTGAAGCCCTGGTTCTCAATGTGTTGGTTCTTGGAAGTGGGGCATTTGGGAGATAATCAGGTTTTTTAAATTTAATTTAATTTTTTAATTTTTGTTAACGTTTATTTATTTTTGAGACAGAGACAGAGCATGAACGAGGGAGGGCCAGAGAGAGATGGAGACACAGAATCCGAAACAGGCTCCAGGCTCTGAGCTGTCACCACAGAGCCTGACGTGGGGCTCAAACCCACAAACCGTGAGATCATGACCAGAGCTGAAGTCGGACGCTTAACCGACTGAGCCACCCAGGCGCCCCGAGATAATCAGGTTTAGATTAGGTCATAAGAGTAGGACCCTCATGATGGGATTAGTGCTCTTATAAGAAGAAGAGAGAAAGATCTTCTTCCATGAGCATGTACCAAGAAGGGCCATGTGAGCATGCAGAAGGAAGGTGGTTATCTACAAATGAGGAAGAGGACTCTCACCAGACGCTGAATCTGCCAGCACCTTGATCTTCGACTTCCCAGCTTTTAGAACTGTGAGAAAAACATTTATGTTGTTTCAACCCCCCAAGCTGTGGTATTCTGGCATAGCAACCCAAACAAACTAAGACCACCCTTTTTTTTCAATTTCTTACCAACTCCTCAGAGTAAGAGGTATAGTTTACATCTTTGCTGAGGATTCCCAGTATTTAGTGTACTATCTAGTACATAGGACTTAATAAGGAAGGTGTTGAATACTTCTTCATCTTCATGTTCTTATCATCCTTAGCCTCAGCGAAGGCTCTCCCCACGACTCGTCCACAAAAACCCATGATGGTTTAGACAAATAGGCTAATATAAAAACCTACAGTTTGATCAAAAGGTTCATAAGGAAAACAATGGAATATAGTTTCCACTATGAGGTTGGGTATAAAACTGAGTGCATTTGGATTCAAGCTCTGTCATTTATTAGCTGTGTTAGGAAGGGAACTTACTTAACTTGACCAACTCAGTTTATTTTTAAATAATCTTGACAGGCTTGTTTTGAGCATTATCACGTAATAAAAGAAATGTGAAGGTTTTCTGAATAGTTTTATCATTCTGTACCATTATTTAAATATGTTTACAGTGTTTCTCAATTCCTGAAAGAATGACTTTAAACACCCAGAGAACTCTTTTTTGAATATCATTCTTTGTTTCAAACGTATTTCCTTGTGGCAGGAAGCGATAAAAACACATGGCACTGACGGCTAGTGACTGAAGAGGAAGTTAATGGTGTTTGTTTTTCCTCCAGAATTAGTAGTTCAAAAATTAAAAATAAAAATGTGGCTTGCCAAGTTTGGAAAATGCACAGAATGCTTTGATTACAGGATTACAATGGACCTAATTTTTTGACATTAATATTTCTTTCATGTTTATAATTCAAAGTGCTTTTTAAAGTTAAAACTTTGAGGCTTTACATTTTATTTTATAAACTGTCATGAATAAAATATCCAAATGCTATTAAATACATGTGGAATTTACTTCTTTACCCGGTAGACTTAGAAAGCAAGAGAAGGTTTACAAAGTAAAGCAATTTGAAATCACTTGACAAGCACAGATGATGCTGTTAGGATTCCATGTCTCGATGGTAATGCCTTTGAGGAAACAATGTTTTAGATGGTTTTTAAGCTATAATGGGAAGAAGTAAACAAGACCTTTCCCTAGCTATGTACTGAAAAAACCCCGATTGTGATTGGGAAGTATTGTTTGACTCAAAGCCAGCTCATTTTTCACCAGAGACTCCTGCACACCCACAAGTTTGGGCCATTACTAAAGATGGTGAGGATGAGGTGGGATGAAGAGGGGGGTCTGCAACAGACGGCATCCAATTAAGAAAATCTACAAAAGTGACAAAGATGCTATTCTAGAAACTTAGAATAATTTTATTTCAGGGAACAAATTGTGTAGTTTCGAAGGGAGAATACAACTACTATGAAATATCTTTCATTTAATTAAAACCAAGGTTTATGTGGTTTGCTGCTGCTGCGTGAGTACCATTTTGACTTTTGTTTAGTTATTGCTGGGTGGCTTACAGAGATTCAAATGTAATTTATTACGGGTTAAGGGAGTTCCTTTGGTAAATGTTTAACTTTTTATTGCAAAATCCCCTGTGTTCACCTCTGCTGTCAGGTGGGGCAATAGTTGTACACCCTGGGAAAATCACTTCTAAATCCTGGTGAAAGTATTGTGGGTATTTATTGTGAGGAAGAAGGGAAAGATGTTACAGGGGTTATATCATTTCATTCAGTAATTAGCTTTGGAAAGGTCATTGAGGACCTAGTATTTAGGAGTTGTGGATATTTTTAGATCGCATCTACATAAAATCATGATCTTTCCTTTAATGAGCTAGAAAGAAATCATATAGTCCTGTGTTTTCTGCATGTCACATGGGCTCTTATCAGGCCATGGAATCAGTTTTGTACTTGCAATTAAATGGTTCAATAGAATAGACCATATTACAAGATACCAGAGTGCACATGCATTATAAGATCAAGTATTAATTTGTGAAAATTGAAATTGTTTTTCTATAGACAAATATGTTTCTATATATACATATAAATATATTTCATTTAATATGAAATGAAGTTTTAGTGTGAGTAGCAAATGAGGAAGTTGGAAATTACTGATTGAATCCTCACATTTCTCTGATAGGATACTAAAAGAGACTACTTCTGGTTTATTTGAGTAGGTCTCACTGAGGTGACTTATCTATATCATCTGGCCTGTCTTCTGTTAGAATCTTTGTTTTGATCACCTTCTCATCATTTACATTTCACCCCCATACTTAAAACTTTCTGTATTTTTGTCAATAGGATTTGAGTCAAAGATGTTGATTCTGGGGAAATTAATCTTCACTTAGCCTCTGAGCACCTTGCTGCGGGTTGGTTGTTACTGGGGATGCCAAGTGGAAAAGAATAAACCTTTACAACTGGCTCTATAGATATTTTGTATATTTTCCATAGGTTAAGTATGGTGGAAAGTTGGAACAATAATAAATTTCATCAGTACATACAGGTACTGTGTATTAGCTTCTACCACTTGCTCAGTTCAGTTCAACAAGTATTTCTTCAGCTCCTACTTTGTCCCATGTATTTTCCCATCCACTTACTGCCTCCTATATGTAGTTAATTAAATTGATCCCTCACTTTGCTTGTGGGATATCCCAGCAGATTTACCGAAGTACATGGTGTTTTGGGGTTCTTTGTCAAAGATAATAAAGATGTAGCTCCAGGTTTTTAACACAATATTACACTTTGGGACTCTGTTGTGTTTGGTCTAGAAATGCTCCTGAAGTCAACCTTTCACTCATTCAGAGGTTCCACGATGAATAAAGTTCACACAGACTGTTTTTCTCTGTCTTACTTTCATAACACATTGATTTTTATTGAAATTTCTCCTTGTTGTTATATACAAAATGTCAGTGCTGGAGATTCTTAATTTGTATTCTGATAACTTGAGAATTAAGGCAGCAGGACCAAGGGGACCAACTGCCTGGATGCCATATGAGGTTTTCTCATGCTCACCTTGTTACTCCTTTTTACTGGCCTTTCTGTATGGCAGTTACTGAAGGTGATGTTCTGGTCTCTGCCTTTCTTTCTTTTGTTCTTTTCTTTTTCTTTTTCTTTTTCTTTTCTTTTCTTTTCTTTTTCTTGTCTTTTCTTTTTCTTGTCTTTTCTTCTTCTTCTTCTTCTTCTTCTTCTTCTTCTTCTTCTTCTTCTTTGAAGTATATGAAGTGTATTGTTTTGTTTAGTTTGGTTATTAGTTGAATATTGACCATATAAGTCATTGCCTGATGCAGGTACAGCATCGGGGAAGAGTCCCCAGATGGCACCATGAGCCTGCTTTTTCTTGATGGGTCAGTACAAAGACGAATACCCATTAGGCCTAAGCAAATGAAGGATGATGTATAAACAGAACCTGATCTTTTTGGTGGGTCTAGAAAAGCTGCCTTTTTTTCTTTTTTAAATTCTCAATATTTTTAATCTTCACTAATTTGAAAGATTGAATATGATAGTTTGTAGTCATTTTTACTTGCATTCTTATTAGTGGTTTTGAACATTTTTCCATGTATTTATTGGATTTTCTTCCCCTGTTTTCAATTTGTTTGTACCCTTTGCATATGTTTCTTTTAGACTATTTTTTATTGATTTTAAAGAGCTTTTTGTATATTATTGAAATTATATTTTATATAACAGTAAAATACACATAACATGAAATTTACCCTTTAACCCTCTTAGAGTGTGTACTTCCTTGGCCTGAAGTATTTTTACATTATTGCACAGCTGTCACCACTATCTTTAGAACTTCTACATCATCCCAAAGTGAAAAATAAAAAAGCAACCATGCCACAAAGTAGGTGGCAGTGTCTTACCATACATGTATTGTGCAGGCCTGAGGACATCTTTTATCCTTGGCAAGGAATGTGCTAACCTCTTCTCCTTTCATACAAGGATAGAAAAGCGGCTTGAATGATGTAATCCTCTCATTGTTTTTCTGAATCCAAAGCTTCCTTGATTATTGCTACTTCACTTTAAGAGATGTACTTATACATTAAATAAACAGGTGAAAATATGTTCTCATATGACCATCTTACTGAGCAGATTCTGTTTTGTTGAGTCTTTATAGTTCCTACACTTTAATATACTGGTGTTTGATGTTTTCTTTGCTTGCCAATGTGGTATTTCCAACTGTGCATGGAAATTAATTTTCTATTTGAATAGACAATTCCAGGAAACTATCTATTAAGTTTATAGGAGGCAAAGAGAATGTTCTTTTACAATTTTTTCCTGGTATTCTTGGCATTACAAGGGGAGTAAAAAGGTTGATATAAGAGTACATGATTGGCAGTTTATTTTTTGTTTTTAACTAATACTACATAAGTAAAATAAACTTTGCCACGGATCACAAAGATGGTCAAAAGTAGAATGTGTTTGGCAATGAGAACTCACCCTCCATTTAACAAAACAATCCTAAATGGATCTTCCATGGATTCTAAAACCTTTCTTGGGCAATAGATCCCCTTCTGTATCTGACTGGTTCTGTGAAACTCAAAATCTAAGGTCCATAGAATATTCCAAAACCCCAGGAGCCAGGTGTGTTTTAGAATTGAGATTTTATCAGTTGTGTTTTTTTTTTTTTAATTTTAACATTTACCAGCTTTGGAGTTAAAAAATTTTTAATTCCAGTATACTTAACATACAGTGTTAATAGTTGTTTCCGGTATACAGCATAGTGATTCAACAGTTCTGTACATTACTCAGTGCTCCTCATGACAAAAACATTCCCTTCACCTATTTCACCCTTCTCCCTCTCCACCTCCCCTCTGGTAACCATTAGTTTCTTCTCTGTAGTTAAGAGTCTGATTTTTAGTTTGTCTCTTTTTTTCTTTGTTTCTTAAATTCCACATGTAAGTGAAATCATATGGTATTTGTCTTTCTCTGACTGATGTGTTTCACTTAGTATTATTCGGCCATGAAAAGAAAGAGATCTTGCCATTTGCAGCAACATGGAAGGATCCAGAGGGTATAAAGCTAAGAGATTTTATCAGTTTTTTAAAAGGTAGCATGGGACATAAATCCTGTGTTACATGGCATGTCACTTTTATTTTTTATTTTTATTTATTTTTATTTTTAAAACTTTATTTAGCCTTTTAAAAAATCTTTTCCTTTTTCTTCAATTTACATTTTTGTTAGTTAACATTCGGTGCAATATTGGTTTCAGGAGTAGAATTTAGTGATTAATCACTTACATGCAACACCTAGTACTTATCACAAGTGCCCTCCTCAGTACCCATCACCCATCCAGACTATTGCCCACCCACCTCCGTCTGTGAACCCACACTTTGTTCTCTATCATTAAGAGTCTCTTGTGGTTTGTTTCCCTTTCTTCTCTTTTTCCTCCTTCTTATATGTTCCTCTGTTTTGTTTCTTAAATTCCACATATGAGTAAAATGGTACAATATTTGTGTTTCTCTGACTTATTTCACTTAGCATAATACATTCTGGTTCCATCCATGTCATTGCAAATGGCAAGACTTCATTCTTTTTGATGGCTGAGTAATATTCCATTGTATGTATACACCACATCTTCTTTATCCATTCATTAGTCGAGGGACATTTGGGCTGTTTCCATAATTTGGCTATTAGTGATCATGCTGCTATTAACATTGGGGTGCACATACCTCTTTGAATCTGTATTTTTGTATCCTTTGGGTAAATGCCTAATAGTGCAAATGATGGGTCATAGGGTAGTTCCTTTTTTTAGTTTCTTGAGGAACCTCCATGCTGTTGTCCAGAATGGCTGCACCAGTTTGCAATCCTACCAACAATGCAAGAGGGTTCCCCTTTCTCCTCATCCTTGCCAACACCTGTTGTTTGTTTGTTGTTAATTTTAGCCATTCTGATAGGTGTGAGGTGGTATCTCATTGTGGTTTTGATTTGTATTTCTTTGATGGTAAGTGATATTGAGCATCTTTTCATGTGTCTGTTAGTAATTTTGATGTAATTTGGTAAAGTGTCTATTCATGTCTTCTGACCATTTCTTAACTATTTGTATTTGGGGTGTTGAGTTTGATAAATCCTTATAGATTTTAGATACTAATCCTTTATAAGATACTATTATAACCCTTTATAAGATACTAACCCTTTATAAGATACTATTTAGATACTAACCCTTTATATGTTGTTTGCAAATATCTTCTCCCATTAAGTAGGCTGCCTTTTGGTTTTGTTGTTTCCTTCAGTGTGCAGAAGCTTTTTTTCTTGATGAAATCCCAATAGTTCTTCTTTGCTTTTGTTTCCTTTGCCTTTGGTGATGTGTTCTAGTAAGAACTTTCTACAGCCAAGGTCAAAGAGATTGCTGCCTGTTTTGTCCTGAAGTATTTTGATGGTTTCCTGTGTCACATTTAGGTCTCTCATTCTTTTTCAATTTATTTTTGCATATGGTGTAAGAAAGTGGTCCACTTTTATCCTTCAGTGTGTTCCTGAAAGACACAGGATTTTTTCCAACGCCATTGTTGAAGAGACTGCCATTTTTTCCATGGGATATTCTTTCCTGCTTTGTCGAAGATGAGTTGGCCATTTAATTCTGGGTCCATTTCTGGGTTTTCTCTTCTGTTCCATTGATCTATATGTCTGTTTTTGTTCCAGTAGCATACTGTCTTGATGACTACAGCTTTGTTATGTAACTTGAAATCTGGAATCATGATGCCTCTGGTTTTGTGTTTCTTTTTAAGAATTGCTTTGGCTATTCAGGTTCTTTTGTGGTTTCATACAAATTTTAGGATTGTCTGTTCTAGCTCTGAGAAAAATACTGGTGATATTTTGGTAAGAATTCATTATATATGTAGATTGATTTGAGTAGTATGGACATTTTACCAATGTTTGTTCTTCTAATCCATGAGCATGGAATGCTTTTCCATTGCTTAGTGTCCTCTTGAGTTTCTTTCATAAATGTTCTACAGTTTTCAGAGTATAGATATTTTCCTTCTTTAGTTAGGTTTATTCCTAGGTATCTTATTGTTTTTGGTGTCATGTCACTTTTAATGGGGTCTGGGACAGTTCCTCATAATAAAAACATTTAATATTTATTTCTGCAGTGAAATTCATAGCTATTAATACTAAATGAGGTTAAAATAATAAATAATCTCCTGTCTGTTTAGGCCAGTTTTTATTGCCAGATGAGCTTAGATTTGTCACCAAATGAGTAATGAAAATTCTTTGTTCCTTATGGTCATCGATAAGGGACGAATAAAAATCTACCTGTATTTTAGGGATTTCCTAGTCTCTCAGTTAGAAGTGGTGTGGCTCCATGCTCCAGCCATGTTTGCTTCTCCTCAGCTCCACACTCAAGTTCTGGACTTACTATTCTCAATATGACAGATACTTTTGTTTCTAGGGCTCTGTTCCTATTACTCAATGATACTTTTACTGAATTTAATCTCTTACTTTTAAGCCATTTTGTGCCTGGATTCTGATCCTTAACACCCAGTTAGTTTGCCAATGTGGTAAATGTCTCATCATATCTTATATGAATATATATGAATATAAATGTATATGTGTGTATATATGTATCTATATGTATATATGCATATGTATATAACTGTGTATATATGTATAATATATATGTGTGTGTGTGTGTGTGTGTGTGTGTGTATGTGTATGTTCACTGTTTCTGTTCTTTTGCACTGGTTATTTTCAGTACTTGAAATGCCTTTTCCTCCTGTTAAATTTATCTCCAACCACATTATTCTACTAGGAATATTTAGTTTCATCCTCTGTTATATTCTCTATATTCCCTTAGAGCACTGTATCTACCTTTGTTACAGCATGCAGTACATTGTTCCTTAATTATCATAGTAATTATCTCTCTCTCATATTAGACTGTAAGGCTTTTAGAGTAGCGCTTCTTTGTATGTCTATTGCCTTAAACAGTGCTTGGCACAGCAGAGTTTCCAAGATTTTCAACCCAGCATAAATAGAAGGTGTGTGTTTGGAAGTGATAGGGTGATATTGGGAACCAGGGAAAGAGGGATGTGCAATAGAAATAAATTCATGGGAACACCTGGGTGGCTCAGTTGGTTAAGTGTCTGACTCTTGATTTTGGCTCAGGTCGTGGGATGGAGCCCTGTGTCCACCTCTGCACTGGTGGTGTGGTGCCTGCTTGGGATTCTCTTTTCTCTCTCTCTCTCTCTCTCTCTCTGCCCCTCATCCACTCATGCTCTCTCTCTCTTTCTTTCTCTCCAAATAAATAAACATTTAAAAAAATAAATAAATTCATGAACAAGACAGAGTAGTTTAGAATAGCAGTGGTTTTGTTTATTTTAAATGTACATGAGGGCTAGAAACTAAAAGATTCATGTGGTTTGGAGAATTAGGAAAACTTCAAAAAGGAGTTGAAACTGGAGACAAAGCTTGGCAGGTGGATGGGATTGAGGTAGGCAAAGAAGAGTTCGCATGCTTTCCAGAGAAGGGGAAGTATGTTGCGGAGGGAATGGGTGTGGATGAGAGAAGAAGATATTTAAGCTGTTGGCCGGTTATAATGTAAGTACTAAATTAGGAGATTGATAGAAGAAACAGGTCAGTAGGCAAAGTAGGGCTGGATTATATAGGGCAATATATTGTAAGAAAAAGAATGGATCTTTTTAGAGTAAGATGTCATTGTGAATTAAGGTATATAGAACAGGGATGATATGACAAAAACATTTCCGAAAATAAATGTATCCACAGCATATTCACTGATGCGTGAACTAAAGGAAGGTGAGGGGGCTGGTTTACATCCTTTTGCTAAAACCAGTAGGGGATCATAAGGACCTGATAGGAGATGATGGTGGTGAGACCAAGAATAGAGAAAACAAGTGTGACTTTTGAAAAGTAAAACTGTGGTGTGATGGTGAATTTTTTGCATCAATTTGACTAGGCCACTGGGTGCCAAGATATTTGGTCAAACGTTATTCTGGGTGTTTCTGTAAGAGTGAGATTAACATTTTAATTTGTAGACTGAGTAAAGCAGACTGAGTCTCCATAATGTGGGTGGGCCTCATCCAATTAAGTGAAGGCCTGAATAGAACAAAAGGCTGACCTCCCCCAAATAAGAGAGAATTCTGCCTGACAGCCTCTGAACTGGAACATTGGTTCTTCCCGGTTCCACAGAAGCCTTGTTGACCTTCAGACTCAAACTGAAACACCAGCTGTGCAGATTTTTGGACTTATCAGCCTCCATATTCTGTGAGCCAATGCCTTATAATATGTCTCTATTTCTCTGGAGAACTCTGACTAATACATGTGGGGTGTGGAGACTGACTAGATATGGATGCTACAGGTGAGGGAGGAATTAAAGCTGACTAAAATTTAGGACTGAGAATTCTGGAGAATAATAATGGTAGCAATAGGGGAAGTTGAAATAGGCAGTCAGTTCTGAGAGAGAATATGTTTGGTTTTGTTTCTGTTGACTCTGAAGTGATATTGGAAATTCGAGTGAAATTGTTACACGCAGGTGTAGTAAGGTGGGTAGCTCCTGTGGGTTAGGCTGAGTAAGGCATCTTGGAATCCTGTGTAAGTGAACAGAAGTCATCTGACAGAACAAACCCCATAGGGGAGTGAGAGAGAGGAACAGAGGGTAAGAATGTGATTCTCGCTCTCCAGGCGGGAATTACCGGCTTAGAGAAGAAAGATGAGTCAGTACACAAAAACTTGGTTGGGGACAGAGTTCGCTCTTGACATTGGTTTGTCTGTATGTGCATGAGAATGTAAGCTCCATGAAGCTGGTGGTTTCCCCCACTCCTGTTTCTCCCATTTTAAATATTGTGCTTTGGATTTGTGAGATCACCAGACCATTACTTTTACCTTTATTTTTCACCTTAAATGAAAAATGAAACAGGAAGTAGGATTTCTTTGCTGTAATTTTGACTTGGCATTTAAGTAGGTATATAGAATCCGGTTTCACATTTTAATTCCTAGGACTTTGATTTCCTTTTCCAAAAATGTGAAGATTGGTTTAAGAAATTTTAGGATTTTTTTTTTTTTTTACAGCTGACAAATACTGGGGAAAAATATCTATATGTCAAAAAAATGTTCTAAGCTGCAAAAGTGGCCTTGGGTAAATTCAGAAAATAAATTTTACAGCAAAACTTCCTCATTGCTATTTTGGAAGTTTTTATTGATTTACTATTAATTAGATTATTATAATATATTAAATAATTCAAAGTGTATAATCTTGTCTAAAAGCATCTTTGGACCAACAGATTTCCTCCTAAATTTTAAAGATGTGATTAAAAAATTCTTGGGGTGCCTGGGTGGATCAGTCAGTTGAGTGTTTCACTTAGATTCAGGTCATGATCTCACAGTTCATGGGTTTGAGCCCCATGTTGGGCTCTGTGCTGACAGCTCGGAGCCTGGAGCCTGATTCACATTCTGTCTTTCTCTCTGCCCCTCCCCTGCTTGTGCTCTCGCTCTCTCAAAAAATAAATAAATAAACATTAAAAGAAATTCTTTACAGGGAGCCTACCCCTATTTTATATAGCTTTAAGTTAATATAACTGTAAAAAGTATTCAGAAAACAAAAACAGACTAGCATTAATTTTTCTTTAACTCCAACACTGTAAAGAAATTTCAAGTTCTTATGGTATTTTTATTCTATTACTAAGTCTTCTAACTCTTAAAATCTCATACAGTCAACTTACACAAAGAAAAAAAAAGAGAAGAATCATTGGTTAAAGTGATCATATATGTTTACTATGCCTTATTCAAAATTATATTGTACCTCCTAATGTGTTTCTAGATCTGTGTTAACATCACAATACCCATTTTTAATCAGTTTTGAGTATTTGGTCAATGTGTGATATTTAAATTGTAGTCAATACCCTTTAACAATATTTTGATTGTACAATGTGAAACATGATGAATTTCTAAGAAGTTTGGAAAAAATAAGATCTTTCTATTTAAAAAATGTACAGTGTATATGTTGATATAATATGTGACACAAAAACTATTGAACAGATGGAGAATAGGTGCCATCAGCTTTAATCCGGAGACATTAAAATACTAATATTAACAAAACCAACATTTTTTTTATTGAATGGCACTTGTGCCCCCAGGATATTGTGTGTTAGGTATTGTAATTCTAATTGTGTGCCTTCCTACTTTCTGGTAAGTAAGGGGAGACTGTCTTTGGCCATTCTTTCTTATTGACCATTTATGTGCAAATTCCATAAGGAAATAATCTGCCTTCAACAACAAGGTGCTGACTTTTTTTGTCATTTAATGTCTATTTTGTTTGCTTTGAGGCTGTCTTTAATTGAGGACAGTTGATAGGTGAGAAATCTCTTGGGAAGGTAATCAGATACGTGCTTTTATGACAATTCTTCTATCTACAAAATGATATCTAGAAATAGTGTATTTCCAGTAGTGATACTTGAAAATGATTTATTTTTACTTCCTAGAGTTTCCCAAATTTCTGGATTTCTTATGAAGGTGAGTAATTTATCCTTGAATTTATTTTACTTTTGTGTCTATTTATATTCAAGTCATTTCGCCATTCTTGTTGGTCAGCCAACATCTTAGTTCTGTTTGTGTTGTGTTTGGGCATGAGGATTTGCTCTGCAATCAGATATAGAAGATATTACGGGCACCTGGGTGGCTCAGTCGGTTGAGTGACCTACTTCGGCTCAGGGCATGATCTCACGGTTTGTGACATTTGTGAGTACGAGCGCCGCGTCGGGCTCTGTGCTGACAGCTCAGAGCCTGGAGCCTGCTTCGGATTCTGTGTCTCCCACGCTCTCTGCCCCTCCCCATTCATGCTCTGTCTCTCTCTGTCCCAGAAATAAATAAACATTAAAAAAAATTTTAAAGATATAGAAGAGATTAAAAAATAAAAATACATATTTGGGAACATAAAAAAGCATTAGAAAAACTTTTTTAACATTTCTGTTCCGTTTATAAGTCACACTAATGACTGCTTTGCTTCTCAGTAATTTTCCATTTGTAACATTTTATACCTGGATACACAAATGTAATGCAATTGAACAAGAAAACAATTATCTGTCTGGTGGAAATAAATGTATTTATCTCATTGAAACAATTGACTTGTTTAAAAATACACAGAAGTTCTGTTCAGACTGCGGTTACCTGTAATTTGTAAAGAATTTCCAGGAAAGAATTAAAATCCTTTGATGTAATGGGATCAGCTATTGAAGCCATTGGTTGTGAATGATAAATTTCCATTCAGAATTCCCCTGTCATAGAAACCTCTGTTTGGAATCATTTTGGTTTTGAGAGCTTTTTTCAATAATCTCTGAGTTTTGGCTGGATCCCTGGAAAACTGCACGCAAAGGCTGTATCTTCCAGTGAAAGCTTCATGTTGACTTGTGGGTTCTATGTCAGTGGAACGTTTCAGTGCTTTTTGGCCTGGCTCAAATGTTTCTTGGCATTTTCTGAGGAGTTTGTCCCATCCCATCTATAGGATCACACTGGATTCTGGATAAATTCTTAAAGCCATCATTCATCTGCAAGCTAATTTGGGATTTTATTGGGTTTTGGAAGTGGCCTAATACCATTGGGCAATTGAGGATTCAATATTTTTAATACTATTTTCAAGGACATCCTACTTTAAAAATAATACAGGGAAAAACTACTTTTCCCTTAGTCCAGTAATTATTTTTCTGTATCTGATCTTTTCACAGAGGTCAATGTCCTGTTTTAATTTCTCAGTGTATTTTTTACTCTCTTCACCAGTTTCTAAAATTACTGCAGATCAACAACATTTTCATCTTTCTTAGAGAGTGCTCTGGCTCTGGGCTGACTTCAGTCTTGTGATGTGGGACTGATGTGGGTTTTCATTTTTCACATTAAAAGTACTGCCACAGCTAGTTACTTTTAGTTATAACATCATAGAATGTTGGTGCCCATAGGTGCCCTGAAGATGGCCTTGTATAGCCCTCTTGTTTTGCACATCAGGGGAACCAGGCCCAGTTCCTTAGCTCGCACTGGAAGCTTAGGGTGGAACCTGTGGCCACTTCACAACAGAACTGGTATATAGGAGCACCCCCTCACCCCCTACCAGAATGCTTAAGATCCACCCCTATTCCCTGTCTCAGGTTTTGTATCTTAAATCTTAAATCTTAGTTTTCCCTAATGCTTTTTAAATAATTCCCCATACTTCCTATGAATTTGGAAAACCAGCAGGAAAAAATTTGTTTTATGTTTGGTTGGGATTTCGGAGTGTTACGCATGATACCATTCTCTTCATGTTTTGAGCCATCAAGAAATAAATGTAGGAAAGTGAAAGGGATCAAAATTACTGCCTTCTTACAAATAATGTTGGGTTTGGGACCACATGGTAGACTCAAGGCTAAAGGAGGCTTCCTGTGCCTCCTACACAATGTAGCCACCCACTGATAGATGGAGAAGTGTCCCCATCTGACCCCCGTGTAAGACCACTCTCAGGAAGGGCTGTCAGACTAGTACCTCTGAGAGACGCCAATGGAAGGCTAGGGGCCTCCCACCAGAGCACTTTACAAGGACTCTGGCAAACTGTAGCAGCCCTCTACCACCCATAGGAAGCAGCTCCTTTCAAGTAGGCTATGGTCTGGTGAGTCTTTGTTTTCTATTCTTTTTGTTCTTACCTTACTATTCTTGCTTCCTGTAAGCCTTATGACACCAGCGTCATTTACATTCCCCCCTCCCCCTACATGATGAGTTATTTTCCTGTTATTCTCCTGAATAGAGTTGAAAAGACAAGTACAGTAAAGTCAGCCTAGGCAACTGACCGTTTGCATTTGAGGAAAATAAATGAAAATTAGGCAGTGGTGATGAGAACGCCTTGAACATGTGCTCAGAACATTCACAATAACAGGAAATGAAGAACTCTTCTACTCCGTCATCACCAGGGCATTCTTCTGTCATTTTTAAGAGTAAGCTGGGGGAAGACTTTTCCTCTTTATCTGCTGTCTTTATGTAAGCTTGGCCAGAGCTTACTGTTATAGTTTAATAAATATATTCCCAGGTATCTGTAGACAGTGTCAAATTATCTTGTTTTGTTTTGCTTTTGTCTCCTTCTGGACCTGAATTAAGTAAAATTTCAGGTCATAGAATTGTCTTGGAATTTTTAGTTGATTTTCACTTTTATGTAGGTAGGTATCTACTGGGTTTCATGACTTCGTTTTATTTTCCAGATGTTTTCTGAGTGATCATCTTGTTTCTTTACCTTCTGCATTAACAGTTGAAGATAGTTACCTACGACAACCTAGAGAAGATTTAACAGTATCCTTCCTATTAAGAGACTTGTTTTCTTTAGGATTTCTTGCCTTGTGGAACTTGTCGCACCTGTGTATAGACACTTTTACTTAATTCAGAGGTAAATTAAAAGTAATCAAAAATTATAATGTTCTGGACAATCACGGATTCTTCCCCACTGTTATGCTTACTTACTCAGAGTTTGCTTCCTTTTAGTAGGTTTGAGGCCATTTAGATAAAAACACTGAATTGTAGAGTAGGTTTCAAATGTTATGGTTTAAGATGTTAAGATTTAAGATGTTTCAGTGCATTCTTGAATTGAAACCATCACCTTTTAGATTAATTGTTTCTGAAGAATTGGTTTCACTGACATCTCTTGAATCATCATCGTGTTTTTGCTTAGTGTGCATGTCAAGTGTCTGTTACAGTGAAAGCTGAGATGTGGCACACAGGAAATAACACAGAAGTAGACATGGTACACAGTGGAAGGCATGGGGGCAGTAGAGAGTAGTGGTGGAGTCCTATGGACCTGGGTTGAAACTCAGTTCTATCAACTGACTTTCATAATCTCTCTGGTTCAGTTTGCTCATCTGAACAATGGGCATACCAATTAATGTCTCCTACTTCAAAAGTCTTGTGAGGATTAAGTGAATTAATACCTGGAAAGCCTTTTAGAGCAGTGTCTGAAATATCATATGAGCATTATAAATCTTAGCTGTTAAACAGTCTTAACATTCCTGGGGCTCCATGGTGGCTTAGTTGGTTGAATGTATGACTCTTGATTTCGGCTCAGGTCATGATCCCAGGTTCATGGGATCAAGCCCGGCTTCAGGCTCTGTGCTGAGCATGGAGCCTGCTTGAGATTCTCTCCCTCTCCCTCTCCTTCTCCCTCTCTCCCTCTGCTCCCCTCCCCTGCTTGCTCTCTCCCTCTCTTTCTAAAATAAAATTTAAAAAATAATAAAAAAATAGTCTATATATTCTTATTGGGTTAATGGATCAATGTTTATCTGTATTTTTAAGTGTTTTTCTTAGTACATTATTATTTAGGAAAACTGGATTAGAAAGATTTCTGAGGTATTCCTGGCTTGCATTTGTTAAAAGTTAAAAAAAAAATTGTTTTAATGTTTATTCATTTTGAGAGAGAGAGCCTACAAACACAAGTGGGGGAGAGCAGAGAGAGGGAGAGAAAAAAATCCCAAGCAGGTTCCGTACTGTCAGCACCGAGCCTGACTTGGGGCTCGAACCCTAGAACCCCAAGATCATGACCTGAGCCAAAATTAAAAGTCCGACACCTAACCGACTAAACCACCCGGGTGCCCGCTGGTTTGCATTTTTAAAGGTGAATTGTGTATCAGAAGACTAGGAGCCTCAATTGTGTATAATTTAATACTAATAAATAAAGTTGGGTTTTGGGTTGTCTGTGTGAAATTATTTGATGATTTCAGGGAATTTATTTCCCACTGCCAAACTGTATTTAATTGTCTTCATTGTTGTCATTGGTTTTGGCACTAAAATTGTCGTATAGTCATAATTGCTCAGATTAGAAGGGAAATATTGAAGAAGTCGTCCTCCAGTTATTAACAGATTAACAAGCATAAAATTGTTGGATATTTTTGAGGAATGTAGGATAACCTAATACCCAGGGGCATAATATCCCAAGGAGAAAATTTCCTAATGTGTGTTTTGAGTGTATGGAGTATTAATGTGGGTATACCAATTTTATCATGTGAAGAATTGCGAAGGAAAAGTTTTAGGGGAACCTAAAAGTTTTACTTTAGCTTGTGTAATAAACTTGACTACATCAATATCTGGAAAATAATTAGAATACCAGATTATGTTGAGTGCCTAAAGAAATATGTTTGACAACTTTTAATTTTCTTTCCTCCTACACACCACTTCCTAGTTTGTTTCTGGCACACCAGATGTGTCTCAACACAGTAGCTGATCCGGGTAGAGTTGTGTGAACACCCGTGGCATAACAAATTTTCTCATTTTCATTACATTTAATGAAACTAAAATTGGAAGGAGCAGTGCATGTGGCAAATAGTGTTATAGAGACATAAGGGGTAACTTGCCCTTTTTCCAGACCTCTGCATCAATGTGCCTTTTTTTAAGCTAATATTAAAGTTTGTATGCAAATGATGAATGTACACAAACAAGGCTCATTGTAACCTTGCTTTTCATAGTTAGGCACCAATGGGCTACTCTTGGTGCACAGAAGTGAAGAGGGATGACTGGTGGGGGAAAGTGGAAAAAAATTATTCACGGGCAAAGTTTTTTTTATTTTTATAATACTCTATTTTCTGTTTTCTAGCTTCTTTGAATGGACCAATTCACTCCTGTTTTCTTAGCTTAAAACCAGCTTTAGTTCTTGATCTCCATGGAGAAGATACTTTCCATAGGCATTTTTATTTTGTCTTTCATTTCTTTACTGTAGTAATTTCCCCATTATTCTTACTTAGCCTTTTCTCCATTTAAATGCCAGGGCATGTACTATATTTCAGAAGCTGTAATTTTCTTTCAAAGAAATTAATTTTGTTTTTAGCTTTGGCTTCATATGTGATCCGTTTGTGGGTCTCTAGTTTTGAATATCTACCAATAACTTATAGAACCATTTTTTTCTCAACTTTTAATTATAGAATAAATAATATTAAAAACAGACAGGAACTGTTCCTTACCTTACCAACCTGTGCAGTTTGTTTCATTTTGGTTTCCAGTTGTATTTGGTTTCAACTTATATTGCCGTTTTCAGGTATTATACTCTTTAATGAGTGGTTTCCAGGAGCAGTTGTTTGGTAATCATTAGTTTACTTAATCATTCCTCTGATGTTGAAGATTTAGATTTATAATGTTTTGCTATTATAAATTGCATCACAACAAAAATCTGTTTGAATATGGCCTTTCTTTTTTTTAATTTTTAAAATTATTATTATTAGTATTATTATTATGGGTCATTATTCACTCAGTTTAAACTTTCTGGCCTGATCTTATTAAGTTAAAAGTTTTGAATATTTTTATGGGTCAAAGGATGTGATTTTTAAGAAATGATTTTTGAAGTGCTTTTTCAGATGGCTTTCTACTATAAATTGCCAACAATAATGTCTTGGCTTTATCAATTTTATTTTTCTAAGAACCTGGGTATTGTTGGATATTGTGTCTTAGAATTTTGTATTTGTTAGTTAAGTGTAAAATGGTACTTCAGTGTTGCCTTAATTTGCCTCGCTTTGGTAAATAAAATGCTTTAATGCTCTTTTTTTCCGATGTGTACCTAATAATTTGATTCCTATGTGCATGTCCATGTTACTGCCTTATTTTTCTTCTGCATCTTATTTTTCTGTCAGTTTATCCCCTTTTGTAACAACCTTTGATCTCTTGTATTTGATAAACATTTCTGCAATATGTTGTTTTCCTTTTACCATGACTATTACTTTTCTTAGTAAAAGTTAAAGATCAAACTGTAAAATTTACATCTTTTTGTTTCTTTTATTAACTCAAGGTTTAGAAAGCTACCATTGTTTCAAAAATACTCAATTTTATGCTCATTTTTATGAGCTAAATCATATGTGTATTATATATGCAAATATACACAGACACACACACACACAGAAAGACAGAGAATAAGGAGGCATTAGTATTGTAATTATATTATGCAATATAAATTTTGACCCATTTTCCCCTCAGATCACTGGTTACCTCAATATAATTTATTAAATAGCTTTCCTCCCTGATCGTTTTGAATTTTTATTATATCATTACATTCTTACATATAATTAGATATTTTACTGGACTTTCTATTCTTATTTGTTGATGTATTTCAAAATACATGTCAAAACCACATTATTTAAATTATTATTGCTTTATAATACATTTTAAAATCTAGTGGGCTCAGCCCTTCTTTTAAAAAATCCTTGAACTTCTATTATGTACCAGAAAAAGTGAGGATAGAAAAATGAAAATTGCCAGTTTCCCCACCCCTGGTAATCAAAGTCTTTCCAGGAAAACAGATATGAAAAAAACCCAAAAACTGGATACATGT
Source organism: Acinonyx jubatus (assembly GCF_027475565.1). Classification (NCBI taxonomy): domain Eukaryota; kingdom Metazoa; phylum Chordata; class Mammalia; order Carnivora; family Felidae; genus Acinonyx; species Acinonyx jubatus. The sequence continues at coordinate 57,497,253 of NC_069383.1, read as the reverse complement.
ATAATATGATAAAAATCATGATAGAGAGGTGAATACAGAACTGTGGTAGCACAAAGGAAAATAGTATGTTTTCACCTCTTTATTTTTTCTAGTTCTAATCAAGTTTTGTTTTAACTATAATTGCTATTTTATGTCTACAAAATACTTTGAGAACGTTTGGTTTTTTAATCTTGTAATCTCATTTAGGATTATTGTATCTTACTTATTTCTAAGTTAAGTTATATAGTTTTCTTGAATATGAAATACTTGTTAGAAGAATTTCAAGTTAAACATGTACATGTTATGAATATTATTTGTGACAGTCTCCAGGTAATTCTACATTCGATTTATTTCTTTTAAAAAGGCCTATCTTTTGGGTTTGCTCTTAAATGAAAAATTAGAGTACTCCTTCATCTTTTTTGGGGGGGCACTCAAACATTCATTGATAATACTTCTGGGTGTGATAGGATTTGATACACATACAAGACACAAATGTGGAAGTGTTATCGATGTTAATTTTTGAAACCAATGGTAGGTCAATGAGAAATTCCTGAGCCAAGGAAACCATATTCTTATGAAAATGTGATTGAAATTATAGAAAACAATCTGTGTTCTATAGCTGTGGAAACTTTAGACGGATCATCTTTGACATGTGAGTTATAGTTTCTATCACTGCAGCTGTTAATTGGTGACAAGGAGGGATAAAGTGTATTAAGGAGTTTTGGAAAATAAAACATAAATACATATCAAATAGTAATTATTTCTGGAATTCTGTATACATAAGGTGTTTAAACCCTCCTTTTTAAATGCACACTAAAACTCATTTCATTATTTAAGTTTTATAAGGTATTCTTCATTTAAAAATAGTTTTGTATTGGCAAATTAGGTCAGGAATAAGCAGGACCTCAGTGACGTAAATAAATAAATCCCAATGGATGACTTTCTTTGGACTTCCTCTTTTGTGTAATTCTTTTTATGTATAAGAGCACATCTCTTGGCAAAGTCCCATTATAAAAAAGAAAAGAAAGGTGGGGATGTGGGGGGGATAAATATTCCCAGAGAGACTCCTTGAATTTCAGCCCTTTCAGTTACATGATTATTCTTGTGGTTACAGGAGATGAAAGGATAATGAGGACTTGGTTTCCTGAGTTATAAAAAATAATTTGGATATACACAGGGCCATTTACGTGAATAAATAGATGCCTTATAAAAATTCTCTTTGGGGAGGTACACTAAAATTATTTTAGTGGTCCAAGTTCTGTGACCTCAGAGTAAGTTCAAGTGTAGGGAGAAGCATGGCAGGCACTTGATAATAAATTTAGTCCAAGTGTTTAATTTATGTACTTCTTCATTCAAAAAAATGATTTGGGACATCTTATAAGAATGTATTTGACTTAATAATGAGAAAAAGCGCAGAGAAGTAAAGATTCACTATCAGGAAAATATAAATAAGTGGGGAGTCTTAACCACAAAAAAGAAAGTAAATATATTTATATTTATTATTCATATTATGTCTCTTAATACATATACACATGCAGTTGTTTTTTATATATTCTTTACATTTGTGTTTTAAAACCAGTTTTTAGTAGTACCATTTACCTTTGTAGTATTTTTAAGTGATTCCCTTTAAAAGAATTGATTTACCTGTCGGTGATTTCAAATCAACCTTTTCAGTACCTAATTTAAGAGTAGATGGATTAAAAATGTTGGGAAGAGAACAGCAGCCATAATAAACAAGATGTATAAAAGTTACTGAATTCTCCACTTGAGAGAGAGTTTCAAATATTTCTTAATAGTTATCCAGATCACAGCCTTTCACATTTTCTATCTTAATATCTATCTCCCTTTTCTACCTTACCATCACCTGCAGCCAAAACAAAACAAAACAAAACAAAAACCAACCGAACAAACAAAAAACAAAAAATAACTCCCCTAATCTGAAATCATTTTTGTGTGGGGCCTAAACATTTGTATCCAAAATATCCTAGCACATCCATTCTAAATTGTCATGAAGTCATCATTGATAACATAGAATATGGAAAGAAAATTTAGAGAAAAATTTCATCTAGTTGTCAATGATAAAGGAAAGAGAGTTGAATAATAAAATAGCACGAGTTAATAAAAAAACAATGAAAGACGAGAATTTACCATGAAAATTATGTAGTGTGTAAATCCTGAGCAACAGTTTTGAAATATTGATTCTGAAAATCAGACCTGCAATTTCTGCATTTGTTTTTTATTGTATACAACTTAATTGCCTGTTAGTTAAGTCCTAATCCATCAAATAAACAAAAATAATTATCAACCTACCTTAGCTGTTTTCCCTTTCCCTTAAATCTTATTTTCCTTATTTATTATGTCATTATTTCCAAACTCCATTAGTCCCTTTGGTCTGTTATCACCCTTATACTGCTGTAGGTATGGATATTTTAATGGGAAGAGACAGGTAGTAACTTTTTGGTTTTGTGATCTTTTATATTCTGATTCAATGAAACTTTATTGATAACCTACTTATGTAATAGGCACTATGTGAAGAGCTTTTTCTTATCATACATTACTTCTCATAATAACTTCATGAGGTAAGTACTTTATGGTCCTAATTTAATATAGGTGAAGACTTACTTTAGGGAGAGACTAGCCCAAGGTCACATTGCTAATAAGAGCTGCATTTGGCTCAAACCCGTCTTTGACCTTAAAACCAATGTTCTTTCCATAGCCCTATCTCTTGCTAAGTACTCCTGACTTTTACTTAAGATACCCTGTACTCTCTGTTATTAATCATGTTTGTGTAAAATGTAGTCTTAAGTAGATACAGTAAGGCTGCTATTGTTATCTGGGCCAAATTGAGGAATTGAATCATGGAGATGGAGCTCTGTTGACTATACACTGGTCAGAAGAGTTGGTTCAAATTTCCATTCGTTCAAATCAGAAAGAGGGACAGTTTTTTAAGGGAAAAGGAGTATGTGGTGGGTTTTTTGTTTGTTTGTTTGACACTGATGTTAGTTTTCCTTTTGCCTACTAAGGACAACTGCAAACACTATGTACTGTAAACATTGTATCTGATATAATGAGGAAATTGTGAGTTGCATAGTAGGAATTCTTTCAAACTTGACATTTATTGAGCACCTCATAAAATCCAGATATTCTACTATGTTCATTGCTCCATCCTTGAATAAGACGTAGATCTGACTCTCCAGGAACCTACGGTCTAGTGAGACTTTCAATTTGTAATAAAGGAGCTATTTTTCAAACAATTCAAATCTAGTAAATTTCTTACTAGAATCATCACCTCTGAGAGTGCCTGGGTGGCTCAGTCAGTTGAGCATCTGACTCTTGATTTCAGCTTAGGTCATGATCCCAGGGTCATGAGATCAAGCCCCACATCGGGCTCTTTGCTGAACAGGGAGCCTGCTTAAGATCTCTCTCTGTCTCCCTCTGTCCCTCTCCTCTGCTTGAATGGCTCTCTCTCTCTTGCATTTATCACTTATCTAATAAAGAATGTAAGTTCTGGTTAAGAGAGTTTCTTATTTCAGGCAATGTAAGGTAAATCAGTTTGTACCATGATTTTAAACCTTTTTCAAATATAACCCGCATTTTAGCTTTAGAATTAAAGGATGTTGAAAAGAGTTCAATATAATGTAATTGAGTCACTTAGAAGGCCTATTTTAAACCAGTCACTTCCTTTTCTTTCTTTGTGCCCTATGAGACACGGACTTGCAGAATCAGGAAAGCATTGTTTTTGTTTTTTGGGATTTGCTATATTATGTGGAACCAAAACCAAGTTAATATGAGTAGTGCTTTTAAGCTCAAGGTAGTAAGTGACATTGAAATTTTCTTTTTCCCTTCTAAATTTGGGACTGAAGGAGTCATGTTATAAATTGACAATTTTTATTTATTCATAATGAAATGATCCTTTTTATTTATAGCCAAGTTCATCATTTTAACACTTAATCCTCCGTGACAGTCTGGAGGAGGGGAAACTTGGCAACCCTTTATTATTATCTGTTTTTACCATCAGAAAGTATTTATTTGTAACGAGAGCATGGCAATGACGTAAAGGATAGGAATGAAATACTCCCTGACATTTTTATACAGGGCGGCCTTTCCTTTGGAGTCATGACGGTAAATATGACCATAATTACTTAAAATACAGGCAGAGTCCCCTGTAAAATACAAAAGCATGTAACTATAGGTGTGGAAGGAGAACATCTAATGATAAAAGGAGAAGATGTCGGCCTTGGATTAATGTTTCAGAAACCCCATCAGTAACCATCTACACAACATTTCATGGACATTTTAAAGCAACTCACAAGCTCTTGCCATGTTTCACCACCTTTGTGACTGTAAAAATCCACCCACCAGAGAAGCCCACTAACTCACACTGCCAATATTATAAATCTAAGATATTTAAAACGTCGATTTTCAGGCCCTGATAGTGTATCTTGAATACAAATATAGTACTTAGTGGATGAGTTTCTTATATTTGTTTTGGGCCTGGCAGTGCTGTCAGATCTTGAGGGAAGCCCAGTGTCAAGGGCATATGAAATGATTTGACTTTTGCCCCTGCATGTGAGAATGATGAGCTTTGATGAAAGTGTTGGTATCCTCATGATTTCCTTCTGACACAGTCATAGTATATATGGCTATTAATTGACTTGGTCTCTGTGACATACAGATGTCTCCTGGAATCTACTGATGACAAACAGAAAGACCTACTTGATAATGGGTATTTTAAACCTGTGCCTGAAAGAATGAGTTTTGTGGTCATGCGTTCAGCAAGTGCTTTTGAGTGCAGGTTACTGTGCTAAGCTCTGAGGATGAAAACTGTGCAGTGAAGACCTGGCCCCTATAATGATAGGCATTGAAGTCCATTTGGAAGGACATAAATAAACAATATTTAAAGCAATATAAAGAAGTGAATTGTTGAAATGCATTATTAGCCCTGTCAGTGGTGAGCTCAGGCTGTGGGGTCAGAAGAAATAGGTGTGAATCCTGGTTGCCTTATTCACTGTCTTTTTTACTCTGAGCATGTTACTTAGCCTCTCCAAACTTTTGTTTCCTCATTTGTACAATGGGATGATAATTGTACCAGCCTGCTAGGCTGGATCAGTCAACGCAGTTGAGTTTCTTGTTGAGAATCTTCTTTCGGTTATTTCATAAGACAGAGGAAGTGTCTTTTCTGTGTCCCTCTCTTGGAACATCCAGAGAAGAGCGCATTCTCAAAATTAGGTGTCAGACTATCATATTCAAGTTGTAGTCCATCCTGCATAGCTGAAGACCAAACCACAGTTTTACATAAACCTTTTCCTTATTGAAGGTAGTTGTTCATTTATTAATGCAAATGCCTTGTGCCTTGGGTGTGTGAGCCCTAAAAATATACTTCCAGGGATAAAAATAGATCTCTTGGAGTTCTGAGATGCTGCTTAATCAGAACCAGCTGCAAGCTGTCTAGAAAATGCAAGTTGTATGAGCCAGATGGCTTTTGCCCTTTTTGCTTTAGACAGCATGTAATTTGGATAACTACAGCTACAGTAATACATTTTGCCAGTCACACTGTTTGATAAACATATTTGTTGAGAACAGCCACTTCCAATTAGAGACCCAGTAAAATGTTAATTTATTTTAATAATTTTTCCCTCTGGGGTAAGATCAGGAATACTTTTAACAGAAATGCCTGTTCACAGGAGAGAGTACTGTTGAAGGTTTCTTGTATGCCAGTGGTTAATTTTTAGGTTTGGCATTTAAATAATGATGAGGAGTATTCATGACCTACCCTTCCAGTTTTTTTCTTAAAATTTAGTGTATATGTGAGGAACCATGATTTTATATATTTAATAACTATATTTGTTTTACCTGTGGAAAGATGGTTTGGCTAGTTTTAACTTTCTTCGATACGAAGCTAATTACTATAAACTCTGATAATAGTTATTGAATTATTGTTTGTACCCACAAACCATCATTAATGTGGTATTTCTGGGATTTTGCATTTATGACTGTGATCTATTAAGAAGGAATTTTCTCTAGTAATTGATATAACCATGAGTGATTTCCACTGACTGAAGATAACTGTAAACCTAGTCACTAATATTAGCTAAATTCTAATTTTGTCTAGTTCTTGTTCAGCTCTGATAAAACCACAAAGCTAAATGTTTGGGCTATTCACACTCTAAGACATAAGCTCAGATACAGCCTGCTTTTAAGAGATGTGAAATTATCAGTTCCATTTTTCACTAGTGGCACCACTTCTTGGAAAAGCATTTTGAAGCCTTGATCATCCATTACATGTGATGAAGTATTCTCTATTTCTTGAGACATCTACCAGGCAGCAAATAATAGATTGCTGAGCACCTCTGAAGGATCTCTCGTGTCATAATTTTTCTGTAGTTGCAAGCCTTCCAGCCTTGTGAGTTTAGCAGTCCCCCAGTGGTCTTTCTTCCTTACCCAGTTTAAAAAGGAGAGGGTATTTCATCTATAGGATTAGTGATGTTAGAACATAAATTTCACTATAATAGTAGCTTCAGGTTTATTTACTGTTACTGTAGTACCAGGAACTCTGCTAATCACTTTATACATTACTGCATCTAAGCCTCCCAATAACATAGCATTACAGGGTGTATATTTTTATCCTGTTTTACAGATAAGGAAGCAATGGCTTTGGAGTATAATTATTCAACATCATACCGAAAGTGTCAGAGTCAGAATTTGAAGCTACTGTTGTTTTAATGGTTTCTCTGACTCATGCTCTTTAATTCCACCCATTAAGCTATGAAAAGTGGCATTTGACTTAGCCATAGCTGTTTTCTCAGAGATAAACAGATGCCTCTGTCCATTCTTGTATAGCAGTGATCTTCTTAGAATTTATTTTAAGCTCAGATTAATATGTGAAAAGGTCTAATCTCTCTCACTCTGCTTCATTAGATATATTGTAACTAAGGTACTTTAAACCTAAAAGTCATATCACTGGGGAAAATCTCATTTTGGTTCTTTTCCAATATGTAGTTAAGAATTATATTGATACGTAGTGCTTTGAGAAACTGGTAAACACTTGTGTGATATGAAACGGCATAGGAAGCAAGTGTTTACCAAATTTACCAAAGTGATATCCTACTTTTATGTCTTTAACAAACTAATAAGATAAAGAAATTCAGTAATGAATAGAGCAGTTCATAACTGTATGTTGTGTCCCAGGCAGCAGGAGATAAAGCAAAGCGTTATTTATAAAGACATCTTAGTTGTAGTACTGTCCACTCAAAACAAACTGAGGTTCATGGAAGTATTTTATTATACTGTTATAATTATTTACATATGGAACCATAAAATACTTTCTTGAAAGATAATATAAAATGATAGAAAAGCTTGTACTTAAGTACTATTGTTTAATAATGGACTTATGCTATCTATTAGCAAATAGTTGATATTATTTGTTGTTTCCTGGAAATGAAAGGGGGATATGGGTCAAAAAATATTACTTTTTAGTAAATTGATTATTTCTTTTCTCATTTAAAATAGTATATTTAAATAATTATTAACCTGTTTTTCATATCTCACACGTACACTCAATTAACATATAGATTCAAATGTGAAATCTGATAGTGCTTGACCCAGTTGAAGAAAACGTTTAATGTCATTATATGGGAGACATAAATGGCCTAGAGAGAGGTTTCAGTCCTTTCTTTATGTGGAGAGATATAACTTGGAATGACCCAACAAGGCTGCTTTAGTCCATATGTATCAGTTTTCCATTAACATGTGAGGTGGTGCTATGGAAAGGAAAAGGATGCATGAAAAATGATCTCTTCCAAATTTATCTGTGTTTATCCTAAGTGGGTAAATTGTTCCTTTTTCACTGTATGAGGGTTTAGTAGGTTAGTAAGTAGTCTGGTTTGTTTAAATGATTTAATAAGGAAGTATTGAGCATCTAAAGAAATGACTTTATCCTTGTCCTCAAAGAGCTTTTGGCATTTGGCACCAAAAGGGTACAATGTTATGTGACTTAAAATGTGGTCCCAGAACAATGTGATTCTCCAATGAAGGTAAGGTAGATGAAGGGAGATCTTTTATTCTCTTTATCCCATAAGGGACTTTTTTTGCTTTTGTCTTCTTGAAGAGAAGACGAGTGTTTGGCTGAAAATGTATGTTATCGACCCTTGGGCTCCATTGGCATATTTCAAGCTGTTATTGTCAATCGTATAAATACATGTTTAGACAACTTCTGAAACACGTCTTGTTCCTTGAAAATAGAGAAGTCACTCATCTTGGTGTATCATTTCTATAAGATGGCTCTCTAGAATTGTGTCATTTCTTCATTATGGCTTCTCTTGTACCACTTCAGAAGGCCTTTTTTTTCCCTCCCTTTCTTTTTGCATTAGATAAACATAATTTTATTTCTAGGTGTGAAACAGTATGAGATATAGGGATGTATGTATGCATGTGTATAGGTGTGAGAGAGAGACAGGGAGAGAGAGAGAGAGAGCAAGAGGAAAGAATGGGAAGAGGGAAAGAGAGAAGCAAAAGAGAGGAAAGTGATGGAATGATTGAGTGATTGGTTGGTTGTATGTGACTGTGGCTTTTCCTGAAAATTTTCCAGCTGTTGTTGGCGTACTGAAAAGTTCATCCAAATCTCATAATTTCTTACGGTTTTCAGTTAAATCTTGTAAAAAGATAAGCAACAATATTATATGCGCATATAAGTTGCCTTTCCAATATTTATAAATCTTAATTCTTTTTTTATTGTATTGGTAAGAATGTCAGGCTTTCATTCCCATGTTAGTGATGGGCATCATATATACATCTGACTTTACTGAAAACAACTCCGTTTAATGCTTAATAGGGTGATAACTCTACATTAAACTATCCTGGTTTACTAACCCATGAACATGTATCCAGATAGTTACATTTTTTTGAGGGAGTGTTCTGTTTTAATTGCTTTTGACTTATTGATGTCATAAATTTATTAATAGCTTTCCCAATATTAAATCATTCTGGATTTCCTGAAATAAACTCAACTGGACATGTTTTATCATGATTTTAATATGCTGCTGTGTTTGATGTATATTTCACCTAACATTTTTGCCTCCATGTTCATAAATAATACCTGTAGTTTTCTGTTTTGTCAGCTCTTTTTCAAGTTTCAGGATTAAGTGTTAGTAGGCTTGTCATTTATGATTGAACAACCTGCATGTCATCACCTATCCTATCATTCTTTGCCTAGCTACAGTACTTTTACAGATGAAGGTAGTATGGTATCTTGAGAAAGGGACCTTTTTAAAACACACAGGCTACCATATCACCTAGCAGAAAGGTGAGGGTTACTTGAACATCCTACAACAGATTAAAAAATATGTATATCCCCGTATTTTTCTATGCCTTCACTGTTTAAAGAAGTAACATATTAAAATCATCATGGCCTGGAAACTTTATTTGGCAATAGTTGTTTACTTCAATTTTTTTTCTAGAATTGTTGGTCTGTTTTGACATATATTCTACTTTAAAAAATTTTTAGCAACAGACTGTATATAGGAATCTATATAATTTTTTAAATCTTTTCTGAAGTAGTGATTTTTACCTCTCATTTTATTTTTGGGCCTTTCTTTTGAGAGCAAAGATTAGCTCTTTCTGCTTTCTCTCTCCAAATCCCTTTACTTACTAGAATTGTACATATTTTACTATTTTTAAGAAATAATTGTTTATATCTTTAGTGTTACTTTCCTCTTGCTTTCCTTAGGTATAGTTTACCCTCTTCTTAAAAAATTATTTGCATATTTGTATTGAATATTTATTTAATTTATTTTTGTTATTTATTTGCAAAGGGCCTTTCAAGGTACATTTTAGGCTTTCTAACTTAACTGTAACTGGAGCATTCCATTTGTAGGACCTCTCTGCTGCTGGATTAGTACAGGTATGTTACCTGCGTGAGGATCCTTTGGAAATAATTTAGTTTGAAAAATTGACACTGGGACTTAATCTAAAATCTGTATCAGGATTATACTGACAGTGTCTAGTGTTCTAAAGTGGCATTTTGGCCAGGCGTGGTGGCACACACCTCTAGTCCCAGTTACTCGAGATGCTGAGGTAGAAGGGTTATTTCAGCCCAGAAGTTCTGGACTGTAGTGTGCTACGCTGATCGGGTGTTCACATTAAGTTCAGCATCAATATGGTAACCTTCTGGGAGTGCGGGACTACCAGCTCGCCTAAGGAGGGGTGAACCAGCCCAGGTCAGAAATGGAGCAGGTCTGAGGTGGCATTTTGTTCTCTAATTTTCAAAGCAGTACTAGTTATCCAAAAAAATTTGGAATACATATAGAGAAACACACTTTATAACTGTATAACTACTGTATAACAAATTACTCCAAAATTTCATAATTTAAGACAATCATAGCCTTAAAATATTTATTTTCTCACAGTTTCTGAGAGTCAAAAATCTGGGAGTGGCTTATCTGGGCTTTTCTGGCTCAGTGTTTTAGGAAGTTGCAGTCAAGCTGTTGGTGAGTGCTGTTGTCATCTGAAGGCTTGAACAAAGCTGGAGGATCCATTTCCAAGATGGTTCACTCACATGGCTATTGGTTACAGTCCTCAGTTTCTCTCTGGCTGTTGGCAGAAGGTCTCAGTTCCTTGCCATGTAGACCTCTCCACAGAGCTGATTGCTTTCCCCAGAGTGAGTGATCCCAGAGAGTAAGATAGAAGTTCTAATATCTTTTATGAACTATCCTTAGAAGTGACATAAGGTCCCTTCTCCTTGATCCCACCTTACCAACCTTGATACAGTGTGGGAGTTGACAGCACAAGGAAGTGAATGCCAGAGGTGGGGGTCATTGAGTTTAGTCAACACACATATCTCAGGTTATAAAAATTGTCTTCAGCCTACCATCCACACATAGTGGATCTTCCAGTGTTTTATATTTTTCCCCTCCCAATGCAGATATGACCTTGAGCATTTGCAAAAACAAATTAGAATATATGTTGTTTTTAACCTTTTCTCACATAATGGCACATCACAAACAATTGTCATGTTATGAAATAGTGTTCTAAAATAGGATTTTTATTTGCTTGGTTGACATCCATTCTGTGAGCATGCCATAATTTATTTCTACCAATCTACTAATATTGTTTTTAATTAGGTCATTTTGGGTATTTGACTAATGTAAATTGTTTATTAATTTTTTTGCCTCTAATATTGTACCATAAATTCCTAAAGATGTCATTGCTGGGATGAGGCATATAAACATTTGAAGGCTTTATACATATACTGCCTAAATATTCTCTGGAAATTTGTATTAAAGTTATGCTCCTCTTGACATAATAAAAAAAAAAGTCTGGCTTCTTTTATGCTTATCAATACTATGTAGTATATTTGAAAAATAAAAGGGCCTTATAGGGAACATGGTATCTAACTGTAGTTTTAATTACTACTTTTGGACTACTAATAAGGTAGGAGGATTACTCTGACAGCCTTATCTCTGAATCTGCATATTCTTTTTCTTGATGTTTAAGAGTATGTCTTTCTTGTAATTACTTTTAAAGGTGCAAGTAATTCTCATTAAAAAATATTATGGATTTCTTTGAAAATGTATTTTATTGGACTTTTCCTTCAGGGCTACACAGTGGGACTGTTCTGCAGTGAGCTTGAAAATGTTGGGAAATAATTAAATGACTGAAGCACTTTCAAGGTACTGATCACTTAGTTTGATGGCTACTAAAGTATCTCTTGCTTATATTTTATTGTTTGAACATTTGCTAGAATAATCGGTTAAAAGTAAGAAAAGATACTTTTTTTTTACTTTTGTTGTCAGCCATCTGCCAAAATTTGGTGAGTGTTAAGGAACATTTGTCCAGGGATAAAAGCATAATTGAGAGTTGTCTAGTCTTTAAAAAAAAAAAAAAAGAAAGAAAGAAAAGAAAAGAAAAGAAAGAAAAAAAAAGGAAAGGCACTTTCAGCATTCTCATGGCTGTTTTTACTTGAAAAGTCTTCCTGCCCAGCACTTTCGGATCACTGGTGTTCACAGTGACGTACCAAAAAATTAACCTCCTGGACAGTTTTCTGGATCTCAAAAAATTTTCCTTTTGATAATAATTGATTTTAAACTTCAAATGTCATTAAGAGGCTGAGACAGTAAGCTGCGGTGGAACATGAGCACACGTTGTCTGATGAGGCAGAAGCAGAGTATAGCAGGGAGACCTTGGGAGTCTGAAGGGCTTTTTGACAGGCAAATCTGTTCCTTACTTGCTTTGTGATGTTGGCCCTTTTAATTTCCATTTTCTCACCTGTATAAAATAAAAGAAGCAAAAAGCCTCCTTTCCTGCATTGTTTTCAAAATTATATGCTATACACATAATGCCTGGCATGCATGGTACATGGATGAAGCAACAAGAATAACTACAGAAATGTATAATCTTCTTGGAAAGTGATATTTTCACAAGACCTAAACAAAATGGAAAATTCAGGGATTTTCAGGTGAATATTAAATTTATGCCATAATTTTGATCAAGAATGTATGTGATGTTGTATGTGGATCTTGAGAAATTTAACAGAAGACCATGGGGAAAGAGAAGGGGAAAAAATAGTTACAAACAGGGAGGGAGGGAGGCAAACCACAAGAGACTCTTAAATACAGAGAACAAACTGAGGGTGGATAAGGGGGGGCGGGAGGGGGAAATGGGTGATGGGCATTGAGGAGGGCACTTGTTGGGGTGAGCACTGGGTGTTGTATGTAAGCCAATTTGACAATAAATTATATTTTTTAAAGAAAGAATGTATGTGATGGATGGGGGAGGAGGAGGCATGGGCAAATACTTGTTTTTTTGCACCAGTGAAAAAATTTGCTGTTATTATACTTATAAAAGTTTTCTAAAGGATTCAAAATAGAATAATATTAGCCATGACTTTCTATTCCAAAGTGACCATGCCAGGCAAAACAAGTCATAGACAAATCATATGAACATAAAAAGGAAATGAATAGATGTGATAGATTCTGTGGAACTGGCTCTAAATGTATAATACATACACATTTGTGATTTTGTTGGGGAGGGTTAGATCTTGAAGTGGATTTGAAGAGTGGATTGGCTTGCACAAGACTTAGGGAGAGGCAGTGTTCTAAATCTGGGTATGGTATGAACACCCGCACAGACTGGCATCCACCTGGTATTTTGCTGGGAGTAAACTGACATAACCTTGCCTCGAGAATCTGTATTTGAGATTCAGTATGAATAGGGAAAGTGTAATCAGAATACGGAGAACCTTGATTATCAGGCAGAAGAAATTAAGCAGATACTAGATTATCACTTGAAGCTCCTGGAGCAGGAGAGAAGTCATGACTCTCAGGTTTGAGAGTCTTTAATCTAGAAGTGATGCAGTGCCCTGTCACAATCCAGATATGAAGATGCATGCTGAAAGTCAATTTGATAACCCAGCAATGAGGTGTTCAGAGTCCAAACACTGCATCTATCACTTCTCTCTTGCTCAAGAACTTCTAGTGGTGTGTTCTTGTTCCTTTATGAATTTATTGTTATAAAAAAAAGGGAAATTAAAATGTGAGATAGTTAGGGGTGCCTGGGTGGCTCAGTTATTTAAACATCTGACTTTGGCTCGGGTCATGATCAGCTTGGTTCATGAGTTTGAGCTCCATGTGGGGCTCTGTGCTGACAGCTCGCAGTCTAGAGCCTGCTTCAGATTGTATGTCTCCCTCTCTGCCCCTGCCCTGCTCACTCTCTCTCTCTCTCCCTCTCTCTCAGAAATAAATAACCATTAAAAATTTTTTTTTAAATGTGAGGTGGTTGGTTAATGGTTATTTACCTTTGTGTGGCTTTCCTTTGTTGTTCCTGTTGTTGTTGTTTTTATCTTAGCACCTTATTTTTCAAGTAGGCCAAGAAAATGCATGCTTTTAAAATCATGTAACTGTAATTATACAATTACATTTACTCTATTGTTTCACATTTTTTTTTCTTTTCTGGGCTGCCCACTATTAGTTATCCTGGCTTCTGAGCATATTTTGAGCCCCATTTTTTTGTATTTTGCATTAATATTAGCCTCAGCATCCCATTTAATATTCACACATCCTTGTAAAGCAGGTGATGTTTTCCCATTTTACAGATATGTACACTAAACTTTCTCAAAATTAGACATCTGTTGGTGAGTGTTGGTGTAGAATGCTCTGCTGTATAACATGATGCTTCCTAAGAGAATCTGGGGGATGCACAATTTTTGGCAGGAGGAATGAGTTCTAAACTAAGAACAGTAATGTTCATTTTTTTATGCCATAGAGAGATAGATAGGGAAGTTAGTCTCTCTTGCAGGAATCCAGTTTAATTCTTTCTCAGGGGTATAATATCCAGTCATATGGCCGTTCCTCTGCTTCCTGAGGAAGTGAAATTGTTCACTAAATTGGGTGGTGGCCTTCCATATTTAAATATAGTTAGAGCTTGCTTTAGTAAAACTGTTCAAAACCACGGAAAATGTAAAATATTTGCTCTCCAGAAGATTCTAATACTCTTCAATGATGAAAAAGAATATCTTGTTTCTACTATACTAATTATGAATTTTCCGTATAACTCTAGCTTCTGAAAGAAACGAATTTGTTTACCATTAATGAGAAGAAATTACTTTTTCTCCTCCTAAAAATTATGATGCATAGCACAAGTTTTATAGGCTGTAGGGAAGTTTTTAGTTTCTAAAGTGTAAAAAACATTTTGAAAGTCAAATTAAATTGGACACCTTCTTATTATTAAAATTTCTTTAAATGCTCTGCCTGCTATGGGTTATAATTCTTGGTTTCAAGTACTAATGGAGATGTTACTTGCAAGTTAAACTCTGAGAAACATGCTTGTGAATTCTATTGTAAGTATCTCTTTTAATTGCAGTTCTTTTAAAGAGGAAGTTAACACTTAAGTATATATTAATTCTTGACAAGGACCTTATTGAACCTAAGCAAAAAATGTTTTAAAAAGTCAGGTAGCTGTTAGAATTATGTGAGAATCTGAAACTAGCAGAGTAATTATTAGGAGTTTCTTAATCTCTTATTTTTTCCAAAATGGAAAGGTCTCTTTTTTTCCTTATGAAAGGAATTCTCAAATGTAAGAAAGTATCCAAACTATACTTAACAGTATAAATTAAAAAGTGAAAGCTTCTTATAATCTTATCCCACTGAAATGACCACTGATTACAGTTTAAAATATATTCTTCCAGAACTTTTCTTTGCAATTACAAACCTATATTGCCACTACATATGTTTGAAATAGGACTGATTCATACTGCATATGCTATTTTTAAAAAATTTTTTTAAATGTTTATTTTTGAGAAAGAGACAGAGACAGAGAGAGTGTGTGAGTGGGGGAGGGGCAGAGAGAGAGGGAGACAGAATCTGAAGTGGGCTCCAGGCTCTGGGCTGTCAGACAGCACAGAGCACCCCCCCTGGGGTTCGAACTCACAAACCACAAGACTGTGAACTGGGCTGAAGTCAGATGCTTAACTGACTGAGCCACCCATGTGCCTTGCGTATGCTATTCTTTAATTTGTCTTTTCTTACTGAATATTGACCTATTGATCTATTTCTGCATTAGTAATTACAGATTTACCTCGTGGGTTGTTAACTTGTTTGTTTTGCTATTTTAATAGCAGTGTGAAAAATATGTTTTGTTTTTTTTTTTTGTACTTCTCTATTTCCTTAGGCTATGTTCATACAGTAGAACTGTTAGGGAAAGGTAATGCATCTTTAAATTTCCATATACCTTCATAAACTGCTCCCCAAAAGGTTTTACCAATTTATTATCTCATCAATATTGCATGAGAAAGTTATTTGACCTTACTCTTTTATAGTACTGTGAATAATCAATTTTTGCTAATCAGAAAAGAAAAAAAATATTTCTTTGATTATTAGTGAGGTTGAAAGAAATGTCCTATGTTTGTGGGGCCTTTGTATTTCTCTTGGGGAGCAGTTTGCTTGTGATATTTGCCACATTTTTCTTAAGGTGCTTATTTTTCAAATGAATTAAGAGCTTATTAATATATCCTCAATACATATTGTAAATCATTACATACTTTGAATTTTGCCTTTACTGCGATATTTGTTGCACAAAACCTTAAAAATTTGATATACTCACATATGTCATTCTTTTTCCTTGTTTTCTGGCTTTTGTTTCTATGCTAAGCATAAAAACCACAAGTAAAGTTTGTTAGACACCTAAACACTTTATGAGCATGCTGTCATTCAATCCTCATAACAACCCAATGAATAAGATACTATTAATCCTTTTTTTTATAGATGGTGAATAAACAACTTATCCAAGGTCTATAGTTTTAAATGATAGCACCACAGTTCAATATAGGCAGATACCTCCCAAACCCCAAGATTTCTGATGCAAACAAATAACAAAACCTCCTTTATCGTTTCTACTTTTTGTTTTTTAAATAAATTTTTATATATAATAAATCCCGTGGAATTCTTCATTGTAACAGTGTGAGGAGCAATAGAACTGTTTAATTTTATTTTAATCTTACACTAAATGTATATACACATGTGTCTGTTTGTAGACTTTTTTATTATCACCTGTAATTTCTCTATTAGTATCATACTGTTTAAATTACTCTACTTTATTTTTTCTCTTTAAAACTCCCCTTAGCTCTTCTTACATACTTTTTCTTCGAGAGTCAATATGTTAAATTAGGTTTATAAAATCTCTCTTCAAAGTAGTTTGCAATTGCCCTATTAACATCTTTACAGTATTAATCATCCTATCAGGAAAATAGTACATCTTTTAATTAGCCTTTTTAGTTGTTGTACAGTTAACTTCATTTAGGTCTCAGACATTTTTATTTAGGTACATCCCTAGGTTAAATCTTGATTGTGTTGGTTATTCAAATTTATAACTGCGTGCCGTTTTGGCAGTGGTATATGCTACTTGTCATTGATATTTACCATGTTGATTTCCATTTTATGATTATTATGTTAGTTCATATCCTCTTTTTGTATACCATTGTCAGAAGAGAAGGAATGGTTTCAGTTTGTTGGTGGCCAAAGATTCTTTTTAATGAACTATTACTATCTGAAAATCCAGTTTCATTCATACGCTCATAGGTATTATTTGATATGGATTCTGGAAAACCATTTAAAATTATATTTGAGGGGTGCCTGGGTGGCTCAGTCGGGTAAACGTCCGACTTCGGCTCAGGTCAGGAACTCACGGTCCATGGGTTTGAGTCCTGTGCCCGGCTCTGTGCTTACAGCTCAGAGCCTGGGGCCTGCTTCAGATTCTGTGTCTTCCTCTCTCTCTGCCCCTCCCCCACTCACGCTCTGTGTCTGTCTCTCAAAAATGAATAAAAAACATTAAAAAATGTTTTTAAATTATATTTGAAACCATAACGATTTTAGAAAACAAAGTTTTTCAAAACTGAACTGAGAGTCATGTAGCACCATTGAAATAGGCAGAATTTCACATTTAAATTGTCAGCACAAATCGTTCTGTCCAAACAAGTTTGATTTTTTTCCCCAGTTGTCGATCCTTTTGCCATACATGTAGGTTATGGGAAGAGTTTGGTATTCCCTCGAGATTGAGGGCCACAGGAACATCACACACACACATCACATGCAGAAACTCTTTTCTATTCCTTACATTGCTGCTGTGTCTTAGATAACCAAGGGAAAGGAGGCCTTAGTTTACATTTTCTTTACAAAGTGTGGCCAAGGATTATAGAAGAAGAAGTGAATGGAGAATGTTTTAGAAATTGAATTTCTAAAAGAAATATGAGGCTATGTAAGTATAATATAAAGTAATTATTATAGCGAAAGAAGGCCTGAAGGAGTCAGAAAAGGGAGAAAGGATCATGAAGAGGGGATGAAATGGGAAAAGATTAAGGGTATTGAGACACTTTCCCCCCAAAAGGCTTGAAAGGAAGTTGGAGAATATGGGGGATTGAAAAGGAAGGAAGGGGCATGACAGCATGAAAACCATGCAACAAAATAAAGACAAGGAACATTTAGTAAAGCTGACAGATCCTTGCAGATATAGTTGGCTTAAAAAACAAAAAACAAAAAGCCCCACCAATCTTTTCCTTTAAACTGTTCAGTATCTAAATAAAGAAGTTGTTGATTTCTCTTTAGCAGGCTATTTTAGTAGTGCATTTTGGAGATTTCTTCATGGAACATTAGGATATTTTACTACCTGACTGAAAGTGAATAAACAGAACTGGAGGATTTCTGCTTTGCACATTTCTGAAGCTTTATTATATCCTTATATAGGTAAAGAGAGAAGTTATACACAGAGTATGCCAAAATGACCACATGCTTCACACTTGCACTACCTCTTTTTATGAAGCTAAATTTGGAGTTTTCAAAACCTCCTGTTTAAAAATACATGCCAAAGACTTCTGCTTATTGCACATTTTGTTCCTGTCCTGTACAACTTAGATCTTCCTTTACAATTCTTTTTGGAATGTTTTCCCTTTTGTCACAAATACAAAAGGATATTGACATATAATCCTTCATTATGTTTTATGCAGTAGCATCCTAATTCTCAAAGTTTGAGAACATATATATTTTTTCCTTCAAGTCTAGAGACAAATCTTACAAGAACGTTTAATTATGTATTCATGCATATACATGGACTTTTAAATATAATTGAATGAATAAAAATGAAGTTGCCACAAATTAGTTTATGCAGGCAGTCTTCACTTAAAATAACAGATACTTTACAAGAAGAAACATTCTCGACAGATTATAATTCTATTATGTGATTTATATTTTTCTGATAAGTTTCATTAAAAAATTATAGATTTGTTTTATCAAAGGGAAAACTTGTCCCTTGATTTTAAATATGAAATCATATTCAGCAATGTATCAGTCCTTTTAAAATAATATATTTAAACATAAAATAATAATATTATAGAGTTTATTAGCAAACACATTTAGAATATTAATAGATGTCTTATGCTCAATAAAAATGTTAAAATTAAAGACGAGAGTTTTAGAAACTCTCAAAATATAATTACTAATCTACCCTAATTTGACTCATAATACAATTCTTTACCCATTAATCTACTTTCCAAAATACCAACCTGCCTCTTTTTTACTGTTTTACATGCCTCTGTTTGAACTGTTTTTTAAATGTGTGATTTTTCTGCAGTGAACTAATGGATAAAAATGATCTGCAAATTAGTGAATTCCTAATGTGCTAGCTCATATGTTTCCAATTTAGGATTTATTTCAATAGAGTGCTAGTAATAAAATTTTTAAAAGTGTATTTTAAAAAGATTGATGTCAAGAGTCTAAAATTCATTAGATAGAAAACATGTTAGATGGAATTTGAAAGTAAGAAATATTTTAAGAGTAGCTACAACTTAACTGGAGGTAATAGTTGTGCCTGAATAGTGGATAAGATGGCAGGATGACATCTAAGTACTTACTTGTTTATTTAATAAACAACAATTTCAGAGCACCTGCTCTTGGCGAGGCGCTTGCTAGGTTACAAGGACTGTAACGGTAAACCAGACATCTCTTCCCCATCTTTCAGAGCTTATAGACTTACCAAAAACAGTACATAGGTATTATGATTTGGCGGATTGAGTATTCCCAAGAGAAATCACTCCTTGTTCCTATATGATTTCTGAGCAAAGTGAGAAATGAAAGAAAAGAGTACGGTGGATGGGAAACAAAATTAACATGTTTATACTGATACAGATAGTATTAGACTAACTAGCTTGTATCAAGGGCCAAGTGGGCTTTCTGATACTAAACCCCTTCTCATACTATGAGAAATACACTCATAATGTTCTGGGAGGGCTGGGCAACTACATGCTCCTCTGAAGAGAAGCATCTGGCCCTGTGACATTAATAGCATTGAGAAGCAAAGCACATGCTCTCTCTGGGCAGAATGGTTCTTTTTTCCCAGGAGAAAGACACTGTGCTTCCCTTTTAAAATTCACCATGGCATAGTCACTCCTTTTGGGGAAGACTAAGAGTGTCACACTAGTAGGTAGTGTTCCTCCCACGTGAGAGAAACTTCAAAAGTGGGAAAGAGCATTCCCCCTCTGAATAATAATAGTGTGTGGTAAGCTAGGGTTTATGAGAAAGGAAGTATGGAATGCTATGGGATCATAAGCTAGTTTTGGGCGTCAGTGGTAGTGAGGTTTAAGCTGCAGGAGTCGGGTGTAGGACTGGGGAAAGATTTTGGGGTCAGGATGACAGACTTGTATTGATAACGTCTATAGAATTAAGATCAATTTGGCATGGTCAGTCACAGCCTAGACTATGAGACCAAGAGTGGAGAGCAATGCTGCAGGTATGTGAGCTGCGAGCAAATCTCAGAGAATGTTGTGAACCAAATTCAGGTGAATGAAGGGCAGTTGGACACATTGTGAAAGTTTTAAGCAGAGCAATAACGCAATCAGATTTGTGTATCATGAATATCATTCTGGTTGTAATTTGGAGGGAAGCGAAACTGGACAGAAGGAGAGACCTGTTAGGGAAGGAGGTTTAAGGTTGGGAATGCATAGATTAGTCTAATTTTGTGTCTTTTGCCCTTGGAGGGCAAGATATTCAAGTAAAAATATTTAGAAGGTTACTTGAGTGCATACATGTAAAGCTGTGATGAATACCTTATATTTGAAATATTGATCAATAAATTTGTGTTAAGCTGGGACAGCTGCAAATTTAGACTTCTTACCTTCTGATAGAAACTTTTTAATACTCTTAAATATTTTCTTTAGTTTTCTGGTGAATCTAATCATTTCAATGACTTAAAAGTTTTTTGAAAGAACATGTAAAAATTCACTGTTTACTATAAGATACTGTTGATATCTTACAGGTGTTCTGGTATATGGGAGAACACAGGAAAATTTATTTTTGAGAAGACACATTTTCACTGAAAGTGAACATGCTACAAATACGTAGTCATACCGAAATGCATTCATTGTATAACCAGTTTTTCTTAGATGCTGTCAACATACAACTATGTAAAGGCTGCACTATTTCAAAAGATAATAATTTGTATCAACTTTGTTCGTAGGCACAAATAAAGAGCCTGGGACTGTATCTGATAAACTTCTAAATCTGTGTGAGAAAGTTCTTTGCAAAGATAATCTTGTACTACCCAGCCGAAGGTCCCTCAGCATCAACTAACAATGCAGCCTGCTGCCTGCTGTCATTTTTCTTTTATTAGAAATATTATCATATTATTACTTTTACAACTTTTGTGTAATGTTATAATAGCTTCCCAAGAATTTTTCCTAATATTTCGAGAACTTTTGTTTGCATTCTTGATATGAAACAGTGTGGCCTGTTAGTGCTTACTGGATGAATTATATGCTTTGAATGTCTCTTTTTCTGAGCCACTGTGCTCATACATTTTATTCACTTTCTCTTGTGATATAATAATTATATTTAAGTCTCATAGCAATCTTCTTTAGTCTATATGTGCTCAAAAGATTTATTTGCATTTCTATCCAGAATAAATCAAAATAAATTTTGCTAGAAGTGGCACCATGTGAATTGAATCTCTTTATCTTGCAGTTCCTAATCACCATGCTTTATCTGGTAGAAAAGGAATTGCAAACACCTTTACACCCACCTTTAGTCACATATACTTTCATAGAATAAAGGTGGCTGCTTAATACTCAAAGATTTCACTGTTTCTATTCTGATTTTGTGATTCATATTGTTTCCGAGTGATTTTTACGAAGAACAATTATCTTCATAAGTACTTTCATTGTAATTTATGGACAAATTCATTGTTAAATAAAACAGATGAACTTATGAATATGAAGCTTAAAATTGCATTCTTGTGATAGGTGTAAAACTTCTTTGATTAAAAACCATCTGGTAACATCACATCCCCTAAAATACAGTTTCACCCATACAACAATCCTGATGTTCTCTGTCACAGCTATAAAGGAAACCCGTGACATTAGAAGGAAATACTTCTAGAGAAAAAAAGGCAAATTATATTTCCTTCCCTCCAGCGAGGTTGTCTAGAAAGCTCAAGCAGGCTGTGGGGTGGGACCAAGAAGTGAGAAGTTCTGGTTCAAAAAAGGAGCTGCAGTCTGATGACCTCTTCCTTCTTAATGCACCTTCTTTTTTGACCCTCTGTGTCTCTAGTTCTGGGATAGATATGAAAATGCATGTGCCCTCCAGCTCTTATCTTTATGCTTTTTCTAGAAGGAAGGCTGGAACTATCACTAAGACTTTGAGTTCAGGAGGAGAATGTAGTCTGAGAAAATCAGGCTGAATAGGATCAAGTTTGTTGCCTACTAAACTAGTCCTGTTGTAAGTCCATGAGTTAGTAAAATGGAATTAATGCTAACTAACTGCATCTAGTTGTGTGAGCCTGTCATTCTTGAGAAGAACTCTGGGGAGAGCCAAAAGTCAGTATGACCCATGCAGAGGAGGACCCAGGTTTTGTGGGTTGTGGATCTTAAAAGTTTCGGGGTCCTTTTTAAGAAAAGGGATACAAAATTACAAATAACAAAATGAGTGAAAAGCGTTGAAAGGTGACTGTGCAAGTAAAGAGCCCTGAGCTTAATTAAGCTTCATTAATTCACAGTAAATCCATCTCTAGCTTCATGCACAGACCTGCACCTATTAAATCACATTCTGAATTGATAATAAAACTAAATATTTTTTCAATAAGTTTGAATGTTACGTCCTTGAATCCATCCCTGGTCCTTTCCTTTATCATTTCACCATGTCATGTGTATGTGGTGAAGTGGTGATGCCATTGCACGTACTGCCCCCTAGATTCTAAACCTCAGGCACACAGGTCTCTGTGCTTGGAAGACTGTGGTGGTTTAAACTGGAATGGAGGGATGCTGGGATCATGGGTACCATTGAGCACCTTCCAGCAGCAGTTCTGGTGCTGGACTTAATGTGCTATTACGGCAGAAGCAGTTTTCATCAGTCATATGAACAGCAGCTTCCAAGTTTCGTTTTACCTGATGTGTTGTATATGGGAAAGATGGCTTTCAACTATACACAAAAATTCATAAAGAACAGGCTAAGAGTCCATCCCTGGTAGGAAGCAGTAATTAGAACAGATCTGAAGGCATAGTAAAATACAAAATGCCACCTGAGGATATTTTACTTCTCTATGAACACATTAAAAATGTATTTCCTGAGACAATAAGATCAAGGGAAAATAATGGAAGGCACAATTCAGAGATAACAGTTTCTAATTTGATGAAGTTATACTTGGGTGATTGATTTTAAATCAAGTCTATTTACAGATTTTACAGCTAAGACATCTTACTATATCTAAAAAACATCACAGTAAATACATTATTTCTGTTGACAAGTGTCTTGAGCTTAACATATGAAAGGAGAAATAATGACTTTTTTCTCCCCCCCCCCACATAAAATGATTCTATTGCTTATGTTTAGTATTTATAAGACGTAAGTTTGGGAGTTTGCTGGGGGGGGGTCTTCATATATCCATGTGATTTATTTTTAATACTCAGAAAAATATAGAATCAGTTCCACAAATGCTGTACTTAAATTGCCAAAGGAGAAATACCCTCAAACAAGAACTTTAGGGGTTGATAGCTGTGTGAAAGATGTCAAGATGGGCTATGTAATTTTCAGTGCCCAGTCGGTGTACAATGAAAATATGAGACCCCTTGTTAAAAAAGTTGAGAATTTCAAGACAGCAACAGCAGAGCATGAAACCAAATGTGGGGCTCTTCCAGTCTTGGGGTGCTGTACAGCTGCATGGGTTGCATGCCCATGAAGCTTATCCTGCAAGATGTCTTTGCATGGTTTATGAAAACTTCCATTAAAGACCTTATTCATTATGTTGCCTGGTAAATTATACAGGAAGACTTAGGCAATAAATTCCTCTTTGATCATAGCACCAGAATAGAGTTTATCACTCTCAATGACCTAATAGGTTTTTTGAGCTACCACAGTTAAGTGTTATGCCCAAAAGGGGTTCTGCAGTCTGGGTTTTCGTTATTTATTTCTTCTTTATTATTTGACATTAGTTTTGTAAGCATTGTTAATGAGTTTTGGTCTTTTGTGCTTTAAGCCATCTCAAATTTTCTCTTGAACATAAGTAAAGACCGTAAATAAACAAAACTCTTAGAAGTGGTTTTAAAAGTTGAATCAAAAGGGCTATAGTCATCAACATTTTTACTGTGTGCAGTAATAGCTCCATTGATGAAATCAGTGCCTTCCAACAACATAGTTATTTGTTATACACCTCATAACCTCAAGCAGAAATAATCTGGGAAGCAGAAGGAAGCATTCCAGATAAGAAAGAGTGCAGGACAGAAATTTTAAATAGCATTAAAAATATCTTAGTCTTGAGCAAAAGCTTCAGCAGTTAAGGTTAAAGGAGATGAAGGCTGAGGCTTGGTTTATACTCTGTAAAGGAAAATCCATTGGGAACAAGCAAAGAGGGATGGGATCTGCTGGCAGACGGCCCTTTGCTGGGGTGATGTAGGCTCACTTCAGATGTAACATATACTCTTCTATTCTCCAAAGTTTCCGACCTCCTTAGCCAGGGTCCCAGAAGAGCAAGGAGCCATTGTGACTGATGGAGATGTGCTCTGTGCCTCCCTCCCCAAGTCACCCCACAAGAATTAAAGTGGGTTGTGCTTCAAGTAGGGCTGCTATGTTCAGTTGTGTAAGGTTTTTCACTGCACTGATGCATTGGGTAATAGGCAAATGGCATCTAAATTTCTCCCTACTTTAACTGTATCCCCTACAAGCTGTGCCCCTCTCCCCATATAAGCTAGTGTTTAGGACCACTTAAGAATCAGCCAAAAGTAGGCTTAGTAGACAGTCTAAGTATTCAGGCATCCTTCAGAATGAGAAAATGCCTTTCCTTATTAGGAATAAAGAATTTTTTCCAATTAAAGACCTTTAAAAATCAGGACATTTTGAGTTAATTTCAGTGTGAATGTGTACTGGTTAAAATGGGATGATAAGAGTAGTGATTCTTCAGTTTTCGATAGGTACGTGGTAGGTTAGGACCCAGAGCCTCTGTGTATGAATTAGAAGCTAGAGAATGGGAGAAGTGGATGCAGAAGGAAATACAGTATTTTTCACTCTATTGGTTTTGATTTAGGTACCCTCTTCCAAAGGTATTTGTTAATTGAACTATTACTTATAGGTGTAAATTGAAGTACTATTTGACATGAATGTAATATTCTCTAAGTTTTTCTTATCCTTTGGGTGTTCAAGGAGATACTTTTATTCCCTTCTTAAAACTGATGGAAACATGTAAAATCATATATAAACACATAGAAAGATACACATTGATAAATTAGATAACATTTTTATAATAGCAAAATGAGAACAAGTTAATTTCCATTAAATACAAAATAACAAGCAAGTTTGTGATTTGTGCCGCTTGCTTATCATAATTATGAGATACGACATTTAACTTCGTATAAATTGAGACTTAGACTGCACTTTCACATTTAAAACACTAGTTGTCTTCTAAGTAGAATCTTACACGTGCATGGCTGTCCTAGTTGGAGTATTATTCCTCCTAGTTACTCTGGGGCTTGACTGCCTTCCACCAAAACATGTTGAGTGCCTGCTATTTGCCAAACATGCTGCTAAGAGGTTATAAAGCCAAAAGACTCCAGGGTTGTGGTACAGTTAGTACACAGTATGATTTTACTCTCTCTTCATTATTTCTCCCCCTGTTACTATAGTCTCTAATACTTCCTGTGATCGCTTTTCAACTACTGTTGCAAGCTTCCACATCTTAGGGAAATTTTAGGCTTCTCTCTATGTCTATCTTTTCTGTAAAATCTTCACCAATCTCCCTATTTGCTAAGCACTTCTTCCCTAGTGTTTTCCAGATCACTCCATATTTTACTTTTTTATCATAGTCATTTACATTCATGTTTTTATTCCCCACTAGATTTCAAGGTCCCTGATGGCATGGATTCTAGTGAATTCTTGAGTCTCTCTTCATGTTATTAGGAAAATCCCTTTCTCATAGTTGGTGCTCAAAAATAGTATGTTGCATTAAATCAGATTGGATTAAAAAATGGTTAGCCATGCAGGGGCACAGATTGTTGACCCAGTGAGCTGTAGAGTCAGGTTGAGTTATTGTTAGCATTCTTAATTTATATTTGTTGCACAGTGGAAAACTTAATGCCCAATCTCCTATCTCTGAACAAATCAACTATTATCATTTTCTGTTGCCTTTTCTAGCCTGGTTTATTTGCACATATAATTTCTATGATCATAGACCCATAGTATAGATTCAGTTTTGAGTTCTCTACTCTTCTTTCAGATATGTGGGAGGCTCTTAATTAAACTAAAGAAACAATAAATTCTTTTCAATAGTTGAGAACTTTTGAAGGATTGTTGCCCAAAGCAGCCTTTTAATTCTGAGAGAAGCATGTCTGGGGGCTTCTTATCAAGTTTCAGAAAGTATATCCTTCCTAATGGCAGTGTTATAAATGATGCCCACATATATCAGAGGATCATCCCAGACTGAGCTTTTTCTCCAATGAAACAGCAGTATCTAATAATATGTGATGAAATTCTAATTATTTTAATGGGATTATTTTGCTTCCTGGCATATCAAACAATTTGTTTTACACCTTTACTCATTATTTTTCATTTTTAAACACTTAAATAGAGGAGACATGACAGAACAGAAGTCCTGTTTCATCTTTTAGACCATTAATTATGTCATGACAGCTTCAGTACTGATGAGACCCTCAAGACAAATGAATCTTGTCGGGTCATACTTGGTTTAACGGATTTCATTCTTTATACTTCAAACAAGTTTTCTTAGAAAACCATTAATCACTAAACTATGGATTAAATGGTGACAATAATGGAAATATAACCAACAACAAATTGCTCATGGTTGGCTTCTCCAAGGATTTGACAGCTAATTTATAAAACAAGTTATTTTTATATAGTAAGATTTTGTGACTAAAGTAAAATTGCTTAGGCAAAATGCTCAGCATTATTCTGTAGTGTGTGGGGGAATGATGCATGCAGAGACCTTCATCCTTCTCTCTTGACCCCTTTCCTGCCACTTTATGAAAGATTTCAATTGGTCCTGACTCATTGCCAGCATGTGACCTTGAAACAGTTGCTAAGTTTGCTAGTATAAAAGGCTATGAAATCTGTTTTTATCTTGTCAACTCAGGGTTCACATTGGAGAACTTTCAATTGTAGGAAACTTGGTAAATAGGTAAAGCAAAATTCCAAAGATT
This sequence comes from Acinonyx jubatus, assembly GCF_027475565.1. NCBI lineage: Eukaryota > Metazoa > Chordata > Mammalia > Carnivora > Felidae > Acinonyx > Acinonyx jubatus. The sequence continues at coordinate 57,470,105 of NC_069383.1, read as the reverse complement.
GTGTTGTAGGAGAGTGATAGTACCTTTTCAATTCAGGACAGGCATACACTAGGGAAATGAAGAGAAGGAATTTTGTGACAAGGTGGTAGATGGCTTTGAAAGCCAGAATGTGGGGTTTTACCCATAGATCTACATGTTATGGCAGGACCACTGATTTGGGATACCCCCAGAACTTTGGGTTCCTCTTTCAGACATACTGTTCACATTACCGAGGGGGGAAGGCTCTGAAATTGGCATTTTTTTAATTTCATTTTTTTTAAATGTTTTATTTTTTTTAAATGTTTATTTATTTTTAAAAATGTTTTATTTATTTTTAAGACAGAAAGAGACAGAGCATGAGTGGGGATGGGGCAGAGAGAGAGGGAGACACAGAATCCGAAGCAGGCTCTAGGCTCTGAGCTGTCAGCACAGAGCCTGACACGGGGCTCGAACTCACGAACTGTGAGATCATGACCTGAGCCAAAGTCGGATGCACAACCAACTGAGCTACCTGGGCGCCCCATTAAATGTTTATTTGTTTTTGAGAGAGAGACAGAGTGTGAGTGGGGGAGGGACAGAGAGCAAGGGAAGCACAGAATCCAAAGCAGGCTCCAGGCACAGAGCCTGATGCTGGGCTCGAATCCACAAACCTTAAGATCATAACTAGACCAAGTTGGACGCTTACCTGACTGAGCTACCCAGGCACCCCTATTTTATTTCAGTTTTAAAGTTTTTTCATTTATTTTGAGAGAGATAGTGAGTGTGTAAGTGAGGGCAGGGGCAGACAGAGAGGGAGAAAGAGAGAATCCCAAGCAGGCTCTGCACTCTCAGCATGGAGCCTGACATAGGGCTTGATCCCACCAACCGGGACGTCATGACCTGAGCTGAAATCAAGAGCTGGAAGCTTAACTGACCAAGCCACCCAGGCGCCTCTCAAATGTGCATTGTAAACAAATATCCCAGATGATTCTTGTCCCACTTTAGACTGAAAATCACTGCTGCAGGTTAAGAATTTGGTAAAACATATTAGTATGTATTTTAACATGCTTTTTTTTTTCCAAATTGTAACTTTTTTATGTGGTATAAAAGGGAAAAGAAAAATACGTGCTCATTGCTTTATCAAAACGGACACTGGAAATATACCTCTCAAAGGCCCAGTATGTCCTTTAAAGCAGTGCTATGCTGGTAAGTGTTTAACAACTAGCTCTCTGAAAATAAACAGGCCACACACAAGTCCTGATTTGTAGCATTTGTTGATTTTAAGCCACCAACTTAATGTCATTAAATGAGGAGTTGGGAAGACATGTACACAATTTGTTCCAGTTCCCTACTGCCCATGAGTTTAGGAAGTGCCTGATAGTATTGGTAATATTGGTGAATGTTAAAATTGTACGTGTGTAGGCGTGCCTGGCTGGCTCATTCGGTTAAGCATCTGACTTCGGCTCAGGTCATGATCTCACGGTTTGTGGGTTCGAGTCCCATATGGGGCTCAGTGCTGAAAGCTGGGAGCTTGGAAACTGCTTTGGATTCTGTGTCTCCCTTTCTCTCTGCCCTTCTGTGTGTGCTCTGTCTCTCTGTCTCTCAAAAATAAATAGACATTAAAAATATTTTTTTAAATTGTATATGTGTGTATTACATATATAGTCATTATATATTATGTTATATATACTATAATGTAATATATGATATATATTTATTATATTCATATTTATGAAAAATATATATTATACATATACATATGTATAATGTATATATATATCTATAGTTTTGCCATATATATCTAATTTTTGTAGAGTTAACTATTTAGACTGAGAAGTTATGTGGATGATAACAGATATTTCACCTTAAATATAACCATTAATTATTTTCAAAGCATGTTTTCAAACATTACCTTTGAGTCTTGCAAATATTCTGTGAGATCACCATGGTAGGGAAGATAGAATCAGCCTTACTTAATAGTTGAGAAAACAGAGCTGGTAAATTTAAAAAAAAACTTAACCAAGGACACATAGCTATTAAGAGGTAAAGCCTGACTTAGAAGTTTTTAGACTCTGGTGAAGTCATTTTCCTTCATTCTACACTAACATTTAACAAGCTGTAGGATATATCCGAGGGCAACTATATGCACAGTGCTGACAATATAACACTTACAGATGTAGCAAAATGATAATTTTTGAGATACTAGTTGAAGTGCTCCTACAACACCATGTTTCTTTTTGTTACACTATTTGACCTATCCCCAAGTCTAGACATATAAGGCATTCATTCCACCCTCATTGGCATTTGTTTTCTTGTCACATGGAGTGATCCAAAGCTCCAGGGAGACAATTCAGAGAATGGAAGAAAACTAACAAGGAGCTGAAATCACCCAGAAGGCCTCTGAATATATGCCAGTAGCTCTTGAAGTATGGTCCCTGAGACCAACCGCATCAGCATTACCTAGGAGCTTGTTAGAAATGCGAATTCTTGAGCATCCCACCCCAGACATACTGAATCTGAAACTGTGGGGCCGTTCCCAGAGATCTGTAATCAACAGGCCCTCCAAGTGATTCTTTGTCTTGCTAAAGTTTGAGAAAAGGTCTGGGTCTTAACCCTCCAAACCCAGAAACCCTAGAAGGGTCAGAGGATCTTAAAGAAGAGAAGATCTGGCTGTCTCATTCCAAGTTGACAGACTTTAAATTAGAAATAACTGAGTAATCACTAATTTGATTGCATTTACTTGAAGTGACTCGATTAAGTTGTCTGCCATTAACTGGAATTAGGGATTTAAAGTAGAAATTTAGTTTAGTTTAAGGGAAATTAAGATGGTTACATTGTATACACACCTGGGTTTGTGGCTTATAAAATCAAATTTTCTGTGTGCACTTTGGATGCACTTGGAATTTTGTCCTGGAATGAACCAAACAGATGAAGTGAACACACAGACTTGGAACCCCATGTAGTGTCAGATGGCAGTTGACACACTTGACTGAATTAAGATTCCTCATGTGCAGCTGTGAGCTGGGAAGGTAAAACACTTGAGATAGGAAGGTATGGCCAAATGTGGTCCATGTAAGTGGTCCTAGGCCTTTGTGCTGTAACCTTGGCTCCCTGCCCCTTGGCTTTGACTTCCCTGACTTAACTGATTGTGCTTTGTGTTTCTCCTTCCCCTTGGTGTGTACCTCACCATGGTCTTAACCAGGGTGACCAACTTATCCCAGTTTGCCTGAGATTCCTCCAGTTTTAAAGGTGAAAGTCTCATGTCCTGGGAACCTCTTAGTCCCGTGCATACTGGAATGTTGGTCTGGTCACCCTAATCTTGACTCACTTAAGACTCTAGCAGGTATTTCCTTTGCTTCTTTCGCTGGCACATGTTGATCCCACATCTCTGACAGGCTGGCAGTCTCAGTTTATGCTGCTCCTGGGGATCTCCAGGGCACCTGACTGCTATGAGTCCCTGTGAAACAGTCACTTACATCTTGTACACATAAGTCATATTTGTAGAAGCCATGATTAGCAGTTATTTTTAGCGCCATGTTAAGCATTTCTTACTGATTTGGAGATATCTAGTTACATATTACTGACATAGTCTAACTGCACTTTATTAAAGCTTGGAAACACCTTGCTCTTGAGTGACTTCAGTTAAGGACAGTCACTTAGAGTGGGATTTAAAAGCTTCACATGGCACTGGGCATTGATTACTTGTGTGATACCTGGAAGTGGGGGTTCTAAGAAAATTAATCCTCTGCTTATGGAATAGGGTATGGGAGTTCTGAGATGAAGAGGAAGGAAATCGGTCTGTTAGCCTAGACTTGAGATGATAAAGCTACACTAGGAGTTAATGATCAGATAAAAGAACATAATTCATGGAAATATTTTGAAGAAAGAATGGATGAGGTACTAACCTGGGTGACTGAGAGATGAATGATGTCACCGATGAGAGAACAGGCAATTCTAAGTATAGACAATTGAAGTGAACTCAGTTTTAGAACCGTTCAGTGTCAGGAACTCAGATGATGCCAAGCAGTTTGATATTTGAGTTAAGACCTAGGAGAAAAGAGTGGATAGTGTATGCTCTTCTGTGTTCTTCTATCAAAGGTGATGGTTGAAGGTTGCATAGGATCCTTGAGTCAGTGTGGCAGAAAATCATCAAGAGCAGACAGCTGAGTTGAGTAGTGTCAATGGCCATAAATCTTTTGGTTATTCCTTGATACATTTTGATGCTTTGTGTAATTAACATGTGTTCAGGATTTTATTGTGGCTTCTTCCGTGTTATTTTAGCAATAGAAATTTCAGTGAACCAATTAGAACAGTGAACTTGATTACACATGCTAATGAAGGTCTTCTTAATTAACTTTTTAATATAAAAACATCATCAAGTTCTTAAGAGCTATTTACTGCCTCCATGATAAGGAAATTAGAATTTGAGAATACCAATAATACTCTAATCCTTCAATTTCTGTAGCGTTTGTAATTTGCACATCATTTTACCACTTCTTATTTCATTTCTCTCTGACTAAAACCGTTTGAAGTAGGTGGCTTAATCCCCAGTTTATAGATGAGTCAACTGAGGGAGGCGCAGAATGATGGCATTGCCTACAAAGACGTGGTCAAATAAATTGCAACCAAGTCAGGTCTTTTGGTTCTTTGGACAGTGTGTTTTCCATACCACCATACATGCTGACATGCTGGCTGCCATACCTTAACTCTCGTGTTGTGAGTAGTTCCTCTAGTATTTCCCCAGCGTAGTGTAGACTTTAGATACTTGTGAAGATGTGGCTTCATTAACCACAGAAAGACAGCACCTCTAAATATAGAAGTTTTAGATGGATAAATATGTCTGACACTGCTGTAAGACTTTGGCACCACAATTTTCAGATTCAGTCGTCTTCACCAGGAACCCAAGAATAAAATCAGGCTGATTGAGGGCAGAAGATGGCTGAGCCAATTAAAGGAAAACTCTAGGAAGCCGGGATTAAGTAGCACATAGATGCAGGTGAGTGAGCTGGTGAAATTGCACCCCTAGCTGAAAAGCAGCACACTTTCGGTAAAGCCATAGAATGTTCCGCTAACTTTTAGCAGTGGGAGTCACATAGTCTAATACTTAATTGTCTGTAGCTTCTGGGCCTATTAGAGAGGTGTGGAACAGACTCCAGAGGCAAATCGCTGACTTGTGTGGTGGTCAGGAACATTGCCTTAGGCACTCAGCTTCTTAAGTGGTAATGCTTACAAGTTGTTTTCCCCGTAATTTTTAACCCTGGGTACAATCCTTCTCCTGCTAATGGGTATTTTAAGTGTATCTTAAAGATTTTTCACTAGCCTTTCACTTAGAGTTTGGAAATTGCTCATTTATCAAAAATACTTCCAACTGTCAAATTTGGCACTTGTTTTTCTTTTTTTTCCCCGAAAGACAATGACTAAAATAAAAGGTGACAGAATAGCCCCAGCACAGTGGAAGAAAATGAAGATTATTGCAAACAGAAGGGTAACATCATTTTAAAATAGTTTAAACTGCCATAAGAACTAGAAGGAACCCCATTTTATCTGGGTTACTTTGAACAGACCGTACTGTCACAAAGGAGGAATATGAATTCTGACTCGGAAAGGAAGAGCCCCTGCAACCACACAGCATGAAGAGAGGTTAGAAAGAGGCTGCAAGCCCGTGAAGGCTTTCAGTCACCAGGGGCCATACGTTTCATTTTGATGTACATAAAAGCTGACCAAGGACTTTGTGAAAACTTTGAGCTGCCTTCCTGACCACCTTGGTTTCTTTCCTTCACCCATAGATCAGCGTCATTGACAACCCTGTTCTTTTCAAGTGGTTAAAGAGGTTAAAAATAAAGTTCTATTTTAGATGTACCTTTGATTTTCTTCAAAAAACATTTCAGATGATAGGAAAGAGAAATAGAGTGATAAATTTTAGTAGAGACCTGGCAGAGTCTTCCTATAGTTTAATCAAAAATGGGCTCAGCTTCAAATATATTAAGTTGCCACAGGGGAATGGGAGTGCCTTTTGGGAACAGTTAATAGTTCCCGGAATTTTAATCTCCTTTTATCATAATACAGGGTGAAAGTTCCAAGGTAAATAAAGACAGACAACGCTTAAAGGAATATTGCACAAAATGTAAGAGATGACGTTTTTAGAAGAAGTAACCCTTATACAGTTTGCCTTTCTTATGAGATGTGCTGCATATATATTCTCTGGATAGTTTGGACATCTTCCAAGACAGCAAATTCCAGTTTTCTAAAGTCCATGTTGCTGGTCTCATCTTCTTAATAGTGTCACAAGAGATCTGCTTGGAACTTTGTGAAAGTAAGGGAGAGCACTGTCTGGCATCTAAATTGGGCACTTTGGAGTAAATCATTTTAATAATGTTGACCTATTTCTTTGATTTATAACTGCAAATACTATACAGTCAAAACTACCATGGTATTCCTCACTGAGCTTCCTACTTGGGTATCGATGGAAGCCATAACTGAAAGTGGCTATGTTAGAATCTTGGATTTCAGTTGTAATTTGGGTATTATCTTCTGTTGTGCTGGGTGTGCTGCATGTTCCGCTACTGAAAAAGGCCCTTCTTTATATTGAAACTTATTAAAAGATTGCAGTTATTTGTAATGTATACATTATTCAAGTTGCTATTTTTGCTGTAAAAATATGAAGAATATTTTATTTCATTCTCTGAACAGCTGGTGGGAGAATTTCTCTGAGGAAGAAATATTGCCTGGACTCTTGCATTAACTTTCTGCTTCTACCTTTGCCCCATATGGTTAATTTCTCACACAATAACCAGATTGATCTTGCTAAAAGTCCTCTCATGTTATTTCTGTGCTCATAACTATCCAATGGCTTTTCATGTTATCAAAACAAAATCTAGAATCTTCCTCTTTTTCTATAGTGCTGTAAATGATATGCACTCCATCTCTCCACCCTCTTTCTGATTTCATCTCATAAACCCTGTCCATTGCTCATTTTACTCTACACTGGCCTCCTTGTTGGCCCTTACATACAGTAAACACAGACCTACTTCAGGACCTTTGCATGTTTCTTTTTCCCTCTTCCTCTAGATATACAAATACTTTCTGCTGGAGCTGTACTGTTTAGCAACTATGTTTCTTTAGCTGTTTAGTTTGTTAATTGCTACTCTACAAAACTAAGAGTATTCTGAAAATTCAGAGAGATCAGGTTGCTTCTCAAATGAAAATGTGAACTACTAATGTTCTCTTTGGGGATTCCTTCCGGGGAATCCCTTGTTATTGCCATAGATGGGTTTATATACAGAGAGGGTATTAAACAGAGAAAAGGAGGGGTGCCTGGGTGGCGCAGTCGGTTAAGCGTCCGACTTCAGCCAGGTCACGATCTCGCAGTCCGTGAGTTCAGGCCCCGCGTCGGGCTCTGGGCTGATGGCTCGGAGCCTGGAGCCTGTTTCCGATTCTGTGTCTCCCTCTCTCTCTGCCCCTCCCCCGTTCATGCTCTGTCTCTCTCTGTCCCAAAAATAAATAAACGTTGAAAAAATAAAAAAGTAAAATAAAATAGAGAAAAGGTATCTTCTCCTTTCATTGCTTAGAGCTCTTTTTTTTCTGTATTGTGTTCTCTCTGACCCTTAGCTGGTTCAGGTATTGTTTATAGCTGTTTCTATGAAGTAAACTGTGACCTCACATTGCTGCTTCTTTGTAGTTTCTACTATAGGTATGACTCAGTTACACAGTAAGACAAAAGAATAAAGAAAAATTGTTTTCTATTTTATTAATGATTTTAAAGGCAACATTATCATTCGATTAAAAGGCCAAGTCAACACCATTTTGGTATAATTTTCTAGAAGTTTTATGGTCCCTTGGCTCACTCATGGCTACATGCCAACTCTTGGAGTTCCCTGACATTGAATTGCATGAGTACCATAGTGGTTATACATCTGACTGGATGCTGTTGCTGGTTGCACATGTCACACCTGATAGAAGAGTAGAACTTGCTTCTTAAAATCCAGTAGCTTTTATAAATATATGCCATAAAGAGGTGCTATAATATGGAGGAGGGTAAGACAGAGTATGCATCTGTCAGGAGATTGGATTGCTTCTCTTATATAATGCCAGGTTTTAATAAAGTTTGTTTGTTTGTTTGTTTGTTGTTTGTTTGTTTGTTTGTTTATGAGAGAGACGGAGACAATGTGAGCAGGGGATGGGCAGAGAGAGAGGGAGAGAGAAAGAATCCCGAGCAGGCTCCATGCTGTCAGCACAGTGCCGGATGTGGGGCTCGAACTCAGGAAACCATGAGATCATGACCTGAGCCAAAACCAAGAGTGGGATGCTGAACCAACTGAGCCACCCAGGCATCCCGCCAATTGGTAAAGAAGACCTTGGGTTGCCTTGGTGGCTCAATCAGTTGAGTGGCTGGCTCTTGATGACGGCTCAGGTCATGATCCCCCATGTCAGGAGACCCATAGATATATGTATCTATGTATCTATGTATCTATATATCTATATATCTACCTATAGATATATATACATATATCTGTTTTCTTAATTTTCTGTGTTATCAGTGTCAAAAACAAACACTAGGTAGGAAAACATACATAAAAACATTCTATGTACATAAAGAAATAAATGTGAACCCTTTGATGATCTGATTTTACTATTGGTGCTATAAAGTTTTTCTTAACTTTGTTTTCCCTGGTTGTGAGGACTAAAGTTCAGTGCCTATTTCTTTTAGGCTTCGGAGGGCATGGATATGTCATCCTTGCAGAGTTAGAATGATTCAATTTTTTGTCAAAATGATCAGGGAAGGAACCCACTTTGGGTATCCCTTGTAACTTTAGTTGGGCACGGAAAAGGCCCAACTAAACAGTGATGACTTGTAGCCTCTGGATAAATATAGGTAGAATGGCAGTTCTTCTTCCAAACTCCACTCAAGGTGGAAGCAATTCATTTGCTGACTGAGTAGTCCCCACACAGAAGTGTCATATTGAATCTGCCCTAAATAACACGACAAAAGCCAGAAAGAGAAGATTGGAGGAGAAAACATGGACCTAGGCTGAAGATCAAATTTCCCTGCCACCCACACATTTGTTTTGTTTACTTGGATGAAATATGAAGCTCTTTTAAATTGCTGTATAACACAATGGTATCAATAAAATGCAGCCTAGTTAAAAAATATATTTTATTTTTTCATTTGTGATTACATTAAGCTTCTGTGAAAATGGAACACACCACCAGTTTCACAGCAGGAGAGGATAGATATAGCAAGATTAGAGAGGCAGGATGTTCAGGATTAGAAGGATCTGTATGGCTGCAAGTGAGGTAATGATAATGATTATGTGATAATAGTACTGTTGTGCTGTTTTATGAGGCAGTAATCCAGCTCCCAGAGAAGATAAACTATGGGGGTGAAGGCTGAGTTTATCCCATGGAGGGGAATAGATTGTTGTTGAATAACCCAGCATGACAGTATGCTTCTTCTTTTTTGATGCAAGAGGTTAAAAGTAAGTTTTAATATAAGATAAGTAACTTCCCAAATAGGAGCAAGTGAACTGCTAAGCAAGGGTGAAAGAAAAAAAAAATGCATAGTGTGAGGGCAGTGGGAGTGGGGGTGGGGGTGGGGTAAGGGTTGCTAGAGAAGTGGAGCTGGATTTCCTTTTATGCAACAGAAACTGCAGTGCTAGTAATAGGAAAAAAACCCTTCCCGAACCAAAAACAAAACCAAAACCCCACCACCAAACATACTGGCAACTGAAATGAAGTGGTATTTTCCTAGAAAAGTATTAAATACTGCAAAATACAAACAGATTTCCATTCATCTTATTTTAAGTCACTGTTCATTCATTTTTTCACAAGTTACTATACGCATTAGTTACAACAGCACTTACAGACAAATGGTGTAATATCCTTGCCTTCTTATTGCTTAGTAAGTTGAAAGAGCTCTGTCTTCAGTCTTTCTTTTGTAACCAAGGCTGACCAGAAAGCAAATATCCCTCAATCTTGGAGATGCCTCCTTCTTCATACAGGTATTTAAGCATCTGAAGGCTTATTTGCTTCCAGGAAATGGAGACCGGATGAGACTCAGTCCTCAGTCCATGTTGGTCACTTCTCCTGGGCTCTTACTTAGTCATGTGGTGTCAGTTCAGTTTGGGTAGCTCCACTGGCAGCTGGTTTCACTCAGGGACAGCTAGGAAAATTTTGCTTCAACTTTCAAAACTTTGGTGCTTAGTACTAATTCTTTGTCCCTCTTGGCCGCCAGCAGGCATCGCCTTGTGGTACTTTCTCCTTAGAAGCCGTACTGTCAAGTGGGCTCATGTATCAGACACCCTGTAAAATTGTAATCCCTATCTTTTCAGAGTGTCTGGAAACTATTAGAACCTCCCAAGGGAAGGGGCCACTTCTAACCCTGAGATCTCAGCTGCTCCTCCAAAAAAATCTGGTTCAAGAGCCTCACGGGCTTTGGCCTTCTAGTGCAGAGGCCCAGTTAGGATTTGCCTTCTGGGCCCTCACCCAGCTGAAACTTCTTTTTAGACCCATCACTCAAAAAGGCAACTTTCAGAATACTGAGGTGGGTTTTAAGGTTAACTTCTGAGGGTTGCGGAGATGAAAAAAAAAATCCTTTTTTCCTCCTAGGTGAAGCTAAATTTGTGAAAACCAAGACTAACTTAATTTCTCAGAAGGGTGTTCTGCCACCGTAATTCCCCTGCTATACTTGAGAAAAGGGAGTACTGTGCCTGTTTGTTTGCCATTGAATTTCTAACATCTAGAAAATTGCCTTCCTTCTAGTAGGCCTAATATATATATTTTTAATAAATCAGGCTAAATACGTATCATTGTTTTTTTCTTCCTAAAAATAATACACAAAGACCCCTGCCTCTTAGAGCTCTTATCCTAACAAAGGAGACAATAAGATGTGTATATATTGAGTAAGTATGTTATCTACTATGCTAGAAAATAAGTGTTGTGGAAAAAAAAAAGGGTTGAGCACGGTAAGGGAGGTGCAGAGTAAGGAGTAGTTTGCAGTATTAAATAGGGTGATCAGAGTTGGCCTCATTGGGAATGTGATATTAAACAAAGACACTGGTGGAAGGGAGTTAGGCAAGTGGATATTTGGGACAAAGCACTCTCTGGACAGAGCAAACAGCTACAGCAAAGATTGGAAGGGTACTTGGCAATTTTCTAAACTGGTACAATACACATAAAATTTACCGTTTTAACCATTTTAAACTATATAGTTCAGTGACAGTGCATTCACAATGTTGTGCAACCATAACAACTATCTAGTTCTAAAACGTTTTCATCATCCCAAAAGGGGACCCTATACCATTAAGCAGTTATTCTTCCACAATTTTCCTTTCTCCACCAGACCCTGACAACTATGAATCTGCTTTCTGCTTTTGTAGATGTGCTTGGCCTTTTGAGGAAGACCAAGAACCTGTTGTAGGCAGGAGCATAGCAAGTGAACCAGGTTGGTAGGGAAGAAAGTCATTGAAGTAATGGAGAGCTGAGTCCCTTTTAAGCCATTGTAGGGACTATGGCTTTTATTCTGAATGAAGTTGAGGACCATTCCAGGATTTTAAACTCAAGAATGAATTGCTCCATGGACTAGATTGGAAGACTAGACTGGAAGAGTGTAAGATAAGGGTGGAAGGAAGAAGACTGATCCAGTTGTGGAATGAATAAGTCATAGGGATGAAAGCTACCACATTGGGAATATACTCACTGGTACTGTAATAGTGTTGTATGGTGACAGACAGTAGCTACACTTGCAAGCATAGCATAACATACAGAGATCTTGAATCACTGTATTGTACACCTGAAACTATTATAACATTTTCTGGCAGCTATATTCAGTCTAAAACATTTATGTATGTATGTGTGTATTCAAATTAAAACGTTAAAAAAAAGAGGTAAAAGAACATGATGGCTCAGACAAGGTTGGCAATTGTGGAAGTACTTAGAAGGGGTTGGATTCCAGGAATATTTTGAAGCCAGATCCAACAGGACTTGTGAACAACCTGGATTTGGGGTGTAATAGAAAAGTGAAGTCAAGTGTTGTTCCTTTGGTTCTGGCTTTAGGGACCAGAAGGATAAAATTGCCATCAGCTGAGATGAAGAATACAATTTGGGCAGATGGAGTTTGAGATAATCTGTTCATCCAAATGAAAATGTCTAGTAGTTAGATGTATGTATCTGGGGTTCTTAAAAGTGGCCTGGAGTAGAGATACAAATTTTAGAAGTCATTAGTAGAGAGATGGTATTTGATGCCACGAGAGCAGGGAGAGTCACTGAGAGATTAAAGGTAAACAGATAATGAGAAGAGGCCAAGTCTTGAGCACTGGGACATACCCTCCTCAAATGCTGAGGGATACAGAAGGAACCAGAAAAGGAGGAACCAAAGCAGGAAGAAAATCATGAGTGTGTAGTGATTTGAAAGCCAAGTGAAAAAAATTGAACCAAGGAGGGGAGAGTTGCTCATGAGAATGGTACTACCGAATTGACTATTGATCTGGCAGGTTGTAGTCAGCTTAAGTGGAATGATTAGCTTATAAATCAGACTGGAATGGGTAAGGGAAGATGGGACAAGAAGAATTGGGAATCATGAGCAGAGACCAATGTTTGGAAGATTTTCTTGCAAAAGGGCTGAAAGAAATGGGGGCAGTACCATGTTCTTTAGACTTTCACTTTCATTAGAAATCTTGCTATCTCCCATTTTATAACATAATTATATAGTTAATTCATGTGAGTGATACTTTTCTTTGCAAAACATTGTTTCATTTTCTTCACCATAGATTTGCAGGACAATCCCTATCATTAAAAAAAAAATAAGCAAGATAGTGAAGAAGTTGAGACTGATCTGAAGATTCTTTTTCTAAACCACTAATAATAAACCTAACGTTTTAAAATGCAAGTACTTTAAAAAACTCTCCAGTAAAGGGTTTGTTCATGTACTTCTTATAGGTTAGTTGATTTCTACACAAACTAAGAAAGTTTTGAAAATTTAATTTTTTTGGAAATTTTGAAGATAGTGAATTTGAATAGTCTTTCTTTCCAGACCTTTGAAAAAACAGGAAGTTGTTTGCAGTGCTTATTTTAAGGCCCTTACAATGCTTAATTTATTTAGATTCATAAAAATGTATTATGTATAACTTAGCTAATAAAGTTTTGTCTGGGATAATTAAATTTTTAAAATATGGAAGATTAAAAAGGCAATTGCAAATTTACTAATTGAATTTGCTATTTGATGTTTTTAATTTTTTTTAAATCACAAATAGGTTCTAAAGTTGCTGAAGTGAAAAGAATTTAACTTTTCTTACATGTTCTAGTAATGGAGAAACATAGAAACACCAGGCCATTAATATTTGTGTTATGAATAGAACAGAGTCTGTTTTAACTAGTTTTGTGCTCTTACAACATTAAAAAGTTTTAGAGAAGAGTTTTTTGCAAAGTAGCTGTACATTAAAGAGGAGGGAAGCCTTGCATTCACTGGATATGGTATATTGACGTGAAACTTGGTTAATTTTGTTTGCAGTTTTTGAGCAGCACCTTCCGAAACATTTTCTGTCACATTCTTTCATGCTTAGCTCATTTCTTTACCTTGGTAAGTACCAAATGAATGCTTGTAAACACTAATGGATAATTTGATGCGTGCTTGAAAATGGAGGATTTCAGTGGTTTGAGGCATGCTACTCTACTCTCATTTGATAATTGTTTTATAAGTTGAATATATCTAACGAAGGTGAGTTTCTCTCATGCACTACATGAGATGAATGGGTGTGAAATATGAGATTCAAGAGAACTCTATAAGAATTGGTTCTGAAGACCTCTTCTTACCAGGCTGTGGAAAGGAAAATCAATCTCACTGAACATTTGTTGGGTCCCTACTGTGTGCCAGTCATTGTGTTAAATGATGTGATTCAAAGAGCTAGATTAATTCATTCAATAATTAACTTATTCATTCAGTCAACATTTGTCTAGAATCATTTAGAGTATTCAAACAAACATCGAAAGGCAGTTATTCTGCAGCAACTGAATATAGAAATGACTTATTTTTTGCTTTGTAATTAACTCAATTACTATGCTATCCAATATCACCTACATTTCTAGTTTTGACTTTAAGACTCAGACTTCTTGCAGCTGGAATCTTAGAGATTCAATTGGGTAAAAAGCTGTTATATCTGTTATCACAAAACTCCTAGAAAAATCTTCATTTGTGTTTTTAGTATTTCATATTCTTCATATTTCCCTCTTTCAGGATGCATTTTTTAAAACATGCAAAAAATGTAATAAACCCACAATTATATGATCAGTCTTTGACAAAGGAGGAAAGAATATGCAATGGGAAAAATACAGTTTCTTCAACAAATGGTGCTGGGGAAGTTGGATAGCTACATGCAAAAGAATGAAACTGGAACACTTTCTTACACCACACACAAAACTGAACTCAAAATGGATTAAGATCTTAAATGTGAGACATGAAACCATAAAAATCCTAGAAGAGCACACAGGCAATAATTTCTGTGACATCAGCCAGAGCAACATCTTTCTAGATATGTCTCCTGAGGCAAGGGAAACAAAGCAAAAATAAACTATTGGGCCTACATCCAAATAAATAGCTACTGCACGGCAAACAATCAACAAGACTAAAAGATAACCTACTGAATAGAAGAAGATATTTACCAATGATGTATCGAATAAAGGGTTAGTATTTAAAATAAAGAACTTATCCAACTCAAAACCCAGCAAACAAATAATCCAATTAAAACTGGGTGAATACATGAATGGACATTTATCCAAAAAGACATACAGATGGCCAACAGACACATGAAAATATGCTCAATATCACTCATCATCAGGGAAATGCAAATCAAAACTACAAGAAATATCACCTCACACCTGTTGGAATGGCTAAAATAAAAAAAAAAAAACAAGAAACAATAGTGTTGGCGAGGATGTGGAAAAAAGGAACCCTTATACACTGTTGATGGGGACCCCTGGGTGGCTCAGTCGGTTGAGCGTCTGATATTAGCCCAGGTCATGATTCTGCGCTTTGTGCGTTCAAGCCCTCTGTTGGGCTCTGTGCTGACGGCTCAGAACCTGGAGGATGCTTCGGATTCTGTATCTCTCTCTCTCTTTGCCCCTCCCCTACTCTGTCTCTCTGTCTCCCCAAAATAAATAAACATTAAAAATTTTTTAAAAAAGTAGGAGCACCTAGCTGTCTCAGTCAGAGAAGCACACAACTCTTGATCTTGGGATCATGAGTTTGAGCCCCATGTTGGGTATAGAGATTACATAAACAAAAAACAAACAAACTTTTGAAAAAGAAAAGGACTAACCCTTTTCTAAAAGAAAATCTAGGGTCACCTGGGTGGCTCAGTCGGTTTAGCATCCATCTTTGACTCAGGTCATGATCTTGTGTTTCATGAGTTCAAGCCCCACATTGGGCTCTGAGCTGATGACACAGAATCTGTGCCTCCCACTCTCTCTACTCATCCCCTACTCATTTCTCTCTCTCTCAAAAATTGATAAACATTAAACAAATTAAAAAAAAAAGAAAATTTAATAAACTGCAAGTTGGCAAACCTTTCACGTTTACTGCTGCCTACAGCCATCTACCCACCTACTACCCCAAATTAACTCTTTGTTATCAGTGAATGATCTTTCTCTTTTCTGGGAGAAAACACCAGTTAAGTTATTAGGCATCTAGATACCTAGTGCCTTAACATTTCTTTTTAATACCTGTTAACTTTTTAAAAAAATGAATAGGTTATATTCCCTTTGTGGGGAGAAAACTAAGATGAGAGGTTGTAAATTATTTTAATGTAACTACAACCAGTTGCAGTGATAATTCAGATCCAGAGGAGTGGCTCGAGTCAGTGCAGCCAACTAATTCCAGGAGTGGTCTGGAGAACCATAGGTCATCTATCAGAAAGCTGGGGAGTATGTCCCCATTCTCCTCTCTTCATGAGTGACAAATAGTATTTGCTGTGTCATTAAAATATGAGCACTATCTATATAAATATTAGGTTTTTAATACTTTTATAACTGTACAAGAATAATATAATTATATATTCTACATAATGAACTTATTCTATCCTATATATAGGATATATCCATGTATCTATCATGTATGTCTGTTCTGTACATCCTAAAGTACATGAAACATAGTCAGGAATGGCTTTATTTTATTTTTTTTCAATATATGAAATTTATTGTCAAATTGGTTTCCATACAACACCCAGTGCTCATCCCAAAAGGTGCCCTCCTCAATACCTATCACCCACCTTCCCCTCCCTCCCACCCCCATCAATCTTCAGTTTGTTCTCAGTTTTTAAGAGTCTCTTATGCTTTGGCTCTCTCCCACTCTAACCTCTTTTTTTTTTTTTTTTTCCCTTCCCCTCCCCCATGGGTTTCTGTTAAGTTTCTCAGGATCCATATAAGAGTGAAAACATATGGTATCTTTAAAAATACTAAAATACTAAACATAAGAATACTATTGTCATGTTTTGAAGGAGCTGTGTATAATCCACTACTTAACACTCTGAACCTATTTCTTTGTTTTAAGCCTACTTAACACCAAAGCACACTCATAAAAGCATTGAATTGATTATGAAAGGTAATAATGGTTGAGGAATCTATACTTGAAATCATATACTTTTGTTTATAGAATGTTTATTGAAAGAGAAGTTATTCATTGATGTTTAAATTGGGGTAGGTGAATATAACTAACAAGACCCAAATCTTGATGGCTTTAGTACAGTCAAGGATTGTTTATCACCATGTCACCATCCAGAGAGAGGTTAGTGTTGGTGGTAGTGGGGCAAGTGTTGGGAGCCTTTGCTCTTTCCAGTTATTTAGGAGTTCCAGCCCTTTCCATTGACTGGCTTCACTGTCATTGGATCCTCTGTATCCGGCCGATAAACAAGAGAGGAGAGTGTGAAAGATTGCATTGAAGAGTATTATTTTGGTTCAGACCTGGAAGTGTTAGCCATCACTTCTGACTGCCTTTCCTTGGTTATAGGTAGTCACATGATTCCACTTAATTTAAGGGAGCCTAGGAAGTGTTATCTAGCCTTAAGCCCTGAAAGAAAAGGAAACAAGGTTTAGAAATATACAGCACTGTCTCTGCCAATGTTTAAACATGCTACCTTGACTTAAACTTTTCTGACTTTCTTTTTAATGATTTTATTTATTTTTGAGGGAGAGAGAGAGACAGAGTGTAAGCAGGGGAGGGGTAGAGAGAGGGAGACACAGAATGCGAAGCAGGCTCCAGGCTCCGAACTCTCAGTACAGAGCTCAATGCAGGGGGAATTCACGAATTGTGAGATCATGACCTGAGCTGAAGTCAGATGCTTAACTGACTGAACCACCCAGGCGCCCCCCAAATTTTCTGACTTTTGATGTACTTCAAAAGTTTCCAACTTAACACAAAGTTAGTGGGTCAAATGAAAAAGGAATGACCAAAACCATCGTGAGAAAAAGACAATATCAAATTCACTGGCCAATTTGGAAGCAGCTGTATTTAAAGAAGTAGCCATCTAAAGACAGTTCAAACTGAAACGAAAGGCGACTAAAAAATGCTTCAAATCTTAAACTAAATATGATAGTGTAAAGAGTTAGGTATCTGGAAAAAGTTAGAGAGGGAGGGAGCCAAACCATAAGAGACTCTTAAAAACTGAGAATAAACTGAGGGTTGATGGGGGGGTGAGAGGGAGGGGAAAGTGGGTGATGGGCATTGAGGAGGGCATCAGTTGGGATGAGCACTGGCTGTTGTATGGAAACAACATGTTGTTTAAATTTCATGTAAAAAAAAAAAGAGTTAGGTATCTGGGTATTGCCATTAGTTAGCTTTGTGTCCTTGGGCTGTTCACCTAACTCCTCTAAGACCTGATTGCATCCTCTGAAAAGTGGAAGTAATACTGATATTTGTTTTCATCATTGCTTTAAAGCAAAAAAAAAACCAAAAAAACAAAAAAAACAATCGTGTGTATGAAAGGGTTTATAAAATAGTAATTGCTAAATAAATTTTATTTCAGACCAGTTGCATTAAGGAACAGTTACCTCCAGGACTGCCCCTGTCATTCACCTATGACTCATGAATTTTCAGTTGGCATAGAGTAGCAGAGGAAAGTCTTTCAAATATTGTAAAATCAAGGTTTCGCTGAAGTAACCTTTGCTGCTTGTAGGAAGTGTGTGGCTGATTAATAGTTCAAAAATAGCAAGTTATTTTGAGGAAGAACATATGGTCTTTAACAAATAAAATAAGTGTTCAGAAGAATAATTTTATAGCATATTTAATCATACATTTGAAATAATTTGACTCCTGTAATTCAGAGCACTCTCTACTTTGTTATGAAGTTTTAGGTGCTTTGTTAAGTGTTGAAGTACCAAGGAGAGTACTATTTTTTTTATGAGAAAATTCATATTTATTGTTTTATTTATTTTTTTCAATATATGAAATTTATTGTCAAATTGGTTTCCATACAACACCCAGTGCTCATCCCAAAAGGTGCCCTCCTCAATACCCATCACCCACCCTCCCCTCCCTCCCACCCCCCATCAACCCTCAGTTTGTTCTCAGTTTTTAAGAGTCTCTTATGCTTTGGCTCTCTCCCACTCTAACCTCTTTTTTTTTTCCCTTCCCCTCCCCCATGGGTTTCTGTTAAGTTTCTCAGGATCCATATAAGAGTGAAAACGTATGGTATGTGTCTTTCTCTGTATGGCTTATTTCACTTAGCATAACACTCTCCAAGGAGAGTACTATTATGTAGAGTTGTGTTTTATGAGTAGTAGCCCTTATCAATCTCTGTGAAGGAAAACTATTCCATGATTAATCAAAACTGGAATATGCAAACTAAACATTTTATATATTTAATGTGTTTTGCAAAATTATGAATGTGTACTTCATACACACACATAAATGGGAGGTGTGATTAAGAGGCTTGTTTCATAGGAAAAACAGGTAAACAAATAACACTTTCTTTGCTTTATAATGACCTGCTGATGCATGTCTACAAGGATTTTCTTTAAATTTTTTTTTAGCTTTTATTCATTTTTGAGAGGCAAAGACAGAGCATGAGCTGGGGAGGGGCAGGGAGCGAGGAAGACACAGAGTGTGAAGCGGGCTCCAGGCTCCAAGCTGTTAGCACAGAGCCACATGCGGGGCTCAAACCCACTAACTGTTCAATCATGACCTGAGCCGAAGTCAGACACTTAACTAACTGAGCCACCTAGGTGCCCCTAGCAGGATTTTGTTGATGGTTTCCTTCAGTAGACCTTTAAAGACTAGATTGAAGAGAGTAAGGTAAGTGTTTTCTGAATATTAACAAAAAGTAGCCATAACTTTCTTCAGAGGGCTAACCAGTTGGCAGATATCATATGCAAAAACAAAAACAAACAACCAAAAAACCAAGAAACAACAACAACAACAACAACAACAAAACCCAAAATGTAGTCAAAAGCAGTATTTTGTAAGGAGACAGGAGACAGATGATAGGTGATACATAAATGTGGCAGACTGAGATTCCTTTCAAATTGGAAAATAGGGAAAGACACCATCATGAAGGAGGAACATTTTCATTGGTTTCTGGAGGATGGATAGGATTTAGTTGTGTGACAGACATGAATAGTACTTCAGGCAGGATTCATGATATTAAGCAAGGCAAGGGGATGATAGAAGAACCATTTGAGATAAGTAAATGGATTGATTTGCCTGGAGAATTAAATATATAAAAGAAAAATGGGAAACAATTCAACTTGGAAAAATAGGTTGTGACCATACCTTTGATAGCCTTAAAATTCAAGCAGCTTTATAGACAGCTTTGATGAGACATTGATGAGTTTCTACAATGGAGTGAAATGATTAAGAGGACTTTGAAAGCATTATTTAAAACATCTTAATTGCCAAGGTGACTTCATAGTTATAGGTGCTCTTCAGTACCTTGCCATCCTAGCAGACCTAGGGCTTTTCTTAATAACTTGAAGAGATAATTTTGTTTGTCCCAGATGGTTAGTTTTAATTTCTTACCTCTGTATTGAGTGTCCAGGATTATTATGCAGTGCCCCCTATTGTAGGGTTCCTACAATAGTAATGTTGTTAGTTAATAAGCAGAAAGTAATATTGATGCTGACTACGTGGAAAGTTGGGTGCTAGGTAAAGTGAGGGACACAAAAATATAAAAATATGAATGTTATAACAGCACTGTATATATAGCATTTAGGAGAGAGCAAAAAATAGTACAGAAAATAAATTCTGTTCATAGTGGTAATTGGATTTCAGGGAAGTTGGTGGAAGAATTGAAAGAGCTCTGAACCCCCAGACTGAGTGATGAGATCCACAGCATATCATCAGCGAGCTGGAAACAAATCAGGCAGCCAATGGCCAGCCATTCCTACCTTCCAATTTGGGTTCTGTCTTACTGCTCTGAGACAATCCATTGTCATCAGTAATGGAAATGATAGCAAAGGCTTTTGGAACCCTAATTTTCTTAAAAATAAATTTAAGTCAGGGGTGCCTGGGTGGCTTAGTCGGTTAGGCATCTGACTCTTGATTTTGGCTCAGGTCATGATCTCATGGTTTGTGGGTTCAGGCTGTATGCTGACAGAGTCAGTGCTGACAGTGTAGAGCCTGCTTGGGATTCTCTCTCTCTCTCTCTCTCTCTCTCTCTCTCTCTCTCTCTCTCCCCCTCTCTGCCCCTCCTCTGAGTTCTCTCTCTCTCTGTCTCTCTCCCCTAAAATAAATAACTTAAAAAAAACTATAAAAAATAACTTTAAGTCAGTTAATAAAAATTTTAGCAAGCTGCATTGTAGTTTTTATAAAAGATGATGGAATGTTTGAGAACCGTGATACATGTGTTTTCTTCTTAAAATCTGTCAGTTTTTCTTTCAATTTCCATTCCAGTCCATTTCAAACAGGATTTTAAGTCTGTTTATAACATATAAATATAATACTGCAAAATCCAAAATGTAGTAAAATAAAAGCCAGCAAAAAATAAGGGAAGCAAAAGGTAGATGAATTATTTAATGATTTAAGATGAAGTTGTACATATAATCCAGGTGCTAAGGTACTGCTCATTTTCTGTAGGGAAAGGGCCGACACAGCTGTCTGTAGGTTTTCAAGCAGCCACAGAAAAAAGGGAAAGACCAACAGTTTAAAAGATTGATACTGTGTGTCCTAGAAGAACAAGCCAGCTGTGCAGAAGGAGCACCACTCTTTCTAATACCAAGTCTCGAGAGAAATCTTTGTGATACGTCCTCTGAGACAAGCCCCACAAAATATAATAAATAATGAGAGTACTCAAAAGCACCCAAGTATATAGGACAAAACTCGTCTTAGGACTTTTAAAAGTATGCTTCTAAAATGCTTTTGGCTAGTAGTTTAATGCTTAAGCATCGTCCAGGAAAACACTTCTATAGAGAACAAAAAATGAACACCAGGCACAAACTTTAAGAGTGATTTAGAGCCGACCAACAGAGTGAGGTTTGCTGACCAGCAGCTTCAGCATCACCTGGGGGCTTGTTAGAAATCTAGACTCTCAGACTCCATCTCAGACATACTGCATCAGAATCTTCAGGGGATTATCGCGGAGCACTGATTTCAAGTATGACTTATTGCACATTTAGATGATCTTTTATCGATCAGAGGGTACAAACCGTCAGCTATGAGAGGAGTGAGTTCTGGAGATCTAATGTACGGCATGGTGACTGTAGTAAACAATAGTAACATACACCACACACACACAGAAGTGTTAAGTATGGGAGGTGATAGGTTAAATAATTTCATTGTGGTGGTCCCTTATATGTATATCAAATCATCGTGCTGTATGCCTTAAAGATGTACTATTTTTATCTGTCAAAAATAAATAAAAATGAAAATATTATTTTCTTAATGAGTTTTAGCTAAACCTTATATAACATTGGGTTTGGAGATTGTCTCCCTGGCAAAGTACATGAAATAAAAGTATATTAGTTTATTGGTTAAGAGTAGATTTGATGCTTTTGCTATCATCCAAGCAGGGGGAAAGGTGTTAGACATAGGTAATTTATAGTTGTTATCTGTGTGAAGCAAGCATTATGTTAAGTACTTTGGGCATGTAAAAGTGAACAAGATGTGGTAGCTGTTTCTAAGAAGTAATCTAGCACAGGAGGTTTAGTTGTAAACAAGTTGGCACAAGGAAATAAAAACCACAGAGTACAAGCAAAATGCTGAAATTTATTTCTATTTTACGGATTTTTACAAAGGAGGAAACTTGGCTCAGAGAAATGATTTGCTTTGGCTAACAGTTTAATTCAAGGTCTCTGTGATCCTGGATCCAGTTTACATGTTACAGGTTCTTAAAGGAAAGAAAATAAAAAGGAAAGCCATTTATTTAATTAATTTATTTATTTAAAAAAATTTTTAATGTTTATTTTTGAGAGAGACAGAGACAGAATGTGAGTGGGTTAGGGGCAGAAAGAGAGGGAGACACAGAATCCGAAGCAGGCTCCAGGCTCTGAGCAGTCAGTGCAGAGCCCGATGCGGGGCTCGAACTCACGAGCCATGAGATCATGACCTGAGCCAAAGTCAGACACTCAATCGACTGAGCCACCCAGGTGCCCCTGAAAGCCATTTTAAAAACGACAGAAATAGTCTTATAAATCAGTAGACTTCTCTGCAAGTGAATCCTGCAGTTTTCCTCAGGAAATATTTAAGCAGGGATTAAAATTTTGTCAAAATAGAATGATTGAATTTTTTAATTTAATGTTTATTTTTGAGAGAGAGAGAGAGAGAGTGAGAGAAAGAACATGAGAGTGGGAAAGGGGTGGAGAGAGAGGGAGGCAGGGAATCAGAAGCAGGCTTCGTCCTGCCAGTGCAAAGCCTGATGTGGGGCTCAAACCCATGAACTATGAGATCATGAGTTGAGCTAAAGTCGGACACTTAACTGACTGAGCCACCCTGGCACCCCAGTTGCATTTTTTCCTAAAACAAATAAGATTTTATTGATATATGAACACAAGCCATTTTTATCCCTGAATGCTGTTTGAGGTTTAGTGGAATGAGGTATTTAGCACATAATCAGTTATCAATAAATATTATTGAATAAAGGAATTTGATATTTACCCCTGAGATCTCCTTCAGAGCCTAGTTTTATCAAAAGAATATATCCAGAATAAAAAAATGTTACTTTATTTAGAAATATTTCATAGTGTAATAATCCCTCTTACCAGATAGGAGTTCCCCACCTTTAAGCACTTTTACTTCAGTTGGCATTGGCTATAATTTCCCCCGATCATACTGATGTGTATATTTGTCTTATATTCCCCTAGTATTGTGAGTCTTTTAGAGAATTGTCAACTTTTTTTTCCCTGTATAGAATCTAGTGAGCATTCAGATGCTTAATAAATATCTGAATGAACAATGAATGATGATCACTAATAATTGTAAGTCACATCTAGTCTAGCAACCTGTTCCTTTAATCAGTTCCCAATGCTTGCCTTCTAAACTTAGTCAAAACATTGCTAATCAGATGTGTTCTTTGATAATGTTTCTTAGTATTTACAGTACTGCTGTTGAGAAGGCTCACATTTACTGAGTGCTTATTCTTTGCCAGGCACTGTTTTTAGACACTTAAAAACATTATCTCATTTAGTCAGCATGACAGTTTTAGGAGAAGTTCCTAATTTCTCTACTTTGGAGATAAGAAAACTGAGGTGTATAGGAATTAACTATTTATGCAAAGTCATGAAGCTACTAAGTAGTGTATCTGGGATTTAGATTTGCTTTTAAAGCTCTGCCTACTACATAAGAATAGGAGTAAATGAGTAACTAGGAGGTAATGAATTACCAGGCCATTTATTCTCAAAGAGCATGGCTGTACAAAGTATGTTGATCTGGAACATTATAGTCCTCTCTTACTGGAAATTGACTTTTCTGGGGTGGCTAGGCTTATGCTTGGGAAGTCATCCAGAGCTAGATCAACAGCTGTGTGCAGAGAAGGTAAGGGTCAGTGTGTTAAATCCACTGAACCAGTCTTAGGACAGATACTTTAGGGTTCTAAAACATGGAGTGGACATGTTAGACAACTCTGGAGCTGTTTCTGATTTAACAAAATGTATTCTAATGGGAACCCTGTTGGCTCCTCTGATGCCAGCACTACCATTCTCTCCCAGTTATTTGGGAATAGATTCTTAAGGATCCCAAGATATGTGTCACAGTCCAGTCTACTGGGGCAGTATATTGTAGGGTAATCACACAAGTCCAGAAACCGTCATGCTATAACTGCATGGGACTAATGGGAAGTATTCTCTCCTTCATTCCCACTACAAAATAAGGTTTACACTCTGTATTTAAGATGCAACAGAGAGCACCAACAAAAAGGTTGGTGGCTTGTAAAGAAAACAAGCACAGGATTAAGATAGGGTTTCTGGGGCATACTCTTTTCAATAACACCAAGAAGGTAAATTTTGTTGCCTTTTTCTGATGGTGTTTATAAGTTATGAAGTAGAATCAGTGAAGTCAAAGGCATGCTGCCTTAGTTTTTGTTGTTGTTCTTATTGCTAAAGTCAGCGAGGACAAAATAAGGATTTCGTGTGTGAATTGTGGCTACTTGTTCTATAATTAAAATACATTTAAATAATCATTTCTTTTGATTTATTTTAATATAGTGGTTCACTGCTTATTAATAAAGTCTGGCTAAAAAATTATGTCAAGTCAAGAAGGTTGGCTCTAGCAAAGATATAAACATATCCTCTAATCTATTCCTTTTACTAAGGTATTATTTTTAAAACCAACAAGGACCATTTAAACATGAATAATACTAAATACTGTCAGTTGCTTTATTCTTTTCTTTTTAAAATAAAACCAAAACAAAGCAATTAACTGCAAAGGGCTATATTAACCCAACTCAAAGGTTGCCTGTTTCAACATGGAAGAGTAAGGAAGTGTAGAAATTAAATTCTCATGGAAACATTAACTACTCTGCATTTCACCTGTGTTACATTAAAGTACACATTTAATAGCCTAATTAAACACATATTAAGTTTAACATAACTAAATGGTCGTTAACCTGAGAACCTTAACTTTTGTCTTCTTTGCTCTTTTTTGCTTAAATGTGCACTTTAAATTTCTTTAATAGATTTTCCCACTTAGGATACTTTTTTTCCTTTCCAAAGAGTTAAAAATAGTGAATTATCGTAATGACCTCTTTCTATAACTATGTATCATTTTGATGAGTCAATTTATTTATTTAAGAAATTAAACCTGTTGTCAGTTAAATAAAATAGTTTAGAAAGATCTATGGTATCCAACTGTAATCATCAGTCAGCTAATTTTAAGCCAGCTATTATTTATGAACTAAAAGCTTCCACATACAAAATACCAACCCCTTTATTTTTATGAGCAAATATGAAATGCAATGATTTATCTTAAGAGCAGATTCTCAATTTGTGGGAAATTTAGTCAAGTGGAACTTTTAAAAATGTATGCATTGATTTTGATATGTAAATTTCCAAGCATAGCTTTTTTATTTGGCCAATTCCTTTTTACCAAGCTCTACCTAAGGACAGAATGGAAAGATAACTGATTGATCCCATAAATGTACTGGTACAGAGTCTCTGATGACTTTTATGTGAAAGAATTGGGTGTGTTTGATATAATGCTGAGCTCTCTGTCACCCTCATGAAGAACATCTATAAGATGATCTCAGCACAAGCAGCACTGGAAAGATTCAATTATCATCTCACAGAAAGGTCCCTGAACAAGCCTATGAAGTCAAAATGTTTGGTTATGTAAGCCCTTCTCTAAATGAGCTGTATGTGCTGAGTATGTGTGAAAACCATGAAACCTCTCTCTGGGGAGTGGGCTACAGAAGATGCTGAACTCAGGAACTTTTGTACAACTGTTTAGAATTTTAATTTGAAGATGGAAGCACTTTGGCATCTCCTGGACCCTATCATCTTCAAGGTTTTATTGAAATATGCAACCTTTGTAATATCTTGGCTTGTAATGCTTGGATCAGGTTCTGTGTTTTTAAATCATCTACAAAATATGCAGAGAAGTTTGTTCTGATGAGCATAAAACCATGATTTATTCAGAGCCAGGCAGAGAAATATTAGCTAATGGTAAAGGGCATATCCACAGTGAATTAAGTTCTGGGTCATGTAAGAATTTATACTGATGATGCTTCAGTGTCTTGTTTTATATAACAAGGAAACTTTTTTCAGTTTTTGCTTAAGAGATACAGGCAGAGATGTGCACATGCCCAGGAGAGACCTGAGAGAGCCCTAACCTTTACCTTTGGCTGACCTTGAGCTTCTTCACAAGGAGTAAGTCAAGGCTGAGTCAGAGTTTAAACTGTTCACCAGAACATTGCATTTTTGCCCCAAGATGCATATAGGGCCCCTTGTCAAAGTCTGGGAGACATATTGTTTCAAGGTATTTAAGGAAATCTTTGTCTAATCATTAGCTCATCACAGATTTAACTGAGCAGAGGCTTCAGTGGTTACAAATGACAAAACTACAAACTTTAGAGAATTCAGAAAAGTCACTAACTAAACAGCAGCAAAACCAGCAAGAGAAGCAATAACAACATCAATCAGACAAACCAGAAACTTTGGGGATGAGAGAGTATCTGTTTTCCAGAATTGCTACATTATATTGCTTAACATGTCTAGTTTTCAACAAAAAAATGTGCAATATATGCCAAAAATAGAAAGAAGAAAGAAAGGTCTTGATCATACATAGAAAAAACAAAATCAATAAAAACTGTCTTTGAGGAAGCCCAGACATTAGACCTACTAGACAAAGGAATTAAATCAGCTATGATAAATATGTCCAAAAATCTAAAGGAAACCATGTTTACAAAACTAAAGGGAAGTATGAGAATAGTGTGTTGTCAACTAAATATACAATATCCATGAAGAGTTGGACATTGTAAAAAAAAGAATCAAATAGAAATTCTGGGGTTGATAAGCACAATAAATGAAATGAAAAATTTACTAGGGGAGCTCAACAGATTTGAACTGGCTGAAGGAAAAAAATTAGCGAACTTGAAGATAGGTCAATTGAAATGATTTCATCTGAGGAACAAGAAGTAAAAGAATGAGGAAAAATGAACAGGGCCACAGAGACCTGTGAGACATCAAGAGTACCAATATGTGTATAATGGAAGTTCCAGAAGGAAAGAAGCAGAAAGAATATTTCAAGAAATCATAGCTGAAAACTCCCCAGATTTGAAGATAAGTATAAGTCTGTGTGTTGAAGAAGCGCAACAAACCCCAATAAATGTTATGAGGAAAATGCCAAATAAATAAACCACACCCAGACACCTCATAGTCAAACTGGTGATGCAAAGAACAAAGAGATCTTGAAAGCAGCAAAAAAAAAAAAAAAAAAAACAAACAAAAAACATCAAATCAAGCAGTCCTCAATATGACTGACAGATGACTAGTCTTCAGAAACCATGAAGGCTAGAGAAGGCAGTGAGATGACATATTCAAAGTGCTGAAAGATTCTCATCCAAAAATATTACATCCAGCAAAGGTGTCCTTCAATTTTAAGACAAATTAAGATAATGAAAGATAAACAGTAACAGATTTTGTTGCTAGCAAACTTGCCCTACTAGATATACTAAAGAAATTTCTTCAGGCTGAAATGAAAGAATACAAAACCACAATTCAACTCCACATGAAGAAATAAAGAAAACTGGTAGAGGTGACTACATAGGTAAATATAAAACTATAAATGTATTTTTGTTTATAACTTTTTTTTCTCTTGATTTAAAAGACAACTGTATAAAGCAATAACTATAAAACTATGTTAATAGGATAATAATGTATTAAAAGTAATTTGTATGACAATAATAACATAAAGGAGAGAAGAGGGAACAAAACTATTTAGTAGTAATATTGTGTGTCTTAGTGAAATTAAGTTAGTATTAATCTGAACTAAA
This sequence comes from Acinonyx jubatus, assembly GCF_027475565.1. Taxonomy (NCBI): domain Eukaryota; kingdom Metazoa; phylum Chordata; class Mammalia; order Carnivora; family Felidae; genus Acinonyx; species Acinonyx jubatus. The sequence continues at coordinate 57,442,248 of NC_069383.1, read as the reverse complement.
TTGTTGCAAATTAAGATAATTTTAATCTCCAGGGACTAATAAAATAATTAAAATATATTTATCTTTTTAAAATTTTTTAATGTTTATTTATTTTTGAGAGAGAGAGAGAGATTGAGAGAGAGACAAAGTGTGAGCAGGGAGAGAGAGGGAGACACAGAATCTGAAGCAGGCTCCAGGCTCTGAGCTGTCAGCATGGAGCCTAATGCAGGGCTCAAACTCACAAACCGCGAGATCATGACCTGAGCTGAAGTCAGACGCTTAACCAACTGAGCCACCCAGGCGCCCCTAAAATATATTTAAAAAGATGACATGGGAATTAACATTATACAGCATAAAATATCTGTGTAACACAACATAAGGCAGTGAGAAGAATAGAGGAACAAAAGAGACATGACATAGAAATGGCAGACATAAATTCTATCTTATCAGTAATTTATTTAATATAAATGGGTTGAATAACCCAATCAAAGACAGATGCTGACAGAATGGATAAGAAAGCATCTATCTTCTGTATACAAGAAGCATGTTAGATTCAAAGAAACGAACATTTTGAAAGTTAAAGGATGGAAAAAGATATGTATACCATGCTAGTAGTAACCAAAAAAAGATACTAATGTCAGACATAATAGACCTTAAGACAAAAATTTTTACTAGGGGCAAAAGAGGACTTTTTGTAATGATCAAATGATCAACCAATGAAGAAGACATAGTAGTTATAAACACTAATGCACCTAGTAACAGAAGCACAAAAAATAGGAAACAAACACTGACAGAATAAAGGGATAAATAGAAAATTCACTAATAACAGTAGGAGACTTTACCATCCCACTTTATTAATGAATACAAAAACTAGACAGATGACACAGAAGAAAATAGCAGACTTTAATAACAATAACACTCTAAACCAACTAGACCTAACAAACATCTGTAGAATGTTAGCAGAACATCTGCTCCAGCCAACAGCAACATGTACTATAATACATTGTTCTGAAGTGTGTAAGGTCTATTCTCTAAGATAAACCATATATGCTAGACCACTGAACAAATTTCAACAAATTTAAAAGGATTGAAAATATGCATAGTATATTGTCCAACCACAATAGACTGAGATTAGAAATAAAAAGCAGAAGGGAATTTGGCAAATTCACAAGTATATAGGAATTAAGCAACACTCTCTTTAACCAATGTATCAAGGAAGAACAAAATAGAGTTTACATACATATATAACTATTAATGATTTAATTTAAAGAAGTCATAGACATATCACCATTTTAAAAAATACTGTGCAATTATACAAGCAAAGTATTTGCTTCATAGCCATCATGAAATTAGGTGTGGAAGATTTTAGCAAGCTAAAAATCATTGACTATATACTCATTATGTAAGACAGACATGAATATAGAGGCCAGCAATTCATTTTGAGGGATTAACACATTCCTATTTTAGAAAGGGTGATTCTTGTTAAGACAGTCTTACTCGTGTATTGCTACTATGTGAATTTTAGTTCTTATGGGGAAGATTAATTAATTTATTCTCTTAATGACATCTTGAAGCCCTTCTTCAAATTTAGGCTTCAATTAGACAGAATTTCCAGTTGTAAGAGAAATCTGTTTTTATAAGTGAATTTAGAAATTTAGCTATATATTCTTTAAAAATATTGACTGCATCTAAATGGTGTTAGGCCACAACTTTTTCATTTACTTTTTGTTATATACTTTAGTGCCATTAAGGAAAAACTATTTAGTTACTATAGGGGTATTTAAACATTGTGCCCAGGAGTGTCTGTGTATGTCCATCATGATGTATTGTTAAGTTTAGAGCACATCTGTTTAAGAGGTGGTGCTTACTGAAGAACAGCAAGGACTTTAAAAAAAAACACAAATTATTTTAGGAGAGAGGAGAGAGGGAGCATGCAATTGGGAGAGAGTGGCAAAGGGAGAGAGAGAGAGAGAGAGAGAGAGAGAGGGAGAAAGTCTTAAGCAGGCTCCACACTCAGCAATGAGCCCAGAACAGGGCTGGATCGTACTACCCTGGAATCATGATGTGAACAGTAATCAAGAGTCAGACGCTCAGCCGACTGAGCTACCCAGGCATCTCAATGAGGGCTTTTATTATAAATGGTGAATTTGATTTAATTTCAGTCTATGTTAGGTGGTGAGAAAAACAGATCCTGAGAACATTCAAAGAAAACTTGTCCTTTTCTCCAGATTAAGGAGGAGTCAATACTAGGTATTTCAGGTGCATGGATACAATTTCACTTATAATAGTATCCATGAATGTTGAAGGGAGACCAAAGCAAAAAATCATATATGCACAAAATTGTCTCTAGAAGCAGTATCTTATAAGCTATCCGTTCATGCTATTTTCCTTTTTTTAAAATGTTTATTTATTTTTGAGAGAGAGAATGAGTATGAGGGGGAGGGCCAGGGAGAGAGGCAGATGCAGAATCTGAAGCAGGCTCTAACTCAGAGCTGTCAGCACAGAGTCCAGCACAAAGCTCCATCTCATAGACTGTGAGATCATGACCTGAGCTGAAGTCAGACTGACTTCATGACCTGAGCTCAACTGATTGAGCCACCTAGGTGCCCTGTTCATGGTATTTTCTTTCATAAAATTTTATGTTTGGTAATCAGACATTTATTAAAAAGAAATCAAACTACCCAGGAATAATATTTTATCAGTTCACCAATAGTTGTTTTCTGAACTATTGTAGTGTGGCTAGTCAACACGCAGGGGTGGGAGTTGGGTCAGAAAGAGAATCAGGGTGCCTGGGGGGCTCAGTTGGTTAAGCATCTGACTTTGGCTCAGGTCACAATCTCGTGGTCCGTTGGGTTGAGCCCCTCATCGGGCTCTCTGCTGACAGCTCAGAGCCTGGATCCTGCTTAGGATTCTGTATCTTCCCTCTCTCTCTGCCCCTCCCCTGCATGTGCTCTGTTTCTCTCACTCTCAAAAATAAATAAACATTAAAAAAGTATTTAAAAAGGAAAGGAAGAGAATCTATGCACATTCCTTTAGTCTGGGGTTTGTTTCCCCCATGGTATTCAATATATTCCTGTAAAGGGCTTTTCTATCATGTTTCCTCAACTGGAAATATTTTCTGCTTCTTTTTTTAATTTTTACATAGCTTTGTATGTGGTAGATGATACATATTAGGTGGATACATAAATACTGTGAAAATGTCAACCGAAACCCATGAAACCATTCTTATAGTCTATTTCCAATGTCACTATTTCTTTTCATAGTACTTGGTAGAATGCTGAACACAGCTAATCTTTTGTTTTTAATGTTTTTAATGTTTATTTCTGAGAGAGAGAGAAGAGTGCATGAGCATGGGAGGGGCAGAGAGAGGAAACAGAAGCGGAAGCAGGCTCCAGGCTCTGAACTGTCAGTTATAGAGTCTGACACGGGGCTCTAACTCACAAACTTTGAGACCAGTACCTGAGCTGAAGTCCGATGCTCAACCAACTGAGCTACCCAGGTGCCCACGTGCTAATTTTAATTGATGTTGATACTTCTCACAGCTATTGGAACAATTTAAAATGTACATTTTTGATCAATTAATATTTTCATGAGAACTCAGATATTTAATAGAGATAATGAAAACACTAAACCTATTAGAATATTCAGAAATCAAGGAGAACAGTAGAAAAGCTTTTATAAGATACTTGCAAAATATTGATTGTTGTATACTTTATGAAAACTTTTCAGTATCCATGTTCATTGACAAACATATTATTGATACATGAATTGCTTGAGCCATAAAATACTTTCTCTCATGTTTCCCTATTTGTCATGTACTCATGGTATTCAGCACGTGGAATTTTCTTCACAAAAGTTGGTTGAATAGCTTGAATTTTATATCTCTCTTTACTGATGTTTAAGTTACACAAATTGCATTTCCAGTTAAGTTGAAGAATTTTCAAATGTCGGAGAGGTTCCCAGAACCAAAGTTTTAAAAACACTTTTGTTGCTGAAAATCTTTTCTTAGTCTCAAGCTCCACAGTTTTCAAATACGGTTGATTTTAATTAAAGTTTAAAGAGAAAAAGAAACCATTGGAAAGATATTGGAACTAAATAATTCACTTCTGGTGAATAGGGAGTTTGCAGTTTGAGTTAATGGTATTCATTACACTGATTAAAAGCAGTGAGCCATTTTGCCCTTGTTTATTTTCCAAACCAGTGTTTTCAGTAATGGGGGTGGTTGGTATTTGATGTTTTATCTGATGAGGTATTTGCTGATGGGCTGCTTTGACTTCTCTACTTAAATTGATAACCACTTGAAAGGAACTTATCAGACAAAAGGACAACTTCTTTTCTAGAGCTGGACCATTTATTCCAAGTTTAGACAGTGAAAAAACAATTGAGTAGCTTTTGTTGCCACCAGCTGTGCTGTGGTTATTTGAACAAATGGAAGATTAAAGGAAATGTACAATCTCATTATATACAGCATTACACAAAATCAGGATTCTTTTGCCTAATAAATATTGCATTTGTAGTTGAAGAACTTATAATTACTTAGATTTCAATTGCTATGATGAGTTTGCTACTCTTTGAAGGCTCATGTGGGTCTATCAAAATTGAATCTTCTAGAATTTCAGAGAAGGTACTGCTGCCGGGTTTGTAGCAACTTTATGATTGTCTTGCAGATGTACGTATATATCTATACATAGTATATATAATATATACATACTGTACTGTATATATGTACATATTCTATAAAACATGTATAGTATGTTTATAGTAATTACATATACCCATACTACATACATACATACATATACATATATTCCAAAATAAATAGCTTGAAAAATAAAACGAACCCTCCAAACTCTGAAAAATTACATCTTTCTTCAAGGATTTCCAGTGATTAATATCATTTGGCTACTCAAGGGCTTTGGAAAAAATGAGAAGTGGGTGTTTAAATGTTTTAAGAGGTAATTTTCCAAGCAATTGAGCAGGTAGTTAAAAATACCTTGTTTTCATTTTCTTGCCTGAGACAATCCTAAACTCGAACAGTCTGAAAGAGAGTAGAAGAAGCCGCATTAAACAGAGTCTGAAGTCTATGCCCCAGATTTAAAATCCTGCCAGGCTTTGGGGTTCATTGATCAGTATCTGGAGTCACTGTATTTGAAATACGAGTATGGAAACTGGGATGGACTCCTTCTAGTTGGGCCATTCTGTTGACCTAAATATGTAGCTTCATGGAGATTTTTGGTGTGCCTAATCATTCTTATAACTTATTAAATGTTATCATTGAGGAGAGATGAACTCTTGAGTGTGATGGAGTTGGAGACTGCACAAAAGGACTAGACCAGGGTTTCTGAACCTTGGCACTTTTCTTATTGAACTTTTGGGCTCCATAATTGTTGTGGTGGCTAGTTGTGTACACTGGAGGGTGTTCACCAACATCCCTGGCCTCTACAGGCCAGTAACGCTATCCTCCCACACTGTAACAACCAGAAATGTCTCCAAGCATTGCCAGATGTCCTCTGCAAGGCAGAGTTGTCCCAGTTGGAAATAACTATGATAGACAATGAGCTCCTGGCAAGTGTTTTTCACTCATCTCTGTATCCTCTGTGCTTATGAAAGGGCCTGGAATAGAATTGGTCTTCAGTAAATGTTTGCATACGTTTTTTAAGACAGGTGACTTAGAGAAGAAAGGTGGTTTATTTTTCTGTCACTTTTTCTGCCATTAAGTTCCCACGTTATTAGTATAACAGGCATAAAGTAAAAAGACGATGCTTTTTATTTATAAAGAACAAATAAAGTCAGAAACATATCTGAATGCCTACTAATGATAGAAAACAGCCAAGTTTAATATGGTGCATTTTTCCTGTGGAATATTACACAGTCATAAAATAAGTCTTTTAAGTGATATTGTTTTTGTAAAAAGTAGGTTATAAACCTAAATAATGATTTATTTTGAATACATATATATATATATATTTGTCTTGAATATAAATATACATATATATGTGTGTGTGTGTATATATACATACACACACACAACATATATACATAAATGCATTATTTTTAGGCAAAAAGAACAAGAAGGGAAATGCTAAAATATAAGTCATGGTTGCTTCTGGAATTATGGTTAGATTTTATGTTTACCTTCTGAATCATGACTGAAAAATGCTTTCCTTTCCTTTGGTCTTTGGAAAAGCCAAATAAAATAGAAAATAGCTACATCTGCATGGATTTTGTATCATGATTCAAACTGGAATTTTGTTCCATTTTTAATGAAATGACAAAAATAAATTATAAGCTTTACTATTTTTGAATTTAAGTTAGCCAAATTTTCTGGTAATTACATTATTTGATTTTTGTTGTGATATTGTTATTTGGCAAGAAGTAATGTACTATTAACATTGATTTGGTATACTAAACATACTATGGAAAGAATATTTAGTATATTTAATAATTATGTGGAAATTCTTCAAATGTTCAACAAATAATTTCTACAAAGTTTGTCTGAATTACAAATATCCCTATGTAATACTGATCATCTCTCACCATTATTGTTTGTCAATATCTTATGGTAAAATTTTCTTGTAGAAATTATAATTAGGGAAGGAAATGTAGATGCTGAAGGTGTACAGTGTATGATTTTAAAAGAATTGTACATCAAAAAAATAATTGTATATTTTGAGTTACTAGTTTCGCATATGTGACTGTATACCTGCATGGTATACTCTCTGTAGATATGTATATATTTTTTTTAACTTTTAAGCTTTATTTATTTTTGAGAGAGAGAGAGTGAGAGAGAGAGAGAGAAAGAGAGAGAGAGAGAATGAATGTGAGCGGGGGAGAAAGAGAGAGAGACAACACACAGAATCTGAAGCAGGTTCCAGGCTCTGAGCTGTCAGCACAGAGCCCAACGTGGGGCTTGAATCCACGAACCGTGAGATCATGACCTGAGCCAAAGTCAAACACTTAACCGACTGAGCCACCCAGGCACTCCGTAGATGTGTATATTGAAGTGAAATTGTATATGAACTATTTGTGAATTAATCCCAGCTATTCTGTCTAAGTACATTTTAGGTACATACATATTGTCTTAGAAAGAGAAGATCCACAGCTTAGAACATTAGGAGTTCCCATTTCTGCCTCCTTGTCTTCATATTGAACCAGAAAGTCCAAGTATTTCAGGCTGTCATGTGTTTGAGTAAGAAATCAAAGAACAAATATTTGGCATTGGTTTCCCCCTTTGTTTCCTGGATCTTTGAAATGCTGTGATCTTACATGTTGTGCACCCCATGCCTTTCGCCCAGCCTGAACACCTGTTTTGTCTCTAATTCCTAAGTTTTCTTCAAGTATTAGTTTTAACAGCACTTCCTCAAGATGGGCATTCCATGATGTCTTCTCTCTCAGGTCCTCAACTGTACACATAGCACTCTGTATTTCCCTTGTCACAACATTTTAATACAGAATGGTGAGTCCTTATTTAATATCTTTCTTCTCCAGGAGCCCATAAGCTTCTGTGAGGGTGGAAGTTAGGCACATTCCATTTACTATCTATTAAAGTGCCCAGGGGGCGCCTGGGTGGCTCAGTCGGTTAAGCGTCAGCCTTCAGCTCAGATCATGGTCTCACAGTCCATGAGTTTGAGCCCCGTGTCAGACTCTGTGCTGAAAGCTCAGAGCCTGGAGCCTGCTTTGGATTCTGTGTCTCCCTCTCTTTCTGCCCCTCCTCTGCTCATGCTCTGTCTCTCTCTGTCTCAGAAATAAATAAAAACATTAAAAAAATTTTTTTAAATAAAGTGCCCAGCATATGGACTGAATTTAATAAATATTTGATAAATGATTGTGTGGCTGAATGAAGGAGAAAAATCTTAATTCTAAACTTTGTGGGAGGAAAGAGTAAGATGCATGAGAAACAGTTCTCAGATAATGTAGTGTGTGTATATATATAGATATAGATATAGATATAGATATAGATATAGATATAGATATAGATATAGATATACAGATATGTTTAAAATATTAAATACATATGCAATGTATTTAAAATATTAAATATTAAGTGTGTGTAATAATAAAAATCCTTCAGAGTCAGTAAGATGTAGGGATAATTTTTTTACGATAAATAATTCTAGATCCTTTTTGTGAATCATTTTTTCAATTGTTTTAAAATTTTTCTTCCTTGGTTTTAGCTTCCTCTGAAATGTTGCCTTCTACAAAATTTTCTCCCCTTCCCTAGTTTTTCTTTTTGAAGTTGATTTCTAATATTTTGGTTAATTCTGGCTTTAATTTTTCTCCTATTTTAATCTTACCTTAGTTAAAATGAAAACAAAATAATGCCCAATAATATGTTTCTGGTTTACCATCATTATAGAATTTTATTTCTCATGTAAATGTCACAACATTTTGTCATTCATTTATTCATAATCAAAATGCATATAAGGAGCCCTAAATGTATAATGAGCTCTGGATACAAAGATCAAGAAGATATATTTCCATAGTTAGAAAATACAACTCACAATATCTATAACATTTGCCACACACAAAAAAGGAACCTAGGAATAAATCTAATAAAAGACACAAAATATCATCATGTACAAAGATGATCTTTAATGAAAGTCATTTGAAAATAATTCAAGTAAATAGAGAAAGATACTATTCTCATGAATTGAAATATTCAGTATTATTAAGTTGTTAATTCTCAAACTGAGCTATGGATTCAATGAAATTCTAATCAAGTACCCAACAGAATTTTTTATGGAATTCAACAAGCTAACTGTCAAATTTACATGAAAGGAAAGGAAAGGCAATCTTGAATAAAAAGAACAAAGTGGGAAGAATGGCTTATAACATACCTAGACTTCTTATAAAACCATAATATTGTACATTATGTCAAATGGATTAGACGGAATTACCCAGAAAGCACCAATTTATACGTGGAAACCAGATATATGACAGAGATGGCCTTGCTGATCATCAAATAAATGAGTTATTCAATAAATGGCACTGGGACAAAAAATTGAATATGTATCCCTACTTCATAAAAGCACAAAAGCAATTTCAGATGAATTTTAAGGATTTAAATTTGAAATGCAAATTGGAGATTATGATATAGCGGGTGGAAGAATTTTCTGAGCAAAATACAAAAAAGCACTAATTCGAAGGAAGGGATTGATAATTATGAACAATAATTATTATTAAATTTAAAATTTATAAGATAAAAGAAAAAAAGAAACAAGTCAAAGACTGGGAAAAGGTATGTGTGACATAAATATGACCAAGTATTAGCATTCAGGATATCAAAAAAAAAAAAAAAAAAAAAAAAAAAGAAAGAAAGAAAGAAAAGAAAAGAACCCAGGAAAAACAGGACAAATAAGAGTAATCAATTTTGATCAAAGAAATCGAAATGGCCACTAAACAGCTAAAATCAAGATCAGGGAGATGCAAATTAAAGCTACTAGGTTATACAATTCCATACACCCATCAGCCATAAATTTGACAAAATAATAAAGTTCAACAACACCAACTGGTGGTGAGGATATGGAGCAGTAGGAAATTTCATCATACTGGGAAGTTAAATTAGTACCACGTCAGAGAGCAATATATTCATACATATGTAGTCAAGTTGTGCATCTCGTAAGGGCCCAGTCAGCAATTCCACTGGGAGGTGTAATCCCATGGGGATAGATACTCACATGTACACAAAGTGACATGTACAGAAATGTTTATTTCAGCATTATTCACAAACCAAATATCCTTCAATAGGAAAATGGATAAATAATTTGAGATATTTTCATGCAGTGGAATAGCATGTGGCTTTGATAGTAAAAAGCTAGGCATATATAATCATATATGAAATCTCAAAAATATGTTTACACTGCTATATATTGTTTAGGGTTACACACATGAAATCAAAGGCATGCTTAGGAGCAACAAATACTAAATTCTTCATGAAACTTGGAATGACATTAATGATAGGCCAGGTATGGGTATTGAATGGCTAGCTTGTAGCATAAGGCAAGGGTGAGCTCACCCAAGAGCAGGTGTGGACCTTGGCACAGTATTTCCTTTAACAGTACTGTTCAAATTCTTATATGGAACCTTAACAAAATACAAAATCCTCTCAAGTTCTACAAATACTCTTTTGAATTTCTTGGGTAATGCATTCAGCACGTATCAAGCTTCTTGATGTTATTTTAACATGTCTTTCTGTAATTGTTTTTTAAGTGTGGTGCTTGAGTTTTCAAGAATGTTCTGAATTGTGATTGATCATTGTACATGCATTTTGAATAGGGACATCTGTCTCTGCAGCATATTTTGTCTCCTGACATGCCATTTCTCAGCTTGACAGAGCACCTCTATAGGGCATAGGTTTTAATAAGAAAGAATATGTGATTTTTTTCTTCCATAGAAAGTGGGTGGTGTTACATTTTATAAAGAAATAATGAATAGTTGGAATGACACCTTATCCAATTTACTTTTTTTCGGGAGCCAAATATAAAACTAGAAATAATGCTTATTCATTTTAGCCTTTATAATATTCACTTCAAAAATTTTTAATAGAATATTTACTAAGTTTGCTCATAGTCATAGCAGGCAGTGACAAAAGTGGCTTTCTGGTCCATTTCTCCTAATTTTTTCTTTTTATATCCTTATTATTTTTCTTTTATACCCTAAATATCTTCTTGCATTCTATTACATGAGCAAACTTATATTTTAAAACATGTCGAAACATTGTAACTTTTAAAAACATGTTATGGTTTTTATTACCAATTTTAAATCCATTTTGATACTATCATTTAAGTCATTCAGTAATCATAGCACAATTTTTAAAAAAAAGAGACAAAAAAAAAAAAGAATGAGTGAGTTTTCTGTGGACTCTGCCCTTGAGGAGGTCCCAGTTTAGTGAGAGAACTAGATTAAAACACATTCATAGTAAGAAGATGTGAGCACTCAGGCAGAAGTAGGGATGGTGGCCTGTGACACTGAAGAAGCAGTGACAATCTCTGCTTGAGTGGGGGGGGGTCACCGAGCAAGCTGACAGACAAGACACCTGATCTAAGTCTAAACAAGTGCCTTTGCCAGCAAAAAAAGAGGGGAGAAGGGCAGGCAAGTGGAACAGCAAGCCCAAGTGGATGGAAGAGGGAAAGGTGTTGGCCAGTTGAATGGAAAATGAGAACTTCTTGTACATGAAGAGCAGGTCTATGGGAGAAGTGACAGATAAATCTAGAGAGGTGCAGTTTTCATTTACAAAAGTTTTTATAGTCCTTTGCTTCCATTTTGATAGTTTCTGCCTGACCCTTAATATTTTGCCTTGCACTACTCCCTGCCCAAACATTTCCTAGTCATTGGAGAAGACTGACTTTTCATTTTTTGTCCTACCTCGTTTTCTCATGTCCTCACAACTTCTTCCAGCTGTCTTGGTTGATTTCCAAATATGGGAATTAACGTCATTTACTATGTTCAAAAGAGTTTATTAAAAGGTCCTACCTTTGAATCAACTACATGGCTAGCCAATTTATCCTAACTAAAGGAAATGTTCATAGTTTAACAAGTCACCAGTATAAATCTAATTGATTAAGTTTCTCTTTGGTTAATATAACTGTTCTAGAGGGTGAGTATTAAAGAAATTTTTATGACGTGTACCTTTATGGAATTAGTTTACTCTTAGTCTTTTTCCCAGTCGACGTCACTGCACACACTTCACCTTCCACTTGCAACATCCTATACTCAGGAAGGGACACCACCTTGAACTTTTATTTTGTAGAAATCTCTTCTCCTTTGAAGTGTTTTAATTAGGACTTAACTAGCTATTTCCCATTTCTGGATGTTTTGGTAAAATTAAAAAGAATATTTTGGTAAAATGATCTGTTAAATGGGTATTCTGTCTTAAACCTTGTCAAAAGATTAGCTTCGTGTCCAGAATGTTTGACCTAAAGAGCTTAAAGGTAACTGTTGTTTGTTCACATGTAGCAACGATTTTTTAAAAAACTTTGAATGGGCTGCTTTATTAAAATAATGGAAGAACTCAGTAGAGGAAGAACTCCCAGGGAAGAGGTTAAATAATATAAATAGCTCTGCTGAGAGTGCAACACAGTTCTCTATTGTGCTGTTGCCACAGCAGCACCAATAATTCAAAACAAGGAAATGGAGCCTCATGTTTAATATAATACAGACTTTTCCCTAGAACTTCTGTGGTCTAGGGTTTTTCAGGGATTGGCATGTTTATCTACATACATCTAAATTTAGATATGCCTTTTATGTGTAACATGGTAAAAGAGAAGTTCTTAAAATGCTATAAGGTGCAGTTATTTCTTAAATATTTTTGTTTATTTGTTTTTAAATCAACTTTAAAACATCAGGAATTCTGCTGAAATAAATGCCTTAGGACATTGTGAATACATGCATATGGAGACAGAATCTTTTATGCATTTCATATTCAATTTTAAAAGGTCACTTTGAAAGGTATGAGGAGGTGTTTGGTAACTCCAGAAAGAAAAAAGATTCTTTCCTGTTGAACATTTTAACCCCATGACAGGAGCTACCTCTGCTATAGAAATGTGTATTATTTTATTCTGAGAGTCCCAATCTGGAAGTTCAAAAACATGGATGTGGAAGTTTGGAAGTTTTAAAGTAAACTTTATGTCATTTTAGAAATAAATTTAAGGTATCGAACTCCAGTCTCAGATATGTATAAAATTTAATTCACCGTAAAATAAAGCACACCTAAACCTCCACCAAAAATGTTCCAATACACAATAAAAACATATTTACAAAAAATGTTGGAGTGTAGCAAACTACATTTTATTAGACATAATTGACACAACATAGTCCAGATAGAGACCTCCTTTAGAATGCAATTTTTGTTGTCCCTGTGTTAGTTACTTTGTCTCGCTACCTGCCTACCTGGATTTCATACCACCAATTGTACACTTATTATTACTAAAAAGTAGTGTTTAGGCAATTTTGACTGTTATGGGAGATGAATAAATGAAATGATTAGGGGAATTTTTCTGTTCTGATGTTTTCTACCTAATGACTTCATGATGAGGACGATGCAAAAAAATTGGTCAAATGTATATCCAGTATGTATGTGTGTTTGCATTTTACCCACTTAATAAGGACAGATGTTGCCTAGAAACTACTTTTCTCAAAGGCTTAATTCACATACTATGTATAAATTGGCCAAATATTATTTTTCACATGAAAATTTTATTAAGGAATTATGATTCCATTTTACTTATCTATTCTGTCTACTGTTGAAAGGGGAATTCTCAGAGGTTTAAGAAAATAATTGTGTGTTAGCCTTAAAAATGATGGAAAAGTAGAAAAGGAAATAAAAGGAAAATGAAAGTGTATTTATCCATTCAGCAAATACTTGTTAAGGAGCTACTTCTGTTGGGTATGTTTCTAGGCACTGGAGATTAAGTATTAAAAAAGACAGGATGGCCTCATGCAATTTACTTATAATAAATATTTAAAGAGGGATCTGATAATAATATAGCCTATTGAGATTTTCCAGTGTTGTTATGACTCCTTCCATTCATTCATTCAGGCCATATTTGCCTCATGAGCACATCACAATTTTTATTTTGTACCCTATCTCCCTTTTTTCATCCAATGTTATTTTTTTCTAGGTTCTCAAAAGGAATAAAAGTTTAAAACTTAAATGGACTTCACTGTTATTGGAAAATAAAGTCAAGATTATCCACTCTAGGATAATCCTTTGTTCTATTTTTCTATTTCCATCCCAACCTGGAAACTTTACTTTTAGGAAAGTGTGCCTGAGGAAGACCAAGTGTGAGGTTCGAGAGCAGAACTTTGAATCTGAAACAGAGCCAGCAATGATCAATGTATTCTGGAGGATAAAAAACTTTCTATATGATAGCTATGTTTTACGTTGTACTAGTGAGCATCATAATTATTCATTGACTTCTATTCAAAGCTTTTTCTCAAGAGGAGGGAAATGTTTCATAAGCTTTGTGGCCATTCTTCCTGTTCATACTCAGTATGCTTTGTGGAACATGTTTTTATAAGTACTCTGTTTAGAGAGGGAAAAAGGCCGACAAAGGCTTCCAGGACTTCCAGTCTTGAAACGATGAAAATTGAGGACCTGGTGAAAGATTTCAGGAAACCACTTATTTAATTGACTCTCTTTTCAAGTAAAATGTATTTCAAAGGATAGTGGCCCAAGAGTTGACGCCAAAGCTTCAGTGTAGATCAGAAATTCTTCAGGTTGAACTATATAGCTAGCTAACGCTCAATTACCTTAGCTTCTATTGAACCATATTCTAAATACCTTCTTTTGTAACCATCACCTTGTGCAGAAGTCTATATTTTTAGCCTTTAAGCAGAGCTCAAGCACTGTATTTAGACATCTGACTTGAAGACAAAAATTGCTCAGTGAGCAGAACAAATGTTCAGAAAATAACATTTCAAGGTTAGAGTTAGTGTCCTGAATAAAATTCCTTTTCTTCTTTTCCTCCCTATTGAATATAACATAAATAATGTACCCTGACTGGCTTTCAAGATTAAAAAAAATCAGAGAATAGCAGTGAACTTGAAGAAGGAAGAGGGAGTAATTAAAAATTGAAGGGGCTTCTGTTGAACTATTGTTTGCCTGAAACTAAGTATACATTTTATTCCTGATTCAGTAGGATTATGGATCTTAAAAGGATTTAAAAAACTGTATAGTAAACTTGTGGGAAAAGGGCCTAATTGGGCCTTTAGCCACCTTAAAAAATATGGAAAGAATATACACACAGTTACACAGTCATTATAATATCCTTCTCAGAGTGGAGAGGAGAAAACTGTATAAATATTGTTTATGATTACTTATAGAAATCGTAGTTATCAGTTATTAACCATTTAAAATGTGCTGGTCATTGTGTGAAGGCCCTTTATATAATTGATCTTATTTAATATGTACAGCAATTCTATGAAATAGACATTATTAGCCCCATTTTGTAAATGAGAAAATAAAGGCCAGAACATTTAATAACATTTCTAAGACTATCTAGTTAGTGAGTGGTAGTACAGTAGGCAAACTTTTTAGGAAAATCCCAGAATGGTCCCTGAGAATCCCTAGTATTGAGAAATAAAAACATTTTAATTCTTAGGGGAATAGATGAGAGTGAAACAACAAGATTATTATTGTTAAACAAAACATTGCAAGGTCTCGAGACCTTTTCCAGAAAGGGAAGTCACATATTTGCACTGAGTGAAAGTGATTATCAGTTAGTGGAAACTACTTTAGAAGAATGCAGCTCATTTGGACTGTGTGTGACTTGGTGAGGTACTTATCCCTTCGGGAGACAAAAGAATGTTCTAATGGCATTTCACAATGGGCACATAACTGAATGGGTCTGGGTACTCCTTTTTGCTGCCTCGTGCAGGGTATGATCTTCACTTAGTACAACCCAGTCTCTACATGAACAGCTGGAACCCAGGACTGTTTTAGTGATCGAAGTTTCTCACCCTTGGAACTGGGGCCTGAAAGAAATGTTGGAAATTCTGGGTGATTTTAGGCACTGTTTAGAGAGAAAGAAAGGATACATGGAACTCTGACCCTTTTCTGATCCTCCGTTTCTAATACTCAAAGCACACTTTAACCCAGCAGAGGGAGGCATTCCATAGTAGGGCATAGTAATAATGTAAGGAGAGGGAGAGAGAGTCAATCAAAGGTGAATAAAAGATTTATTTTTAAACTTGGTGGAATACCAAGTCATGTCACAGAAAATAGAACAGCAGGCTATTATTTGTTGAACTGATTATCATTCCTCTTTGCAGAATGGGTTATCAGTATACGTGGCCCAAATGGTATCTTAATTAATTCATTTAAACTCCCAAAGGTTAGCATTGCATTTTGATGCCCAAGAGTGTTGTGTTGTTCTCAAACAGAGATTCTTAAGTACTAAAATTTAATTCCATTTAGTTACTGAGTCATTGACTCTTTCAGAACTCTGGAAGTTATCACCATTATTTATAGGTGAGAACATTCTGCCTGGGGAAATTCAGTGATTTGCTCAAAGGGAAATAGTAGTAAATGACAGAGTCAACCATCTAATATTTTGCATTTTATGAAAGTATTAAAAACAGACAGTTGAATACTCCCTTCAGTTTCTGTGTTTGTGGAGTATTCCACCCATCCCCCTACCTTTGGCAAAATGGGAGGTAGAAAAAACATTCCTGTGGGAGTCAGACACATCTCTGTTCAAGCCTTGCCTCATGTCACCAACTATACTACTTGGCCAATTTAACCAGCCTTCATTTTCCTAATTCCTACTATGCTGTTTTGTATGTGAATAGAAATCTGGGAGGTTACCACGTCAACAATGGCTATTTTTTGTAGTGTAGCGTGATGAGATAGTTTTTACTTCTACCCTCATAAATTTTTTTCTGTTACTTGATTTGAGGAACATATATTACTTGTAATTGAAATTTTCCCTTTGAAGTAAAAAATGTGACTTTTATTTAGTATTTACAAATAATATATAAGATGCCAATTTAAACCCCCTCCCCGCCCCCCCCCCCCCCCCCCCCATTAAACATTAGACATAGGATGGCTACACGAAACAGGAGACTGGTACCATGTCTATGTCATGTGTCTAGATCATGTGTTCTGATTTTGGGCTCAGAAAACATGACCTCAATTATTAATTCAACTGTGTGTTTCCCCCTCCTCCCCCAATTTTCTGTTAGTTGTTTCATCTTCCATAATAGTAACTCCAGAGGAAAAAAGTATGTTTTATTCTTATTAATAATCTAATTTATTTCATAATCTTCTAAGACTTTATTCTTTAAGTTGTCCGGGTGCACTACCTAGATTCCAAAGAAACACCTCTTTTTATATGCTAGACAGTGGTTTCGCAGCCAGAATTATCTGTAGTCAGTTCTGGTTCTCCATTTATGAAATATGAGACCTTCGTCAATTTACCTAGTCTTTGAGAAAATTAATCCCCTCATCTGTAAAATAGATGGAAGAAAACTTAACACTCAGCATTGTTGAGATAATTAAATGTTACAATTTTCAACTGTTCGGTATTATGGAAACTAGATGAAAATGAATTTGTTTCTCCTTGGCTTGATTTAAATCCAACACTCACTGTTACTATTGTCCCAGGTAAAAATTTGCTTATTTATTTTGCAATTAATTGGGTATGGATTTTAGCAGTTTTTTTTTTAATGTTTACTTATTTTTGAGAGAGAGAGCGAGAGAGAGACAGAGTGTGAGTGGGGAGGGGCAGAGAGAGAGGGAGACACAGAATCTGAAGCAGGCTCCAGGCTCTGAGCTGTCAGCACAGAGCCCAACACGGGGCTCAAACTCAGGGACTGCAAGATCATGACTAGAGCCGAAGTCAGACGTTTAACCAACTGAGTCACCCAGGCGGCCCAGCAGTTTGTTTTTAAGAGTAACTAAATCTCATGGAGTAAACTACGATGACCAGCTGACACATTAACATAACATAACACATCAACTTAAGGTTGATTTCACCCTAAATTGTCTGAGTTTCTAGGCAAGCTTCACTTTATCAAGGAGTAAAATGAGAAGTCCACAAAGCCAAAGTAACAATAAAATGTACTTTTGAAGACTAAAGACCAAGTAGAGGGTGCTGTGATAATGAAGAAGATTCTGACATCCATGAAGAGTGCTTCACAACTTTTTGATGTCTTCAGATTTATGAAGTATTTTTTTCCTGATGCTCAAGGTAGAAAACTTGGTCAAAAAGAAAAGGTAAAAAGAAGAATATAAAATTTATCTATAATTGTACCATCCAGAGATAATTATTCTTCACATCCTGGGCTTTTGGTCTTTTTCTATTGAATATGCAGATACATTTTATTTGTGACATGTAAGGTTATGAATGGAGCATGTTTGTGTTCCAAGATATGGATAATAATACATACACTTTTTGTAACTTTTTTACCTAACGTTGTATTATAAACATTTTTTAGTGTCATTACATATTTTTAATATCATGATTTGTAGAAGCTGTGTTATACTTTTTCATATAATTACACCATAATTTCTTTTATTATCCCCCTTATGTTGGGCAGATAGATGATTTGCAGGTGTTTGACAGCTTTTTAAAATAACAGTGTAATGGAAGTTCATTTACACGAATCATCATTTTACATCTTTTATTTTTTTTTTTCCTTTAGAAATGATGCCTGGAAAAAGAGTCGCTCTCAAAGAGCATGAACTTTTAAAAAGACTCTTGATACACTGTGACAATTATTTCTCCAGGAATGGTGTACCAATTTACACTCCTATCAGTAGTATATGAGAGTGCTTTTCACATCATGAGCTTGTCATCATCTTCTATTAGCCTCAATTGATTAGCCTCAGTTGATAGCCTCAAATGTTAATCTTTCATAATTTACACTTATTTGATAACTAGTGTATTTGAATACTATGTGTTACACACACACACACACACACACACACACACACACGCACGAATGATATTCCTTTCCTTTCAACAAGTATTAGATGTGTTGTATTCAATGGCAATTTTAAAAGTTTTATTTGAATATATGGCAATACGCAGGATCTTGCCTAAAAATAATCACCTTAGCAGCAAATTTAATCCAGATGCCTAAAGCATTTTAAAGAAACTATATTTGGGATGCTTTTCTCAGAAAGACATGCTGCATGATACTGTGCTTATGAGATTTTCATATCGCATTTTATGCTGGGCAATTGGTAAGTTTGTTGCATTCACCCTAGGTTCCCTAACAATGTCGAACTAGCAACTTTCAGACCTGCAAACATCTGCTTTTGTCATCAAAATTGAAAGACATAACTGAAAGGAAAGTTTTAGTTCACAGACTGTATAATCTTCTGATTCTGCAGAATGGAAATGAACAAACTTGAAAACGTATTTAGGGACTGACGCTCTAGTCAGCATATAGCTGAAGCCTGGAGAAAGGGTGAATTCCTTTCAAAGTAAGCAGTGGCATGACTGTACTCTCTAACAGGAAAAAGTAACATCTCTAGAAATGGTAACATCATTTCCACACCAATTTCTGTGGTTCTAAAGTTCCTTTCTATGCAGTCTGGTAGTACATTTTTATTAATTCCCAAAAAATCAGTAGCGATTGCAGAATTTTTAGTGTGTATACCTGGGCATTTTAAATCGTCTTATTATGTATGATTTTTTAAGATCTTAGCTTATTTTTCTAGGATGTCATGTTTGGTCCCTAGGAGGATCAGCTCTGAAACGTTTCTAATTAAATATTTCTAATTTGGGAGAAAATAAGCTTTTATAGGAGTAAAATGTGGTCCAAGTCTTCAGCAGATAGAAGGATAAAACTGGCTTGCAAAAAAGAGAGGTTTTATGAAGTATTTCTTAAGCCTTAGAGGAGATTAATAAACTAATTTATTGAACTCAAACATGACCCAGCTTCTGTTGATGTTGTAAATAGGAAAAAGGTAATTAAATTATTAAGACACTTTCATTTTAAAGATTAACTTTCTTCTTGTTATTATTATTAAGCTCATAGAAAAACTTACTTTTTCACCTTTTTAAAGGACTAGATCTTTTTTAATCGACAGTTACTTGAGTATTTCTTTGTCATGCACTCAGTCTTCAATTCTGCCTGTATGGGCTCTGGCTGGCTAGTAAAGGAGATAAAGTAATGACCCATTATCTGGAACCCAATGCAGTGAATCCTAGTATTTGGGCACAGCCTTCTTCTGGTTTGCAGAATGCTTGATTTTTACATCTGGTCTTTAGCCAGTGCTTGACATGGAGCAGAATTTGGGATTTGAGACGAATTTTATTTGTTTGTACATTTTAACCGTGGTCCTTTCTGTGTTCAAAGAGCTTTTTATAGCTACTCTCTTCTCTCTAATGTTTTAAAACTAAATATACTTTCTGTTGCTTATTTCTTATTGTAAAACCTATGTGCCCATCTTAGAAAGATTAGAAAATGCTGAAAAGGAAAAAGAAATATCTGTCAGTAGAGAATTCCTGTGAACATGTTGGCAGATACTCCAGGGTTGATCGTATATAATTTATATATAATTGTTTTTACAAAATGAGATCAGAGTGCTGGGTCACCTGCTTTTTACACTAAATATCATATTTTGGCATTGCATATTTTATAAATGTTATTACAGCTTCTTTTTGTAATTGACCAAATAGTTCATGTTAGAGATCATGTTAGCCTCCAGAAAAATTGTGTTTGATCCCAACAGTGTTTGCCAGTCTTTTGAAAAGTGAAATTTTGCATAAAAATCTAGATGTCTCCTTCCTTTCCCTTGAAAGACAGAAGGTTCTGCACTGCTCATAATCTGTAGGTTACAGTGGGTAGGAGCCCATGGTGGCTGCTAATGGTGGCTCACGTGAGCCGAGGGCCGTGTCCTTCATTTCGCGTAACCCTCCCCTGGTTTCCTTCACTTCTTGATGTTCCTGCCTGACTTCCGAAGCAGCTCAATTTGCCAAGGGTCGTGGATTGTCTTGGGTGGTGGCTCTTCATGAGGCTGTGCTGACCTCCAAGGCAAGGATTGGAAAATTGTGAGAATGTTTTCTGGATGCCACAATGTTCAGGTGGTGCTTCTGGTATTTAGTGGGCCAGTCTCATGGTCATGAGGGGTCTTATAATGTGAGGAACACTGCTACACCTGGAAAAATTTTCCTTAAGCCATGCATTTCAAATATTTCTTTGGATAGTCATATGCGTGAAACACCTGTCTTAATTATTTGAGCCTAACAACAAAGTCTGCTACATATATGAAACTGTTTTCTTCAATTTTATTATACACAGAATTTTCTAGGACTACAACTATCGTGTAATTTCAAATTTTATTGTTAGAAGCTTTGTGACAAATTGTTCACCATTTGGAGTACCATGTCACTGGCAACAATGTGGCTCATGGGATTTTAACCAACACGCACAGCTCTATCAGTATGCATCTGTAGCTCTCTGGTTCAGTATTGAAAAAAGGAGAAGTTCATGCTCCTGTAAAATGTTTTATGAATAAGGAACAATTCTCAGCTTCTGTAAGAGAATATTAATCATTTTTTCACATTTTCTTTAGGTCTACAGTCTGTAATTTTCCTTAGCCATGTTATCTGGACTTCACTTAGTGTTATTTTCCTTTTACTTTATTATGTGATGATAAGTCTGGTTTATTATTTCTTATTTTAATACTAGATTTTATTTTCCCGTCTACTCAACTGTCCAGTGTTTCACTTTCCTACTTTTCTTGTAAAGATTGGATTCTTCTTACATCTCTTTAATCTGGATTTGCTCATTGGGAGGTAGGGCAAGTTTTGGAGGACTTCTGAAGTGTGTACATACTCATGCATGGGAGCACTTGATTGATTTTCTTAAGTTTATTTATTTTGGCGGGGGGAGGGACAGAGAGTGTGAGTGAGGGAGGAGGAGAGAGAAGAGGGAGAGACAATCCCAAGCAGGCTGTGTGCTGTCAGTACAGAGCCCGACATGGGCTCAGTCTCACAAACTACGTGATCATGATCTGAACTGAGATCAAGAGTCGGAACCTTAACCATCTGAGCCACCCAGGTGCCCCAGCACTTCATTGAGTTTGCAAAAATATACTGTATTCAGGTTGGATTCAGAATCTCTGAGTTTAATTTTAGGTCAGTAAAAGAGCCTTGCAAAATACTTGTTTTAAAAGAGGGGCTTTGTGATCCATAAGCTTAATGTTCTAGGTGGGCATCAAGGATGTATCTAAGTCCTGAAGAGGCTGACAGTCTTCTAGAAAGACATTCCATAGAAATAATTTATGGCTAGACTGAGAGAATGATGAAATATGCTGTAGGACTTCAGAGAGGGTGCAAGTTGGTATGTTTGAATGGAGGAGGAAGGCTTCTGGAAGAGGCCAAGGAGGTGGCCCTGAATGTAGAAGCCTGGGGAGGCTGCAAAAAATTTTAGAGAAAGAGTGTGAGTCTTTTTCATTTTCCTTCCCTTCTTTTTGCTCTAGAACTCTGTATGTTTTTCTCTTCCTTCTGTGAAGATACAGAAGCCACCGAT
Source organism: Acinonyx jubatus (assembly GCF_027475565.1). NCBI lineage: Eukaryota > Metazoa > Chordata > Mammalia > Carnivora > Felidae > Acinonyx > Acinonyx jubatus. Next base: position 57,420,282 of record NC_069383.1, on the reverse strand, counting down.
GTTGGTGGGAGGGCCATGGGTGTGAAATGTTGATTTTAGGTATTTGCTCCTCCTCTTAAACTCACACAGTTAGGCAGACATGACCTTGAGGGCTTAGAAATGTGCAACTGTTGCTCTTCAAGGCAGATTGGATCTGGGATCTCAGAACAAGGTATGGCTGGTATTTCACCTCAGTACAGTATACTTTCTTAGTTCTAACTAGAAAACAAACTTATGGAGGTGGAAAATAAATTCACTAGTTTCACCAAATTTTTCCTTTCCTCATTTGATTGGGTGAGTAGCGAGAACACTAAGAAAGGAAAAGTGACAGTAATGAATTGCTAGCTTCCTTAGTTTACCAAAGCTAATTCTTTTTGCAAACGCCATCACCATATGCAATTATATAAAAACTGCCAGAATTTCTCTGAAGGGACTGAAGTTTTCAATTTCTCAGCCAATCAGAGGCAGGAGTTACTGTAATGATTTGATTTTCAGAAATTTTTTTTTCCCACTGCCCTAATGATATGGTGGGAAATACACTTCAAAGTGAGTATTCCATATTTAATTCAAATGCCATACATTTAAATAACTTAGAAAATCCTGTGATAGAGGTTTCTGGGGAGCCAGTGTTTTATATATTGCTATTTTTGGAGTTGGATTGTCACATCAGAATTACTTTATCTCATTAAAATCTGTCTTTAGGTTGTGTATTTTCTTTTCATTTACTGCAGATACTTACAACCATAAGACAGTTCATGATTTCTTTAAAGGACGCTTAGTTTTCCCTCATTCAGAGGCATATGCCTTACTTGGCCCTATGTTTTAATTGATAAACTCTGGAGGAAGAGACTTGTCCTAGCCAGGGCCCCAAGTTGTGGAAGTGTATATATCCGGTAAACTGGCTCCATTCCAGGGCAGAGAATTTATCAGCAGTGAAACACCAGCTACTTCCCACACATCCTCTGATTGCATTAAAATCACTCCCCTGCACACCCGACTGAGAGTATGCTTAGAGTATGGAGCTGACAGACATTCTCTCTCCTCCTCCTCCTCCTCGTTTTGCAAAATCGCTGGTTTCTGTAGTCTGTTGGGCTTCTTATTAATAGTAATAAAACGTTCATTCATTAAGTGTCTCATGCCTATGAACTAGATACTGACTGTCACTCTCTTTCCCCTCAAGTTAGGTTGTTTTTATAAAGGCGTGCTGTACCAGAGAAGTGAGCTGGAAAACTGATCTCGGGTCTGTAGCATCAGGTACTATTTAACCAGTGGGAGGGACTGATAAAATTAGCAAGTTGACTAACCACTTCCCTTCCTTGTGGCTCTTTAATATTATAACGGATACAGAAAAGTTCAGAAGCACTGGGCTAGTTTTCGAAACCACAGCACATTTTGGCAAAGAGGGAATGTACAACAGAACGGGTAAGTTCCTCTCTTTTCACCTTTTAAGAGAACTGTGAAAAGGCTATAGGGGTGGACGTTTTTAGTTTGATTATGCAAATAGTCTTTAGTAGTTTGTAGGCTGTGGAAAGACAAACCCGCTACGGGGAAGGAAGGAAGGAAAAGCTTTTCCTATCAGCAGCAGTAGCTCCAGGAACAGCAGATGTTAGAGTGAGCCAAAGGTTCAACTCCGAGAATATCTTCGTTGTCCCAGATAGGTGAGAGTAAAATACTCCTGGGGAAGGATTCTCGTATTAGTAAAATTTTTGATAAATAAGTTCCTGCACTCTTAGTTCTTGCAATCAATCCAGTAGAGACATTGTCCAAAGAAATATTGAGTTACTGAACCCAGGTGTCTGGATCCTAAAATGGGTTAAGATCTTCAGTTATCTTGTTTGTGGTTTAAATTTTTATTGCTTTTAACTTTTTATTATGGAGAATCTCAAATACAAACAGAAGTAGAGTGTACTGTGCACAGATTCCCTGTGCCTTATCACAAAGCTTCAAGAGTTCAGGACTCAGGGTCCACTTTGTTTCATCCACACCTCTGTGATGGGGTTCCCACTTCAGTGCTAGTAGAATTACAATATTTTAAATGTGCGTATTCTGAATATTAAATGAAAGAGGCCTAGAATCTGTTCAAAGCTCCTGCCAATTCAGTAACATAAGTTTTAGAGAAATATCCTTACAGAAAATTGAATTATGAATCAGAGAAAGCAAGACCAACTTTCCAGTTGTTTGGCCAATGGGAGTGGGGCATAGAGGAGAGGAGTGAAGATTAAGGACTTGGAGCTAGACTGGGTCAAATTGTGGTTCCATGCAATCCAGTGTTTTGTTTAGGAAGTTTCCCAATCTTTGTCTTTTAAAAAATGTTTATTTATTTCTGAGAGAGAGAGTGTGTGAGTGGGAGAGGAGTAGAGAAAGAGGGGGACAGAGAATCCAAAGTGGGCCCCACACGGACAGCAGAGAGCCCGATGTGGGGTGTGAACTCACGAACCACAAGATTACACCTTGAGCCCAAGTCAGACACTCAACCAACCGAGCCACCCAAGTGCACCAAGGAAGTTTCCTGATCTTTCTATGCCTTGGTTTCTCACCTGAAAAATGAAGAAAAATGACAGTATTGATGTTTTTGAAGATAGGAGACAATGAGACTGTCCGTACATGTAAAGACTGGGCCAAGTGCTGAGAATACAGAGAGCTCACTCTGTATTAGCTCCCCAACTGTTTGCTGAAATGATTAGAGTCATAGGAGGGATGAGCTCTGTTCAGACAGAAAGCCAAACATGTGTCTGCGCATACTTGGTTGATTTCTGACCGTTGCTTTCTTTTGATTATTTGATGATGTGAGGCCAGGGAAAGTGTCCATGGAGCTGTCTTACTTGTTCCTGGGCTCCTGAAAACTCCCTGCTCTTACTCTTCCCCACCAGCTCTGAATTAATTCTCTCTGAAGAGTGTCAGAGCATGTCTTGTCCGTACTCTAGCTTTGAGGATGAGGGACTAGAAATTTGCTTCAGCTGACAGAACAAGGAGACGTCAGTCTGGGGAGAGAGGCACGAGCCCCTCTCATCCCGGAGAGGGGGGTGTGTTGTCAGTGGGTTTAGGCAACGCTGCAGGGCCTGAGAAGCTGCCTCAGATCTGAACAATTGTCCTTTCTCTCAGAGACAGGACCCCCTAGGCTTGCTGTGGTTTTCCAGGGCTGCAAGCTGCCTAGATGCTTTCTTCATTAGTAAAGGAGGATGGTAGAATTCTGAAGATGGCAGTAAGTGGGGAAGTGAGGACTGTCCCTACTCTCTTATTTCTCTCTGTTATTAATAAAACACTAATGACTGCTATTTACTGAGCATTTACCATGTGCCTGGTACTGTGCTGGGTGGTTTTCTCATTTAATACTCCTAATATACCCATGCGACACTTAGTGTTACTATCTTCATTTTATAGCTAAGGAAACTGAGGCACAGACAGATGAAGCAACTTACCTTTGATTACCCAGATAATAAGAGACAGCTAGGATTCTGTTCCAGGTCTGTCTTAGAGCATTTGTCCTTAAGAAATCAGTTTATTCACACATATGCAGTCAAAATGCATCCATGATTTTACTCTTAGCCTTTCCAAGGTGAAAGTCATCAGTGTTCCTTTAAAACAAAGCGAATGGAAAAGCTTTTGTCTAGCAATAGATTTCCCACAGTGAATTTTCATAATGCCTAATTATAAGCTGGAAATTTGTCCGAAATCTTTACAAATAAAGAGGCTCTGGTGGAGGTGGAGTTACCACTGTAAGGAAGTAAATATTGAACTGACAGGGGGACAAAAAAGAAATGCTCTTTTAGTAAATTAACCATGCCTCAGTGGCGGATTTAGTTTTTAAGGCTATTCGTCTCTCTTGAGTTTTTGTAAATGAGGGGTGAAATTCATCTGTGTCAACTTTCAAGAACATGCAGCACCGTTGTAAAACAAATGATAAACAATGGTGCACTGCAGAAATAAAAATTGGCTGAATCTTCTGGGAGGTGCTGAAGAGAACTGGGTCATGCACGGTCAGACATTTTAGAGACCTGGAATTGACTTTCAGTGGCTTTTCTTTCAGATTACTGGTACGACTGTAAAAATAAAAACCAGTGTGTGAATGAAGGAAGAGTTTCATTTCACAACTTTGGAGAAATTTTTTCCCCTCCAGTGGAGTAATGGTGTTTTAAAAAATTTTCCTTCAGTGAGAGAGGCACTATCTGAAATTTCCAGCTGAAAATGAAAACATCAGATAGAAAATAATTGACTTCTCTTATCAGGCAATCAGGTGCATTCAGCAATCTCTCATCTTTATTTTTCCTTTATTGGCTACAGAACTTTTGTCATCTTGATAGGATCAGCCAAGCTTTACTTATAAAAACATTGGAAGAGATTTGAAATCGGACTTTTTTTTTTTTTTTTTTCAGAGAAAGGGGATAAATGGAGTTGAGACTGCTGGTGGGGGAGGGAGTAAAGTCAGAAAGATCGTGGTTATAAAGTATCCTTGGATTCTTTCATTTTTGCAAAAGCGAAGATGCTATTTAGTGCTGGTGACTGCAAACCATTGTTTGCAGAACTGTTCCATCAGGAGTGTTTTCTTTTCTCTAATGTCTTTATCTCGGAAGAGCACATCATTCATTACTTGTAAGGGATTCAGAGTTGGACATTTCCATGTCTGTCTATGGCTAGAAACAGATTCAAAAGTGCCATTTTGCTGGCCCTAGTCACCTGCTTTATGCACTTAATGTAATTTCTGATGGCTTTGGTCACAGCCATTGGAAGACTGAATAGTAATGACCTCATGCTTCCAAATCCACTTGTTCCTGTCCTAATCTTCAGTATTTGTCCCTACTCTTTTGGGGATTTAATATTTTATTAAAAGTCTTGGATAAATAAAGCCTTGTTTTTCCCAGAGATGAATTCTCCTGTTTATTTATTATTATTTATTATTTATCATTTTTTATTATTTTTTATTATTTTTTTTCTTCCTGTTCTTTTGACCCTTTCATCACAAATTTTAAGTATCACCTGCCCTTGAGATTTAGAGATCAATAATTGCAGCTTCTGTCTCCGAAATCTTACAGACTAGTGGGTAAACATTATTGTATGAAGTGAAGGAAGCTGTAATTCGTAAAGCATATCCTGTCTTTGTTAGACTATCTACATTGGGAAAGGTCTTGTGTGTGTTAGTCAGAGACCAGGCTTGGAGATGAGAGAGCTATGGATCCAGTTCTGTTACTCTGTGATGTGAAAGTATCTTACTAACCTTCCTAAGCCTTGATGTATTTACCTGTAAAATGATACAGAGCTCATAGCAGCTTTGTATGAATTATATGCTATGATACATGTTAAATGTTTACATACCAGGCCATATATGGTTTGATGGATCAGAGAGCTCTCTCTCTAAAGATGCTCATTTTAAGATGAGCCTGAATGGCACAGAAAGATCTTTGTAAGTCACAGGGACCTGCTTGTGCCAGGTGGTAAGGAGTTTGGCTTCTCTGAGAGAGTAAAGACCACCATGGATAAAACATGTACAAAGGGGAAAGTGGCTTGGAGATGTAAGCAAAGGAGTTCAGATGGTGCAGAGCCTACTAGGTCACGGCAGGGAATTGCATATTGCTGTAAGTGCAATCAGAAGTGATTGCAAGTTTACACTGGAAGTTGCAGGATCTGAATAGTATTTTTAAATTTTTGAGTGGAGAATAGGTTCTTAAGAAGCAAGAGTAGACATATGGTAACAGGTTAGAAAACTCTTTGAGTAGCCTAGTCCAGAAATGATTGTAGCCTTCAGTAAGTAGTACCAGTGGGGATGAGGACAGTGGACAGAACTGACAGATCCAGTATAATAAATAGGATTTGATAACTAATTAGATGGGAAAATAAGAATGAGGAAAATGTCAATTCTGATTCGATGGCATGAGCAGCTGGATCAAGGGAGATGTCATATGTGAAGATGGGGCTTGAACATCTCAACTGAAATGCTCTTGGAACTTTGAAGGGATGACGTCAAGGAGGCAGATGATGGCACATAGACCGTATATGAAGCTGTGGAACTAGATCTGACCACTCGGGGATATGGTATGAAGTGAGAAAAGCTAAGGGCTCAGTACTCAACCATGGGAAACTCCAAAATTTGGAAGACAGAGGGGAATTGGTCAGTAAAGGAGATGGATGAGTAGCTGCCAGAGAAAATGGAAAGCACAAAGCATGGAATATTCAGGAGAAATGAGTGGTTACTCATACCCAGTGCTAATTAAAGAGCTAATCAATTATCAACAAATGTCATGGAATTTAGTGATGTGGAGCTTATTGGCACACAATAAATACACAGAAAATTTAATTTCTTTAAAATGTTCCTGCATTTTGACATATTGACTAATCAATTTGCTGCTAATTGAATACATCAATGAAGATTAATTCTTATTTGAGAGTCATTTTAAGTGGCACTATATTTATCAATCTCCTTATTTTCATGTAGCTGTATAGTATTCAAGGAAATAATAAGTTACTTAGGCTGGTCTAAATTGATTTCCCATAATGTGTAATTTGCTTGAACTTAGCACTTTTTTCCTATTTGTATTTCTGTTGTCAAGGCTGCTGGGTCCTATTGCTGAGGGCACCTCTAGGGTGTGTTATTCATATAGAGCAGTGGTTTTCAACTGGGGGACAGTTTTATGCTACGGAAATACTTGGCAATATTTTGAATGTCACAACTGGGGACCGACTATGCTACTGGCTTCTAGTGGGAAGAGGCCAAGGATGCTGTTAAATATCCAACAATGTATCAGACAACCTTACACAACAAAGAATTATTTGACCCAAAATGTCAATAGTGCTGAGGCTGAGAAACCTTGACATAAATTATCATGCAGACCTATTCAGTGCTTACCATCAAGCATTGACAATAGTAGTTCTTGACTAGAGTTTTTCTGCAAGCGAGTAGGGATCTCTGTTCATGATCAGTGTTTTTGATAAGTTTGTATAGCAAGTAATCTTTGAACTTTGTTTCCATCTTGGGGTTTGGTAGAAGGAATTAAATAAATAAAAATAAAATGCATTTGGATGAACTGCCTCGGCAAATTAATTTTTAGTAGAATTTATCTGTATGATTAGAAACAGACAGCAGTGCTCCACCCAATGGATGTTAGACTGTTTTACCTCAGAGTTGGAAACTTTGAAGTAGACTTCTTTTTTTTTTGTTGTTGAGACAGAGAGAGAGTCCACACACATGTGCACACAAAGGAGGGATAGAGAGAGAGGGAGAGGAAATCCCAAGCAGGCTCTGCACTGTCAGCACAGAGCCTGACGTGGGATGTGATCTCAAGAATCCTGAGATCATGATCTGAGCCAAGATCAAGAGTCAGATGCTTTACTGACTGAGCCACCCAGGGACCTCTAGAGGGAAGTTCTTATGCTAATTGGGTATATAGGGAAGTTTTAGAATTAAAAAATCATTTTAAAAGTTATTAGATTCATTTTTTTAAAAAACTATAAACTTTGTCCCTTTAAAAATAAACAATTTTATTTTAAATTTTTTCATAAAATAGTCCATATATCTAAAATTGTGTATATGTATATGTACAAATATAGTGAAATACCAGGTACATACATAAAACCAACTTAGGAAATTGAATATGACCATTATCAGCACTGTCTCCTCTGAGACTCCCTGCCCCCAAAGGATAAACACAATTCTGCATTTTGGTTTATTGTTCTTTAATTCATGTTAAAAGTTTTACACATATATGTATACGTATATGTATACCTTTAAAAGGTGTAAAATTACTTTTTCAAATGCCTGTGTGTATGAAATTAGACCATTGTCTTACACCATACACAAAAATCAACTCAAAATGGATTAAAGACTTTAATACCTTAAACTATGAAACTCCCAGGAAAAAATAGAGGAAAAGCTTCATAACATTAGTCTTTGCAATGATTTCTTATATATGATACAAAAATCACAGGCAACAAAAGCAAAAATAAGTAAATTTTGCACAGCAATGGACACCATTAACAGACCAAAAAGGCAACTTACAGAATGGAAGAAAATATTTACAAACCATGTATCTTATGAGGAGTTAATATCCAAAAAATATAAAGACATCCTACAACTCAAGGCAAAAATAAATAAGTAAACAAACAAATAAATAGCCTGATTAAAATGGGCACTCTCCAAAGACAATGCAGATGGCTAACAGGTATATGAAAAAAAATATTCACTGTTGCTAGTTATCAGGGAATTGTAAGCCCAATAATGTATCACCTCACAACTGTTAGGCGGACCTTAAGAAAAAACAAACAGAAAATTACAAGTATTGGTGAGAATGTGGAGAAATTGGGACCCTATGCACTGTTGGTGGGCATGTAAAATAGTACAGCTGCTATGAAACCGTATAGAGGTTCCTCAAAGATTAAAAATAGAATTACCCTATGATCCACCAATCACACTTCTGGATATTTATCCAGAAGAATTGAAATTGGGATCTTGAAATATTAGCACTCCTGTGTTCATTCCAATATTTAGTTCACTCTAGCCAAGATGTGGAAGCAACCTAAATGTTCATCAACAGACAAAGGGATAAAGAAAATGTGGCATATATGCAATGGAGTATTATTTAGCCATAAGAAAAGATATCTTGTCATATGCTACAACACAGATTAACCCTGAGTAACTAATGCTAAGTGAAAGAAACCAGTTACAGAAAGAAAAAAATTCTGCATGGTTCCATATATATGTAAAGTGGTTAAACTCATAGGGAAAGAAAGCAGTAATGGTGGTTGCCAAGGGCCAGAGTGGGGGAAAAATGGGAAGTTGCTCTTCAATGGGTATAAAATTTCAGTCGAGCAAGATGAAAAAGTTCTAGAGATTGATATACAACAATGTAGTTATAGTTAATAATACTGTACACGACACTTAAAAATTGTTATGTGAATAGATCTCATGCTGTGTGGTTTTTGTTACCACAATTAAAAAATGTATCTTTAGGATGGATTGTCAAAGGGAAGGGTGGAAGGAATAAAACAAGCTCAGTGACTGAGAAATGTAGGCTTGTGGCTTTTGGGTGATGGCAGTGGCATCATTAGAAAGGAGTAGACATCTTTTGTGACTGTCTGCATCCCTGGATAAAGTATGAGCCTGAGATCAAAATGACAGTGTTTTATTTGACTTTTTAAAAATTTTTTAATTTTTAAAAAATTGTTTATGTTGGTTTATTTTTGAGAGAGAGCAAGAGAAAGACAGAGGGTGAGTAGGAGAGGGGCAGAGAGAGAGGGAGACACACAATCCCAAGCAGGCTCCAGGCTCTGAGCTGTCAGCACAGAGCCCGACGTGGGGCCCAAACCCACAAACTGCAAGATCATGACCTGAGCTGAATTTGGATACGTAACAAACTGAGGCACCCAGGCACCCCCTACATGACAGTGTTTTAAACACAATGATACAGTGAATGTTTTACTAGCAGACACACAGAAGGAGACAGGACAAGGAATATACACAGTGAGATTGATTTTGTATGCTGCGCCTTCCTTCAGGAAGAGTGAAGTACCATGTTTATTACCTGGACTTGTCCTTGCCCTGGCAGCAGGACACTGTAGAGTTTCTCAGGGAAGTTCCAGAGAGGGATTAATCATTGTCAAGATGGCAGAAGTAGAGGTGGCTACTTGAGAGTCTTCAGTGTGGCGGGCAAGTTGAAATTGCACGAAAGGAAGAAAGTAGGACTAAAAGGGATATGAAGTTTGGGGAATGCCACAAGGAATGGTGGCCTGAAAAAAAAAAAAACATCATGAGCTTTTTCTATTGTTTTTTATTTTTATTTGAAAATCCTCCATCAATTTATTTCTATTCCATATAATTCCTCTCTTTACCATATGCATTATTGTAGTGGCTTAACATTCAAAACTAGGTTGCATTCTTGTGACAATTAATGTGATATGATTTGGAATTTTTATATGACTTGGGACAACTTTTTAGTCCTGGTTGAAAGAATGTAATTCCCCAAAGAATCAGAAGTGGCGTCCTTGCTAAGTAGATCGCGACATCGGCAAAGCTGGTTTCTATGGCCGCCATTCACCATTCTCCTTTTGGTTGGTCTGTTTGATCCTGAATTTCCTCCTCTTCAAAATAAAAAGTTGGTCTAGATGATGGTAAAATCGTTTAAAGACATTTTCTCTGCCTTTTGAGCTTTTCTCTCTTTTAATCTTCATGAACCTTCTTCTTACGTTTTAGGGCCTAAACCTGGGGGATTTCACTCTTCCTTCCTCCCTCCCACACAATTTAAATGTTACAGTTCTGCATTCCCTTTTCTCAGAGGCCCACTAGTTACTAACGCTAACGTGTCAGGTCTGTATTATTCACAGTAATTCACAATACGCTATTATTGGCGTAATGTATTCGCTCCCAGATGGTATCTTCACTGGGGGCTTCATTGCTTGCATCTGAAGAGGTGCTGCTTGGTGGACTGTTCAGGTATCATGGCAGGTTCAAGTCACAAATGTCTATGTTCGCATTATTTATTTCCACAGGTACTTCTTTGGTCCATATTTATCTAACCTTTGTCAACATGACATCAGACATTAAAAGACCTATATTTTTACATTTTTCTTGCTTGAGATGATTTTTCAAAAGAAATTTTTACTTTTAAAGCAGTTAACATTCTTTTATTCAACTTGTACTTGAATTAATTAAATAGGTTCTTAAGTCAATTTTTATGTAATCATGTTGCTGCCTAGGGCACTCTGAAGCATATGCTACAGCTGCTAGATGTTTCAATATTCCCATATGAAAAGTTACACAAATAGTAAACCTGCTATTTTAGAATTACCTCTAAGAAAACTAAAATGTTATTAAAAACATTGTACCAGAACTTTGTTGTTTTGTAATAACACCATGAATGGAAACCCAGTAGGAAGAAGAAAAAGTATTTTATATTTATCGTAAGGACTGAATCTGTTTGGTTCAAAATGATCAGAGTTAGATTTTGAACTTTTTTGGAGCCCAACTTTTCTAAGAGTTTCAAATGAATAAAGATATTTATATAATTAAAATTCAGTTTATTATTAAAAACTGAATTAAGATGATGGTGAAAGAACAGCCCTCAGGTGTGTTGGTCTGCATTTTAAAGCGATACATTTAATGTTTATGCAAGAGTAAGACTTTTTTGTAAATTTACTTTAAAAAGTGATTAGCACCTTTGCTGTAGAGTTCCTACAATTTTTTTTGTAACACTGCATAAAATTTGAAGCATTTTTTTTTTTTTGCTTCAAAATTTGACCTACTTAGAAAGTCCTGATAATTCCAATGTAATATATTCCCTCAGTTTTGTAAGCGCCTTTGGGTAATGTATTGGAGAGGCAAGTAATCTCATCAAGAAGCGTAATGGACCCTATCACATTTCGAGATATATTTTTTTTCTACTACTTCTGCTTCAAATTTAGTTCTGTGTTTAATGATACCACACTCTACCGGCAAGGGTACTTTTCCAGTACTTTAACTCTCTTTGCATACAAATGGTGTTTTTGGTCTGACTGCCATTGCAGATCTTTTCCTTGAAATTAGGTGACATAATTTGATTTTTTACAGTCAGGAAAAAAAAGTGTTCATCTTCCGAGGTTTAGAAAAAGAAAGGTTGTCACTGAATAAAATGTATGGCTTGACACAATTTGAAAAATGGGTTGGTGCCAGCTCAAGAAGGCAGGAATAAACTCCTACTTGGTTGAAAAATGTGATTGGCCTGAAGTAAAGGAAAATCTCTGGGATGAGTCATTTGGGGCCTGACAATGGAGAGTGAAGCTGCACAGAAGAGGACACCTTCCCAATTCACTTATGCCTTGGCACACACTTTCCCCTGCTTGGTTGCAGTGAACTGCGTATTTTAGTCATAGACGTTAAATTTTGAAGGCTTCTCGAGAGACTCTCTTGACAAGTAAGATATTCATTATCTAGACTTTTACCAATGAAATACTTTAGGTCCCAAGAGATATTAAGTAGCTTCCCAGGAACACACATATCACCACCCTAAAATTTAAGTCTTCCTCCCTCTAGAGCTGTGTCTCTCTAGATGGAATGTCAAAGGTAAGATCTGATGTTAACTGGTGGAAGGCATACTTCTATAAATATCAGGTTTCCTTTGACTTACCAATACTTTAATGAAAAAACACAAAAGGATGTTTTAAAAGAAGGCTGTGTAAGCCGCTGCAAAAGTATATGTAATGACGTATAAAATATTTTCTGTATGCTAAGTAGAAAAAAGATTATAAAGCAATATGTTCATTATATATAGTTTTTTTTATCAAAATAAGAGTAAGACATACCACAAGAGCAAATTGTTTTTCAGTGTGCAAATATCTTAAGTATCTTAATAAATATAAATGTTTAAACATTCATTTTATTTTTTAAGTTACGTTTTTAGAAATGTTTAGTTATTTATTACAGCAAGAAAGAGTGTGAGTGGTGGAGGGGTAGGGAGAGGAGAGAGAGAATCCATGAATCCATGAATGCATCCCTGCTGTCAGCACAGAGCCTGATGCAAGGCTCGAACTCATGAACCCATGAGATGATGATGAGCTGAAATCAAGAATCAAACACTCAACTGACTGAGCCACCCAGGTGCTCCAATAAAGTTTTAAAGTTCTTGAACTATATTCAAAACAAACTATTCCAATGAACAGGCAGGTTATATTAAGGCTAAGCAGAGCCTTAGCTAGAAAAAAAATGCTTTCATATTTTGGAAGACAACTATGATTTTAGGTATGTAGTTGACAAAAAAATTACCTTTAGAAGAAACAATCATTTCATTAATGGTTGTGAAACTGCAGTTGAAAACTCTGACATCATGGATTCTAGTTAATAAAGCAGCACTCACATAACTCTTCATGAACCGTGCTGAGAAAAATACTGTCAAAAACAGAATTAAGTGGGAAAACCTGGGTGGTTCAGCTGGTTAAGTGTCCGACTCTTGATTTAGGCTCAGGTCATTATCTTGTGTTTCATGGGATGGAGCCCCATAACAGGCTCTCAGCTGATAGTGCGGATCCTGCTTGGGATCCTCTCTCTCCCTCTCTCTCTCTCCCCCTCCCCTACTGACATGCACATTCTCTCTCAAAATAAATAAACTGAAAAAAAGAGAGCATTAAGTATAGTTAAGGAACTTAATTTGTTTGTTTAAACTGAGGTTAAGAAATGCAAACATTTTTGTTCTTTAGATAAAACCACTTTCTCCTGCAGTGCAATTTTTAAAAATACAATGTTTATTGCATATGCATTTGGATGACCATATAATGCTCATTTTGTGTAAAATTGCTTAAAAGAATATTCCTTCAAGTTAACTCATTCAATTGGAACTTTCCAGCTTCTCAGTATAAGTATCAGAATTACATTTTAAGGTAATAATATTGTGAGCTATTGTGTAAGTGATTTGAAGATATAATTTAATGTCTCTATTCTCAGAGCAAGTTAATTTAAGTATGGTAGTTGAAGTTGAATTTTATAATAGAATGTGAGGTTGTCTTTTTTTTAACCTTACACTGAATGTAGTTACAGCAAAAAACAATCTAGACACATAGATTTTTTTTTTTGCATAAATTGATTTAATCCTCTATTTTATTCTGGAGACTTATTTAGCTTTCATTTAGTATCCCACTGGGAATAGTAAATAGCTTAATACTTTCTTTCATATTCCCATCTAAGCATTTAAATGTAGAAAGAGACAAAAACTTTGACTGCCTCTGTATTTGAATGTATGAATTTACATATACATTTACATATAAAATGTAAAACAATAAACATGTGTATGGAATGAATCACCATATATTTTTATTTGAAACCTAATGCTACAGAGACAGAGACAAAGAGATCAAAGGAGATCTGCCCTCAAGTGGGTAGTGTCAGACCCTTCTATATCTCAAGTAGGTACTTATTTTTAATGAGAGTGATTGAATGATAGAATGGGGAAAAGTCTCTCTTGTTATTTAGATGTTCTCAGATGATAAGGTCTTAACACACCTGCGTTTTCCTATTCCTTCTCAACCATCACAAAATTCAGAATATAAGAAAATGGATTTTGTATAAATCTTATAACAGCGTTTTTTGCTTATGTATTTGACAAAGTAATTCATTTAAATATTTGGCAACTTTACTGCTTTTGAAGTCATATGTATTAGCATATGTGTATCTAAAATACTTACGTATTATAAAGAGAGATCTTACCCCCAAGTTGGAAATTTCCTTCAGTGGAAATTTCTCTTCTAACTTTTAAGAGCCCGAGTTGCAATTAAGTAGACAGTGTGCATGTGATTAATAATACTCCCCAGTCTGCTTGTTTGTTTACACCCTTGGGTCAGTCATGCTGATTTTATGCACTTAATTGCCACTTGTGACGTATGCCCATGTGCACAGTTCTCTGATCATGTTTCCAGTGGGGACTCACTTGGCATATGTAGTTTTTATGCATCATTTCAGTCAGAAAATGAGAAAAAATTCAGATAATGATAGTAAGTGCATGATCTGTTCTTTTTTGGTGAAGTTATTGCTAGTATGTCTGGTGTAGTTTGAGTCGGGAGTCAGGACATCATGGAAAGGGCACTGGTCGTGGAGCCAAGAGGATTTGGGTTTTAACATGATACCATTAACTAGTGAGTAACATTTGCAAATTGACTACCTTTCTGAGTCTTAGTTTCCTCATTTATGATGTCTACTGTGTAAGGTGTTAGTAGAGGTAAAATTAAACAGAATATGTGTAAAGTTTGGACCTCACCTTCTAGAAGGCATAGACAGTGTCTAGTCTCTAGTAATGCACACTGTTTGTGGCATAATGAGTGTTCAGGAATTATTTGTTTGAATTAATTAAGGCACCTAGAATACTCGTAGGTGTTTGAAAGTGTTCGTTCATTCTCTTCTGTTTTAGGGATTCTATATCTGGTTGACTTACTATCTAAGACTAGTTAGGACTTCAGTTAAGTCACTTTTTGGTTCTTAATTTCCCACATATAAAATATGAACTGTGATTTTTGTCAGTCAGTCTTTAATGCCTTTTCCTAAAAGCATATAATTTTATTGGATGCAATAACACTGAGAGATTGATGTTTTTTCACAGAAAGGGCAGAACACGAGCTCATGTAATTTTTAAGTGTGTAGTAAATTCATCCCCACTGTAACATAGTCAAGTAACTTGCATGATAAGCTGTTAGGTTTTCAGGGATGGCAACAGAGTAGTTACGGAATGAGACGTTAGATTCTTTATGTTGAAAATAATAGGGTTAGAGTCCATGGTAGAGATTGTTAGCTGTCTACCAAAATCCATTCCCCCTTGTTCCAAGGAAATAAAATTGCAGCTGAGCACATGGCTGACCAGCAAGGCCCTATAATTCTCAGTCCCCATTTGAGGTAGATGTGGCCATGTGACTAAGTTCTTAGGAACAGAATGTGAGTGATGTGTGTCACTCCTCCATCTATGCTTTAAGACATTCGTTTGTTACATTCTGCCCCTTTCTTTTCCTGCTGTCTGAAACTTCTGATGGTTTTGATCCCGCTTCAACCATACATTGACACGTGTTCTAGGAGATGTCAGGGCAAAAGGAGTAAAGAGTATTGGTCACCGAAGGCATTGCCAATCTGGCATGCTACACAAGAGAGAAATAAACTTCTCTGTTGTTTAAACCATTGTATTATTTGGTTTCTTTGTTACAGCAGGTTAACTTACACCCTGACTGATAGAAAGTCCCATGGATTTTGGTTGATCTGAGGTCTGCCCATCATGAGCAATGTGATCTGAGTCTCAAAGATTGAGTGCCTTCATGTGTTACATGGTACTATTGCGGGATTATGTAAGAGTTTAGAAGTTTGGTATTTAGGGGTGTCTGGCTGGCTCAGTCAGGAGAGTGTGTGACTCTTGACCTCAGGGTTGTGAGTTCAAGCCCTATGTTGGGTATAGAGATTACTTAAATAAATAAAACTTAAAAAAGAAGAAGAAGAAGACGTTCAGCATTTATAATATGCCAGGCACTGTGCCGTGTTCTGTCATTTAATGTTCATGACGAATTTACGAGCTAGGGATTACTGTCTGGATTTTATGCATGGGAACTCTGAGGAGTGATGATTGTAAATTAGTTTCCCAAAGGTCTAGAGCTAGTAATGACATATTCAGGTGTTAAGCACAGACTATTGACTCCAGAGCTCACAATCTTAAGCAGTACCAGCCACAATTAGCACAGTGCCAGGAAAATATTAAGCATTCAATAAATACTAATAGTGTTATTAATTCATTTGGCAAACATTGATTGAGTACCTTGTATAGGTAAGATATTATGAATTATACTGTGAGGAACTCAACACTGGCTTTTTCTTCACATTTAACAGGTAATGTCTAGCAGACACATGGATAAGTCATTACGGTGTAAATGCTCCATGAGGTGGAAGAGAAGTAGCTTTTATGTGACAAAAAAAGGAAATATGAATCATTGAATCTTAGATTATTTACATGAAACCATGGAAGATATCACCTTCTATACTGTTTATATGATTAATACTTAATAACTCAAGTACACATGCCAATATCAATGGACACAGAGTGGTAATCTATTTTTACTTATCTAAGTCTTGTGACTTCCCCAGGAGGAATTCTCAAACAGAATGGAAGGGTGGTATCCTGAATGGAAGATGTGTCAGAATCAAGCATGCTGTCCTGGATATTTGTATATGCTCCCCACTCTCTCCTCTATATTCCCCAATTAGGTAATCTGTCTTCATAAAACAGGATGCTATAGTCCTCAACTTTATTAGAATAAGGTAAAATGTTTATGAGGTTGAATTTCTTGTTTTACAAAATTTTTTCAATCTTCATTTATTTTTGAAAAAGAGAGAGAGCTCAAGTAGGGGAGGAACAGAGAGAGAGGGAGGCATAGAATCCAAAGCAGGAACCAGGCTCTGAGCTGTCAGCACAGAGCCTGGCGTGGGGCTCGAACCCACAAACCATGATATCATGACCTGAGCTGAAGTCAGATACTTAACTGACTGAGCCACCCAGGCACCTTTGGCTTGTCTGCTTACCCTTTAGGGCAGGAGGATCTTCCCTGATCAACCCCATTTGAGTAGCCCCTTTTTATCCTGGCCATTCTTTTCAACTAGACTCTGTATTTTTATTTCATAGCCTCAGTTTTATAATTCTCATTTTTTTGTGTGTATTTGTTTTTGCTTGCATATTATCTGTCTTCTTTCATTTGTACCCTCAGCCATAAGTGCCAGACAGCAAAAACCATAATTTCCCTCTAAGATGTACAGGTTTGCTATGCTAGTGCCTGACAATGACAGGTTCTCAATAAACAATTGTTGAATAAGAAAATGGATGAGCGATACTAGGTTTGAATTAAAGAGAAATGAATCTTCTTAGTTTCCTCTGCATTCTATACTGAAAAATTAGGAAACTGGAAATATGTTTGGAACAGTGGGCTTCTACTTAGAAGCCAGAAAGCTAGATTCAAATTTGCTGGTCCTTTTACCTTCTCTCATTCTGCCAAACCATATGTGTCCAAAGAACCATATCTAAATCCTAAGCTAAATAAAGTATGACTCCCCTTTTATCAGCGTGTTTTCTGGTCTGTAAGTCAACAGGGAGAAGTAGTAATCAGTAGCCATTTGAATGACACAAATCTCAGCTTTATGCTTGTGGAAGATACAAGGAAGCAAAGTTTCAATCTATAAGGTGAGTGCCTAGTGGATGAGAAGATAAGACATACACATAACACACCATATGATATAGAACACCTAAAAGTAAAGGCTATGATTGTTGAAAGTTTTAGGAAAGGGAGCCTGTGCAATGAGCTGGGCTGATCAGGGAAACTCAGACTAGGGGTGAAAGGAGGTACTTTCTGGGTCTTGAGTGGTTATTAGAACAAGGGAGGTAACTTGAACCAAGGTTAGTAGGCTGAAACACCATGGTGCATTTTAGCTTGCGTTCACCCTCACCCCAAGGCAAGGTTCCAGTTTAAGTCATTTGGAAACAGAGTCTAGGACACTGTAATAGGGAAAATGTGAAAGAGAGTAGAAGACAGCAGGGGTGGGAATGTGTGGGGGGAAGATATCAAGGAAGTTACTATGCTGGATAACTAAAGACTTATTCTACTGGTAACTGAGGGAAAGAATGTACAACATGCACACTAGAAATATTCTGAGCCTGGGTGGCTCAGTTGGTTAAGCATCTGACTTGGGCTCGGGTCATGATCTCATCTTTGTGGGTTTGAGCCCCATTTCGGGCTCCATGCTGACAGCTCAGAGCCTGGAGCCTGCTTCAGATTCTGTGTTTCCCTCTTTCTCTACCCCTTCCCTGCTCGTACTGTGTCTCTCTCTCTCAAAAATAAACAAAACATTAAAAAAAGAGAAATATTCCATCCAGGGGAGGGAGCTGAGATATTTATGTGGCAACCCTTGATTCTAGCCATTGGTTGAGGACTGCTGGGCAGAACTCAGGGTTGGTTGTGTGGGGTTTATGTCCCCAGCCCCTTCTGGCCTCTGGGAAAGAAATACAGGTGCTGGAGGTTGGAAATCAAAGTCTGGCCAGGGTGTTCTACAGTGGTAAAGGCAAGTAGATATGGAGGATCCATCAGTAGCACCTACTATCGCATATGTTTTCAGAAGTAAATCTTAGTGAAGCAGCTCCAAAACTGCATTTATGTAGTTCTGAAGTTGTAGCATTTGTAAGAAAATAAAAGATAATAGTAAGATATATTTAACAACTATTGAGTAATTTATGGGTCTTTGAAATTGACCAGTAGATTTTAAAGCCTTTCATACAGAGCTTTGGGGATTTCCTCACCAGCTTCTTTTTCATGCTCTTGCTGAATATTTGTCTCAAACACCTTTTAATC
Source organism: Acinonyx jubatus (assembly GCF_027475565.1). Taxonomy (NCBI): domain Eukaryota; kingdom Metazoa; phylum Chordata; class Mammalia; order Carnivora; family Felidae; genus Acinonyx; species Acinonyx jubatus. The sequence continues at coordinate 57,401,496 of NC_069383.1, read as the reverse complement.
AAATTTCTTCTCTACTCACAATGTTTGGATGGATGCCAGTGGTGGTAGGATTAATTACTGCCAGACTTTAATTCAAGATGTTCACGATCTTTTCAACTGTTTGTCCAATTTCATCAATACTTTTTTTTTTTTTTTTTAAATATAAATCCTTCACTCCAACCAGATTGTTTACTCACATGGCTCTGTTTTGCTCCTGTTATGCTGGACACATGAAACATGTCTCCGCTTAAACTTTTCTTGTTCTACATGTCTACTTCAGGACTCCTCTTTATGCAGCTGTCCATGCTCATTTGAGCCACACTGACCTCACCCCTTGTCTTCACTGCTTAGTTCACATTGCGACATGTGTTGCCTTAATTCGCTGAGTTGTTATTTCTCACTTTTATTATTTAACTTGTTGTATGCTTACGTCTCGGATCCCCGGCTCGATTGTATACTCTTTGAGTGGGATGGTTCTACCCCTTTTCTTTTGGCAGGGAAAGGTAAGACTACCCATCTGGGGGCCATACGTCCTGGCTTCACCCATTTGTGAGTTTTGTGTCCATCGGCAAGTAATTGTCACCTCAGGCTGCATGGACATTTGCAATGATCGATCCAAGGGTACAAAAGGAATGTAGTAAAGGAAATTTCTACCTGATTCATATTAAAAAAGGCTCTTGATATAACAGTCATCTTGAACATTGACTTTTATGAGAATAATGATAATTGTTTAGGGTCATTTTTTTAAAAAGTCAAAACTCTTCTTCTTATAGATACCATATCATTTTCTCAAAGTAAGTGCTTAGCTATCCTTAGATTCCAAAAACAGTGTCTGACATTATAAAATCATATTAATCAAAATCATAGTGATATTTTCAAAACCATAATCCCACACATAAAAACAACACATATCACTAATGCAATTTTTTAAGGATTTTAGTTTTAAGTAATCTCTACACCCAATGTGGGGCTTGAACTCACACCTCAGGATCAAGAGTTTCATGCTCCACCGACTGAGCCAGCCAGGTGTGCCTCACTAACACCAAAGATCATTGTGCGAAAAGAATGCTATGTGTCTGTGATTCTCCACCTGGCTAGATGTACTCTCTAGATAATTAAAATACTTGAAGTCATGCACAAATACAAGCAAAGAAATATTTCTGAAGCTGGCAAATATGCATACATATGAAAATGTTACGAGTAAGTTAGTGTCTTTGTTAAAAGTTTTCCTATGACTGTGAAGAATGATAAAAACCTCAATGTATGCATGAACAGTTTCCTCAATTTAAATAAAAATTTTAGCACTTTGTTTTAGTTTATGTTTAGATACCCAATATTTATATTTAAACATTTTAACAGTGTTGTGAACCAATTTTGATTGTTAGAGACTTCTTAATTCCTATAATGAACTTGGTTCTGGCAATCGAGATTACTTAGAATGTGAAATTTGCAAAACCAAGGCTGCTTAGAATATTTTAAACATCAAAGAGGAAAAAAACCTCACTATTTTTTAATGTTTTTATTTCTTTTTGAGAGAGAGAGAGAGACAGAGCATGAGGAAGACACAGATTCCCAGGTAGGCTCCAGGCTCTGAACTGTCAACACAGAGCCCGATGTGGGGCTTAAACCCATGAACCGTGAGATCATGACCTGAGCTGAAGTCAGATGCTTAACCAACTGAGCCACCCAGCACCCCAAAATCTTACTATTTTAACCCCGTTTCATTCATTGTCATTCCTGTAGGCTTGTTTGACCAGGTATAAGAAATGAACATTTTTCCTATGAGAAAAAAGTTCAGTGCGAGTTTGTAGTTACTTAACCTTTGAATAGTTTGCAGCAAACAATAACATTTGCTACAAATATACTGTACTTCCTTCTAACGTGGTAAACGACATGAATTTAGGACATACAGTGAATTTCAAATTCCCTTAAGGATGTAAAAGTATTGGTAGCATCTGTAGATAATTGGAGATATACTCCTTTATGGGGAAAAAATGTTAGGTAGGTTTGACCTAGAGAGAATGTTCTGTTAGTGCTTTTCTTGTGCTAGATTTATAACGAGAAGAAGTAGAGAATGTATAAAGCCAGAATATATGCATTCTGTAAATTATTGACATGAAATGTCACTAGACATTATTTTTCCTGTTATTCATACTGTCTCCCAAATTAAACTCAAATCATGGGGATTAACCTGAGTTTTATGGATGAATGTGAAAGCAGGAAAACTGAGTCCATCAGATGCCTTCTTAGTGCCATATCTCAAGTCCGCCTTGTGAGGCAGGTTTTTCCTGTGTGTGCAGACATAGAAACTGAGGCCCAGAAACATCAGGTGATCCATACCGCCTCATATGGATGCTGAAGGGAGAATTAGCATCAACTCCAAATCCCAAGGTCCTTATGCTTGTGGAGGTCTCCGCATTAACCTATAACATTCATATTTTATGGCAAAATTGTAGGTTTACTGAGACTGACCAGAATTATTTGTAAAGCTGGGGTTGTTTTATGCTGTTTGGGAAGAATTGAAGGCTGTCATTTCTAGGACAATGAAATGTTCAGCCTTTTACGCAGTGTTCATTTGTCTCTACCCAGTGTACATTTATCCTTGGTTTAAACACCCATTTCCTTCAAGGTCTTTCTAACAAGACTGCAGGTTTTCCAGAAAATATATTGTGTCAGTGACAGTTTATTCACCTTACTTACATAGTTCGAGGAACTGCTTGTTTAAATTTAGATACTGTTTCTGATGAAATGTTTTGACAAAGTAATACCAGCTTGATACTATTTAAAATATTTTGACAGATGGGAAAATTGTTTCAGTCTGAGTTGAGCAATACTTTATTGCAGTATTTTGCCAGTCAGAAAAAAAATGGGAAAGGTAGCCTCACTGTTTCTGAAAATAACATCCTTCCATTCTCCCTGAGAACAGAAAGGGCTCCATTCAGTCATAGATTACAGTATGTGTGCCACGTATGTTAAGAATTCATGCAATTTAAACAAGAGGGAACATTTGGGGATTATTTCCAAACAGGGAACATTATTGTTCTGTAGGGAAATAGAACCTAAAGAACTTTTAGGAAAATGTGTTTCTATAGCACTGTATCAGAACCTTCTCATGCCCTAGTGAGTGTGTTCTCAATTAATGAAGCTAAATCACTAGGATTTAAACACTGCTTTATTGAAAAAAATCCCCAAATCTAAATACTTTGTATGTTGAATTTTTAGGATGCTATTGTAATAAAAATGTTCAGAACTTTCAAATTAGTTGCAAAGGTATAAAGTATAGGTGATCCTTGTTCAAGTTAATATCAAGCAAATGTGTTGAAGGGGTGGTAGGGCTGTGGTTCTTGGTTCTCAAAGTGTAGTCACTGGACCCAGGAGCATCAGCATCACCTGGGAAACTTGTAAGAAATGCACATTCTCAGGCTTCACAACCCTGGCCTTCCAGACACTGGTGGGCTTCAGCCATCTGGATTCTAACAAGCCTTCCTGATCATTCTGATGCCTGCTATAGTTTGATAGCTACTGAGATGGAACAGAGGCTTTCAAACTGTCCAACGGAGCTCTGTTAAGGTCTGCCGTCTGGAAGGAGAAGGAATTGTTGGGGGAATAATCAGGAAGAATATTCCAGGCTCCCCTCATGCCTGTATACACTAGGGGAAGCTTGGTTTTCTGTCATACATATCACAAGGTTTTAGATTGGCTTCTGCCACTCAACACAGTTTTGAAAACCATTGGGATACAACTTGCTTTGGAGGAGAATGTTTGGTGGGCCAGAAAGTCTTCTCAGAGTGACAGCATTTCATATTGTGTCCATGTCATTCTAGTCATGTGGTCTTGAAACTGGGTTTAGTCAGTAAAGAAAGAACTGGTCGGTGTCTCAGTAACAGCTTCATGCTCACCAGACTCCCAAGGAACATATGTATAAATCAGAATGCCACTTTTATTTTTCAAATCACAATGTGAATCATAAAAACGAAACACATAAACACATATGATACTCATGTTTAATCCCTCCCATTTATTCTCACTACACACAAGTTAACATTTAGAGTTGGGGGGATCCCTGTCCAGCATTTGGATTTAGTGCCTTAGCTTCTGCACATTGCTACAGGTCAGATGCAGAAGTAATAATGGATTGTCCCTTTGCAAAGATAAAATCAGAAGAATGAGAAGTTGATATTTTCTCTAGGTCATCATGAACCTTATGATTCCCGTTCACATGTACACACACACACACACACACACACACACACGCACGCACGGAGTTTATTTTCACCCAATGGTGAAGTTCCCTAAATTCGGTGTTTTTCTCCTCTGAACTGTGTTACACAAACCTGCTATATTATTTCATTCCATTTTCTGTTTTTAAATTTTCCCAAGTGATCATAATTATCTCTATATGTATTTTAATATCATTATATTTCATTAAGATTTGCATTTTATGTAATTTTTTTGCTACCATCAATTATATATTCAGTTTACTTTTTTACCTCTGAATGCTATAGATGATGATGATGACAAAAATTGGTTACTCTTACTGTAATAAGGATCACAGAAGCTCATCCTGAGAGTGCTTACTAAGTGCTAGGCAAAGTATTAAGTACTTGGTATTTATTAATACAGTTTTTCCTCATAGTTAATTATAGTAGACTTTTAAGTTGTTTAAATGGCCCCCAGTGAAAAATTGAGACACCTTACACATAGAGCCCCTCCAGTCCCTATGTTGTATATGAATGGAAAAAAATTCATGATCAGCTTTCAGTATGTTTAAAATTCATGTTTTTTTATTCTTTTCCATTTTTTTCTGTCTCATTTAATTAAAGAAGTGCCAGTTGTGACTCAGCAAATTAATTTTATTATTCACTCTAATGGATTGTAACCTAAAGAATGAAAAGTTGTGCTGTCAGATTAGGTAGTATTATTACTTACAGTTTGCATATGTGGAAATAGGCACACAGAAGTTATGAAAGTTGTCCATATTTACTTAGTAAGTGGCAAAATCAGGGTTCAAACTTGGACAGTCTCTCTTCACAGCCCCCACTTGTAACACTATGTTCTGTCTCATCCACTAAGTGCTGTCAGATTGTAGTACTATCAAGGAGGGATGTACCAAATGGGGACTTTTTCTCTCCAGTATGGGGTCACTGTAGTGATGGCCTCAGAATTTCTTTATAGAAAGGTTCAGAAACAAAGGGCTAGGGACTGGCTTTGGAGCTGCCTTTTCAATGCAGGCACCTTTTCTAATTAGAAAGCATGCTTTTTCTGGGAAGCTTTTGGACGAGAGGTTGATGAAGATTAATATGGAAGGGAAATGGCTTTTGCCACTAAACTATCTTCCTTATGCTACCACGGGAAGTTTATTTGAAACAATCCAAGGAACAGTAGGTGGAAAAGATGTTTACCCTAAGTTGAAACAGCCTTTGTTATGTGGAGCTTCCTGGTGAATGAGGAAACGATGAAATGGAAACCATTTGAATACTGTAGGGCTTTTTGTCCTGACTCCTTGTATGTCGTACAAATGTCCTACAGATGTAAGGGTGGCTTCATTATTGTCTCACCAGTGGTATTAAGTATGATTTTATGTATGAGATATACAGGTACAAAATTCAAAGATAGGAAAGTCACAGTGTGAAAAGTTTGTATTTCTCCCCCTTTGCCTTGATTGCTCCTTTCCTCTCTCCAGAATCAGTCACTGCTCCCTGTTTCTTGTGTAGTCCTCCAGAATATTGTGCCCTGTGTATCTGTGTGTATATGTATTAAATATTAGCATGTTATAACACATTTTCTGTGCCTTGTGTTTTATTCACCTTACCATACTTCTCAGTGTTCCATATATGGAAGTCTTCTTGCTTCTTTGTTTTTCACAACTATATAGTATTTCATTGTATGGATTTTTAAACAATTTACTTAATAGGTCTTCTATTAAGAGATGTTACATAATTTCTAATCTTTTGCGGGGCGCCTGTGTGGCTCAGTCGGTTGAGCGTCCGACTTCGGCTCAGGTCATGATCCCACAGTCCATGGGTTCGAGCCCTGCGTTGGGCTCTGTGCTGACCGCTCAGAGCCTGGAGCCTGTTTCAGATTCTGTGTCTCCCTCTCTCTCTGCCCCTTCCCTGCTCATGCTCTGTCTCTCTCTGTCTCAAAAATAAATAAACATTAAAAAAAATTTTTTTTAAATTTCTAATCTTTTGCAAGGCTGATTATTTTACACGTAAATTGTCCATGGGCTCTGTGTCCTCTGCGGGGTCTCTTATTCTTTGAAGCTTCATGACCCTCTGGGTCTTAAGCAAGGACTGATAAAAACCAGACTGTTGAATTAGGTCAGGTTTATGTCAGGAAGTTGCTTGATCTCAATTTTCTTGGATGTCTATTTTTAGATTCTGAATGGTAATCATGGTAAGAAATCTTTGTTTTGCCCTAGACAATCTTCTCTGGGAAGATTAAAGTGGTCCCCTTAAAAGAGTTCAAGAAACACAATTTACTAACAGTTTAGTGGGTTGATTAGGGATGGTGGATGTTTATTTCTAGAAGGACAAAATATGTGTGCTCTGAAAGTTCTATCTGCTTTATTCTCCACAGCCATTAGAACTTTTTCAGATTTATATTCCTGTAATTCATGGAGATTTGGAAAATTATATGGAGGTATGTATTTTCTGAAGTGCTGAGTTACCTATTTCCCTGTCCTCTATTTTTGAAAACAATTCTGGGAACTCTTTCAGTTTTACAAAGAAAACATTTCTTCATCATCTGCATTTTCTGTCATCTCTGCATGTTGAGAATGTTTTAGCCAATTTCAGGAACAAATATTTAATACTAGTGAGTGATAATTATAGAGAAATAGATCAGCAAGGCAATCAAGTGGAAAGTTGGTAGTAATGTATGGAGAAGTAATTTGGTCTATTCTGTATTATTTCTGACTCCATTATATCCACACTAACTCAGAGATAATAAAATTGGTGCTATGTAGCAAATAATCTGAAGAAAACAATGCTGTGAATTCTTTGAGAAGTGATTTTAGAATTTAATATTTTTCTGTCAGGAGATTGATGACCTGACACTAAAAATTATTAAGGCTCAGATCCAAATAATTCATTTTCTCTTGCTCAGCATTTAGTAAAGATGTGGCACATTCTAACTAGATATTGGTTAGCCACACTTAGGATTCCAGGTTTGGTATTCTTGTCACCACGTGTGAACTTTGAAATATTTGGATTTTAATATATGTAAATGCTTTTATAATGTATGATGATTTAGATAAGAAACTATTACAAATGTTATCAATTTAATTTAAAATGCTACTCTTAAATATTTTCTAAATCTCTGGAATAATAACATACCCTTAGTGAGCTTTAGAAAGTTTTTGCTTTCTTTGTGGCTAAGTTGTGCCTTCACCTTACGTAAAACAGTGCCTCAATTTATCCTTTTGTGCTAGGAATTTTATGTTAAAATAGAAAATAATCAACAATCCAAGTCAGACATCAATCATACTCACTTTAAAAGTTATATTTAGAGACATGTGATACTTTCTTGGAGGACTTTCAGGGATCTATATTGGTTAATTTAAATCCATAATTTGGTTATATATAAAATTAAAGTTAATTTAAGTGGACAGAATCAATACCCTTCTGAATTTAATTAGATGGCCAGCATCCAAGCAAGAGATTATTCTTCTTAGTATTTTCCTATCCTCTTTTCTTACAGGGTGAAATAATTCCTTTGCCAAAGTATGTTGGACAGTTCCCTGGTGACAGGTCCTATAGAAGCTCATAGCTGTACTGTTTCCAATGTGAGACAGAGGGGAGGAAAATGTAGGCAAGTAAGCCATTGTATTCTGGAGATAGTCATGTGCCTGGCCTATCTTCATCTCACAGTCCAGCCATGGAAACAATGTCCCATTTGTAGTGGATCTGCAGTGACTGTTTCTAAACCCAACTTGTAAAACATGATGGTATTTCTTTCAGGCTGAAGCATTCCAGGACAGAAAGACAGGAATAGTGGGGAAATAAATTATAAATTAGACTGGACTTGCAGTTTGAGGATCCTACTATTTATAGTTATGTTTGATATGGGATGCCTGCAAATGTGGCAATAAATTGAAGCTGAGGTTTTATTTCAGGTAATAACTTTCTTTTTTATCTCTGTTGGAGCGTCAGTGAAAACAACCTAAAGGAGTTTTAGAAGGGCTGTATAGTATAACCTTCATCAGTCTTTATGTTCAATGTCATAAACACATTTTTATGTTATTGAAGAGTAGGTTTTTTACAATGTTTTAAGAAGGTGATTTAACTGTAGCTCCATGAAACAGTTGGGGTTGAGTTGCTCTGATTGATATTATAGAAATTTTTTGCTGTGTCAATGCATTTTTAGAAAAAAACTTAAAAGAAGTTTAGTAATACGTTACATAAATATATTTCTAATGTTGTGGCTGTCTTTTTAAAAATAAATGAATGCTGAAATTTGTATTTTGTAATTCAGATTTTTATTTTTCATGTTGTATCATCACAGATAAATATATGTTTAGCAGTTTCTACAGGGAAGGCATAGTGGGGAGTATGAGGAGACATAAGTGTCTTTGTTTTCAATGTTTCTTGGCAATCTGGTTGAAAAAACATGGCAAAGATACATAAAATAATTAATTAACAGTAACCACATAAAGGTGTGACCTTACTGTGAATGTCATGCAGAATATGAAAACATAAGGCCTTTGTCTAAACCCCATGTTAAAGGGAATGGATTCCTTTTTATAAGACTGCTAACAAAGAGGAGACCAACATTTTTTGATTCTGTTTCATCTACCTTTTTTTTTTTTTAAAGAATATTTATTGAGTACTTACTGGATGCCACGCACTATTCTATGTGTTCTATGTATGTGAACTCCTTTAATCCTTGGCATCAGTGTAAGATGGGTACTATTGTTCTTATCCCCTTAGACCAAAGAAACTGGGGCAAAGCATGATTCATTAGTTGTTCAATGTCACAGAGCTCCTAACTGAGGAGCTGGGTCAGGACAACAGGCAAACAGGACTTTGCAGTCAACACTGTTAACCTCTGTGCTTTATATGCCCCCATTTTCCTTCCCACTGGTTAACACCTCTCTGCTTAAAACCTAAGTAGATGTCCATCTTCCCCTAGTAAAATACAGGCCTTAAGCTAGGATCAGAGACTTGACACTTACTTCTGTAGAAAAAGAGGATATGTTCTTTTGATGCAACTGTTCACAGCCCTACATAACTTAATGATGACATTAATCCCCTTTGGTGACGTGGGGAAAGTTTCTAGAAGGATAACACCCTACTTTAGGAAGTTGAGAGCTGCATATTTATGCAGATGTGCCTTTCCTCTGCCTTCCCAGTCTCCTCCTTCTTCCTGAGAAGATCCTTATGATGATATATGTCACAGATCACAAGAGATTTAATCACAGCTTCGGGTGTCCACACACCAAAGATGGAGTGTGGAGACTGTGTGGAGGTATACTGGTTTTCAGATGGTCCTTGCCCAATGCGTTTTTCCATTTATACTGGCAGATCTCAAACTTTATCATGCATTAGACTCAGCTGGAAGACTTTTGTTGGTCCCAGCCCCAGAAGCTTTGGTTTAGTGGATTTGGGGAAAGGCCTGAGAATTGGTTTTTCTAAGAAGGACCCAGTGAAGATGATACTGCTAGTGTGGAGACCATACTTTGAGAACCACTGATTCATAATAAAAATGTAACTGAAAGGAGTTTAAATTTCCCCTCCCCTTCCTTCCCTTTGCTTTTAGGCCAGTGCTCACTCCTTAAATTCCCATCCTTTCATTTACAAGGATTAGAAAATCTGATGAACAGCTTTCTTGGATCTTGGAAGAACTCCAGGAAGTGTATTTATAACATAATAATCACTGAGAAGATACAGCACTTTTAGTAATAATTGACTGCAAATTTGAGTGCTTACTACATTGCCAGGCAATTCACTAGACCCACTGACTGTATTATCTTATATAACAAAACAACAGGGATAGGGCTTAGTGGTGTTGTTATCTTCATTTTATAGTAGGAAACTAAGTTTAGAAAACCACATGACTTGCTCAAGATACAACACGTGGCAGAGCTAAAATTCAAACCTGGATAACAGATGAATTCCAATAGCTATGCTTTGGACCACCATGGTTTTTTTTTAAGGTCATTTTTTAAAATTTATTTGAGAGAGAGAGAGAGAGGGAGTAAGGAGGAGAGGGACAGAGGGAAAGGGAGAATCTTAAGCAGTCTCTATGCTCAGCACAAAGCCTGATTCAGGGCTTGACCCCATGGTCATGGGGTCATAACCTGAGCCGAAATCAAGAGCCAGGAGCTCAACTGATTGAGCCACCCAAGTGCCCCAACCACCATGTTTTTTAAAAATCTGTAGTGATGAACCAAATTTCAGTTAGACTCAAAAGTTTCAGCACAAAGTGTCCCTCATTTTCATTTCTCCTTTCATATAAGTTCTTAAGCATCCTAAAAAAAGCAGGGGAGAATAATTGCATGACCACACATTTTTAAAAGGAAATGTATAAATGTAAATTGCTGCTTGGAATATGACTTTTTTAATTTGTAGTGGTGGTCCTCTTCAAATTTCAAGGAGTAAAGCGTTAATGTTAGGAAAACAAATTTTTGCAGCTTGTTTTTCACTTGTTTATTTGCCCCTATACTTTTTTACAGCAAGGGTTTCAAAAAGTAATTGTTAAACATCTTTGGATCATAGACTTCTTTGAAAAATCAGTTAAAGATCATGAAGCTTTTCATGAGAAAGGTGCACTGAACTTTGCATACTATCCAACATCTATTTGTGGGTTCTGAAGGAAGACATTCTGTCTTAAAGATAACACAGCAGAGAGAAACAAACAGGGCTTTTGTATCTGATGGCCCTGGGTTTGGATTTGTCCCTTCCTGTTTATGTGACCTTTGGAAAAGTTATTACCATGTCTTGTTTCTTCACCCATTAAGTGGTAATGATGAAAAGAAAAATATCTAGCTAGTAGGAATGTTGTGAAGATTAAGTTAAAAAACAAAGTGCCTAGCTTGATAACTGCTACACCAGTGTTTCTCAAACTGTGAAGTGCCTATGAGTCACCTAGGGATCTTGTTAAAATGCAGACACTGATTCAGTGGGTCTGGGGTGAGGTTGAGATTTGCATTTCTAATAAGTTCTTGGGTGATGCTGCTTCTGCTGCTGTTGGTTCAGGGACCGCACTGAATTGCAGGGTACTTGCTATACAATATATATAGAAGACATGTTACTTAGCAAGTACTCTTAAGTGTGTTATTAACAGAATATTTTCATTGATAACTTTGCACACAGTTTGGGGTTATCTGCCAAAATATGCACATAAGTACAGGAGTATGGCATTTAGAATTTTCTTACTGGGAGGTAATACTTTACATACAGATTTTGTAATACTTTTTCTTACTGGGAGGTAATACTTTACATACAGATTTTTGTATGTACTTGCACTGTACCCCGCCCCCCCAAAGTCAGTATTGAGCCCTCTTTGGAATAACACTACATTAAAAATATTACCCATTTAAAAATATTCCTGTGTGTGTAATGGTGAATGAAAGGATGTGCTTTGTGTCAGATGTTTACTTCTGGCAGCCAGATTTTCTTAACTGAAGCAGTAATAGTTCATGGGTTTCTGATTATTCTACAAAGCAACTTGGTTATCTTCTCTTAAGACCATTGCCCTTTATATACTCTCAATAAGGAATTACTAATAAAGTATGCTGAACTTCTGCCCGGCAAACTTGAATCTTAAAGTAGATTTTTGAAGACACGAGAAGAGAAACTGTATATGAATATCTAGTTATTTTTAATCTTGACAAAAATGGTACTATCTTGCTTGCATGTATCTTTCCCAAACATGGGCTGAGTGACTGATTCCAGTTTGTCACTGATGACACACTACCCTGGTTCTGAATCTGTTTTCTCTGATAACTATGGAGTCAACTGCTGTCTTAAAGTAAGAGGTGAAAAGATTGTGGAAATCTGTGGAATTGTTGTTAAGGCTGAATAGAACTTCCCACTTTGCGGGGAACCGACGGTGTAAGACCCCGAGCTGTGTTTCATTTCTTTTCATTAAACTAGTTTGTGTTGGTGAGAGTTCTTCTTATATTTTATTGTCCTATCTTGCACAAATGGCCCAGTAAAAAGAATATTTTGAAATCATTGGGGCTACGGAGAAATTTGCCTGTAAAAGTGGAAATGGGGAGAGAAGTCTGCCTTACCTAAACTCCAGAAAATATAATGGTCGTCAGGAGGAGCTCTGACTAATTATATTTTCTGATGACACATGCTTGCTGTTGCAACAGCATGAAAGTATAGAGGAAAAGAAACATACCAGATCCAGTTTCATCCCGATGTTCTGGCCTCTGAGGGAGATCTCAAAATGGATTGGTTTTCTGCATACACCTGCTGGATGTGCTAGCATATGTTGGATTAGAGTCTTTCATGAAATAAGGGAGAATTACAAAAAGACTATAGCTCAGGCCTAGAGACGAACTGAAAGGTTACAGCTTGTGTGTTGTCATCAAGAGAAAATGCTAAATAAATATCTACCTTTTTTTTTTTTTTTTTAGAGAAGTGTCCTTCCTCAAGCCCACATACTTGATCAGCATCCACAACTCATATTTGCCACTTTCAGTAACAAATGGAATGCAGATGGCCTATATTGCAGTGGGTTTTCTCTTCGGACAGTGTAAGAAATGAGTAACTTTGGTGATTTCCAGGGTCACCTGTGGAGGTGATGAAAATATTTAGACTTCTCGGTTCCTACCACATTTATCAAAAAGGAAATATATGGGGGATGGGGAAAGGTGGTAAGGCCTGAGCATCTGGGTTTTTGTAACTGCTCTAAAACGGAGTTGAATCCATTTATCTTGGATTAGTAGGTTATTTGTATGTAGCATTAACTATTGATGATGGGAGATTCTTCTTGAGAGGTGAAGGCAGTGAAATGTTGTAGATAAGGGGACTTGTGTTCTGTCACTTGTGAGTTGTATGAAATTTCTCTTTTCCTCCATTTCATTACTTGGTAAGTGGAGATATCTTAGGATGGTTAAGGAGGTAACACGTAAAAATATGTGCAGCGTCAGCATCACACAGGAAGATGTGTGCATTTCTGAATGCAGACTCTCACGCCCCTTCTAGACCTCCTCAACCAGAATTCACATGGGTGGCAGGGAGGAGTTGCCTCTTTCCAAAAAAGTGTGACAAGCGCTGATATAGATAAACATAAAATGTTTGATAGTCCAGTACTGTTGTCATTACTGTTGTTTGCTTTACAGTCGTATGCTGATAAACACACTTGATGGTTGAAACAAAAACCTGTTTTATGGTATTTGGTTTTGGTACTTTCTCTTTATTATTTGCTGCTAGCAAGATGGTTTCTGTGGCTGGTGCAGATTAGTTTGGGGTTAGTAAAACTTTCAAAATTGCCTCTCAGATCTTAAAATAGATTTTTACATATCTCTTTCTTTCTTATGTTTATGCATTTAAACTAAACTCTAAAGCCATAGAAGCAGTTTAAAAGTAGGCACAGTGTATTTACAAATAAAAGCTCATCTAGTCACCAATAAAATGGAAATTTGTGAATGCTTTAAGTAAATTGCCAGCCAGATTTTAAAAATCAGATCAAATAACATATTTGGAAACTATCCTATTTGTTGATGCCCATAAATTTAAAAATAAGTCTAACAAATCTGCTGTTCTCGCAAAGCCTAAATTTTATGAGTTCCCATAATTATTGGAATGAGAAATCACCGTTGTAAACACTGTGCTAAATTTAATTTCTTTATTTGACTTTTACAACTTACCAATATAATGCTTGTAATTTGCTCCAGCAAAAATACAGAAGACTAAATTTACAAGGCATCTTACTGTGCCCCTCAGAAAATGTTTTAGCCACCCATTTTTGAAAAAAAGGTGAAGATGGGTTTGCCATCTAGAGCAAGGCCTAAATATTATTGAAACCATTATTTAGGGCTTTTGAAAAGTTTCTTTGCAATTATATAAAATAGCAGCCTTGGGGCACCTGGGTGGCTGAGTCGGTTAGGCATCCAGCTTTGGCTCAGGTGATTATCTCACTGTCCATGAGTTTGGGCCCCACATCGGGCTCTGTGCTGACAGCTCAGAGCCTGGAGCCTGCTTCAGATTCTGTGTCTCCCTCTGTCTCTGCCCCTCCCCTGGCTCATGCTCTGCCTCTCTTTCTCAAATATAAAATAAAAAACATAAAAAAAAATTTAAAAAATAGCAGCCTTGCCTTTAACAACAAACAATCACAACATTCACCCAATATTTTGATTTTCTTTTCTTGGAGCCCAAACTGAGGGAGAAGAGTGAGTTTTTTCGTTTTTTGTTTTTTGTTTGTTTTCTTCACATATACAATCTATTTTAGTTAGTGCAGCAGGTTGTTGTTGTTGTGGACCGACTATCAGTTTCAAATTTTATAACCTGAATAACTCATGATGGTGGGAACAAAAGGTTTTTTTTTCTCTCTCTCTCTCTCAAGACCAAGTTCTTTCAGCACTTGCTGCTCCCTGTAAGCTGCCTAGCTTTTAACAAGCTCATCAGCAAACCTGTGGGATAAAAATGCTTGAGGACATTCAACCCTGGTGTAGTGCCCAGTAACCATCAAGGATGCTTATAGTAATGGTCCATTAATTTTTTTCAACAAGTTTGAGGCTAATAAGCGATCTCTGAAGATCTTCCAAATCAGCGTTGAGCACTTTTCTTCCCTAGCCCACATTACCTGCTTAGGTGAGTAATTTGGGTTGGTCAGATACTTGATTATATTTTTTGTCTTTATCTCCTTGATGTGCACCACGGTTGATCTCTCATTGAATCCACTAGTGACACCATCATGGGACTTGGAAATCTGTCTTTAACTTTCAGCTAACAGAGAAATTGTGCTGTGAATGGGATGAGTTCCTTTTTTTCGTGACAGTAATAACGACTGAGGTCATAAAATCCTTTGCACTGGCTCTCTTGTCCAGCCCTGAAAGATGTGTCATGGTTGTGATTGGGTAGCTCTTTAAAGTATCCCTTATTGTCAACCATGTTCACTAATCACCAGCAAAGGACTCTTGAATTTGACAAACTTGGGATTTACTCTTAAAAAATGCCACTAAATCATGGCACTTGGGGGAAATGTCATTCTTTCAGATGACTCATTTTTTATTCATTGTTCTCTGGTAACATAGGTAGAAGCGAGCTCTATTTTGGTAGATATGATTTTGTCCCTCAGTGAAATTCTGAGTGTGCCGGTAAGTCTGACATTTGCTCTTCCTTTCACATTGTTTCTCTCTTTGGACCTTCCCTCTATTGCATAGGGTTATGGAAGGAGTCCTGGGATGGGGGTCAACTCTGATTTTTGATCCCTGCTCTGTCTGTGGCTAGCAGTGTGTGCTCAAGCAGTCCTATAGCCTCCTTAGAGGAACTTTCCAATTGCCCATTTTTCAGCATATTTATCCCAGTCATGCTTGGGAGGAGGAGAGAGCACAGATAATTAGCATTGACTATGCAAATGTTTATCTTAGGCTGAACCCTATGCAGTAGGGATTTTTGTAGGTCAGGCAATTTCATATGGCTCAAACTTTTAGATCCTGCTATCCGTATTCTAAGGCCTAAGGAGATTCTACAGATTTCCTACGAGATTTTCTTACTGTTCCAGTCACACCTGACTTGAGTCTAAATAGTAGGGCAAATGAACAGCGTTCTTAGTATCTACAACTACTTTTTTTTTTCTGCCTCCTCCCTTTCATAGTATTCTCTTTCCTTCTGGCTAAATCCAGGCCTTCAGAACCTTCATTATCTTCTCATCCTTTCCTTTCATCATCCGTCCTCCTGCTTCATTCATCTTCTTACCCTAGTCTCACATGTTTTCAACACTTACATTCCATGCTGTATGTGGAATAAAAGTGGGCAAGTGAAGAAGAGCTCAGAATTGATGGTAAACTCAAGAACAGGTGCCATTTAATAGGGGTGATGCCTTTTATTTTGCTAAAGATCATTTCATTTTAACCACACAATTATTTTGTAAGCTTTAAGAAAAGTGTGTGTGTGTGTGTGTGTGTGTGTGTGTTGGTGTGTGATTGTGGAATTATAAGAATAAAATTAAATTGGGGCGCCTGGGTGGCGCAGTCGGTTAGGCGTCCGACTTCAGCCAGGTCACGATCTCGCGGTCCGTGAGTTCGAGCCCCGCGTCAGGCTCTGGGCTGATGGCTCGGAGCCTGGAGCCTGTTTCTGATTCTGTGTCTCCCTCTCTCTCTGCCCCTCCCCCGTTCATGCTCTGTCTCTCTCTGTTCCAAAAATAAATAAAAACCTTTGAAAAAAATTTAAAAAAAAAAGAATAAAATTAAATTGGAAAGTGGTTGCTTGATTTGGTGTAGAGAGCACTATCAAAATGGTATGTACTTTTGCAGTGCAGAAGATTTTTATCTTGATGAGGTTCCCCCCACCCCAAAAAAAAAAGGTTAGAGAGGGAGGGAGCCAAAACATAAGAGACTCTTAAAAACTGAGAACAAACTGAGGGTTGATGGAGGGTGGGTGATGGGTATTGAGGAGGGCACCTGTTGGGATGAGCACTGGGTGTTGTATGGACACTATTTGACAATAAATTTCATATTAAAAAAATAATAAAAGATTAATAAAATTAAAAAAAAATTAAAAAAAGAAATAAATGGTATGTACTGGTGAGTTTTGGATAGATTAGTCCTTTTGAGAGTAACTCCGTGTATTGTGTCTTGTGGAAGGCTCACGCTCCTGTCTGATTTCAGGTAGCACATGAATAATTGCCTTATTAACTTTTCTCTCCTCAACTACACCAAGTTTCAATCAAATTGTGCACGCTGATGCACAATAGAACCACATAAATGTTATCCATTTCTTTTAACTCGGAGAGCTGTAACTTTGAATATTTCAGTTGGAATTTTTATGAAAAGCAAGGCAAAATTGAAGTATTTCTGCTTTCCATTATGTATTAGCCTCAATTTCAAAGAGGTACTTAACATTTCAAACTAGCTGAATTTATTTTACTCTTCTTTTAGGTGAGAATTCCTTTAAGATTTCTAGTGGAAGAAATGTATATAGCTTCTAACTCTTTAAGCTTCCCAAGGTCCTTTCTCTTTTATTTAAAACATCTTCTGACAGTTACGTGTAGAAAAATCTCATCTATGGGTGAAGATAACACTGAAATGATTCTTTCTTTTTGGTAGATTTAGCAGCATTAAACACTGTTCATCTATACAGTAATGGCATAATCAGAAATTTTTTTTTCTAGTCTAGTACTTTAGCATTTGAATGTGAGCAGTACAATTTGGATTATTCAGTTTGTTTCTTTTTCATAATCACAGACTTTGGGCATAGGAAAATGTGTTTTTAGATATCAAAGAAGGGGTAGTGAGTGCAATTTTCATGATCATAGACTTATAGAGTAGCTACTTTTTATGGATTACCATATTAGATACTGCAGAGTACAGTTTCCCTCCAGGAATATAGTTAGATGCATCGCTGGTTATCAAGGAAAATAATTTTCAGGTTTTACTTAATGTGAGCATATCACTTTTGATACATGGCAGCTCTCATCTCCTACTTACCAAGAGACTGTATTTTCATACTGAAAAGGTTAATTCTATAGACAGAGACAGAGTGTTCATTTCTACCTTGACAGTATGCTGGCATAGAGCATGCTGATTGCTGACTCAGTAGGGACATCCAATGTGTTTTTCTAGTTAGGGTACAGGAGACAAAAACAGACAGTAAGTAGGATTTAAGAACGGGATTGAGGGTAAAATGTGTGGTCGCTGTGGAAGAGAAAAACAGCAGCTAGTCTCAGGATGCAGGAAGAAACAAGAATGGTGCCCATCAGGAGAAAAATCATCCAATAAGCATAGGGAAAAACTTGGGAGAGGATCCATGAGAGGAAAGAAGGACTCTAGGAAGAACAGGGAGTTTGGAGAAGAGAAGGAGCCTGGTTTAGTGAAGGACATCAGGGAAGAGAGTGAGTATATGATGATGGGGAAAAGAACTTCATTACTGAAGAGCAGACTCCATTTTAGATAACACTGACCTCAGAGATGGTTGACCCCCTTCTGGAATGTATAGTGTCAAATGTACACCTACCTGTTACTTATCCCTTCGAAAGTCTCTTAGTAAATAGCAAACAAGTCTTGTAGTTGTTCAGGCCAAAAACTTTGGAGTTATCCTTCATCCATTTCTATCTTCTAGACCCACATACAATTTGTCTTCAATTCACATTGGCTCTACCATGGAAAAATATCGAGACCTATGACTATTTCTCATCACCTCTATTGCCACTCCCCTAACTATTCTCAGCATATCAGCCAGAGGGAGCTTGTCACAACCCTCTAAAGTATACCCACCTCCCCCAGAGTTAACATCCTAGCTCTCATTATGTCCTTTGAGGCTCACCATCAGGGATTCTCACCTGACAACCCATTAGAATCCCCTGGGGAGTTTTACAAACATGCTGATGCCCAGGCTCTAACCCAGACCAGACAAATTTGAATCCCTGGGAGTGATGTGTGGACACTGTATCTTTTAAAAGCTCCCATGATCTAAGTATTGGGGTATCACCAAGTTTTGAGTAAGACAAAATTCCAATTCTCAAAACTTTAGACACCTGGCAAAGAAGATCAGAAGACCCCACTCCTTCGCAAGTGCTACACTAGCAAGATGAACTAATTTCTGGGAAACCTCCAGGGAAGTAAGGAAATTACATACAGTGGAAGAAAATCAAAGAAGTGGGGTCCTGCTGGGCCTTGAAGGATGGGAGATTTTCTCTGAGAGAGAAGGAGAGAAAGTACATCCCAGCCAATCTCATTTATTATGGCTAAGAGATGCTAAGAGGAATTATGTTGATGTGACTGAAAGCTGAAGCTGTTGATTCTGGCAAACCTGGGTTCAATTACTTAGGCAAATTACTTCACCTCTTTCCCTGTCTGTAAAATGGAGGTAAAATAGTACTTACCTCTTAGGCACGTGAGAGTTATTGACTGTATTTGGTACATTGTAGGCACTCAATACTGTTGACTTTTTACCAAAGGTAACTAGGTTATTTCTGTCAAAATTGAAAGCAATGCCTTTAAGTGGTTCATGGCTTATACTGGGTGCTGTATACCCTACTTACAGTGTGGTTTTCAGATGACCAGAATCGGCAAACCTGGTAGTTGGTCAGAGAACTACCCTACGACCCAGCAATTGCACTACTAGGCATTTATCCAAGGGATACAGGTGTGCTGTTTCGATGGGACACATGCACTGCCATGTTTATAGCGGCACTATCAACAATAGCCAAAGTATGGAAAGAGCCCAAATGTCCATTTATGGATGAATGGGTAAAGAAAATGTGGTATATATATACAATGGAGTATTACCCAGCAATCAAAAAGAATGAAATCTTGCCATTTGCAACTACGTGGATGGAACTGAAGGGTATTATGCTAAGTGAAATTAGTCAGAGAAAGACAAAAATCATATGACTTCACTCATATGAGGACTTTAAGAAACAAAACAGATGAACATAAGGGAAGGGAAACAAAAATAAGAACAGGGAGGGGGACAAAACAAAAGAGACTCATAAATATGGAGAACAAACTGAGGGTTGCTGGAGGGGTTGCGGTAGGGGGGCTGGGCTAAATGGGTAAGGGGCATTAAGGAATCTACAGAAATCATTGCTTCACTATATACTAACTAATTTGGATGTAAAATTTAAAAAATAAAAAATAAAGTTAAATAAAAAAAATAAAATTAAATTAAAAAAATAATAATAAAGGCAGAGCCAGTCTTACAAAATTTTTTTTAAAAAAAGAAAGAAATGCAATCCTTCAGGCCCCATCCCAGAACTGCTGAACAGAATCTTCATTCTAACAAGATATCCAGGTGATTTGTGTGCACATTAAATTTGAGGAGCATTTTTGTAAAACATAAAAAGATGAATAAGAAATAATTCTTGCCCTTATGGAACTTAGAGGTCCCTAAAGCAACTTTAGTATTTACAGAATTAATTATCATGTAGGGTATAATGTGATAAGTGACACGAGACATCTATACCAAATGCTAAAATACCACAGAGTGTTTTAAGCTCAAACTGAAAATAGTATAAAGTTTCCTTTCTGACTGATAAAATCTGAAAGTTCTTAAAGCTACCATGAACATATTTCCTTTTCTGCTATCCTCTGTATGCAATAAACTGCAGAGCTTAACATGTATGTAAGTGCAGAGCTAAATTAGGGACAATTGACCTACAAGTACAAGTTGAATCATTGCCTAACAGAAAAGGGTACAAGAAGTACCAAAAGGTAATAAAAATTACCCAGTAATTTTCAGTCTATGAGATGAAATAGACTCAGAGAAAGATCAAGATGAAGACAAAGCATGTGAATGGAAATAGTACAATTACCTTAATTTTGGATGCTCAGCGCTTTTGAAAATAAAACCCTACTTTTTTGAGTTAAAAAACAATGAATGAAACAAAGGAATGGCCTACAGTTTCCCCTGTTGACATTATGATCAAAACATTGATGTATCAATTACTCTTCATTAGGTAGTACTGATTTCATCTTGTCAAGTTTATCATTGCAAGTTACCACAACAGCCAGAAGTAACAGTTTAGTGAAAGAACATCATTAAACTCTGTATAATCATTACAATGTATTATTACTGTTGGGAGTATTAGCAGCAAAATGAATTAAAGGAATACTTAAAATACAGGAGACTGGCATCATTTAGTGTATCTGAGACAGAGATGTGTATGTGTGTAGGATTATTACTACACCTATTCTTCTTCTGTTGCCACCTTCCAAAAAACCCCCAAACCAGAAAATATTCTAAAGGAGTTGCAGAGGGCACTTGAGGGGCTCAGTCAGTTGAGCATCTGACTTCAGCTCAGGTTGTGGTGTTGTGGTTTGTTCGTGAGTTCATGCCCCAAATCGGGCTCGCTGCTGTTAGCTTGTCAGTACAGAGATCGCTTGGGATCATGTGTTCCCCTCTCTCTCTGCCCATCCCCCACTTGCGCTCTCCCAAAAATAAATAAAATGTTTAAAAAAATATAAAGGAGACGTAGGATAAAAGTGAAGACAATTTCCATGACACGTAATGATTCAGTCCCTTCCCCTGATATGATGAAAATTGTCAGATTAATGCAGAAGCTGATAGCTTTGAATTTGAAGACTGTTTCAGTAATATTGTACATATCCTTGCATTTTATTTGAGTTTACTGCACAAGTATTTTGTTTTTTTTTTCCCCCCTTGGTTATTTCCTTCCTCTACTAAATTTCAGCTAAGTTTCTTCTTTTTCTTGTTCCTTGTAGTATGATGTTAAGTTGTTTATTTGAACTTTTTTTTTCTTAATACAAGCATTTAAAGCATAAATTTCACTCTAACAGCTGCTTTTGCTGTGTCTCATAGGTTTTGGAATATTGTGTATTCTTTTTCATTTTTTTGACACACATTTTGATTTGCTGTTTGATTTCTTATTTGGCCCACTGGGCAGTAATGTGTTTAATATTTATATATTAAATACTTAATATTTACATTGTAGATTTTCCAGCTTTGTTTTATTGTTGATCTTTAGTTTTCTACCATTGTGGTTGGAAAATATATGCTTGTTATGATTTCATTCTTATTAAAATTGTAATATTGTTACGTCTCTTTTCATGTGACTTAACCAGGGGATTCTTCTGTGTGTACTTGAGGAAAATGTGTATTCTGGTTTTCTTGGATAGAATACACACACACACACACACACACACACACACACACACACATATATAGTCTGAAGTATGCTTCAAGTAAAAAATGTTCTATTTGAAAAAAAATAACAACTTTAACTGAGGGTACTTATTTAAAATAAAGCATATCAGAGGGGCTGTGGGGATGGGTGAAAATAGGTGAAGGGGACTAAGAGTACACTTGTCACTATGAGCACTGAGTAATGATGTATAGAATTGTTGAATCACTGTATTGTACACCTGAAACTAATATAACACTGTGTTAACTATACTGAAATTAAAAAGCTTAATAAAAGAGGGGTGCCTGGGTGGCTCACTTGGTTAGGCGTCCAACTTCAGCTCAGGTCATGATCTCACATTTTGTGGGTTTGGGCCTCAAGCCTGGCTCTCTGCTACCAGCCCAAGCCCACTTCAGATGCTCTGTCCCTCACCCTCTCTGCCCCTTCCTCACTCTTTGTCTCTCAAAGATAAACATTTTAAAAAAAATTTAATAAAAGAAAAAATAAAATGAATATATAAAAATTTTCAAGTTTGAGGATATTTCACTTTAATCTGTGGTAAAATCACATGGCCTAATGTGTATAATATAGGCAAAAATAATCATTTGAGGGGCGCCTGGGTGGCTCAGTTGGTTAAGCGTACGACTTCAGCTCAGGTCACGATCTCGCGGTCCGTGAGTTCGAGCCCCGCGTCGGGCTCTGGGCTGCCGGCTCGGAGCCTGGAGCCTGCTTCCGAATCTGTGTCTCCCTCTCTCTCTGCCCCTCCCCCGTTAATGCTCTGTCTCTCTCTCTCTCTCAAAAATAAATAAATGTTAAAAAAATTTAAAAAAAATAATCATTTGAAAGAAATGTTTAACTCATTTTGTTACTTGTCTTAAACTAATGGCATTTGACAAAAGTAAATAAATTCCGCTAGGTTTTATTCGCGATACATAGATGTTGTAAATAGTGAAAACAATTCTCAGGTGACAAATTGGACAAATGAGATTCTGACATGGTTAATTTTATTTAATATTGTTCTTACTATTAGTGAACACAAAGACCTGTTGTCTTAGTTCAAATTGCTTTTTTGTCTGGGAATGGTTTGAGTTTTTACTTTTTAGAACTTCGAATTGAAAAATCCTACTTACATTCTTCAAAAATTGTATATTTGAAAAAAAATTACCTGAAAGAATATATTTGTCTTACAATGACAACGTTTTTAGGATTTTTAAAAACATTGTTTTGGAGAAGTGAAGCTTGAAGGAAGTGTAAGTTAGATAACAGATGTCAAGCAATAGTTATAGTATTTTCTTGGCTACTTTATGCAAACACAGGGGATATGTCACTTTCTCTTTAGGAGCTAACTATCAGTTCTTAATTCTCTTCACCATTTATATGTTTCTGATTTTGTCCCAAATGATAGAACATGCTGGCATATTTTTGGTACCTAGAGTAAAGGGTCTGATTAGAAACAGAAGCTTGATCACAATGCATGTGGTCTCTCACCAAAATGAATATATATTTTGGATTTCTCATTGCTTTTAAATTGTTTAGGTTTTAAAAATCTCTATTAGAAAGTCTAGTTAAGAGTTGTATAGTGTATAGGCTATGTTCTTTTATGTAATTCCATCTTTTAAAGTTATTTATTTCTTTTTCTATTTTTTAATTATTTATGAAACCCATTGTCAAATTGGTTTCAATACAACACCCAGTGCTCATCCCAACAGGTGCCCTCCTCAATGTCCATCACCCACTTTCCCCTCCCCCCCACCCGCCATCAACCTCAGTTTGTTCTCAGTATTTAAGAGTCTCTTATGGTTTGCCTCCTTCCCTCTCTGTAACTTTTTTTCCCCTTCCCTTCCCCCTGGTCTTCTGTTGAGTTTCTCAGGATCCACATATGAGTAAATCATATGGTATCTGTTTTTCTCTGCCTGACTTATTTCACTTAGCATAACACTCTCCAGTTCCATCCACATTGCTACAAATGGCAGATTTCATTCTTTCTCACTGCCAAGTAGTATTCCATTGTATATATAAACCACATCTTCTTTATCCATTCATCAGTTGATGGACATTTAGGCTCTTTCCATAATTTGGCTATTGTTGAAAGTGCTGCTATAAACATTGGGGTACAAGGGCCCCTATGCATCAGCACTCCTGTATCCCTTGGGTAAATTCCTAGCAATGCTATTGCTGGGTCACAGGATCGATCTATTTTTAATTGTTGAGGTGCAGCAATTTCTTACTTGACACATCTCCAAAGACAAGAGAATTAAAAGCAAAAATGAACTATTCAGACTTCATCAAGATAAAAAGCTTCTGCACTGCAAAGGAAACAATCAACAAAACTAAAAGGCAACTGATGGAATGGGAAAAGATATTTGCAAATAACATATCGGATAAAGGGCTAGTATCCAAAATCTATAAAGAACACACCAAACTCCACACCCAAAAAGCAAACAATCCAGTGAAGAAATGGGCAGAAGACATGAACAGACACTTTTCTAAAGAAGACATCCAGATGGCCAACAGGCACATGAAAAGATACTCAACGTCACTCCTCATCAGGGAAATACAAATCAAAACCACACTGGGAAAGCCATTTATTTCTAGTTATATTCCCTGTTATAGAGTAGAAAAGTTTGTAGAAATCTGAGGTCTTCCCAGTTAGAATCCAGGGGACAGCTGATACTAGGTTGTTCACTGAATGATTAAGTCATATGGGTCATTGAGGTAAACGTAGATCTTCCTTCTCAATGCCCTATTTTCCATCATTTCACCATTTTCATGATTTCATGATTTGGGATACCTCAAAATATCAAAGCAATTAAGAGTGGAGGGACTTAGCCCCTCCCCACTCCTCCACTTTTCCCATGTGCTGATAACCCATTAAATGTCATGGAAATATGTGACAGGATATCTAAAAATGAATTCTTACATTGATTTTTATTTGAACTCATTCTATGTTTGACTTACAATTTATCAGACTTCCTTCATTTAATAAGGGAACATCTCTTTTTCATTTTCGGTTAGTATGTAGAAGGCTTATATGATTACAAGTAGTTGTTTTTAGGGAAATCAACTTATTTCTTAGGATAAAGAGAGTTATTTGCTATAAATTAAATTTAACCTGCTTACTAAAATGTCTTATTTTTGGCTTACATATCAGAAACTAGATATAATTGGCCAGAAAATATAATGTTGTCATATAGCTAATTTGCAGTAAAAACTACATTTTAAGTAAATATTAGTTTGAGTCATATGAAATTACTGATTTTGACCACTGTTGTCCTATAGATATTGCAGTTGCATATGGTTAAACTTGATACTAAAAGCCAAAACATGGAACATTACACTAATTAAAACAATAACAAAACAAAACATGAAATGGGCAACACCTCACTCTTGGGGTGCAAATTTTTATGCTCAAGGAAACAAAAACTAAAAGAAAAACACATATTTCTGAGGAACTTGCTGTTTTTATTATCATCCCATAAATGTGAAAAAGCTAATTAAAACTATTAATAACCAGAAAATTGAGGATAAACTTGAAGAGGCTATACCAAATAAAGTTGGATGAACAGCAGAAAACACATATGAGCTACTCCAAAATAATTTTTTGTTTCTTAATAGCATCAAACTAACCAAACTTCCTGATTTTAATTAGTGAGGAACAACTTCTTGGTTATTTTAATCTACTTTTGGTACTTATTTCCTTTTTTTATTGTTATAGGATTGGATGAAATAATAACATCAGTTTGGTCCTTTGTGAAAAAGGAGGTTGTGCGAGAAGGTACTCTAAGGCTTCTTTCAGCAATAGGCTGCCGTAGAAAGAGGAAACAAAATCTAGCATGGTTTAAAGGATATTTATTTAAGCAGTAATTATGAGACTGAAAAACATCAGAGTGGAAATGAGGTATGGTTTGGAAGCCTCTTTGCTTTAGCTCATTTATTTTTGGAGTTCATTAAAATCAAATGAAATTGTAAAAATTCAAACCATGACTGTTTTTCTCTTTGAACTTTTTAGTTCCTGTTGAAATTGGAGAGAAAACTGCATAGTAACTTAAGTGGGCTACCAGTAGTGGCCATGCTACCCTCCAGGGGCTTTTACAGTGTGGCACTGCCTTAACTCATTCATTAAGCTCCTGTCATGTGTCAGGACTGGACTTGTAGGCTGTAGGGTGTAGACCTTAGCAATGAGGGTCTAGGTACTTACTTGGTTAGCATATTGAGACTAGAGCTCTCAGGCAGAGACAGGCTTGCATTAACCAACTCACAAGATATTAATGTATAAACCCAAATGCAAATATATTGGTGTCTAATAAGAATTCTTTGCTCCAAATGGTTTAGAATGCACATCTGTGCCTACTCAGTGGTGACTCACTGAAAGTGAGTCTGCAGGGAAAATCAAATTATACCTGAAATCAAAATTTTCTGCAGGGAAAATCAAATTATACCTGAAAGGCCACGTGATGAGAAAGGTATGAAGAGAGAATGGAATGGATTGTATGATTCAGTGTTTGAAGTTAACCTCTGATTATTTTGACATCTCGATTTTCACAACAGTGATATAGCTGCCAGAAGGACTAGCTTGTTTGAAACTATTGACCAGAGTATACTTCCCAAAGACAGTGTTTGGATGCAGATTATGTCTATGATAGACTTCCCTTTCTTTTCTTCATTTCATATTATGCTTTCATCCCTGCCCCAGAATTTTGTATACCTTACTAACGCAACTCTCTATCTGAGTGCCTTGCCCCAAAAAGGTGCTCAAGAAGTGTTTATCAGTTTATAATAAGTCTCTTAGGAGTTCTACTTTAGAAATAGTATATTTCTTAAATTCTAAGATACATGAGGTATAAAGTATAAACCATAGTTTATTGCTTCATTCTAAGATGTGTATGTGTATGGTCTCTCACATCTGTGTGGGTAATGGGAAGGGTATGACACGCCTTCCTTGCCTTGATGCTTTGGAAAAATAAAAGTTTCCAATTATACTGTGTTGCAAAAGTTCTAGATATGCTAATGAATCTTTTTTTTTTTGCTTGCCAAATAAATGTTTATAGACTATGAAGACTCCTTCCCAGAGACAAATGAAACTCAGAGTATCCCTCGTTCTTCCAAATTTAGTGAAGCTCTTTGTGATAATAGTGACTATGTGTTGCAGAAGGGGAGTGGGGTAAGAAGAACCTCCTTTTGACACACTTGAAGGTCATACTCCAGATGCTTAGTCATTTGCCAGGAATCTTCAACTTGTTATTGGTTCTAGTCTAGTCTTTACTAAATCAACGATTTTTTTCTCCTAAAACTCTTGTCCCATTATTGAAACTAATGCATATACAAGATATTTTGCCTGTAAATAGAACAATAATGTTAATGTTTTACCATAATCCCTCAAGGCATGAGTCTGCAATGTAGAGTAATGGGTTGAAAAGGTACTAACTTCAGAAAAACCAAAGAGAATTAACCTTCCAGAATACTTCTGAAACCACCAACTTCTGTTTTCTATTTTATATTTCTATACCTCAAAAAAAAAAAAACTATTTCCCCACCATTCTCTCCCTGTTTTCTAAAAATAATTTTATCTTGGTTTGCTACCCTATAACACATGCCAAAATTCAGCCCAGAGTAAATTTTTGTAGCCAACTTAGAACCCCAAAATAGAAACTGCTGACAGTTCCTTAAATACAGTAACACTGGCAGGTGCCTTGGTAATAAATTCACAAGCTTAGAATCCACAAAACAATAAAGTTATGCAAATTGGAGCATGTAGGAAGAATAATCTGAAACAAATGGCAAAGCAGTAAGTTTAGCACTGTAGCATCCTGGTTTTACTCACATAAAACAAATAATCCTGAGGAGAATCATAAGGAAATTTAAGATCAAGGAGGGAGAGACACAGACATAATAAATTAAGGAGTACAGTTTGAGCTGACCAATTAATGATTGATTTCCCTATCATCACAGCCACAGGCAGAGATGAGAAACCGATTATATGTTTTTTGCATCTGAGGTATAAGTAACAAAAGGCAAATGGAAAACAAGAAGAGACATACCCTGATTGAAGTTATCAGAGTTATGCAGTTTTAATTGTTCCTCCAGCAACATCCCCATCAGTCGTATTCAGATTAGTTGTTTAATTTTAGTCAAACAATCAAGCATGCAATGCATTTTGATTTCCATTTATTTTAAATGTCTCTGGTTAATTATCTTTTACTTTTGTTATTAATCTCTGATATTATCGGCATAATAGAAAGGTTTTTTTAAATAAGAAAAGGCAATATGTTCAGTTAACTTATTTTTAGGAAATACATAATTTCAATTAAAACTTAAAATAGCTCTAACAACCACAGACAAAAACAGAGCTGAGGAATATAGCACCACCTTTTGTTTGTTTGTGTGGTTAAACGTAACTTTTTAACCTATGCTGTGGCTTGCAGGCTGGAACAGAGATGTTTAGCTTTTTCTTTCTTTTAATCACCTTTAAGTAATTCTCAAAGAAGTTCCCAAATGGCTATTGTGTGCATAAGAAAAATATATTAGAATCATGACTGTTTTAAATATGATAACGTAGTCATCCTGTTTGAGGTGAAGAAAGAGTGTGGGCAGCTGTGCATTTGTTGTAGGTCGGGACTGTAACTACCCTTTTTCATATCATCCATTATCTAGCCCTGTTGCCTGGCACTGGATACGTTCTGAATAAATATCACCTGAAATAAAGAACAGTATCATTTGCAAACTTCGGTTTCACAAAAATTGAGTCCAAAGGCATGGTAGGGACTATCTGTGCAAAGCCTCTCAGGAAAGGGAGGTCTAGAGAAACATCCAGAATCACAAAGCTAAGTCACAGATGCTACAGTCATAGAGCCAGGCCTGGAACCACACACTACACTTCTGTCAGGCTCAGTACACCTCCCATGGCCACATTTGCCAGGCATTCAAAAGTTTAAGCCGGTTTAAAAAAATAGTTTGTTTTTTTTTTTTTTAGTTGTAATTAAAATTCTTTCTAGGAGAGGAATAGGAACTATATGTAGATATGAAATAATTTTCCTGATTATTTCCTCACTTAAATGTTTCTAACTAACAACTAAAATATTCTTGTAGACTAGTAAATATTATAACATTGCATGTATAACCAGAGCTCCCCTGAGAGGCTTTCTATCCCATCTCAAAGATGATTTTTCATTTTTTCACAAGTCTGCAATTTGTAGCTGTGTTTAACTGTGTGTGTGTGTGTGTGTGTGTGTGTGCGCGCGTGTGTGTGTGTGATATTTTCTAAAAATTCTTCCCCTAGTCACTTCAATTTCATTTTTGCTTCTCTTCCAGCATATAATTGTTCTAATCAAATCAATGAGAAACATATAAAATTAGTGACTACATTCTATAGTTGGGCCAATAAAAAGAGAGAGCACATTGGAAGGGGACTATGGCATGAGAATCCAAAATCTCCACCCCCCCAAAAAAATTGTTCTGCTCTGGCTGCTCTGCACTAGATGTAAGATGGTAGGCAAGTCATTAAGCCTCTATAGATTTCAGTTAATGCGTCTGTAAAATATATTTTTTAAATGTTTATTTATTTTTGAGAGAGAGAGAGAGAGAGAGAGAGAGAGAGAGTGGGGGAGGGGCAGAGAGGGAGACAGAATTTGAAGCAGGCTTCAGGTTCTGAGCTGTCACCTTGGAGCCCCATATGGCGCTCCAACCCATGAACTGCAAGATCATGACCTGAGCCAAAGTCAGGTGCTTAACCGACTGAGCCACCCAGGTACCCCATCATCTGTAAATTTTTTAAAACTTCAAAATGGTGGTTATTTAAGTGATTGAAAAACCCCACTTCTCATTTTGGCCTGTCTTTTGTGTTGAAGCTAGAGGAAGTTATTCTTTTTCATGTACAATAGACTATGAGCTAATAATTTTGTGAGGGGCAAAGAAATCAACAAGTACCTTATAAAACACTGAGAAAGGCTTTATTTCAGAAGTTGGAAGACGTTTTGATAAAACATTCATTGTGAAAAGATAAACTTGTACAAAGATCCTGACTCAAAGTATTTACCTGAGAGTGACAAGTCTATTTATCATGCCAAATTTAGTTTCTTGTATTGTTAGGGATTAAGATGTGTGCCAAGAGATATTAGATAGACCATATTCTCTGATTATAATGCAATAAAAACAGAAATTATTAACACAAAGCTGTAACACAAAATAAACAATTACTTGGAAGAAATATGCCCTTCAGAACAGTTGGGTCAGAGCCAATTAAAACTGTAATTGTGAGTCATTTAGAAAATAAGAACACTATTCAAGGGGGAAAATATCCTACTGAAATACAACAAAGCTGAATTCACAGGCAAATATATGGTGGCAAATTATTTCATTTTTAAACTACAAAAAATAAAACCCAACACAGGATGTTTTAAAAAATATAAAGTTTAAATATAACAATATTAACGGGAATTGGATGAGATAAAAAAACAAAATTTAAAGACACCATGAAAGGTGGTGTTCATGTATCCAAGAGTTGTTTCTTCAAAAAAAGTAATTTAAAAACCTTTGGATATATGACGAGGAATAAGTGTAAAGCACTGTTATTTTAAAAATTAATAAAGAAGTTATAATGGTATACAAATAATAAAAATAGAATTCATAAGCTGATTCTCTGTGAAAATTGGTAGCAGACAAAATTTTGGTGGTTGACTACTTATAATTTTGGAGTAAAAGACTGAAATATCTGAAATGGACGAAATTTGGAAAAAACTTTTTTAAGAATTACTCCTCAAAGTATTTGTACCAGTAAGCTGTTCAAATTTTTAAAAAGTAAATTCTTGTTTGAATAGATAGAAATTGATAGAAAGTATTCCAACTAATATTTTTTGAAGG
The DNA here is from genome assembly GCF_027475565.1 of Acinonyx jubatus. Lineage (NCBI taxonomy): Eukaryota > Metazoa > Chordata > Mammalia > Carnivora > Felidae > Acinonyx > Acinonyx jubatus. The sequence continues at coordinate 57,370,902 of NC_069383.1, read as the reverse complement.
TCACATAATTCTGAATTTAAAACTTAGCAGAAAATATCACAAAAATATATCTATACACCAACCCCTACTATGAATATATAGACAAAAGGTCTCAGTAAAATATAGCAAATTAAATTTAGGAATATCTTAAAAGAATAATTCACCTCAGCCAGGAAGAATGACTTAGTGTCAAGAATTCATTAATAATTAATTACAGAAATATATCAAAAGAAAAAAATCTCCCTAGATATGGATAAAAAGCATGAAAAAAGTCAATACCAATTCCTAGGGGAAAATATTAATAAACTAGATATAAAATAACCCCCATTGTATAAGAAAATATACTTAAATCAGATGATATCAGAGAGTGAAATGCGAGTCATTCTTGCCAAAATTAGGGTATTCTTTTTTTAAGGTTATTTATTAATGTATTTTGAAAGAGAGGGAGAGAGAGAGAGAGCACAAGCATGCATGAGCCGGGGATGGGTAGAGAGAAGGAGAAGACTCCAGGCAGGCTCCACTCTCTGCACTTAACTTGACTCAGGGCTCGATCTCACAACCACGAGATCATGACTCAAACTGAAATCAGGAGTGGGACACCTAACCCACAGAGCCACCTAGGGTATTCTTATATTTGATGGCATATTAAAGGTTATTGGTGGTGATTACTTTTTCAAAATATCAAATAGCTTTTCAAGTTTATTAATGAAAACATGTATTTACCTCCATTATTTCCAAAAACTCCATTAAAATAACAATAAACATTTGAAAGTATAAACTCATAGGAGAGAGACAGTAGGAGAGGAGATAATTGCATAGAAGGGTTACCAACATATTTCTGGAAGATGGGAAGATGACTAACTTAGAACCACGGAAGAAACTCAAACTCAATGTCTACAGGGAGAATGACATTGAGAAGTAAGATATTTTGTTCCCCGAAACTCAGATGGATCCAGAGATTATAGGTGGGGAGGAGCCTAAAGACTGAATATAAAGGTTGGTTGACAGTTTATTTAAGTAGCAGTCAGTCACCAGATCATTTCTCTCCCTTCTTTGCCCCACCACCCTACACAGTTAGGATACTATCCTACTTCTTGTCCAGTAGGGTTAGGGAAGTTGATTTCAAGTTAGGGAAGCTTTATTTGAAGAAATTAATACATAGAATTTTGTGACTTTGGGACACCCAGGACATGGGAAGCTGGGGGTAAGGGATAGGATTCATAAATAGGGGATCAAGTGAAAGTCTACATACTGACCGTGAGAATTGTCAACCTACTTTCTACCTGCTAACCTGAAGTTCTGATCTTCCAGAGGAACTTTGAACTTTAAAGAAATTAAACTTCTCACACCAGAGAAAGAGAAAAGAGAGAGAGAGAGAGAGAGAGAGAGAGAGAGAGAGAGAGAGAGAGAAGAAAAGAAAAAGAAAGTAAAGGAAAGGAAAGGAAAGAAAAGAAAGAAAAGAAAAGAAAGACTCAGAAGAAATACATTTAATGCAGGGAACAGAAGAAAATTTAGAACAATTTAATAGTAGTCTCTGAGAGAAGCAATATATTACATTAATTAAACAAGCAAGAGGTGCTATCTTTGTTCTACCATAGATCTTTTTCTTTGCCTTAGACTTAGTCTTCTCTCCTCCTTTTTTTAAATGTTTATTTATTTTTGAGAGACAGAGAAAGACAGTATGAGCGGGGTAAAGGCAGAGAGAGAGAGATAAAGACACAGAATCTGAAGAGGCTTCAGGCTCTGAACTGTCAGCACAGAGCCCGACAAGGGGCTCAAACTCCCAAGCCATGAGGTCATGATCTGAGCCGAAGATGGACGTTTAACCGACTGAGCCACCCAGGCGCCCCTTGTCTCCTCCTCTTTTTCTTGGGGGGTGACTGTGTTCATTTTGACTCTTTCCATTTCTTAGTCCTACACAGCTTTTATGCCACCAAGATTTCAGTCTTCTTTAGCTAGGTGGACTGAGAATGAGAGATTCCATCTCCTGATTTCATCCTGTATTGCTTAGGGACATGTTCCAAGGTTAGACCGGGCCCATGACATTCTTGATAGAGGTGGATTTGCTGCTAAGCCTGGTCTGGTGCAAAGGGCTATGAGCCTGTTTTTAATTCCTTAGCCTCCAAGATTCTGCTGGAGGCTGGAGGAGGAAAAGAGTGAGAATGAGACATGTTAATTTAAAGAATGTAGAAAGAATATTATGGAAGAGATCAGTGAGGAGATAGACTTATCAAGTAAGAGGTGGAGGTAAATGCTGAGCTGCTGGTCTCTCTACTAGTGCTTAGAATGTCCTCAAAAAAGAAAGTAAAAAAGAAAAAGGCAGGGTTATGAGCCTGTATGTAGGATGATTCTAAGTCATTACTTTCCCTCTCTATCAGCAGAAGAGAAGATTGGGGAAGGGATCATGCCAGAAGGAATGGTGGGGTAGGGAACTTTATTTTTGGGCGGGTAATCCAAACATGAGGGGTAAGTGTCAGCCAGTCACTAAGTAGTATAATTCAAAAAATTTTTCAGCCACACAAACATTTTGTGGTTTGTAAGTTTTTCACTTGTTTATTGTTCATATGAGGTAAATAAATTATATAATTACAAAAATATGTAGTTCAAAGCAACCATTTTTCTTAGGAAGGTCAGGAATTCACCTTCTCTACTCAGAATGCTTGGGATCAGATTTTCACTTGATTGCCAGCTATAGGACCTTGGACAAATATTTTATTCTTTTGTGCTTCAGATTCCCCATCTGAAAAATGGGAACAATAATAGCACATATTGTATCAGGATCAGATGTTATTATTAACATTTTGGTATAGCCTCATTTTAAATTCCCCATGGGATGGTATCTAATTATGATTATCCGTTTGTTGTATCTTAACTTTTCTTTTTACTTCACAAGTTTTCACATTTAAACACCGATGCAAGTGTAGCCACATATATAAGCAACAGCTCATCAAACAAGGGGCTGTGCGGTGAGCTCTGTAAACAGAAGCTTGCTAACAAGCAATTGTCATTGTAACAAGCAATTACATTGCCCTCTGTAATGTAAATAACAACACCTTCATTTTAACATAGGCACTTTTCATTATGAATATAGTTGACATCCTTCTCTCTATACCTTAAGCAATAAAACTGGTAGAAATTTGGTTGCTATTCTAGCCATTTGAGAGAGAGTGGATTACTATTGCTAGTTTCATTTTCTGTTAAATAGTTCTAAAAAGTCACTCTTCATTTTGAGGTGGGTCTCAGTATAAATGGTAGGGCTGATGAGTGAAATTTGAAATTTTATCATGTTACTTTCATGTTTCCATAAGCAGGAAAATTATTGCCACTATTTATTCCTCATCTGTTTTCTTTTGAGGAAGCCAACTGAACATTACATTCTTGTGGATGTATTTCTTGAAAAAGTAGTGCCATACCACGTACTGTCATTATTTAAAAACTGTGGCATTCTGACAGTGTGTCAGGAAAAGTGGTGACTGTATGAAATTTACATGCCTAAGTTTGTAGCTAAAACTAATTTTGTCGGGGAATATTTTATGATTACCAAATTAAAGAACTGTATAATTAAAGTAAAATGAGCTCTGCATGTGCCTAGAAACATAATCTCTTGGTGCTTTTGTTGGTTTTTCTCCAATGGCATTATTTTGTAATGTATATAATTTATGGCAGAAATAGTGACAGAGTAAGGTTGTTTCCCAGAAATTTGCAATCATTTGGAGAAATCCACGAACAACTTAGTATGTTGAATTATTTTCACATTCAATTTAGTGATTTTTAAAAGAGGAACAGCAAATCAACCAATTTCAGATGCCCCCCCCCCTTCTCATACTTCTGTATTTTATTTATAGAAGAGGAAACCTTTCTTCATTTCTTCCTGTCAGCTGTGCAGAGGCACTTCTACTGAAATTGGGCAAAAGAATATCCAAAATACTCTTTAGCACTTTGAGTTAGTCTCTGTTAAGTAAATTGATTAAGAAGGTTATTTTTCTAGTTAAGTTGAAATGGAGCTTAAAAAGCAGGTTATTTTTTTTTTAACAGTTCTATATAAAACTTTAAAACATTCTTTCAGTAAGGGGAATTTATTATCATAGATGAATTTTGTGGAAGTGTAATGAATATTATTTATATTTTGGATTCTAATGTTACAGTCATGTGAATTCTTAGTTCCTTGATCCAGAATTTTCCTCACATGGGCCACTTACTTGCTCACTCTTTGGACAGTCTGGTTGTCCTGTAACAATGTAATAAGACTTGAGGAGTGTGTATGTTTTATAGTGGACTTGATTACTGCTGGGCTAAAAGCTTAGTAGCCATGTTGGAAAAGCCATATTAAGTCTATTTGAAGGAGCCTATTTATGAAATTGGACATGTGCCACTATATTCAAGAAAGGTAGTGCTTTCTGAAACTTGAAGGAGATGAAAGAATAGTTTCTATGTGAAGAAATTATATAACTGTGCATTATGGATAAATCACTTAACATCTCTGGACCTCAATATTCTCATTTATAAAATAAAGATATTCCTTACTCTCTTTAGTGACTGCACAGAATTTTTCAAGTGAGATCATGATATAGTCAATGTGAAAATGCTTTGAAATGTGTAAACCACTATGCAAGTGTAAGGGATTATTATTTTTCATTATTGTTATCTAGAACTACAGTAGAGTTCAGTGCATTTATCTTATTTAAACAAGAAGTAGAAAATTGTTGTATTTAAGGTAGTAGTTCAGGTCTAAGAAATAAGAAACAGAATGTGCATAGGCCTCTAATGAGACAAAGTATGTATGTAAAATCAATTGGATATAGCAATTTACTATGCTGGCAAATTGAAGTGTGTGGTAGCGTGCCATTACTATGCAGAGAAGGATCTGAACAGATGATGATGTTACAAAGATAATGACAACAATTACAAAGATATAAGCTCTACTGAAGCTAGGGTTTGTCTCTTTTTTCCTAATGTTTTCTTAGCCAAGAATTAGCTCAAGTGCATATATATTTAATAAATATTTGATGATATGAATAGCACTTACTGTTAGATACTTCCAAAATTTGCACATTTCCATGTAGCTTAAGAATTGATTTGGTATTTTTCTGCTTCTCTTGAGATGTTTATGTGATTTTTGTCATTTATTCTATTAATATGGTGTCTTTCATTAATTGCTTTCCAAATGGTAAATCAATCTTGCATTACTGGGGCAAATCCCACTTGGTCAAGGTCTATAATTTTTTATATTTGACAGATTCTGCTTGAGGAATATTGGTCTGGATTTTTCTTTTCCTGTAATGTGTTTGTCAGATTTTGGTATAAGGGTAATGCTAGTCTCATATAATACATTGGAAAGAGTCACTTCAGTTTTCTGGAAAAGTTTGCAGAGATGCATTCTTTTTTCCTTAAATATTTGGTAGAATTTAACAGTTAATTCCACCTGGGCCTGGAGACTTTTTTGCAGGAAGATTTTAAATTACAAATGCAAAATCTTTAATAGATGCAATGCTATTCGCATTACCCATTTCTTCTTGAATTGGGTAGTTTGTATTTTTCAAGAAATTTTCCCACTTCATCTAGTTTTTTCAACTGTTCAGGAATCAAGTTTCTGGTAATATTCTCTTATTACCTTTTACATATCTGTAGATTCTGTAGTGCTATCACAAATTTCATTCCTAATATTAGTAATTAATGTCTTTTCTCCTTTATTCATTAGTCTAACTAGACATTTCCCAGTATTTTAAATCTTAAATATTATCAATTTTTGGTTTCATTGGTATTCTCTATTGTCCTTCTTTTTTCTGTTTCATTGATTCCCACTCTAATCTTCATTATTACATTTCTTCTACTTGCTTTGGGTAGATTGGCTCCTCTTTTTTCTAGTTTCTTAATGTGGAAGCTGAGGTAATTGTTATGAGACCTTTTTTTTCTTTTCAATTACATCTATTTAGTGTTACAAAATTTTTCTTAAATACTGCTAACAGTGCTGTAGATTCACAGATACTGATATGTTGTGTTTTCATTTTCATTTGGTTTAGAAAAGTTTCCTTTTTTAGGTGTATAAATGATGATTTTATATATGTATACATTGTGAAAGAATTTCCCCTTTGAGGTAATTAACACATCCTTCAATCTCATATATTTACCTTTTTTTTCCCTGAAAACATTTAAGTTCTATCTCTTAGCAAATTTCAATTGTATGACATAGTGTTATCAACTATTGTACCATGTTATACATTTGATCCTCAGACCTTATTAATCTTACAACAATATCTTCAAACTAAAAGTTTGTACTCTTTTATCAACCTCTACTTCTCCTCCTTCTGGACCTCTGGGATCCCTGGGATCCTTGGGAACTACTATGAGTTTGCCTTCCCTCCCTCCCCCCCACTTTAATGTCCACATAGAAGTAATACCATATAGTGTTTGTCTTTCTCTGGTTTATTTCCCATAGCATAGTGCCCTTCAGGTTCATTTGCTGGATCATATGGTAGCTCTATTTTTAATTTCTTGAGGAACCTACATATTGTCTTCCATAGTGACTCTACCAGTTTACATTCTCTCCAAAAGAGTATAATTGTTGCCCCTTCTCCATCTACTCAGCAGCATTTGTAATCTCTTGTCTTGTTGATCATAACTATTCTAACAGGTGTTAGGTGATATCTCATTGTAGCTTTGATTTGCATTTCCCTAATAATTAGTGGTGTGGGGCCCTTTTCATGTACCTTTTGACCATTTGTATGTCTTTGGATTAATGTCTATTCAGGTTATTTGCCCATTTTAAGATTAGGTTGTTTGTATTTTTTTGCTGTTGAGTTGTATGGGTTCCTTGTACATTTTGGATATTACTGTTTATCAGATATGTTGTTTGCAATTATTTTCTCAGATTCCATAGGTCACCTTTTTATTTTGTTAATGGTTTCCTTTGGTAAGTAGAATCTAATTTGATGAGGTCACACTTTTTTTTTTTTTAGCTTGTGATCTCTTTACTTTTCATGTCACAGAATTCTTTGTAATTTCCCTTTTGATTTATTCGTTGCCCCATGATCATTCCTAAGGGTTTTATTTATTTTCCAAATATTTTAGTATTTTCCAAGTTATCTTTTTGTTAGTGATTTCTAATTTATTGTGTTTGGGTCAGAATATAACTTGAATGAATTGAATCCTTTTAAATACTGAGATTGTCTTAAAGCACAAAATATGGTACCACATTCATAGGCAAATATTTCATATGTACTTGAAGAAAATGTGTATTCTACTGTTGGGTTTTCTATCAATATTAATAAGAGAGTGCTGTTCAAATCTTGTATATTTTTGCTGATTTTTCTATCTACTCTAACAATTATTGAGAGATGAGTATTGAAATCTCCTATTATAATTGTGGGTTTGTTTATTTCTCCTTGAAATTCTATTAGTTTTTTTCTCTATTTAAAGACTCTAATATTAGGTGTATAAATATTTAGTACTGATATATCCTACTGATGAATTAATTCCACTATCATGAAATGAAAATTTTTATCTTTAGTAGTATTCTTTGGCTCTGAAATCTTCTTGTCTCAGCTGTCTTTTGATTAATGTTAGCGTATCTTTACCAATATTTTCACTTTTAGTCTGTTTGTGTCATAATCACAATAAGTGTCTTGAACAAAGCATATAGTTGAATTTTACTTTGGCATTCAATCTGGCAATCTTTACCTTTTAATTGGACCATTTACATTTAGTGTGGTTATTGATATGGTTAGGTGTAAATCTACCATCTTGCTATTTATTTACTATTTTTTCTTTCTCTTCTTTATTTCTTTAGTACCTTATTTTTAAATAATTGAGTTTTTAAAATGACTCATTTTGTTCTCATTTTGTAGCTTGTCATCTACAGTTCTGTTTTATAAGTTTAACTTTATGGTTTATAATATGCATCATTAATTTATCATAGTCTATGTCCAAATGATATTATACTGCTACTTTTATAGTATGAGAACTTTACCAAAAGTATACTTGTATTTACTCCTTCCTGACCATGGTGATATTATTGTCGTAGATTTTACTTGTACCTTAGTTATAAACCCTACACTGCATTGTTATTAGTTTTATTTAAACATTAGATTATTTTTAAAGAAATTTAAATAATAAGAAAAATTCCTATTTTTCCATGAGGTTGCCGTTTGTGGTGCTTTGCATTTCTTTGTGTAGATCATCAGATTTTTCCATCTGATATGGTTTTCTTTACATAAAGGACTAGCATTTCTTGAAGTACAAATGTGCTGATGATAACTTCTTCCAGCTTTTGTATGTCGGAAGAAGTCTTTATTTCACTTTCAATATTGAAATATGTTTTGGCTGGATATAGAATTCCATGTTGATATTTTTTTCTATCAGTACTTTAAAGATGTTGCTCCATTATCTTCTTGATTACAGTGTTTCTGGCATGAAGTATGCTGTCATAATACTTACCTTCGTTTTTCTGTACTTAGAATGTGTCTTCTCCCCATTCTTGTCCTCCTTGCACCCCTTGGCTATTTTTAAGATTTTTATTCTCTTATTAATATTTTGCAACAATTTGATTATAATATTCTTTGGAGTAGTTTTATTCATGTTTCTTCTGCTTTGGGTTTATTTTGAGTGTATGTTTTCCATCAAATACAGGCATTTTGGTGGCCATTTCTTTTTCAAATATCACCCATCATTTGGGGGCTTCAAATACATGTATTTTACCCATGTGAAATGATTCCGTGTTTTGATGATGCTCTGATCTTTTTAAAAAATTCTCTTTTCTTGGGTGCCTGGGTGGCTCAGTGGGTTAATAGTTCAATTCTTTATTTTGACTCAGGTCATGATCTCTCTGTGAGTTCAATTTCTGTGTCAGACTCTGCGCTGACAGCATTGAACCTGCTTGAGATTCTTTCTTTTTTCCTCTCTCTCTGCCTTTCCCTCTCTCTCCCTCTCCCTCTCTCTCTCTCTCTCTCTCTCTCTCAAAGTAAATAAATTTTTAAAAAGTTATCTTTTCTTTCTGTGTTTTATTTTGGTAGTTTGCATTGCTATGTCTGCGAGTCCACTAATCTTTTTTTTCTGAAATGTCTAGTCACCTATTAGCCCATCCAATATATAGTTCATCTGGCATATTGTAGCTTCCATTTCTAGAACTTTCATTTGGTTCTTTTTAATATCTTTCATGCCATTACTTAATTTTTGAAAATGTGGGATACCAGTTTATAGCTGTTTAATATGTTTTTTTTTTCCAGTTAACTCTAAAGTCTGTATCAGTTTTGAGTCTTGTTTGATTAATTTTTCTCCTTAGTTGGGTCATATTTTCTTGCTTCCTGGCATACCTGGTAATTTTTAATATATGCCAAACATTGTATATTTTACCTTCTTGAATGCTGTATATTTTTTATATTCCTCAAACTATTCTTGAGCTTCATTCAAGGAAACAGCTAAATTATTAAAAACATTTTTATCCTTTGGTTCCAATTAGGCATGACTGGAGTAGTGCTGTCTAGGATTTATTATTTCTTACTACTGAGGGAGGCCCCTTTGGTTTACTGTATCTAATGCCCCATTACTCATGTGACTTTCCTCTCTGGTTGGTAGAAATAAGCACTATTTCTAGCCCTTTTTGACACTTGGGCACTCTTTCTTCTAATCTTTTATGGAGGTTTTCTTACAGACACGTACTGATGATTACTGATTATTTGAGGGAAGTCCTTCTGTGTAGCTCTGGAAATTCTTCATTTTGCTTGGTGCTGCATTCTTCTCACTAGTGCTGCCTGTGAACACTGTGCTGTCCTCAGGTTTTTGACTTTGTTTCTTCACCTCTGGGAGTCCACTGTGTTCTCTTTGGGTTTCCACCCACTGTACCACTACCAGAAACTCTTTCAAGGCATTAAGCTGTGCAGTCTTTAGGCCTACTTTGTATATTTTGCATCTGTCAAGGATCACTATACTTGGTTGCCTGATGTTCTAGTGTTTTAAAACTATTGTTTCATATATTTTGTCCATTTTTTTGGTTGATTTAGGTGGAAGAGTCCATTATTCCATCTTGACAGGAAATGGAATGGGAATTTCTGACTCATAGTAATATTTGTATCATAAGAATAGTGTCCTTATTTCCCCCCCTCTTTTTTACTCAGAAGTCTGGTTTCTCAATCTCTATGTGCCTCAGTTTCCTCATTTATAAAATTAGAATTGCAGTTGTGCCCACCTTCTGGATTGTTGAGAGATTTAAATGAGACAACAGTGTAAAATATTTAATAAACACAGATAACTTCTAATAAATTACTTACCTTATTATCATTTCTGTTATGTTACAGATCACACAAAACAGTCTCTCAGTTTTAAATGCATGTCCACTTTGACTCATTTCCTACTTCTGTTAAACAAGCTTAATGTTTATGTTATATGTAAACAAAGCATTAAATGGATCTACTGATGAGTGAGAAAAATTATACATTTTGAAAGGCAGGTGGTAGCTGTTAATATAGTCATTTGGGTTAAGTTTCTTGAGAGAAATTTTGTCAAGGACACTTAATATGGTGCTCAAAATATTCGTCTCAGAATGAAAGTCCAGACAAAAGAGTCCCAGTAACAACTCACCAAGTCATTTACATGTGATTTGGATCATCTCTACTCTAATTGCATACCATCTTCTCCTGCATACGGAGATGCACATTTCATCCATCTTTCTCAAAAAGAAGCTGGGCTGTTTAACCAAAACAAACTCAGCAGCTTGGGATTTACATATCTCGCTGGTATCTTACTCATCATTTTGTAAATGCTTGGGTCACTAAAGTTACCCTTTGGGAAACATTTTGGCATTCCCTAAGGTGAAATATTAGAAGCTATTTAATAGTAAATACTTCATGTCGTATGAACTTTTTGCAAGGAAGGTAATTAGTAAGTTGCTATTTAAAACCTCCAAGGGATTTATGGTATATAAATTTTTAATTCACAGTTATAATACATTAGACACAATTTAATGGAAACAATATTAAGCACACTTCAAATCATCATAACATTCAGATCACCTACAGAAAAATTGCCTATGTATATGATGTGTGCAGCTCAGCTGTGTCTATTTGCAGAAGTATTGACAGTGAGGAGAAGGAGCTATACCTTACATGAAAATTAAAACCAAACTCTAAATTCCTATTTGCATATTTTTGTTTTTAAATAGAATAAGACTAAAATATATTCTTTAAAAAAGGGTAGCGAAAGGTAAAACATAAGAAATAAATTTCTACCTTGGTCCTAGCTGGAAGACTCTTTTATCTTCTCTACTGTATTTGGATTGAGTAAAAGAACAACCATATTAGCATAGATTTTATTTGTACTAATCTTTATTGCCCTAATAAGGATTATTTTTATTTTAATAAATCTACCTTTATATATGTATTTATTTCCTCCAGAAAGAATTATAGTATTCTTTTATCAAAAAGTAGGAAAATGGATAATATTTATTATAGGGTGCCCACTAAAGTAATAAAGTAGTCAAATATAATCTGGAAATAACATGGGGAACCTTTATTTTTTCAGTAAGTCAATTCTGTTGGGTCCCGATCAAATTATATCTGTTTTTGTTAGAATCTCTTCTGTAGTGGACAATTTGATTGGAAGATCTTTAGTAGGATTTTAATGAGTAATTATTTGGGGGGAAGAATGGTATATTTGACAGAAAACGTTCAGTTTCTTAACAGAGTTTTCTCATTAATATAATGCCCTAAATCAGGGCATTTTTCAAATTATAAGTGAAGGCTTAGAAATCCTATTTGAAATTATTATTTTCCTTTTGCAAATCATGATTAGTGTCTTGAACCCAGTAGGTGCAAATGTCTAGTAGGATATAATGGTAGAGGTATCATTTATTGATTAGCTACTATGTGGTAGGAACTAGAATAGACACATTTATTATCTCGTTGACTCCTTCCAATAAGCCTATGAGGTATTATTTTCACTATCTGATAAATAAATTGGGGCTGAGCGGTTAAGGATATTGGCCAAGTAGCAAAGAAAAATCTAATAAAGTTGCCTGATTTCAAAGCCAGTTGATGATAGTGACAATTTCAGGGTATCTGTTTTCGTTTGTGATTTCCAGAAATAGTTCAGGTAGTATTAAAAATAAAATAGCAAATCAATCTATCACTCTGTTGTTCTTGAAAGCATTTTTCATTGCATCCGAAATTACCATTGTAAAGTTTTTAGAGAGGATAGAATCTGCATATTTGAGCCTTTGTTTTGGCAGAAAAAAATAGGAGTTAAAAATGTGCAATTTGTTCAAAGTGCAAATATGCTGTGGCATTTTGGCGTTGTTCCAAGGGCACAGATTTAACTTGGAATTTTGGTGGCTGTTACTGGGAATGTACTGTTTATCAAATTCAGTGTTAACTGCACAGTTGAAGATTTTCTAGCAAACTCTCTTTTTAACTTGAAAAAATTCTTTCACCAACTTCTGAGGGTTGATAAATAAAACCCATAAAAAGATATGGTTTTTGATGAAGAATGTCTTCTATTAAAGGATAATCTGTGAGGTCATTCAACAGAGAGTTTGCATAATCAGAATTTGGTTAATCTGGCATCTCTGCTAAAATCTGATGGCCTTATGTCTTCTTTTTTTTTTTTTGGATGGCCGAACATCTTAATGCAAATAAGAGAGGATGAAGTTAGTAGCCCTTCACTGCCTTATTGAGTGAAATAACCAGCCAGCAAACATCTGTCAGGCAATAGTAGGTGTTCCTGAAAGGTCTGACAGGTAATATTTTAATCAGATGCATTGGTAATTCTGTGACCTGAAAGGGTTATTGTGTTTCTGAAGGCCAGAATTTTCTTTCTTCTAGATAATGCTGTGTTTCTATGCATAAAATGTCTTCAAATTAAACAGTATGAACATGGAATATGTTTTGACTTATTGCTGAAAAAATTTTCTTTGTTTACTCCCTCATTGCCTTTAGAAATTTCCCCCTCATCTCTACTACGAGCTGTTAATTCATGCAGATCATGTTAAGCATCATTTTCTCTCATGTGCTAGAACAAATTCCTGATTAAGAGGTCACTGACATAGGACTCATTATTCTACCTGACCACACAGTGAAATTCAAGAAATTGTTAGTTAAACGAATTATTGTTTAATAAAAGTATATGATTGTCTTCTAGTAGAGCAGCTCATTCTTTTTATCAACCGATGATGAAAAAAAAGATGATAGGGTTTTGAATCTGAGTGGACCGATGAAGAAATTCTGTTAGCTTATTTTTCTCCCACAGTATATGTAGAAAGACATGAACTTGTTTTTCACCAGATGGATGAGATATAATTCAAAATCATTTTATCTCTAGGTTAAGGCCCTAAAGAATCTTTTTATTTTCCCATTTGATCCGGTGACTGATTCTTTGCAGGTTATCCCACCTGTACCTCCATTTAGCATTTTTCTTTCATTTTATCCAGATTTTGGGGCTTTTACTCCCCCTGCTGGCCCCTAGCATGCATTAGAGTTGAATCTTTTCCAAGGACTCTAGTTAATTGTTCTGTCTTGTTTCTTTTAAGCCCCATGCAGAGTGATATTTATGTTCCAAATACAGCAGCAGCCATATAATTTTAAAGGTAGATGTTTTAAGCTTTTACACATTTATTTTTCTTAAAATTTTTCTAGAGAGACTAGAGTGCACCAATGCTAATTGAGAAAACATAGAAAAGACATTCTGAGTGTCTAAATGCTGAATCTAATTAAATTAGTTTAATTAAAAATCATTTGCTAACGAAAAGTTATGTTCTTGTTCAGAATGAAGAAAGTTTCTTTCTTCCTTGTAAGATTGCAGTAATTGTGCCACAAAAGAAGAAAACAATTATTTCATTTTAAAAGAATTTATAGGGGCGCCTGGGTGGCTCAGTGAGTTAAGCTTCCGACTTCAGCTCAGGTCATGATCTCACAGTTCGTGAGTTCGAGCTCTGCATCTGGCTCTGTGCAGTCAGCACCGAGCCTGGAGCCTGCTTTGGATTATGTCTCTCCCTCTCTCTCTGTCCCTCCCCCACTCATGCTCTGTCTCTCTCTCTCTCAAAAACAAACACATTGCAAAATTTTGAAAAAATAAAAATTTATAAATCCTTTGAAATTGTTAGCTTAGTGTTATTACAAGTAGATGGAAGCAGATGTTTTCAAAGTAATTTACTTTGACAGTGCTTTGAAACAAGTGCTCTCATTGTCATTAAATCTTTAAGACTATTTCTTTATGAGGGATTTTGGATAATTTGAACCTCAAATTTTGTCACATGCTTTTTTAGCCTCTGTAGTTTTGCTTTTGTTGGAGGCACAACCTCCATTGCATTACTTTCTATTTTTCCTTTTATTTAGGTTGGACTGAAAGAGGAATATGAATATTTCCTGAGAACGTGTTTATTTTAGGTCCAAGAGTTGCAATTTTCACACTGTTCTTTTATCGTCATTAAAAGAAAAAATCATTTGACCAGGAAATAGTGTTGTTGAGTCAACATATTTTTCGGAATCTTCTTCATCTTGAAACTGTAGGATGTTGCTGCTTTGCCATAGCTAATGGTCAGTGGGACTGGAAGACTCTTTTATCTTGTATGTTTACGATAGACCCTGGTGTGCATGCTTGATTAGTGACTCTCATCATTAGTAGTCACTGAATTCTCAAAGCCAGAGAAGGTGGAAGCTCCCCATTATTTGCACGGGAGCCAGAGGATGACAGTTCAGATCGTTTCTCTTGGTCCAAGGAAAATAGAATAGCTGTTAGTCATTTTCCTTACAGCGTGGTATTGGGAGCTTAAGAAATTGCTCTTGTTTGTTCTGTGTACCACATCAGATAAATATTTTATAGAATTTCTTTTTAGACCCCAAAGCTTTGTGAAAAACTACAGTTATTCACCATTTTAATGTGTCTGACCTCATCCTGGTTACCAGCACTGGATACCACTCAGCACTTGGCAGAATATACAGCAATCTGTATTTTTTAGGGCATAGTGAAGACTTTCTAAATGAAGACTCTTTTCCCACTCTTACCGGAAAGTGAAGGGAATGGGCATTTCATTTCAACAATACTTTTCACTATGTTACCAAAAAAGTTTCCAGATACTATGAGACCTTGATCACCACCCCCTGCAGAAGGCTAGGCGAGGAATGCTTTTTATAATTAAGTCTATGTAAAAACTTTCAATACTAGAAAATCCTTCCTTAGACATTTGCTTGGATATGTAGCCTGTCATGGGAAAACCAAACTAAAACTCCCATGCATATTGTGTTTATTCCCATTTAACTAAAATCAACAAAGTGATCTTAGACAAAGTTGATATCTTGCAACATTTTTAAAATCTGTAATTCAGGGTCCTCTGTCTTTGCAAAGAAGAAAGATTATTTATTGGGCTTTGAAATGGCGAAGGATTGAAAGGGTTATATATTCTTCTTTTTATTTATTTGTTTGTTTGTTTGTTTTTAAGTTTATTTTGAGAGAGACAGAGACAGCGCTAGTGGGGGAGGGGCAAAGAGAGAGTGAGACAGAGAATCCCAAGCAGGCTCCACATTGTCAGCATAGAGCCTTATGTGGGGCTTGACCTGAGGCTCAAACTCATGAAACCATGAGATAATGACCTGAGCCAAAACCAAGAGTCAGACGCTTAACCAACTGAGCTACCTAGGCATCCCATATTCTTTTCAAAAGAGAGGTAGGTGGCAGTTCTAGATTAGAAAAGAGTCATTATGCAGTTAATATCCAGTGAGGTATTTTTCGGAATTCTCTACTCATAAGAGTCTTGTTAAAAATATTGATTTCTAGGCTTTTTCATAAAAGTTTCTGGGTCTGGCAATGGAAAAAGGAGAAAACACAAGCATTAGATGATTCTTAATCATCAGAAGAATTTGGGAAGGATTTACCTGGTTTAATAAATTATAGAGCCATTATCAATAATTTAGACATGAAATTTGGAGTAAAGTTTCATATTCATCTAAGAAACATTAACTGAGCACTTACTATGGACAGGCTGTGAGCTTATTTGTTAGATGTGTGATATGGACATTTTATTTACCTTCCCCAAACCTCAATTTCCCATTTCAAAAGTAAATTTAATTCTTACTCATAGGTGATTGGGATGCTTCAATTAGACATGTCCTAAGAAATGTATAATTTTCACTTTAAATACCACTATTTTCATTCATCAGTTACTCTGAAGGGATAATAATGTAATTATCCAATTAGATATTTGTATTGTGTACCAAACTCTCCTTATGAACTTGCATCTTTTGGAGATTTATTTAGATGTCGAGAGCCCCTTAGAATCTTTGAAGATTCAAAGACTGTCCTAATATCCATCTTCTCTTTAGACCTTTCAAAATTTGTGTATTTCCTGCCTAAGTTCATGTCAAACACATTTTCCAGTTGCTTACAACACTATTTAAATGTCAGCTATTAATTATTAAGCAGTTACTATAATCCTGGAACAATCTTAGGTGCTGTTTGTATTATGCGTTGCTTAATCTTACTGTAGTGTACATATTATGACCATTCGTGTGGGGGTTGAGAAATGCGGTAATTAACATAGGGTCTTTCAGCTTTGACATTGAAAAATAGAAATTATTTTAATCCCAATATGTCATTCTCCATGCCCCAATTCTGGCCACTGTGCCTTATATACTATTCTGATAGCTTGAGTACAATTACTTTTCCCCCACATTAGAAAATGCAGTTCTCACACTGGTTGCACATGGCTTTCTTTTTATGCAGAGTGAAATCTAGTCCTTACCGAGGCCCATAAAACACTGCATGATATGCCTTACGTATTCAAGGATGTTTTCATTTGCTGTTTCTCCCAGATTTCCACACAGCTCTCTCCATCTCACCAGAGATGCCTCACCAGGTTACTTTATATTAGGGAGCTTACACACACACACACACACACACACACACACACACACACACACACACAGATAGTGCCCCTTCACCTTGCTGGCTGATTTTTTCTCTGTAGCAGAGATCAATAGCTAACATCTGCTATGGGTTTTAAATTTATTTTTCATTTCTCCCCAGTATAGTGGAAGTCCTCAAGAACAGAGACTCAATAAATATTTAAATATTAAACATTGAATTGGGGGACATATTTGATATTCTTTGCATTAGTAACTTTATAATTTTCACAGCATTAAAGCTTCATAGATGATGTCTTGGCTATCATCCTAATATCATCTGTATTAACTGTATTTTTCATTAAAAAAATTTCTGACTAAAAATGTGTTGTTGGATTTCACTTTTTGTACAAACAGGGTTATCACTATGAAGAAAATAAAATATATCTTTCTAGATAGGATACCTAGAACAAACGCATTTTTTTTAAAGATCCCTTACTCAAGTAACTTAGTAGGTCTTCAGTATTAATAATACTCAGTACATTTCTCTTGCTCTTCCCTTTAGAAGCTAGAGTATTAGAATGTAGGCGAAGATTAAACATTACCTCTGTATTAGGAAGTGCTCCACCAGCTGATGCAATACTTTTTTTTTTAAGTTTATTTATTTATTTATTTATTTTGAGAGAGAAAGAAAGAGGGAGAGCCCAAGAGCACGCAGGAGGCACAGAGAGAGAATCCCATGCAGCCTCCACACTGTCAGTATGGAGCCCAATGCGGGCCTTGAACTGACAAACCACAGATCATGAGCTAAGCCCTAATCAAGAGTCGGATGCTTAACCGACTGAGCCACCCAGATGCCCCATGATGCAGTACTTTCCCAGCTCTGGTCATCATTCAGTATTAGTATTAGTGTTATTGTTGTCATGTAAGTGTGGCAAGGCGAATTCAATAGGTTTCTATTTTTTTTAACCTGCTATTATTTTATCCTTTACTGTGAAGTTTTGCCCTGTGGCAAACTGGACTTATAGGTTGGTTTTTCAAATTATTGTCCATGTGTGTAACCTAGTGATTTAAGGGCAGTCACCATGTCTTTTCTCAAGTAAGTTCTAGCGACATCATTTCATTGATCTCTCAAGTAATGTTAGTAGTACTAGCTTTGAAAAGCAGTAAATTTTGGGGAGGCAGTCGTTTTTAGTATTTGGATTCGATGGCGGGGTGGGGTGGGGGAGGGGAGAACTCAGAACTCACCAGATTAATTGGCATTTGTCCAAAGCGGTGTTTAGCAACTGTCAATGGCAAGTCCATCTTATTTTGATTTCCCTTTATCACTAGTTGGTCAGTTATGTATCTCTCCATCTCTCTTCAGTCAGTACTAGTATTTTGGTTTCCTCTTTCAGGTGTCTCCCTTCCTATTTTTCCTTCCTTCTCATTCTCCCTTTCTTCCTCACTCTAATCTGCTTAAAATAATAATAACTTAGTGACGTTTAAGATGCAAATGACTTTGGAGGTGAGAAGGTGGATATTTATACATATGCTCCGTGATAGGGGTTTCTAAGTGTGTCCCACTGGGGATGGTTAGTACATTCCACTGCTATAAGGGAAAAACTCTAAGTTTCCCAGAAATAAAAGTCAAAAGACAAGCAACAACTTTTTTATTATTGCTTTCCAAACAGAGGGGGTATGATTTATGTAGGATATAAGCTTATGTCATAGCTGTGCAGGTGCTGCCATGAAGTGGTGACCCCCATCTAATCCCCATAACGACACTGGGCATTGACTGCATTTGCTTTGTTGTTACCGAGCTGCATTCTCAGGGGCTTTTAAGTTTCTGAACCCAGCCGCTGGGTAGCTGGCAGGCCTGCTTGGTGCAAGAACATTGTTTTTAAATCCAACCTGAAGTGCATTTTATAATCCCTCTCTGAGTTCAATAACTGTCCATTTGTGGTGGTTCCCCTTATGAATCTCAAGTCTTTTATCAACTGTTTTTTTAAATGAATTTAGTATTCATGATAAAGTGTTTTCTTTGCATTTCTCTTTTTTATTGGAGAAAAATAATCACAATTATTTATTTGAAAAATGATAAATTGTTGTTCGATACAAGCTAAAATGTTTTTGATACTGAGTTTAATATGTCAATAGCTGATTTAGTTATATACTTCACTTTTATTTTTAGAAGATTTAATACTCTCCCATGTCATGTCATATTTTCTTCATTCCAGCCCCCAGAGATTAGTGACTTAGTAAATATTTGTAAGTCATCCCGAAAAATTGATTTACAATTTTATTCTTTCTTGCACAATTTCTATCTATCAGGGTTTTAATATTTTTAAAGATTTCTATGTGCCATGGGTTTTTTAAAAAAGTACCTGAAAAGTATTAACTTTATTTTAAAATATTAAACTTTATTTTAAAGTATTAACTTTATTTTGTTAAATTTCATTAATGCTTTTTTTGATGTGGGAGAAAACAAATCTGTGTATTTAAGGTGAGTTAAATTTAAGAAGTTAAGAACCAGGACTCAGGAGCCAAAGTGCTTAAGTTTGAATCTCAGCTGTATCACGTCCCAGTTCTGTGATCTTGAACAACGTTAACCTCCCGTGTCTTACCTGTAAAAGGTAAGTGTTAATCATAATACTTACGTATGTTATGATTTAATTAACTTAATATCTGCAAAGCCCTACCTAAATATTTGTTATACAAAGAGATAAAGTTTAACTTTCTCCACTAAATGTTTGAGATTTCATACTTTCCATTTATTTGTTTTGAGTCATTCATACTCATTATTGCAGTTTTATCATGGAATTATTAGCTTTGTCTTAAACCTCAAAAATTTTGAGCTGATAGTGAATAAAGGGAAAGTGATAGTGATAATCCACAAAGTTTCCCCTTATTTTAGGTGGAATGTGAGACAGCACAGAAGTAGTTTACATAACTACGGGGAACCAAAGCTCAAGAAGAAAAGACTTCAAGATAAGTTTATATTTTTCTCACAGTAGCTGTGGGCACCCTTCAAGTTTCAGTGAAGTAATGACAATGTAATTAGACCGCAAAATATTCAGTTTCTTCAGTACTCCTTTGATGGCCTCAAGTCATTTCTGAGGCTTCTTAAGTTCTGGTAAGGCTTCCCTAGGCTATCTTGTCTGATTTCTCGGAAGAAATATGCATGAATAAATAGGCCCTCCTAAGCATAAAAAAATTAATATTGAACATTTAACAGAAGTTGTAGCAAATATTAGTTTCAAACAGGACAAAAGGAAATGAGATGAGATGGAAGAGCCAAGAAAATGTAATATTCTGCTTAAGGGAAAACAGTAGGTTGCTGCTGATTTTTAGGCATATGTGTAAAAAAAAAAAAAAACATTTGAGACGGCAGTAGTAAAATTGCAGTGAGGATTACTGCAGCAGAATTCCTTGGTCCTTACAACATTCATTGATGAAAAGTGCAGTATTTGCCAAGGAGTCACCTCTGGAGGGCAGTGCAGTCCTATATTTGTTGCAGGAGCTTCAGGTAGCTTTCAACGTTTCCTGAAGTTCATTTCAAAGATTCCTGGACTTGTAAGATATGAATCACTGTCTGTTTTACATACTCAGAGGAGACATAGCCATGAAAGTTAAGTCTTTTCTGGAGGCAGGAGGCTTTACCTGAAAAGTGTGTGAGCTTTGCTCACAGCACACCGGTGAAGCTGGTTATAGAAGTAGCCGACTGATAATTTGTCTTTTCCCCCCGGCTTGGTTCAGATACCTGTGTGCCTCAACTTAAATATCCTGGTTTTGGTCTCTGCCTCGCTCCAAAATACACATTCCTGTCTTCTAAGAAAATCTGTTGACGGCCTAGAGAGTTGACAGTGTATAGTTGTCAAATCTGCTGACCCTATATAGTGTCATGGAGAAGGTCAGTCCAGCAGCCAGCATAATATCTCCGAGTACCTTAACAAATCAGCAAAATATTTTGAGAAATGCTTTACTTTTATGAACAAAATACCCTGATAGTTATTGGATTTGTCACAGCATCTAAGGTTTCTCTCATAACCATACTGACCTTCACGTGCTATTATATTACAAAACCAACTCTTTATGTAATCAAACCAAAGGAAGAATGCTTAATTAGCCATACATGACCCTATGTTACAATATAGGCATACAAGAGTTATTTTCATCAGCACTATCTAACTATTGTATAAAGAAACATCTTTATACAGTAAGGCCTGAGCTATTTGAAGTCTCAGGAGTAAAGTAATATTGGGATTTTCTTTTTCCTCTGAAGGCTGTTTGAGAGCTTTCAGCAGGGGGATACCACATTTAAAGGTTGCCTGAGATCTCATAACTCCAAGTGTCAGAAAAAATGTGTAGATTATGAAAGACTTTTCTCATGAGCAAAAGAACTGTGCTTTTCAACCCTAAATCATGACATAGCCTTGTTATACCACAAAGAATTAAAGAATGTTAAGTAAATGACTTTTTTCCCTCCCTCTGTGCCTCTGAGGATAGTTATTAATGTTGATTCTTGCTGCTGAGTGATCCTGAAGCTACTGTCACAACCTTTTTATTCCCTGAGTGCAAATGAATCCTTTATGAGGTAATTGAAGGAAATTGATGACATTATTTGCTGTATCTTGGGTATCAACAGTATATAAATGAAAAACAGTTATCACATTGACCAACACATTTGGATAGAAAGATCTCAAGCTGTTTTCTGCCAATGCAGACTTTGCACTTTTGTGTAGTGAAGTAGTAGGCAAACAACTTTTAAAATTATTATTATTTTTTAATGTTTTTTCACTTTTTGAGAGCGACATGGAGACAGAGTGTGAGTGGGGGAGGGCCAGAGAGAGAGGGAGACACAGAATGTGAAGCAGGCTACAGTCTCTGAGCTGTCAGTGCAGAGCCCAACGTGGGGCTCGAACCCACGAACCATGAGATCATGGCCTGAGTTGAAGTCGGACACTTAACCAACTAAGCCACCCAGGCACCCCCAACTTTTAAAATTATTAATGCTGTGTATCAGTTTACCATCACCTGGTGAAAAGGATATGTCTTTTAGAAACACAAAGAGCCTGTACTTATTCATTTTATTTTGTTACTCTTTGTGTATTTTAATGTATTCTTCACAATGAGAATAGTAACTTATTTCATATTTTGATTTGAATATTAGTGCATGCACATTCTAAGCCAAGGATGGCTTTAACCTTTAGGTTAGTCTCACCATTTGAGCCATAGCAAATTCTGGGTTGTGTGTTGTAAGGGTGAGAGGGAAAGCATTAAAAAGAAATCTTTGAGAAATTTAACAATACGGAGTATAGATGAGTGGCTTAAATAGAAAACCTGCATTAAAACAGCACTACTGAATGAGCTATACTAAAAGAACATTCATTTACCCAGCTAGGGAAAAAGTCATCTTAAATATGGTCTCTAGTTACTTTTCTTCCCACTTATTACATTTGCCACTTCATGGTAACCTTACTATGACCTTATAGTTTATGGCCTAAAGGTAACCATTATGTAATAATGAAAATATGCAGACCAAGCTTTACCACCTAGAAAGAACTGGTTTGTTATATTTTGTTTAAATTAACACACTTGCTGTTTATAAAACTCTGCTCCTTGGTGCTTGAAAGAAGAGAGGAGCATTAATCGTAATTAATGTGCAGATTTGTGCTTGTAGGGACTGCCCATGGTGGTGGAGGTGAGTCAGCAGGCCTTGTTGCTTTAATTAAAGTGGATTCACAAAGATATGTAAGGTTCCTAACTTAATAATGCTTTAAAGCATAAATTGCTTAGAAAAAAAGAAACCTAAAAATCAAACTATTAATTCCCATCTTTGCTTTCTTCTTTGATTTGTTTAATTTTACTTATCCAGATCTAAATTTATTCCTTTTCTACTTTGCTATAATCACATAATCTTATCTTTGTGAAGTAGACAGTTTACCGTTTGGATAAGGTAAAGGAAAAACTCGTAAGGCAATGAATATAGGGAATACAAAAAGCCATAAAGTGTGTCAGCACATTCTTGGGACTTAGGCCCTGATGAGCGTTGTTGCCTTCTTTGAGACCAGCCTTTGAATTCCTCTTGGTTTAGTCCTTAGTCTTGAAGATGAACCAAAACCACAACTTGGCTTTGAAAATCCATACTGCATGTGATATAAGTAATTGTAAATCGATGATTTAAAATTCTCACTCTGCCCATTGTTAGACATTTTTCTGCTGCCAATCACAAATCCATTCTTTACTTTTATTTTTTTATTTTTTATTGTTTTAATGTTTATTACTGAGAGACAGAGAGAGAGAGCGTGTGAGCAGGGGCGGGGCAGAGAGATAGAGGGAGACATAGAATCTGAAGCAGGCTCCAGGCCACGAGCTGTCAGCACAGAGCCCTACTTGGGGCTCAAACTCACAAACCGCGAGATTATGACCTGAGCCGAAGTCGGACACTTAACCGACTGAGCCACCCAAGCACCCCGCCATTCTTTACTTTTAAATGATGATAATTATCCTTGGTAAAATAACTTTCAAATAATATTGATTATAAACAGTCACTGTCACTGTGGGCTATGTTCAAGGCGCATGTCTCAGTACTTGTAAATCCCAGATAAACCCTTATCTCCATTGTATGGTTGAGAAAACTGAGGTACAGAAAATTAACTGTCCTGCCTAGGTAACATGGTAAATTTCAGATGGTATTTCTGCTCCAGAGGATGGGCTAGAGTTTCAGGTCTCACCTCCTGAGAACCTGGGCTCTCCTGAGGGAATCTTTGTTTCTGTGTGAAGACTGTCACACCACTAGGATTAAAATAATTTCAACCTGGAAGACATTAGGCTAAGTGAAATGAGTCAGACAGAGAAAGACAAATACCATATGATTTCATTTATATGTGAAGTCTAAAAAACAAAACAAATGACTAAACAAACAAAAAGCAGAATCAGACCTATAAATACAGAGAACAAACTGATGGTTGCCAGAGGGGAGGGTGGGTAGAGGATGGGCAAATGGGTGAAGGGGAGTGGAAGATATAGGCTTCTAATTATGGAATGAATAAAGTAATAACATATGGTGACAGATGGCTGCTACTCTTAGGGGGAGCATAACAGAACATATAAACTTGTTGAATTACTGTGTTGTACACCTGAAACTAATGTAACATTGTGTCTCAACTGTAACACATAAAAGAAAATAAAATTAATTGCCCATTAAAAAATGCTTTTGACAGATTAAAAATGGAGATTTTTAATTTTTTTAATGTTTATTTTTGAGAGAGAGAGAGACAGAGCATGCATGGGAGAGGGGCAGAGAAAGAGGAAGACATAGAATCCAAAGCAGGCTCCAGGCTCTGAGCTGCCTGCACAGAGCCCAGTGTGGGGCTCGAACTCACACACTGCGAGATCATGACCTGAGCTGAAGTCGGAAGCTTAGCTGACTGAGCCACCCAGACGCCCCCTAAAATGGAGATTTTTAAAAGCTTATCAGCAAAGAAAGGAATAATTTAGGGTTTTTTTCAACTTAAAAATGGATTGCTCACTTAAAAATGGATTGCTCATACTTAATAAAGAGAAATATAATAACCATTAATCCTTTATAAAACCTTGGGGTGTGAAATCTTATTTTGAAATGGACTGTTGGACCTGCATGTGAAAAGTATACTCATGGTCAATTTTTACATAGACTAGAAACAGATCTAATATCACCTTCAAACTGTGGAAGACTAAATATATGATGTGTTGAGACATTGAAAAGTAGTAGCTATTTACAGATATTCTCCCCGAAGTTGGTTTGGTAAGGGATTCAACCCTTCTTTAATGACATTGATCAAAGCAGGACAGTTTGAAGGAGAAGCATTACAAAAAGGAAGACTTGCCTTGATTGCTGTGTTAGGGAATATTTGATTCCAGACTTCCATATTTCAAAAATGAAATGAGAGGCAAATCTGTAGAGATATACAGTAGACTAGTGGTTTCCTGGGTCTGGGGCAGGAATGGGTATTAGCTTTACTTTGGCGGACCTTAACGGGTGTGATGGCAAAATTGTGAAACAAGATTATGGTGATGGTTATACAGCTAGGTTTAAATTTATTTCAGAAAATCATTAAATTGTACCCCTGAAATGGGTAGCTTTACTCAATAAAGTTGTTTTAAAATGCATTTTTAAAAGTTTTTAAAAATCCCCAATTGTGTTTTTCAGAGAGAACTATTATTTACCTCAGATTCGGAATTTCCTCCGGCTGATATTAATTTACTTCTCATATTCAAAGCCTGACACTAATTGTTCGTTAGGTCAGAAAAACAGTACAGATGGACATATGCACCTCCTGCCCTCTTTCTCTTTACTTCTGTTTTCAGAATTTCCAGGTTGATTCGTTTTTCCCCTTGTAACTCTAGAGGGCAGCACATGTGTTTTTATTAGAAAGACCAGTGTCTTCTCAGAAATCTTCAAACTGCAGTGACTTGCAAGAATTGAGAATGCCACATTGCCTTAGATGAACCTTCCGATTTCAGGGATTTGTGCTAAGGACCTTGATAATTGAGAGTCCTTCCTTCAATGACTCTTCAGGATGAGTCACCCCTTCCTCCCTGTCAGCTGTCCCACCTTTGGATGTCTATACCTTAGAAACATCTTTTGATCCAACCCTCAGTGGTCTGTAGGAGTAATTTCACTTAAGACTTTCACAACATTTTTCCTTTAGAAAGATTGGTTTTAAGACAAAGACAAGAGTCAAAGAAGAAAATCAGTATTTGCACATAAGAGGAGGGGGAAGATCCAGGAAACTGTGATACAAATCTTTAAACCTCATAAGTTTATAAAGTTATACTGGAAGAATTAGGCTGACAAGAGACAAATGCAATGCCAGTGTTCTCTTCAATGTATGGATGATAAGCAATGCAGGACCTAAAAATCCATAAGAATTTTTTTGAATTGTGATATGTAAACATTCTGGGTTTTTCCCCCTGTTCTTTTCATTTAACTACTATTAGTCTTGTGTACAGTAGGAATAAAAAATATGGTTGAAAGATTAAGTTAATTAGCAATAAGGTCTATATCTTCAGGTCAATTTAAGAAATGACTAGCTTCCTCTTACACAAGTGTAAGCTTCCTCTTACACAAGGCATTTTCCTGATGGTCGTGAGTGAAAAAAATACCTATGAAATTGTACCATTCTGGGCTATCAACACGTAAGATTTATAAGCTTTGATTTTGGTGTAAGGATCTGAAACAACTTTAGGCCCCCCTCACTGTATCTTATCTTTACTTTGAAATCCTTCCTACATATCTAACCTAGCTTGTATGTGAAAAGAGTAGACAGGTAGAGTAAGAAAGCACTTGAGAATTGTTTAAACAGACATTCACATCATCTGAGTAGACTCACAGTCCAGTGATAAAAAAATTCCATTTGCATGAACCCAGCAGTTAATTTTTCTTCTCCCATCCCTCGTTTTTTCTGTCATTCTCTTCTCTCCCTCCTTCTTTCTTCATTTCTATCACTGAACTTTGATTGCATGCTAATTGTGTTCTAGGCATTCTGCTAGGTTCCACCTATACCATAGTGAAAATGCAAGCATAGTTTCTGCCTTTGTGTAGTTCTAGCCAGTGGAAGAGACAGACAAAACATATAAACAAAAAGGAAAGGCATCATTATGGACTAAAATCAGTTCCTGGAGGGAAGAGGATAGTGAGAATAAATCTAGGGATGAAATTAAAGCTAGGAAGTCAGGAAGAATATTTCTATGGAGGTGACTTTGCAGAGCCCCAGCCACATAGAGGATTGGAAGAATAGCTTTCTGGACAGGGGAACAGAGTATGAGAAGACGCTGAGTCAGGAAAGAGCTCGGCTTGTTCTCAGAACTGAATGTGTGTCTAAGTATCTCACTGTAAGTGAAGAAGTGGGTTAATATGTGGCTCGAGGGGTGCTCGGGCAGGTAAAAAAGGTTTTTGTGAGGAGCTTGGATTTGTTTCTACGTTCAGTGATGACTTTAGAGGACAAAAGAAAACCAGTGACATCACCATCTCATTTGGATTTTGCAAGTATAATTCTGTCCTCTGTATTGGACAGAAGCTCAAGTGAATATAGAAGACAACTGAGAGACGGACAGGGGCTCAAGTGAGTACAGGAGACAACTGAGGAGACAGTTGCAGTAATCTAGACTAAGATGGTTTTGCAATTGACTTTTACCTGTGTGTTGGGAGTAGAGGAAAAAGCTTTTTTATTTCTTTAAAGGTATAGTTTTCAGCTTGTTAAATGTGGCTACATTGAGAGAGCAGTTAATGATTCATGGGATATTTAAAAGTACTTTTGGAAATAATAACTCATATTTCTAGTTTTATACAAACTGACATTGATTGTAAAAAGCCAAGGCAATCCAAACATCTTCAAATGAGTGTTTCTTTTATTGAGGATTGGAACTTAAAAAAAAAAGAAATATGAGAGTAGATGAGAACACTAAGAACTTGATAGGTATGTGTATCCTTTAATATTATTTTTTAAGGAACTTCTCTTTTGATCAAATACAATAATGGACTCCTGAAGTTGAAAACATGAGAAAGAACACATCTGAATAATATTATTCATTCACATCCAGGAAGACTTTATAAATGTGTGTCTACAAATACATATATACTTACTTTCATGAATGGCAGGGGGCACTTCACTGGCTCGGTCGGTAGAGCATACATTCGTGAATGCCTGAAGTATTTCAGTAGCACATTAAAATAATATGAATGGATACATTTGTGCATACTGCTTAGCAGTTGTATAAGTATATATTGGTGGTCTTGATGTGAGCAGAAGTGATATGGAAAACATTCGAGACATTTTATACCTACCACACAAGATTCCTTCCTGCTGAGGTGGTTCATGTGACATTAATGCTAAAAATAAAAGTATCATGTATCTCCATTGCAGCATGTCTGAGAGACCCGAGGACAGCTTAACTACATAGCATCATCAACCCCTTACTACCCTCATTTAGATTTAGGAAGGTGGTGCCCAAGGGGCGAAGGGCTCAGACTCTGGAGGTAGCCTTCTTCCATTCAAATCCTGCCACTGAACTTGCTAGCTTTGTGACCTTGAACAAGTTATTTAATCGGTGTCTCAACTGTCTCCTCTGTAGAATGGGAACAATAAATTCACCTATCTTATATCGTTCCCTGGATGACTGAAAGACTTGTTGTATAGAAAGCACTTAGAACACTATGTGGCACACATGGAGACCTGTACCAGTGTTGGTAATACTCTCAAAAAGACCTGTTAGTCCCTCAAGGCTATTTGTTAAGCTGAATATAATGCAAAATGTGTTATCTGGTGCTACAAGATATTTCTTAGGGAACATAGGATTTACTGTTTATGCACCATCCCTAGACATACCATTTTCTGGGCACCTTTTTCCTTTGCCAGAAACTGCAAGAGATGTGAATAGCATTGCTCTGTTAGTGGACCACTAGAGTAGAAGTGAAACTTTGTCTGGTCATGCTGAGGTTGTGGCCCAGTCCAAAGAAGTTTAATATTTTGTTTGCCTTACATAGTAATTTTAGAGCACTTTGAATTAGTTGTCTATATCCTCACTTCCATGCTTTTTTTAAAAAATTGAAGATACATTAACATGGACCTACTTTTCACCGTGGCAACCATTGACTAATACTGAATGGTGACTAATTCTCGAACACTACCTCACTGTTGGGGTGAACTCTCCAGCCCCCTCAACTCGTGTGTTACCTAATCGACTCTTGCTAGAATTTGATTTTGATTATGAGACAGTTGTAGATTCATTGTACATTAAATAAGAGCTGTTAGATGCAAAGATCTAGGCACTCATGTCTTGGTTTTGGTGCTTATGCTCAGAAATCCAACATAGGGTACCATGTAGTACATCCCACCTTCAGTTAATCCCTCTCTCTATCATTTAGTAGTTAAGAACACAGGCTCTCGAATCAATAGAGCTAGGTTTGGGTCCTGACTTTAGCGGCAACTTTAGGCACATGTGCTCTCACTGATCATCCTGAAGCAGAAAACTGACCTATGAGACCATGTTATAAGAATGTGAGGATTAAATGAAATAATGTCGGCAAAGAACCTGTCACATCGTCAGTAGTCAAGAAATAAAGTGCCTGTCTCACAGTCAGTACTCAGGATCAAGTGATTTGCCCCAAGACACTAGTAATAAATGGCAGGGCTAATATTTGAACCCATACGGTCTGGCACCAAAGCCTGCACTTCAGTGACTGTGCTGAACTACGTCTTTAAATTGGTGGTGGGGTTCGGGAGAGGGGAGGAGAGATCTTTGCTCTTGTCCCTAAGCTAGCTTCTCTTCATTCTTTCACTATCATTTCCTCAGCTCTAATTCACATTTTCTAAAACTTAAGAAGGAATTTTTCAGAAACACATAGGAGACTGTAGTACAGTGACCCTCCTTCTACCTATAACCTCAGTACCTGCTTTCTGTCTCTAGTGATCTACCAAAGTCAGTGGTGATTTCCTGAATAACCCAAGAGCATTTTCTCTGTCTCATTTTCCTCTCCAACACAGGCTGCCTACTGGTATTACCTCCTCCTGCCAATAGTGTCTGTCACCACACTCTACTGTCCCTTTCCTTCGACCTCCAGATCCTCATCAACTTCTTACTTTGTAGTCCTTGGCTCTTCTCTTATCTAGATTGTTTAAAGAAAATTCTTCTACTTTCTTGGAGTCACTTACAATTCCAGTTTAGATGGGGACTACTCTAATCTTCAGTCCTCATCTTTTTCTCTGAATATATTCCTACATTTTCAATTACTTTTAAACATTTCTGAATAGATTCATCACGTCTCTCACCAAGTGGGTTTCATTTTGTGTCATCATTTTTCTCATTTTGCATGAGTGAAGTTTTGAAGATATTTATCTCTACTTTCATATTTTGTTGGCCATTCAGTCACTGTCTTCATGGCTAAGAGTTTTAGCATCTTCTCCTTACTTTGTTTCCCTGATCTAGAAACATTTATGAACCTCATGACTAGACTATTACATATTATCCTCATGATTGTTATCCTGACTTTGATCTTTTCCTCTACACTTCCTAAAACATCTCTTTAGCCAAACATTTCCAGAGGCTCCCCATTTGCTGTGGAAAAAAAGGAAAACTTCAGAATCACCATTTCCCCATCCATGCCTCTCTCTCCAATGCCCTTCTTCTTACCATCACTTTAATAAATGCTCTATTTCTTCCAAGGTTTGCTTTGGAATGCAAACCTTGCTCAAGGTTTGCTCAAGATGTCCTTCTTGAAGATTTCCATGTCCTTACCTCAGAAAATAACTTCTTCCTTTATATAGTACAGGGCTCTTGGTCCCATTTATTGCAAAATTATTACACACTACATTGATGACAATTTTTATTTATTTGTCTTGCTTTACCAGTAAAAGCATATATTTTCCAAGGGCTGGGATGAGTTCTTTCTACTTATTTACTTTTATGGTGTCTAGAGCATTTCTTTGTATATAATTCTTGATTGATAGACTGACTTTACCTGAAACATGGCAGAAGAAGTATCCTTGTTTGGCATCAGTTGTGTGACTTAGAGTTACAAGCAACTTTTCAGTTCATTAGGGTCATTCAAAAATAGCCTGTTCCTAGGAGCAAAATGGTGTTTCTCCTCTTCTGAGAATTGTGAGAAAGTGTTTTAGTTTAGCAAATTTTTTCTACCTGATTGTCTCTTAACCTCATAACTAATAACATACTGAATTTTATAGAATATACTAAAGTTTCCAAAAGCTGGAGAGATTTTTTTTTTTTCTGGTCAGGCACCACAAGGAGAGAAACTGGTTTTTTTTTTCTCTTAAAATATTGAGGTACTAAAATTATAGGTGCTCACTCAAAATCTCAAACAACACACGGGTAAGTGAAACTAGATGGTGACTGACCTCATTTATCCTACCCATACCTCTTTCC
This sequence comes from Acinonyx jubatus, assembly GCF_027475565.1. Taxonomy (NCBI): domain Eukaryota; kingdom Metazoa; phylum Chordata; class Mammalia; order Carnivora; family Felidae; genus Acinonyx; species Acinonyx jubatus. The sequence continues at coordinate 57,340,198 of NC_069383.1, read as the reverse complement.
TGAAGTTATCCAAACCAGTGCTGTCTATTCCTTCAAAACAGCTTGTCTATTGCATGTTGATTTCTTGTTTGGGTAGCATTTTTCTCCCCTAGGAAGAACTTAAATTTTTCAATTACAGTTTAGTGTAAACATTCTCATTCTGTATATTTGGTAAATAATTACATTCAGGTATATTACACCAGGGAAGCCAAAAGAAACTTTCATTTCTCTTATTTTGGAAACACTTTAACTGCTTCAATGGGCATAAAATTTAACTGAGGGTTAGATTTCTGTTGAATATGTGGCTAATACTGCTTCTGTTTAAGGATAGGCCTTAACTTTAATTCATAGAGGAATACCGTTGAAAATATGTGATTTTCCAAATTGTCCATAGTCCACAAAACACTTTAATGTACTGTTTCCTTTATTGCAGAGAGAGTAAAAGAGAAAAACTTTTTGGAAGGAAGCCAATTTATTACTGATACACTCAGGAGACCTATTGTCAGTATATGAAATGTTCTTTTCCTCCAAGGCCTCCTTATTTCTTCCTGTCTCTCTTTGCCAGCCTCCCACCCTTCTGGAATTTCTGGTTCAATGACAAGTGCTGATTCAGCATGGGCTACTGTCTTGAGCTAGCTTTTGCTGCTCCGGAGGAGTTAGGTGCTTTGGGAGGGGCAAATGGAGCAGTGGTGATTCCCCACCCAGTTCTCTTAGGAGTCCGAGCTCTCCTCACTGAGTAGGACTTGTTTCTAGGAGAATAGAATGAACTGTTAGGCTGAAAATGATCTAACCTTTCATACTTGACCATGTGGACTTTGAGCATTTATGATGTTCTGGTCCTCATTTCTAAATTTCACTACAGAATTGAAGAAATTAAAGGATTCTGTTATCACAGGATAGAAATCGGTGATGTCTGTGTGCTGCACTCGTGGTTCCCCTCTATGTCTGTGTTGGAGGGAAATAATATGTGTTCATATTATATATTAGAAGAAACTTGGTTTTTAATAAAAATATGAATCTTAGTAACTAGAAACACAATGTGTTCCAGTCATCAAAATCATGATAATTTCTGAACACTGAGGAATTTGGAGATTTGTGATTTCATGATTTATAAAGGCATGAAAAAGGAATATACATACATAATGGTGTACACAAATAAATAGCATGGAATTATTATGAGTACAAGTGTTAAGTGTAAAAGCAGTGATTTCTCTTTAAGAAATGAACAAAAAGTGACCTAGATATGGTGAATTTTTTTTCTCTTATTCACCTAATACATCAGTTTATCATGCTGTTGATTTTCAATTTCATGTGACTGTTCTCATACTGCATTTATGTCTTAGGAAGAATTACTTCTGAGTTTTATATTTGAAGGTAGAGCAATCCTGAATAGTGAAAATTCGGATATGTTTTTAAAGGTCAGAAAATATGTGCTGTTATGTTTGGTTTGTATCTTCTAGTAAAAAATCTATGCCTGAACAATTACCAGAAATGTAGAATTTATGAGGAAAAATATTTATTCCAGTTTGATTCAAGTACTGGAAAGTGTGAGTTTTAGACTTGTGTTGATAAAGTTAAAATAATAAACTCACTAATGAGCATTTTTGCATTTTGGATTGATTAAAGAATGTTTATGTCAAGAAAAGTACATTATGAAAGTAATTACAACCATTAATTATACTAATTCTATCTATATTTTTTAAGGAAAGGTAGAATTTAATAAGGTGGTTTTCCATAAAGCCGTTAATCTGTGACTTATTTTAGCTACAGTGGATTTTCATATAATTTCCTTCTTTACTTTTTCTTAATGTCAAATGAGGTATATATATTTTGTGACTTCCTGGTATCTGATCTCAGATGCTTTTCAAGTTAATTGTGAGGATTAATGGGCAAGACTTCTGTCTAGTAATTTTGTGTTTTAAAAGAAACATAATAATCCTAGAGAAAGAAGTGGCACAGTTTTGCCTGTTTTGCAGAATTTGGCCTAGATTAACAAATAAGAATTTGTTAATTCAGTTTTTTTTTTAATTTTTGTTTTTGTCTTTTAAAGTTTATATTTGGTACTGTGACATGTAGATAAATCAGTGGAATCTGAGTTAGGCTTGATTTGAAGTTCTGTTACTGATTCACTAAGTGCCACTAAGTCACTGCATCTGCTTCCTATTTTTAAAATGGAGATGTTTTCTGCTTCTAATTAGTCTCTCAGAAGTGCAGTGTTAGAAGGATTAATTAGAAAAGGCCAATAGCCTGAGCATTGAGGAAGGCATAAATATAGACATAAGGCAACGTTACCAGGTGTCTCCTCATTTTGTGTGGTCGATCTCAATTCTGAGAGTCCTGTGTCTGCATTTTCTACAAAGGACATCACATTTGCCACTAGATCCAGTGACTTGAATTGTGAGGATATCAACTGCCCCAGAGTTTGATTTTTCTAGTGAAATGCCTTACCATGAATATTTTTTTCGAGTCCAACTTTTCCTAAAGATTCTTCAGGTTCAGAACTTTAATTCTGAATGGATGGGCCGATCTGATTACTTTGTATTAGCAATCCATTCACCTTCAAATGTTGCTCTATCAGATTTCCTGCAATGGTTCACAGCCTTTCAGCAGCCTTTTCTCCTTCTTTATGACACCTCTCAGCCACTTACTTTCAAGGTACAAACTTGGAATTGCTGGCTTGCCCATGGTTTCTTGAACAACACTGGCAAAAGGCTGGATAGCTGAAGTAAAGTTACCAGGCTTCTGAGCTAAATTGCCTGGGGCTAAATCCTTGCTCCAAGCTGCCTGTGTCATGTTGGTGATGGTACCTCAATTTACCATCTTTAAAATGAAAAACTTCTCATGGATTCTTCTGAGGATTAATTAAGATAATCAATATAAGGTTTGTAGTGTAGTGACTGGCACATAAGACATGCTCAAAATAATAGTATTATTTTTATTAACATTAGAAATATGGGGCACCTGGGTGACTCACTCGGTTATTGAATTTGGCTCAGGTCATGAACTCATAGTCGTGAGATGAAGCCCCATGTCAGGCTCAGCTCTGGATGTGAAGCCTGATTGGGATTCTCTCTCTTTCCCTCTACCTCTCCCCTGCTCACGCACACGCTCTCTCACTCTCTCTCTCTAAAAGAAAGGAAGGAAGGAAGGAAGGAAGGAAGGAAGGAAGGAAGGAAGGAAGGAAGGAAGGAAGGAAGGAATAAAGAGAGAGAGAAAGAGAGAGAGGGAGGGAGGGAGGGAGGAAGGAAGGAAGGAAGGAAGGAAGGAAGGAAGGAAGAAAAGAAAAGGAAAAAGAAAGTTTAGGCACAAGGAAGAAGAAAATGTCAGTAAGGAGGAAGAAAAAGGGCAATTATGGGCAAAAATGGAGAGAACCAGTCTGGAGTGTGTCTTAGAAAAAGAAGAGAGAGTGACTGAAAAATGAGAGAGATACAGCCTTACCACTCAGAGTGTGGGCCACAGCAGCATCCTCTTCACCTGGAAGCTTGCTAGAGATTCTGAATCTCAGCTCTCCCTACCCCCGCCCCACCCCAGGTTCAAGGAATCTAAATCTTTAGCATAACCAGATCTCTGGGGAGTTCACTTGAAATGCAGCAGAGTTGAGGGGGAAATTGTTTATTTTTATGAGCAAGAAGCAGTGGGGCATGTATTGACACATGGAGGTAGGTACCACATAGTGGGTGACAGACTTAAGAATAATGAAGGCATGGATGATTAAAAGATTGGTTAGTGAGGAAAAGCATGGATGGCTGCTTCATTTAAGAAAAACACCTCTTCTTAGACAAATGCAAAGATGGAAAGAATTTGAGATCAAGAAGAAAGATAAATGTGTTCTACTGAGATGTCTTCTAAGCTGCAAGGCAACTTGCTGGGAGCAAATAAGGCAGGGATAGGATTAGTAACTGGTGTTCTGATAGGTTTGGAACCACTGTGGTGAATGAAGTAGGACTAGGGTGGTATATAAATTTTAAATTCAATGCTAACTATGATTAAATTGGTAGTGCCTGCATAGAATAATTTGCTGAGTGGGATTCTGAGGCCAAAATAATATACAGAGGTAAGAGGTACACCTGATGAACAGTCCCTGACCCAGGTAATCAAGGAGAGGTAGTGGTGTTTACTCCACACATTTGCCATCTCTGGTATAGAAGATCTCCTGGAATTGTATGAAAATTATTGAGTATGAATAAATAACTCTAATATGAATTTATGGTAAATTCTTCTTGCAGTATTATTTGATATTTCTCCAGTAATACTTAGCCTAAGAATAGGAAATGCAATCAGAGGAATAAAGCAGTGAGTTTATTCTTTAAATGCCTGACTCTGAAGTCCATATTTCATGCAGAGGCAAATAAAGCCTGAATTTGCACAATTTCATGTTCTAGAAAGTGTGGTCTAATGGGAAAAACACATACTGTAGAATTCAAACACCAGATCTACTACTCATTAGTTGTGTCATTAGGTAAATTATAGTAAACCTATTCCTAGAATGGAAAACTCTGTTTCCTGATCTTTAAGGTAGGAATAATTGTAGTAATTTCCAAATAGAGTTCAAGAGAAATTGAATGAATGGAACATAATGACAAATGCATATCTCATATTACTTCTTTTCCCCTTTTGTGTTGCTTTTAAATATTTTATTAATATTATTTTTATTTTTTAAAGTTATCTCTGTACCCAACATGGGGCTCAAACTCACAACCCAGAGATCAACAGTTGCATGTTCTACTGACTAAGCCAACCAGGCACCCATGTTGCCTTTAAGGGTTTTTTTTTCTGTCAATTACTCCTTCTTCTCTTCTTATTTTTTGTGAGCACCCAAAGCAGTCAAGAATTAAGAATTAAAATTGAAAAATAAAATGATAGAGTGGTATTCCCATGTTCATTCCCCAGTACTGTAATTTCCTTCACTTCCTGTCCTGTGATGGCGATAAACTGAAGGAAAATGGATCATGGATGATGGTGCTTTGCAGAATAGTTTTAAGCAAGTCTTCTTAGACACCAACATATTTTTTACCAAGTGACTCAGGGAAGTACAGGTTCCATAACAGAATGCAGGGTAAGTTACTAGCTGTCAGTATCCTCTAAGTGCTAAGGAGAAAATAATGGCCTAGGACCTTGGGAATAAAAGTTTCTAGATCATGACAACTGGCTTGGATGTAAGACCTAGAATTTGCTCCAGTGGAAGATCTCTGCCCCAAAATAACTTGCTACAATGCCAATGAAGACTCTTACTTACTCTTCCATGGGCTCTGGCCTTTCAGTCACACTTGGCCAAGAATCTCCTTGGCCAGTGAACTTTTACATGAATATACTCCAAAGGAGCAGGGCTGAGAGCCAAAGGGTGGGATGCATAAATTCCATAACCACCTTTTCCTTTTTATTCTTCAAGAAAATTTAAGAACATAGGATGCTGACAGATGATGACATTTTTTGGCAGGGCTATGAGGTCCTTGCTACAAGGCAGCTTTCCATCTTTGCAGTTACAAAGTTATAAACTTGGTTTCTAAAAGAAAAGCTCATATCTATTGTGCTAGCTCATATTCCATTCTCAGTTTGAAATTCCAATGAATTGACTCTCCTTTTTTATGTAAAAGTGATGCTTTTAGTTAATCATGTTTTCTATGTCTTGTTTACTTCATTTAGCTTAAAAAGAAAAAAAATTGATGGGGGTACCTGGGTGGCTCAGTCGGTTAAGCATCTGACTCTTGACTTCAGCTCAGGTCATGATCTCACGGTTCATGAGTTCCACCCATGCACCATACTCCATGGTGACAGTGCAGAGCCTGCTTGGGATTCTCTCTCTCCCTGTCTCTCTGCCTCTCTCTCTCTCAAAAATAAATAAACTTTTTTTAAAAAAGGAAAAAAAACTATAGAAAATGTTTAAATTAAGCATGTTTATTAAAATGTCATAAATTTGGCTAATTTTATTAACATGGAATTGTTAACATGTAGGTAGCATTCACTACCTTTCTAGAAACCTTGTTTTTCATTCTCTTCCCATCTGTGTGAAATTTATTCATTTTTCTCTTGCAATACCCATCAAAATAAAGCTCATGTTTCTTTTCCGTAAGTAATATTTACTGCAGAAGAGTAAGAAGCACAGATAAGAGAAGAAGAAATAAAATCATATTTAATTCCACCATTCTGAGACAGCCATTGTTTATTCCAGGGTGTTGTAAGGGATTGCACACTCAGATACTCAGGGGGACGGGGGACAGGGGGACAACAAATCAAGCTGGATAGAGGCCATGGGACTAGAGAGGGGACAGTTTTTATTTAGTTCCACTTATTTTTGCACCATGCAAGAAGATGGGCCTCGGGTCGCCAGTTCTTCCTATGATTAAGAGAAGAAGAGTGCCAGATTTTTTTTATATAATATAGTTAATTTTGAAGTTTGAGTGATATAAAAAATAATAAAGACAATATACAAGCCAAACAGAACAGGTACACAGACATTTTTCTTTCTTTTATATGTATAAGAGCTAACGTTAGCTATTGCAATTGTGTTTGTAATTTTTCAGTGTAAGGTTTTATTCATACAGGAAAATATGCAACATGTAATTTATAATAAAATAAATACTTCTGAACCCACCACCCTGCCTAAGGACAGTATCAGTGCATGTAATACTCTATGTTTTACACTGATCCAATTCTATGATAACCACTCCCACCACCAAGTATGCATTTCACATTTTTGTTTGTTTGTTTATTTTTATAAAAAGAGACCATATCTGTATATACTCCAAAACAATCTTTAGGTTTGTTTTTTGGAGTTTTGTAAACATAGCATGATAATGTATGCAATCTTCCACAACTTGCTTTTTTTACACTGATTATTATATTTTAAAATTCATCGGTAGGTTATAATGTATAGCTGGAATTTATTCATTTTTTATTATACTTTACTATTTCATTATTTGAATAAACCACATTTGCTTATCTCTTTCCTTCATAGGTATTGACATTGTTTTAGGTTTTCGCTGTTTTTTTATGGTTTTTTTTTTTAATTTTATTTTTGAGAGACACACAGAGTGAGAGTGGGGGAGGGGCAGAGAGAGAACAAGACAGAATCTGAAGCAGGCTTCAGGCTCTGAGCTGTCAGCGCAGAGCCCAACGTGGGGCTCGGACTCAGAGACTGCGAGATCATGACCTGAGCCAAAGTCGGACGTCCAACCAACTGAGCCACCCAGGCGCCCCTAAGTTTTTGCTATGATAGTCGATACTTCTCTGAACATGCTGCTCATACATGTTTACTGCTGCACTTGTAACTCTTTTCAGGGTAAGCCTGGAAGTGGAATTGCTGAGTCATAAAATGGGTACATAAAATTTATAATTCTAAATTACTTTCAAAAATATCTGGAACCAATTTATACACTCATCATCAGTGTCTGAGAGTTCCTGGTGCTCCACATTTTTCCCAACACTTATATGTTAAGGTTTCTTCATTTTTGTCATATGGAAGTTATTGATGTGGTCTGGGTTTGCACTTCCCTGCTGGCATGAGTTGAGCATCTTTGGATGTGCTTATTCATCATACGGCTCCTTTTCATGGGAAATGCCTCTCTTTTCTGTTTTTTCTTTTTTTTTTCTTTTGGGTTGCTTCTCTCCCTTATTGCCTTCTAGAAGTTGTTGGAATAATCTGATACTAATCCCATATCAATTTTATGTTACCAGCGTCTTTTCCCAAATTGTGGTTGTCTTTTCACTTTATTTATACTGTCTTTCAATACATAGAAGTTTTTAATTTTAATGGATTCAAATCTATTATTTTTTATTTAACAATTAATACTCTTCTATGTCTTGTTTGAAATTCTTTCCATGGAAAGATCACAAAGATGTATTTTTGTGTTTTATTCCAAAATTGAAGTTACCTATCACATTTTAAATCCTTTAAATCCACCTGGGATCTGTGTGTGTGCGTGTGTGTGTATGAGGTAGGGATCTATCTTCATTTTTGTTTTCCACATGGTTAACCAGGTGTCCCAGACCAATTAGTGATCTCCATAGCTACCATTGCCATATATCAAATCTGTTATGTATCAAACACATGGTTCTGTATCAGGACTCCATTTGGTACCATTGATGAGAACTTTGCCTCTCACATAAACTCTTTTTTATGAAGCAAAACATATTATTTTGTTAAGATGTGCTTTATTTTCTGAAAAAAAAGTTTAGGTTAATTTTATGGGAAAAAAGGCCATCAGTTTAATTTCATGCCTTTTCTCTTTTGTCACCTTTGCGTTGGTTACAAGGATTCACTCTTTCCACTGTCTGAGCTTTGTGATGATTCACTTGAGTTATGTTGAAGAAGAAAAAACATCCAGGTTTCAGATATCGATTCAAGACAGGAAAACTAAATATGGAAGTCTTCACATAACAAGTGGCCAAGTAAAAAAGGGACATGCCTCTCTGTGGTGCCTTTTATCTGGAACAGGGGTTGTAATTGTTGAACTCACCATGCACACCGCAACCTTATGCTGGATTATATTACTTTATATAGTAATAAAGTATTATTAATAAAGGATTATATAGTCTTTATAACTATCTAGATGCAGTGATTATAAATTATCTTTTTGTCCATCTGCTACTAGTTTAAAAATCTACCAAACCCACTTTTAAGCCCCTTAAAATCTACTCCCTGGCTAAATGCTTTCACACTATTTATATATGGGACATTTAGAGTATTCTTAATTTTTTTCCTTTGTTATGGTATATTTCTTTGTTCACAGTATCATTTATGTGTTTAAAATGAAAAATACTTCCAGGGTGCCTGCGTGGCTCACTCAGTTAAGTGTCTGACTCTCGATTTGGGCTCAGGTCATGATCTCATGGTTCATGAGTTCGAGCCCCCTGTCAGGCTCTACACCGACAGCACAGAGCCTGCTTGAGATAGTCTCTCTCCTTCTTTCTGTGCCCCTTCCCAGCTTGTGTGCACTCTTCTCTCTCTCAAAATAAATAAACATTTTTAAAAAATTAAGAAAAAATGTCCAACTTGGGCTCAGGTCATGATCTCATGGCTCGTGAGTTCGAGCATTGGGCTCTGTGCTGACAGCTCGGAGCCTGGAGCCTGCTTCGGATTCTGTGTCTCTTTCTATCTCTGCCCCTCCCCTGCTTGTGAGCTCTCTCTCTGTCTCTCTCAAAAATAAATAAACATTAAAAATATAAAAACAAAACAGCATAATACTGGGATATTTATGTAAACCATTTTTATACTTTAAAAATTCCCTTTTAGTCAACTGAAATGCAAGAAAAAAGTGATTAACAACTTATGTTATCATTTTCTATAGCAATATTTAGAGTATTGTGATATTATGTATATCATGGTATCTGAAAATGAAACGAGGTTTAAATTACAAATCTAGTCTTTTCTCCTTCCCTTTTCTCTTTCATTTCCTTTTTGTTTTCTTTCTTAAATATTTGAAAATTAATATTCTTACACTGAAATCTTGAGAATATTTTATCTTGAGCTCCATATCTACTCTTTATTTATGTAATGACTCCTTCAGTGGGATTTCTAATTACGTGTGGAATAAACTTCCCCTAAATGCTGTGGGCTTAGCACTGAAGGAGGCTGTATACCAGAATGATCAATACCAGATAGCTAGCACTGTTATTAAAAAAATCTTTTTAGAATGGTGCAGAGCAAGTCATGAAAGTGTCTCATGGTTGATCAAGGAGAGATTCAGATGACTGAGAAAGTGTGCTGCTCCCTGTGTCCGTCCCTGCCATCATCCTGAAATGGGATTGTTTGCATCAGTATAACTGCTGCTGTGAGGGGGGAAAAAAGGTTTATAGAGAATCTTTAAATCATTCCAGGGTAGAAAGGAATTATAAGGTCAACTTTCCCACCACCTGCCAATGCAATAATTTTTTTGAGGTTCAAAGCATATTTAAGAAGAGTTGTTTCTTTTTTAAGATCTTTCTTTAAGACTTGCTTTTTCAGTAACCCCCCCCCCTTTTTTAAAATAACTACAGTATAACTTGTCCATAGAGATAATGATACTGAAAAGAAAAAAAAGTATGAATTTTAGTAGACTGGAGCATAAACTATTAAGAAAGTAATTTATTCTTGCAAACCATTGTGCTTGTAGTCCTCCAGGTTCTTGAAGCCCCAAGTGGGTTACCTTCTTCCTGTACTCACTAGCAAGCCAGTCGGTGTGGTTCTAGTTAGAATCCCATAAATCTGCAATATAATTAATTGCATATCCTTTCAAGCTAGCAGTGAAAGGAGTAACACTGGCCAGGATTTTGATGTTTTGCCATATTCTGGAATCAACGTGATGGTATACGACACTGCTGAAAACATTAATTTAGAGGGTGGCTGGAAATTGCTGAAAATATTGAAGTCCAGCTAGTGAACCCAAACATTCTCCTTTTTTTCTGCTCCTAGATCAGAGAAGTCCATGTAGTTAAAACTTCACTCCTAATCGAATTCTCTATTTCAAGTCTATATGCATAAAACCATATTTTTTTGTTTAGCAAGTTCAACACTGCTTCTTATAATGTAAGTCTGTAAATCATAAGTGTGAGGGAATTGGATCATTGTGCTCTATAAGAAGCATATTTTACAATAGTTTATTTTATTTGACTTTTATCTAGCCCTTGCTGGCAATCTAATGGATTTTGTTTGATGCATTTTGCATAAGGGTTCTATTTGGTCCATAATGGTTTGTGTAATGAACTATTTGTCCTCTTCTAGATGACATCCAGTTGCTTAAAACTTATAATGAGATGTCAGGTGAATTGCATTGATTGACACTGATGGATGAGCTTGTTGAAATATTGCCGGGTTTCCTGTAGGGGCAAAGAGGAAAATTGCTGTTTAGAGCTTTGGGTCTCCTAAGCATTGAAACTGTAATCACATAAACAGAACCACTTCTGCAGCTCCAAGGTGTCATCATGAATTTTCTGGCTAATCCATCCATTCATCTCAATGGTCCAGAACTTGCGCTTCATGTCACTCTTTGCCTTTGTTCTGCACTTTGATCTTTCAAAATGCCTGTCAGAAGAAAAGTGTTTATATTGAATTATGTGTGGAAAGGGATAGGGTGCATACTTCAGAAGCTTGGCATGAAATTTGCTAAACAAACCTTGCCAGTTGCTCTGCAGCAATAATCAAGGTATGGGTTTCAGTTTAACAGTATGTAGGTATACATTTTTCCCCTTCAGAAACAACTTAACGTGGGTGTTTGGGTGCACATTTTATTTATTTATTCTATAGAATGCACCTAGCACCTTTATTATAACTGTTAAAATTAATGTTAAGAAGAAAGATAAATATTTCAGTTAACTTTTTCTCCTAAAGTGCTGATTAGAGGAGTTAAATGAAAGCTTGGTATGAAGTATGAAGTATCTTCTCTTTGTGTATGTGTGTGTGTGTGTGTGTGTGTGCATAATATATGTATATTATTGATTATTTTAGTATAAGATACTCTGTTTTAGTATCTTTCATGTGTATTATAATATATGTATTAAAATGTACTAGGAATTCTACAACAAAGCTAAACAAACAAAATTAAGAACTAATTACACTGAAAGTACTATACAGGCACAAATGCAGAAAGAAATGAGTGAATTATTAATTGTTGTATTCTGTCACAGCTAAGTTCCTCTCCTTTTTCATACCTTTTGAATAATTATGGAATGAAGGCATTTTTTCCAAGTACCTCAAATTATCGAAGGACTCTGAATCAGTTTCCTCTGATATGATCCTAAGGGCAAGAAAATATGTACTGCTTCTGTTTCCCAGACTAACTTACCTTGCAATGACCAAAAACAGAATTCAGAGATCTTTTGACATTAGTCATATGTCTTTCCTTAATCTATATACTGAAACATTGGTACCTCTCTATTTGCTGGTCTGAGATTCTTGAAGTAGGGACAGGTGTTAGGTCATCTCTGGGACACTTTTGAATTGGAATTCAGTTGTACCCTCCAATGACACTGATAATCTTGTATCAGTTATTTTCTCCTTATAAATGAGGCATTGATGGAATCTGAATGTGCTCAGCCAACCCAATAAGGTAGCTCATACCTAACAAATCCTTATTTGATCTTCAATGAGGCCCAGTCGTATTTCTGGAATCTTTCCTGGTGATTCCAATAAGCAGACAGATTTGAAAAACACTGGGCTAGCGAGATGGAACATAGTGGTTGCACCTGAGGGAATATCAGTGTCCAGACATAATGAATTACGTGGACACAAGTGAGTAGAGAGGACTAGCCTGCTCTGCTAGTCTTCAGAGGGCTTTTTAATCCTGAGAACGAGGGCAGGTGTGTCAGAGCAGTGGCTGCACGTGCAACAGAGAGCCTGTGAGGCACGAGTAACCCAACTGCCTGGTCTGGATTTCCCCGTAGCTCAAGATCACTTCAGAAGTTAGAAGTTTTGATCCTTTACAGGTTTCAACTTGCTTGGTATAGGCACCTTTTCCCACTCTTGGGATCATTCTGGAATGGTTGAAAACATTGTTATAGAAGGTAAGAGTGACAGAGCTGTAATTATCTCCTGCACGATTTTAATCATGAGACCAACCTGGGCTCAGACCAGACCTACCCTAGTCCATGATCTCCCAGGGCTAGTAGAAAAAGCTTCCTTGACCAGCTGAATAGCTTCGGGCAGACTTGGTTGTGTTAGATGGTGTTGGTGATCCTGTCGGCGATGCTGCGAGAGTAGCTATGTATTATAGATTAAAAGAAGGACAGGTCATTTTGTATACGCAGCAGGGTTATGAACCATATAATGGATTTCTGTATCCAAAACAGTGTATTTTAATAAACTAGGAATTTTCATGTCTATATCATTTGCTTAATTTTGGTTCAAAATGTAAATGAATTGGAGCCAAAAGACGAGTTTTTTATCTGTAGCTGTAGTCCTTTCTAGCTGAGCTCTCCTGAATATATTGCTTTTGTAGTGTAGTAAGAAAGGTGAGTGTATTTATTTAAAGTTATCATTTATGCAAAGTTTATCTTGTTGCAGAAAAATTTTCATGAGAGCCTACAGTGTATTTTTTCTAACATGAGAAAGATAAAAGGATCATTTAAATATGTCCCTATGTCTCAGTTTACTCATCTCTAAAATGGGAATAATCATAGTAACTACCTTATGTGGTTATTATGATACATAAATATGCATATTTGGAGGGTCTTCACGATGATATTAACAGCTATTCTGTTTAGTTTTATGTCCAAGTAATCCAGAAATCCTGATGGACTTTCATTTATTTGAATATTGAAGACATTTTCCTACTTTAATAGGATTTCATAGTAGGTTAGAATTCCTTGCCAGGAAATGAGGTGTAAGTGCCACATTTGCAACACTTCTTCTCTTGGAGTCCAGGTGAAACTGAAGGAGCTTTGAAAGGAACACACCAAAACCTGAACTCTCGAGGTAACCCTTCTTTACTAATCATCAACATTTTTAAGCTTTGCCTTGAAATTTCATTTGTTTGGGGAAAAAGTTTATAATGTATTTTCTCTGGCTTTTAAGACATGCTAACTTTTAAAGAGAAATAGTAGACTTCTACTTATGATCCTTTGGATTTTTTGTGACTGATACTTGATATTTTTAGAAATATGAAAAGCACTCCATAATTGGATACTTAACCTGAGTACTTGTAAAAATAATGGCAGATATTAGTTGGTTACTGCTATAAAATTTTTAGAATACAAAAATTATGAAATTAAAGTGGAATTAAAATGCAACTAGTTCTCTATAGGTGTGTTTCTTCTAATTTGAATGCTCATTCACTAAACTATTCTTTGTATTATATGTATAATAATATATAATTAATAATGTACAATCTATAATATAACATCTCTTATGTATATAAAAGCATATATAAAATATAAAATATATATTTAAAATATAAAATATATATTTAATATAAGTTATATATATGATACCCTGAATCTCTTTATGTATATTTCTTGCCCCTAAAGCATATGTAGTAGGAAGCAGCAGTATTGCAAGAAAAGACAATGAGCATCAAAGTTAGACAGTCAGGCTTACCTGGTGTTGAGTTTTCATTTTCCATTTAGTAGCTGTGCAGCCTTGAATAGGATCCCTTAACCTATAAAATAAGATGAGGTGTATTCTTTTCTTCCATAAAATGAGTATGATAACATCTATTTTGTAAGGTTGTTTGCAAGAATAAAGTAGATTGCTTATATAGTGGGCTTGATATATAGCAGGCTATCAATAGGTTGTCCCTTCCCTCTGTATTTAGCTAGGCCACCGCACAGGTGGTGCAGATGGGACCCTGTACTGGCACCTACTGAGGGGCAAGTGGATACTTAAATCTAGCTTGCCTCCTTTTCATCAGCCTCAAACCCCAGTGTGGAACTGCATTCACGCTGCCTGGGTCAGTGAAGGCTGGGCCCTTTAGAGCCCTGGAAATGAGAATCTAAAGTCTGTGACTGAATCCTTCCTGGCCCTACCCAGCTACATGATCCCAGTCGTGTCACTTGCCTGTGTATCCATTACTTCATATATAGAAAGGGTATTAACTATCTGTCCTCCAGAGCTCTCTTGGTGTCATTTTTTTTTTGAAGATGAAATAAAATAATGCTATGAAAAAATAATTATAAAAGGAATGTATTATGCACATGTCTGGGTAACAGATTATTATTTTTTAAAGTTTATTTATTTTTGAGAGAGAGAGCATGGCATAGAGAAAGGGAGACAGAGAATCCCAAGCAGGCTCTGCACCATCAGCGCAGAGCCTGATGTGGGGCTCGAACTCAGGAACCATGAGATCATGACCTGAGCTAAAATCAGGAGTCAGAATCTTAACTGACTAAGCCAGCCAGGTGCCCCAATTGTTTTTTATGCAGAATGGGCAGGATCAGGGGCGCCTATGTGGCTTAGTCAGTTAAGCATCTGACTTCAGCTCAGGTCACGATCTCTCAGTTCGTGAGTTCAAGCCCACGTTGGGCCCTGTGCTGACAGCTCAAAGAGTGGAGCCTGATTCGGGTTCTGTGTCTCCCTCTCTCTCTGCCCCTCTCCTGCTTGCACTCTGACTCTCTCTCTCTCAAAAATAAATAAACATTTAAAAAAATTTTAAAGAATGGGTGGTATCATAAAAATATTTTGATTATTGACATTGAGAGTTATTATTTAGTTAGGTTGGTGGTTTCTTTAAAAAAAGGCCAAAAGGTCTTTGTGATTCTTCCTTCCCAGAGCTGCTGTGTATGAAAAACAAGCAAAGATTGGGAATGAACCTAAGAAAGAGGTGTTCTGAGAAGTGAGGCCCTGGAGGTAGAGGTCAATGTGAAAGGCAGTGATTAGAGCATGAGATTGATATTGTTTGGGCCAGAAGACGCTGTGCAGGAAGAGGTGCTCTGTTCAATAACAAATTATATCAAAATAAATTTGGTGTAGGAGTAGAATTACAAGTTCTCCCCTAAATACGACTTGAAATGTGTACAGTTGTAATAATTCTGCTTCTGAGACATAAATATTACAAAAAGTAATACTAAACTTGCTCTCATGCTATAACTTTGATCCATTGAGTGAATGTGTGCTTCACATTGCAGAATGCTTTGATTCATCACATACTGCATACTCTGTCACCCTAAATTGATACATATATCCGTTTTTACTGTTGAGTTATTGAATGCAATATTATATATTTCTTTTGCTATGGGATCCTGGAAATCATGAAATAATTCTGGCATCATATTGACACTAGCTTCTGGCTGTTAACCATAATGCTTATGTAACGTTCCCTTCCTTTGCTTGATTTAAGAAAGAGCAATCAGAGAAGCTAAGGCAAAGATCCAGTCAATTGCCTGGAAAATTATTAGCGGCCAACACTTTGTTCATCTCTAGCCTAGAATTTTTATTTTATAGTCACTCTTATTCATTAATAATGCTTTCCCTGTAGGGGCGCCTAGGTGGCTCAGTCAGTTAAGCATCCGACTTCAGCTCAGGTCATGATCTTGTGGTTTGTGAGTTCGAGCCCTGCGTTGGGCTCTGTGCTGACAGCTCAGAGCCTGAAGCCTGCTTCAGATTCTGTGTCTCCCTCTCCCTCTGCCCCTCCCCTGCTCATGCTCTGACTCTCTCTGTCTTTCAATAATAAATAAAATTTTTAAAAAGTTTAATAAAAAAAATAATGCTTTCCCTCCTTAAAAAATTGCTATCTGGATTTTGTAAAGATTTCCTTTAAAAATGAACATTAGTTCATGTTGTAGGTGTTGTGCTAGTCAGTAGTATTTATTAGTTATATTAACTCCTTATTTAGGAAAATTTCTTTCACCTCTTTTCCTTTAAGAATGGAAAATATACTCAATGTCCACATATATGTATGATACTTGTTTTGATTGGAGTTTAAGTATCATAAAGAATAATTTCAATGTAAGTCTTAGATCTTCTTATCTGAGTGAATGTGGCAAAGATGTTTCCTATGATTTGAAATTTAAATACCAGCCTCCAGAGTTCATCATATTTTATTCTTTAAGTAAATCAGGTAGGCTACAGATACATATTGAGCAGCAATTCTGATCAATCTTTTGTGCTTCATCCTGCAAGGATAATAATGTAATAATGATTCATTGTTAAGGATGTCATTACATTTAAGCATTTTTAATCTACAGTTATTCATATAAAGATAAGGATTTTGCTTTTTATTATTTCTCCTTTTGTTCTTCAGATTTAAAGAAGAAACTTGGTCTTTCAATAGACAAGGGAACATGAAAGTGGTTTGATTTTACATGTTGAAAAATACTTAACTTTCATTCCAGAAAACATAAAGGAGTCTCAGATATTTCAGTAGGTGGAACAAAACTAGTAAACCTGGAGACTTGAAAAAACATAGGGACTTAATAGCTAAATTAGGTGCCACTCTTTGTCCAGTGAGCTCATACCACTCATACTCAGGGACTAGAAGATATGACTGGATGATTTAGTGCAGATTCAGGAAAATATAAAAGACATTATTAAAGTTACTAGGAGGTGAAAAGTCAAAGGGGTTTCAGCCGTACAAATGTCAGAGCATATATAAATGCTCTTTTTAGTATAAATACAAATGCCATAGCTAATTTTTCTGAGAGAATAAATCATTTAGTCTGTATACGGATACATATTTATATGCTGATGTGTGTATATTATACATAGATGTGTGTATTACATTTACCAAACTATGTATTTATTTTTATACGTGTTTAGATAATATATTTATTTTTATTCATTGCTGATCATATTACAGTATCATGTTTTCATAATAATGTCAGATAATAATACCTAGGAGTGGGTTAAATTCACATTAAGAATAATTAGGGGGAAAAAAGCACCTCACCACAGATAGTCAAATTTTAGTAATCTAATCTTTTTTCCTGTGGATGTTTACCTGAGTAAAGTGGATTTTATATATACCCGTATCTAACATAGATATATATTTATTTATGCATATGTGTTTATATATATATAAATATGTTTATGTCTATGCATAAGCTCTATTTTGGAGTAAACATATGAATTTTATAAAAGCAGAGCTCATACCAAAACACAACAAAATGGCTTCACTTCAATATGTCTGAGCAATTGAAGCGATAAAGCAGATAGGAAAGGGAGCTTGTTTTTATTAAATGACATCTGTATTGTTTTTAGTGGAACTAAATATGGAAAGCCTTCTCTTAATTCAATTTTATCTAAAACTGTAATTGGTTATTTGATCTATGGGCACATCAGTTTTATTCAAACACCAAAATAAAACAAAAGCTTAGTTTTTGAAAGATTTATATCTAAAAATCATTATTCTTACTACACATAGGGATCTATGTCTTTAGTTGAGGTGCAGTTGAAATTTATAACTTCATAACTCATAAATGAATTCTCTCTTTAGTAATGGTTTAATAGATTCCTTCTATTTTTTTTTTGAAATAACCACTCAAAATTTGGTTCTCTGAATAACAGAAGATGCACTTAAGAGAATGAATATAACAGCTACCTTATTTTTAGTATAAATTTATATTGATTCTTAGATAAATACAGATTGAAATTATAACTATATTATCTTACATTAGTGGTTGCCATTTGGTTTCTAGTATTCTTTGTGTAGAACAATTAAGTTTGCCTATGTAGCAAATAGACCCCAAATTTGTGTATACTTGATAAACCAAATTTGTTTTGTCTTGTAAAGAGAAACCTGCTTATTTTGTGAGCATCTTCTCAGGGAAATTAATACTAGGTTTTCATGGATCTTTGAACATGTTGCAGTATTCATCTCTAAGTGGCCATCTGTTCTATATCAGCAATTGAACTGAGTTAGGTAAGGTATTGGGTAGCACACCAATTATATTCTGTTGAGCTCACACACACAAGAAATCTAACTTCACATCAGTTTGTGAAATTTAAGGTTAACCTTAAGTATGCAACTCTTTTCTGTCTTAGTTCCAAAATCAGTCAGAAGGTTACCGCATTTTTTTTCAGTATTTATGTTTCTATTTTACTGGGATTTTGTTGTCTTTATCATGTGGTTGTTTGGGACTCACAGTACATTCTTGGAAATAATAATGGTGGTGTTTCTCTTTACTGATTCTCACCTGTGGTTTGAACAGACCTAAGGGATTTCCATTCCATACAGATTCTGCAGAATTCCTAATGGATTGGTTCGCACTACTTGAAACACCCTAGGATTTGCATCTTGTGGGACTCTTCTCTAAGAAAGTCACTGAACACTGGGATGATATCCCTCATGCTTTTCCCCACCTGGAGTGGAATGAGTAAAATACCTTATTTAAGTCTTACTCTAAAACCACTTGAGTTCCTAAAACAGTCTCTAATCCCTAAGTAAAATGAAACATTAAATTATGCCAGTTACGAGTTCCTGGCTGGCTCAGTCAGAGAAATGTGGGACTCTTCATCGCAGGGTCATGAGTTTGAGCTCCACTTTGGGTGTAGAGATTATTTAAATAAACAAACTTAAAAATAAATAAATAAATAAATAAGTAAAGCCAGTTAATACAAATGCATCACATTTCCACTTTTCGAGACAAAGAGGCTCTCTCAGATTAGGCTTAAAAATAACCTGTTTTCAAAAGGCCTTAAACAAAAATGACACAGTACTTTTAAAATCAAATAATAGGTTAAAATACTTCAGCTAAGTGCAAATAGGGAAATTACTATAACAACTCATAGAATATAAGTCAGAAAAGCATTAAATGAGAAAAATCAATTTATTTGATGTATACCTCCACAGTGACACCACAATTGTGACATTTTATATTGTGAAAACATAAAGAGTGGCAAATTAAATGGCACTGATTAAATTGCATTGTTGCAGTATGGAAATTCATATTAGCAAGGTAAAGATGAAGACATTAGTTGTTGTAAGTTTTCCATAAACCTTGCTAAGGGCCCATGATTAAACAGAAGAGAGTTGTCTGAACAGAGAGGAAATGTAGCCTATTACTACATGGCTTTTCCTTTGCTCCTGACTGCTGGCATAGATCTGGTCCTCACATAGATCTGGTCCTCACATAAGGGAAAGGAAGGCTCAAGTCTTGCTCTGTTGGAATCTGTTTACACATGGGTTTTCATCACCATTCCAAGGAGAACTCACACTGACCATCTACAGGCTTCTCTAAGAGGGGCTTTTTTTTTTTTTTTTTTTTTTTTTTTTGGTTCTTTAAACAAGTGCACTATTTGAAAACTGCATCCTCATCTGGAGGGAAAGAGCACTTAGTATCCTGGGGCCCCCAAATATCTTTAATTCTAGCTCTGTGGACTTTGAGGAAGCTATTTCTTCATATTTATAAAGTAAAACTTTTGAAAAAGATTGACATTGTTGGAAACAATTATTCTGGGTCTTTGACAAATGGTTTGGGAAAAGTCTTGGAGGAATTAATATGGTTGAACAAATATTTCAAACTAGAAAGAGCACAGTGTACATTGTCTTAACACAAAGTAATGAAGTAGAAATTAATAATGAATCTAAAAAAATACTAGAGATAGCAAAAGAAAACCACTTCTCTAAAAATTTTTGACTCAAAAAGGAAATCAAAAGAAAATGATGCAATGATGAGACCGTTTGTCAAGGTGTATGGGATAGGATAAAATGAAAATTAATTGGCAAATTTCAGACCTTTGTCTTGGTATTAAGAAAGTAAAAATAAATGACTCAATGTTAAAATGTGAGTGAATAATGCTATGAAAAGATTATGAAGGAAATAATTTTCAAAATGAAATGTTGAGTAAGGACCAATTTAATAGAGTAGACAAAAAATTGTATATTTTAGGGAAAATACCCCCTGATATTATGGGGGGTATATTTCAGGATTTGGCATTATGTTTAGTATTAGAAAATATTTTAATGTTTTACATGTTTTGGGTTGTTTCATGTTTTTTGCCTGAGGTATGTGTACTCTTGGATAGTTGATGAAAAAATTTAATGCCTTTTTATTAAAAGACAGTAAATATAAACTTGTTTTTATACAAGTGTTATATACAAACTTGTGGATCTCAAAGTTAAATACAAAGTTGTGTGTGAGTGATGTTTTTCTAGGTAGTGTCAATATTAGCATCTCAAGGTGGTTTTAAAACCTCCTATCCTCCCAAATTATTATTTTCACTGAAACAGTAAATCGCTTTGGTAGATCAAAAGAGAAAATCTCCATGGTAATCTTCTTGTAAGAAATCTCCCAAATGTAGTCCATATCAATTCTCTATTTCAAAGAAGAAAGAAAGAAAGAAAGAAAGAAAGAAAGAAAGAAAGAAAGAAAGAAAGAAAGAAGAAACCATTTAGTTATAGTAAAATGCTTTCTTAACAGTAACAAGTTATTCCCAATCCAATTTTTTTTTTAAGTTTATTTAGTTATTTTGAGAGAGAGAGAGAGCATGAGCAGGGGAGGGGGAGAGAGAGGTAGAAAGGGGATCCAAAGCAGGCTCTGCACTGCCAGCATGGAACCCAGTGTGAGCCTTGAACTCACTAACCATGAGATCATGACCTGAGCAGAATCAGGTCATGCTTACCAACTGAGCTACCCAAGTGCCCCATTCCCAAGCCAATTTTTAAGCATCAGTCATATGTATTAGTGAACTGCCATTGACATTCTGAGTAAATAACAAGAAAAAATCTCTACCCTCCCAATGGTATTCTTGAAGTTCTAGCCAATGTACTAAGTTAGGAGCCAAAATGTTCAAATATAACTCTTCAAAATGTGAGGAGGGCAGTCCTGTTATATTTGGACGATTATTTCTTTTCAAGCAGCAGTCATTCAACAAATGCTTATTGAACATCTACCATGTGGCAAGCACTGCTCTAGGCACTGGAGATCAAATTGTGGGTTTGGAGTGTATCACTTAGAGTGGTAAATAGGTAATGATAACAAAAAAGGAAATGAGATTTCAGATAGCGATCTTATGATTTCAATTATATCATTGCCTACGTAGAAAGTCCATGTGTCAGCAGAAAAACTATTAGAAATAACATGATTAGTAAGGATATAAAATACATATAAAGTATAAATACATATAAAATACATATAAAGTACATGTAAAGTCCATGCGTCAGCAGAAAAACTATTAGAAAAAAACATGATTAGTAAGGAGGATGTAAAATACATATAATGGTTTTAAAATAATCATATAGATAATGTAGTGAACAAATATCTCCATTCACAATAGCAACAAATAAAATGTATAGAGAAAACTTAACAAGAAAGTGCTGGACATATAATGCACAATCTGGATATGAGTATGCATACATATGTATATGTATATCATGTATGAATGTGTACACATATATTTTTCTAATTGAGAGAATACATGACAAATGGAACAACTTATGTTTCTGGCTAGAAAGACTGTTTGTTGTACAGATGCCATTTATCTTCATGTTTTTTTATAAATTTACTGTTACTATGATTCTAACAAAATTCTCTGGGACACTTGTAAAGAGAATATAACATTCATCTGGAATAATAAACTTTAAAGAACAGCCATAAATAATTTGATTAAGAAGAGAAATAAAAGGGCACCTGGGCTACAAGATGTCTAAATGTATCATAAAGCTGCAATGGAATTGATCTGAAAAACACAGAAGTTATTTAACTAGCGCGGGGCTGGCACATTTGTGGCACAGCTACGGTCTCTTCCCATCTTCCTCTGTGACAGACGTAGCAGACTCATTGCTACGTGACCTGGGCAGCCTTCCCTGCTGGGCCCGGACATGAGCTCAGAATACCCCAGACAGGCACTATTAGGCTATCAAAGTTGCTACATGGGTTAAAACATTTTGGCACCCTGTTCAGGTATAGGATAAAAGAGGCATTTAAATTAGTAAAGAAAGGAAAGATTATTTCGGAAATGATTCTGGAAAAAACTGGCGAACTCTTTGGAAAAAAATAGAGTTAGTTTTTTACTTCACATTATATACTAAAATAAATTCCAGATGGATCAAAAGATTGAATGTAAAAAAAGAAAGCAGGAAAGAGCTTGAAGATAATATAGATATTTATCTTACATCAAAGCAAAGAAGGTCTTTTTAGCATGAAAGGAAGAAATCAATAAAAGAAAGGAGGGATGGATGAAAGTAATGAAAACTTTTGCCTTTCTCTAAATCTTAAAAGTGCTAGTTACAAAACATACCGGGCATGTTTCACAATATTTTTATAAAATATTGTTTGAAAATATGTATACATACACACACATACATACTAAAAATTGAAACATAGAAAAGTATTTGTAGCCTTTCATTTAAAATAGGGAGATTATGGATAATTTTTAATTTTTTTCTACAGTAAATCTGTATTTTAAAAGGAGTATATATAATTTTTTTCAGTTTATTTTGAGAGAGAGAGAGAGAGAGAGAGCATGAACACAGGGAGGGGCAGAGAAACAGAGAGAGAGAGGATGAGCATTCCAAGCAGGCTCCATGCTGTTAGCACAGAGCCCTATGAGGGGGCTTGAATTCTCAAACCATGAGATTATTCTCTGAGCCAAAATCCAGGGTCAGACGCTTAACCAATTGAGCCACCCAGGTGCCCCAGGAGTATGTATCGTTTAAGAAGGGAAATGTAGGAAACAAGTTTTTAAATCTCATATTAAATACATTTTACATACATTATTTCTGAATTCCCTTAACAGCCTCTTGAAATATGTAATAATATTGCACTTTTAAACATCAGGGACCTGAGGCTCAGTGAGATTAAAAAAAATGCCCCACAATAACTCAGGTAGGCGTAGGAAAGTTAGGATCCCAAGTGGGTGTTTGGGTGATCCTGTAGGGTAATCAGCATCAGTTATGGATTTCTGTCCTGCTTGATGTCAGAACTTGGGGGCAGGGGGAAGAAAAAAGGTTATGCTTAAAATTAGGCCTAATCTTTCAATAGCAGAAGGAGGCTTATTGTATCCCAGTTTCTGTGCCTGCCCCCAATTCCTTCCATGTATCTCCCAGTCAGCCCTTCACAGGGATAATAAGATAAATGCGTTTCTCCTATAAGTGATGTTAGGTTTTTGGAGACAAAAAGACAAAACATCAAGGTTGGGTAAAAAGTGAGCTGTTTTTGTTCTTATTTGCCACTTGCAAATGTGAACTGCTTGAAGGCAGTTCTTTGATCCTTCTTTTTTTTGACCCACCAGCTTGTAAATTTTGTGTTTGAGTTCTTCTCATTGTGAAGAGTGTGAATGCTGAAAAAGAAAAGGTTTATTTCCTCATTACAGACATTCTGGAGGCTTTAGTTGTATGTATTATAGGCATGCTCCTGCAAAAAGAGGCAAAGTGATGGAATCAAATATATATGCATTACAGCTCCAGGGAAGAAATAAGCTCTCTCAGATGCAGAAGTATTTTGAGGCTCTTAATTATACTAGATAGGTGTATGTTCAATAAAGCTTTCTTCTCTCTGCATACATGCTTCTCAAATCCAATCATTTCCCTTTTGGATAACAGCACCAAAAGAAATGAATACATTTATGTTAGTATGCTAGTGAATGTAGCCAGTTTACAGTTTGGGTCTAGTGTAGGTTAGTCTACTAAAGTAAACCTGCCTCTAATTTGGAAATATATTTTGTGTATATCACAATTGATGTGTTTTATTGCTCTCTGACCTGGGTTTGGGATCTTTTCTCTGCTTCTGTTCACAGAGGAGTATTATTTGAAAACATCTAACTAGCTATGACAAATTGCAAATTGACTAAAGTAAGGACTATAGTTACACTTATGATATTGTTCCTCTGGAACTATTTGCTGATGGCAGTTTTCATCTAAGTTGGCTTTAGAAAATACTTCTTAGCAGCATGATTGTGACCACTTTGTTTCACAGCCTCCCATCCTGCACAAACCAATGAACTGAAGCCTCTGATTCTTTTATTATTAAGCACATTGTATAACATGGCAGCCATCATTGACATTTTCGGAAGAGCTAGAGGAAAGAATGCCCCTGTAACTCTTTTCCTCTTTCCAAACTTTTAGTAGCCTCCCCATTGCTTATCAAAAACGTCACAGTCCAGGGGCGCCTGGGTGGCTCCATGAGTTGAGTGTCTGACTTCGGCTCAGGTCGTAATCTCGTAATCTCGCAGTTCCTGAGTTCGAGCCCCGTGTTGGGCTCTGTGCTGACAGCCTGGAGCCTGCTTGGGATTCTGTGTGTCCCTCTCTCTCTGCCCCTCCCCGCTCATACTCTCTCTCTCTCTCAAAAATAAGTAAACATTAAAAAAAAGTCACAGCCCATATAGCCCAAAGCTACATTTCAAGCCACCTTGGTTATTTAGTGTACCCTTTGTTCCAGCAAAACTGTACCATTAAATAGTCAGCTGATAATGCTTACTCATTTTCTGTTTCCTTTGGTCATCATGATTTTGATCTCCTGGTATATTTTCTTCATCCATCTCTCTTTGGCAAGATCAACTTGCATTAATGGCCCAGTTTAACTCATCATTAAGCTTTCCCCTTATTCCCAACTCTGAACTCCTTTAGATTGCTTGTTTGCACTTCTGACACCATGCACTTGTGTAGACTTTGAGTTCTTTTGTCAGCCCAGGTAAGCCTGTGAGAGCCTTGTAATATGGACTCTGAGCACCTGCAGTGTGTATCTACAGTTCCCCATTTCTTTCTCTTTCTCATTCCCTGGGAGAATTCCTCATTCCTCACCTCATTTGGTTTCAGTGTTCCACTGACTGAAGTTTTACATCTTTAAATGGGATCTTATTGTCAGTGAACCCCTCACACAGGGAATCTCATTTGGTAATTATTATTTTTTAATTTTTTTAAAGTGTGTTTAAAGTTGATTTTGTTTTGAGAGAGAGTGGGGGAGGGGCAAAGAGAGAGAGAGGAGAGAATCCCAGTCAGGCTCTGCACTGTTAGTGCAGAGCCCAATGTGAAGCTTGAACTCACAAACCATGAGATTATTACCTGAACCAAGGTCGAATGTTTAACCGACTGTAATTTTTATTTTTAAATGGCCTCTAAGTATTTGGCCCTGTGCATGTCACACATATCTTTTGAGGCCAGAAGAATTTTGACACAAAGCCATAACATGAGACCCAGGTCATTCTCACCCCTGCCCTGCATTTGGCCTTCCCTACTAGAGGAGAGAAATTAAACACCTACAAGAATATCCCATTTGACATTGCAGTGTCTAAGGTGGTCCCTCCATCCCTTTTGTGGAACCTAGTAGGATAACTGAAATTGAAATGGAAAGGAGAATGTTCAATCTCTTCAGCTTCAAGAAATTTTTTCTCACTCCTATTCAGTCCCCAGGGTGAAGAAGATTCTAGACTGCCTTCTTTAGCCTCTTCAGCTCTTTTAATGAGTTCTACTCATGGAATTTACTCTTAGTCTTGGGACACACCATGTGGTCAAATCCATTCTTCACTTTTGGCAGTAACGTCCTTCATGGGTCCTCTCCATTTAGCAGTCTCACCATGTTTTTCCCTCCCCCCAATCCAGCAGTTGCCAGTCTTTTTATGTCTTTGCACCCTCTTGTGTCTGGCCTTTTATGGAGATTGTGAGTCTCAGATCTGTCTATTTGTGCTGATAGATAAGGAATGGTGACCTTCAGCTTCTGAGGATAGAAGACCTGAAGAGGAAGAGAGTGTCTCCAGCTCACAAGAGTGTCTGTCTCTCTCTTTGTTTAAAAAGATCCCTTTTTATAACCTTAGCCTTTTCCATGTTTTGGCATGGGGTGGGCTGGCCGAGGGTGGGGGGCGTGCGGGTGGGAACCTGTCCTGACATCTTTTCTGTTCATAACTGTTCTTGTGCTACTCATGTTTATATTTCCATCCAGTACCCAGTGAGAAGGCTTGCACGTAGAAGGTGCTCAGTTAAATGCTGAATTCATAATCCTGTCCGTTTTTTAAGAAAAAAAA
Source organism: Acinonyx jubatus (assembly GCF_027475565.1). Classification (NCBI taxonomy): domain Eukaryota; kingdom Metazoa; phylum Chordata; class Mammalia; order Carnivora; family Felidae; genus Acinonyx; species Acinonyx jubatus. Next base: position 57,313,917 of record NC_069383.1, on the reverse strand, counting down.
TCCCACTTCTTAATCTTTTCTGCTGTTATAGAATCTTAGCACAATTAAAGCCTTTTTCTAAATTGCCTGTGTTGTATTTCTCAGTCAGAAGCTTGCAAAGAATATTTTAAACAGTTGTCGTGTGGGCTTTTCCTGAAATGCCATGTCACTCCAAAAGTGATACTCTGCTATTTTGACTACTTGTAGAAAATGAGGAAGGAGGTAGGCTGAACAGAGAGAAATTCCAACTGAAATAGTACTCCTAGCCAAGCCAATGGTGTAGGAACATTGCTTATCTTTAGACTTTTAGAAATAAGTAAGGCAAGTGTGAATTTTAAAAAATCTTTCCCATCAGTGGCAAAAATAAATGATAAGACAATAACGGTAGACGGAATAGGGATAAACGATTGAACAAAGTATCTCCTTTTTTGATACTTTAAATGGTAATTCCAGTAGTATGATGTGGTCATATGCTTTGTTCAGGACTGTGTGCGAGAGTAAAACAACAGATTATATCAACTCATTATTTGAAAAACACCTTAATGTTTTTTTTTTTGTATGTTTTCATTTAGGTTGTAGGGGAAAATTTTTCTATGTGGGGGGAGAAAGGGAAAAAACCCTCTCATTCACATTCAATTACAGTAACTGAGTGATTTCTTACACTTTAAAAGATTTTTGAAACGGTATTTTTAAATTCTAGCAATATTATTTTAAGTTATGCCTGGGAGTTGTTGGGGGGGGGGCGGGTTCATCTTGTCCAGGAGAGAAGAATCTATTTCACTGAACTATATGGGCTTGCTTTATGGAAACAAGATAAATATTCTGACCAGAATCACCCTGGTGTATTTGTACATGAGACTAACAAGATGAAATGATGCTGTTCCCAAAATTGTCCCCAGAGTATTTTATTCATGTTCTTAGTGGCTCTGCCACAGTCCTCTGGAAAGCTCTCCCTTGTTGGTGATCCTCTAAGAACACCTCTAAAGTGAGCAGTGAGGAAGGGGCCCTTTGTGGGGGTCACAGGGCTTTCACAGCCCAATTACCACAAGCCTGAGCTTAGAGCCCCAGTATTGTTTTGTACAGCTTCTGAGGATAGAAGAGAAATGAAGAAAGAAAGGTCTTTGATGACTAGCTTCGCGCGCACGCGCGTGTGTGTGCGTGTGTGTGTGTGTGTGTGTGTGTGTCTAATCAGTTAGTTTTAGGCCCCCTACAATAGTTCGTTCAGAAATTTAGTGGGCTTCTGATATATTGCTTCCAGTCAGTTCCATGGCCACACGCAATGATTTTCTAAACTCGGTTCCTAACTCTGCTCTTTCTTTCCTTTGGTCTCCTGTGCTGCCTTCTCAGTTCGGTGGTTCCCATCTTGAATCCACCTGGAACAAAGGCTGGGGCAAGTCATAGGGGTGGAGTAGCTGCAGTTTTATTTTTCTCACAGAGTTAAGTATTTTTGTTTAATTGGGAATTTTTGATGGATGTCGTTCAAAGTTGTTAAAATATAAACTTATTTTTGCTATTTGGGGATCAGAAGCAGTCTCACTTTTCAGTCTTGCAAAGTCTGAAATTTCTAGACTCTGTATTCCTTTTCATTTCTGTCTCCAAACTGGTTAATTTTTGCGTTAGCTCATTTCTTTCTTGTTATACCTTGTACTAAGCAGCAAGGAACAAATAATACACTCTGGTATCATGGGCTTTTGCAACCGTTTCCCTTAGACCTTCAAGTTCACTGGGCACTTAGGTTACTTTTTGAGTAATTATAGGCTTCTGTTTCACTAAATGGTATGGTTTTGTTTTGTTTTGTTTTTTGGTGGCATAAATCTCCAATTTTCCAGTTGTGGTATATCTGTTTCTTGCTCCCTGACTCTGACAACTAAGCCAATATTAAAATGTTGGGCCTTCGTTATGGTCTCATTCTGTTTCAAGTTGTCATTTCATTTCACTGTCTCTAGGTGTGGTAACAGAGAGACCACAAAATGTCGGTGGATTATCACAGTAAAAAATTATTTTTCATTGATGTAAGAGTCTTTACAGTCCTTAGTCCATAAGAGTTCTCCTTATAGGAGTTTAAATCAGCACAACAGTTCTCTCCTGAGCACCTTGCAGATCCATTTGGATGGCAGTTTTGAGATTTTCTGCACATGGCTTCTAGTGTTGCCCAGGCACTTAAAGGGAGATAGCATGTGGAGGGGTGTCGATGGTGATTCTGTACAGGTTGGATCTGGAGTGGCACAGGTCGCTTCTGCTCACATGTCATTGGACAGAATGCTGTTCTTTCACCTAACTGCAGGTAAGGCTGCGATGTGTAGCAGGAGAGGCGCTTTTAGTCATTAGCTAGTGGTTTCTGCCACAAGATGGCGGGAAGCAATCTATGTGTTTCAACAGTATGCATAAGAGAAAGGAAAAGGAGTACCTGAGAGTTGGACTTAATGACTTGATGATAAAGGACCTTTAGGGTGATGAAGGAACTATGAACTAATGATTAATATCTTGTGCTTTTCTGAAGGTATAACTGTTTTGCTTTTTTTGAAGGTAGCAAAGGAAAAAAGGGGGTTTAGCAAAAGTTGGTCTCCATGGTTGCATGCTTTAAAGACTGTGTGACTTCCTAAGGATATAATTTTTAAATTTATTTTGGCATTTTGTGAACATGACTAACATGTTCTCTACACACATCAATTAGTGTAGTTGTTTTGAAAAAAATGAGATATTTTTAGATTTTAATTGTGTTTGCCCCTGCAGACAGAAGGACAACACAGAGACACAGGCATAGACACAGACAGTGACACAGGCATGCGCATGCGCGCGCGCGCACACACACACACACACACACACACACACACACACACACTATTGAGAAAAGAGGCAGTGGAGAATGAGACAAGCATGAGAACCAAAAATTTGTTCAAAAATTTGACCATGATTTTCTTGGCTTTGTTGGGAAAAAATAAAGCCACATTTAGAAGTAATTCTCCAATAATAATGAAATGATGTTCTTGTGGCCCTTGGTAGCTGATTGCTCCATGGAATCTGCTGATAGAACTAGAGAGGAGGTTTCTATGCTAGCCTGCAGGCTTCTTCAGAATTTTAGAGAAGAGCCTAGTAGGTCAGCAAGTCCTGTATCTCCCAGAAGTGACTGGTTCATAGCAGCTCTCGAGGTTTACTTCTCTTCTTGAATGTTTGATTTAATGCTTGCATCTTCCTTTTTCTTTCTGCCACCTCCTTGACTCAGCCATTTTGCATGTCATTTCTGAGTTCCTGCAGTAGTTCTATAATGGCTGCTAATGTCTCTCCACTTCAGTATATTTTGTACCCTGATTTTTCCTACTTCTAAAAATGAAAATTGCTGTACCTTTTCCATAGGGTACATTTTAAGATCTTTCACTATTTTTCCCTAGACAAAGCCTGGCCTGGCAGCCAGAGGTCTTCAGTTCTGGCTTTCGGGTTCACCGAAACCAACTGCATGGCCATGGAGAAGTCTCAGTTTCTCCAGCTTCTCTGCAGAACAGTAACTGTTCCCTGCTCAAAGAAGATTCAAAAACACTGTGCACTATATCCTTTTCTTAATAATCTAAAATTGCACGGTGGCATGTTTTAAAGGCTCTGAGAAGTCCTGTCACACAGTGACCTGTTTGCCGCGGTTTAACCCTGAATACCTCTCACTTACTGACCATCAAACCCTGTTCCTCACGCATCACTTATTGACACTGCAAGAAAATCGTGTTCCCCACGAGACACACTTGCCAGTAGTGAACTACATTTGATGGCACTTAGGACCTTCCAAAACTTTCTCTACTTTTTCATCTTTATTATCACCTATTGAGAATGGCAGCTGTAGAGTAAGACACCTGGATATAAATAAATCCACGTTTGCTCACTATATGGGCAACCCTGGATGAGTTATTTACTCTTTTTGTTCCCCAAGTTTTCATTTGTCAAATGAGGGTGATAGTACTTGTTACCTCATGAGGATGTTTTGGGGATCTATTTGCAGATTCCCTGGCAAATTGGCATTATCCATGACCCACAAATCTGCTGTGATTGCTCTAGTATGCATACACACACAGAGATAGATATTTCTGTGTAGGTGCTAATCTCATTAATCGACATGCATAGGTGTTTGGTAAATGAAGACTGTTGCTATTATTATAATTATTGTATTATTAGCTTAAATCCTATTCTCATGGTGTCATTTTCCCTGACCACTGACCTCCAAGAACTGTAATTTTCCCCAGAAGAGCTTGACTTCTGTGTAACACCTATCTGTGTCATTTTATTGTTGACATTTTTTTTTTATCTTCTCTCTTATCATCAGCCAATAATGAAGTCATTCAAGTTAGGGATCTACATTTCAAGCTTTTTATTTTTTTAGCAGACATGGCATTTTACTTTTCACCCAGGAGGGTCTTAACTGAGTCAATTTAGCCTAAAAAAGAACCAGAGGAGAGCTTAAGGAAACAATTGGACATATTTTCCTGCTGACCCTGTTTATTTGCTGGACTGTGACATTCAGAGTCAACAGTCTGCTAAAAAGCTCAAAAGCCATGACAGATGGGAGGTGTTGAATGTAGGTTTAGACATGATTGACAAAAAATAACTGAAAATATTTTAATAAAATATCTAAAATTATGCCAAGATTTATATTAAAGAGAATGGAGATATATGTAAAGTTTATTAGAAATGGGAATGGGCCTAACAATGCTTTTTAAAGTAATAAGGAAATAGGAAAAACTGTGTACTGTAACTTTTAAAACTTAGATAAGATGAGTGTTTAAAAAACACATACATTGACTCAAGATGAAAGAGAAAACCTGAGGGTCAGCAAGCAGTAAAGAAATTAATTTAGGCCAACATGCATAATGAATTAAACAAGTAAAGTTTGTAAGACCTATCATGTACAAGAAGTAAAACATTAAATTGGTCAAAGTAAGAATTAAGAGGAAAAGAGTTTTGGAGGAGAGATTCTTTGGCCTGATATCATCAGGGCTATTTCCATAAGATGGACTATGCTTGGAGAGTGAAGAGAAGGGACAACAAAGAGATTGGAAGCAAATATGGCAAAATATTAATGTGTTTTAGAATAGAGAGGCTTCTCGTATTATTTTTGTTTTCTGGATATTTGAAATATTTCTAGGTTTAAAATTCAGCTTTTACAAGAAAACCCTACCATTGGCAACAACATGAATGGGCCTCGAAAGCACTATGCTAAGTGAAATGAGTCCTAGAAAGACAAATATTGTGAGATGTCACTTACGTGTGGAATGTAAACATACAAACAAGTAAACAAACTAACTGGCAGAAAAAGATCAAACTTATGGTTACCAGAGGTGAAGGGTGGGGAGAGGGAATTGGAGGAAGGTCGTCGAAAGGTACAGACTTCCACTTATAAGATAAATAAGTACAGGATGGAATGTACAACATGATGACTGTAGCTAACACTGCTGTGTACTATATAGGTAAGTGTTAAGAGAGTAAATCCTATGACTTCTCATCACAAGGCGAATTTTTTTCCCTTTGTTTTTATCGTAGCTACATAAGAAGATGGATGTTAGCTGAAACTATTGTGGTAATCATTTCACAATTTGTGGTGAATCAAACTGCTATGTTGCATGCCTTAAACGTCTACCATGATGTTTGTCAATTATTTCTCAATAAAACTAGAAAGAGCTAAATTTTTAAGAGAATGGATGAGATGAGGTGGGGATGAGGAGCAGAACACTTTATCTGGAGTAGATTTTTGTTTAGAAGTATGGAAAAGTGAGCTAAAATTAAAGCTAGCTACGAATTTTGAGCATTATGTGAGTCTCACATTTCCCATTACTGTTGCTCTGATAGAGCTGCTTTTAATACCCTACATGCCGAAAGCTTAAGAAGTATATGTATTTTTTAACTGAAATAACTTTGGCCTTCCTTTTCTTGGTTATGGGAAATTGTTTCAGTGAAAATTTCGTACAGGCTGCTTAAAAGCAACGCCTGGAACAATGGGCCTTGTGGCAAGTGAAATGCGTGTGGGGAAGTACTTAGAGTTTAATGTGAGTTATTTTTATTTCCATTCATAGACATGTCTCAGTGAAGTTCAAATTATCCCTTGGACAGTAGAAAGCAGTCTGTTAATTTAAAGCTACACTTTTTTGGTTCCATAAAGCCAAATTTAGGATAGATTTCAAAAGCTAAATAAACAACAGTCTACCTCCCTTTTAAAAATGAGTGTGTCAGGTTTCTGTGTACTTGTCTTTAAATAATCTCCACTTAACATTTCTACAGGGGGCCTTCAATATTTAGGAAGAGGCTGTCCTTTACAATCATACCTTATTTGTTAAAGGGAGCTTAGAGAAAGGGGCCCTCTTAATTTTGTTCCTAAAATTCTGTAAGTGCCTTGTTGATTTTAACAAATTAAAATGGCGGCTGGCAAAGTTGCACATATTGAGAGGGAGTGATTGTGAAATGCTGGGAGGAAGGGAAGGCGGAAATCTTTGGAGATACTGCTCTGCATCTTCATGCCATAACGCCATAAAATATTTTTCTGAAAAATTGTCAGAGGAAACGAATGTTATACTTTATAGCAATGGTTCAGAATCTTGATTCTTAATCAGAAATTCCCTGTGGAGTTCTTTTAAAAATAGGTATATTGGGGCCCTGTTTTGGAAATTCTGACTCAGTATTTCAAGGAGATGGGGCAGGCGGGCGTGTGTGTGTGTGTGTGTGTGTGTGTGTGTGTGTAAAGTTCCACAAATTATTTTGAAGCAAATTCCAGAATTGAGGATTAAACTATACTAAATTTCTTCACTGGAAATTCATTGATTAGGAGCTACACTCCACAGATTCCAGGCAGATCAGGTTGTAACAGGGCTACCACTTAGGAGAATGTAAGGTGAAGACTTAATAGAATCGCTGAATGTATGCATGTGTCATTTTTGTTATTGAAGAACACTTTACAAATCAATCAATAACATTTATGTGTTTATTAGTTTTGTATTTTAGTTTTTAAATTTTCTTTTTTTTTCTTTTTTTTTTTTAACGTTTATTCATTTTTGAGACAGAGAGAGACAGAGCATGAATGGGGGAGAGTCAGAAGAGAGAGGGAGACACAGAATCCGAAACAGGCTCCAGGCTCTGAGCTGTCAGCACAGAGCCCAACACGGGGCTCAAACTCACAGACCGCGAGATCATGACCTGAGCCGAAGTTGGATGCTTAACCGACTGAGCCACCCAGGCGCCCCTAGTTTTTAAATTTTCATATACCATACTTTAACAAAATAAAACAAAAGCTTCACTGAGTTGAACATGCAAATATTGGGAAATTTAACAGTAATCTGGTTAACATGATAGTTGACATGATTTATAGAAAAGTTGCCATCAAAATAGTAATTTTACAACAGTAATTTTACAATTTTACAACATGGATTTAAATGGATAATTACACTGTTTGACATCCTACCAAGAGAGAATTATTTTTGTAGAAAATGCTGTGGTATACAGAGGCAGTTATGATAAAATGGACAGAACATGGTAGTTGAAGTAAATTCAGGGTTTGAATCATGGTCCTGCCACTAGCTGTGTGACCTGGCAGGTAATTTAACTTTTTTCAAAAAATGTTTTTAATGTTTATTTATATTTGAGAGAGACACAGTGTGTAAGGAGGGGAGGAGCAGAGAGAAGGAGACACAGAATCCGAAGCAAGCTCCGGGCTCTGAGCTGTCAGTACAGAGCCCAGCGTGGGGCTCAAACTCATGAGCCGTGAGATCGTGACCTGAACTGAAGTTGGATGCTCAACCAACTGAGCCACCCAGGAGCCCCGCAAGTAGTTTAACTTTTAAATAGGGCTACTTTTATCAACTTGACAAGGTCATTTTAAGGATTAAGTGAGACAATGTGTGAAATGCTACATAAATACAAATCAGTATTATTAATTATTTAGATTGAGACTTACTTTGTATCTTTTTTTCTATTGGAAAATGAGGTGCATATGTGTGTGGCTATTTCACGTGGTAATTTTGCGTATGTGGATGGTGGAATTACAGAAGAAATGACTTACACCAAACATTTTCACATTTATATTTGTAGCCACCTAAGCCTTCCAAAAGGGAATTACTATAAATATCTCTGCACTTTTTTGGGAAGGAGTGCATTCTTTGTTAGAGTGTTCTCAGGTGTGATCATTCTTGTCAGAAACTGGATTTCTTTGATATTACTTATGATGACATAAAAGATACATTAAAGTGTGGGAAACTTAACATTGCCAACACATATAGGACTTTTTAGCATGAAACTTTCAACTATTGCTTCCCCGAGGCCATTATATTATTTCAAAGAAGAAGCCTGAAACTTTTAATTTTTCCTCAAAAATTCTGGAGCTTTAGAATTTCATATTGACACCATAAGATTTAATGAAATATTTTTAGATGAGAAAAACTGGAAGATACCTTCTTTTGAAAATTTGTATATTGTTCTATTGATTCTACCTTTGGTTATATTTTCTCACATGATGAATTCTAATATTTTGAATTATACTTTTTATTCTATTAGGAGGGATGTAGGAAAAAGGCAATCTTTTGAGACTATTACTTAGTTATGTAGACTGTCCTGACAGTGACTACCAGATTGTTTGTTATTTCTCCCAAACTCCCTCTAATTCCCCCACTCCCTTCCTCCTTTCCTTCCACAAATGTTCATTGAGGGACACTGTGTGCCAGGCATGGGGCACTGGGAGAAGATACAAATGAAAACCAGGAAGTCACTGCTTTTGTAGAACTTACATCCTAATAAGGGAGACAAACTATCAATAGGTTAAAAACATTTGTAAGATGATTGCAGACTTGGTAAGAACTATGCAGGCATTAGCAAGGTACTGTCGCAGACAGTTCAAGAAGTAGTGCATATGGGCTCATCTCATTGCATGAGACACGGGAGGTGAAGGTAGGTTATTCATGTCGCCAACAGTTAGGAACAAAGAGGAGTTGATATTCCCTACTCCCATTACCTCCCCATACATTCTCCACTGTAATTTTATTTACCCTTTGAGGCTTCTCTTGCCTTTTTATTTGAACCCAAGTCTATCCCTGTGAATTGTTTTAAAGGATAGAGGTCAAGGTGTTAATTTTTACACCTGACTGGTGCTATTAAGAGATGATGCCCTTAAATTTCACACCCCTTTATGGAGACCAGGCTTAAAAATTCCAAGTGTCTGATGAGTGGTGGTAATTGTGTTTAGCTAATACATTAAAGACTGCTAAGTACTGGAATTTTACCTGGGAAAAGTACTTCAGTTAGCATGTTCTCCTTGGAAACAGAACCTTTCCTGATTCATTTTTGCTTATTTTGATGGTACAATTAACTTAGGCTGATGGTTGTCATCTTGTCCTCAACCACATTCCTTTGGTTTCTTTTTTTCTTTTTTTTTTTTTTTTTTTTTTTGACTTATGATGTTGTGCCTTACCTCCCTCATTGCTCCCCCCGCCCCAACTCAACTCTTCTAAGGAGAGAAATTGGTGCTGTACTGAGAAAAAAATATTTTTGTTTCCTATCTTTGGGCAAAACAGAAAAGGAACAGAGGGTACAGATTTTTGATGCATAGAAGTAGATGATTAAGGGAGATAATAGAAGTGAATTGAAATAGAATAGACAAGCACAGGTACAAATGGGGGAAGGTGTGTGAAACAGAATAGAGGCAGAGGGGATTGTTATGTGGTATGTTAATATAATTTCTGATAAAACACAGTAAGATTTTTGTCCTGGGAAAACTCTTGCTTTAAACCTCAGAAAATAAAACACTGCCTTTGAATTGAGTTTGTTTATTTTTCTTCTTTCTTTTGTCTTTTAACAGCTTATGCTATTTTCCAGCTTCCTTGCTTACAAGCGTTGTGGTGGATTTTATAGGTCTTTAGATTTGACAAGTGGAAAGACATAAGATTATGGGTGTGATCTGTTGTTCAACTCAATGGTTGAGCTGTGTTAGCCCACTGAATTCTTTAAGATCTATTTTCATCATAATTTTATCATTTAAGTGTGACTAAACTGAATGTAGCCAATTTTGATCCATTTTTAAAAATAATGTGCTGCCGAGCTAAGACTCTCTATGCCATATTTCAGCCCCAAGCATGTTTTTATGACAAAGTAATGAACCCCTGGAAACGGGTTTATAATGGAAAATGCAACTTGACCTTAACTAGAGGAGCCCAAGTGCACCTTACAATAGCACATTTTTGAAACACACAAAATCCTTTTCTCCCAAGGGTGGTGTCACAGGAGGAAGGTGTATAATAATAGTTGTATTTATCATAAATACCTAACATATTTTATGATGATTTGATTCTATTACAAATTTCACCTTATAGATTTTAATAAAGCCGCCTATGGGCAAAGTTATTGCAGTTGGATTTCTTTTCCTTTGCCTACTGGTCTCAGTGGAAAGAAGCAAGCAACTCTTATAAAAGGCTTTAGTTTTTAGTACCTGGTTAATAAAAAATAATTTCCTCTCCTTTGGACTTGTTCATGAAGCTGAAAAATGACTCTGCAGGTCAGTGGTGTGTGGCAAAGCTAATTTCTATAAGCTTTTTATCAGGTGGTACTGAGTAAAACAATATGGGAAAACTGAAAAATCCACCTTTCTGTACCAAATTTACAAGGGTGAGAGTTATCCCCAGTGTCACTACAAGGGAAAAAATGACACTTTTTTCTTTCGGGTCTCTACTAGTACAACAAAAAAATTGGACATATAAAAGGTACAGAAGGAGAAAAACCAAAGTGTATGGAAAATTTCAATTAAGTATAAATTTAAAAATGAGATACAAATGACATCCATTGTTTAAAACACAGTAAAACTCAACTTTTATTTGTTGTTTTGTGGACAAGGGAACCTCATAGTAGTAAATGTGAGTGAGGCAACACATATCATAGCAACCCAGAGAATGGTTGTCATTCAAATAATGCTCTCCTCCTCAAGTTCCTTTTCCCCAAGCATCACATTATCTCAGAGGAGCATTAGAACATTCTAACCAAGAAAAATCGGGCTTCTCCCCTTGAGGTTCAGGAGAGTGTTTGCTGTGCATCTTGTGAAGTATGACAGCAAGGAGCATCACACCTCTTCTGTCTCTCCAGGATACTCATGGGCCATCTTCCAGGGAAGAAGCTGGGAGCAGGGCTGTATGACATGGCCAGGCACTAGTGTGGTGGGCAGCTCTGACTCCTGGAGTCTTTAAGTCATGTTCCTTTCTCTATTTCTTTCAGCTGGGGAATATCAAGGATGCACAGCAGTGATGTTACTTAGGGCATCACAGAACCCCTTTTTACCACCCTTGTTTGGAGGCCCTCATGGCATCCTTACACTGGTCTATTCCCCTCAGAGTCCAAAAGAAGAATCAGAAATGACAGGGATTTGGAGAGGTGGTGGGTGAATCTTTCTTGAATTGTTTTTATTTCAATGCCTAGTATGGATGCTTAGAGATCACAACGTTCAGGTGGCATCATTCATTACCTTAGATGAAGGTAAAAAGACGAAAACAATGATAAGCCTTTTGGCAGAAGTAGCCAAAGAACCAGTTTTCCCCATTTAGACTTAATTTAACAACAGCGACAACAACAACAACAAAAAGTAAAGTCATGTGGTGTATAGTTGGGGGATACTGTGGATCATCAGGTTAGAAACCTGTGAAGTTGCTGGTACACTGTATTGCCAATACACTGCTATAGAACTGATTGACTGGAAGGAGGACACATCCTACTACTGATCTGGGAAACAGATGTGAAGGATGAGTGTGGAGTCAGACAAGTGTATTATTCTGGAGGCCCAGAGGTTGGCAGTGGTCCCTTACATCATATGACCGTGGACATGTGGACATTCACTGAGAAGGTATCCAAGAGATGTGGCTGGGATCCAAGAGGGCAGATAAGAGGTTAGAGGACTGTATCTAGAATGGGAGAGGATGCTGACCAATGAGATAGAAAAATTGAGAGCCCTGCTTTGATTTATACATGGAATTAGGTGACTCAAGTAGAGGTGGATGGAGCTGAATCAGAGCTCTGCTGGAAGGGTGAGGCAGAGGAAGAATTCAGATGTAGGATGAAAGTGATTAGCCCCGAGTCCTGGAATAGGAAGAGGAGCCTCTATTGATGATTACCTTGAAGAACTGGAGACTGTGTCTTGTAAATCAAGTCTGCATTTTGCAAAAATAACTTTCCTCTTAGGTTTTCTTTTCCTAATGGAGCAGGGCCTGAGTGTTTAGGTTAAGCTATCAGATGTTAAATAAACACAGCAGTCCAATTTGTGTACGTGAGGCTGAGAAACCTTAGTTGTGGTCTGAAAATGATGGGAAACTCTTAAATCTAAACTTAATCATTTTGTGGCTGTTTTGGAGGAAATAAATCTTCTTGTACTTTGCCCAACTTTCGCTACTTTTAGTCCCTTTTGCTTGTGGCATGTCAAATATTTGCTATTTGAAAACTACTAGGAGTCGGAATTTTTATGAAATATTGTACATTTATTTAAAGTGTAGTACAGATATGAATTTACAGGCTAATGAATGTGTAGGCTAACAGACCTAAATAAAATGATCTGATAGTCTCCTTCAGTGTGCTCTAAGAGATTTGTACTCAAAGAAAGGTACCTCCTTTCTTTGACACCTCCTTAATCCTTAAACATCTACTGGATGTGGTTGTTTTGCGATATTCTGCAGACATTTACCTCATTCAGTAGTTGGGAAGACGAGGTGGCAGTGGAAGTTCTGGGGGTTGGGGTGGCCCTGTTCTCCTGCAGAAGACCCAGCCCTTCCTGACTTATCCTAATATGAGATCTTTGTGCTTTGCATAGTAATACTTAGTATCTCCAGTTTAGCCATGTTGAAAGTGATTGAGCTGGAGTGGGGACGATGGTGCCAGGAAGTAACTAATGTCTTAGCAGTGTTAGGTCAGTAGCGAACAATACTCTTTCCTCTTGTCAAAACCGTGGTCAAAAACCTGCCTCGCGTGCATTTCTAGACTAAACTCATTAAATTCAGGAGCCTTCAAAGAACCCCATGCACTAAGCCCTATCCTATCTTCCTTTTTTATTCCACACACTTCAGTTATTTATTCTTCTCTTGGCTGGGGTTGCTGCTCCTCGTTCACAATCTGTCCTTACCTACTTCTGGGATTTATTTATACAGGTGTTCCTCTGATCCTCTTTCCATTTTCTCCTATCCAGATTTTAGCCATTCTGAGAAACCCAATTAAAATAAAACTTTTGGGGATGCCTGAGTGGTTCAGTCAGTTAAGTCCAACTCTTGATTTTGGCTTAGGTCATGATTTCACAGGTTCCTGAGTTTTGAGTCCCTCATTGGGCTCTGCGCTGACAGCTGGAAGCCTGCTTGGGGTTCTCTCTGTCTCCCTCTCTTTCTGCCCCTCCTCCATCCACTGGCTCATGCTCTCTAAATAAATAAACAGAAAAAACTTTAAAATAAAGTTTATGTTTAAGAAGTCTTCCTTGATTTTCTCAATCTGCCATTTCCTCTTTCAACTTCCATAGACTTTATTCATAGAATCCTTTGTGGCATGTATTTATTCCCTTGCCTCATTTCTCTCCTGCTAATCTCTTTTGTAAAGGCCTTAAGTATCTTAAAGCAAGATTGTGAGGTGTGGGGTGGGCCTGAGGAGAAGACAGAGGCCAGTTTATGGAGGCTCCTGTTTGTTAAGCTGAGGAGCTCAGATTTTATCCTGTATGTGTTGAAGTAGCATCAGGAAGCTTCAGATATGTGAGAAGCATGATAAGATTTTTGGTTTAGACTACTTATTCTTGTGGCAATGTGGATAATGAAGCTGGAGGCGGGGGACTAGTTAATATTTAGGATTGCTGATGGTTGGAATGAATTTTGTATGTGTAACAGCACTTAAGATAGCTGAGTGAATGACTGCTTTCATGCCCTTCTTCATTGGCTAGGCACCTCTTTCAAGAACAAACTCAGTAACACACCATATATGTTACATTAACCTTCAGAGAGAAAATTTTGGGTGGCATAGCAAGTCTAAAAAAAATCCACGGGAAATCTGATGTTCTAAACAGAGTGATTATATAAAACACTGGCTTGTGGCTTAAGCAAACACAATCATAGAATTGCATAGCTGTGAGTCAGAGCCGGCTTGGTCCTTCAAGTCCCTTGCTTGATAGCAAATTAGTGGCTAGGGAAATATGTTTACATTTCATTTCTTATTGTACATCTGATTGCATGTTTTGAGAGTTGGATACAAAATTTCTTTATTTACAGATTTGGAGCAGGGAATTATATTGACTGTGCATGCAGATTTAAGTTTCCCAGTTAAGTGTATAAATACAGTTAGGTATATACTTACTTAGTAAGGTATTACTAATTTGTCATTTTATTTCAACTAGAAACATATGGAAGATACAATAAAGAAATTCACTCTTATGGTTAAATCATCACTACTATAGAATGGCATATAAGTCTCATGATTTGATCACTAATAATTTATAGATGTGAGGAAAAACAGTTTTAACTGTTTTTAAACTATGTCTTTCCATATGTTCCCATATTGCTTTCTGTCATAAAGATTAAGCACCTTGTTGCTCTCATTATTTTCCTATGTTTTTCGTTTAGGTCATGTGTACTTTGAAGCCATGGCCTGCTGTATATTTGGTTGTAGCCCCTGTAACCCTAGTCTAACGCAGTGCCTAATTTCAGCAATTACCCCACATATATGTACTACAATTGAATGGCAAGGGGCACCTGAGTGGCCCAGTCAGTTAAGCATCCAATTCTAGGTTACAGCTCAGGTCATGATCTCATGGTTCCTGAGATCAAGCCCCACATCAGTTCTGCACTGACATGTTTGGGATTCTTTGTGTCCCTCTCTCTCTTCCCCTCCCCTGCTCAAGCTCTCTCTCTCTCTCTTTCAAAATAAATAAATAAACATAAAACAATTTTTTTAAAAGAATTGAATGGCAAAATTAATGAGTAAATAAATGTAAATAAATTAACGAATAAATAAGTAAAGGAACTTGTAGGTGAGTTGGCCTGCATTATAAACATTTATTGTGTACCTATTATGTCCCAGGCTCTGAGCTGCTGTACCAATGGTAAACAAGACAGAAATGGTTCTTACCTTTAAAGTTCTTGCTTCCAGGGGTGCCTGGGTGACTCAGTCGGTTGAGCGTCCGACTTCGTCTCAGGTCATGACCTCCCAGTTGGTGAGTTTGAGCCCTGCTTTGGGCTCTGTGCTGACAGCTCAGAGCCTGGAGCCTGCTTCAGATTCTGGGTCTCCTTCTCACTCTGCCTCTCTCTCTCTCTCTCTCTCTCTCTCTCTCTCTCTCTCCCTCTCCCTCTCCCTCTCCCTCCCTCCTTGCCTCCCTTCCTGCCTCCCTCTCTCTCAAAAATAAATAAACATTAAAAAATGTTTTAAAGTTCTTGCTTTCAAGGGCAAGAACTGTCAATGAAATAATTATACTAAACTCAACTTTCCTAATCTGCAGGTTTAATGTATCTATATATTGAGTTCTTTGCTCTGTGTCTAGAATAACGTCTGAGCTCTATTTGATTATCTCTTTGCAACCCAAGAATGACTTGTTCTCTGCCAAAGGAAAGTGTTCCTTGAACATCCCCTGTTTAAAAGTAGGTACCCCTTGTTTCCTGGTGACAGATTATGTTGTACATTAAAATTTTGCTTCTCTATTAAGTCCATTCTTAGGTCTCAAGCTGCTGTAACAATCTAAAAGTGCAGTGGCAAATATTTAGGCAAACAAAGAATCTAAAAATGTAAGAACAGACAATAGGAACAGGAGATTCAAAGTCAGTGCCCATCCTTTCATGACTGGTCAGTTCATAGAGTAAAATATCCAAACAAAAAACTGTCCCATTGCTCACAGTCCCTGTGTCAGGGCACTTAGTATGGGATTCAAATTCTCAAAAGTCTATGAAGGGTTTATGAATTAAATGTTAGAGCACCAGGGATGCATTGGTTTCATAGAATAGCAATAAAGCTAGAAAAAAACAGAAAAATGGCTTTTTGGATGTCAGGATTATGTCACAGAGATGGTTTAGGAAAATGATGCGGCTGTCCTCAGTTGTAAAGGAAATATGATTGTGTTTCCTTTTGTCTAGATATACAAATTCTGCATAAAATTTGTTTATTGGGTAGATTGAGATCCTCTAAGATTGGATCCTAAATTATTTTTCAGAGAGATAATTACATCATAAGCACAAATACCTTGGCATCTGACAGAAGTAGGCTTGCATTCTGGCCATATTCACTTGTGTGTTAATCATTAAGTTACTTAGCATTGTACTTACATAGTACTTGCATTATAGAATTATCGGGGCGGTTAAATGAAATGACATATATGGAGAATGCTTACCATTATACTTGGCACAAAGTTGTATTCAGTACATGCTAGTTATCAGTATTATCATTATTATTATTATTATTATTATTATTCATAGTCTGTGAATTTAATGTTAGAAAGGAGTGAAATCTGTTAAAATTAGCAAATGTTGAAGAACGAGCCTAATGGTTTATGCTCATTAGATGATCAGATATATGAGATCAGCCATATATATATATATATATATATATATATATATATATATATATATCACTCTACTTACAGTACCTTGTTCTTGTGTTATAGAAGGCACACAGTAAAACAAGAATGAATGAATGAACCACTTCCTAACTTGTGTCTGTCTGTTGGCCTTTATGTATGCAGATATTCTCTAGTCACAGAAAAGTCAGACATCATATAATACCTCCACTAGCTTTCTGACATAAATCTTTTAATTACCCCCTTAGGAGGCTAGTTCACATAAATAAAACACTAGAAAAAGAAAATAGCTCTGCCTGGTATTGTAAGTTCAGAAAAATAACCAATTTCTTAATATGGTAGTAATTCCTAGTATGGCTAGCTGTGCTGGGACCAAGACCAAGGGCTTGACACTAATGGGCCGTTTATGAAACTTACATAGCCTGAAGTCATCTTATCGGAATGTCATTAGTAGCCATCACCATTGTTACAGGAAAGAATTGGGAGGCTTTTTCTTTCTTGTAGTGCTTTCTTTAGATTTCTGTATTTTGTGAGCCCCACATTTGGGATCATAGATTGGATGTTTACATAAGAATAAACAGTTGTAGTAAGCATATAATATTTTTTAATATAGCCTCTAGGTAATGGGAATGAAATAAATGGCACAGACCTATGGTGCAGCCACACTAGGAAAGGAACAGATTGAATTTGGAACAAGAGTGACCTAGTCCAAATAAAATCTTTCAGAGAACAGTTTTTTTGGAGATACTCAAATCCAATTTGTAGACCTCCACATTTTCACTAACTTTATGCCCTCCATAAAGACATGGTTTTTGATATGTATTTGTGTGCTTTCACTTCCTGGTGACCTTGGTAAGGAATCATGCCTGGAGTATAGCTGCCTTGGAAAAAAAAATCAAGGGAATATTTTCTAGGTTTTGCTGACTATGCCTTGGAAGCAAACAAATTATGGTACAGGGCTGGAACTTTACCTACTTGTTAATTAGCAGGTTAAACTTTTATGAGTTTCTGGTACCCTGGCGATACATGACTATTAAAATTTGCAGGTGGTTCAAGGGGAGAGAGATGTAAGTTCCTGTGCTAGTAATATATTATAAAAGTGTGTATTTCATGTGCCTGTTGTGAAAGTGGAGACTTTAATACTCTTTCACAATATAAGCTGATTAAGGAATCTTTATGGTTCTCATTAACTATGGGTCTTTTCCATAGAAAAGTGAAAAGTGTAATGCTTATAGACAGAAGCATAGGAGAAAATAATTAGGCACAGTGGTACCTCTTTGAGACTAACTGAGAGCTTAGTGACACCCTCTGTATTCACCTCTCAACCCTCAGAAACTGCTCTTGTTTCAGAAGTCGCTTCTACCACATGAAATGTTGCAAATCTGATGGTTTAGTCTTTCCCTTCCGAAGACAGTTTGCTTAACTATACTTGCAATGTACTTAAATGTTAGTATCTTTCCTTTCTTGAGACCACTTCTTTATCAGGAAATATAAAGACATACACTGTGGTTAGGCATAAGATTCCACACAAGAAACTAAATTGTAGAAAAAGTGATAAGTTTTTTTAGAAAGCCATACTTTCTTCATTTTCCATGTGGTTTGGGGGACAAGAGAGACTCTCAATGGCTAAATTAACAATTTCCCCCGAAATCTTATGTGACTTTTTGTAATTAGGATTAGAGCTTATTTTAACATAGAGAAGTAATGAAGTGAATTAGTTTTAATTAAGAAAAGGTGGAAGAATGAACTATAGAAAATATTTGTTTTATTTCCATCCTATTTTATTAATTCAACATTTTTCTTTACATATTGTGTGGGGTAATTTCTGTACGCTTCTCTTAGTGTTAAATCATAATCTAAAAATAGTTCTTTTTGAATACTGGATTATGATTCAGTTTTTTCAGTCTATTGGTGAATATGTAATGTTTCAGTTTGAAGGTACTGCATCCATTTGTTGCTGAGAGAGAAAAACAGAAACTTTCTTCAAATGTATTCCTTTAAAAAATGATAGGTCATTGGCCAATGTTAACAAAGAAGAAAGAAAATTGTACTGGCTGGACAATCCTATTGGAGCTATAGTTCTGGCATCAGTCATAAGAATCTTGTGTCCAAAACTCTTTGTGTCAAGAACCCATAGCACTTTGTTTTGAAAGACAATGCTTTCTGAGTGGGACAGTTACACACACACACACACACACACACAACTGTTAAGTCCTATATTTTTATAAGGACTAAACACGCAATCTTATTCCTTCTTTAAAAATTAGTTTAGTGCGAGCTGGGGAGGGGCAGAGAGAGAATCCCAAGCAGGTGCCATGCTATCAGCACAGAGCCCAATGTGGAGCTCAAACCCACACACTGTGAGATCATGACCTGAACCAAAACCAGGAGTCAGACACTTAATCTACTGAGCCACACAGGCATCCCTAAAGGACTTTAACTCTTAAATATTTGTTCCCTTCACTTTACCTACTTTTATATTTCTTGAAGGATATTTTTCTTCAGGAAGGAAACATTTTAGTTTCTTTTAACCTGGTGAAATGCAAAAGTATGGGAATAGGAATGCATAGCAAGACTTCTATCTCATTTTTTTTTAAATTAAGAAGTGCTCCAAATGATATTCTTATCAAGCAAATAGTCTTTTTAAAAATGTGGTAAATATAAGCCTTACCAAAAGTGCTCTGTTTTAGTGAGGGAAGCAAACTCCATTTTGTAGGAAAGATGTTAAGAAAGGAAAAAAAGGCAGCTCTAGAGAATTATAATTCAGTCAAGGAAGTATTTGAGAATCAAAACCTAGTTTTGGAAATCTGTTTCTTGCCAAGAGAAAAGGCGCTAAGCTGCTCAGCAAGAAGCAGTTTGTGGCATAGGCTTGTCTGTCAATGTTTGGGAAGTGCTAATAAGCTAATAAGCCAGGAGTTCCAACTTAGGGTATTTGGTCTATCCACAGAGTGCTGGTGGACACCGCACCTTTAGGAAAGACCCAAATCGTTCTACAAGAGTTATCGGGACCTACTTTCAGTATTTGGCCTCTTACCAGATGCCTGTCTGGGAGACACATTTATTTAAAAATAAGTAATTAGGAAATGTCTTATATATTTTCTTTATTTCCTCATCAGAAAAACAAACAACAAACAAACAAACAAAAATAGCTCACTGAGAAAGCTTTAATAACAATAAATAAAATACAGGTGGAGAATAAAATACTCGGAGGTATACTGGAGTATACCAATTGAGGCAAGGGTTTCAGCAGAGGAAGTCTTCCTCAGGACTGTCATAGATAAGGGTAATGACTGCTTGCAGCTTCGTAGGTGTGCTTTGTGCTATGTGCCTCATAATGGTTTGGTTTGATCACTTAGTTTTATAGGAACACCATGATGGGGAAATTATCCTCCTGTTGGATGAGGACCCTAAAGTTCAGATGAGTCAAGTCACTTGCTAGGCATTGCATCACTAAGAGACTCATACTTAGGTCTGACTTGCTCTGAAGCTTGAGCTCTTTACTATATATCAGAAGACAAAGCAAATGTTATTCACAATAAAAAGTGTATGATATATGCAATAGGGACATCTAGCCCCATGTTTTCAAGGTTCAGCAGTGAGATAAAAATTATATACATATTAGAAGAAATGGCAGTCTAAAAAAAAATGAAGACTCTAGTGGCAACTTGAGTTTAAAACAATAGTATAATGAAATGGATCATTTTTCTTTATACTTAAGAGAGTATTGATTTGAAAACCTTTAGAAACTAGCATAATATGAAATGCTTTAAACCACATTACAACATCACTCTAAGGTTTTAAAATATGGCCATCTTCAGATTAACCAATTAAAATATGATTTAGCTTAAGCAAATTACAAAACTCCTGAGTCAATAATATATTTACTGCTATAGTATTTGAAAGCATTCGTTAGTTTTAACCATTAACTAAACAGGGAAGGTATCACCATAATTTGAAGAACATGCAAAATAATAGTGTATCATTTCCTATAAATATTCCCTCTAGGAATTGATATTTCATGCAGTGAGATCACAAAAGGAAGGCAGAGAAAGAGGAACTGCAGACATAGAAAATTTAATTTGAGGAAAAAGTTGTGGTAACTACAGTATTTTACTGGTTTTCTAGGGTCAATTAAAAACTATGGGGAAAAAAAAAGCAGAATACTTGGAAGTAATGATTCCTGCCTGGAGTCCATCTCCAGGGGGCACCAACTTAAAATTTTGTATTCTTATTAATATTTAAAGGTCCTAACATTAGTACCTGACTCCAGTTAGGGGTACACAGGACTTAAACTGGAACTTTTCGCTGTTTATTGCTACATTAACAGAGTATTATAACCTCTTTCAAATATATTAGAAGCTCCATTGGCTGTTACAAATGTCTTTGTTTATAAAACATATGAAACCATGTTAATTCTTATGTTACAGAATTTACTTGCTGGCCAAATCTTTGAAATAAATGGATATTTAGAGGAATAGATAATAATAAAGGGTATGATGAATAGGCTGGGGAGTCAGTGTTCTGTCTACTTAGACACCTGAGTAAAATAACATCTCATATCTCAGTGTAGACTGTGGCTGATGTTTATGGGGCTAAAACTCAAGATATTTAGTGTTTGCGTTGTTAGATAATAATGATTAACTATGTGGAAGATGCTGTATCTTAGTGATAAGCATTGTTTAATATTCTGTATTTTGCCTTAAATATTGTATAAGCCAGTTGTGATAAGATTTAAATGAAACTGCTAGTAAACTCTCTTCAGACTGAGACCACACATGGGAAACTTCATTTCAAAGGGAATTAGAAGGCCAGAGGGAAGAAATTAGAAGTAAATAAATGATGTTTTAAGACCGAGGTACCATAACTAGAATGCTGCTAAGATATTAAAATACGCATTTCAAAAATGTGGTTATTTAACATTTACTTTTTAAATGTATTGAAGAGAAAACTCAAAAATATTTGAGGTAAATGGAACTTTTATTACTTCCTTTATTTGTGAAAGAAAAAAATTTACTTTCATTGTGCTTTTGTAAAGATGTAGCAAAGATCTTGACCATTACATTACATAATGTCACTTTTGTAAGATTCACAGGATAAATTCTTAAATTGAGGTTTGGAGAGAATGTCCATTAAAGGAACAATAACAACAATAACAAAGTAACTTTTGTACTTATTCTTATGAAATAATAGATAAGTATGTCTTCTCTATCATCACTCTTCAGTTTTTTGTTTTTTTGTTTTTTTTTTTTTTGCCTTGGCCAAAAATGCATTGTATAAACTACCTAAAATATCTTTAGATATATGTAAAAAATAAAATATAAGTAAAGAAATGACCTCCGAGGAACCACACACTTTTGCATCTTGATTTTCTAAGTTAGATGGTCTAGTCTTCAGTGAGTAGACATTGTGAGAAAAATATTGACATTAACTTTAAAAAAAATTAAAAAAATACCAACATTGACTCTTACATATAGAAAAAACATTGTTATAGTGAATACAAATATTTTTTAGAAAATATTAAGAAAAAATATAACTTAAATGAAGGAGGAAGGCTACATCATAAGAAAAAACATTTGTAACCGTGTGAAGTGATGATGTTAACTAGACTGTAGTGATCATTTCACAATATGTACAAAAATAACAAATCATTATGTTGTACCCTTGAAAGTAATATAATGGTAAATGTTAATCCTATCTGGTTAAAAATTTTTAAGAAGAGTGCCTAGGTGGCTCAGTCAGTTAAGCGTCTGACTCTTGGTTTTGGCTCAGGTAATGATCTAACGGTCCATGGGTTCGAGCCCCACATTGGGCTCTGCGCTGACAGCACAGAGCCTGCTTGGGATTCTCTCTCTCCCTCTCTCTCTGTCCTTCCCCCTCTTTCTCTTTCTGTCTCTCCCTCAAAATAAATAAACTTGAATTTTTTTTAAATATTAAGAGAAATAAATGGATGAACAAAATGTGGTGCATACATACAATCAGATCTTATTCACCCACAGAAATGAATGAAGTTCATTATAATACATGGTACAACATGGGTGAATCTTGAAAACACATGCTGAGTGAAATAAACTAGATAAAAAAAAAAGGAGGAGGAGGAGAAAGGCTATTTGTTATTTTTGGGGATTTACCCTGCTTGAATTTATCATTAATGGGGAAATAGAGGATGGTTGATGTTGATATTTTTTATCTCAACTTCCTGCTTTCTCCATCTTTATTTTAGAGAATAGTCTTTTTTGAATCCCTTTATATGTTGTCCCAATTTCAGATTTTCCAAGCCTTTCTCCCTTGCCTCTTCATTCTGTAATCTGTCCACCACTTTCTTTTCTCCTTACTTTGTAGTTCCCTGCCCTTCTCTTTGTTTGTCTGTCTCTTTCTCCTCATTTTACAGATGAGCAAACGGATGCTCAGAGGCATTAAGTAGCTTGACAAAGTTTACACAGCTGCTAATTGGTCCAAGCTGGGCAAGAGCTCCGATGTCCTGTCTCCTGGCACACTGCTTTTCCTGACTTTGTAAGGAAGTTACATCTTATGTCAGAAGGTGATGCTGATGGACTGTGGGGTAGTTCTCAACTGCTTAATGTGCACGTGTTCTTCAGTCTAAACTAGAATATTCAGGCAGTGCACACTGGTATAGTTGAACCCTTTGTAGAAATACTGAACTATTTCCACACTGGCTAATAATTAACCACTGCTAGGACCTCTCTATTTTACCTCCTCCTGCTTCACCAGTTCCAGTGCACCCTAAGGAACCACTGCTCAGTCCGTGCTGCCCTACACTGTGGCCCAGTAGCAATCACAGTGAGGAATTCAGCTGCTGACCGATCAAATGATTAGTGAGGTACTTTGGGTTTTTATACAAAGGCACACTCTCTAACATTATTTTTTAGGTTTGTTTCACTCATAATAATTAGAGGGAAAATTTAATCCCTTAAAAGAAAGCTGATCCAAAATTTTTCTTGTTTTGATTTTGCCCGCCCTTCCTTCCTTCCTTCCTTCCTTCCTTCCTTCCTTCCTTCCTTCCTTCCTTCCTTCCTTCCTTCCTTCCTTCCTTCCTTCCATGCTGGGAAATGCCTGAAATCAGTACTGAACAAAATTATGCAGTTTCAAGTTTTTCTTGGTTATATCTACTCAACTTTTGCAAATGTATTCCCTTCAGAGATCATTTAAAAGTTTTGATCCTGAGGTAAATGAAAGTATCTATACATATTTTGTGGAATGTTCAGCATGGAAATACTATTATATCTTTAATGTATTATTAGACTTTTTTCTGGTTAATATGGGAAATTATATTCATTGATTTTCAGATGTTAAACCATTCGAGCATTATTGGGGTAAACCGTATCTAATCATGAGGTATTATTATTCCTTTTATATATTGTTTAATTAAGTTTGCTAAAATATTATTTAGAATCTTTGCCTTTATGTTCAATGAAGGATATTGATACATATTTTTTCTTGTAACATCCTTCTCAAGTTTTAGTGTGAAGGTAATGCTGTCCTTACATAGAATGAGTTGGATAGCATTGCCTCCCCTTCAAGTTTTGGAGGAGTTGTATAGAATTGATATTAAGTTTTCTTTAAGTTTTGATAGTATTCAGGGGCACCTGAGTGGCTCAGTCGGTTGAGTGTCCGACTTCAGCTCAGGTCATGATCTCGTGAGCCTGAGTGGCTCAGTCGGTTGAGTGTCCAACTTTGGCTCAGGTCATGATCTCGTGGTCCTTGAGTTCGAGCCCCACGTCAGGCTCTGTGCTGACAGCTCAGAGCCTAGAGCCTGCTTCAGATTCTGTGTCTCCCTCCCTCTGCCCCTTCCCCACTCATGTTCTGTCTCTCTCTGTCTCTCAAAAATGAATAAACGTTAGAAACAAAAAAATTTAATTTTGATAGAATTCATAAGTCAAGCCATCTAAGCCTGGAGTTTTCTTTGTAGGAATATTTTAAACTAAATAGTTCATTTGTGTAATAAAGGATTATTTATATTACTTATTTCTTCCTAAGTGAAGTTTGGCTGTAAGTGTTTTAAGGGATATGTCCATTTCCTTTAAGTCATCCAACTTATTTGAAAAAGGTTGTTCATAATATTGCCTTATTATTTTGTAATATCTACAGAATCTGTAGTGATGTCACCTTTGTATCTTCTTTTTTTCCCAAATTTTATTTTATATTAGTTATTTATTTTAAAAATTTTTTAATGTTTATTTTCAAGGGAGAGAGTGAGCAAGGGACGGGCAGAGAGAGAGGGAGACACAGAAACTGAAGCAGGCTCCAGGCTCTGAGCTATCAGCACAGAGCCGGACACAGGGCTCAAACTCATGCACCATGAGATTCTGACCTGAATCAAAGTCAGATGCTTAACTGACTTGGCCACCCAGGTGCCCATTTTTTCCCAGATTTGAAACAAGTTGTTGAAACAAGTTGAACAAGTATCGTCTTGTTCCTGTTGTTTCCAGTGAGATATCTGCTTTCATTCTCAATTACTCTGTACATTAAAGTATCTTTCTACTCGTGGTTGGTAAATTATATTCTCTTTATCATTGGTTTTGAGTAATTTGATTATTATTTTTCTCTCTGTGTTTCTGTTTGGATAATTTCGATTGCTATGCCTTTGAGTTTACTAGTCTTTTCTTCTGCATTGTCTACTCTGCCATTTATCCCATCCAGTATATTTTTCATCTCACACATTGTAATTTTCACCTACAGAAGTTCAGTTTCTGTCTCTTTTATATCTTCCATATTTCCTCTTAACTTTTTTTAAACATATGGGTTACAGTTTTAATGACTTTCTTAATCTCTTGTCTGCTCATTTTAACATCTGTTTCAGTGCTATGTCAGATTCAATTAGTTGGTTTTCTTACTGTGGGTCATATTTTTCTGGGTTTCTTGAATGCCTGCTTATTTTTTATTGGAAACCAGTCATTGTGATGTTTAACTTGTTGGGTGCTGGATATTTTTATCTTCCTTTAAGTGTTGCTTTGTTCTGGAAAACACTTGTTTTCACACAGTTGTAACTTGTTTCCACAGTTACATGTAAATACTTTTATTGTTTCAGGTATTGCTTTTAAGATTTGTTTGGCAAGATTTGATTAGTGTTTCGTTTGGGGCTAATTATTTCCCAGTGCTGAAATATACCATTCTGGATACTCTGCCCACTGCTCTTTCTATTATGAGGTTTTATGGCCTGGGTGATGGGAGCAGGCACTATTCCTAGTCCGTGTGTATACTGGTCAATTACCTCTAGGGTTTTCAGGTGGCTCTTCCCCATACTTCAAACAGTTTACTCACATTTTACCTGGTACTGTGACTGGTACAGTGCTGAATATTTAGTGGAAGCCTTTTGTCAATTTTCAGAATTCTAGCTCTGTGCAGCCTTTACCCTTGTAGCACTCTGTCCTGAAAACTGTAGCTGCTGTGTTCTCCTTGGAATCTCAGATCTGTCTCCTCATGTCTGGTAGACCATCAGACTCCTCCTGGGCTTCCTCTCCCTGTGCCATCACCTAGAAACTTTCTCAAAGCAACAAATGCAGACCATGGGAGGTCTCACCTTTTTTGCTTTCCATCCCTTAGGATTGGTATCCTTTGTTACCTTGAGTTCAGGATCATAAAAACCATTGTTTTAGTTTTGGGTTTCCTTTGTTTCAGGGTTTTAGCTTTTTCGGGCAGAAGGGTAAATTCAGTTCTTGTTACTCAGTCTAAGTTGGTACAGCACTGAAGTGGGAAGGCTTTGAAATAGGATATTCAAATTGCAGCCTCAGAGAGTAAAACTCTGGAGAATAAATCTTAGTATTTTGGTTGTTGGATAAAGCTTTATATTATTTTGTTCTTTTCAGAAAATAAAAACCTGCTCATATAAAATTATAAAAACATACAAACCAAAACTCTACAGCCACACAAACATCTAAAGTTCTCTTCGATAAATTCATGAGATAAAATTTTTGTGGGCAATCTAAAGGATTATGTAGGTGGTTCCCGAAGTCATATCCATGGATGAGTAGTTATGTTTAAAGATGATTTCACCAGGCCATAGAAGAATAAGAAAAATATAGGGAGTTTTTCATAAAACTAAATTTATTCCATTTAAAAGACTTTATTTTTGACCATGTCCTTCCTACATTTTCAGTGATGAAATTCCATGCTTTATTGAATTTATTGTGATAGCAGATGGATGGTAAGGATTTTTTTAAGTCATTATCTGTTAAAAGTACATGCAAGTTGGGGCACCTGGGTGGCTCAGTCGGTTGAGCGTCTGGCTTCGGCTCAGGTCACAATCCCACAGTTTGTGGGTTTGAGCCCCGTGTCGGGTTCTGTGCTGACAGCTTGGAGCTGGGAGCCTGGAGCCTGCTTCTGATTCTGTGTCTCCCTCTCACTCTGCCCCTCCCCTGCTCGCACTCTGTCTCTGTGTCTCAAAAATAAATAAATGTTAAAAAAAATTTTTTTTTAAAGTACATGCAAGTGGTCCATCCTTTGTTGATTCCCTATAAAATTTTTGTTCTATTTCTCTGGGTACTCCAACAGTTTGGAAACAACTGTTTGGTATGCCCAAATAATTTTTAGCCCTACCTATTTATTGATTTATCTTTTTTACAAATATTGATTACCATAAGACTTTATGCCAAAAAGCAAGTATACTTTCTCTTGAGCATTCTTTTTTTTTTTTTTTGAGGATAACGTGTTTTGTCCTGTACAACTCGTAGAATCTTTGTGGACAGTGGAACATAATCTGAGTAGCCTATTTGGGTCATCTTTATATTTCCTTCTTTTCTTTACCCCACAGCAGCTATGCAACTCAATTTTTCCTCGGTAGTTACAAATGTTATTTGAAAACTGATGATTGATTTTGATTGTTTCCCAATATTGTTTCTCTTTATTCCAGAAAACAGGAATTGACTTGGTCCCTTCCCTTTTTGTCATGAACACATGGCCAGTGTATTAGTCAGGGTTCTCCAGAAAAACAGAACCAATAGGAGATCAATTGATCGATTGACATATCAATTGATATATCTATCTATAGATAGATAGATAGATAGATTTGGACTTTCTTGTCCTGAATCTGCAATCTGTTATTTAAGATGTAATTCTGCACACTGAATTATAAAAATAAAAAGTAAAATTATATTTTCAAATAAAACTGAATACTTTATATATATATATATATATATATATACATATATATATGTATAGTATTGTATATGTACATAGAAAGAGATTGATTTATTCTAGGAATTGGCATACATGGTTATGGAGGCTGGAAAGGCCCATGAACTACTGTCTGAAAGCTGGAGAACCAGGAAAACCGGTGGTGTAATTCAGTCTGAGTCTGAAAAATTAAGAATGGGCAGGCCATTGGTGCAAGTTCTGATCTGAATCATAACGCCTGAGAACCAGGATGCCTAAGGGCGGGAAAAAATGGGTGCCCCAGCTGAAGCTAAAAAGAACAAATTCACTCTTCCTCTACATTTTTGTTCTGTTCAGGCTCTCAAAGGATTGAATACTGCCCATGTGTCAATGAGGGAGCATCCTTTATTGAGTCTACTGGTTCAAATACTAACCTATTCCAGAAATACCCTCATAGACATACCCAGAAGTAATGTTTTACCAACAGTCTAGACATCTCTTAGCCCAGTCAAGTAGACACATAAAACTAATCCTCATAACCAGTGAGAAAAATGCCTTTTCAATGATGATATTGATAATGATAATATTTCAATCAGAATACTACTAATAAACACAGTGTCAATTATTGATGTACTAAGAAATACATTATATCATTCAAAATTTACAACTCTGTAAGTTGGTTATCACTATTCTTATTTTACAAGTAAAGCAAGTAAATATTAAAGAAGGTAAGTAATTGCTCACAATGTCACTACTAAGGGAAAGCTATACACAAGACTCAGGTCTGTGTCGGGCAAAGACCATGCACCCCTGACTCCAAGTGAGGAGATGATTCTTAGTGTTTTCAAAATTGTGGCAACAATGTTCCTCTGCAGACACTACTCAGAATCTCCAGAGGGGCAAACAACTCTGTTCTAGCACTTCAGAATCTCCAGAGGGGCAAACAACTCTGTTCTATGCACTATTTGTTTCTCCTATTACTATACAGAGGAGAATGCTGCTAATGATAAATTATACTCTGTTGTTGAAATAAGCCTTTTAAACCTTTGAAGAGGGTTGGAAACCTGTGTTTTGTTTTTAAATAAATCTTTTCTTCTGCTAAGATCTCCTAAAAATATTTCCATTTTTATAAAATTGTTCTGGTTTCTTTATAAAAATAGCTGTAAGGATATGTCACTGGGTAGGTTCATTAAAAATTACAAGCGTACACCATTACTGTGAAAAGTTTCTGCAGCCTGTTTCCTGCACTTGGGAAAGGGTGTAGCTTTCCAGGGATGGCTGCCCATGAATCCTGGAAGCCTGCACCTGCAGATTCCAGCCTCAGGCACAGGCACAGTGAGAACACCCCCATTTTGTAAAAGCGAAAAGATCTGCTGTTCTACAGAAATATTTGGGGCAGAGAAGTGGACCTCAATGAAATAAACAAAACCTATAAACCACTGACATTAGGTAAATTGCCAGAGTTGTTTGGGAGGCCAGGCAGGAACAAACATTCTCTTCCTAAATGTAGTTTTCCCTGCACTTGAGACAAGCACACTATCTGATTACCCAGGATGATTTATTTATCTTTCTAGACTGTTGACATGAAGTCTGAATTTCAGGCCCAGGAATAGGTGTACTTCCTGTAGTTATTTTGTTTGCAGAAATCAATGATTTCTGTCGTGTTACTTTTTGTGATTGCTGGAGCTAACTATATCCATTTAGTATGCTCATGTCATCTGTAATGGTAAAGTCTTTGTAAATCACTCCGGGTTTGAAGTATAGGTGGTGGTATAATACTCTAAAACATACAGAGTTCTTGCTCTTTTTATGGTTTTAGCTACAACCTTGTATTAGTGACATCAAAGTTTCTTCCTTAAAAAAACTTTTTTTAATGTTTATTTATTTTTGAGAAAGAGCATGAGCGGGGGAGGGGCAGAGAGAGAGGAGATTCAGAATGTGAAGCAGGCTCCAGGCTCTGAGCTGTCAGCACATATCCTGATGCGGGACTCGAACCTACAAATTGAGAGATCATGACCTGAGCCAAAGTTGGACTCTTAACCAACTGAGCCACCCAGGTGCCCCCAAAGTTTCTTCTTGATAGAGATTTTTAGTACTAAAAACTCATAAAATTTATTCTGCCAAGTAAATAAGCTTTTTTGAAAGCATCCATTCATTTGTTTAGGCATTGACCTCCCAGATTTTATAAAATACCTAGTCTCTGACAGATATTCTCATGGATCTTAAGGACTTCAGTGGTGAAAAAGATAAGATTTCTCCTCTTATAATGGCACCTGGGTGGCTCAGTCAGTTGGGCCTCAGACTCTTGATTTCACCTCAGGTCATGATCTTTCCTTGTGGGAGACCCAGCCCTGGGTGGGGCTCGTGCTGGCAGTGCAGAGCCTGTTTGCAATTCTCTCTGTCTCCCTCTGCCCCTCCCCCTCTGGTGCACTTGTTTGCACATGTGCTTTCTCAAAATAAATAAACTGGGAAAAAAAAGATTTCTCTTCTTATAGAACTCATGTTTTAGCTGAGGGCTGGAGTGGAAGTGAATAAAATGAGCAAGAAAATATCAGATAGTAATACTTCTTTGGAGAAATAAAGCAAATTAAGTAATCAGGAGTGCCTGGAAGCCTGCTTTATAAATAGGGCAAGGATAAGCCTTCCAAGGAGGTATCACTTAAACTGATATCTGAATGAGAAACAGCCTGCTATACAAAGATCTGATAGAAGAGCATTCCAGGCAGAGATGACAACTAATGCAAAGATATCGTTATAACCTGGACATGGCTAGACACCCATTGTGTCACCTTAACTTGCTAACCTGATTTGCACTTACTTTTACTATTCAAAATTTCTTCTGTACTCTGTCCCATTCTGCTTTACCCTTCAAGTTTGTGTATTCTTTCTTTTTCTCTTTTTAAAAATGTTCATTTGTTTTGAGAAAGAGAGAGAGAGAATATGAGTAGGGGAGGGAGGGTCAGAGAGAGACAGAGAGAGAATCCCAAGCAGGCTCTGTGCTATTAGGCCAGTGCCTGGTGTGGGGCTCTATTCAGCGAACCATGAGGTCATGACCTGAGCCCAAATCAAGAGTTGGCGCTTAACTGACTGAGCCACCCAGGTGCCCCAAGTATGTGTATTCTTTTTCTTTTTTTTTAATGTTTATTTATTTTTGAGAGACACAGAGAAAGGGAGACAGAGAATCCCACGCAGGTTCTGCACTGTCAGCGCAGAGCCCAATGTGGGGCTCAAAACTCACAAATTGTGAGATCATGACCTGAGCTGAAATCAAGAGTCAATGCTTAACTGACTGAGCCACCCAGGGGTCCCAAGTTTGTGTATTCTTGATTAAAACTATCTTGTTAGCAGAGTGTAGGAATATTATTGTTTTAGCTAATTGATTCATTAGTGTTTTCAGGAAATTACTCCACACTTAAAATATTTTTACAAAATGGCACCTGGGTGGCTCAGTTGGTGGAACTGCTGACTCTTGATTTCAGCTCATGTTGTGATTCCAGGGTTGTGGGATTGAGCCCTGCATTGGGCTCTGTCCTGAGTGTGGAGCCTTCTTAAGATTCTCTCTCCCTCCTTCTGCCCCTCTCCCCTGCTTGTGCTCTCTCTCTAAAATAATAATAATAATTGTTATTATAATTTTATAAAATGAATTAGCTTAAGAGTGGTTACTTAATAAACAGGTACATTTCAAAACAATTCTCCCCAAATTTTCATCTCAAAGCTTACTTTAAAATTAGCAAATATAACATCTCTTAAAAACACAAAGAAAAGCATAGTTCTTTTTATGTCTGAAAAGATGAAGGGAACTTTTTTTCCAAATGAGGTAACTTTGAAGCTGGGAGACAGATTCACATGTTCATAACGTGAAACTTCCAGGGCATAATTTCCTAAATTATTTCTTTCACTGCCCTCTTGGTAGCTCAGTGTCATGGATGAGTGAGCTTACCTCACAAGTAAGCAGTTAGCTCCCCAAGAACAGACTCTTAACCTTAGCTCGCCACGTGATTAGGCTCAGGGTGAATGCACAAGATTAATGAGGGCCCTGAGTGAAAACAGTCTCTTGTAAGGACAGCACTAAATCTTGAAAGTCTGGTTGTTATTGTTTGTGGAGGCTGAGCCTTGGACCAACCCCAGAAGGGTCTGGTGATGGTCTCTCCTGGTCTGGGTATATCTTTAATGTCTTGACCCTGTTTTTCTGTGACTGGCATAATGTCATTCTCTGTTGTAATCTATTTTTAGGAGCCACTGCATATTCGTGCATTTTCTCACTGTGTCTAAATGTAGATCTTTTCATTCTACTTTTACTCTGCTTACTTTCCCAGATGATGGAAAGAAGACACAATCTCACATCTGGAAGAAGATGCTTTAATTCTAGTATTTTCTCTCTCCAAGTACACTAAAGATTTTTTATTTTCCTAGGGTTAATCTAGCAGATAGTAAAATGATGAGAAACAGTCTGTAAACTCTTCTTATTCTCTTCAGTTTCCCCCATCTAATCATTGTTGTAATCCTATATCATTTTATTTCTAAAAAAATATGGGGCAGTGATCTCTGGGGAGAAACGTTAGAAAGGAGTAGCCATTGGCAACTAACAGATTTAATATTGGCAGGTGAGATAACCTGGTTGGAGAATACATATGCAAATTATAAATAGATTATAAACGAAGACTTATACACATGAGGAAAATCTGAATCAACTCTGCTCTGCCCAGTTTCTGTCAATTGACTACTAGCAGTGGTCTCCAAAGAGCACTCTAATAGGCAAGAATGAGGCATCGATTTTATAAAACAGAATCTTCAAAGGAGGGAGAAACCAAGCCTGTGGGGAAAGAAAGCAGAAGTCTGGCAATAGGTCATGGGAAAGGAAGGAATCACTGTGGGGTTTGGACTTGGAGAGAGAAAGAAGTAGCAGCAGGCTACAGACCAACCTGTCATTAGTGTTTAGGAAAAAAAAAAAAAGAAAGAAAAAAAAAGAAAGGAAAAAAGGAAAGAAAGAAAGAAAAGAAAGAGAAAAAGAAAAAAAAAAGCTGCCACTAACCTCAAAATGGGTTGGGTTGAAGGTTGTTTTTTCCTCTCTAGACTCATTTCCTATCTGAATTTATGTTAATAATTCCACTGCTTCTTCCCAGCCCTGAGTTTGAGGAGGGAGGGGTTAGGTCTTAAAATTTCCAATCTAATAGTCCTACGTATGCCCCCAAAGAGTAATGTGGAAAGGTTTCTACTGAGCTAATAGCTGCAAATACATCAGTTTTCTATCAAAAGTCACTTTATAGCAGACTGCTAATGGGTAATTGAGATACACTTTACTAAAATTATAACAGGTTTAAACTAGTGGATTTTATTAATACTTGTTTTTTTACAATCCTATTACCTAGAGCACTACAGTTTATTCAGAACAGGTATCTTTTGTTTTTATTAAAAAAATAAATTGATTATTTTTATGAATGTTTAGAACTTAGATTTATATGCCTTTGCTGAGTGAAAACTTCAACAGATAATTTCTGATTTTTTTTTCTTTTGTGTATATATATATATATATATATATATATATATATATATCTCTGTATCTATATCTCTGTATCTATCTAGTTTAAAGTTTAACTCTTTTAGAAACTAAAAGAGTTTCTAAAACAGTAATCCTAATTTATTACTTTTCTTACAATATTGAGAGAGTTTTGTTTCTAGGGCCTAGATGTCCCTTTAGAAGAAAGCTTTATTTATAAGATATTACTAGATGCTAAAGAAGTAACTTAAAGGAACGGATTTAATTGACCACTATTTTTATTTTCCCTTTGTGTATAGCAAATTACTCTAAACTATGGTGACTTAAAGTACCACCAATTATTTGCTCATGGTTCTGCATTTTATTTTTTAATTTTTTAAATATGTATTTATTTTTGAGAGAGAGAGACAGTGTGAGCAGGGGAGGGACAGAGAAAGAGGGAGACACAGAATCTGAAGCAGGCTCCAGGCTGTGACCTGTCAGCACAGAGCCTGATGTGGGGCTGGAACTCACAAACCATGGGATCATGTCCTGAGCAGAAGTGACCCTTAACCAACTGAGCCACCCATACGCCCCATGGTTCTGCATTTTAGACAGTACTTGGCAGGATGGCTTATCTCTGCTCTCGTGGCATTCAGCTGGGGCTGAGGATGTCAAATTTAAAAGGGCCTCTCATTCTCCAGAAGCTCTTTTCCACATGGCCTCCTTTCCTTCATAGTCCCAAGCTTTTTACATGGAGGCTGGATCTCAAGGGACTGAAAGCCAAAGGTACTACATGTCTTAAAGCCTGGAAGTGTTTAACAGCCTTGCTGAGAACTAACATAGTACTACTCACACCACATTTTATGAGCCAGAGCAAGTCACAAGGCCAACCCAGATTCAAGGGAAGGGGGAAGGGACTCTATCTCTTGTTGGGAGGAACTGAGTACATTTACAAGGAAGGAAGGAATTGGGCAACACATTTGGAGACTATCTAGTGCAAAGAAGGTATAAATATATCCTTGAATAGAATGAGAAAACTCCTTCATTGGGGCACCTGGCAGGTTCAGTCAGTAGAGCATGTGACTCTTAACCTCAGATTTGTGAGTTCGAGCCCCATGATGGGCATACAGCGTATTTTAAAAAATTAATTGATTTTTTAAAAAAGAAAACTCCTTAATTTTGAAGGCCTTTTTGATGTTTTATTTATTTTTGAGAGAGAGAGAGAGAGAGAGAGAGAGAGAGAGAGAGAGACAGAACATGAGCAGAGGAGGGGCAGAGAGAGAGGGAGACAGAATCCAAAGCAGGCTCCAGG
This sequence comes from Acinonyx jubatus, assembly GCF_027475565.1. NCBI lineage: Eukaryota > Metazoa > Chordata > Mammalia > Carnivora > Felidae > Acinonyx > Acinonyx jubatus. The sequence continues at coordinate 57,279,522 of NC_069383.1, read as the reverse complement.
CTCTGAGCTGTCAGCACAGACCCTGACACAGGGCTTGAACTCACGAACTGCAAGATCACGACATGAGCCGAAGTCAGATGCTTAACTGACTGAGCCACCCAGGACCTCCAAAGGTCTTTCTGATACATACTACGTATAAATAGCATACTGTAATTTTGTCTTCACTCTTAATCTCACAATTTGAGCTTGTAATTCCTTGATTTGGAATTATGGCATTCCACATTATTGTCTTTAATGTAACAATAAAAAGTTGAACTTCTCACCTAAGTCAGACAGTTTCCAAATGTTTGCTCTTATTAACTCGACAATCTACTGAGTTCTTTTTTAAAACATCCCTTTCACCATGGTATAAGTGAAAAGAATGTGGAAGTAGGTGGATTTGGGCTCAAATACCAATCCCACCTCATATTGATTGTGTACATTTCAGCATGTTATTTGAATTCTTTGGGTCTTATTTTCCTCATTTGGGTAATGAGAATAATTATCTCTACCTCATCAGGTTGGTATGAAGATTAAGTAATTATATAAATTACATAACAGTCATGGGGATGTAGGAGATTTCCCCTCTCCCTACTTTCCTTCAATATAGTAATTAACTTTCCTGTATAAAAATTGTTTTTTAATATTTTGAGGAAATAGGGCCTTCCTTCACTTTGAATTTGATTACTTTAGTCACATTTTATAATAGTAAGAGTAATAATATTTTCTTTAAATATTTGAGGGTCAAAATAAGTAGAAAAATTAAAAGTTTGATATAAAATTTAGAGGTTTTATCCTTTTATATTTATTGATAAATAGTGTTTATGTGGAAATTTCATTTGTCAAACTTGTTTTTCTTATCCTGTATAATGACAACATTCCTCAGAAGAAGAAGGTGTTTGGCATTATTTCTATTCTGCCTTTATAGATATTGCATGATTATATGGCTTTTATCACAAGGTCTTCAAAAAAAAAAATCTAAGGGGTATTCATTAGCCTTTAGTAGTTAAATGAAGCAATAGCAATGATAATGATCTATTTTATGATAATTTAATTAAGGTTTTATTGTGTATTCAAATTACTTAGGAAAGTCTTGTGAAAATAATTTTACTCATCTTTTTTTTTTTTTTTTTTTTTTTTTTTGGTCATAAAATACCCTTCAGAAAGTTAAACCTTTGCTTTTAGTAAAATTATTTGGTCATGACTTTGTAGACAGCTTGAAGAATTGTGTTCAAGTAAATGTTAAAAATGTTTAAAAATACAAAATTATTAACAAAATTGTTTCAGAAAATTTTTGTTCAAGCAAATGTAGAAATAGTTGTAAAATGACAGTTTGCATCTGAGATGTATCACAACTCTGTTGTGAAAGTTGGATCAGAGCTAAGATTATTCAGCAGGGATTTGACTCACCACGAGAGAGAAATACACAGCCAAAGGTGGTGTGACAGATCCCCATTCACAGCTGAGTGGGAAGGTGACACGTGTTGGGGAGAGAGCTGCTTTCTGATGTTCCTCAGATAAAGCTTGTCAACTAAATTGAATTTTGTGTTTTCAAAGTATCAGACCGGATGACTTCTGTGGCCTATTTTAGCATTTGATTAAGTTTTACTCATGGCTCCATAGGAGATCTTCCTTTTCCAGTCAGTACTAAATTATTGGTGCTTTTGCAGGAAGCAGAAAGCACCAGGTAGGTTGTGACTCTGAAGGGTTAACATTTTAATACTCATTCTATATTGCATCTATAGAAAATAGTGAGAGAAAGTTTTTCCCTGGCAAGCTTCATCAAGGTTTGGACTCTTTCTAGAATAAACTCTTAAGTGTCTCTAACACTATCCTTGTGATCATAGGTAAATAGATGGAATCATCATGCCTTATAACAGGTCCATTTTGTACTTAAGTAATTATATCCCCTTGTAATGAATTCAAGTCAACTTGCCTTCTACCAAGCCAGCATATATTTTTCAACTTTGATAAGAGAAATACTTTTTCATTTTGCTAGCTTTCAGTGGGGAATAGACCCCATTTGTATTAGCTCCGTGATACGTGGACACACAATTGCAGACCTGAAAACTCACTATTTGCACGTGATTTTTGGTATTAACACATGTGTAATATTTCTTTTGAATAAGCCAGGCATAATTATGAGCCACATGTGACTAAATCAGGTAATTTCAGGGAAGTGATTGGTATACATGAAGAGCTTTAGAAATGTCAGTACTTTATATTTATTATTTTTTGTTCGTGGGAAACTCTGAAGGCAGCTGCTCTGCAAAAGTCATTTGTCACTCTCCAAGTGAGTTTCCGTATCAGTGGCAGCATTTACACAAATGCTAATACAGCTTTTAAATCTTAGTGAGAGGCATAGAATCTCAATATTTTACTAATGCACAGTGACAGTGGTACTTAATATCAAACAGCAATTTTTAAATCCAGGTTTAGCTATATAATTAACAATTGAATTATTGCAAATTTATTTACAAACATTAGGGGCATTGGGTTACCATTTTTAGGCCATAATTTATTTGACATATGAACACCCTGAAAGGAAATGTGAATTTTTCATTCAGCATCTTCAAAGAGTATAAAATGACTACCTCAGGCTTATAATAACCAAAAAGTATAGTCACACTCATATACACAATCTCAGAATTGCTTTTATTTACCGCTCTCATCCTTATTTCAAGGCTGGTTGTATACTTTATGAATCCACAAATGATTGCCTTTATTGAAAGGTTTCTGTTATTCAAGATGACTTATAAAGTTTACTCAATCTTCCCTAGCAAGGGAAACAGGAAATTCCAGAGAACACTAGACTCAGCAAACCTATAAAATCTGAGAAAGCAGACCATTATTTTTGGAGACATTTCACATAACACTTTGGGAAGCAATGACTAATTAGTTTTTGGTCTTAACAATAGCACTTTCAGGGGCTTTTTCCCCCCTTTCCCTTTTATAGCTTTCATATTAGGAAAAGAAGGAATGTAGCTCCGAATGATGAAATATTGGCAACGTATGCACTTGCTTCTCTGTAGGAGCTCAACGCTTTGATCCTTACAATTACCTCCGTTGCCTGGCTGGTATTAACCGGCTGGGAGAGTAACAACCAATTGTTGCAGGCACGACAACATCCTAAGACGCTTTGCCTGTAATAACTATTTCAAATTGAAGGCTCTGTTCTATTCCTGAATTCCTCTTGTAGTAAATTAAGCCCTTAAAGGAACATAGGTGCTTGCTCATGCCTAGAGCCTCATCTTTTCCAGGGAAGTACCTCAACTTACCACCCAGCTGCAGCTGCCAGTGAATACTTAATCGTTAAGCAGGGGTAAAACTTATTCTACATCCTCTAAGTGTAAATATTTGCATGTTAAATCTCCTTTTCTCATTTCTTTTTTCTTTCCTTCCTTATCTTTTAAATTACTCATTCATTCATTCTTTCATTTGAGAATTTCACTTTCCTATATCTGTCTTTTTTTTTAATTTTTAAAAAATGTATTTATTATTTGAGTGAGAAAAAATGTATTTATTATTTGAATGTGCAGGGGAGGGGCAGAGAGAGGGAGAGAGAGAATCCCAAGCAAGTGTGGCACTGTTAGCGTGGAGCCGGAAACCGGGCTCTCTCTCACAACTGTGAGATCATGACCTGAGTGGAAACCAAGAGTCTTAACCAACTGAACCACCCAGGTGCCCCTTCTATACCCATCTTAACTTGGGCAATCTGCCTTGACTCTTTTTCCCTCCTGTTCCACAACCAGTCTACCTGTCAGTAGTGAATCCTATTCACTCCACCTCTACTGAAATCCCGCTGATCTTGGCCTCCGCTGTGGCTCTTGGATTATTGTAGTAGTCTCCTCATTGATCTTGCTTCTGCTCCAAATTCCGTGACCTCCAGCCTGCCCCGGTTTATTCTAAAACCAGCAGCCTCAGTGAGCTGTTAGAAGTTATACTATGTCTCACCTTTGCTCAGAACCTTCTAGTAGTTTCTCATCACTCTCAGAGTAAAAGCAGATATGTTTCCCTCGCTCTCATTCATCTCCTGCCACCAGCTCCTCACACTCTGACGTCTGTGCTGTACTGTCAACATGCCCAGCATACCCTGAATTTGGTGTTTTTACTTGCTGCTCCCCTCATTAGACACATAGATCATCTCTCCCAGATACCTGCGTCAGTCTTCAGATCTAGGCTCAATTGTGGCCTTCTCAGAGAGGTCTTTCCTGACCACTCTGTCTAAAATAGCAATCCCACCTACCTGCCCCCTATCCTGCCCCACCCCGAATTGCCTTTCCCCTTACCCTGCTTTCTTCACAGCTCTTATCACCAACCAGCGGGGTGTGTCTTTATTTAGCTGTTTGTAGTCTCTTGCCCCTCATTAGGGTATACATTTCATGGAGACAGATACTTTGTTTTGGAACTGCTGTATCTCCTGTGTCTAGAACAATGCCTGCCATGAAGTAAGGACTCAATAAATACTTCCTATTTGTTGAATGGAAAAAAAGGAATAATAATTAATAAGAATTTGTTTTCTCCTTTTCATCTTTCCTTTGTCTTATGTCTCCCACTACCACCTTCCTTAATTCAGGGGAGTGCCTATGTCTCAAGAATACATTTTGTTTCTCTTTAATTATAAATATGTTACCCATCTTTTCATGTTTATAGAAAACTTACTTTCCATTGGATGCTGGTGCTTCTTTTCATGCTCTCAGATGCAGATAGCCCATGAAAGTTTGATTGTGTGAGTGTGTGTGTGTGTGTGTGTGTGTGTGTGTGTGTGTGTGTGTTTAAACTTGTCTTTCCAATGTAATATTTGCAATAAAAACAAAGGGAGTTACAGATTATGTCTTTGATACAACTTTCCCATCTTGGTGCAGGTAATTCAAGAATTAATGCAAATACAAACTTGTAGAGACAGAAATTCAAAACTTCTCTGAAGCAAATCATGGAATTCCTATGCTATTCAGATGCATTTGCAATTGAGTCTGAGAACTAACATCAAATATAAACTCTTCTCAATAGACTAGATTTACCTCTTGATTATGTTTTCACTATGAATGGAAATGTTGAAAGAATTATTTCAACTGCATGCAAGTAAAATTTCCTGAGGGACTACCACAAAATAATATTGATAATTTATGAAAACTACTGGGGTGTTAGGAATTGCTATAGGCTTTTCATTCATTAGTTAATTTTAATATTAAATTTGTAACAGTCGTATAATCTAAACACTATCATCCTTATTTCACATCCTTTTTTTTTTTTTTCAATTTTAGGAAACTGATTCTTCCAAGTGATTAGTTTGTCAAAGACCGCAGGCCCAGGGCCAGGAATGCCAAAGCTAGAAGTTGACCGAATCTGGATTTAGAGTTGATACTTATCCTCCTAAACTAGTGTTTCTCAAACTTGTGGACCACAACCTACACTAAGACAATAATTTCAAATTATGATTACTTGCCCACATATGTATAATTGAAACTTCAGTTTCATGATATAATACCCTCACCATACGTAGTGCACTCTGATATGTTCTATTCTAGCCTAGACTAACCTCGCCTCACCATGCCATGCCAATCTTCTTTTCTCTCCTCTCCTCTTCCATCTCCTCTCCATTTCTCCTCTGCTCTACTCCTCTCCTCTCCTCTCCCCTATTCCCTGCCCCTCTTTTCCCCTCTCATCTCATCTCATCCCATCCTGTCCCACAATCCACTATTTGGCTTTATGACACACATACTATTTTAGAAACTGCTTCTATTATACATAAAGCACTGTGGACACAAATTATAACAAAATCAGACCTTAAGGAACCTCACACAAAATGCTGTATGAAATGTCAAAGTCTGACTTTGTTACTTCTTTGAGGTCACAAAAGTGGGAGAGATTCCTTGGATACTTACTCATGTTTTCAAGAGCCCCACCCTGATGAAGCCATGAGAACTAGGAAAATGGCCCCCATGATATGGTCATACCATGTCTATGGAGTCTTTCCATTTGTTTCTTCCTAATCTATGACACCTATTTGGATACCTAATCAAAACCTGCCATGCTTTGGGGACCTGGGTGACAAAGTCCGTTAAGCATCCAAATTCAGCTCAGGTCATGATCTCATGGTTTGTGAGTTCAAGCCCCACGTTGGGCTGTATGCTGACAGCTCAAATCCTAGAGCCTGTTTCAGATTCTGTGTCTCCCTCTTGTGCTCTATCTCTCTCTGTCTCTCAGAGGTAAATAAACATTAAAAAAAAAGCCGCAATGCTTTAATTTTGTGGATATTTTTAATACATCTGTGTTATATCCCCATTAACACTGTCAACTCCAAATCAAGGAAGGACCAAATAAGATAGTAGATATAAATTGGCTTTGAAAACAGAGGGCTTAAATTCATGTAATAAGTCTTTGATGATGTATGTATCATTGCTGCTAATCTTCTTCTTCTTTTATACCCCTATCATGACTTAAAAAGTAACCATTAAAAAATTGCTGTATTAAAGAGTGAGGGAATTACTGCTTTCAATACTGTATAATATTGCAATAGTGAATATGACTGTGAATTACATATCTCTTTATACTTCAGCATTAATTTCTTTATTATGAGAAAAATATTCAGCTTTTCAACAAGCATTTACTGAGAATTTGGTATATATAGGAATAACAGTATGCTAGAAGAGCGCCATTGCCTACATCATAGAGTCAGAATTCCTTAGTGTGTCCTTTTTACCTCCTCATCCTCACCTCCTACATAGTCCTCCTCACATTCTCTGTGGACTTGTGCTATTTGAAGGGTCCTGAATAAAACATGTATCCATGCCTTCATGTGTTAGCTTAGCTGTTTAGCCCCATTTGTCTGCCAAATCTTATCGTGTCTTTCAAAATCCCTTTCAGTTGTTGCCTCCTTTCTCCAAGAGAGAGTCAAGCTTACATCCATCTATCCCTCTATTCATTCAGCACATGCCTATGGAGCACATATTAGGCACCAGCTCTAAGCGAGGCAAGGGTGTTATCCAGTGAATATGGCAGATTCTCTGCCCTTGGGAAGAGTTTCCTTTTTTTTTTCTTTTTCTTTTTTTAATGTTTATTTATTTTTGAGAGACAGAGACAGAGCATGAATGGGGGAGGAGCAGAGAGAGAGAGAGAGAGAGAGAGAGAGAGGTAGAAACCAAAGCAGGCTCCAGGCTCTAGGCTCTGAGCTGTCAACACAGAGCCTGACGCAGGACTCAAACCCAAGAACGGTGAGATCATAACCTGAGCAGAAGTCTGGACGCTTACCAACAGAGCCACCCAGGCACCCAGGGAAGGAATTCCTTCTTGCTATTTGTACCTACTGCCAGCTCCCTTGCCAATTTCTCTGTTGAGTAGAACCATGTTGTTGTGTAAACATTATACCTATCTGTTTTTTTAATAGATTTTGAACTCTCATGAGGACGTATATTTTAACTTATTTATCTTCGGATTTCTGGGGCCTAGTATGAAGCTTTGCACATGGCTGATACTCAATAAATGCTGAATTAATGAATGGAGAAACATAGGGTTTTCATTACAAGCCTGGTAGTGCAAGCTATTCCCAGTCTCTCAGATTTGGACCCTTTGTTAAAACATTTTTATGTGCTTCTGTTTACATCTTCACCTGGAATTAGGAATAATGTTACTTTTTCACCTACTGAGCACTGAGTCTGAAACTTGAGTGTTCAATTTGTGTGCTTGAAATGTCTGGAAAGAAGGGTTATGTTATACACAGGGTTAAAGTCAGTGGTTTTATAGACTATATAAACTACGGTTAAATAAATAATATTTGTATTATACTAACTAGTACTAATTTAATGTATTACTATATACATTATTAGTATTAAGTCCATATTACACAATGTATTAGTATATACATGAATACTAATACATTACACTAGTATAATGTTTTAGTACTATATATGTAATAGTACTAATAGTAATAAATGCACAATACTTCTGTTGATGGCTCTTACTTTTTGGACAATATTGACGTGATATATGAAAAAATACAAGTTTTATAAGATCTCTTATTGCTAATGTCTTAAGTGTTCTTGTTCAATTGAAATTTGATTGAAATTATATTTCTGAGGTGATTTCTACTTCAAATAAAATTGTGCAAAGATTATTTTTTGGTCACCTATTTCAAATTATTAGATAAGGAATCTTAATGGGAAAATTCTGCAGTTGTTGGAAGTTGGTATAATCCTGCTAGGAACTCTTGTGAATAATGGTATGGTAAATGGGAAAAAAATTCCTCATTCCATTCATTTTTCATGAAAAAAATTCATTTTTGGTTGTTTTGTTTTCTCACTAACTTCAAGATTGGCAAATCTTTAGGAATCCATCTGTCTTCATGATTTTAAGTTGCAGGATTGTCATGTGGGTCTATTTGATGTCTCACATACACAACAAAGACTTAATTTAACTTCTTCACCAGGAAAAGAATGTAAGACATTTAACATCTGCTAAGAGTGGCTATACCTGTTAAGCTATAAATTCTCAAGATTATATTTTGGTACAAATTTTGCATTTGCCAAATGAAGCTTTGTTTTAATATATAGTCTATAGCTCCAGATTATCCTCGTGTTAGCAGTAGCCAGATAATGAGATGGAGATAGTGGCATGTCATTGTTTACTTATTGAGGCGAGACAAATGGGTAAGGAATAGATTTGATATGACAGAAATAATAAACATGCCGGTCCTGAAGTCCATACTCTAGTTCATATCACTTATCGATGAACAAATCTAACTCTACTAATTCCACTTACATGCATATTATTAGCTAATGATTCTCTTTAGGATGATGCTAATGTGAGGCAAGAGGGGTTTCTAAGGCTCTCTTTCAGTGGAACTGGAGGTTTTATTGATTAGCTAAAACTCTGTAACTCTCCTCCTAGCACTGGCAATCCAGTATCACGTTTTTTGAGCTGATTTTAATTAAAATTGATTTTAGACTCAATTTCACTTCTTCTGAAGCTAAAATGATCTGTGGAAAGTAGCCTTTTATGTGTGAGAGTAAAAGAAGAATTTTAAAAGAGTGTATGGTTATGTGTGTGGTATGTGTGCATGTTTATATATGTATAATATATTCAAGAACCTTGAAATAAAGCCTGCCAAAAATATCATACGGCTTTTTTGTTACTGTAGTTTGTTTGAGCTCTAGCCAGAGAAACTTCAGCCAGCTAAAGTCAGACTCTCAGAATCACCACTGTGTACCTATGTGACCATGGACAAGTCATTTAAACCCTTTGAGTCTCTAGGTGCTAATCTGTAATCTGTTGTTTTTTTAATCCCTACCACCAAAATATACACTTCAGAAGGCGTAAAGAAAAAGATTGCAAAAAGAAAAAGATGGTAAATGTTGCATGCTGTAGACTGACAGATAATATATGTAACATATATATTAGATGCTGGGTAAGTATGTAAATATATATCATAAAAATATAAATTATATATGAAGTGTTCCTATAGATTACCAGACAAACTCAGTATTAACAAGGACAAGGGATATGCAAACACAATTCATAGAACAAATGCAAATGACTAATAAATATACAACATATGCTTAATAAGAAAAATTAATATGTTACCTTTGTTCACCCTGAGCATTGGTAAAACTTTTTGAAAGATTGGTGTCACCGTGTTGGTAGTGGTATGGGAAAATGGGCATTCAGATATATTATTGGAAACATTTTGGGCACCAATTTGTCATTTCAAAATTTTAAATATAATACTGTGCAAGCAATTTAGCTTTTCAGAATTAATTATTATATGGAAATATTTATACTTTTGTTCAAACTCTTGCATATAGGCTTTTTATTTATATTCACAAAACAATTGGAGAATGGTTAAATTATGATATATCCATACATTGGACTGGGATAAAGGCATATATCTAGACATGGAAAGGTCTAAGACAGGTTGCAGAAATGAAAAGAAAATATATGCTATATATATGTAATGTGTGTGTGTGTGTGTGTGTATACATACATACATACATACATACATACATACATACGTACATATGAGTGTCTGGAAGAATACACAGCAAACTCTTAACAGTTGTTAGTCCTGGGATACTGAGTTACTTATACTTTTTATTCCCTAAGCTTCTAAATTGCTTTAACTTTATGGGGATAAACTTTTAATAGTATTTTTAAACCAACTGAGGTTCTAAATTATCCCTGCCTACATCACAGTGATGTTAAACTCTAATGGAATCAGTGAGTGCAAAAATTACTTTTGAATACTGCAAGTACCACACATAAAGTGTGTGCGTGCATGGTATGACTTCATCCTTAGTATCTGGACTTCTGTAGAATGTACGTCATATGTGATTTTGGATAAGTTTGAATAGCCCCATTTGATAAGCAGTTAATTTAACCTGCACAGCTCATTACTATTGGATCTATTGGTTTCGAATAAAGCTGAATCTTTCTCTCCTTGTACTCCCAGATAATTAAAATGGGAAGGATGCCACAAACAGGAGTTTTCACTCTCTCCATGTCTCATTTTCTCTTTCTCTTGTAATTCTGTGTCTTCCATCCTGCCTCATTCTTCCTCTCATCTCTCATTTTCATAATACTAAAAATAGTTTTATATAAATTCTGGAAGAAAATTATAGTTTGACTTCCTCATAGTAATGTTAAATTTGAAATGTTTAAAATTGGTTAAATCAAGGCAACAAATTAAACCCTGACTAGCTGTCAATCTTACTATGATCTCTCACTCACTTAAAGACATAAAAATCTTTTGCCCATCTCATTTCTACTTTATGGGGCTCCCAACAGCCTCTGCACCAAAAATGATGACATACCCATTACCACCTTTCTCTTCTGTCTTCTGTGAAACCCTGGGGATTTCTTGGTCCAGCGCCTTGAGAGGTCCCACCCCTCATTACTACTGTTTCCTCACTGACCAGGAGACCAATTGAGAAATCAATTTAGTGGGTTGAGACCAGCTTTTAAACACAGAATTGAAAGTATCAGAGTGCACATAACAGTAAGAAAAATATCACTTATAAAATTTATATTCATTCTTTCTGTCTCTTTCTCTCTCAGATGCTCGTGATTCCCTAAGCCATAACTATTATGTTTACCATAATAAATAGACATGACAAAATGGGTAAAACTCTGTAATCTGTGTGACCTTTTTCCTTACTGCAGCCTCCTCTGTATCTTTTATGAACCCTTGATAATCTTATATTTAAATGATATCTATTTTGAAAGCTCCGTGACCTTCAGTCTTCGTGATTAATGGATGTTTGTTTTTTAAGTCAATTCAGTGTGTTGAGGAAAAGGAGATCTTGCTTCTGTTTACAACTTTACTACTCCTTGCTTGCTCTTGGGGATGTTGGGAGCAGGTAACTGAACTTCTCTGGACTTTGTTCCTCCATCTATAGAATGATATAGTGATATCAAATTTTCACAAAAGCTGGAGGAATAACCCAGATCATGACTCAGAGTCATTTCAAGATCTAACATTTATATATCTAAGACCTTGTCATTCTGTTGCTCATAGCAACATCCTAGGCTCTTTCATGTCCAGTGCTATGTAGATATCCAGCCATTTTTTTTTAATGCATTACATCACATACAGCCATATTTTCTGTCACTTCTTACTATAATATTTTACTTGGACATTTGTCATTTGTCTTTCCATTTTAGATTTATCTTTATATTTTATGAGTTTTTAATATTTTAGCACTTATTTGGCAATGCAAAATGTTAAGCTTTTAAGTATATATATTTAGAAGGGTTTAAAACTATTCAAATGTATACATGTACGCACATATAAAATTTGTATTTTTTCTATATAGTGGTATGACAATTGCTTGGAAATAATATGCTATGATTTGTTTTGGCTTTTATTTTCACAGATGCATAATATGAGTTGCAAATTATCTTATATTCCAAAAACATTTTTCAATATCATTTGTTTTGAGGTAAAGATCTCAGGACACTTCATTTTATAAATCGGAAACAAAAGAAGGCAAATCGTGTAAAGGTTCTAGTCTTCTTCCATCCATCTTCTACCCAGAGAGGGACTTAAACGGTTAGAAAAGCTAGAGAGACCCAGATGGGAAATTAATTTTCACACTTTTTCAATTCAGGGATTCTGCAAAGTGAGAGCAAACTAAAGGTGATAGATGACCACCAATAATTATGTTAATGCACACTGATATTATACACAAGATTCCTTTCCCATCAGCATTTAGCATTTTCTACCCCTGTATTAGCTATGGGGATTGGAAGACAAGAACTGTAATTTTCTTTCTCTGTCCCACTTCTCCCTGGAAGATACAATTACTTCATGCAGCCTTAAGTTTCACATTGATGCTTGTAAATAAGAAATTTGAGGGCACATGTGTAGTTCAGGTAGTTAAGCATCTGGCTCTTGATTTCAGCTCAGGTCATGAACTTTTGGGTTTGTTGGTTTGAACCCCATGTCTGGCTCCAAGCTATTAGTGCAGAAGCCTGAATGGGATTCTCTCTTTCTCCCTCTCTGTCTGCTCCTCCCCCACTTGCACTTTCTCTCTTTCTCTGAAAATAAATAAAGAAAATAAAAACTTAAAAAATTTTAGACGGTAGGAAAAGCCAGATACACATTTTCCTCCAATTGCTAGCCTATGTTCCAGAGCTGAGGCTTATACTTCACATCATCTTGGTACATTACCCTCCAGCCCTCCCACCCATGCTCTATCTAATGTATTCCTGTGTTCACCTTTACCTTTATCTCCATTAGGGGCCCTCGATCAGTTGGATACCATGGATTTTCACGGGAAACATAAGAGCTTGCATTATCTGAAATCCTATAATTCTCAGGGTAATCTAAACTAAACTATGTCTGTAATAGGTTTTATCTTTTTCAGTGGAAGTAGTTGACATTATATTGTCACTTTGCAATTTCTATTTATAATTCTCTATGCTGTAGTGCCATGGGAAACCTGTATTTTTTTCCTTCTCTCCAGAGTTTTCAGTGCTCGCATAGTCAAGGCAATGCCTGGTTAATTAGCAGCTGATTTGTCCACATCCCCAGAGGCTCCTTCGGTTCTACCCCAGCCACAAAAGTACAGCTTCAAACTAAAGAAGATGACTTTGATATGGGGCTGATATGATTCACAAGGGGGCACACTTGGGGAATCAGCTATAGTGTATGCCCCAGGCACCCAGGCTGATGGCTGATTGACTCCTTATGTCTAACTTATTTTCCTAAACCAACACAACTCAATGGGAGCCCCTGATTTGCTAGGGTACCATAGATAGAAACAGAATTCCCATCATTCCTTGCCCTGATACAAACTCACTTTCATGGAAATGAGATAGTATCTCAGTAATCACTGACTAGCCAGGGATGGTAAGGACCTACTTCACCTAAAGTGGTTTATCCACTTGAGATTTTTTTCTGTAAGAAACTCCTCTCACTGCATTTGATTATAAATTTTCACAAGAGATAAGTTACATTGTAGCATTAATTTTGTATGCTAGAACTAGAGGGAAATTTTTTTTCTAGTTTTATTGAGAAATAATTGACATACATCACTATATAAGTTTAAGTTGTACAGCATGATAATTTGATTTACATATACTGTGAAATGATCACCCACAATAGGCTTAATTAATATCCATCACATTATATAGATTATATAGATACAATAAAAAGGAAAAAAAAACTCCTTGTAATGAGGACTCTTAGGATTTATTCTTAACAACTTCCCTATATATCGTGCAGCAGTGTTAACTTTAGTCATCATGTTTTACATTATATCCCTAGTACTTGCTTATCTTATAACTTGAAGATTGTATCTGTTGACCACCTTCATCTAATTCCCCCTCCCTCCCCCATCCCTCTGCCTCTGATAACCACAAATCTGATATCTTTTTCTGTGAGTTTGGCATTTGGTTTGTTTGTTAAGTTTCCAAATTAAGAGACATCATACAGCATTTGTCATCCTGTGTCTGACATTTCGTTTAGCATAATGCCTTCAAGGTCCATCCATGTTGTTGCAAATGGTAGAATTTCTTCATTTTTATGGCTGAATAATACTCCATTGTATATATGTGTAACACAACTTATTTTTCCATTTATCTATTGATGGACACTTCAGTTTCCATATCTTGGCTACTGTAAATAATGCTACTGTGAGCATGGTGGTACAGATATCTTTCAAGTTAGTGTTTTTGTGTCCTTTGGATATATTTTCAGAAGTGCAAGTGCTGGATCATAAGTAGTTCTATTTTTAATTTTTTGAGGAACCTCCATACGGTTTTTTGTAGTGGCTGTACCAGCTTATAATCCCACCAACAGTGAATGAGGGTTCCCTGTTCTTCACATCACACCAGCATTTGTTATCTCTTGTCCTTTTAAAAAGTTTATTTATTTATATTGAGAGAGAGAGAAAAAGATAGAGCATGTGCTAGTGGGAGAGGGGCAGAGAGAGAGGGAGAGAAAGAATCCCAAGCAGGCTCCACAGCGTAGTGCAGAGCCCCAGAAGGGGCTCAATCCGACCACCGTGAGATCATGACCTGAGTCGAATTCAAGAGTCAGTCAGACCCTAAACTGAACCGAATGTGCCACTCTGGTCTTTTTGATGATGGCAGTCCTAATACATGTGACATGATATCTCACTGCAGTTTTAAATTGCATTTCCCTAATGATTTGTGATGTTGAAATCTTTTTGTGTACCTGTTGGTCATTCATGTATCTTCTTTGGAAAAAAGTCTATTTAGGTCCTTTGCTCATTTTTTAATTAGATTTTTTGTTTTGTTTTTGATATTGACCTGTGTGAATTTTCTATATATTTTGGATATTAATCCTTTATCAGATACATGGTTTGCAGACTTTTTTTTCTCATTCCATAGGTTGTCTTTTCACTTTGTCAATATTTATTTTTTTGCTGTGCAGAAACTTTTTGGATTGATATAGTCCTACTTGTTTATTTTTTATATTGTTGCTTGTGCTTTAGTGTGATTCCTAAAAGTTCATTACCAAGATCCATGTCAAAGAGATTTTTTTCCTATGCTTTCTTCTAGAAACTTTATGGTTTCAGGTCTTTTTTTTTTAATGTTTATTTTTGAGAGAGAGTGAGAGAGAGAGAGTGAACAGGGTAGAGGCTGAGAGAGGGAGACACAGAATCCAAAGCAGGTCCCAGGCTCTGAGCTGTCAGCACAGAGCCTGATGTGGGGCTCAAACTCATGGACCGTGAGATCATGACCTGAGCTGAAGTCAGATGCTTAACTGACTGAGGCACCCAGGTACCCGGTTTCAGGTCTTAAATTTAAGTCTTAAATCCATTTTGAGTGAATTTTTGTGAGTGGTATAAGGTAGGGGTTCAGTTTCATGTTTTTGCATGTGAATATCTAATTTTCCCAACACCATTAATTGAAGAGATTATCTTTTTCCCCATTGGCAATACTTGACTCCTTTATCAAATATTAGTTGAAAGTATATATGTAATTTATTTTTGGACTCTTAATAATTTTCTCTTTTTTTTCTGTTTTTATACCATACTGTTTTAATTACTGTAGTTGTTTTTTTTTGTTTTGTTTTTTTTTTTTTTTTGGTATAACTTGAAATAAGCAACTGTGATGCTTTCTTCTTTATTCTTATCTTTCAGAATTTCTCTGGCTATTTGGGGTTTTTTGTGGTTTCATATAAATTTTAGAACTGTTTTTTTTCTTTTTCTGTAAAAAATGCCCCTGGAATCTTGATAGAGATTGCACTGAATCTTTAGATGGCTTTTGGCAGTATTGACATTTTAACAATATTAATTCTTCCAATCCATGAACACCAGATATCTATTTATTTGTTTCTTTTAAAAATTTCTTTTATCAATGTCTTATTATTAAATCTTTCAGCTCCTTGGTTAAATTTATTCCTAAGTATTTTATTGTTTTTGATGTTATTGTAAATGAGGTCAATTTCTTCATAATCAGAAATTTAGTTGCTGCTGTGTAGAAATGCTTCTGATTTTTTATGCTAGTTTTGTATCTGCAACTTTACTGAATTCATTGATCAGTTCTAACATTTTTTTGTTGTTGTTGAATCCTTAGGATTTTCTATATGTGAAATCATGTCATCTGCAGCGAGGCAATTTTACTTTTTTTAATTGATACTTTTAATTTTTTCTTGCCTAATTGCTCCAGCTAGGACTTCCAGTTTTATGTTGAATAGGAGTGGTAAGATTAGGGATGCTTCTCTCATTTTTTATTTTTTTAACAAATACATCTGTCTTTTTTTAACTGAAGTATAATTAACATACAGTGTTATATTAGTTTCAGGGTGCAATATAATGATTCTACAGTTCCATACATTGCTTAGTGCGTATCGAGATAAGTATACATCTTGTTCCTGATCTTAAAGGAA
Source organism: Acinonyx jubatus (assembly GCF_027475565.1). Classification (NCBI taxonomy): domain Eukaryota; kingdom Metazoa; phylum Chordata; class Mammalia; order Carnivora; family Felidae; genus Acinonyx; species Acinonyx jubatus. The sequence continues at coordinate 57,263,189 of NC_069383.1, read as the reverse complement.
AAACTTTCAACCTTTCACCATTGAGTATGATAGTAGCTATGGGCATTTTATGTATGACCTTTATTATGTTGAGATATGTTACTTCTATGCCTAGTTTATTAAGTGTTTTTTTTTCATGGAAGAATGTTGAATTTTGTCAAATGCTTTTTCTGTGTCTATTGAGACGATTACATGATTCTTCTTTCACTCTATTAGTCTGACATATAACATTTATTAATTTACATATGTTTGAATCATCTTCACATCCTAGGGATAAATCTCATTTGATGATGGTTAATGATCTTGTAGTTTTCTTTTCTCACTGTGTCTTTATCTGACTTTGATATCAGTATAATGCTAGACTCATAAAATGAATTTGGGAGAATTCCTTCCTCTTCAATTTTTTGGAGTAGTTTAAGAAGGATTTGTGTTAATTCGTCTTTAAATGCTTGGTAAAATTTACCAGTGAAGCCCTCTGGTCCTGAACCTTTCTTTATTGGAAGATATTTGGTTACTGATTCAATCTCCTTATTAGCAATCGGTCTATTCAGATTTTTTTTTTCTTCCTGATTCATTGTTGGTAGGTTGTGTGTTTCTAAGAATTGTTCCATTTCTCCTAGGTTTTCCAGTTTGTTGACATATAGTTGTTTTTATTAGCTTCTAATGACCCATTGTACTTTTGTGGTATCAGTTGTAATGTCTCCTGTTTCATTTATAATTTTGTTGATGTGGGTCCTTTGCATTTTTTTTTTCTTTTGGTTAGTCTAGGTAATGGTTTGTCAATTTTGTTTATCTCTTTAAAGAACCAACTTAATGGGGCGCCTGGGTGGTTCAGTTGGTAAAATGTCCGACTTCGGTTCAGATCATGATCTCGTGGTTTGTGAGTTCAAGTCCTGCGTTGGGCTCTGTGCTGACAGCTTGGAGCCTGGAACCTGCTTCAGATTCTGTGTTTCCCCCTCTCTCTGCCCCTCCCATGCTCATGCTCTGTCTGTCTCTGTCTCTCAATAATAAATAAATGTTAAAAAATATTAAAAAAAAAAGAACCAACTTAGTTTGGTAATCTTTTCTATTTTTTTCTATATTTATTTATTTTGTAACATTTCATACTTTCTTTCCTTTTAGTAAGTTTTGGCTCAGTTTGTTCTATTTCTAGTTTCTTAAGGTGTGAATTTGGTTAATTGGGATCTTTGTTGCTTTTTCATATAGGTATTTATTCCTATGAACTTCCATTTTAGAACTATTTTTGCTGCATCTCACAAGTTCTGATATGTTTCTATTTTGTCCCAAGAAAGGTTTTTATTAAGGAAAATTATTCAATCATTTAATGTAACTATATTTTCTCTGACAGAAAATTAAACTGAAGACCAATGCGGAAAACAAAATTGGAAACCGGATGGTCCAAGGAACATACACATGTACCTCAAAGAAGGGAATAGAGTTAAATAGGAAATAAGCACTAGTATTACCATTGAGGATACTTTTCCTAGAGTCTTGGCTTTTCAGATGCTAGTTATGGTTCATTTTTAAAAACACATTATTTAATATATATATTATTTTATATATATACATATGTATCTACATATACATATGTATGTATAAATATATATGTATATACATATATATCCATATGTGTGGATATAGATATATAGATATAGATACATATTAGAGAGGGAAAGAGCACGAGCAGGGTAGAGGGGTAGAAGGAGAGAAAGAGAGAATCTTAAGCAGGCTCCACACTCAGTACAGAGCCTGATGTGGGGCTCGATACCATGAACCTGGGATCATGACCTGAGCTGAAATTAAGAGTTGGTCGCTCAACTGACTGAGCCAACCAGGCACCCTGAAAATATGTTATTTTTCAATATTTGTCCTGGGCTGTCAAGGTTTTGTGTGTGTGTGTGTGTGTGTGTGTGTGTGTGTGTGTTTAAAACCAAATGTTTAACTTTTGTGTTAACTAGCAGAGCACCACCCCTCATATATAAAGTAGAATTCAGAAGCTAAAAATGCTTTGGATAACAATAGAACCCATTTTGCTTTCATACACACATGTATAAACCCATACATGCAAATACCATGATTTGTGTGTATGTATGTATATATGTATCTATCTATCCAGCAAGAGGGGAAAAGAAAAGCTTCGTTCACGCTACCGCTGAAGATGGTGATTTATTATCAACAGCAATAATGAAATAAGTCTCTGAGTAGTCATCTCAGTATATATTTTCTAAATACTGAGTGACATATCTTGTAACTAATAGGGGAAAAGTAGATCCCTGTATTTTAGCCTCTGAATAAATAAAATAGTTCCAGCCATAATGTTAAGGTAAATGTTTAGTACCAAAATATAAGCTATGAATGATAATGCTATTCTATTGTTATTTTTCAAAACTGAGGATTAGCTAACCCCTCTTCTTGTTCATTATCATTAAGTCATTTATAATCTTTGTCATAACGTGACTTTCTTCCATTTAATTCATATGTACTAAGAATGGAAGAAATATTGTCTTTTTCATCTCTCTCATTTAATGACTAAATTTTCCTTAGAAGATATAACCACTGTAAGATTTAGGGCTGGAAATGTTACTTCTGTGTGAGTTTCTGAAATTATTCAAGAGCTTAATCATTTTCTGACCTGAAAAGGTCATGCCTAGTTGCTAATATATGTATTATAGGAAGGCAAGAGGTTGTATTCACCATATCAATGATACAAGAATTCACAGCTGTAGAAAAATAAATTATGCATTTTCTTAAGACAATAATCATATCGTGGCAACAGATTATGTACTTCATCAACTGTAATCAGCTTTCACTAATCATAGGAGGTAAAATTAGTTCTATTATCTCAAGTCACAACTTCAAGTACTAATGTAAACCAACTTACATTGAGTTATTTTAACTTTTTTGGTGAATACTTCCTTGTTTTCCCCTGGAATATGTTTTGAATGAGTTGTGTAATTTGTTTATATATCTATATTATGTTCTATCTGATGGTCTTAATTGAGTTTATGTATTGAGAAGTTGCCCATTTTCTGCTGACTACATACTTTCCATGACTATGTTGTTATGGTATTCATAATGCTAAAATATACAGGACTGGATGGCTCCTATCATTGTACTTTAGATGGCACAGGTCATTATTGAAAAAGGAAGTACCTATGATAATATGAGTTGATGTTCACAGAGCTTACTGAGCCTTTTTTAATGGAAATTTAAGCCTTGTACTGTTCGTTGGTGCCAGCAGTTGTTTTTCTGTGTGTTGTAACCAGGCCTATCTGTTCTCAAATGCCTGGAGGCGAGCTGTTTACAGATGGTTAGAAAGGAAGGCATTTTGAAACTTCAACTTTTCTGAATCAAATACTCCTTTTATGCATGGATAGTTAAATGGGTAAAAAGATAGTTGACAGCAGTATTTGGAAATATCCTGAAAATGGTTTGACCTTTTCATTAGGTGCTAGAAATAAAAGCAGAGAATACAAAGAAGATTTTAATTTAACCTTTTAAACAAAAACCTGCTCACAAGTCAGACACGTCTTGGGTATGTGCATGAGCTACTGATGGCATAGAGGCTCATTTGCTCCTTAAAGAGTAAAATTTGAGCACAAGGAAAGAAAACCTTTCTCTGGAACAAGTAAGCTCTATTTAAAAAGTGTAGGTCTCTATTTAAAGAGTAGGACTGGCAAGGGCCTCTGTCATCTGGCCAGCCAAGAGGATAATATGCAGAGACATTTAAATTCAGTGGGACAAACACTACCCTTTGTTGGCTCCCACACTCTCAGACACATACACAGAGCTTCCACTAAAGTTAGAGAACTGTATCTAATTTGGAATTCAGAAGATTGCCAAAAATAAATAGTTTATTGTTATATTCAGATTTTATTCATGGTTTTCTAGGTTGTTGTATATGACATCACTGCTCTGAAGCCAACCATTCATCAGCCTGGGTCACTATTCTTTCACATGCTAAGGTGGGGGGTACGTTTAATAAAGAAGTAAAAAAGAATGTGTTTAGTATAAATTTGACAAGCCTTGAAAAAAGAAATAGGTTAGAGGTACATTTTGGAGGCAAATCTTCTCTTTTAATCTGGTCTCCATATACACTGTTTTTTAATATATTAAGAGTAAATTAAAAAAAAAAAACAACTAAAGCTCCCTCTTTGCCTCTACTTCCACTTTGTGGGGAAAGTGCTTAATAATATGTTTTTTTCAAATGTTTTACTCTGCATTTACAAATGTGCTTCTTTGTGTGTGTATGATGTATGCATATTTTCCTGCAGGATGCTTTTTTTTTTAACTGTGAAATGTTAAAGGCAGCCTTTTATATAAAAAGCTATAATGCTCTCAACTTATTTTAACAGTTGCATTTTATCCATATGATTAACCTTTTTCCTAATATTATTAAGTCTGCTTCAGTTTTTCTCTATTTCAAAAAAATTGCCTCAGTGAATATTTGCATACATATTAACCACTGAATGTTTGTGAACACGTGAGCTTTACATTTTTCTTAAAAAGTTCTGAATTTGTAAATAAATGTTGAATTCCATGTTGATAGATTCTTTCTTGCAACCCTAAAAATAATATAGGATTATTGATGTATTTAAAATAATGAGAATGTTTATTGACTGTAGTGTATCTATGGTATCATTGACCTTTCAAAATATCCAAATCTAGATATGAGTCAGTGGTGTGAAAATAAAAATAGGAGAGAGCCTAAAATGATTTACAATGAAATATATTGACACCTAAAATAACCTCTACGTGAAAATAGACTTCCGGGTGTTTATTTTAATATTCCTATATTTCACAGAAACATTTATATAGCCTTTGCCAAAATTATGGTCTGTAATATAACCCTATTTTTTACTGGATTTTTGTTTTTAGAAGTAAAAATAAATACTAATAATGTTATGCCATTTATAAAACAAAAGAGATTAAGATGTGTTGAACTTAATCATTGTAGAACCATTTGTGTGTCAGTCTGTTGAGGGGAAAAACAAATGCAGTTATGTCCGCCACTCCATTTACTCACTTGTAGCCCAGAACTTGGATTACATCAGAGTAATGATTTTAGCTATGCAAATTTAAATTATAAAGTTGAGATTATTTTCATGAGCAAGAGAAATGTTTTTATTTGCAGAGCCTATAAATTGTATTTTACTATCCAGACTGAATATTGTAGCAAGAACTTTGTATCACCATATACATCTAAGAAGACTACCATAGATTTTATGAAATTCACAAGTTTGATTTCTTAAAAGGCTTCATTGGCTCCTATTGTGTACGTATTTCTCGTACAATATATATTTGGATGAACACAACTAGAACATGTCCAAAGGAGAATAGTGAAACTGTAGAGAGTCCTGTATTCATGTCATAAAAGAACTATAGGAGGATCTGGAGGTATTTGCCCTGTGAAAAAGAAACATAACTGTGATAAACTATTTCAAGAGCACTCCTATGGAAAATAAGCTATGTTTGTTCAATGTAGTTACATTAAACAGAACTAAGACCAATGAGTAGATGTTGAAAAGGAAGCAAATTTCACTTTTTGTCTAATCTTTATGGATATTTTCTGCTTATACAAATAAAAAATATTTATTGTACAAATGAAAGATAGTACTAAAATAAAACACTGTCACTTTTGATACTACCGCCAAGAAATAGTTTGGTATATTTTCTTACAAGATTTTATATGTGTACTATTGTATTCAAATTATTTGAATGCTCATTATTAGATTTCTACCAGCTATTAGGCTGCATAGGAAAGAAAAGGAATATATTATTTCATGGCAAGTTGAGTATTTATAAAACTCATTTCCATTCAAATATTCTTACCACTTCTTTTGTTTTTAATTCATCCTTTTGGTCAGTTTTTTTTTTCTTGGTCAGCGTTCTATAATTTTGCATAAATTTAGAAAGGATTCTTTTCAAAAATATAATGCAAATATTGTGCAAAGTCAAATTATGTTTTTTGGAAAAGATGTAGGATTTGATTAACTTGCTGAGAGTGATGTTGAACAAAAATTTGAACAGCGAAGGTCCTGCAGTTTTGGTAGAATTTAACCTGTTGATAGACCAATAAGAGGGGACTTGTAAGATTTGTGGCATGGTAGGTGCTTAAAAAGATTGAGGGACAGGGAGAATAATTTGCATGTCAGAGGAGTAAGAAAACTCTTGGGAAAATTGATAAAGCCCCCAAATATTTTGGCAAAACTGAAGACTATGTTATGAAACTCACCATTTTTGCCAATACAGTTAAGCTCAAAACAGTTTATACTTAATCTGAAAGTATTCATATCCTACGACCCAGCATTAGACCATTAGATAATACCCAATAGAAATGTGTACACCAAGATGTGTTTACCAAAAATACATGTACAGAATGTTTATAACAGTCCTATTAATAATAGCCCAGAAGTGGAAACAAAACAATGTTCCTCAAAATTAGAATGGATAAATCATGATATATTCATATAATGCAACATCACACAGCAATGCAAGTGATTGTATTATTATTACATACAATAGTATTGATGAACTTCACAAATACAATGTTGAAAGAAAGAAGTGAGAGGCAAAAATGCCTCATGTATGATTTAACTTTTGTAGAGTAAAAAACAGGCAAACACAATCTGATGTTGAAAGTCCAGCTTTCAGTTACTTAGAGGGGGTTAGCAACAGAGAGAGACATGAGGAGGAGTGCTGTGGTTTCCAAAATGTTTTATTTATCTGGCTGGTTTCTTGGGTGTGTTTAGTTTGTGTTAATTCACCAAGATTTACACCTATGTAAATCTACACCTATGTGATCTACACCTATGGTTTGCTCACTTTTTGTATATGTGGAGCATTAGAATAAGAGTTTATATTAAAAAAAGAAAAGCTTCACTACCCTTTTCACCACCACCCCCAACACAACACTTAATGCACTCTTTGTCCATTATAAGAAAGAGCTTAAGGTTGTAAGTATAACTAAATTTTATTAACCATCTGTTAAAATAAACTTCTCTTCATTTTTTTTTGAGAATTTGGGAAAAGGTCCTCCCCTCTTCACAGCCCCCTCCCCCAGTTTATTGTGAAATTTAAGTTCACTAACACCATACTTTTTATAAAGGTTTCACCTATCATTCTGTTGTGGCCATTTTCCATGACATTCAATATTTTCAATTGGAAATATTTCATTGACTAGAAGTACTAAAATGTATATAAAATGTATATACCATTCCCATATGCCATTTGGGGGAATTTAAATTGTTTCCAATTGTGGAAATACTTTTTTAACAAAGATGTTAACACATGAAACAACTATCTCAAAAGAGTATGCTCCCTTATAGGAAACATTCAAGCTGAGGCTAGTGGAGAAGTAAGGGGGATCAGACTGCTGCTCCGGTGCCTGACAAATATTAGGCTTCTCAAAGGTGCCTGTGGAATGAGTTACTGTGTTTGGAAGCCTTTCCATCTCTGCCTAGGATATGTGAGCAAGCAGTCAACAAAAATATTATGAAATGTTCACTATCTGAGGCTTTTGTCTGTGATGGTTCCTGATTCTAATTATTACATTCACATGTATGATTCTTGATTCAGTTCCAGTGATTTGATATTTATTCACCAACTTTCCATTATTTTAAAGATAGGAGGTCAGCACCATTAATACTGCTGGGATCCTTTGCTTTTGGCAAATAGTAGATAAGATGTCTCCAAAATTGGCTTTGTTTAAGTGATGGAAGAATGTTTAACAGAGCTTGTACACTTTATTTTTATTCTTCATTACTCTTACACAGTGCTAGTTACAGGGTAGACATTTTTGGTAACCATCCTTGAATGATCAAAGTATTTTGTGAGAGTAAACTATGATTCCATCATTACCATTCTTCACTGAGCCATATGTAAATAAATTTAAGTCTTTAAGATGTGCTTTATTATTTTAAGAGTCTTCTATTTCTTACTGAACACAGAGGTCCAAAATTGAATTGTACTTCCATTGCTTCTTCATATTTATACCATAACTAATACAAAATTTTTATCCTCTGCTTCTTTTCTTTATGTTTTTGAGAGGAGGCAAAGCTCCAGAGATTATATTGTGATGGGTCAGTTTATTTATCATAAGGAAAAGAGGGTTTTGATTATACATCTCTTACATTTACCCTTTGAGTATAATGCAATAAGACATACAAAATGAAGGCAAAGTATCAAGAAGGGGAAACAAAGCAATAGAAACTACATGTAATTTGTGTTTCCCTATGGATACATATTAATATACGGGATCTATGTGTGCGTGTGTGTGAATATTTATGTGTATACATATATAGATATGCATAAATAATAGGGAATCCCAGCTGACCAGGACTACAGATGGCACAAATCCCACATGTGGAATCCCCAGGCACAACATATCCCCTCTTTCCACATTATTTGTAGCAACTGATTTTTTCTGGAGATGAAGGGACCTCTTGAAAAAAAAACATGCTTTCCAGTCAGCCCTATTGGCATATTTGGTAAACTGTGTCACATAGCGTGGCTTAGAGAACAGAAGGCAAATTTTAGGAGGGACTCCAGCAACCTTTGGGAGAGAATTCATCTGAAGGAAGAAGTCTGGCTCAATGACATGGGCTCAGGGGAAAGTGGGGATCTGGGGAGACCGTTGGTTTGAGAAGAGCCTGGTGGTGTCACTGACTCTGCCTCAATCTGGCAATGCTTATGGTCAATTCATATCCCCGGGTGTTTGGTTTTGTGTGGGGCCTGAAAGAGATGTGGTACAGAAGTATTGTGTCTGAAGTAACTTTGCTGTAGGATCCATCTGAACTATGGAGCCAGCAGCTGCTTTATCAGTCAGTAGCCTTGAGATGTTAGTGAGGGTGGTGTGAGGGCTGTGGAGCAGGTGATCAAGGTACAGGACAGAGGCCAGCAGCAGACTGAGGGGTGGTGTGGCCAGAGCATCAAGCAGTGACCTGAGTCCTGGGCTGAGCCATGGTAGCAACACAAGTACAGAGTTTTGTGCAGCAATCTTTCAAGAGCAGGAACAGGCCAAAATGGGCCAATATATATGGCCAATGTATAAAGTAGAAGTAGCAGTAGGAACATTGACCAAAATACATCTGTAAAAGTGATACTCTTAGAAAACAATCAGAAATATCGAAAGTGAATCTCAGAACCTGAAGCTGAGGCCCATGTGATACAGCTAAGACTAACAATCTGGCGTTTGAGCCTGATTTGTTAAGGGAACTTTGTATGAAACCACAGGTAGGTAGCCCTACCATTTACACATATAGAGGGAACATGTGAGTAGCCAGGAAGCTTATAAGCCCCATCAATATGTGATATAAATTTGGACGTGCATGTTATAACACTCCATCAGGGAAAACCAATAGTTACTCTTGTTTCCCAATGCAAGTTAAACATGATTTTACTTTTTTTCTCATTACTGTGATAATTTTTACAAGATAAATTATAAGATACTTACTGAATAAAATTTATATCTTTTTATCAGAATTTTCCTTCGGAATATGTCTATTCAGGAGTTCTGAGTAAAAAAAAAAATTGCTTTTTATATGTCTGCTGTGTCATAAGACTGAAATTTGCAGTTTGTCTTTTTATTTATTTAAGATAGTCCTCTGCATCTTATTTCTTAAGCATTTCTCATGTTGGATTATTTCTAATAATGTTCACCTATTTCTAGGTATAATGATGAGAAAAACACTAAAGTCCAGCATCAGCATTGACACAAAGGGTACTAATTCTGGAGATAATATTCTTTTGGTTTAACAGATCAAAAGTGCACCTTATAGGCTATTTCAGGCACATGATGGTCTAATACATAAATAGGTAAATATTTTTCTCCTTGAATGTCAAATCTATAGAATTGGTAGCAGCTCCTTGGAATCCTATGTTAGGAAAGAGGCTGAGGCTTTGTGGAAAGGCATTGGTAATGCTTATCTGGGAGTGCTAACCTAGTGGCTGGAGGTTGTGGAACTCCCACACACTTAGCCACATATTTACCAGTTCTGGTCTAAAAGCTTTCCTTAACTAATTAGTTTAACAGGTTCACTGTCACCATATAGAATAACTACTTATTTTTTGTTATACTTTCCATAATTATTCTACAGGTGCTTTAAGTAAATATCAGTTACTGTGTGTAGCTATCAGAGACTAAATTACAAACATGTATGAATAATATCTAGTTTAAACAATATACTTGCCCAAGCAACCTAAAGATGAAAACCAGAGTCCCATTTAGATTGCCTACAAACAAAAGTGAAGGGATTCCTAAGCTTGAATACATGGGGAAATTTTTCCTTTTCGATTCAATTGCAGAAATATTTAACAAGTACAGAGAGATTATGCACTAAGAGCCTAAAAATCTATGAAAACAAGCATATTATTCAGCAACTGTAATTGCCTAAATCATAATTATAGAATTACTGAAATGTTTAAAATATTAATTATAGAATAATTAAAATCCAGTTTAGATATCGCAAAAAATATCTAGGACTTGTCTATTTATTAATCTTATGAAGATGCTGGAGATTTACAAAATTAGAGACTTTTTGGAAAAATTCTAAGCTCAAAAACACCTTTGAATTCATAATTTGATGAATTGCCACTCTTCTTGGGCAATGTAATTAACCTTCTAATTTTAGATGTGTCACTACAATTTTGAGATTAAAGCTTTAGAAAATTTTGTAATAGCAGTATTTTATATTTTAATAATGCTTTAGAATTTGCAAAGTGTTATGTTTTCAGATACTCTACTTGGTAATATAAATAGGTCAAGAAATTGCCTCCACTTTCCATTTTAGGCATCTGTGGCTCAGAAAGTTTAAATTAGTTTCTCAAGTTCACAAAGCCAGTAGAGTTGGAAGTCCAACCCAAGTATTTGAGCTTTTACTCCCAAATGCTTTTTTAATGCTACATTAAGTCTAACATAATATATTCTTGAAAACAGCTTAAAATATAAATCACTAGAAGGCAAAATAAAATCCTTTTACTTACTATTCATTTGACAATGTGTGGATAGAAGGAAACTTGCTTTATTAATTTCCTAATTAAACAAAATTGTCTTCTACCTTTTATGTAGCTGTTATTTCAGCATGTATCCTTAAAAAAAAACTGGCATTTGATAATTAACTAATTACACAAGTTTTATTTAACAATTCCATTGATCTCATTACTGGGTTGAATATAATCTTTTTTTCTGTAACTATAAAATGAAAAATTGTAAATACATTTTCATTGTGGATATTGGTTCTTGTTGACAACAAATATTCAAACTAAAAATTGTCTTTACCTAAAAATGAAGAGGGATGGCATCAAAATTTACTTTCTTCTTAACTGATTTCTAATTAGTTGTCCCTGAGCACACAGGTAATACATAATTCATAGCTATCTATTGTCTGGATTCTTCCTTTTCTTTTATTTCTTTCAAAGCTGAGTGCCTATTTGCTTCATTTAAAGATGAAAATTTGGATAATAAAACAGTTCAGGGACATGGAAGTGAATGTGGGAAAAGACCAAATCTCTTCCTGTTTGTTGTAAGAAACCTAACTTTCTACAACTTAAGAGTAGTCATGTAAATAAAATAAAGATAAAATAATTTTAAGTTCAAGATGATATTTAAAATAGTTTTTGTGGGGTACCTGGGTAGCTCAGTCAGTTAAGCTTTAGATTTCTCCTCAGGTCATGATCTCATAGTTCGCAGGTTCAAGCAACATGGGGCTGGCTGTTGTCAGTGGAGCCCAGTTTGGATTCTCTGTCTCCCTCTCTCTCTCTGCCTCTCCCCTGCTCTCTCTCTCTCAAAAATAAACATTAAAAAATAAATAAGTTTTTTTTTAATGCTAAGTCTAACTCAATGAATCCTGTAAAACTTGAACTAAAAATACTTAGGGCTGTGATAGTCTTGGTCCCTTTTCTCATTTAAGGTGAATTTTTAGTTAGGACATTGATTTCATTACACAATTAAAGAATCCTGCACTTTTCAAGCTTGTATATGAAACGAAAACAAAATAATTTTGTACTGGTGTTTATCTCTTCTCCTCTAAACTCAGAAGCAAACAATTCTCATAATTCTCTATGCTTTAGCAATAATTAGAATTTTTAAAAATACAATATAAATAACAGTTTTCATTTACTCATTTTCTAAAGGTTGAATCCAACCTTTAGAATCTGGATCTTCTGCAGACCCAGAAGAGTGTGCAGGAAGAATGGGCCAGGTTGGGGATTGTAGCCAGCCGCCTAATTACACAAATAGGTTCACAGCACAGTTGGGTCACAAATCATGTTTCTAAACTTAGGAGATGAATCTCCACCATAAATTATTGAAAAACTCTCTGTGGTGCTCCGTTCTGCATTTTCCACAAATTAGATTACCGAGAGCTATAAAGCATCTTTAGAAAGTGTTTTCCTGGCTCTTTTGAAATTTTCCTTTATCATCAATTAGCGTCAACTTTGAAAACATCAGCTATAACCAGAAAACCTGAAACCAAAGGATAAAATTAAAAAGCAAGGAAATTATTCTTAAAAGAAACAAAAGCAGTATTTTTACCTGCTAGGTAGATGTAATTTATTCATAAATATTTGTGGGTTTTATATCCCAAATTTCCTTGGGATAGAAATGTAGTAATATGTTACATAAACATAGCCCGCACATTTCATTTGTACATTGATATCTGTTGTGAAATAAGCATAGGTGAATTAGAATAAGTGTTATGAAGATAATTTCATCCTATAATGTAATTAACCCAATTGCTTTATTGTTACTACAATCGTATTTAGCTTTTGAGCTCATCTATATATATTCACCACTTTTATTCATAAGTTTCACAAACCTGAAAAGGAGTTGGTGAAAGATAGTAGAAAATACGGTTATGAGTGGCATTGTACTAGGTTTAAAACTATTTGGCCACTGAGCTTAGCTTGTGATTTTCTCTCATTCTGTGTTTATAAAATGGGAATATGACCCCCTTTTCTTCTTGTTAAGGCATTAATGAGTTTTTTTTTAAATATGTTAAGTTTACAAAGAGCTCCATTTTGTTGGTCAAAAATGTTGTTAAACTACCTTACCTTCATTGGTCAATTGGTTTTTCAGATTTTACTTTTTTTTTTCTTTTTGAGAGTCAGAGAGAGGGGAGGGGGGTGAGAAGGAAGGGTAAGGGTAGAGGGAGAGGGAGAGAGGAAATCCTAAGCAGACTCCAGGCTTAGCCCTGAGTCCTATTCGAGGCTCGATCCCATGGCCTAAGCTGAAATCAAGAGCCAGAAGCTTAACCGACTGGGCCACCCAGGAGCTGTGTTTTTCAAATTTTAAATGGAATAAGGAACAATAACATCTCTGTGATTGCAAATGTAAGTGTCCTACTCACACTGACTGAAGTTAAAAGGATACTGGCTCACATAACTAAAAGCCCTGGATGTAGAACCAGCTTCAGATAGAGCCATATTCCAGAATCACAAAATGGTTTTCTTCATCCTTAGTTTTGCTACCTACCTCGTTGGCATCGTACTCAAGTTTGATGTTATGGCAAGGTGGCAGTACAGCTCAAGTGCCCATACTTTTTGAGATCTTAAACTAGTAGGAAAAATAAGACTTCCTTTCTCAGGACTCCTTGAAGATGAGCATGGAGTCTCAAAGGTTCTCATTAGCTCACGTGTCCAACACTATTCTAATCTTAACCCTTTTCTAATGAGCAAGAAGAGAATATAGGTGTGTGTGTGTGTGTGTGTGCACGTGTGTGTTTTCAGATCCCAGAAGATATGTATGCAGTTCTGCTACCACTTTTGCTATAGTATTTTGGGTGAACTACTTAATGTTCATCCCATCAATTTCTACTGCCCGCACGTTTTAATTTAGGATAAAATAGAATCGCCGTAAATGAAAGGGGAAAAAAGGCTTTTTAAGGAATGAGTTAAGGAATAAAATTTATGAGAGAGGAAGAAGGTATTTGCTTTTAAAATTTTAATTTAACTTTTTAAATTAATTGCCAAATGTGGTTTTAAAAAGAATATTGTAATTTTTCTTGGGTTTTTATAGGTTTTATTTTAAATGTTTATTTTTGAGAGAGGAGAGAGAGAGAGAGTGCTAGTGCAGGAGGGACAGGGAGAGAGGGAGACACAGAATCTGAAGCAGGCTCTAGGCTCTGAGCTGTCAGCACAGAGCCCAACACAGGCTCGAACTCATGAACCATGAAATCATAACCTGAGCCGAAGTCTGATGCTTAACCGACTGAGCCATTTAGGCACCCCTAATTTTTTGTGTGTGTTATTGTTTTTTCTGATTAGTTACTGCCTGCCTCTGTGCAAGTGACTGATCGTATTTACAAATTGGTTGGTTTTTGCGTATGGGCTTTAATAGTCTCAACTAGACATCAAAAAATCAGCTCTAATTAACTAATTTTCTTTTCCTACTAACTGAATTTGAGATTCTTGTTAAGGCATTAATAAGCTTTAAAAAAAACATCAAGTTTATTGATTGGTCAAAACTATGTTTAAAATGGCTTCAGTATATTTGAACTCATAGATTTTTCAGGTGATAAGATTTTTTTATGTTTATTTATTTCGAGAGAGAGAGAGAGAGAGAGAGAGAGAGAGAGAGAGCAGGGGAGGGGGAGAGAAAGAAGGAGAGAGAGAGAATCCCTGCAGGCTCCACACAGTCGGCACAGAGCCTGATGTGGAGCTCCATCTCACAAACTGTGAGATCATGACCTGAGCCAAAGTCAAGGCTTAACTGACTGAGCCACCCAGGCGCCCCCATTTGATAAGAATTTTCAAATTGATTCTTCTTTGCCATGGGATAGGCTCTATTCTGTCAGGTAGGAGCTAGACCTCTGCAATTAGAAGAGATCCAACATGTGTAGCTTAACAGGACACATGTGTCTACACAGGTGTCCAAACTGACATTAAAGAGTATGGTGCTTTTTTTGGTCACTTGGAGGTGTGTATGGGCATCGTGCTTCGAATGGGGTTGGGTATTATAAAAATGTTAGGGCTGAATCATGTTTGTTGTTTTGAATCATGTTTGTTTTGACATTTGCTGCTTTGCTGTCAAAGAGTAGGGGTACTTGTGCACCCAGTTCCTTGGCATTCTGGCCCAGGGAAGTGTACATTATCACAAGGAGCAGCCACCCTGTCAGTGGTAGAATGCTGGTAATTAAAATGTGGACGTTTGACCATGAGTCTCTGGAGAAAATGTTCAAAAGAATATATTGAAATGAAGAAAAACTTAACTAGACAGAGTCATCTCTAATGAGCAAGAGAAGAGCTCTTTCAGGCTTGATAACTTAGATGAGCAATACCTGAAATATGGCTGATGTTTCTGGAAGAAAATCGTTACTAGGAAACTAGGAAAAGCCCCCAAGCTATACCAATAAATACAGAATTTGGATCACTCGGTGGTAAAACTAGTATGAACTAACCTGCTAATATTATTAATATCCTTTTGGTTTGTTTCCAGAGCAAGTAAGACTTACTGTCTTTTTAAGGATTGGATACAAAGTTGCAAAGATTGGATTTACTTAAAAATTTGTAGCCAATCCTTTTTGACTGATTTGGTTTCTTATTGCAGTCTTCTACATCATGGCTGAGGGTGGTGAAAGAATGTCTTGAAATAAAAAGATACTTGTTTTTAGTTGGCCAAGACTTTGAATTTATATATATTAAAGGCTTGACCTCTATCCAAAGCAGTAACAGAGAGAGAACAAAATGTTGACTGTTGTTTGCCACTCCCACGTAGGATCTGCCATTAATGAACCTGACTTTACCCCACCAGAACTTACTGGTTTAAAAAACTGAACCTATCTGGGATCCCTGGGTGGCTCAGTCAGTTGAGTGTCCGACTTCAGATCAGGTCACGACTTCACATTTTGTGAGTTCAAGCTCCGCATCAGGCTCTGTGCTGACAGCTCCAAGACTGGAACCTGCTTCAGACTCTGTGTCTCCCTCTCTCTCCACCCCTCGTCCACACACGCTCTCTCTCTCCCTCTCTCTCTCTCAAAAATAAACATTAAATTTTTTTTTGCAAAAAATTGAAACTATCATTAAAAATTTTTCCACAAAGAAAATCCCAGAGTTCACTAGTAACCTAATAAAAACTTAAGGAAGAAATAACATTAAATGATTCTAGGAAATAGAGATCTAGCTTCTACCTGGCAGAGTAAAATGGTTGAGTTCAAACACAGTGAAGCCAGTTTAACAATACTTTTGATCAATAAAAAAAAATGGAATTCCATGTAAACTTACCATTTTAAAAGTTTTTCTGAATGTTTTTATTTATTTTTGAGGGAGAGACAAAATGAGTAGGAGAGGGGCAGAGAGAGAGACAGACAGACAGACAGACAGACAGAATCCAAAGCTGGCTCCAGGCTTGGAGCTGTCAGCACAGAGCTTGACGCGGGCCGGAACTCCTGAGTCCTGAGATCATGACCTGAGGTGAAGTCAGATGCTCAACCCACTGAGCCTCCCAGTTGCCCCTAAACTTACCATTTTTAAAACTCCACTACAGGTACAATTCTCTGGCTACTATAGTTTCTTCCCAGGTAGAGCCAGACCTCATTTTGTTTCTTTGGTTTCTTTGGACTTAAACTGAGCATGAGTGAGTAACTTCCTTTCCCAGGCTATCAGTCAAAGCTGTGGCCAGCACCAACTTTGGCCAAGGCATGACCCAGTTATGCCATGGGGCGATGGGTTGCTGCTGGGAGCCGGCCTGAGTCAGAGAAGTATGGTAACCAGGTGGGCAAAACCCTCACGTTGGTTAGGTGTATCTTTGGGCCTTTGTATGTCTCCTTACTCTTTTTATTTATTTATTTATTTTACCTTTTATAACACGACCCTCGATTCCTTTTTCTCCTTAGCTCCAAGTGCCTGAAGTCTGTTACTTCCTACTAAGTTTTAACAGATAAGTTAGACATTAAAATGCCAAGAATTAACTCTTTTGCTCTGAGATGATTTTTAAAAGATACTCTAGTGGGGGTAGAAATTGGGTAGGGGAGCATAAACTTACATTAAAGTAGTAAGAGTGAAAAGAAACTTTCTACAAAAATGCTGAACAAATATATAAAATTGCCTTTTGGTAGTATACATGCGTAAATGGTTTATTTTTCAAGTTTTTTTGTGTGGGGGCTGTTTTCTGGAGAGGCATTTTTTTTTCTTAAAAACAGGTAAGATAAGCTTAATTTTATTGACTATAATTGACTAATGGTAACCATAGAAAATGGCCCTTGGCCTCCAAAATTTGTTCCCTTGCCAGTGAATCAGCCTGCCCTGGGTGATGATTTAATTTTCATGGTGTTCAAATTACAAATTAACATTTGCAAGTGTAGATTTGGGGGATTGTGCTGAAAGAGTTCGAGTTCTCCGAGGATGATGTGCCCCCCTTGGGCTACATTGTATAACTTCCTTATTAAAATGAAAGGAAATTGCCTGTTAGTTTTCTTACAGCGTATCTTCCAGTCCTCACACTTAAGACAGGCATTCATCTAAACCTACAGAATTTTCCAATGTTATAGATTTCCCTGTATCAAAATAGTTCAGATCTTCAGTTTGCATACTTCTTATGATGAAGTTAACTTGAAATGACTAAGTCAACTGTATGTTTTTCATGATCAGAGTGACTCATGAGCACAAAGGTATAATTCTAGCCTATTACCGTATAGATAATATGTCATAATACTATTTGCACTTGTGTTTATAGTTTACTTTTCGTAGAATTATAAAGGCAACAAAGCTTTTGACAATGGCCAGTCTTGGTTGCAGGGCAGAATAAACAATTATTTGTTCAATTATATGGAATTGTATGGAATTATTGTATATGAGAGCTGCATTTGGGGGGCAAAGTTCCTAGGTTTCTATATTTCATGGTTTTCAATTTCATTCTATGGTGTCAAGAGTGGATTTTCCCAAGCTAATAGAAAAAAAAGAGAAGGGCTACTATGTTTTCTTGTAAAATAGATTGAGGAGAAAAATTATAAAAACAACCGAATGCTCTACTGTGACTAACATTTCAGCTCAACCTGTTTAATGCACTCTGGAAAATAAACAATGGTATCTAGAGAAGAGTGAAAAAGCCAAAAAGAAAAAATTAAATTAGTGGCACTCTTTCTGTGGGAAACTCTATTAACTGTGGAAAAGAATAACAAAGTCAGACAAAGTCTAACAAAAAGTATCATGTGTGTATACATCCTTACCCACATATACTTCTCTCAGACATACATAGACTTTGCAGTCAGAAAAAATTTGGAGTCCTAAGTATTTTGTTAAATGCTGGAAACTAAAACCAAACTGATTTTTAGAATGCAAATTAACTTTTTTTGACATGGATTGATTCTATAAAATTCATGAAATTTAAAAATAAAAATGTGTTATGCAGTGCTGAAGTAGATGCTGGTAATTTTAGATAAGTGTAAATTAAAATGATAAAAAAGAGGACTTTTAATGAAAGAGCTTCTTATGTAATTGAAGGATTTTTAAATATTTTGTTTACAATTACCACAAAAGACCAAAAAAGCTCAAAAAGTTTTAGTTAAATCCAATATTTCCTAAAATGTTTACAGAACTGTAACTTAGTAATGTGACATTTGCACAGCACTATTATGCTATCTGCTATCAGATTATAGGGTTCCTATTTCTTATTAAATAAAAGTAAACTTCAATTGGTACTAGAGAAAGCAACTGCTTTTTCTTTCATCATATTTTTTACTGGCAAATTTGAACTGAAACTGTCACTTTGTTAGGAGTCCCATTGCCTACTTAAATCTCCAGGGCAGCATCTAAAGAGATATTTCCCCCAGTATTTTAATATCATTTTCCTTGCATTCCTGATAGATTTTTTTCTCATAATCCTTGAGAAAAAACATATCTTCTTGTTTGAATTTTGTTCCCCAATCGGCTAAAACCAAATCATCTGTGATTTGCTTTATTTGGGGGACTTATCGTTATTGTGTAACCATAGGATTTAGTGGAATTGAGGTAATTTTAGCAAAAGCAGTCTTTTAAGGGAAACAAATGGCTCTCCTTCCCCATTTCTTGCTTACAAAGTACAGATGAAGGCTGGGTGAGGGGTTTATACAACTGTGGTTTGAATGCTTGTGACTTTTTGGCTTTGTTTAAGAAAAAGCAATAAATTTTGAATAAATTGCAATATTTGATTAAAAAGATTATTTATGATACTAAACATATATTTAAACTAATAAAACTTCAGTCAGTTTTAGGTGATGATGATGATGATGATGTTGGTAATGATGGTGATGATGATAGCCCATAATAAGGGATGTCTATCCTGTGCCAGGTATTGTGCTAAACATCTCATACAGATTATCTCATTTATTCCTCCCAAGTGTTGTATTAGGAAAAGAAAGCTGGGGCCTGGAGAAGTGGAGTCATGTGTTCACGGTCACTATATGAGTAGGTGGTTTTGTTTGACTAAGTACTTAGCATAATCATTTAATACTACCTATGTCCTGTTATTGAATCAGAAACCTCAGAATTTAAAGGATCTAATCTTAGCATTTAAAAACGAAAGGACTGAAAATTATAAATTTGTCATACAAAGATACATCTTAAGCCTCTAAGTAATGATGTCATAGCAACCCCATTTCCACAGTCACCCCCCAACATATAATATTTATTACAGCCTCTTATCCTTTTTCTGATATCTAGGCTTCCTGTTCTCCTCCATTCTTTATATATACCTGCATAATAATATTACTGTGATAACCAGGTTCACCTTATTATTCTGTTATTAAAAAATGTTGGTAGAAGTCAGGACCTTTTTTGTTTGTTTTTCCCTTTTTTTTTTTTTAATAGGATAAAAGCCACATGCAGGGAAGTACTCAGTGGACATACTCTAGTACTAACCCGCAGATGAAGACAGAGTGATGCCGGCACTTTGTGATGTAGTAATCAGGTGCCCTCCTAATGCCAACTCTACCCTCTTCTCCATACGTAACCTCTGCTTTGATTTCCATCACTGCCATTTCATTTTGCCTGTGTATCCTACATACACATGTAATTATAGGGTATACATTGTTTTGTGACTGGAAATTTCACTCCAAGTTAAGTCTGTGAGATTCATCCACAGTGATGTTTTTAACTTTACTTTTTAAATTTTCATTGCTCTATAGTATCCACCCCATCACCATATCAGAATTAATTTGCCCATTCTAATGTATATTGGTATATAGGTATATTGGTTGGTATAGGCATATTGATAGGTATATTGGTTGTCTCCAGTTTTGACCAATTATGAAAACACTGACCTAGAATGTTCTTGTACATGTACCTTGAGGAATACCTTTTTTACTCTAGGAATTGCTGTGGCATAGCATATGAGTCCATTCAAATTTAATACCCAAGGCCAAACAGTTTTCCAAATTGTATCAATTTCCAGGCTCATTAGCACAGTCCTGGGGCCTCCACTTCCTTGTCCATATTTGTTGTCATCACTCTTCATAATTTTAGCTATGCCAGTGGGTATTTCGTTTTGGTTTTAATTAGGATTTCTCTGAAGACTCTTGTAACTTAGATTAAAGAAAGAAATCGAAGCTATCCTTTTTATTTATGTCTGGATTTCACTTCTTCTATTTTCTAGGATTTTTGTTTCTCTGTCATGAATAAAGCTAGCCTATAGTTATTCTGTCTTGGAATCCTCTAGTTAGATTTGGGGTCAGAGATATATCTACATAATGAGTTGGTCAGTGTTCACTCAATTTTCTATTTCTGGAAGAGTTTAGAGTTATTTCTTCTTTAATTTTTTGGTACAGTTTACTGTTGAAGGCTGGACTTTTCTCTGTGGAAAAATTTTAATTATGGAATCAATTTTTAATGGTTTTGTAACTATTCAGATTTGCTTAGTTATTCATGTATCAGTTTCATGTTTTGCCTTTCTAGGAATTTGTCCATTTTATTTGAATTTTTCCTTTTCTTTTCTTAACAGAAGACCTTTTTATAATATGTTGTTTAGCTATGTTTTCTTTTTCTTAAGTTTATTTATTTATTTTTGAGAGAGACAGACAGAGCACAAGCGGGCAAGGGGTAGAGAGAGGAGAGAGAAACTCCAAGCAGGGGTGGTCAGCACAGAGCTGGATGTGGGGCTCGGATTCACAAACCATGAGATCATGATCTGAGCCGAAACCAAGAATTAGACGCTCAATCAATGGAGCCACCCAGGTGCCCCAGCTGTGTCTTCTTTTATATTCCTATTTTATTCTTTGTGTAACAATCCAATACAATTTTACTTATATTGTTGTTCGAATTGTTATAGCTTTAGCCAGTAGGATGTGTAAATTTTTAAATAATCTCTTTTTCTGGTTAGAATATAAACTCCATGAGGATGGGTATATCTGGTTTATCCCAAAAGGTTAGTAAAGAGCCTGGCATATGGTAGAAATCGATATTTATTTCTCACAAAAATCAACTCATGAACGACAAGTGAATAGAATCTGTAAAGATGAGAAAATACCATTAACCTTTTTTAGTACTCAGTGATTCCTGAGTCATCTTCCTTTTCAAAGTGTTTGGTTATTTTTCTTTTCCTCTGAGCCTCCAGGCTGCTGTATAGGTAGAAAACCGATGATACAAAAGTAAATTTAAAGCAAATCTTTGTATTGTGAGACTATACATGTTTAGAAAGATAAGATTGTTGTTACCTTGGGTATTTGTCTCATTCCAGATTTTATTTGTGCTTTTTTGTCACCCTGCCATTCCTTCAAGTTTTATAGTAGCCCATTCTATATTGATTCAGACCCAAGCTTAATTGCGGTGGCCTTGGAGTTTTTCCATTGATGACCACTAGGTTTTTGTAACTTCTAGTTTTACTTCATTGGCCAGTGTGAATAAATCAAAACCTATGAGAAGGAGCTGAGAAGAATTTGTTTGCAGGACTACTTACGTATATGTGATACATATATATATATAGACAGAGTTATAGTGTTGACAGAGAGTGCTGTTGGCTTATTATAATATTCTACCACTTTCATTCTGGGGAAGAGCAGTACATTTTCATGTTCAAATTTGGGAACTTCTCACTATTATTCACCATCATGTACAGATCTCATAAATCTAAGACCAGTTTTAAATGTCATATATGTATATTCTATTTCTGGGAAACACCAGATAGAGTGTTATTTTGGGCAACTGTGGGTTGACCTTGAAAAACTTACATTAACAAGGAGAAAAAGCACGTTTTAAATGGTGACACATTTAACAAGGAACTTTAAAGAATAAGAGAAAGTGTGTAGGCGTTCCATAGTAACAACCTAATGGTATCACATTGTGTTTCATGAATGAGGGCTATTCACAAAGTTCCCACAAATACGACCAATGTAAGAACATAACTATCTAGTAGCTTTCTTTATCATTCATTCTATCAATGTTTTACAAGTCCCGACTAAGTACCAGACAGGATCTTAGTTGCTATGAAAATGAAAATGAGTAAGTTACAACTCCTTCCAGTCTGTAGCTCAGTTTAATTGGGGGAGGTGGGGGGAGAGAGAACTCAGCACTTACAGGTGTGTCGCTCATATTTATTTTAGGACTAATGGATTATAGGCAAAATCAACTTTGAGAATAAAATCTTGTCACCTAGATATATGTCTTTTGCATTTAATAAACCAATTACAAGGAGGACTATGAGGAAATATGTCAGAAATTTAATAGAGGTGATCTCTGTGTATTGCTAATTAGTAGTGGTTTTATAAATGCTCCATGGTTTCTAAAACAAATATGTTATTTCTTTAACTTCAAGAAACAAGAAAACAAAACATCACTGATTTTAAGCTATTATGTTTCCTTGAGTTTCTGTGCCTGACTGGTTATGCAATTTTATGTTTGCACTCACTAGAGATATTAGACAGTCTCTTTGAGAATGTCTCAAGGCATGGATTGACAAACTTTGCCTATAAAGTTTCATTAGTAAATATATCACGCTTTGCAGGCCCAAACAGCCTTTGTCACTATTCAATGCTCTTTAACAGGAAAACAACCATAAACAATAGGTAAATGAATGAGCATGTCCGTATTCCAATAATAATACTTAGAAAAATAGGCAGAGGGTTAGATTTGCCTTAGTTTGCTTAACCCCTAATTTACAGCATTTTTAAAAAATGCAAAGGCCTGGTTCTCATACCTCCCAGGATCAGATTCTGGAGAGATAGATAAGCCCTTAGAACCTGCAAATTTACACAGTTGCCATTATTATTACTATTTACTATTTACCCTTAAGTTTGAGAACTTTCATTTTCTTTACCTACCAGAATACCTGAAGCACGAATTTGTCTCTACAGTATCCTTGAGGGATTTCCATTTAGCTTGATGGCTTTGAAGTTTGTGGAGCATACCTTATCAGGCAGAACTTCTATTTCAAATAATTGACAGGGAAAATATGAAGGCAAAATTCCTATTGAGTTAAAGTCTAAAATTTTTTTTTAATTTTTTTTTAACATTTATTCATCTTTGAAAGGCAGAGAGAGACAGAGCGTGAATGGGGGAGGGGCAGAGAGAAAGGGAGACACAGAATCTGAAACAGACTCCAGGCTCTGAGCTGTCAGCACAGAGCCTGACGCGGGGCTCGAACTCACGGACCGTGAGATCGTGACCTGAGCCAAAGTCGGCCACTCATCCGACTGAGCCACCCAGGCGCCCCAAAGTCTAAAAATTTTAATTTGAAGAGAACAAGAGCCTTTTCTCCCCTGTTTACTGTTGTATTTCCAGCTACAGAAAATAGGGTAGGTGCTTGGCACAGGGCAGGTATTTCGATAAATATTTGCAGATGATCTGAATGCACTTTCATTGCTTGGCCCTCTCCCCACTTTCAGGTTGCCTGACCCTCCCTTTATGTGATAAAGAGGTAAGTGAGTCTTAGCTACAGCTTTCCTGCTTTTTATACTGTCTCTTTTGGGTTTTAATCCATTGTTTCATCTCTTTTGAGTAATTTGGGGGTTATATATCCTGTCCTCAAGACTTGTGATGCCCTGACATACCTGGTTCTAAGGCAGGATGACATTTATAAGCATTGATAATGATATTAACTGAAGATTTTTCTTCTGTAAGCAGAAGAAATCAATATGCCAACTTCAACAAAAAAAAGTATTAGGAAAATTAGGTGACAACTCAGCAGCAAGTGTCGATGGACTTTCTCTCAGGAGTGCCATCGAAATATAACTCAGCTCCCAGCATTTTTCCACCTCTGGGCCTTTGCACATGCTGTGCTCTGTGCTGGTTTCAAATTCCTGGAGAGAGAGATTTGTTGAGCCAAGGTCAGGGACCTGTTATTTAGTTTAATTACTTCGTCACTGTGGTTGGGGGGTACCATTAATCACCCCATGGAGAGAAAATCAAAGGCTATTACCAGTAGGATGTGGGGGTGGGATAAAGAGATGCTAGGAAGACTCAAGTAGTTTAGACATGTTAATTTGGATGCCTTTTAAAAATAATCTGTAAATGACTGGATTCTGGTTTTCAAAGCCCATTCCTGTGTTTTAAATTTTGCTACTAACACAAACCAGGCTGAGACCTCTAACAGGTCCAGGCCAGTACTTCTCTCTGTACTGCCGCTCTGCTGTGGATGATGTTCTGTAATTGCTACGGACTTCCTCTCGACCTGAAGATTTGATTTGAAGCCCTGCCTTAGCTGCGTTTTCCTGAGAGATTTGATTTTCAGTCCTGTTTTCCCTTTTAGATTATATTTATTTATACTATCTATCCCTGTCCATTTCCAAGAAAAGATTGTTACTGGCAGTTTTCAAATCAAATTCCACAGTAAGAAATGGCACAGATAATATTCAGACAGCTTCCTCTAATCCATTCACCTCTGGTTTTGTCCCTGATTAGCTGCCACCCAGACAGACACTGCCCCAGCACGGTCCTGGATCTGCTGTACATCATGATGGTCCTTAGAATGAAGTCCTTCCCCACTTAATGGCCCCATCTCCCCCATACCCAACCGTTTAAAGTCTCTCTTTGTTCTGTTGTTGTACTCTGCCAGGGTCGACAGGTTCTGATTGCTCTTCCCTCCAAGAGCATCTTCTTTCCCTCTGGCCACTCCGTTCTTTTTTTTTTAAGTTTATTTATTTATTTTGAGAGAGAGAGAGAGAGAGATTACTGGGGAGGGGATGAGAGTGAAGGCACGAGAGAGAATCCCAAGCAGGCTCTGCAATGTCAGAGCAGAGCCTGACTTGGGGCTTGAACTCACGAACTCTACAAGATCATGACCTGAGCTGAAATCAAGAGACCGACGCTCAGCTGACTGAGTGGCCCAGGTGCCCCTCACCACTCCGTTCTGTGCTGCAGTTCCACTGGCTGACTTTCTGCTGCAGACACACACAGATCTGTTCCCTCCACCTGGAATGTGCCTTTTCCACATGTTTACAAGGCTGGCTTCTTCATGCTTTTTGGATCTCAGCTCAAGAGTGACCTCCTTAATAAGAGATGCTTTCTCTATCACACTTTCTAGATGGTTTGTGTCTCCTAAGTTACTCTATATCCCATTACCCTATTTTATTTCAATGTTGCAATGATCACCATCCGGAATCCCACTTCTTTGTGTACCTGTTGATTGCTCTCTGCTCCTCACTAGAATATAAGCTCCATGAGAAAGCATGGATTTTGTCTCCAGTCTTCCCTAGATGTTTAGAGCAGTATCTGGTATACGAGGTGCTCACTGAACAGGTTAATGAATTAAGGCCAATTTGCAATTTTCAAACTGTCTAGTCAAATCTAAACAGACTCACTTCTCTGAGATATATTAAAGCCAGAGAGAACAAAGTTAAGCAATCGGCATCTTTTGGATTGTGGGAGGCTGAGCTTTCTGGATTGTCTGTTGGAATGTCTGATCCCAGAAACTAATACCCATTCAAAGAAAGGTGCTGAGGATTTGCTGCAGCTTTTATATTTATGCTCTTGGGTCACCCTTCTCATGATCTCTGCCAGCTCTGTGTTTGCAGAGCTCAGCAGATTATTTTATGAGGATGAGAAGAAGCAACATGTGATGATTATGATGGAGCCTTAGCACAAGGCATACATACCTCTAATGTTAACTCAGACTATTTATTGATGTCTCATCCTCATATAAGACCCAACCATTTCCATTTCCTGTTCAGTTGACACTACCTACATACACATCAGCCTCACCTATCTCTACAGGACAGTATTTCTTCTCCGCTCATGTGTACACTCATAGCCCGTATGCACATGTGCATGTACATGTAGACCAGCAGCCCCAGTTCTGAAAAGTGTTGCACAAGCCAAGCTATAGCATAAGCCACTAAAATGACTTCTGACCTTATAAGGAAGGATTGATTTGGAAAATTTTGAGGTGAATGTAAAGACAACAGATATGTCCAGTTTTCTCTGGCAACCTTGATTTCCTTCCCCTAGTATTTCTTCTTGGGCGACACATGTAATCATTCTTACATATTTAAGTAAATAATAATTGGTTTGCTTCTGACTGATTAGACCTTTGTTATAATGTTTTCCTTAGAGCTTCATGCTGATGGATCAACCTGTGGGTGAAATTATTTTAAATAGTTTTAAATGGTCTTTAAAAACTTCAAAAATCAAACTCTTTGGCCTCCTTGGGTGGAGTCTAAGAGGGTCTTTATGTTGTATTAGCTGCGTGGTAAACAACGTTAGTAAATGATAAGCTTCCTGTATGAATTTATGGTGTTTCATATACATCCCTTAAAATGCAGAAATAAAATAACTAGTTCTTAACTCGCCAGGCCCTAGTATGTCTCAGCTTCTTATCCGGTGTTATTTTAGCCCTTCTAAGAGGACATTGAGGAAGAGGATGGCATCCCAGTATTTGCCTGGGGAGGGCTATTTCTGTCTTTCTGCCTGATGCTGATATTGAGCCTTGGTAATATCTCACAACTTTTTTGTGTATGCATGTATGGAAACGTTCTTTGCAAACCAAATTAAATTTTAAAACAGCAATATATTGTGGCACAGTGATAAAAACTGAATATGCATGTAAGGTGTGTGAAGTTCTTTACATTATTCTTAAACTTTTTCTGTAAGTTTTAAATGGTCTAAATAAAATGTTGAACAAAATGTCAGTAACATTTAAGGCAGAGTTGTGCTTTCCCATTGCAGGTACCCCCCATAGATGCCCCTAAAGCATCTGTTTTTTCTCTGGGAGACTTTGGCTACAGTAATCTCCAGGAGACGTTTCTGGAAATCAGAGACCCAGGGAAACAAAATTTGGAGAAATAAAGTTTGCATCTAATTTTTAGAATGTATTAAATGATACTGAGGAAGTAACCTTTTATAAGAGTAGAATTTTAATATATTTCTCTATTTGTAGACACTTTATTGCCTTGGAACTACTTTTTTTTCCTTTTGGGGCAGTGAGGCAGATTCACCCCAAACTTCAATAAACCTTTATCTTCTCAAATACTTTAAAAGCAAGTTTGAAATAGATAATGATCATATGTTTACCTTAAACTGAAATTCATATTCTCTAGTTTCAGGATATTAGAGAACTTCTCCTTAATAAAAGCAACACTAGAAACCTGAAAGTCAGAAACATAAAAACAATGATATTTAACATGATTCATGGCAAGAATCTGGAATACTCAGTGGAAGAAAATTGAGTGAAAATGCTACTGGAAGGATGGAGAAAGGAGGGTGAGGAGAAAGAGGGAAAGAAGGAAAGGAAGGAAAAAGAGAAGAGAGAAAGTGGGGGAGAGGGAGGGATAAATTATGCGAGGGAGAAGGCAAGGTATAAAGAAGCAATGATCAAAAGAAAGAAATCTGTAAACACACCTTGTGCAAATCTTGCTGTCTTCACCTGGTGGAAAGTATATAATGTAACTGAAAGGTAGTCAAATAAGTGTGAATAGAATTTTTAAAAATGTGCTTTGTGTGTTGTGAATTTACCCTGCGGGTTTTGTGGAAACTCAGGCTGGAAGCAAGGTCAGGTGCTGTGTCAGGATCAGGTAGAGCCCTTTGCCCCAAAAGCTTGGATCCTGCTGTGGTTAATGGCCAGGACTCAACCTTCCCATCTATAGAAACTGCTGCCTTAATAACAAATTTTTGAAAATGGACCAGGAGCCATTTCCTTTTCTTGTCAGTACCCCTGAACCCATACAAGTACCATGTCACCAAATGTTCTGCTTCTAGAAGTAGTACAGAACAGTTCTGTCTATGGAATGAGTGAGTTAAGTTCTCTGAGTCATATTTTTGTAGAGATATAAGAGTGGATGCTACAGAGACTGCCAAGCTTCTTAGAAGCAAGGTTCTGGATAAATATTTTTAATTACCATCCCCTCAGTCTCTGGAGATACCCTACTATCATTATCAGAAATTTTTTGTATTATTTTAAAAAGAGATTCATTTTGCGCTCCTCTTAATGCAAAGGTGGCAATTGGACCTTAAATCAATGCTTTAGCTGTCAGCAAAGAGGTGCTTTTTTTTCCCTCTAATTTTACTAACACTGTAGCCAGTCACCATGCCTCCTCAGTCCATGCAGCTGCATAATTATACATCAGATCTCCAAAATGAATTAGTTTATTTTTAAAACAGCTAATTGCCTTAGTGGAGTCATGTTTTACCAGAAGCACAAAAGGGCTTTGTTCACTGCAGGGAAGTTTTCTTCTGGAATGACTGTGTTAGGCTCTTGCTTCTGTAATGTCAGTCATAAACAATAAAATATCAGCAAAATTCACCAAGATCACTAGTATTCCAGAGCATCCCATTGTGATTTCAGCATCGTTTCCTCTGCATGTAGTTCTATGTGATCTTAAAATTAAAATATCCTATGTAGGAACGATCTTTGATATAATGATATGCACTAGAGCCCCTTTACGTGTGTTTTTTTTCTCCAGCACACTTTAAGTCTTGTCTCTTGAAACTTAACTATGTATTTATAAGGCAGACCTCCCATTGCATGTTTGGTCTCCATTATAGGTAATAGGCCAATTCTTTGCAATCAAGAATTCTCTCTATTATAGCCCAAACTTGAACTTTTTAATTCTGATTTTGGATGCTATTGTATTTAAATAGAAGGAGCTATAATATTTAAATTATGCCACTCTGCAGGGGTGATGTTTACAGAAAACCCTGATTTAGAATAGAATAGGTAGCCATATCAAATGCAAGTGTATGTTAGCATGTCCATCCCATAGGATGGTCCTACCTTGGCAAATTCACATCAGCAATGCTCACAAAGAGAAATGGATTCAACCAGCATTTCAAATGAATAGTCTCAATGAAAAGTATTACTCCAGGGAACAATACCCTCGTGACCTCTGACCAGCAAATTCTGGGAAACCAGATTATAATTATAAGGATGATGGGAGAATGTTGACTGAAACCATGCTTGTTAGTTATATGGTTTGAGTGTTTAATAACATGACTGGATGGATCTGACCCCATGGAGCCCAGATGTGGCAAGACCACCTCAGAGAACCTCAGATCTGTCCCCAAACCCAATATGACAGGATCTGGAGTTTGTTGCATTCCCCAGAAAGGTAAATTTAACTCCTTACACTTTCAGGTTTAAAGCATTAGTATTTTAGACTGCTACACAGTATGAGAGGAGAGCCTAAAGAATACCACACAGTGAAACTTCATTTAAAAATCCCCTTTAAATATCTTATTTCTTCCCCTAAGATCCCTTGCTAGCAGCCAATAACCTTATCTCTATTTTTATGTTCTCATTTTGTTTTTTATTCTTTGTCCACACAGCCCCTGGAATATGTTGTATTGTTCTGAACGGTTAAACTCTGGCTGCAGTTTTGTATTTCCACCAAGAAAAGCAAATCCTGCAGTGAGCTAAACCCTTCTTTTGTTTTCAAAGTTTTGCTATTTAAGTTTGCCACCCGGAGATCTCATCTTCCATGCCAGAATCGGTTTTCAAGTAGTCACCTAATAATTCCTTGGAAAACATTCTTCTGCTAAGAAAAAGAGGACTTCCTATTTCTGATTATAGGAATTCATCAGTGTCTGGGCCCGAATACCCTCTCCCCAGAGCAGAGCTTAGGTGGGTGCCGACAACATTCACCTCTGTGCTCCACGCTTTCTCTGACTCCAAAGATAGCAATAACATCCCTTCTGACAAATCTTTCATTCAGAAGCTTAAAGTAATTAATTATATGGCAGTCAGCTCTGACAAATATCTTATTGGAGCCCCGCAAGCCCTTGAATATAAGGGAAATAACAATAGCTTCTGGGAGCTCAGTTGGCCCCCATGAACTGATAGTTTAACAGTTGACAATAGGTGGCTAAAAGCTGTGCAGGGAAGCCCAAATAGCCAATGTGTCAAAATTTCTGAACCAAGGCTGGCAGAGGAGTTAATTAGTTTTATATATAAACAGGCAAACAAAACCACACTCATACATATGTTTATTTCAGGAATCAGAAGACTATATTTATGAAACATAACTGAGATGGGTCATTTAAAAGGTCAAATTGTGTCCGTATGGAGAAAATATTTCCTTACTAGTTAAATACGTTTTTGTAATTAAAGAGCTTTACGGTGGTCTCAAAATTCATTTCTGGTCACACTTCCTAGTATTCACGAATCTTCAAAACTTAAAACTGGTGAGGGCTTATCACTTGACAGATTACAAAAGAGTGATTTTCAGAATGTAATGTTATGTTGGTTTTTAATATTTGCCATTCTTAAATTATATTGATCTCAAACAATCATGAAAATCAAAAGAACTTTAGAACAATCATAAATTTTTTTTGTCTATTAATGCGCTTTAACAGAGCATAATTACCTTCTGCCCTTTCTGCCCGTGGTATATTTATTCAGATATTTTAAATAACAATATCAGTAATTTTTATTTTGTCAAGATAAAATATGTTTACCTATCATGACTATTTCTGCATTTAACAGTTCTTGCTTTTGATACTAGAGACAAAGATCAGTCAATACTTTAATTTCCTGAGGGCTATCAACAGACACTAAGCCTTCCTTAAAGTAGTAAACATCTTTGAAAAAGAGACTGTACTTTTAAGTGCAATTTATGCATTTACTAATTCTATGCTGCACTTATTCTCAAGATGATGGGCTGCACATTAGCTCTTTCCTTTTCTGTTTCATTACTTAATTTGGAAATCAACTTTTATTTCATGTGCCATAGTAATTTCTCATTGTTAATAGCAGAATTACAAAGAGAAAATCTTAAAAGAATACATTTAGTTTAATTAAGCAAAAAGAGAGAGAGAGAAGGGTAAGCTTAGGCAAGATTCAGTTTAGGATTTTATGAATATTGAGTTGCCTTAGAAGACACAAAGTGTTGCCACTTTAAATAGTAATTTCTTCAGAAAATCTAGCCTTCATTAAATGAAATGTTTGTAACGAAATAAACTTACACTGTCAAAGTGTAAGAGTTCTTATTATTATACATTCTTATTAATATTTGGTATTACTGATTCAGTTTTTACCTATACACTGGGTTTATAACTGTATCTTGTTATGGATTATTTTTTTTATTTCCTGATTATTAGTATCCTTTACCATATTTTATACATGGATTGGACATTCCTTTTTAGTGAATGCCTATTTTTTACGTTTTGCCTACTGTATTATTGGGTTGTATCTTTTCAAACTGCTTTGTAAATGTTATTATTATATTCTGAATACTAGTCATTGGTTGGTTAAATGTGCTGTAAATGTTTTTTCTCAATGTGTCATTAATGTGTCATTAATTAACTAATGACACATTAACTAATGTGCCATTAATTTCTCTTTAATAGTTTGTACAAAACTTATATTCTTATGTCATATTTATCAGTCTTTTTTGGAATGATTTGTGTTTTTCTGTGTCTTGTTGAACGATTCCACCCCTAATCTGAGGATTTGAGCATACTCTTACATTTTTTTCTATTTTTTTTTTAAGTTTACTCTTTGTATATAGATCATTAAACTACTTGGAGTTAATTCTGTGAGTGTGTGTATACCTGTGTATAGCTTAATATAAACATCTAATTTCTAGGGCTGTAATAGTTTAACCTAGAGAACTAGCTATCCTGGAACCATTTGTTGAAGATCTCCACTTATCTGTGGTTCCAGAACTGACCTATGTAAAGTTTTCATACATAAGTGGGCCTACTTTTTGTTGCTCTATTCTGTTATCTTACCTTTTATTTTTTTATTTGAACCAATAAGGCATTCTCTTTATAATAACTTACCAGATAAGTCTTTAAGATGATAAGGCACATGCTCTCATTTTGATCTCCTTCAAAATTGTGATTACCTTCCTTGGAGCTTTGCTATTCCATACTAATTTTAGAATTTGCTTACCAAGTGAAGAATGATATTAATATTAAATATTGATTTTTTTCTATCCTTGGGCACAATTTATCTCAGTATTAATTTTTTTCTTTGTAGTCTCACATCTATGATTTTTTTTTTTTTATTTTAAACAAACAGAGGGGCACCTGGGTGGCTCAGTCAGTTAAGCGGCCGACTTCCGCCCAGGTCATGATCTCGCAGTCCGTGAGTTTGAGCCCCGCGTCGGGCTCTGTGCTGACAGCTCAGAGCCTGGAGCCTGTTTCAGATTCTGTGTCTCCCTCTCTCTGACCCTCCCCCGTTCATGCTTTGTCTCTCTCTGTCTCAAAAATAAATAAACGTTAAAAAAATTTTTTTTAAAAATAATAAACAAACAGAGAGAATGGGGGAGGGTGACAGGAAGAGAGAGGTTGAGAGAGAGAGAGAGAGAGAGAGAGAGAGAGAGAGAGTCCCAAGCAGACTCTAAGCTCAGCTCAGAGCCAGATGCTGGCTCGATCCCACAACACTGGGATCATGTCCTGAGCCGAAATGAAGAGTCAGATGCTCAACCAACTGAGCCACCCAGTCGCCCCTCTTCCATGATTTCTTTTCTTTTTTTTTTTTTTAACGTTTATTTTATTTTTGAGACAGAGAGAAACAGAGCATGAACGGGGGAGGGTCAGAGAGAGATGGAGACACAGAATCCGAAGCAGGCTCCAGGCTCTGAGCCATCAGCCCAGAGCCCGATGTGGGGCTCGAACCCACGAACTGCGAGATCATGACCTGAGCTGAAGTCGAATGCCCAACCGACTGAGCCACCCAGGCGCCCCTATGATTTCTTAAATGAAGAGTACTTTATCTAGTTTAACCATCACTCAGGGCAATCATTAACCTTATTATTAACATTATTTTAATATTATACCATATACTAATGGTGTGTAAGAAGACCTGTGTGCCAGTGCTCGCTTATACTAGATCACAAGGCTCAGAGAGATTTATGAAGATTTTCCTCATTCTTTATCTTATGAATCGACCTCTGACTTTTTAAAAATCAGAAATTGCCTGTTTCCAGAAGGACCCTTTCCTTCTTTCTTATTTTTTTCTTTCGATCTGTTGCCAACCAACTTGTTTGTATTTTGTCTAAGATAAAAGTAAACTGATTGAGTGTGGGTTTAAGACATACTAATTAGCTACTATTTTATTGATCAGCAACTATTTACCAATGTTTGTGTTAGGCATTTAATATGTCACCAAAGCAACACCTCTATTAGGGATATATGATAGTAGCCAATATGTAGGTAAAATTGAGGATAACTTGCCCCAGACCCTAAAGCCGGAATGCCATGTAGTCAGGGGTAAATCTGCATCTTTGCTTTTCTCCCTCTACCATTCTGCCTCTAAGATAACAAGATGTTAAAACTGAAGTTCAGTCAGAGATCTTGTGATGGAATATTCTAAAGCCAGACCAGGTGATCCTGTTGGAGCGGGGGTGGTAAGTGCCTTCCTCCACCCTGTGGGCCGTGGGGTTCCTGATTTGCTAGTCAGTTTCTAGGAAGGGTGACTGAGTAGGACAAAAAGAGGGCCCCAGGTGCTGGATCTGGAGGAATCTGTCTAACACAGTTGTAGTGTGCTGAGGAAGGCACTTTCTGTGTATCAGGGTGGTGAATTGAGTGAGAGAAAATGAAGGGACCTTTAAGGTGGTCAATCTGTCTTGCTACGACTCATGTTCCTGTTAGAAAAATTAAATCAAACGTGATTGGTAAATGGGGGGTAATAAGAATATAAAGTGGATGTTGGTTCATATGTGATTTTTTTTTTCCAAGCGTAGGAAACCATAGGTGTAGAAACATAGTAACTTTCAGTAAGAAAGGGAAAAGAAAAAGCTATCGATTGGCTGCTAGTTTGGCCACGGGAGCCATGGTGACCGTATTTGAGAAACTAAAAACCAGTGCCTCCACCCAGTCAGTCTCTCACCACTGATGCACGCCCCTGTCCTTGTTCAGCTGCTGGCTAGAGGCAACAAGCTCTTCCTCCAAGGCCCCCTTGAAATGGAGCCCTTGCCCCAGGGCCCTGCCTCTCTCAGCTTTGGCTCAGGACCCACCCACCTCTCCTCCACACAAGTCCTGTCTGTTGTTTCCTGCATTTACCCATCCACTGTGACAGCCTCTGGCCGAGCTGTAGTTCTTGGTTTTGTTGGGGGGGTGGGGGGATGGGGGCTGGGGGGCAGGAGTGTAAGGGTGGGAGGGGCCCAACTTATTTCCCTAATTAACAATTAAAATTTTTATTGAAAATTTTTTTATGTTTATTCATTTTTGAAAGACAGAGAGAGACAGAGCACAAGAAGGGGTGGGGTGGAGAAAAAGGGGACACAGAATCTGAAGCAGGCTCCAGGCTCAGCTGTCAGCACAGAGCTTGACGCGGGGCTCGAATTCACGAACTGCGAGATCATGACCTGAGCCTAAGTCGGTGACTCAACTGACTGAGCCACCCAGGCGCCCCAACAATTAAAAATTTTAATCATAATATTAGATGATGATAATGATGTTGATGATGTTAACTTTAAAAATAACATAGGTTTTGACCATTTTACTGATGACCCTGTCACCCATTACACTTGTTATCTAGGCAGCATATTAACAGAATATGAATTTTCTCTGGAATGTAATTATCGTGTTACAGCTGACATGCTACAGGGTGCACTTTAATGGTCTGTCATTTCTTTCATGGTGTTCAAAAAGTATAGATAAAGGACTTAACTTACTTGCATCTTACTTTGGGTTTGGTTACTCAAATGCATATTCTTAACCAAGGGCTGATGCTGTGACAGTTTTATAGGGTTATAACGGGTTCTGTTTACTTTGAGTACCAGAGTTTTCTCTCTAGTAGTCAGGTTTTACCCCAGCATCTGTTACATAACCTAGAAAATTTCTTTAACTCAAGCCTTTAGCAATATCAAAATGATTTAATGTGTGTTAATAAACCATACAATGATTTATCATACTATTAAATAAGCAAATTCTATTTGACAAATGATGACTCCTGACATGAATCTTCAATTCCTATCTTACCTTTATCATATGGAGCTATGTCCAGTCTGCATTTCTTGTCTTACATAGTCTGAACACTGGAGTTTCTTTTCTGGGGAGGGGGAGCCACATTATGGCATGATGATTTTTGTCTGGTTGTTCCTTACTCATGTCAAGACCTTGCTGCAGTTTGCAGAAAAATGATTAGTCTGTGTGTCTGTAATTGCTTGTGGGTCACTTTAAGTGCCAAGTCTTCACCACTAGCATTTTTAACAGGAGTTAGTTTTCCTCCAGTATGTTTATCAAATGCCTGTTGCAAGTTGTGTATTCCTGAGGCATGATCAGGTAGCCAAGAGCCTCTTTAGTTGACCGTGCTCTGCATTTTCTCTGAAAAGTTGGAGCAACAAAAAAGATCAGATTCTGTTCTTTCTGGCAAGGAGAGGAGTCTGAACTGAAAACAAGAGCAGAACCCTGGACCCTGATCTTTAATAATGGATGCCAGCATGCACTGTCACACTGTTGCCACATTCCAGGGATTTCTTTCTTTCTTTCTTTCTTTCTTTCTTTCTTTCTTTCTTTCTTTCTTTCTTTCTTTCTTTCTTTCTTTCTTCTTTTTCTTTCTTTCGAGAGTGGGGGATTGGGGCAGAGACAGAGAGCAAGAGAGAATCCTAAGCAGGCTCCATGCTCAGTGCAGAGCCCAACAAGCCCTACAATGCTCTGGCTTCTGCCCCTGAGATTGTGACCTGAGCTGAAATCAAGAGTTGGATGCTTAACCAACTGAGCCACTCAAGTGCCTCTCCAGGGTTATCTTTTTAACTATTTCCCCCCACGTGGATACTGTTTTGTATTGTTGTCTTGATTTCCACTGTCTTCCAGCACTTGAGATATTATTCTGCTACTCAAATATTAGAAATTGATGTGACAAAAGGCTAAAAAAATAGAATTAGAGGATTAAAAACAAGAATTGTTAAGGAATGCCTTTCATAATACTTCTTCATAATTTTGAAGAAATAATATTCCTTCCTAATTCATGTTGAGCCCTTATTTATTTTATGTTATTTTATTTTTTTCTGGAGCAGTGGTATGTTTTTAAGAACAGAGTGCTAGGATTCAAAGGACATGTGCATTCCCTGGGCCACAAGATCACAGTGTTACAGAGTGAACATTAATAGCCAGGTGTGCTTGTTTCTACTGTTCTAGAACTTTCCATTACACATTGCCCCTACCAGTCCTCCTCATTTTTCCTGAACATCTGAGGTCCTTCTTCCCAGAACCCTTTGACAGGACAGTGTTGTCAAAGAAAACAATAATTGTTGTATAAATGTAGGAAACTCTTATAATTAAAAACAGAACAAGGCTAATGTATCTTTTAAGGAATTGGTCAAGTCAAATGGATTACTTTTGCTACTGCTTACTTTTGCAGTAAGAACATTAGTCAAAGAAAACAACACTGAATCATGTATTTGGTATATACTACAAAGAAAGATAAAAGAGGCAGGGAAAGCATGGATATTAATGGTTAAGTAATATATACTTAGGTTTGGGGCAGGAAGAAAATTAACTTCTGATTTGTATGTGAGAAAACAAAGGCGCCAGAGGCTGGTGTGTGAATACCTGTCCCTAAGACTAGGCAGTAATTGCTGGAATGAGGGAGACATCATTTTAAGCAACTAGACATTTTAAAAAGCAGTGAAATACAGTAGGGATACAGTGGTTCTAAAGAGCCTAATGAAAAATGAGGCAAGGCAGAAACAAAGACAACAAAAAACAAAACAAGAAGAGTGAACCCAAAAAAGACTTTTTGACAGTGGATGAGTTTTGATTTATGGGTTGTGTTGGTAGACATCATTGTTGTGATCATAGGAAAATCCTGGGAAGAGTGTTTTTGGAATGAAGAATGGGCAGGGTATGGACTGTGTCTTCTCATTCAGTTCACCACCACGTTAAGAAACTTTATTCTGGAAAATTAAAATTGTTCCTGGATGTACATAGCAATTTCTGGAGAAATTTTTTTTTAATAAAATCATTTAATTTTTTTTACAAATCAAATTCTTTCTGTATTTTCTGTCTGATTTCCTAAGAACGATGCTACATTGGTTATTATGTTCCAAGTTAATAGATTTTATTATTTGAAAAACTGATCAGATATCGTGACTGTCTGTACATTATACCCAATGGCACAGATTCAAATTTTTTAGTGCCATTTTAATCTTGCATTTTCTTGTCAACTGTTTTGAATCATATACGTTTGGATGTCTGACAACCAGTATACTCTATATTTAATGATTCTAACATTCTTGAAATGTTATGATAATCCATACATAATTCATTTGGAAATAGTGAAAATACTACTTTAGGTTTACCCTAATGACTGGATATTAACAATATGAGTCATGTTATATTGTGATATACGAAGGTGGCCATGTTAGCATAGACCTTGACAATAATTATTGGTTCTCATTTCTCATCCCTCATATTGGCTTAAAAAAATTTTTTTTTCATGATATGCTCTATGTGTGGTTGATCCTGTCTCGAGTGAAGTACTCTTGACCGTTGAGCAACTTGGGAGTTAGGATGCCAATCACCTGTACAGTCAAAAATCCATATATAACTTTTTACTCCCCCCAGACTTAACTGCTAATAGCCTTACTACTGACTTCCTGAAAACATAAACAGTCGATTAAAGCATATTTTATGTAAGGGGTGCCTGGGTGGCTCAGTCAGTTGAGCGTCTGACTTCTGCTTAAGTCTTGATCTCAGGGTTCCTGAGTTCAAACCCTTCATCAGACTCTCTGCTGTCAGTACAGAGCCTGCTTCAGATCCTTTGTCTCCCTCTCTCTCTGCTCCTCCCCCATTCATGCTGTCTCTGTCAAAAATAAACATTTAAAAAATTTTTAAAAACACATATTTTGTGTAACATATTGTATGTCATATATGTTATATCCTATATTCTTAGAATAAAGTAAGCTACGGAAAGAAAATATTATTTAAAAATCATAAGGAGAAAATAAATTCACAGTACTATATTTATCTGAAAAAAAAAATCAATGTATGAGTGGACACATTAAGTCCAAACCTATGAACTACATATTTTAAATAAAATGAAATGCTTGAGAGTTTTAACTGTCATTTTTTACTAATGCCTTCTCCCTAGCTTATAAAGGGAACAACATTAGCCTGTGCTTGAGAATTTCTTACCATTTAGTCTTCGGAATGTTAATTACTCCTAGACTTTAGTTTCCCTCAACTAGCATTGTGTTCCATCAAGTCAATATATAATTATTCATGATTTGAATAATCAAAAATTACTAAATTTTAATCCAGGTGAAGTCTTGAATCTGAAATAAGTGAATTTGGCTTCCAAGGGGTCTCTGCTACTTACAGGAAGTACTGCTGAGAATTTCCTTCAGATAGAGCCAAAATAAGAAGACAGCAGTCTTCACTTAATTACAAAAAAGAAAACAAAAACAGGTTGTTATAGCCTCACGTGAAATAACTAATGTTAGCTTATTGATTTTAAATAGAGTCCCTGCCATCTGGAATGAAGTCATTAGCTGGGGGGGAATGCGTTGTGGATTGGTGATACTCCTAGGTTGTGATTAAATGGCACACATGTGAGTGTTGCTATGAATCTTTGTGTCTCCTATTAAAATATCTGATTAGACCTCACAAAGTAAGCTTTGCAAATAGTCTGGGACATACTACTCCCCTCTTGCTCGTTATTTCCATTTCTTATTATTCAATTAGGAATCAGTGACTTGCTGAATACACATGGTGTGTTTATCAGCCTGGAGAGTGATAAAAATTTTCCCTTCGAATTTTTCTTTTATATTCTGTTTTCTAATATTATAGCTGATTTTGAGAAATAGCTATTATCTTAGTTCAGAATACAGAAATCTAAGTAGGCCCTCGATTATTCACTTCTTGATGTGTGTATTAATAGTGTGCTATAATAATAACTTAAGAGTACTGAATACCTATTATGTTCTTGCCATAATGGTGGAAATTTTATATTCATATTTCTAAATATTAAAGCAACCCTGCAAAGCACATGTCAATTTTTTTCATTTTTTTACCATGTTTATTTCATAACCATGATTTCTTAGTCCTTATTAAGTTGATACAATTTGGGGAAATAAATACTCCCTTCCCTTTTTGGTTCCATATGTATTGGGCAGGGTAGCAGGAACAGAATATGAAATAATAGGCAAAGGGTGCAGGGATGAGATGGGTGAAGTTGAAGAAAGACACGGTGAATGTTTCTATGAATGCTTTGGGAAGCATATCAACCAGAGAAATACAAAGTTGACAACATGAGTATTTTCTTCTCCTATGGGCTTTGAAAAGTATGACATAGTATGGGACCACATTCAGCATATATTAATTATATAGCATTGTGGTATATGTTTCTTGTCAGACATGATGTGTGTATATTTTTTTCTTACTTTTTAAGCTCCATAGATGACATTCATAAAGTACTTTTTTTTAAAACAGGAGGATTTTTTTAAAGTTTATTTATTTTAAGAGAGAGAGGGAGAGAGAGAAAAGCAGGCTCTGACATGGGGCTCAGTCCCACAAATCATGAAATCATGACCTGAGCCCAAGTCAAGAGTCAGTGGCTTGCCTGACTGAGCCACCCAAGTGCCCCCACAAAACATTTTTAATACGTTATTCAGCAAATATTAATTTAACCATATAAACCAATCTTGCTTGGCAGAAAACACTACTAGCTGCTATGTGAAGGTCCTCCTTTTAACTAACACTTAATTTTATACTTGGAGCTTCGTATCAGAGGAAGTTCTTAAAGGGCATTCCTCTTTCAGCTGGATTTACAACTCATCTGCAACACTAAATACAGATAAAATAAAGATCACATCTTGGTTAAAGGTTTATATATAAAAGCCCCTGCAAATATAGTCACTGTCTTGTCCAGATGGTAATTGTAGACGACTTGTTCTCTTTGAGCCTTTTTCTTACCCCATTTCCTCTCAAGGTCTTTATCTCAATGCTTTGAAGCTCCATAAGTGACTGTGAAGCTGAGGTTAATATTTTTAAAATGAGGGAATTATGACTAAGAATGGTTAAGTAACTTATACAAGCTATCCAACTTATAACTGGCTACTAAATGAGAGGGGGGATTCAAGTCAAATTCTGTCTGAATCCAAAGGCCTGTTTCCATCGAATAAGCCACATTATTTAGAATGTAATGTAGTTGCCCTTCATATGAAAGATATTCGCTGGTTTTCATGAATCAAGTGTAAATTCATATCTGACACTGAAGTTTGCACATTTTCCAGAATATATCTCTTTTTGATTTAAAAAACATGTGAACATAAGGCCCCTCCTTCTAAAGACTTAGACAATGTAGGAGCTCTTTAAAACTGAAAGGGAATTCT
Organism: Acinonyx jubatus; assembly: GCF_027475565.1. NCBI lineage: Eukaryota > Metazoa > Chordata > Mammalia > Carnivora > Felidae > Acinonyx > Acinonyx jubatus. The sequence continues at coordinate 57,222,597 of NC_069383.1, read as the reverse complement.
CTATGTCAGTGAGAATATAAAGTGGAACTTTTTTGATTAGAGCTTTGATGTTTTCAGAAGAGTCATGTCACTGTTTCCTGGAGCCAGGCTGGCCGTTATAAGAGTCCAGGAGAGCCTCAAGAGCACAGGAACAATTGTTAAAATGTTCAAAACTCCTTTTTAGTAAAAATAGTTTCAGTGTAGAAATGGGAAGGTTTTAAGTAAATTCTCTAGAATCTTGAGTTTTTTAATTTCCTGTGCTTAATCCTAGGAAAATAAAGCATGATAGAATTTACCATCTCTTGTGTTTTATATTGATGATACAAAGCTTATGAATGGTTACAGTATTGTCCTTAAAAGTACTGTATGTAACATAATCATCATACTTATCTGACCAGGATGATGTTGGAATTGGGTGTGTGAGATAAGCCTTTTGAGAGAGGAAAACTAACTCTGGAGATACATTTGGGGAAGGGTGGAATGTGAATGGCTGATGCAGACGATGGAAATTGTTTGCCTGACATTTATCTGTGAAAACAAGCATGAATGAAAGTGTATAAAAATCAAACATATGTATATTTACATAGATTCACATATCATATAGAGTGCTTACTATTTGCTAGGCAGTGTGAAATAGGCACATAGATGAATGACAGATCTGTTCTTGACTTGTTGACGCCTAGCATGGGAAACAGATATGTAACCAAATTGTTGAAATATCCAAAGACTCTTGTTATGATATACGTAAGGACAGAGTTAGGTCTTGTCATTCATGACTGCTCAGATCAGGGAAGGCTTTGCCAAGGAAGTAATGTATATGTGCAGGCTTTTGAAAGATGAGGTGGATTTACTACTTTTTTTGCTCTTGAGAAGATGATGAACCAGCAAGGGCCACTATCTCCTTCCATGAAGTTACCAAATGTGAGACTTTTCTATGGGATGAAAGGAAAAAAAACATCCAGGTATATATTGTCTATAAAAGTTATTCTTAAAGGATGCAAAGGGTGAAAACAAAGGAGTGGAAAAATATCTATCAGACAAATGGTAACTGAAAGAATTCTGTTAAAGTAAACCATCCTGAAACAGGAAAGATTCCTTACCCATGGACATCTAATAAACTTAGTGATACGGCTAATTGCAAATGTGTATACTTTAGTTATACACCACTGCTGTAAATATTTTTGATGAGGCAAAAAAATAAGTGCTTGGGCATTTGCGGTTTCTTAAATATGGTAGTTGACATCCAATTAGATCATTTATGAAGTCAGAATATAATTGCAATATAAAAAATGTTGCTGCTATTTTCAGTGGCAAGCATTCTGGCATTCTCTTGATTTAACATGGTGATAGGTAGTGGTTTGCTATGGTAAATATCAGCTTGACCTTTGTGGCAAGAAATGACATTTCTGGGTTGATTTTTTGATGTCTGGTGAACTTATATTAGCATGTGGAAATCAGTCTTATCACAGCTCTCAAATATAGTATTCATCCAGGTGCTACATATCACTATTGATTTTTGATGATCAGAATCCCATTTATTTATAAGATGATAACTATTAAACGTGTGGCTACATATGAACACCTACTTTGTAGAATAATATAAAATTAAATTTTTGAATCATACCAAATAGTGAAGATCAGAAAGCTAATTTTACTTAACTGGAATTCTTCCAGAATTTTGATTTTCATAGCCTTGTAGCCAGAAATAATATTTTGTCTTGAAACTAAGATTTCTATTAAAAGTTTGTCTTGTAAATATCTTATACATACTTAGTTTAGTAAACATGGGATAGGTTAGTCCAGGTTGGTTTGTATTTCAAAGCTGATGCTGTTAAGAAAATGATGTTTGATTATCATCATGAGCCATTACGTGCCACTTAAAGCAAAAGAAAAGATTAATGGTTGATGCGTACTTATATTTACATTGAGCCTATTCGTACATATGAAATAGTTTTTCTATGTGAAATAAGTTTACAGTACCATAATACAAAGTGTAAAAACTACTGTGCTGTTTCTTAAGTGACTTGCAGGGAGGGAAGGTTGAATCTAAACCTATATTTCTTTGAGAACGTTGAGTCAGAATGGTATAATCAATGGAATTTACCAATTAAAAACAGAACATGTAGACGTGAGCCAATGCAATTGATAACCAGACTTTTCTAGAAACTTTGCCATCACTACAGTTACTAGACCAGTACTATAAAGTGTAACTACAAATGCATTTTTATGTTAATTTCCTAGTGCCAATATTGTTAAAATACTCCAAAAGGAAGATATTTGAAAACTTTGTTTACTCAAACTACTCGATGATGATCATTACATTAAGGAATCCACGTGAGATCATTTCTGTTGCAGTCTGTTGTCTGACCCTTTTCACTGGTTATTCTGTCCACAAGACAAGGAAATAAATGCAAAAATGAAAGTGCAATTACATTTCATTTGATTTCAACAAAAGATTATTTTTCATACATGCATATAGCTTTATAAAATTGTGGTTTATTATTGATTTGAAGTTAATTATTGAGATTTTAATAAGACACTATGGCAAAAACGAATAACAATGAAATAGTACATGTTGAATATGATATCATACTGCTTTCTTCTCCTGGACTGGCCGCTCTGAGCTCTGCACAGAAAGACTGATGTGCAACTGACAAATACTCAGAAGAAGAGAACCTGGAACAACCTGTCTTAGTGAAGAAAAGCAATGCACGCATCCCTGTCATCTAAAATGTACAATGCTGGGCTCATCTGCCAGTTAAGAGATACTTTTTTGGATGATCCTCCTCTTTCTACTTTGAATATTGACTTCTTCAGTCTCTTACATAGTTTAATTATTTTCATTAAAAATAAATTATTCTCTAATAATACTGGCTTGTTTAAAATTGGACCCAAAAAAGATACTTATTCCATTTATATATTTTAGCCATCTAATCGTTGATTTGGAAAGATTGATCTTCTCTACTGATTGTCACACTTTATCGTGCATCAGTTGAAGGTCTTATAAAATACAGATTCCTCCCAGAGGTTGTTATTTAGTACTTCTAGGATAGGAAGTACCCCATAAATTGCATTTCTAACAAGTTCCCAGGTGACCTTGATGCTCTGAAATCCCCTAGAAATAGAATAAATCATGGATCAACATGTCCCATCTGAAGGGAAAAGTTAGAGAAGAAATTATTATCAATCAAATCAAGGCCAACAGTTCTAGAGCTTTTGTTGATGTTGTTTTGTTTTCATATAAAACAGCCTCCCTGGAATTTCATTGCTGATGTGTTTTCTGATACCCTTTACCTGTTCTTGGGTCCAGGCAAGATTTCCTTATCTGAAGACCATTTGGTAACCAATTAGGTTGTTTCAATGGAAAGGAATCACTTGTAAATTGAACATCCACTATTTAATAACAATTGGCAATGTTTCTCTAAGAGATAGAAAAATCAGATAAATAGACTACTTAATTCCAAATAAAAATTAGTACCCTGTACTCTATTGCCTGTTCGTTGGGAGTCTAGGTGAACCAAGCCTACTACTTACAGACAAGTACGTATAACTTTATTGCTGTGACAATAGTTTGAGAAACGTAAGGATGGGTGAAAAAGCAACATGAGCGAGTCAGAAAATGAGTGAGGAGATCCAGGTGTTGGTGAGTAATTTTGTAGATTTCCTGTAAAACAGAATTAATATTTCAGGCAAAGTGAAATACTTTGTCTAGATTTCAGAATCATAGGATTTGGTGCTAGATGAAAAGTCTGTGTTTGATTACAGATGAGCAGAGGTTACTTTAGTGTTTTAGAATAAATCAGGCTATATTACCTTCGTTGCTTATTTCCAGTGGGACTGATTTGAGAAAAGATCAATGTGAGCTATGGGTCCAAGGATATTTTAGGAAATATTTGGATGCCATATAGATTTTTATACATCTTTTTGTGTTGTCTATATACCTGCATAAAAATAATTGGAATTATCATAATTGCTTTTGAATGACATTTTGGTATCCCTCCTATTAATTTATCACTAGTTTTGCATATTCTGTTTAAAATAACCACTTAAATAATTAGACAGTGGTTTCATTTCCATCAGTAGATAATATTAAAATTTATTGAATGAGTGTAAAATGAATGTAAAATGATTTTTAGATCAATTTCCAACGTTTTTATTAAATTGAGTTAACATTCATTATATTGAGATTTTTTAATGCCTATTTATTCTAGCCTAGCATTTGTATTAGCTTGTTACAGTTTTTATAATACAAAATTTAATAGTTTTTTTTTCCCATCAGTAAAATTGATTTTATAAATGCACAAAAAGGAACTTACTGACATTTCTTTACTGACATTGTTGAGATGATGTGAGAGGAATTACACAACATTCTTAATATTTAAGTTGTTGGTTAATGGAACTATGGTAATCAGTATACTTCCTGGTGATTTTAATGATGCTTATTTTTCCTCTGAGAAACAAGCGATACCTATTTTATGATGTGTCTGATGTCTTTTCACCCTAAACTAACTTTTCATTGTCAAGAGGTAAAAGGGAAGACTATTAATGGTAAAAACAAAACAAACTAAACGAACAAACAAACAAAATACTGAAAGCATGTGGGGATAAAATCTCAAGTGAAATAACTTGGTCAACATGAAGAAGACATATTACACTATTTTATGTGGTATGCCTTTTCCTGGAACCTCTGAGAAATAGGATAATTACTAACTCACTCTTTTGGAGTTTTACTTTTCTTGATGATAAAAGCTCAGCAACTGTTTTTGTCAATTGCAATTTGAAGGGGTCACTTAAATTTGAAATGACAAAAGATGTGTATTATGGCATTAGTAGGATTTTGTCATCCCTCTTACATGTTTATCACTGTTTTGCCTATTCTGTTCAAAACCACTCTGAAACAATTGGTGGTTCCATGTTTCATCACTAGATCATTCTAAAATTTATTTTGAAGATCTCAGGTAATTATTTGCATCACTTGAAAAGGGACAGAATGCCAGACTGGGGAATATGATGGGAGACCACCTGCTAGATACAAAGCATGTCTGTTTAGTCATAATATCATTAACAAGTACTTTTATAGCCTTAGTAACATTCAGCACACCTTAATTCTTACTTTGCAAAATAGGGAGCTTGTTTGTACTCAACACTATTGGATTTCAACTATTTTCTTCTTTTTTAAAAAAGATTATTTTGAGACAGAGTAGCACACTTGCTCGTGTGCATTTACAGGCACATGAGTGTGGGTAGGAGGAGTGGCAGAGAGCAGGAGGGAGAAGGAGGGAGGGAGAGGGAGGGAGAGAGAGAGAGAGACAGTGTGTGTGTCCCAAGCAGGCTCCACACTGTAGGTGCAGATCCCAACATGGGGCTCCATCCCAAAACTGTGCAATCATGATCTGAGCTGAAATTGAGTCAGAAGCTTAAGGAACAGACTGAGCTACGCAGACGCCCCTCAGCTGTTTTCTTCTTAATGTACAAAGCTGTTGTTCAAAAGAACTCTTACATATTCTAGTATAAACAAATAAAAGTGAGGTTGCCCTGGTTCGGGGAAGAATCTTTTCTGGAGAAAGCACTGTAAGTCAATTCCAGGGTCCCATGGCATCCTGAGGCACAGAGAGTTTGAACACCACTGTAGGCAAATTCTAAACTTCCTCCCATGTCTAAAATGCTATGCTTGGTTACATCATCCCTGAGGTAATTTGCCAGCTCCACAATATTTCCATCTCTTGAATTTTATATATTGATTTCTTGACTGAGTGAAAGTTTAGTTGTAATATCAAATGGAATTAGATATTTTTTTTCCAGTGACAGGAAAATAAGATTTTCTCATTTTAGTTTAAGTCCAATGTGCTTTGGAATAATTTTTTTTTTAAATCTTGTAACTTATGTGTCCAAACATAATTTTGCAACAAGTAGGAGTTAATCTATGAAAGAAGGAAAATTCAGTACCACTGTTTTCAGCAGTGTGTTATCTGCCTAATGACTTCACATGCTTCCTCCCTTCCACCAAAACCCTATGTCTCCTTGTTCTCTTTCCCCTGCCCTACACTCTGTGGTTGACCAAGATCCTTCCTCCACCAGTTGTTCTAGGAACCTTAAAACACTCTGCTTTTTCCCTTTCCTTCTCTGTTGCTACTAATGCTTTAAGAATTACATTTTCCTTACTGACCTAGTTTAGAAAAGGAAGAAGAGTTCCCAGGACTAGTGGGTTATCACTTTTGGGTGTGCCCTTATGAATGGCTAGATGGTACAACCCAGTTTGTGATGCAGAATTTATTTCTCATACAGAAATGATGTTAGAAGTGTACCTCAGAGACTATAGAATGTTTAGTAGTATATGTTATAATTCATTTACTCTACAGGTGAATTTCAAAATGTGTGTTGGTCTGGGCGCCTATCAACTACTCTAAATGCCATTTCTTCCCAAAATTGAGGTCTGTGTTTCAGGTAGCAATGAATGCAGAATATTCCTAGTTGAAGACTGACCATATTTATTGGTTGAACTACAGGTGCATATATATTTGGTCATTCTGCATCCATCCATTAGACAGCATCAACACTTTCTTTTCCTTTTTCTTTTCCACATTGAATTTAGCCTGAGGGGCTGAAATAGAGGCAACATTTTCAGACCTAAGCTATGTTTTCTTTTTAATTTAGATATAATAGAAACTGGATGCAGTAAAATTGATAGGTGGTACCAAGCTCACATTAGGATTTATGAAATGGACAATTGCCTTGCATAAATGGCAAGTAAAAAATCAACCTAGTTCTTCATAAACATTTTATTCTGCGGTGTGCTTGTTTTCTGAAACTACCTCTACTAAATCTCCTGTCAGTCTTGAAACTAGAAGGCAGAAAAGCTTCTAGTGCTACAGCCAACTGCAGTGTAGCCAGAGAAACAGGCAACAAAAATAGAACACCAGGATTGCTGTGCGTGGGTGAGGCAGAAACCACATTATGAGCAAAAGCTTCCAGTATTATTTTAGAACCAATACAGAGCTCTGCATTTCTCTCCTCTCTCTTCCAAAAACACATACTATAAAAATAAAATGAAATTAAATGTATGTGCATTTGCCCTCTTAGAATTATGATTCTTATTTTATTTTATTTTTTTTTTTTTTGCCTTTCTTTCTTTGGAAACAAATCGCCAGTATGGAAATACAGTGTGTAAAGCAAGCTGGGAGGGAGGAAAGAGTTAATTGCTTTTAAGGCCCTGCAATCGAGAATTATGGTTTGAAAGATAGAGGCTGGACAGCTGGGTTTGCTGGGGTATTTTTAAATGCATTAATGCTGGCTCCAATCACTCGGCCATGCTTGACCTATTTTTGGCTCAGGCCGACCATTGTTCTATTTCTGTGCCTGTGGGCCCTGCCGTTGTTGATTCATATGCAAATGGATTATCACTAGCTTTAGCCAACTTGAGCTGAGAGAGACCAGAGAGGGGGAAGAGACGCACACAAACAGATAGAAGGGCACCGGCTGAAGCCACTTGCAGGACTGAGGGTTCTTGCAACGCAACTCTAGCAGCCTGAAGAACTATAAGCCAGGTTTAATCAGTTTCTTTTTCTCTGGGTACAGTTAATATTTTTCTACTTATTCTGACAAAGCAATAACCCCGAAGCACATTCCTATTCCCCACCTGCTTTTAGTTTCCGGGATAACCTAAACTCCAGACAGCCATAGCATCGACTTGGTCTTTCTGCTTTGTACACAGGTTGGTAACACAGGAAAAGTGTCCAGATATTTTGAAAAGTGTATGTCCACCTTAACAGAAAGGGAATCATTGTGGAAGTTGGTCGGCTGCTGCCTCTCCTCCGGGAGGAGGGAGGACCAGGGAGGGTAGCTCCTGGGGCCCGTGCACTGAGCAGCGATGAATCTTTCATGTAGCTGAAGTAAGAGTGATTGGAATATGCTGCAGACAATTTACGAGAGTGACTCGTGTTTTTCCTCAGATGGGGTGGCTGGACGAGAGCAGCTCTTGGCTCAGCAGAGAATGCACAGTATGATCAGCTCAGGTAAGATCCTCTTCCATAACTGAGACATTTTATGTGTGAAAGGAGGCAGACTTGGGAAATGCAGCTAAGAAAAAGCACCTCTCAAGGATTTGCTGCTTTTTGGTGTTGATGTTGCTATTTTCTTGGTGCGTCTGTAGGGTTTAACTTAGATCCCTTCCATTACCGGTTCTGTGCATATTCAGCATTTAGGGACAACAGCTTCTGAATGAAATCTCAAAGCTTCTGATGAAGGATGGGACTGAGATAAGTAAAATGTAGTTGGGGGTGCTTTGCCTTACTCTGCAAGTAGAAAACGGAGATCTGTACTGATTGCAAGCTATTCTAATGGGACTTTAAAAATCAGGTAAGTTCATCCTGGGGCTTCAGTTTAAATTGCAGCCTCCGCTAGCCGGATGATTTTATATTTACAGTGTGCATACAGAAGCACATCTATTCATAGACCTACCTTCTGAAATGTGTTTGCTAGGAGTTACAAAGGTAGTTTTAACGTGGCTTTTTCTCAGCAGCCCAAAACGAAAGTATTCAGGATGGAATAAAATTATTAATAGCAGATGCTTATTTTAATTTTCTTTAAAAACATTTGGAGAGTCTAGCATTGTCAGGCAGATGGATGGCATAGCGCACACATAAAGGTGTTACATGCAGGTGCAACCCTTTAAAGAATAACAGTTAACAGAGTCTAATTTCTGGTTTCTCTCTGTATGTGCTTGTGCCGTCAAGAAGGTGTGCTGAGGAGACGAAACTTGTCAGCTTTATCAATTTCTGTTTGTTAAAAGAGCAGACTCTCCACATGATAACACTTACTTATAATTGCTGCTCTTCATATTTAATCCTACAGACAGTTCCTAAAGCTTGGGGGGGGGGGTTGTTTCCGTCCTCCGAATGTTTCAGTCTAAATTGGCTTAAAGTTCTCCCTCACATCTTCTAAGTTCCTATGTGGGCTTGATCATAATTATAGATCACCACATAGATTTCCATGAAAAGAATGCAACGTAGAACAGCGTTTACTTGCTAGAGCTAGATGTGAAAGAAATATTCCACAGGTTGGCATGATGTCTGTTTCCGTGCTGAACACCTTCCCATTTACGCACCTATGTTTGAAGCAAGTTATCTTTAAACCTCGTTAGCTGTGATGATTTTAAGATACTTCTCTTGATCCAGTTTTTTGGTGGGCTCAGAATAAGAGATCGATCTTGTGTAATTTGAGGTGTTGACACTTAAGTGGCAAGAATTATTTTAACTAGTAGCGTCTGCTTATCTGAAGCAAACCTACTAGGATTTTAATATGGTTTATTATCTTTGTGGCTTTAAAGTTGACAAGAACTTGGGGAGGGGTCAGCTGGTGTGTCTCCAATGGAACTGGTCACTTAATTTAGTGTTTTATTTTTTAAATATGGATCAACTTTTAAACAATCACTATATCGGGTATCTTTTCAGTACTACACTTTTTCTGTTTAGTCCTCACCTCTGTGTTAGGAGTTTCATGTTTCTTTCACACGGTAGAGACAAAGCTGTGCCTTTGAAGCAGCGACTGGCCGCTGACATTGAATCTCTTGCCACAGGCTACAGGTGTTTGCAAGCCTCACTGTTTTCGGTGTCTTTGATAATCATATGTAACTTTACTCCGATTTTCAGTTGAGACTGTCATTTTCCTGACATGAAAGCAATAATATTTTCCAGCAGGGAAGTGCTTGAGACTGTCCGTGCAGTTGTCAGTTCTACAGGAAACATCCTGTAAGAACCAGCTCTTAAGTGAAAGGTGATGTAGATTGACATCAACTCTCAAACCTGTCTGATATAAATAAGGAAACTCCAAGTTCTGTTAATTTTTCAAATTTGAAACATAAAATCATTTGCATCCATTCTACCATGTTGTACACATTTGATGTTGTTTAATATAATATGGCCTTAACTTTAGTTCCCCCAGTCTTTATTGCGCACTTCCTCTGAGGCCCTGGCTCTCAAACTTGGAGTCATCAAGAATATTTTACAAAACACCGATGCCTTGGTTACACCCCCAGAGTTTCTGATTTAACTGGTATGGGAACTAGCCTGGATATTGGAATTTTTACTATCTTCCCAGCAATCCTAAGGTTGCAGCAAACTTTAAGTAACACTGATGAAGGGGTAGGAGGGAGACAGTGGTGATCCTGGTGACCCATTTCAGTAGGGTTTTCCTTTAAGTTAATTGACAAGTTAGAGGTGTGTTTGTCTTAATTTATCTGCAAATTTCATTTCACTCCCTTTCGGACCAGTGGCATGGGTCTATGATTGATAGGCATAGGAATGGATGGAGTCGTTGGATCTGAAAGAGATTATTTGGTAGTAGTGCAAAGTGGTGGAGACAACACTGTTCGAGGAGTCAAGAGCTCTGTGTTCCGACTCTTAGCCATTTGGATAACTGGTTACTCATCTGTAACCTGAACAATAATGATGTCCTCATGCTTACCTCTGGGCATTCTTTATGAGGTTCAAATGTAACAACATGTTATTGAAATGCAGACTCCCTATTATTATAACTATTTTTAGTGAAAGAACCTGGGCTTCTGGCTCTTCCATACCATGCTCTAGCTTGCTGAACAAGCCAGCTGAGTTCAATTGTATGTCACATAGAACAATGATATTTTGTTTTGAGAGTAAGTTTTCTTTAGTTATCTTACACGTCAGTTACTTTTTTTGGTTTTCCTGTTCTGGTAAGAACTAGTCATCTCCTTGTGTAAATTGTGACTGTAAATCAGAGTAGTTTGTGTGTGTGTGTGTGTGTGTGTGTGCGCGCGCGCACATGCATGTGTACATGTACATGTGTTCTGTAAAGTGTCTCATTACATAGTAATCAAAGGCAAAGAATTTGCAGAATGTATAATTGAACAGTGAAACCACAACAAAGTATTTCTTGAGATTGTTTTAAAAAGCTTTGTTTTATTGTTACCTATTGCTTTGAAGTTCCCATTTGCTGTTTTAAAAGTTAAGCTCCATACTATGCATTGATAAAGGTGAGTTTTCTTCAGAGTTCTTTATATACCATTGAATTGCAAGTGTTTTATATGGTTCCATTTTTTTTAATATTGATCTAGCTAGGCAGCACATTTTAGGGAGAACTAGGTTCTACAGTATAATCTGCTAATGTGTTTTCAGTTAAAATGCTCTGTAATATTGAATCTTGGAATTCATTATGAGTGACACATTGTGCTAGGTCAGTCTCTACTTTTGTGGCTTGTGTGGGCCAATATAAGTGATAACTGTGGCAGAAAGTGAAGCATGCACAAATATTGACTCAGGTCACTCAGCAGTAGCTGGCAGAATTTGGGGTGTTCTCCTGTTGCCAGGCATCTTGCTTAACATGTTGGACAGCAGAGCTGTCCAGACAATATTGGAACAATTACTATAAAAGAATTTCCTAGAGTTTATACAGCATTAATGTAAAATACATTTAAAATAAGGAAAACTCATATTTTTACTATGTATTCTTATTTTAGGGTATAAAAGAAAAGCATTTAAATCTAAATCCTGAATTTCTTTTATGGAAAACATATCTTCACCCTTTGAGAATCTTTTTTTTTTCCCCTTTGGTGTGCATTGTCGAGGGGAAAGGAACATTTTAGATTCAGTAGCCATTTATGTCTACTTGGAAAGCAGAATCTAATTATGAAAATGTAAGTCTGTGAAATGCTCCTGTCATGTCAAGAATCACTTCTGGTATTTCCCATAATTACTGTTTTGCCATTCTCTAACTCAAGTTATCTTCACTTACAAGGCTGTTATCAATTTGAATATTTGATAGGTAGTGATCAGAAAGCTAGTTATAAATAGGCCCATTGAGAATAGGGACAAGAATGAATATTTTATATCTCTGTGGATTACACCAGTGGAATAATTGTTATGTCTGTTAAGTAAGAAAATTCAATAAAACCCCTCAGAACACTGAAATAAATCCCAATTCTGAATATTTGTTTATTTACTTATCTATTATTTTTATTTAGAGAGTTGCATGTATATGAGTGGGGGAGGGGCGGGGGGGGGGAGAGAGAGAGAGAGAGAGATTGAGAATCTTAAGCAGGCTCCATGCTCAGCATGGAACCCGACACAGTGTTGGATCCCATGACCGTGAGCCAAAATCAAGAGTCACATGCTCAACCAACTGAGCCACCCAGGTGCCCCCCAAACTGAGATTTAAAACTGAGGATTTTGATTTTGAAGATGAGAAATTTGAAAATGATGTACGACATAATTTTTTGCCACTGATAGATAATGAAGTGACTCTAAAATTGTATAACCTGGCCAACACTCGCCCTACACACACACACACACACACACACACACGTACGCATGCACACATGCATGCACACACAGACACAGTGTTCAGCATTAAGTGAGTACAGAAAGTGATATGACCTAAGCTATCTTGGAAGCTAATAGACAAGGAAAAAAGGGAAATGGGGATTTTGATCAAGACAGAGAAACCTAACAGGCCCTGCGTCCTAGGCCCCCTTAGAATTTTACTGACAAAATGACTACTTTCTCAAAATTCTCACTAACATTGCCAGATTTGAAGAGAAGCAAACTGAGTGGATATCCTTAGCTGTTGCTGTTGTTGTTGTTATTTCTTGTGCATGAGAAATAGTAGAAATGACTCTGGAAAAGAAACTAGTGAAATGGAGGAAGGTGAACGAACACTGTCTCTGGAGAAATGAAGGCTTCAGGGCAACACTCTAAGTTAGGAAAATGATCCATAATTCTTTTTCATGAAATACCCTTCCCCATCTAACCTTAGATATTCCACCAGGAGAAAACATCTTTTTACTGAATCCATGGAATTATCTAATAATTTTTCCCCACAAATGAGGCATCTTAATAAGAACATAAATTCCATAAAACAGGAATTCAAAGACGAGATGGTAAAACAATAGCACAAGAGAAAAGGATATTTTAGATCTTGGGAAACAAATGAAAATTAAAAAGCATGATAATTACAGAACAAAAATATTCATTAGAAATAGCAGGAAGCAGAACAGACACCAGTGAAACTCTTCACCAACAAAGGGGAAAGGTTTAAGACAACCGTAGGGAATGAAAAAGGAAAATGGATTCAAGCAATTGGAAAGAAGTCAATTAATAAGAAACACAAAGGAAATAAAACAAAAAGATTATTTATATCCCTGAAGTTGATATTCTAAAACATTGAAGCAGAAGATAATTTTGTGAAAAAGAAGAAAGATTATTGCACTGGAAAAGAAAAAAAATAAATAAATCTGTAGACTGAAAGAACTCTCATTTTTTAAGGATAGTTTGCTGCAAATGCTCATCACAGAGTCATATTCTAACTGGGCTATTGATTTTCAAATAATAAAAATTATTCAGGAGTTCATGCAAGTAAAGCAAAGGTATATGGTGGGGGGAAGGTGGGGAGGAAGGGAATGTATGGGACTCAAGAAGTATCAAGCATATCCAACATTCAATGACAAAAAATAACGAAGAAAAATCTTTGAAGTTCAAAAAGAAGTGTAACCCAATGGTCCATTCAGGCAAGAGTTATTAAAATATAGAGAAAATGGGTAGGCAAGTCAGAAATTCCCAAACATGAACAAGGCTGCTTCCAATGAAACCCACACAATGAAGAGATGAATAAAAAATGAAATACAGAAGTAGGAAAAGCATAGGCAGATAAATGGGGCAAACCATGAATCTATTTAAACAAATATGAGATTGTGGTTACAGGATAGAAAGCAAATTTTATAAAGTAGGGCAACATTCATAAACATAACCAATATGAGGCATTAGAGAGAGGTGAGATAGAGTAAAATGTGAAACTGCTGATAGCTTCTTTCTGGGCAGGGACAGACTCCCTGCTGCTTAAAATGGAAACACAGGGGTAAAAGAAAAGGACTCCAAACACTGATTTTTTAAAATAATTTAACCTTAGATCTTCTTGGAAATAGAACCTCATATAGGAAGGAAGCATTTAGTATGTTGATAGTCCCTTCAGTTGCAGTTTATAATCCTGATAAAATCATTTAATGTTTTTTAAATAAAAATAACATCAGTGATATGCTCTCACTTTTATGAAAGTGTATTTTGTCCATCCATCCATCTCCCAGAAGGATTCATACATAGGTTGAAAGAAATCATGGACAGTTTTGTGTGTGTGGTGGTGGGCTGGTTGCTGGGGCCAGGGGATGGGGGGACTTTTGTTTTTATCATCATACTTTTTCACTTTGTATGAATTTTTACGATATGCGCATATCTTCTAACAAGTGTTTCTTACAGACCGCACACAAATCTACTGCACCAGAATATTAACGGTGTTTAATCCAAGTAGTAGGTAAATTGGTTGTGTTCTGCTCTGAGTAACAGAAAATCCTACTCAAAGTGACAACAAGGAAATTTATCACTTAGTTAAAATTGCAGGGTAGTTGACAGCACTAGGTGGTCAATAATGTCAAAAATAATCAGGTCATTCATACCGCTTCCCTCTGTTGGCCTTAGAGTTGTATCTTCTTCACAGGTCTGTTTCCTCAACAAAGCAGGAGTTGAATGTGGCAGATCCAGGCATTGTGTCTATTTATGTCCGACAAAGTCTGGAGACAGAAGAGATACTTTGCTTCCTTGGATGTTTTCTTTAGGGAAGTTTTACCCAACATTTCTCCAGCAAATTGTCTTTCATAATTTATTGGCCAGAAAAGCAGCATCTACCCAGGAACAAAGAAGGACGGGACCACCATGATAGCTCCTTAGAGTCATACTGAGCCTAGGAGAGTGGGTGCTGCAGCTGAACGTTTAGTTTGTATTAGGAAGAAGGAAGGGAGGGTAAGGAATGCATGTTAGCTAGGCACCAGCAGTATTTGCTACAGTGTGTATGTTGGTGGTTGGAATTTTCTTCTTGGTACTTTTCTTCAGGTTGTATTTCTCAAAATATAAACAATTAAATGAAGGAAGCAGACCATGTAATTTTTTTCAATTGAATCGTGGGTGTTACTTCATTTTCATGAAGATTTTTACATCCATTTTGACACTGATACATTTTTTTACTAGTATTGAATAGGAAACCTTTCTTAGTACTGTTGTTAGAAGGAACCCTAAAAAGAATAGTTATGGAAGAACACTGGATCTCTGTAGGGTTGTAAATCGCTTTTTAGAGAAGAGGAAAATCAACATTGTAAACTAATGCATTACAAACATTTATTATAAATTTGAGTAAAGTATTCCTTTAATGCTGGCTTTGAGGGATACAGAAAATATTAAGAGAAATTTATTTAATGTATAAACTTTTCTTTACACTGAAGGAGGATTATTTTTAAAATATTCAAAATGCAATTTCTTTGCCAGTATGTTGTTATAATTATTACATTTTCAGAGTAATGAACAATTTTAACAATCTGGAATAGTAACTGCATTTTAACAATTTTTTTCTGAATTGGAATACTTTGAAAACAATTTAATTGGAATAAAAGCTCATGAAAATGACTTTAAAAATAAGCTTTCAGTAGATGAAATTCAAAGATATTTTGGCATGTGCTTCAAATCAGAGTGGCAGTGCTATGGTCTGTCCCATTCTTGAAAGGAAGATAAAGTGCCAGTGGTTGGCTTGGATGCATGGTGTCCTTACTATGGGCAATTCTCCCTTTTCTAATTTTGGGAGCTGACACTCTGGAGATGAAGGGATGAGAAAATACCTTGGGTCTACTAGTTCTATTCTTCCCCCACTAAGTCACTTGCAGAAAACAACTTTAATTTAAACAAGAGTTTTTGCAATACTAACTGCCCCACGTTTTACATATTATCAGAGAACATTGTGTTTAGGGTTACTCTGTGATGCTCTGGTTTGTGAAAACAAAACTGAGTAATTCTTGTGTTTTAGAAGAGTATCAGTTCCGTTCATTATTTTAATGTTAAATTTTCCTTAGTCAAATAAGGGATGGGTCTTTTATATATGGTGTTTTTTAAATACCCAATAATTAAATCCAATGAAAACTACATTTAAGGAAGAAGGAAATTTACCAAACCACAGACTGTAACTAGTCATTTACTTATGATTAAGCTCTTTGCATGTTGATAAGGTTGGAAAAACCCCAGAACTTCATTTTTTTTTTTACTTCTTCCCCTCATGGCCTACTGCTTGTATTGAAACATTTTATTTATAATTTATATTCAGTACTGACACAATTTTAGCCCTGTGGATGCTTTTTTCAATTATTTGAGGTGACTTTTGGTGGGTGTCAAAGACATGACACATATCCAAAGTAGGTTAAAATATTTTTAAATTTTAAAAGTTGAAATTAAAAACAAACAAACAAAAAACCCAAGAAAATTTCACTGAATTTCCATTAAATTGCACACTGTGGCCTGGAAGTTCTCACTTTAGTGAAAACGTGTTTACCCAGAAAGTTCTCAGGGAACCTCATGTAGGGTGAATTAGAAAAGCTGTTGGTGAATAGAACATGATTCAAATTTTACTCTTGATGGTGCTTTCTAAAAATTTTTTTATTTAAATTCTAGTCTATTAATACACAGTGCAGTATTCATTGCAGGTGTGCAATTTGGTGATTCAATACTTACATAGGACCCTCTCCCAACAAGTGCACTTAATCCCCATCACCTATTTAACCCATCCCCCACCCACCTCCCCTCCGGTAACCTTCAGTTCTTTATAGTAAAGCTTGTTTCTTGGTTTGCCTCTCTCTTTCTTTGAGGGTGCTTTTTAAATCTGCTTACAAATAAAATTCAGTTGTGTATTTTGAATGTGTCTTTTACATCAGACACCACTCATTTTAGATTTAAAAATATCACAATCAGTAATCATTTTCATGATTTTTCTACCACATTCCACTCTGATCTGTTTAGTCTCAATTTAGGAGGTCAGTGTTTGGAGCCATATGTTTTCATCATTTTTTTAACATTGTCGTTCTTCTTATTAATGTAATAAGCTACTGTTTCAGAGGCTTTTTCTGTACCAGGCATTGTTTCATCTTTTAATCTTCCTTGCAGTTTGGAGAGGTATGCACTACTTAGAGCAGGATTCGTATTTTGCAGATATGGAAACAGGTTCAGAGGAACTTACTTATGGTGATCATGGGTGGGAGCCAGCAGGGTCAGGTTTGAACTTGGTTTGTTTACCATGTCTCTGTTCTTGTTTACCATCTCTCTGCCACTTTTTCTCAAAGAGAAAAATATTTTGCATAGGATAATGTGTTTCATATCTGGAGCTAAAAAAATTGAATCAGCTATATAGATAAATGTCTAGGCATACTTCTTAGTCCTGGGAGGTTTAAGGCACAAATAGGCAACTATGGTGAAAGGCTTGGTTGGAGGAGCCTTACTTCACATTCCCAGGGCTTGATAATGATGTTGGAGGAAGTGAACACTGTCCAGGGCTGAGACAACTCAAGCCAACCTCTAGAGTTCCATGAGACTGATGATATGCAGAGTAATGAGTACACACTGTGGACAGAACCAGTATCCCCAGTGCATTTGGCATGTTGTTTGCCAGTGCTCACAGTACATCTTATAAGTCATACATGTAAGGTTTGCACCACTGCAAAATAGCGCATTATAACTAATGTAATTTAGCCGGAGATCTTTTTTTTTTTTTTCCTTCAAATGTTAGCTCCATGGGCTTCAGTATTTTTTGACCAAAATGTTTGAATTATATCTACTTCATTCCTTACCTAGAAATGAGTTGGGCAGGGGGGAGGTTCAATAAAGTCTGTATCTCCACTCAAATCCTTATCTCAACATGCTATGTCAAATTCTTAAGCCAAAAGAATAATCTAGCTAATAAAATTTTACTCTGCCTATTTTGAATCTGTATTCATCCAATTTGGGCCCAATGTGGACTTTTTAGGTGAAAACTGGATGGTGATGTTTGTATGTGCCAACATGGTATTACATTTTACTTTATCTTGAGTTAAATTTGTACATTGAATTCACCAGTTAGATACTAATGCAATTATTCAGGAGTCAGCTCCTTGGTTTTCATCAACTAATTTTTATAATCTTATTGGCTATGAGAATCTTGAGCTATCTTTATGGAATACATTGTGGAGGCATTATTGATTGTCATATTAATGACCAACATAATTTATTGCCTTCCAGGCGAAAGAAGCTTTCAGAAGATCATTAAATGCATTAAAATCTGCAGATGCCCACATGTCTGTGGCTCTCTTTAGCAGGCTGACTCCTTTGGGTCAGTTATTCTTAGCCTCGGTATTTCTATCTTATGGCATTGCAGGTCTAAGATTAGCTTGTTAGGCGTTATCATGCCATCTGAGTTACCTCCTAATATAACTCTACACTGGAATGATTATTTATAGAAAGAGCATTCTGTCATTTTTGGGTTATTTCTAGTAGTTTAAATAAAGAAGAATAACATTCAAGTGAAACCACAGATTCCTTCCTGCTGCCAAAACAACATGATAACTGTCTGCTTAAGGGGCAATAATGTTTAAATGTCTGCTTAGGGTGATTGCAGAATTCTTTTTATCTCTGCCACCTTGACAGAAAAGGGAGAACTTTGGATATTGATGTATAATGCTTGTGGAAAGGCAAAGAGGCAGTCTTGATGCTTTCTGTCACAGAGCACAGAAGACTCTGGTTGATGATGACAACAAGAGACACACAGGATTTATTTTTAGAAACAGACATCGCTAAGCTCTCTCTTTGGTGTTAATATGGCTCATAAACAGGGCTCCTCATTGTTGACCCTTCCAAGGAAAATGGCATTTTATACACACACATATACATACACTCTATTTTTTCTTTTACTTTGCAAGAATGACTCTATTATTAAGAAGATAACTAGAACTTTTTTTAAAGCTGAGAAATCTAAATTTTATAAAATTCCTCCAAAAGATATATAGCACTTTTTAACATTTCATGAAAATTGGGTCTAAAGGATGGTTTGTTAAAAACAGTCAAATGTTATAAGTACAATGAATATATAGATTGCCCATAGGTGTGGAAAAATAGGTGAATGTATATTATAAATGACTTAATAATAAATTACAATACCTGTAAATAATATCATCTATGTTTCTGGCTTTATTGCAATAATATGTAAAATATAGCTATAAAAGATATTGTAAAAATTATGATTCATTAATTAAGTTGCTGATTTAAGTAGATGAGATAAAAATTTCAGTATATAAAAAGGAGGTATAAGACTTTGCTAGTTGTTCTGGTATAACGAACTCTTACTGAACCCAACAAATTTTATGTAAAATAAAATGTACAATTTCACATTAGAGAACTGATCTCTCAGCTTACTTACACTGTAAGTTTAATTCACATCTTGGTAATTGATATATTACTTTAAAATTAGAATTGCGATTTTACTCTCTTAAATTTGCATTCTGTATTTCCTGATTATTCACTCCTGATTATTCACTCATTGTTAGATGTTGAAATGTTAAAGTGCTGTGGTAATACATTTCCTGTTACACATCAATTAAAATGCTTTAGAATGGATGATTCACTTCTATAGGAATATTCATAAATTTATTATTTATTTACTGAAAACATATTATCTTCTCAAAAGGTAAATATTTTTATGTTTGTGTGCAATATAAGAAATCCACAGCCCATTGGGAACTTGCAGAATGACAGACAAAAACAGGAACACATAGCAATTCATGTGTATTCTCAAAGAAGTCAAGATGTAAACAAATTCAGAGGATTGGAAGTAGAAGCAATTGTAGTAACCCACTGCATTCCGACCATTCTTAATTAGCAGGTTGAAGATTTGGGGAGATGATGTAATTGCTTGAAGTTTTAGAAGCTGAATTGAAATAGTCATACACCTGATTTTTTTTTTACTCAAAAATATTTGAGAGCCAGCCACATACCAGGTATTATTCTATGCACAGAGGATACATCTATGAAACAAGATAAGGAGACATGTATATTTGACTGATTGTTCAATTGAATGATGGATAGATAAGGCTACTTTAGATAGTAATAAGTATTAAGGAAAACTAAAAGAAAATTGGGATAGAAAATGACTGATGGTGGCAAAGGCAGTATTAGAGGAATCACATAAAACCTTTTGAGGACGCTAAGATACAAAGAATATTTCCCCGATAAAAGTTGGTTTTCCCTCAGCATTCCATTTGATCTAGAACAAACAGAATAAAATCACAGAATAGAGCAGGAGAATGGGGAAATTTTTATTAGTGGATACGTAAGAAAGTCAGGGGAAGTCTGTTCCCTGGTTTTAGAGACTTTTTCTAATTTCCAAAGAGAAATTTTGTAATGAGGTGATCTCTCCCTAGCATTAATGCTTTGGGCTGGAAATAAGGACCTTTTTGAACCACTTACCTTGGTTCTTCCCCAAAGGTTCTTCTTTGACCCTCATTCCAGCTTTAACCTCATATATGCAGAAACTTCTTACCCAAGCAGTATGAGCCATGCTAGTACTTTAGTGAAGTGATGAATTCCTCTTACCTGGGAGCCGAAAAGAATGGGGACAGTATATCCTCATCCACTGAAGTTAGGAGTCTGAAAATTTTTTCTCAAATTTGCAATATTGCACACTTAAAAATTTTTTTTTTAGAGAGAAGAGCTGCCAGTGGGGAGAGGGCGTAGGGAAAGAGAATCTTTTTTTTTTAGAGAGAGCACAAGCAGAGGAGAGGCAGAGGGAGAGAGAACATCTTAAACAGGCTTTCTTGCTCAGCTCAGAGCCCAATGTGGGGCTTGATCCCACAACCCTTGGATCATGACCTGAGCCAAAATCAAGAGTCAGTCACTCAACCAACTGAGCTACCCAAGTACCCCAATATTGCACACTTTTAAAAGGGGTTATTGGGGGCACCTGGGTGGCTCAGTCACTTGAGCATCTGACTCTTGAATTCGGCTCAGGTCATGATCCCAGGGCCCTGGGATTGAGCCCTGAATCGGCTCTGCACTGAGCATGGAACATGCTTATGATTCTCTCTCTCCCTTTGCCTGTCTCCCTTGCTCACACTTTGTTTCTCTACAATTAAAAAATAAATAAACTTTAAAAAATAAATAAAGAGGTTATATAATACAGTATTCATTACACAGGTGTTTATTGAGCCCTTCCCAACATGCCAGGTATTTAATTCATGGAAATCATGGGATGAATAGCAACTTTCTTGTATGGCTGTAGAACTGTAACTTCTAAACAAAATGTTTAGAATACACTGTCTTCATCCTTTTAGGAAGTGGATAAACTTGTGATTAATTTTTATAAAAGTTGAGTAAGGAAGTATTTAAATCTATTTTTAAAAAGGAAGAAACAACAATGTGCTAAAAACTATTTTCCCCACATGTTCTGCTTTCTCATGGGTAGGGAGCAATGATAGATACACATAGTAGGATGGACAAATATTTTTGAGGGACTGACACATGATCTCACATGCCTGATGCCTCATGGGGTTTTCCCTCAACATTCCAATTGGTCTAAGTCAAATGGAATGAAAGCACAGTTAGAATAGAGCAGGAAGTGTTCTGGAGCTATTTTAAACTCCACTGAGTTGTGCCTTCTGTAAGGGTTGGGGAAGCCTTTATTGGTGGGAAGGTAAGGGAACCAGGGGAAGGAGATCATCTACCATTTTCTTTAGCTTCAAGAATATTGGGACTGAGCCGAACTACTGGACAACATGCTTTTTTGGATTCACAGTGTAGCTTGAGGAAAATGTTTAATAACTACATTTTTTCCTCAAGGATTGTCTCATTTAATCAATTCAATTCAATTATTGAGTACTTGACAGGTGCATTTTTAGGCTAGATTTCTGGTTTATCTGTTATTGCTGTGTGTGTGTGTGTGTGTGTGTGTGTGTGTGTGTGTGTGTGTTGTGTATACACTAACAATCAGCTGTTTCCTTTTTCTGAAATACCCTTCTGCTGCTCTGTTCTTTGCTGGAAGAATCCTAACCCTTACAAAGCATAGTTCAAATGTCCCCTAACCCCCCTCCCCATCCCCTGCAGCACTTTCCCGGTTATATATATTATCTTCTCCTCAAATCCCCCCTCTCCCATAGTTCTTTATTACTAACTTAGAAATTTCTACTTTATGTCTTACACTGTGGTTATTTATGTATGTGTGTCCCCATCCCCCCCCATTAGTTATATTATAAGCTCCAAGAGGAAAAGGATCATGTTTTACTTCTATTTTTATTCCGTACAGTGCCAAGCATATATTTGATCCCTGAGATTATTTTTAGATGAATGAATGAGTGATTAAAGAGTACAGTGGTATCATTCTGTTTTTAAAATTTTTTTGATTTTTAAAAAAATGATTTCCTCTTTTATGTATAAAATAAATCCTCATTTTTTTGTAAATTGAAAAATGTAAACTTCTTGATCTGTTAAAACCTTAACTGAAAATTAAAACCATTCATTTTAGAATATTAGTCAAGAATAATATCCAGTGTTTTGACAATATGTATATGATCCCTAAATCTTTCAGTTATTCTTGAGAATGGAATTTTGTAGTATTATTTTTTGACTTGATTTTTAATCAATAATGCCATGAGATATGTGTCTGCATTCAAAATATTAAGTGTGAAATAGATAATTTAAGACTGTCTGAATATAAATGCATTCTCTTTGGTCCCAGGAGAATAAATTTGGTTGTGAAAATGATTATAGGTATACTTTTATATTATTCAAACATTACTTCACATTATATCCTATTTTTCTCCTGTGTGAAATTTTTATGTATAGACAGCTTTCTTAGATAAAGACAAAAATGGATAGAATTTTTGGTTAATAGCACCAATCTGAAATAGTTTTGCCCCTCAGATTGCTGTTTGGAGCTCATCTACATTTCTTCAGGTATTACTTAATTGGCTATATTATTTGAGAAGAGAGCAATGGAAAAGATTTTTTGATAAACAACTTAATAATCAAATGTTGAATGCCAAGGGTATCAGTAACTTAAAAAAATTATCTAAAGTAAAATGTCAGAATAGGGAATTCACAGAGTGAGATATTAAGGAAAGACAGATGGAAGGAGTGAATCAATCTCTGTACCCAGTTTTTCAAGAAGAAGAATGCAATAAATATATTTATGTCTAAGTGGGAGAGGAATGGTGAAGAGAGTAAGTGTAATATAAGTAGGGAAAGATATAATTTTTTTCAGGGTAGTCTTTGCTGAGCTTTAAAACTCAGCACAAGAAAGGATACGTTAAGGCCGTTAAGGCTTAAAAAATTGATTCAGTTAGTTACTATAAATGTGGGCCAAGAAAAGAGTTGGATAATGAAACCAAATTTTGCAACATAGCTGTTGAAGTCAGCTTAATAGGGCACAGGAATGAGTATGTGCCAGTGTTAAGTCCATGACTTTGCCAATTGTGTTTTCTCATCATTGTGAGTCCATGGTAAGTTTCTAACTGCTATAATAATTGTATTGAGGTGGTACAAATCAAGTTTGGTCAGCTTTGGATTTAGAAGTTTCTCATTCTTATATTAAATATTACTAAGAATTTGTTCGAGTAAATGTCCAAAGGTTATAATTTTTGGAGCTATACAAATTAAGTTACTTGGAATCATCTGTTTTCTTTCCTGAAAGGTAAACATAAAAATGTTAGAAAAAATATTTGGATATTAACCTAACCTAAATTGTGTACAGTAAGAAGGAAAATAATATAAATAATCTCTGGCAAGAAATAATTAAACATAATAAAAACAATGCTTTGGGGTGCCTACATGGCTTAGTTGGTTAAACCTTGGACTCTTGGTTTTGGCTTGGGTCGTAATCTCACAGTTCATGGGTTCAAGCCCCACATCTGGCTCTGTGCTGGCAGTGCAGATCCTGCTTGGGATTCTCTCTTCCTCTCTCTCTGCCCCTCACCCACTTGTGTGTGCTCTCTCTCTCTCTCTCTCTCTCTCTCTCTCTTTCTCTCTGTCTCAAAAAATAAATATACTTAAAAAAAAAACAATGCTCCTAATATGAAATCACTTCTTTCAGATTTTAATCAAGAGTCAACTCTCAGTGTCTATTATCCCAATAAATAAATGGAAATTCTGCCATATCATTGGCCTGGAAAGATCAGTAGTCTTTTTTTTTTTTCTGCAGCAGATAGTATTAAACCTGAATATGAATATAAATCTAGAAAACATTTTGTAAATTCATTCTAGAAAACTTCATTAGTTTTTAGATGACTAGAAAGCTTTGTGGACATGGGAGAGAACATATTTCTATTTGATTATCTACTACCCAGTCACCTTCCTTGGGCACTGAACCAATATGTAGTAGAAATTTTCTTCATGCTTCCCCAATAATGTATGTGCGAACCATTTTTCACACATACTTGCCATCATTGGATATTGTTAGACTTTAGATATTTTGGCCAAGCTGAAAGATGAAAAGTGGCACAGTATTACTTTTTTATGGTAATATTTCTGATTACTAGTGGAGTTTAATGTTTTCATATGGTATTAGCTATTTGGGTTTTCTTTTATAGAGAGAGAATTCCATGAATGAAAGAATGGTTAAAGGAAAAAGTCTATCAGTGAATGTCACCCTGTTAACAGATTAAATGAAAAAATAATATGATCATCTCATTAGAGAAAAACATTGAGTAAAATCCAGTGCCCTTCCAGGATAGAAACTCCTCATAAACTAAGAATAGTTTATGATAGTAAGCATTATCAAACAAAGCCTTATCTGAAATTTTATTTTTGCTGGTAAAAGTAAAACACATTTTCTTTAGTGTCAGGAAGTTTATCTTTGGAGATCCTAATCAAGACATGAGCATTCAATAAGATGTGTAAAAACCTGAAAGGAAAAGGAATTAATCCAACTAATAAAGAGTTCAGTTATTTAATCCACCCACCCCCTCACTTCCACTCTGGTAACCATCAGTTTGTTCTCTATAGTCTGTTTCTTGGTTTGCCTTCCTCTTTTTTTTCTCCTTCACTCATTTGTTTTGTTTCTCAAATTCCTCATATGAGTGAAATCATATGGTATTTATTTTTTCTGTGATTTATTTCACTTAGCATAATACTCTCTAGCTCCATCCATGTCATTGCAAATGGCAAGATTTCATTCTTTTTGTGTGTGTGTGTGTACGCGTGTGTGTGTGTGTATATACATATATATATATATATATATATATGTGTACACACACACACACACGCGTACACACACACACACACATTATATATATTATATATATCCATTCATCAGTTGGTAGACATTTGGGCTGTTTCCATAGCTTGGCTACTGTAGATAATACTGCTCTAAATATTGGGGTGCATGTATCGCTTTGAATTATTATTTTTGTATACTTCAGGTAAATACCTAGTACTGTAATTGCTGTATTGTAGGGTAATTCTATTTTTAACTTTTTGAGGAACCTCCGTACTGTTTTTCAGAGTGGCTGTACTAGTTGGCATTCCCACCAATGGTACAGAAGGATTTCCCTTTCTCCACAGCCTCACCAACACCTGTTGTTTCTTGTGTTGTTGATTTTAGCCATTCTGACAGATGTGAGGTGATATTTCATTACAGTTTTGATTTGTATTTTCCTGATGATGAATGATGTTGCACATCTTTTCATGTGTCTGTTGGCCATCTATGTGTCTTCTTTGGAGAAATAGGTGATACAGGTTAAGGAGTGCACTTGTTGTGATGAGCCCTGGGTATTGCTTGGAAGTGTTGAATTACTAAATTGTACACCTGAAACTAATATTACATTGTATGTGAACTAACTGGAGTTTAAATTTAAAAAAATTTTTAATTAAAAATACGAATTCAGTTAAGATTGCTTATTACAAGGTCAGCATAAAACATAAAGAGTTAAAAAGATTACACAAAATGGGGTGCCTGGGTGGCTCAATCGGTTAAGCATCTGCCTTTGGCTCACGTCATGATCTTGCATGATCTTTGTGAGTTCTAGCCCTGTGTCAGGCTCTGAGCTCTCCACACAGAGCCTGGAGCCTGCTTCAGATTCTGTCTCCCCTTCTTTCTGCCCCTCCCATGCTCATGCTGTCTCTGTTTCTCAATAATAAATAAACATTAAAAAATTTAAAAAAAAAAGATTACACAAAAGGTAATAAAAGATGATATTATTTACAATAGCAGTTGAAGCCTTTGTGGAGAAATTAATAAAATTATTGAAGAACAAATAAGAAAACTTAAATAAATTTGAGAGTTGCTGTGTTCATAAATAGGAAGACTGCATCTTTAAAAAATCATTTATTCTCAAATCAATCTATAAATTTCTTTGTTATTACAACAGCTGAGGTGCCTGGATGGCTCAGTCAGTTAAGCAGCCAACTTCAGCTCAGGTCATGATCTTGCGGTTTGTGGGTTTGAGCCCCACATTGGCTCTGTGCTGACAGCCTGCTTTGGATTCTGTGTGTATGTGTCTCTCTCTCTGCCCCTCCCTTGTTTACACTCTGTCTCTGTCTCTCTCTCTCTCAAAAATAAATAAACATGAAAAAATAAAAAGGAAAAAAAATAAAACAGCCAACTTTCTATAAGAGATAGATAACTCATAGGGGCGCCTGGGTGGCTTGGTCGGTTAAGCGTCCGACTTCGGCTCAGGTCATGATCTCACTGTCCGTGAGTTCAAGCCCCGCGTCGGGCTCTGTGCTGACAGCTCAGAGTCTGGAGCCTGTTTCAGATTCTGTGTCTCCCTCTCTCTCTGCTCCTCCCCTGTTCATGCTCTGTCTCTCTCTGTCTCAAAAATAAATAAACGTTAAAAAAAAATTTAAAAAAAAGAGAGAGATAACTCATGCATGATACAAAAATCAAATGTACTAAATGGTATTATATAGTAAATAGTAAATCTCACTTCCACACCAGCTCGACCAATATATTAACAATGATTGGTTGGTTGGGCAAGGGACACAGACAAATAGATCAAAGGACCAGAATACAGCGTTATTTTTAATACCCTTTTATATGCCAGAATTTGCATCACATAAAATGGTCAAGGGACATACTATTATTAATTAAATGTTTGGGGAAGAATTAATATATTCAGTTTGTAAACTCGTAATCAAATGATGTACTAAAATATCTATTTTTATAATACCATTGTTAGTCAATTGGACAGGTTACTAGTTAAACTTCTCCAAGGCTGATGTATAGTAAATGTAGAGTCTTGCATTTTGTGGAGGGATGAAGAGGAGTTTTTCAGAAGTATGGGAAGGATTTTAGTTAAGTTTAACTAAATTAGGTGACCAAAGTACTCAATATTTATATAGCTCACCAATTTTCAAAAGACAGTTTGAGACTGATTTAAAAAAAATTTAATTTTTTATTTATTTTTGAGAGACAGAAACAGAGCACGAGCAGGGGAGGGGGAGAGAAAGGGGGAGACACAGAATCCGAAGCAGCCTCCAGGCTGTGAGCTGTCAGCACAGAGAGAGCCCAATGCAAGGCCATAACTCACAAACCTTGAGATCATGGCCCGAGCCGAAGTCGGTCACTTAACCGACTGAGCCAACAAGGTACCCCAAGATTGATTTAAATAAAAGATTCAGATTGAAGGGTACTGTTGAGTGAAATAGAGGGTGATAATTAAGTCAAGGAAGAAAGGTAGATACTCTACCCTAAAGCCTCACAAAATACCAGTTGGTGCCTAAAACCACCAATGAGGAAATAACTTTTAAGCTGACGGCTGAGTGACTAGAAAAGCCCAGCCATGTAAAGAAAAGGCATTCCAAATAAGAGGAACACCAGTGCAAATACCCATAAGTCCAAGATATATTTGGGCTGTTTTCAGAATAAAGGCTAATGTCACACAGAATTTTCAACAAAACAGAGGTAAAAAAATTAATGGTTAGGCAGGGACCGTTTGAATATTGTGTCCAAATTGCCTTTTCTGGTAGTTTGTCTCTAGAAAGCACTATGCCAGTGCTAAAGGAAGAGAATTTTCTTTACCTTTTAATTTTTCCATGGGTACCAGAAATATGCTGAATGTAATTCTAATCCCACTGCATGCAACAACCATTTAAATATTGCATGGCGAATGAATGAATGAATGAATGAATGGATGAATGAATACATATTGCATGGCATTGTAGATGTGATAGCAGGAAAACTCAGTATATATGTTTATATGTTCATTCATATTTTTATGAACCTAGTAATAGCATGTAAAAGAGTTCAGGGATAATGAAATTGATTAAGAAACAATAGCCTCCAGTCTCATGGAGCTGTATCTTATGGGGGTTTTAGCTCAGGGTCTGCCATTGTGTGAAAGTAGATAATTTAGTTGTCTTGGCATCTATTAACCATGAGAGGGGTTGCCTAGATTAACTATTAAGGTCCCTACCAGCTTTAAAAATATCAGAGAATCACCTTTTTCCTTACCTGAAGCAGATCAGGTCACAGCACTATCTTTGTTGTATAACAAAAGTAACTTTGATTGAATAAGAAAATTGCCACAGTAATGTGTTAGTCCAGTACTATTAGTTTATAGCACTACACATTTTGGGCTTAGGAGCTCATTCTGCTCTAGTTTGTATAACTTTCTTCTGAAGTTTGTGCTAGTGCCTGACTGGTTTTGAATGTCTTACCGATTCACAAAATCATCGGTCAGACCTGTTTACAAAAAACTATTCAGTAATTGTTTTGACTTACCTCGTTAGTTTGATACTTTGAAGCAATAAGTACAATCCCCTCCTCTTTCTTTTGTGTGCATGCGCTATATGTGTGTGTACATACGTAATTGTGTGTGTACATACATAATGCATGTATTAATTATAATTGAATTATTTTTGTTTCGTCGTAGCAAGAGTTATGGTATTTTTCTACTAGTAGTAGAAAACAGAAGGAAAAATACCGCTACGTACTAACCTCTTGTAGCTTAAAACCAGATATTATTTGTTTCCATTTTAGTCATGAAGATTATCATTTTACTGTTAATCAGAAATATAAAGCTTTATCATCAGTGTTATTTTTTTTTCTTCCTATCTCTTTGCCCAGTTGACTACATTTGAGTTTTCTAGATCTTTGGAACTGCATTTCACTTTTAAAAAGTAGGTGTTATTTTGGACTAATAAATATAGCAGAAATTCATTTAAATAGCCCTGTAACAAATTATTATAAAGAGGCAGAAAGTTTATTCACATACCTTACTAAATATTACTACTTAATATATGTAATTTCTGCAAGTTAGTGGTTAAATTGATAAGAAATCATTTCCACCTATCTTTTTTGCCAACAATATATTTAAATCAAAATATTTATCTTTGTCAAAACAGTAAGTTGGAGTAAGCACTACAATGTTCTTAGGAATTTTTTTATTCATAAGTTTTTCTAAACCTCAGTTTTATAGTTAATATTTTTAGAATTTAGAAAGTAAGAGAGACTGTATTGGTTATTGGTTCTAGAATCTTATTTTATTGGGTTTTACACCTACTCTGGGTGATATTTAAATGATGCCAAAGCTACATGTTGCAATCAAGATAACAACAGTATTTTTTCCTTCTTTCTCATTCCAATCTTTTGAAATGTAATGCATGGAAATTTTTCTTTCATATGTTAAGTGTATCTCATTGCTGAATATAGTGTGCCTTACTGAAGTATTCACTTCTTTGCCAAAAACACATCAGTCATTCACAAATATTCAGTACTCTGAGAATGAAAATTTTTTTAGCTTCTTGGGTAGTTGGTGAAAGCCAGTTTGCAAAGATTTCTAACTCCATGGTGTTAGACATTATTATGTGGAATCTAAGGCTTAAGTATTAACAGTACATGAGGTAGAATTCTGTATACATTGGAACCTATGAGCTACAATATTCTAGACTGAGAGTGATAGCCAGTTAATAGATTGGTGATAATTAGTCTTTTGTCTTGTGGATGAGATAAAAATGCATTATGATTTTGGAGAACAAAATTGGTTCTATCCCAGAAATATCCATTAATATGTAAGAAAATATCTGTAAGATAAAAATAAAATTTCTGAATTAATTAAAACATGGAAATTCATATAAACAAACCTAAGATGTTGATAATAATTGCTGTAATAATTGCTCATAAATGTTTGGGGGTGACTAGGGGTGCCTGGGTGGCTCAGTTGGTTAGGCGTCCAACTCTTGATTTGGGCTCAGGTCATGATTTCATGGTTCCTGAGATTGAGTCCCATGTTGGGCTCTGTGCTGATAGTGCAGAGCTTGCTTGGTATTCTCTCTCTCCCCTCTCTCAAAACAAATAAACATTTTAAGAAAATGTTTGTGGGATGACTGAATGAATGAATTGAAAATTACTTACAATAGCTGATATTTAAACTGCATATGTACCTTTATACTTTGTATGTTTCTAGGCCCATTACATTGGGTTATCTAGGCATAAAGATATATAAAGAATATATTTAAAGGCAGTATTTTATTTGAAAAAAGTAAGGAAGATCTTCTCTTTCTTTGTTATGATACTTTTATTAGGGGTATAATATTTTTTATGAATATTAACTATGTCATACTTCGAATAGGGAATTCCTTCAATGACTAAGGTTTGAACAGCTGTTTCCTTCAGACAAAAATGGCATTTTCCTTTAAATTTTTCATCCACTTGTAGGCCTCTTTCTAGTGGACTACATTCTGGCATCCTAATTGGTTATGTCTACTATAGTTAGGAAATAAAAAAGCAAATGATTGAGCTTGTTACTTTGGTTTTTAAAGTAAGCGTCAAAAGACCCTTAGGAAGGGTTTCTTCTGTTAATATATATTCATTTAAGTTCATATCTGTAGAAAATAAAGTTTGGCCAATAAAAGGCCAAATGCTTCAGTCTTTCTTATGTTCTGGATTGCTGAAGTTATTACAGTATCTTTCACAAAAGAAAATGTTACCTTAGAATCCTACTCAATATCGTATTTACCTGAAAACACTAACAGGAAAAACCCAACTGAACCTTCTTCTACCCCTTTTAGAAAATAGCCCTAAAGCTGTTTCAAAGGTAACATAGCTACAAGAAAAGAAAAGAAAAGAAAAGAAAAGAAAAGAAAAGAAAAGAGCCCTAAAGAGTGTTCTTAGGTATGTCAAATTTAAATTCTAGAATAATGGTAAATTGAACATCTCATATGACTTAGCTAAAAAATCAAACATCTTCTGGCATAATAGTAGAAAATTTATATAGAAAGATTACTTTAAGGGACCAATATCTGATATTAGACTGAAAAAAACTCAGCCAGCATTCTCTATAAATTTTTATTTTTCTTTAAATAAACATGAATTATAGTCTAATTCCTAATTTCTTGGCTCAAAACTGGCAATCTCACACATTGAAAAAATCACTTTCTAATGTCTAAAGACAAACACATTTGGAAAGGTTATATAGAGTGCCAGGCACTTATGGGCTTGATGTCAATTGATGGGCTTCACCTTATGACTGCCTCATTTCACTGCTTTCCACCTGACCATTTCCTCTTCTTCTCCTTCTCCTTCTCCGTTTCCGTCTCCTCCTCCTCCTCCTCCTCCTCCTCCTCCTTCTCCTCCTCCCCCTCTTCCTCCTCCTCCTCCTCCTGCTCCTCCTCCTTTTCCTTCTCCTTCTTTTTCTTCTCTCTTCCTCTCTGTCTCTCTTTCTCTCTCTCTGTCTCTGTCTCTTTCTTTCCAGCATCTCTTAAGTATCTCTTAGTTTCTGTGATTCAGGAGTCCAGACGTGGGCTAGCTGGGTCCTCAGGCCTCACAAGGCTGAAATCATTGTGTTGGCTGTGACTGTGTCCTCATCTGGATATTGGAGTCCTTTAAAAGATCATTCATGTTGTCAGCAGAATTCGGTTTCTTGTGGTTGCAGTACTGAGGGCCCTGGTTTTTTGTTGGCTATGGGATAGATTGAATTTTACCTCGTAGAGTCTACTCTCAGGTGCTTCCATGTTGCCCCCTCCACCTCAGCAATGAATCCTTCTTAAGCTTCAGACTTCTCTGATTGCATATTCTACCAGCCAGAAAAAACTCTCTTCTTTTAAAGAGTCCCGTATAATTAAGTTAGTCCCACTTGGAAAATCTCTCTATCTTAAAGTCAAATAATTACTAATCTTAACTATGTCTACAAATTCCATTGCCAGGTAACCTAACATAATCATGAATACCAGATGGGGAATATGTCATGTGAACATCTTACAATTCTGCCTTCCACAGTAATTTTTTTAAAGTTTTTATTATCGTATATCCTTCTGGCATAATCTCATCCCCTACTCAGCTTCAGATCAGCTTCAGGTACCAGCTCTGTGCTGATAACTCACAAATCTCTAGCTCAAACCCCAACTTCACTCCTAAGCCTTTAGACCTATATCAACAACTTCCACTGTCAATTTGGAGGTTTCATAGATACCTTATTTTAGAGATTGGAAAATGAATCACCTGCTGGTTTGTATGAGTGATAAAAATTCAAAGAATGTATTATGAAAAGGAGTTCCAGGGATGTTATATTTCCTCACTACTCTCCACTTGTAAGTTGATAAGAAGCATGATTGCTTGTGTGATATTATGCAAGAACCCAGAACTTTGGGAATGAAAGAACTAAAAGTAAGTTCCTTAGATTCAGAGATTGCTTAGAGTCCTTTCCTCCTTTCCATTTCTCCTCTCTGCCACTCTCAGAGTCTAGCACAGCTACTTTCATAGTTCTTTCGTACATTTGTTCTAAAGAATTAGCTACTACATATTATACATTATGTACTGCTCTTGGTGTTCTCTTGTTTTCATCCACGTTTTTCTCACTGCTGATTTGATCATTTGTCCACCTTTAGGGACAAAACCTTGCAGGTAGGGGAGTACAAGTAAAGCCAAAGTTTTCTTCATTAAAGAAGAGGCCTTTATTCCCCTTTTCTTCCATTTCTCCCATCTGTTTTCTGCCAGGATTATGGCAGCAAAGTGGAAAGTGGGCTTCTAATGCAAATTTGACAAGAAACAGGGCATTGAGGACAAGAATCTTCTTTAACATGCTAAGGAACTCCTGACTATACTTCTGAAGTAGTCTTTGGGATGACAGCTCATCTGGCTAAAGTACAAGTTTTTGTTTTAAAAATACGAATGATCCTCTTCATTTTCTTTTCTCAGTCTTCATACTCACATGCTCACATTTAGAGTGTTATATAGTATGCGCACATATTTTTCATTGTTTTCCCTTTTGAAATAACATGAGAAAATTTCACCATTGACAAATAATCACATGCTTTATATTTTTTTTTAATTTTTTTAAGTTTATTTTTGAGACAGAGAGAGACAGAGCATGAACGGGGGAGGGTCAGAGAGAGAGGGAGACACAGAATTGGAAGCAGGCTCCAGGCTCTGAGCCATCAGCCCAGAGCCCGACGTGGGACTTGAACCCACGGACTGCGAGATCGTGACCTGAGCCGAAGTCGGACGCTTAATCGACTGAGCCACCCAGGCGACCTGCTTTATATGTTTTAATTGGGCATTTAAAAGGGCATTATTTGGGATGCCTGGGTGGCTCATTCGTTTGAGCATCCAGGTTCGGCTCAGGTCATGATCTCATGGTTTGTGAGTTTGAGCCCCGCGTCGGGTTCTGGGCTCACAGCTCAGAGCTTGGAGCCTGTTTCAGATTCTGTGTCTCCCTCTCTCTGTGCTCCTCCCCTGCTCGTGCTGTCTCTGTATCTCAAAAATAAATAAATAAACATTAAAAAATGTTTAAAGGGCATTATTTGTATTCACATAATCACTCATCTACTGGTTTACTGTCTCCCACTGTGGTTGACTTTCTTGGGATTAGTCTTTTCTAACTATACTGACTTCTATTAATGATTCACTTATTCAGAAACCTTTTCAGTAGGAACCAAAATCAGGAGCTTAAATGAACCAAAAAGTACCAGGAGAGGCTCAGGGATCCATCACTGGGCTTTAGGTACTCCTGAATCCTATGAAATTGTCCACACACTAATGTATTTGTGTACGTGTGCATTTTTCTTAGGGTACTGGCCATTCTTTGTCTAATTCTCAAAGAAACATGTAACCCCAGAAATGTAAGTGATCATTTTTAAGCATGATACCAAATTTGGCTATTTGGGTTCTCAAACCTGAGATCAGAAGGCACACATTAAAGTTACAGGGAGGGTACCACAGCTAAGCCTACCCACAGCCACAGTGTACAACAGCAAGTAAGAAAAACCCACTCACAAACATATATTAGAAAAGTAGAGCTAGAACTAAAACCAAAAGAGCAGCCTAATTTAATAAGGGCCAACCATTGTGCATAACAAGCCCTAAGGGAACCACCAAGTCACAAAGCAGTGGCTGATAGGCCCAGTGATGGACCTGTGTTCTCCATATTGTGGGCATCTTTAAAAGCAGGGCTATATCTAATCAATTTTGAAAAGAGTCCCTTGAAACAGTAAAATGACATTTAAAATATACTTTAAGAGAGAAGCTTCAGCCATCTGAAATGCTTATTCCCATATGAATTAAAATAGATATATGAGTTTATGGGATGTATCTCCTGCCCAGTAAAGCTATTTTATTATGGAGAATGAATCTTTACATCCAAAAGCCCAGTGCTTTGTTTATTAATTTTATACACATTTCTCTTAAGTGACTGAGAAATTCTTTTTGTAGAATAAACCTAAAGCTTGGTTTTATAAGGCTCTCCTTCACAGACCAAAATGAAAAAGATGCTAGCAGAAACTATAGTTTAGATACTATGCCTTGGGAGAACTATTTCTATTTATATTAATGAGCTTATGAGTGAGGTCATCACAACTCATTCTAGGAAAGATCTCTGTCAGTGTAATCCTATCTAGAGAGAGTTTAAACAAGAGTAATGTTTGACTTGGCATTCTAAGTCAGAAACAAGTTACATGACAAATGATGCCACTATTTTTCACTAAATGACAAACAGATGGAAAAGAGTTACCATGTATCAAACATTCAAAAGGTTAATATCTGTAAAGTGCAAATACAATACCAGTAACTCAATAGAAAGATGGTCAAAGGTATGAAGAACACATTCAAAGAGAAAGAACCAAAAATAGCCAATAAATAAATGAGTAGATGATCATTCTCAGTCATGATTAAAACATCAATGAGGTGCTATTTTTTCAACCATTATATTAGTGAAAATAAAAAGATTTCTAGTACACAGTGTTAATTAAGGCTAGAAGGAAGGGGCACCATCATGTACTAGTGGAAACGCATGCTGGTGAAATTTTGGAAAATCACAAATTGTAGTACTATCAATATTTAAACTGTACATATGCTGCAGTCCAATAATTCCTTGTAAATGCAATACCAAAATGCTTAAGCAAATGTACAAGCATTTGTGTACTAGGATATTTATTTATTTATTTATTTATTTATTTGCAGCATTATTTATAGTGATAAAAAGTTGAAGGTAGTTTAGGTATTGGACAATATAAAAATCAATTGCCATAATCCATACTCTGAAATGCTATATAGTCAGTACGATTAATAAGTAATGTCTAAATATATTAACATGGAAGAATGGATTATATATTGAGTGGGAAAACATCCCCAATATGTAACTATATACATGAGGATGGTAAACTCAATAGATCTATGATGATGTTGTCATGTTGTTGTAGGAGCAATAGAAAAGTAGTAAATAAGAATATTTTAATCTAAAGACAAAAAAGCTAGAATGAAAAATAACAAATAGAAATGGTTAGGGCTACAGTATAAATTTAAAACAAAAAAGCATTTTGATGTCAGTGTGTTAACTTAAAGTTGAAAGTATTCATACATTTGTTTCAGTAATAAGATTGAGTATACATTTCTCTGAGAGCTTTTTTGTATAGATCAAAATACTAAAGTAATGATGCATTTTTTATTTTCATTCTGAAGACTGTCTCTTGCAGATAATTTTTATTTACAGTTTATTATACTGTCCTATTCTTCCTTCTTTACCTTAGATAGCACTCATAATTATAGAAGTGGGTTACCTGTTACTTGCAGAAATGTCATTCACTATTAATATCACTTTGCAACACAGAAATTTTTTTAGCATAATTAGAGGCAACCAGTCTGCTTAAATAGAGTTGGTTAATTAAGTTATAAAATTCTGAGGGAATATGATGAACTAAGTAGACATGTGTAGTTAGAGCTTTCTGTTCTGCTTTTTATCAAATGTTTCTGGCACCTGGTTTTCTCAACTGTCCTTCTGTTGAATATGGTTTTCAAATTGATGTTAGGAAGAGTCCGTAGTACTTTCTGGACAAGTAAGCTCTTCATTTGTAGAGTGATGATATGTCAACACAAATTTTCCAAAATAACAGTTCTACTACCCTCAGTGTCTTTGAAAGAGTTACTTGATACCCAGAGAGTGGAGTACAACTAGCCTAGAGGCTTGGTCTGACACCAAGCAAGAAGGTTTATGAAAGAAGATAGCCCAGAGAGCTGGAGCCCTGCTCTGCTGTGTCGACATGTCTAGAGCTCAGAATAAAATTGAGTTTCCTGCTTTAGCCATAGCTGGGTCTTAAAATAACCTGAAGAAATTATAGTTCTGATTACATAGAAAGTGAAGGACTTAGAACATTCTCCTAATAAAGCCATGAGAATGACACAGAGCTTAGTCATCAGCAGTCCTTCCCTAACAGGCATTTTAGAGAGAAAAATAGAGCTTTGAAATTGGATAATTTGATTTGAAATCCTGCCTAATTATTTTAAGAATGCAGAAAACCTTTCTTTTTGGCCAAAAAAATAATGATCTGGAATCCAATTATGAAAGAACAGGCTTTTAAAATGTTTGATATCTCCAGTAATGGAAAAAAAAATCATGTCTTCAAAATTACATTCTGCTGGAAATCTCATTCTTGGATGTCTTGCTTTTTGCATTTTGAATGGAGGAATTTAATGTAATTTCCTTTTGGAAACATGGCATTGGAAAAATTAGATGGGATGTTTGATTCTGTGTTGGATGCTATCTACTAGGGTACAGATTTTAAGAGCAAACACTTCTAGTTTCATTTTAATTCCCAAAGGGAGATATCTGACTTAACCAGATGCCTTGAGATTTGTCACAACATAGATTGTTTACATGGAATCAGTGCCCAGCTATACGTGTATTTGATTAGCACACCACGAATAAAATAAGCAAAGTGGATAAAGCCTCTAATAACTCAAATTTTTTAAATTATTGCTATTGGTTTTCCTGGTAATATGCTATTCTGAAAGGCATTTATTGCCACACTGTCTCACCATGTTTAATCATGTGTTATTGCTTTTTCTGGATACCGTTGATACACACTGCATTGGCATCGGTGCCATATAAATAATATGACTGATCATAAACAACGGTCTAGGATTTACAATTTTTAGAAAAAGGATAATAAAATCAGTTAAAGTGGATCTTTATTAAGATACTTAACTTTTTTACTTATAAATTAAAAGATAGACCTTTAATTAATAAAACTTTTTGATAGGTTTTCTCAAATGGTTCCAGTTATTTTTTCTACAAAGTTAGCTGGACCTTCACAGGATTTGTCTATTTTACATGGAACTTAAATTTAACTAAGTCTTAGCAAAGTGCCTTGAAAGAGGAAGTTGAATAAACATTTGTTGAAAGGAAAAATGAGTTATTGAAATATTGTGTCTTCTATTATCATTCTTGAGAAATGGTGGTGAGACAGCTTAGTAAAAGTGACTAACAACCACGTATATATGAACACAGGATGTAAGTCTCCAAGGTAATCAAGACCATCAGGAGGATGTTAGACCAAAATTAACACCGAGAGAAATGTGTTATGCATATATTACAGCCCACGTGTGGAAATCTGTTCATTTATAGAGAGATTGCCTCTCTGTGAATGGCTAAGTCGTCTCTTCCAAGCACAAAAAACTCTTAGGGCCATTCAGAAGTAAGAGCCACACACCGAAAGATTTTAAATCATCAAGTGTCTGATTAGTAAATACATCTTTAGATATAGGGATAGAAATTTTATTAGAGTTATATGAATGTGGAGGACTCTGGGGGTGAGGGTCCAGGCTGGCAGACTCTGAGGAGCCAGAATCTTCTAACAATATACTCAGAGCACACTCCCAGCAATCTGGCTACATTTTCATTTCTTCTCTTGATGCTGAGGATTGATCATTTATTCCTAGTCACATTCTTCCCAGACCTGCAACTGGTTAGGACATAGTATCTTAGCTTTCATTCAGATACATCATAGAGCTCATTTGCTAATAGTGAAATGAGAAACAGGCAGGTTACAAACAAACAAACAAACATACAAAATGGGTCTGTCTTATTTCTTGCTCCATCTTTTTAGAGTTTCTAGGGGCAGCAATTGAAGTGGGGTCAAGATTGTGTCTTACAAAGTAATAATATCCCGTGAGTATCAAGTGCTATGAACTTTGAATGATATTTCATTTGTTCCTCTTTAGAACCCTCTTTGTAGGTGGTGGGAAAAAGAGTGAGGAAACTGAGCTTATAGAGGCTCTACAGCTTAAATCAAGAAGCATCAATGGATGCCCACTGAATTTATTCCAAAGTGGATGTTGCCATGTCTTGCTTCAGAGCACACTGTCTAGAATTTAGAAAAATGGCACAGTAAACAGAGCTCAATAGGTGCCAAAGCCAGGGAATGCGAGATTGAGAAGGCCTGAGAGGCCTTGCAAAGGAGATCACTGAAGGGAAGTTCTGTGTGTTGGAGGATAGTTGGAGGGCTTGATCTATAATGTGGCTGTGGTAGGAGATGAAGATGTAGAATAGGCAGGAGACAGATGATTAAGGCCCTTTAGTTCCATGAGAAGATGGTGGTTACGAACCTCTGAAGGATTTCAAGCAGTAGAGCTGATGATCAGAAATACTTCTTAGAAATGTAACTTTGGTTGTGGTGTCAAGGAGGGGATGCTACTTAAAATGGGTTGTGTAACTATTATACAGTCCGTTAACTCTTAACTGTAAGCACCTGGGCAGAAATAGTGAGAGGATAATGAGAGGGAACTGTAAGGACCGGAAATGGAGAAATCAGAAATTAATGCAAAAATAAGGGGCGGGGGAGGGATCTAGAATGACTCTTCTGTTTCTAGCATTCATGACTGGGTAGATATGATGCCACTCTTCATTCGTTTGACAAGTATTTTTTGAGTGCCATTTATGTACCAGGCATTGTCTAGGTGCCTAAGATAGATGAGGGCACAAAACAAAGTCTTGTACACTTGCTCTCATAGAACTTGAAGTGTGTGTGTGTGTGTGTGTGTGTGCGCGTATGTTTGTATTATTCCCATTGCTTGTCATGCTACCCATCTGGACTGACAGATGTACAGGGGATCCTGGTGGGTAACATTGACCAATTTTTATTGAATGAGGCAAGGAAGGAAGAGAGTGAAAAACCTTAAGCAGTAAAAGCATAGAGGCAAAAAGAGTCCAATGGAAACCAGCATCTGGCTGGGCTGGCTATTTTCAGAGTAATCAAATATGAGAGATATGTGGAAATTGGGCCTTGGCGTACACACACAACACACATACATCTACATGTATACATATATTTACATATATAGTGAATATGAGAAGGATGATCCATATGTAATTAACTGCTGTATTGCTTTGAGAACTGAAAGTTAACTATTTCTTATACTTGAAGAAAACCCCAAGTTTTGCAGGGATTTTAAACTCAGAATTACTAGTCAGTTGTAAATTTCAGATGTAGACTATTGCCTTTTCTTATTTAAGGGAACTGAAATTACCTCAGCCACTTATCTACTTTGTGATAGAGCCTGCTACCAGACCTATAGTTGAGAGGAGCTCACTTTCTGTTATTCTTAGTAGTTAGTCTAAGTTAAGGCAAGGACACAACTTGTACGAAGGTCGGATTCAGGATAGCAGCGTATTATACGTTGTGACTTCAAGATATTTAAATCTAAAGCTAATGGCATGACATTCTTTTATGAAAAGTATTAATTCATATGAAAATAAAGCTCAAGCTTGGAGGAGGAGGAAGATTAAGAAAGGCCTGTCTGTATACTCTCTCTCTCTGTCTCTCCGTATCTCTTCAGAGATTGAGAGAGAGAGAGATTTAGGGAGTGAATTGTAATGAATAGATATGAATTATAACATTGCTAAATGAAATGTTATTATCTCAACACCTGGTTCAAAATTTACATGGAGAGTTTGTCTAAAAGATTTTGGGTAGGAGTTTGTAATAAAACTTGGCATTTCATATATATATATATATATATATATATATATATATGATATGAAATATAGAAAAGTATATATAGAGAGAAGGAAAGTTGTTTTTCTAAATGCAATGTAATACTTTTAATACACTAAGAGATCTTAGGAGACTCCAAAATCATTTCAAGATTTAATAATAGTGATACATTTAAGTTTTTAGTATGACATTCATTATAAGCTAGAAAAGACTAAATAATCAGCCTGAATCAGTAAAGCCTCATAGGTTTGCATGTTATAGTGTGCTTCCTAAACTGTTCTCACAGGACAAAAATAACTAATTATTTGATAAATTTAATTTCAGAGCAAATGTGTTGACACATGGAACGACTTAGACAGGGGCCAGATGTAACAGTATATAACAAGTAATACTGGTGATTTAAAACAAATAACTGATAGAAAAATGTCATCTGGATAGACATTTTAAAGTGACAAAGTACAAAAGGCTTTGATGCTTCTATTCTTTTCCTTCTTGAAATTTCTTAATCACTTTGGTAATCACAGAAGAGAAATCTTTAAGATTGCTGAGTTTAAGTGTTTAGAAAATAAGTCTACTTCTCTCCCGA
This sequence comes from Acinonyx jubatus, assembly GCF_027475565.1. NCBI lineage: Eukaryota > Metazoa > Chordata > Mammalia > Carnivora > Felidae > Acinonyx > Acinonyx jubatus. The sequence goes on along the minus strand of NC_069383.1, from coordinate 57,181,986 downwards.
CACCTGTAATCCTATCATTCATTTGCAGTCTTTACAAAAATAATCCATCTGGGTATTACGTAGTGTATGGGATTGCTCTTTGAATATAGGACTGCCATTTCTTTAAGCTAAGTCTGGCCTTGGAGAGCAGAGTAGGATGCCCATTGTCTGGCGTTCGGGTTCTTTGGCCTTGTCTCCATCTCTTGGACTGTTTTCCCACAGGTGTCTTTCCCTTGCCGCATATGATTTCTGGTTCACCCAGCTTTAAGTACTAACTGCCAGTGCTGCCTCTCGAGCAGTCCAGGGTGCCTTGCTACCTGAGACGCGATGTCCTGTAGTTACTCTATTTTGTGTCTTTGTGTGTCACCCAGCAGTTGTTCTAGACCAGTTGAAGCTCATGGTTTTAGCTACTATTTGAGGAGTGCACAAAGAACGTTTCCTCAGGAAACCTGCCACCTTCATAGGAAAGGTATACAAAGTGTTTAATTCATCATTATATGAACTTTTGATTATGATATTTTGTTGGAATTATATAGCATTGTTTTTAAGTTACTGTTTGAGAATTCTTGTACCTGAATCATCTTTCCCCTAGAGTGATGCCTAAACCCTCCCACTGACCACTCCCACACCAAAAGAAGCATGCTGTGAACACGGCAAAATAAACTACTAGAGCTCAATGGCCATCACGTATAAAGGTACTAAAATGTTTTAAAAGGTGGTATTTTGTGAGCAGTGGAAAATTTGAAACAGGTATTTCAACTGACACATCTTTATTACTACTCTGTATCTACAGCTGAAGACTCAGACTCTGGTAGTTGTAATACAATAGTTGTAAAAGGTAGGAAAAGCCAATTCTTGTCAATGTGTCACCAAACATATTATCAAAGTTAATCTCATAAGGGTATCAGAGGAATTAAAGTTGCCTTTGGGCTCCATGTTATAAGAACTCACTGAAATTCCAAGCTACCTCAGTAGCTGACTACATACAGCAGCAGGAAGCCTTCAATTAACTACATCAGTTCTATTTGTAGTACAAAGGGTCTGTGACTTAGGATAGCCTACATAACTTAAAAAGAAAACGCTCAACTCTATCTTAACAGTATCCTGAAGTACAGCCTGAGAGGAAAGGATACATGGGGTAGGTCAGGAGCATGTAGGATAGTAACTAATTCAAAGGCAATGGGGTCTTAGGTGGAGCTTTAAAAAATGTTCTGTCTAGTCAATAAGAAATTGGGTGAAAATTTCTTTGAAAGAAAGGTAAGCCAGAATGTAGAGCAATGTTCTACATTCTAGAGATTATAACAATAAAAGTCACCAATTTAGTAGAGAAAAAGATGAACTTTTAGAAGAATTGTGGGTGAAAGAATTATTGAGGTTAAATGTACAGATTCACATGGATGTGATAGTGAAAGATCATTTCCCTGTGGTTCTGTCTGGCCGTTTCTAGGACTATAGTTACGAAAAAGAGAGGAACATTAGGAGAAAGGATCAGAGAGCGGTAGTGGTTCCGATATTTTCTTTTACTCTTTGAAACTATAACCTTTACTAATTTTTGGAAAAAAAATTGTTAAAGAGTGGAACTTGCAGGGCTTTTGCAGAATTTTAAAGCTGAATTGATCTACATTTTGCCATCTTTCTTTCCATTTTGCCTCCCCCTTCACCTTTATGGGCTTATGTCTAATGAAGTAAATTCATGTTGTTGAAAAAGAATTTTGAAGCATTGAGAAAATTGTTGGGGATCTCTGGGTAATATCACAAGATTAGATTTAAAAGTTATTGAAAGAAATCTTGTGGCTCAATGAGGAAGTTGTCAGGTTTGTGATAATATTGAAAAAAAATATCTCTGTTGGTTTTCTCTAAATTAGGGTTCAAAATACAAAAGTCATTCTGAGAGTTTTAATTAGGATAAAAAGTCTGATATATTTTACACCAAGCAGTAGTTAGTTTTGGTAAATAAGTTTTAAGGAAAATGTTCAATCAAATTAAAATAAAAATCTTTTATTAAAATAGAAATCTATGAGTTTCCTGTTTAAAATATTCATGTGGAATTTAAATGATGAAAAATGTTAATATGATTTTAGTTTTTGAATTCTGAACTTTTTGGAATGTTTACCTTATATGTCTCTATGTAGATGATAAAAAATAATTTTAATTTTAAAGGCTATTATAATACATTCTAATATTTTATGCAAACTGTCTACTATACAGAATATAGTTTCCATGAGTTGTTTTCTAAAATAATTTTCAGTCAAAATTAATTTATTTTTCAGTATAAATGCTTATTAGTTTTAGAGCTGATAAATAGAAATGATAAATACTGGTGTAAGAAGTATAGTGTAACATATTAATGTAGCATCTTATACATAAGTGCAAATAAGAAGATTATTAATATAAACCAATATATTTATAAGCAAAGGAAGTGGAATAAATTCTTTTTTGGATCTTCAGACTGAATGGATTTTCTGGTCCCTTACTCATAATTCTGAGATATAATCAATAAGACTAATGTTTATTCTTCTTTGCCCCTTAACTTACTGTCCCATAGTCTCTCATAAGCATTAAAATTGACTTAACAAACTCCTGATTATATACTTGGAGCATTCTTTTTGGTTTTGTTCTAGGAAGTCACTTCTAAAAGTGGTATAATGTTTCCAAATTATAAACAGTTTGCAGTAATAATATTAATAACAATACATTTTATGGCACTGGTAGATACACAAGAAGATAGGAACCAATGAGAATGGGGATTTGGTATGGAATATAGTTTATCATCTGTCAGAATATGAAGCATGAGAAGGCAATTGTTATCCTTCTTCACTGCTCTTCCCTTCACCTTGAACAATTTCCTGCCCAGTCTAGAGCACGTATATTTGGAATGATATATATTGCCAAAGGAAACACATAAGTAAAAAACCTGAGGTGAAGTGGCTATTTCAGTCATCAGAGTTTTCCTAGGGTACTTATATTACATTTCTATTTTCTTGCTTGATGTCTTTGTCCTTCTGTGAGTCTCTTGGATCCCAAATGTTTGGGTGTAAAGCCTTTTTCCTTACTTGACTCAATAACATGTTAATGTCCCTATAGATTTCCAACGTAGATGCCAAAACAGATTCAGAAAGTAATTTGCACATAAATTAGATGAAATGTTGTAGGTAGTATAAATCTATAAGTAAATATTGTCACATTCAAATACTGGACTTTGTAACTCATATTAAAAGGATGGATGTCATGGCAAATCATGTACCATACCAAACTAATGGAAGCAAGGTAAGGATTTTAAAAACTGGTGAATTCAACTAGCCCAAGTCTCTTTTCTCAATAATATATGAATGCACTTCTTCTTAACTATAAAAACAAAAGAAAAAAAAAAAACAAAAAATAAGCCTACGTTTGAAATAAACTACATAATGAACACAAGCATAAATTACATAAAATGCACACAATTATCAGTTCCTTTTCTGTCAAGTTAAAGGCATCATTGGAAGCTTCTCAAATTTGATCTGATTTATATTCAAATTACTTTTTATAAAATAGACATTTAGTGCTTTAAGGATGGCACAATTAAAAAATAATATATATTCTTTCTGAAAATAATATTGGTAACATCCTGTGGAAGCTGCTCCCAAAATTGAGGGAGACTCACTCATGTGAAGGTAGCCACATGACTGCTTCAGAACATAAACAATGTTTTACATACTAGTGCTGAACAAAAAATGATACCCTTGCTGAAAGCCACTTCTGCTGTGTGGCTCCAACAAATGATTTATACGTTTAGTGAGATGGCAGGGAATTTTTTCAACTAATGCAAAATATTCTAGAAACAAAACAAAAAAAAGAAACTCTTGCCGAGAAGTCTCTAAAAGGGTATGAGGTTTCTTATTTTACATTCATTAACTTTTTATTTTATTAAAAGTTCAGAAATAGGGTATTGGTCATGCATTGTAAACTCACCATCTGGGTCCACTCAGCTTTCTGAGGGGTTTCCCCTAGTGTTACAAACTTGTGAAGATGTATTTCATGTTTGAAAAAAAAATCAGGTATTTAATTGTATATGTGTATATATGTATATAAAATATTTATGTGTGTGTATAAGATAAAATGCATGTGCATAAAAATGCATGTTCTTGTAAAGTGTTGGAAGCTTAAATACAGATATATAGTTTTAAAAAATTACATCAATCAGTATGGAAAGGCTTACAATGAAAAAGAAACCTTTCTTTATCCCATTTCACCTTATTCCCAGTCCTGCCCATATTAACCAATTTTAATAGTTTCGGCCTTTTATGCTTATAGAAACAACATCTGTATCTTCATTTTTTTACTGTTTATGTATTTATCTTGGCGGGGGGAGAGCACAAGAGCAGGGGAAGAGCAGATTGAGAGGGAGAGAGAGAATCCCAAGGAGGCTTCTTCTTGTCAGCACAGAACCAGTTGGGACTGGATCTCACTAACTGTGAGATCATGACCTGAGCTGAAATCAAGAGTTGGATGGTTACTTAAAGCTCTATATCTTTAAATAGATATTTGAGGGGCGCCTGGGTGGCTCAGTCAGTTGAGCATCTGACTCTTGATTTCAGCTCAGTTTGTGATCTCATGGTTGTGAGATCAAGTCCCATGTCAGGCTTCATGCTGAGCCTTGAAGACTGCTTAGGATTTTCTCTCTCTCCCTCTGCTCCTCTCCCCTCCTGGCACTCTCTCTCTAAAACAAACAAACAAACAAACAAAACAAACAAAACAAAAAATTAAAAAACTATCACCTTCTAAAAAATAAAGAAGTTATTTGATATATTCATTTATTAAACACAGTCTATTGACTTATTGCCTGGTAATGAGAATAATTTTCCTCTTCTTCCCCCAGTTCATAATATAGTTACACCACTATTCTTACTTTTTCTGATCATTATTATTATTATTTTAAATTTTTATTACTGTTCAGTAAACCCAGGAATAATAGGGTTCTTTACTGGTCTTCAGTTTATTGAGGTATATAGACTAGCAAACCATAAATAACATATAAATGTGCTCTATTAAGGACTTTTGTTGCACTCGTATTGCTATTTTAGTTGAGAAAGTAAGAGTTTAAATCACGACATAAACTGGAGAAATTGTTAAATGATAACTTAATATCTCCAAATTCTTTTCTCTGATGTGCATGTAATTAACCAAATAAGAAATAGACTCTTAAAAGAATTTAAAAAACTTAAAAGAAAATCACCTTTTTGTCTGATTGAAGAAAAAAAGTCAAACAGCTCTGAAGTTAATTCATCATGTATATGTTAGTTTTTGACAGTCTTCAATAGATAATTTGATGAATTTCTTATAAATAAGGAAATAGGGAGGGAAAAAATTCTCCATTATTTTCATACTATTCTTTTTGATTCACCAACTATAAAAATGTAATTCTGTCCATATGTGCCTATGTAAGCAAAACTCAATGCCTTTAACTTCTCAGAACCACAACTGTGCTGAGTTATAGTGAACTCAATTTCAATACACAAATAAAGGAAATGTTTAAAAGGTTGATGCGTGATAAAAAATGGATTCTTTATGTTGCGTCAGAATGATGATTCTGAAAGAGAATATTGTAAATGGACTTTTTGTTGTTCACAGCATTTGTTTGCTATTATGTTTTATATTTAACAAATTAAAATACTCTCAAATTGAACTATCACATTTCAGCTACTATATCCAGGAAAACTGTTGTCTACAATAGATGAAGAGCTCTCTTAAACATATTTCTAACTGGAGCAAAATATTTGATTACTTAAGAATAGAAGGATGGGGGAAAAGGTGGCCTACTTATTTACTAAAGTATACCAGTTTTGAAAATTAATTTGTACCCTTATTAAATACAATTTTTATGGAATATCATAAACATCTATTTTATCCCTCCTCTCTCTCAGCTTTGATGTTAACTATAATGAGGACTCTCTAGGCCTTAAACACTGACTTGAATTTTGGGTTCTCTGTGACTTAACAACTAAAATTATTAAAATGTTATATGTATTAATTCTGTATAGTTTTTTAGAAATAAAAATAAAGCATGCATTCAGTTTAAAAAGTAAAAACTTTTAGAATGAAAATAGCAATGCCCTGCTGTGTCTTTATCCAGTTTGTTTTCCCAGTGCACAGAGGCAACTACTTTTAGAAGTTGTTGCTTTTTTCTGCTCTTTTACATTAATACTTTGAAATAACATAGTCATATACGAAATGTATGTATTGTTGCCTTGTGTGGGGAGATGAGGAATTTCTTCCTAATATCCATTTATATATATCCACCCATGGTGTACCCATGCCACGTGCAAATGTACAAATGCACACACACATACACACATGTATATATAAGGTACATGTACATTTCTTCCCACCCACCCCAACGGTTGTATCATAATATTAAATAAAATCAACTAGCATTTACATGACTAGTCAAATGTTACTCCTGAATCAACCATGCCTCTTATTCAATGCTGCCGTTTTCTTGAAGTTAATTATAAGTTTACCCCCCCCCCATTTATCTGATTTTCTATGCTTAAATATTTCTGCCATGTGTTTATAAAGAACATTGACCAGGGACACCAGGGTCACCAGGCTCAGTCGTTTGAACCTCTGACTCCTGATTTCAGCTCAGGTCATGATCTCACGGTTCACGGGTTTAAGGCCCACATCGGACTTTGCACCAACAGTGCAAAGCCTGCTTGGGATTCTCTCTCTCTCCCTCTCTCTGCCCCTCCCCTCACTCATGCTTGCATGCGTTTTCTCTCTCTCTCTCTCTCTCTCTCTCTCTCTCTCTCTCTCTCCCCCTCTCTCTCTCCCCCCCCCCGTCTCTCTCAAAGTAAATAAATTTAATTTTTTTTAAATATGTCCAAACCTGCAACATTTCCTGGAGTTTCCAACCCATTCTACCATGAACTGGTTGCTTTCTGGTGGTACTGATCCTGCATCTTTTCCTTTGCTGTTTTCTTGGGTGATCCCCTCTCTCTTAGATCCTTATGGCTTCTTCATTGGTTTTCTTTTGCTTTCATTTTCTGAAGAACATTTTATGGTAGCTTATATTTACTGAGTTTTTACCTGTCTGAAAATGTCATGTTTGTCTCCTTGTTGTTAATAGATTTGTGTGGCCAAGCCAGGAGCACCAGTTGAAAATCATTGTGAATTCCAGTCTCAATCTGATGCTCTTTCCTTTATATGTGGCTTCCTCATCTCCTTTGGAAGCTTTTTAGAATCTTCTCTTTATCTCTGTTCTAAAATTTCACATTTATATGTGTTAGTCTTCTTTTATTCATTTTGCTGGGTATTTCTGCAGAGTCTTTCAATTTGGAGACTCATTTTTTATAGTGCTTCAAAAGTTCTTCACTTTTTAAGAGCATTCCTTTATCAAAGAAAACTGTTCTTATTTTAATGTACTAGGTAGCTTTATTAGAGAATATTAATTATAGTTAATCAAATTTCTGTTCTTCTACCTGCACTTAATGCTTTTTCTTTGTTCCCTACCCCTTTCACATTTTTTTTCCTTTGTTTGATCTACTGAATGTTGGAAGCTTTCATGTTTAAGAGTGAGCATTTACTCAATGGAAGCTCATTATTTGTGTGGTGACTGTGGACTAGATGGCTTCCTGTGTGGGAAGTTTGAGTAGTTAGCAGTCCTTTGGGTGTATGTGTATTTGTGTGCTTGTGTTTAGGGAGAATCCTTGCACAGCAGTGTCTTTAGATTTTTTCTCATGAGTTGTTCAGTGTCTCCAGAGAGGAATCTTCCAGGCTTCTATTTGAAGGGAATACACTTGGCTGTCAGAGCTCAGCAAGTAGATTGGCGAGCAGGCTATGCAGACATGCACTCAGTCAGCCTGCCACTTTTCAGCTCTACATGCATCTCAGGTTTTCTGCTAGGACTGGGGCCCTGTATCAGTTCAGTTTATCCAAGGAATAAATCTCTCCGCTTGTAGTCATAACAGGTGCAGTATGTGTAGAGGGTGAAAGAGACCTAGAGGGGAAGAGAAATCTCTTGGCTACTGGGGAGAGGACATGACATTTTAAATGCTTTGTAATCAGACCTTAAAGCAGCCCCTCTGCTTTTGATCCTGCACCTGGCCACTCACCTTCCTTAGTGCTGTGCTTGCAAGTTCTGAATCTCTGGGGGATTCTGCGGCCTGAGGCAAATGGATACTTGCTCACTGTAGTTACTTCACATGGCACTGTCTCCATTCAACACGGTGTTTATCACTGTTCATTTCACTTTTTCTTTTTAAAATTTCATTGAACTCTCTTGCTCAGTTTTGTCTCCTGTTCCATTAGCTTTTTAATTGTAGGCTTATGAATTTTAATTATTTTACTGCCATTTTATGGTATTTCTGAAAGCATGAGCAATAAATGTATTTGGTCAGACCATCACTTTTATTCAGAAGTCATATATGGCTTTTATATCATCCCAAATTATTACTGTATTCCTGTTGATGTTCTTATTATTACTGTCTGTGCCATGAGATATTTTAAGATAATACTGGAACACTCTCAACAAATTTCCTAAAACAGTCTACTGAAGCCCCTCATTATGGTCATAGACTTGATCCACATCTGTAATTTTAATGAGGGTGTCATAAGATTAAACTTCGTGCTGGACATTTGTGATCTCTTTCACTGATGAATTCATATCTATGTACAGTCATTTCTTTGGTAATAGCTTCTCCATCCAGAACTCAGCTTTTCAGCAATCTCATTTTATTGGTAACAAATTCCAGCACAGAGGAAGTATCAGAAATGTCTTTGAAACAACCCAAGTTTTATATTCAGTCTGAAAATGTTTCTCTGGGGATAGTTTGTAAGGGCCTTAAGCAAAAAAGATTTACTTCTGTTTCATAACCAATTATATTAGTCTTTGAAATGTACATTCTAGATACACAGAGCTAGAAAACAAAACACAAGAAATTAAGAGGGAAGCATACCAGCAGGCAAGAAACAATCTATGAGATGATCAACCACCATGAGGCAGACAGAACTAGAAATGGTAAACAAAGGAACTCCAATTTGTATTCCGAGCTTGTAGCAGAAAGTGTAGGCCCCCCACCCATATCTCTCAGGGCTTGTTTATGGTCTGGCTCTTGCCAGCACAGTTCTGTCTTTGCCTGAGAGCTTTCTTTGGTGGCTCAAGCCTATACCAAATGCCTACTACAGGTGCATGGCAGGTCAGAAGTGCCAGAGAATTAATGCGACCAGGAAGTATCCTACAACCAATGACTGACAGGAGTAGATGTGTAAATATCTCAGCTTCCTTACCCCTTGGTTAAGTCTAAAGAATGTGTAGTACGCTGGCAACCAGAGTTCCCCAGAGGGATGAAGCTCCAGTTGTCCATCGTTGTAATTTGCTTTTTCTTGGCTGCCTTCCTTTACTGTCTCATTCCCTGCTCTGCTGTTGGTGTTTTATAGAATCCTTTCTCAAATAAACCACTAGCAGTAAAATTTTGCCTAGTTTAAGAGAACTCACACTAAGAAAGGACCATTTAGGTTTGGGGAACAATGATATATTCTTCAAAAGGATGGTGTTATATGTACAAAAGGTAATAAAATATTTAACTTTCAGGATGACTCACAGTCACTGAAGAAACATATGGTTATATCAATATATTCTGTTTAAGATCTTGAGAATTATGTGTATATTTAAGAAAGGTTTCTCATTTAAAATAGCTAATATATTACAGTTGGTGTTTGACCTTTACCTACACAGAAATTTAAACCAGTGTGAATGATTCATTCGATTAGCATTCTGATATCCAAGATATTATTGTGCTAATAAAACATATGTTTGAATTTTAAGAAAATGGGAGATAATTAACTTAATAGTGCTCAATGAAAATCCTACATAAGCCTTCATAAATTCATGAGAATGTACTGGTGAAGGTATCAGTGAAGTTAATCATATAGTTACTAGTCTCTGTAGAAGCTTTCAAAGTTAAAAAAAAGTGACTTATGAAATAAATGCTGACATGAAATATTGTGAGTATACCTGTGTACACACTTCTTCAGCTTCTTCTGGAAATTCGTTTAATAGAATATCATTATTGCTACCATATTTCCACATTCTCCTAACCCTCACTGAATTAGCTGGGTCATATGGGACAAAACATACTTTTACTCTGCTACACAAACGTCATCAACAGGAATAATTGTAAAACTAACATTTTAAGTGTAACCTGAATAAAGCCTGTCTCCATGCTTTCTCCTCCTGCTTTCTCATCTTCTAACTGAAAAAAGTGGAAGAAATTGAGGGGTGAATTTTTGGACTAGTGTAGGAGAGAGCCAACTCCCTGTGCCAGGAAAATGGAAGAAATCTGGTTGTTGTTGTTGTTGTTGTTGTTGTTGTTGTTGTTCCTACAGGAGTGGAACTGAATAAAAAGAGGTGGAACAGGGGAGAGAAGGTATGGAAAAGTAATGAGAGGATGAAACCAAAGAACTTAAAAAATAGATGTGTCACATATTCGTATTTTACAGTGTTTATGCTACACTCTTCTCCCCAACTCAACAATAAAATCAAATTACCACAGAAAGGCCACAAATGAGTGGGTTTATTTTTATAGGGATCAAAAGGATAATTTTTTTATTTATGTTAACAACAGGATCAGTGCCAGGGCATGGATAAAAGTGAAAAATGCGAGCAGAAAACAGTAATTTAGTGGAGACAGGAAGTTAAAGCCAGAAGTAGCCATAATACTGTAAGGCCCTGGGAATTCCCTTAAATGAGGAAAACCACTGGACTTTGCATATAGAGGGAAAACAAGTCCAATCCAATCTGACCTAAAAATTACATGGTGGGGGGTAGTTAAGAACCAGGGAAATGTGAATAATATCTGAGTTTTTAACCATTAGGTGCTCACAGACTTTACAACTCTTGGAAACACCCAAATCCTGAAATTGAGCATCTCAGTTTCAACTTTTGGGTAAAGAGGTAGACCAGCATCTTTCTTAAGGCCTCAGTTGATGGATGACACCTCCAGGCCTCCATAGGTCTCAGGCGGTACATTGTTCTTAGTGACTGGAATGATCCCTGCTCTGTGCTGTGCTCTGCAAGTTATCATGGAGTTATTTTGCTGTAGGCCATTCATTTCCCTATAGCCTTGAATGTATGGGAGAGGAGAGCTACAGTATTTTTCCCTTGACAGTTCTCTGCCATTAATTTCTGTACACTTCTCTGGCATTCACCTTCTGAATTTCTTTTCTCATCATGCATTCGCTTTCATCCTCCTGTGGGATATCACTTTCCATTTGGGCCTCTTCTTCCCAGACTTGGTGATGTTTATCTATGTTGTCTGGTATCCCCACTAATGACAGGTCCTGTCTATCAGTTTGCTAATTCTCACACAGCTCGCCACATTTATGAAATATACACGCTAGTTCCAATATGTTGGTATGTTAAAGTAGAAAAGTGAAATATGTGAGTTGCATACTTAGAAACAGTGACAGGAATTTATTGCTTCACTTTCATTTATATGTGTTTGGGGGTAGATGAAAGAGCAGCCTGGTAAGAAGAGAGCAAGTGTTTGGGAATCAGATATTCATGGACTTGATTTTACTTCTAATCTCTTACTATTTAAGCAGTATTTAACTCCTGTGAGCCTCAATTCCTTTATAAAATCAGGATGATAATACTTGTCTCATGTTTATGCTGAGGAGTAAATGGAAAGCTCCTTTCACAGGATAGGGTTGTTTGCAGTAGTGTAGTCATAATAACAATACTAAATTAGTGACTCCACGAATGACTCAATGAATGGAGTATAGAAAGGGGAAATAGTAATGTTACAGTGGAGAAACCTGGCAGAAACCTCCTTAACCAAGGGATCAAAGTGAACATCACCAGTGATACGTGTGGAGATCTACTGTACTTATGTGGATGTGAGGCGAAAGGCATTTCACCTTTTTACATCCCCCCAAAATTCATATCCTCAGTCTAATAATGCAAAAACATCAGACAAACTGACACTGAGGAAAATTCTGCAGAATACTTGAGCAGTAATCTTTAAAAAGTGTGAAGGTTATGAAACTCCAGGAAAGACTGGAAACCACCACATTTCAGAGAAGATCAATGAGATGCAGCCACTCCATGCAACGTGGCGCCCTGGACTGGATCTTGAAACAGTGAATAGGATGCAGAGGGGAAACTGATGAAATCCAAGCAAAATGTGTAGTTTAGCTCCTAGTAGTATATCAGTGTTTTAATTTCTTAGTTTTGGCAAATGTCCTAAGGTTATGTATGATGGTAACATTAGGGGAAATGGAGTGAAGGCTGAACTTGATATATTATCTTGGCAACATTTCTGAAAATTTGAAATTATTCCAAACAAACAGTGAAAAAAATTTTTTTAATATTATAAGTAAAACTTACAGTGACAGAGAACAGATTAGTGGTTGCCAGTGGTTGGGGTAAGTGGAGCATAAGGGACTTTTTGGGGCGATGGATCTGTTTTGTATCCTGATTGTGAGTATAGTCATATTATCTATACATTTGCTAAAATTCATAGGCCTGTACACCAAAAGAGTCCAATTTACTACAGGCCAATATAAAAACACAAACAAACAAACAAAAAATAAATAAATAAAAGGGAAGAAAGTAAAGTGAATGGGAAGAACACAAGGTATAAGAAAAAATTGTAAAGGTGGAGCCTTTATGTTTCTCATATATAATGTTGTCATCAAATCAACAGAACCTTATTAAATATTTCTGTTCTTTTATTTAACAAATATTCATTGACTACTAATGATGTATTGGACACCTTGCTTAACTAAGGCTTGGAGGCACACAAGAACTTGGCATGTTCTCATATTGAAAAAAGTCCTCATTTCAAGACAGTCCAAAACATACTATAAAAAATTCTTGTGAAGAATCAGGGTATATGCAGGGTGCCTGGGTGGCTCAGTTGGTCAAGTATCTGACTCTTGACTTTGGCTCAGGTCAAGATCTCCCAGTTTGTGAGTTTGAGCCCAGTGTCGGACTCCACAATGATAGTGCAGAGCCTACTTGGGATCTGTCTTTCCCTTTCTCTCTGTCCCTCCCATGCTCCTGTTTTCTCTCTTTCCCTCTCAAAATAAATAGATAAATTAAAAAAAACAAAATCTTAAAAAAAAAAAGAATCAAGGTATATGCATATGAGTTAAATGGCATGAAATCTTTACATAGTATTTCAAGATTATGTCAGTACTATATTAAGCAAAGTGAATTATGATAACAGAAGTTCAGAGTAGGCATTAACGTCCTTGGAAGAATAGGGAATTTTCATGAATGATGAACATAGAACTCTAGGAGAGATTCTTTGTGATTTAAGACTGTTATCTTTAGGAAAAGAATATTTAACCACACGATATTTGTTTTGTTTTGAAATTCTTATGGACTGCATAACATAATTTTGCTCCCCTCCCCCCGCCCCCGGATTCATATGTGGAAGGCCTAACCTCCAAGGTGATTTTATTAAGAGTAATTAGGTTTAGATGAGATCATAAGGGTGGATCCTTATAAAGGGATTAGTGCCCTTATAAGAAGAGACCAGAGAGCACTCCCTCTCCTTCTCCCTCCACACTGGGAGGATCAAACAAGAAAACAGCTATCTACAAATCAGGAAGAGGGCTCTTCCCACAGGGTAGCACCTTCATCTTGGACTTCTCAGTCTCCAAAACTATGAGAAATATACGTTTGTTGTTTAAGTCCCCCAGTTTGTGGTATTTTGTTACTGCTGTCCGGGCAGAGTAAGACAAAAATTATATTAAAATACTCAGGATTAGTGAGCATTTAGTAAGGACTTTATAGGTATTAACTAATATGATTCTTGCAAGAACCTGGGGAGATAGATACCATTTTAGAGATAAAGAAACTGAGTCATAAAGCAGTTAAATAATATGCCTAAGATCATACAACTAGTTGGGGCGCCTGGGTGGCTCAGTTGGTTAAGTCTTCGACTTCAGCTCATGTCATGATCTCACGGTTTGTGAGTTCGAGCCCCTTGTCGGGCTCTGTGCTGACAACTCAGAGCCTGGAGCCTGCTTGGGATTCTGTGTCTCCCTCTCTCTCTGCCCTTCCCCCATTCATGCTGTGTCTCCCTGTGTCTCTCAAAAATGAATAAATGTTAAAAAAAAATTTTAAGATCATATAGCTAGTAAGTGGCAGAGTCACGGTTTGAATCCAGGTATCTGACTCCCCACTAAAATATCTGGTATCTATAGTCATGGTTGTTTCATTTTTCTAACTGGAAATAAGGATAAAGTGTTTCAAACATTCAAGGAACCCTGATTTTTGTGAAAAACTGCTTTAAAATACAAGTAGTTATAACACTTTTTTTTTTTTAATTCTGGAAGCAACTGGCCTTTACCGTGCCCTCCAGTTGGCACCGTGCCCCTTGCTAATGTGCATGGACCAGTACCTTTTACTTTGCTGCTTGCCAGCAGAACGTGTCCTTGGCAACTTGGCATGCCAGCCAAAATTCCAAATAGCGAAAGTAGCACTTAAGTTCCTGAGGAAACTCTTTGAACCATCAAGTATGCCTTGCCATGTCAATAGACATGTCGATAGACATGGCAATAGCCCTTTTACCACATGGCTCACTAGCTAATGTTTCAAAATGTGCCTTAATTGTCTGTCTGTTTACAATGTTCTTGTAATTCTAATATATTCTTTCTTTAATTTCGTGTTTCCTATTACTGGAATTGCCTAATTTGTCTAAAATATTCCACTTTGTGTTACTCAGCAATGACCCCATTTGCTTGCAAGCATTTTGGTGACAAACATAATAATTATATGGGATTTTGTTTTGCATCATTGTTTTTGGAACAAGAACAGGAATCCTAATTTCTCTGTACAATTACTGAAAAACAGGGTGCTCTATAAATGAATTATATGTAGTTAAATGCTCAGCCTTTATAGTCAATTTAATTCTGAAAGCTTAATAATAAATTTGATACAAGCTGCTAGTGAGCAGAGAAGCATATAGCAGCATATGATCACATAGAAATGTAATCCTTTTACAATGTGCCTCTATATTGTTTGTATCAAATCTTTCTCTCTGACCTAGGCCATTTTTCTGAATTCCAAACTCCATATTAAATATAGCCACGTCGATGGAGGTTTCCCAGCCTCAGTGCTGTTGACAGTTTGGGCTGGCCAATGCTCTGTTGTAGGGGGCTGCCCTCTGCCTTACAGGATGTTTAGCAGCATCTCCAGCCTGTACCCACTAGAGACGAGTAGCACCCCTCCCCAGTTGTGATGATCCAAGAATGTCTACAGAAAATGGGCAAAGTTCTCCCGGGGACCAGTATTATCCGCTGTTGAGAACCACTAAGCTAATATTCCATAGGCTTGTGAAAGTCAACATGTACACAAAATTAAATTCATTTTCCCTTCAGATATTCTCCTCCAAAAAAAGTTAAGAATCTGTCTGAGGCAAACCTTACCTCTGTCTTTTAATAACTGTGTAACTTGATCAAGCTACTAATTTCTCCATACCTCAGTGTCTTCATCTGTAAATAAATACATTAATAAAACCACCTTCATATGACTGTTATGAGGATTAAATGAACTAATACATCTAAAATATTTAGAACATTTTCTGGCCCGTAGTACACTTAGGTTAATAAATGTTTGTAGTAACAGCTGAATACTGTTAAATGTTAGCAATATTTGTGCAATACAGGAAACTCCTAAGATTTGTCTTTCCAAAGGATGTGTACAGACGATTTAAAAGGAGAGATGTACCAGTGATAGTAAACACATGGAACAATGATCAGTATTATTAAAAATCAAGAAAATGCAAAATAGCATCATGATGTACTACTTAAATATATTAAATTTGAAATTTAAAAGAACACTTGGTATTAATAACTGTGTGACAAAAAGGCACTGATAAACTGTTGGGAAAACGTGTAACTATATTCTTTCTGGAAGATCTTTTGGCAGTATATATCAGAGCTTTAAAATATTTATAGCCCTTAACAGTAAATCTGGTTCTAGAAATTTATCCTAAGGGAGTAATATGCTCAAAAATTAATAAAGTAGTATGTTGATTACTCTGTTATTTGTGACAGCAAAAACCAGAAGCAACTTACAAACTGAATAATAGAAGGCTGATGAAATGAACTCATGGTGTGTTTATGTCATATAATACGTAGGTATCACATTTTCAAATAATATTTATAAAACTGAGAAAATCCTCTGACTATGGTAATTCTTGGTTCAAAATGCCCCCATCACTTTCAAGATAGTATTAACAATCCTTAGGTGTGTAGGAGCATATACACATAAACACTCTCCTTTTAAGATATTTTTAATGTTTATTTATTTTTGAAGGACAGAGAGACAGAGCATGAGCAGGGGAGGGGTAAAGAGAGAGGGGGACACGGAATCTGAAGCAGGCTTCAGGCTCTGAGCTGTCAGCACAGAGCCCGAAGTGGGTCTTGAACTCACAAGTTGTGAGATCATAACCTGAGCTGAAGTCAGATGCTTAACCAACTGAACCACCCAAGTGCCCCATAAACACTCTCCTTTTAAAGCTATTTTTTGGCAAATCCTGCCTACTTATCTAAGCGTTTATTCTACCTAGGTTTCCTTCCCAGTTTCACAACCCCCTTACTTTATGAGATTCTGATACACCATAAGTAGAGGGGCATGCATCTGCATTTGAGAACCACGTGAAAGATTTTCTTTTGGGCATGTGAATGGTGACTTTGCATGATGTACTTTGCATACAATGGCTAAGGACTTCTACCCCAGCTCTGCTTACCTGCCCAGTTTCCTGAACAAATCTTGTTGCTTCACCCTCTGAGCATTGACCCACCAACCCCTTTTCTCAACTTGGATTGCTCTTCTTATCTTTTGGCTTTTCTCTTCTTCTCAAGACCAAGCTAAAGCATCACTTGCTCTAAGAAACTTGTCCTAAACCCAACCCATTCAGACTCAAATGTTTTGTCTCTCTGTATTCTTGTGGCATAGCTTTCAGACTTATTCATTCATGCCTTTATCTATTTTACTATTCATGTATTCTTCAACAAAATATACGTTGAGCCACTACTAAATGCCAGATACTATTTAGGTACTTACTATGGTCTCGGTGAACCAAAAAAAAAAAAAAAAACAAATCAAAATTTCCTGCTTTCATGGGGTCTATACTCCAGTGGAGAAGATGGAATATAAACAAATAAACCATAAAAAATAAATGTATCTTAAGAGATGATTTTGAGCAGGACTTAGAAGAAGAAAGTACTAAGTATAAGGGAGGCAAAACTTTACTTCTACCCATTTTCACTTTTCATCTGGGATTCAAAGAGACAGATTTACAAGAGAAAAAGTTATTAATGCATACAGTATAAGGCATAAGGGAGAAGCATTTAAAAGAGTAATTCAAAGTGGTGACCTAGAACTGCAGATTATATAGTATCTTCAACAATGAATGAGGACGGTTATTCAATAAAGAACAATAATTTTTTAGAAAAATGTTAGGAGTAGCAATAGTAGTTTTAGGCTCCCAAGGGTGGAAAACTGTGGGAAAGTAAATACATGGGAGAAAACTAAGGGAGAAAGATTTGTTTGCAGATTTCTCTTGTGCTTTCTCTGGGCTAATAAGAGTGTTTCCAGCAAAAGGACAATTTATATGCTGCCTTTATTCAGAAAAGGGGGAGGGTTGAGAGAGCTTTTCCTGCATTTGTTGCTTCTTAATTGCCTTGAGCTTAAAATAATTTTTATATCACAGAGTCATACATGGGAATAACATATTCTGGTTTCATTCACAAGCAACAGAAATATCTGAAGGAAAAGCATTCTGGGCATGGGAATAACACATATAAAAACCCTGGGCTTGCTTAGTACATTCCAGGAACAGAAAATGGGTTTGGAGACTTGGACCGAGAGAAGATCAATGAGAAATGAGACCAGAAGGGCATCTAGACGTCAGATCCAGAGAAGCCTGAAGGCCGTAGTAAGATCTTTGGATTTTACTCTGTATGGTTTTAAGCATGGTAGTAACATTATCATATTTATGCTTTAAAACCATCCTTGCTGCTGTATGATTGTTAGAAGTAAAAATCGAAGTGGAATAATCGGAGGCAGTCACAGTGGAAGTCAGGGCTGATGGTGGCTTGGATTTAGGTGACAGTAGTGAAGGTAGGTAGAAGTGATCACATTTGAAAGCTATTTTGAAATAGGGTTGACAGGATTCATTAGATTTGATCTCGGATGAAGAAAAACAAAAGCCTCAAGGACAATGCTTGAGCTGTTGGGCCTGAATAATTGGGTGGGTTTTTGTGGTATTTACTGATATGGTGAACACTAGTTGAAGAGTGTGTTTAGGAATGAAAACATAGAATTGGGTTTTGACTATGTTAGGAGTTAAATGCCAAACAAACATCAACTTGGACATGTTGAGGGAATAGTTGGACAGGAGTGGTTAGGAGAGGGATTGTCAAAGATAGGAATTTGGGCATCATCAGCATATATATTATACTTAAAATGATGGTACTGACATGTCCACTGACATAGCTGTGAGTATAGACTGTGAAGAAATAAGGTCTAAGCTCTGAGTTCTGGGTCTCTCTGCCATTAAGAGGGCAGAAAAGAGGGTCTAACAAAAAGTTTGTGGAGTGATGGTTAGTGAGTTAGAAAAACAGAAAAGTGCAGTATTAGAAGCTCAAGGAAAGGTAGTGTTTTAAGAAGGTAATTAAGAGGGTAATTATGAGTCAAATGCATTAAAAATTTATCCCTAGATTGGCATTATGAAGGTCATTGCCAAATGGCTACCTTTATCATAGAGTTTATGCTATCCCTTGGCAAAAGTGCATTTACTTAACTCTGCTTTCCATTAAAGCTGTGAATTTCAAAAGGGGATAATATTATACTCCAAAGGACATTTGGCAATGTCTGGAGACAGTTTTGATTGTTATAACTGAAAGGAGTGTGTGCTGTTGGGATCTACTGAGTGGAAGCCAGGGATTCTGCTAAACATCTTGCAATGCACAGAGCAGCATCCCCTACAACAAAAAAGTCTCCAGCCAAAAGTGCCTAAGTTGAGAAACTCTGCAATAAACTTAGTTTCCAAATTGTGTGCTTAGGGACCTCAGGGTCGACCCATAAGAGTGCTATGAGACATTTCAGATTTTGAGTGGGCACAAAGATATCCGTCACACAATACATGAAATACTAGCTCAAAGAAGTTCAGAATTTGAACATTAGATCTCTTCATTGCTTTTCATAACATCATACCTTTGCAGAACTTGGATTTTGGAAATTGCTGTGATAAAAACCAAGTACTTTATAAGAATCATTCTGGAACACGAAAAGAAAGTGTTTCCAGTCTGATTCCAAGGTTTGAAAAGTTGTTCAGTGCCCAAAAGATGTTAAGTTGTTAGGACATTAATAGTTACTAAGTAGTTTAGACCTGACAAGGCAGTAAACTCTATTAATAGGTATTTCTTGTGGCTCAGATGTTTGGTAAAAAAGAAAAAAAAAATTACTGAGATGCTAAGGGCACCACTGAGGAGAAAGTTCGGAAGTGTTGTGCTAGATTTAAAGTTCCCCAGGAATAGATACTGTGCCTTAGTACTTTGTATCCCCAGCACTTAGCATACTCACGGTCCAAGTGTGAGGTGTGAGATGCCAAGTAAACATCCATCTGAAGATTACAGGAAATTTAATAAATATAAAATGTTGGGTATGGGATAAATGAATAAAGGGGGTATTGTGCACTGTAATGTCAAGGTAATGATACGGTAATTAGTGAAATTCTACCTACTAGTTCACTGTATGCTAAGAGATCCCTAAATATCCCTTTATTTATATGTGGTCAAAATCATGGGGAAAAAAAAAAAAAGCTTGGCTTTCTTACTCTTTGGCCTGCGAGTCTCTGGATTGCAATTTCTTGATTTTAGTACTTGCAAGTTAAGTTCCTCAGATTACATTGACTTATTTTTTACCACTACAAATTTCTATTCTCACTTATATTATGCATTTTGACACAACTGTGATCTTATTCTGTAGGAATATGTAAGAGGGAGCAATTTGAATATCTCCTAAATTTTTGGACGCTTTTCTTCCTGTCCCTTTTGCCAAGCACTACATGCCCTTGCCTAGTGATTACATGGATGCTGGAAAGAGATGTTCTCCTTACATTTAGGAATTTTATTTTGTTTCAAATAAAAAATAATCTTTTCAGTGTAAAATATGACTTAAGAGTATAAGCTTACAGAAACATTCTTGGTGTAGTAGAAGGTAGTTGACGTTTCAAAAGGAATGTAAATAGCCTTCTGCATCCCACACTCAGTGAGACACATCTTGAGCATGGTGTTCAGCCTCTTTGACGCTGAATTTTGTCATCTGTAAACTTAGAATAGAATTGTTACCTTCCAAAGTTGTTGTGAGTATTAGGCAATCTACCTAATGGCAAGCAGCCAGAACTGCACCTAACCACAAAGGAGATAATGAGTAGACTGTAGCTTCTCTTCTTTCAACCTGACCCATCCTGACACCTTCCTTTTCCTTTTTCTCATTCTTTTGTTTGACCTAAACAGCCTAGGATGAAGCTGATAGAAAATATTGCCATTTAAAAATAGACAAGATTTCAGTTTTGTTGGTGTTCTGTGTTGTATGATGGTATTTACCCCCTTATTGGTGTGAAACAGTAGTGAATTAGAAAATGTAAACATATTCACAGGAAGGGCCCCAGTGAGAGCAGAATTGGGAGATTCACTGTGTCACCAGGGGCACAGTCCAGTTTTTCCCACCTCAGAGTGTTCAAAGTAAATCTTCTGCCCATTTGTGTGTTCCTTAGTCTTGCTTAGTTATAGCTAGCCTGGGAGAATTGGAGATCATAGACCCCATGGATAATTATACTCCAAGGTAATCATTAAGACTCAATATATATAGTAGTACTGACTTCTATCAGCTGTTTTTATAGGGTTGCTAAAATGCAGCCTGACTATAACATCTGGCTTACTTAACTTCCTCAGCTCGATTTACTGTATACTAACCCTGATCATCAATTCCACTGGTCACCCTCTTCCCTTCCCCTGCTCTGCTCTGCTTTGCATAGAGTTGATGCTGGCAAACCGCTGATCCTTTGGTAACTGTTTTCTTCTTGGTTTAGCCAAAGGGAAGTATTGGGTGGAGGTTCAAAGACAGTTGGGAAAGCTCTTTATACCTCCCACCCCTTGTCCCACTCTGTGCCCCCTTTCTTCAGGAAGCCCTTCCCTCCATGGTCCCAGTGTATGTCATCGTTCCAAATCAGTCCAAATGACTGCATTATCTCCATGATCCCAGATCCAGTCTTGTGGCCTCGGTTTTTTTTTACCATGAGGGTAGCACGTTGATGACCTTCTGGGTCTCTGGTTCCCTCTTGCCAGCTTCTGGGCTGTAATGTACTATATCTTCTCTTGTTCCTCCAATCCTTGAGACAGCAGCACTTGTTAATAAATCTCTGAGTTACCTTACTTTCCTCTATTTCTTTCATCTCTTGCAATGCTTCTTCAATGAATTTCATCATGTTGATTTTATTCTATTGGAGTAGCTTGCGTGTGTTCTATTTCTGTGGTTGGACACTAACTGCTACTACAATGGTGATGATGATATTTCTGCAAAAGCTGATAACGAGTAGTGTGATGTGTGATTGAAAGATCAGAAGACCTAACATATAAAAGAAATTTAGGAAAAACAGAAGGGCTGGAACCTCACACATAAACACAGGTTTCACTTGCTAAAATAGACAGGTTTTAATTTTGTAACAAAGGATTCATGTTAAAAAAAACTCTTAAATTATCAAAAAGAATGTGAGATATTTGTCACATACAATAAGAGAGTAAGTTTGATTTTTCCATAAAATAGAAACTAGTGTTGAATGTTAGAAATACATTAGTTGGGAACCTATTGGTCTATGTTCTACCAAATGATAAAAGGACAATATTTGACCCTGAAATTTTTGTTCACTGTATATAAAAGCTGAGATGTGTGTGTGTGTGTGTGTGTGTGTTATGGATTTATACTAATACATGCTACATGCATCTATAGAATAAGCATACATGAATGAATGTAGCATTCATATTGGCACATATTTTTATTTAAAAATTTATTTTTGTATTTATTTTTTTCAAGGAAGCAGAGAAAGGTTAAAGAGATAACATTAACAGACATTGACAAACTAAAGGCAAAAACAACAAAAAAGGAATTTTTGCAGTCATTTCAGTATAATTATATCTGATGTATAATGAGCTCTTGGGTTTATTGCTTTGATAAGTGTATATATGAAGAGTTTATGAGTTAAACTGTGGCTATATAAAAAAGCAAAATTCTTGGCAACTGCATATATGACCGAAGGACACAGCTAGCATGTATGAGTGACTCTCAAACTCAACATTAAAAAAAATAACCCGAATACTCCAATTAGAAAATGAGCAAGAGCCATGAAGAAACATTTCAGTAAGGAAGATACACAAACAGCATATAAGCACATGAAAAGATGTTAAATATCATTAGCCATTATGAAAATGAAACCAGGGGGCGCCTGGGTGGTGCAGTCGGTTAAGCGTCCGACTTCAGCCAGGTCACGATCTCGCGGTCCGTGAGTTTGAGCCCCGCGTCGGGCTCTGGGCTGATGGCTCAGAGCCTGGAGCCTGTTTCCGATTCTGTGTCTCCCTCTCTCTCTGCTCCTCCCCCGTTCATGCTCTGTCTCTCTCTGTCCCAAAAAAAATAAATAAACGTTGAAAAAAAAATTAAAAAAAAAATGAAACCAAAACCACAGAGACACATCAATATATGCCTGTTATATGCCTGTTAGAACAGCTAGAATTAAAAATGACAATACCAAATGTTGACAAGGATACAGAGAATTTGGATCATTCATGTATTGCTAGTGGGAATGTAAATTGATGCTGCCACACTGATAAACAGTTTGGCTTTTTCCTAAAACATATAAAAATACACTTGTTGTATCACCCAGCAATTGCACTTCTTTATCCTAGAGAAATTAAAAGTTATGTTTACACAAAAAACTGCAAAATTATTCATTGCAGCTTTATTTGTAATCAGTCTAAACAGTAGACATCCCCAATGTCCCTCACCAGGTTAATGTTTAAACGAACTGTGTGGTATGTCTATACCATGGAATACTACACAACAATAAAAATGGAAGGACTATTGATGCAGGCAACAACCTGGATGGATCTCAAGGACATTATGCTGAGTGAAAAAAGCCAGTCCCAAAAGGTCACACACATGTATAAATTTATATCAATGTTATCTTCCTGATTTTGATATTATTCTGTAATTATATAAGATGTAACCATTGAGGAAAACTGGGTGAAGGACACACAGGGGTCCTCTCTGTTCAATTTTTGCAATTCTCTGTGACTTCAAAAACTTTTCAGAATAGAAAGGTTTTCTTTAAGCCATCCTTTGTGCAATAGTATTATTTAATGGAAAAGGGTTACTTTGAAGTAAATGAGGAGAGTAGGTATTAACTTATTCTGGCCCAAATCACTGGTCTCTGTATATTGTTTTGAACTTTCTTATTTTTCTCATTTAGGAATATGTCCTCACTGGTTCTGGCCTTCTGACTAGTACCTTAGTTTTTAGAAAGGTGGTATTTTCACTATATATCCATTTTATTGTGATTTAATTAATTAAAAATATAGATCATTTCATAGCTATATCATTGCTCTTTTGGTGCTCCACTGGGTATTTTTGCTTGGTTTTTTGTTTGTTTTTGTTTTGTTTTGTTTTGTTTTACAGATTAGAAACAAAAGCAGAGCCAATGATACTAAGTGGAGCAGATAGCAGACCAGAGTAGCCAATTGCTATACTAACCTTTTCCATTCTTTTTGACCCAATTCCATTCCATTCCATTCCATTCCATTCCATTCCATTCCATTCCATTCCATTCCATTCCATTCCATTGTATTTTATGATTTCCCAATCCATTGTATTCCATTCATTCTATCCTGTAAATACTGATTAAGTATCTGGTATGTGGCAGATACAAAGCAGAGAAAAATTGCTGCTCTCCTGAAGCTTATATCCTAAGAAGGGTTGTCAGAGAGATAATAGATTTAACACATAAATAAATTTTATAATATAAGTTAGTAGGTGTTACAGAGAAAAAACTAAGAGATGGGAGTTATGGAGTGGGGAATGGAAGGAAGGTTATAATTTCCAAACAAAATAATGTGTAGGACACTGTGTGAGAAAGTAAAGGCTTTAGCCATAAATTGATCTGAGGCAAGAGTGTTTTGGGAACTAAGATGGGAGATGCCTGTGAATGTTTAAGGAGCAGCAGGGAGACCAGTGTGACTAGAGGAGAGTCAGTGAGGGGAGACTGATTGGAGATAAGCTCAGAGGGGAGAAGAAAGGACTGATCACATAGGACTATGAGAGTCATTGCTTTTACATGGAGGAAAAGGGCTAGCCATTGTAGGGTTTTCAGTAGAGGATCATGTGATCTGAGTTAGTTTTGGACCCTGGTAATCCTTTGAGAAAGACATTTGACTTATACTATTTTGTTAGCAGTGGAGTTACAGAAGTGGTTATATTATTGACCAAATAATATATTTGGTCATACATACACACATATATATTTTTGAAGATACATTCAGTAGGATTTTCTGATGAATTTGATGTAGAGTGAGAGAGCATAGAAGGAGGAAAAGATGGCTCCAAACATTTTGGGCCTGAAAAATTGGAAGGATAGAGTTACCAACAACCAATATGGAGAAGATTACAGATGGAGTGGGTTTGAGGGGGAAATCAGGAGTTCATTTCTAAATATGGCAACTTTGAGATATCTTTT
Source organism: Acinonyx jubatus (assembly GCF_027475565.1). NCBI lineage: Eukaryota > Metazoa > Chordata > Mammalia > Carnivora > Felidae > Acinonyx > Acinonyx jubatus. Next base: position 57,157,222 of record NC_069383.1, on the reverse strand, counting down.
AGACATACAAGTAGAGGTTGCTTGTTGGCAGGTGGGTATATGAGTCTAGAGTTCAGGAGAGAAATCCAGAATGGAGATATATGTTTTGGAGTTGCCACCACACAGTGACATTTATGATGAGATTAAATGAGTTCACCAAGGAAGAGTCACTGTAGATAGAAAAAAGGACTAGGGACTAAGCTCTGGGAAACTCCAGAATTAAGAGATCAACAAGGCAAAAAGCAAGGACCAAGAAAAGAGGACCAAGAAAAACCAGCAAGTTCAGTAGGAGGAAACTTGAGAGTGTAATGTCCTCGAATCCAAGTGAAGAATGTATCAAAAGAGATCCAGTTACTAAAATAAATCTGTTACCATCAGTGCAACTGGGTGTGTTCTGATTCAATGTTGCTGTACCTCTGGTTTTTTTTTTTTTATTCTATTTTTATCCTGAGAAACAAGATCTTATTTTTTTGTTTTGTTGAAAATTTGGCGTACTGTATTCTTAATTTTTTATTATTCAAGTTTGAAACAGAGAAGCAATTGCTTTAAGAACTAGGTTTGGTGTTAATAGTTTTTGTATGGCGATTCTGTATTTATTTGATCCTTATTTACAGTAAATGGTGGTGTGATGTCTTAATAAATTGCCCGTTACACTTGTTACAGGAGGCTAAACTGAAATGTATTTTATATATAATTATTTGAGGAAAAATAAACTAAGCTTATCTTTATTATAATCATGTTTGTTATTAGCATCTTTTATAAATAAAACTATTTTTTGTGCTACATTTCCTCACGTACCTGTGCATGTTAAAAGATTAAGTATTTGTCTTGGAATTTTCAAACAATCCTGTGTCATAACTGTGATTAAAATAATACAAGAATTTATTTCCAGTGGTGACTAATATATGGAAGTTTGTCTTATGAAATTTGTTTGTATGTTGTACTTAAGGATATCAAGATACCAAGCACTTGAAGGATTATAGGTAAAAAATAGTAATGCAGTTTTGCTATCTAGGAAAAGGGCTAGGTTTTTTGGTTTCTGAAAATTTCTGTCTTTGAGCCTACAGAATATTTTGAAATTAAGTTGCATGTATTTGTGTTGCCTTTTGCTTATATTCTACTGTACAATCTTCATATCTGCTACTTCATAAGTAAGCTTTGTAGTACCCACAAATTATTGTTACAGTGTTAAAAATTTTAAAACAAAAAACAAAAAACAACAAACCCAATGAACTGGACTGCTGAGAACAGAGCTGAATAAACACAAGCCTCCCTTTTTACAGTGACTGTTCCAAACTAAGCAGAAGCTGCTTCTTTATTTCAGGGAAGGAAAAATAATGACCCGGTTTTCTTTATTTTTCTGGTGAGCAATTTAACTGCTACCTCCATTTGGCATATTCTCTTACTCCTTTTACTGGAATGTGGCTCTAACTGTAGGTACAGCACTCTTTACCACAATATATATTTTCTTTGCCACAACATATATTTTGAGCCGTATTTACCAACATAGATATTTAGTTTTTCTGTGAGGTGTGGTCTCAAATCAGTTGTTTAGGGAGAATTTTGACTGGAGGTATAACCTTTGCCATGCATTTTGGTGTATGTATGTGTGTCTGCAGAGCTATCAAGGAGAGATTATTCTCCCAGATGGCATTACCTTACTAGAAACTAATGCACATACTGGCAAACCATTTGTAATCTAAATGTTCTGGCAGCATTTTATTTTCAGAAGTAGTTGTATTAACTCTTTGAACCTTTTATTATCTTCTACTCTTGAACTGGACTTTATGAAAGATCATAGTTCCCCCAAATACTCCTTTTGAGTATTGTGTGTGCGCACCTTTGTATGTGTTTGTGTTGTATGTAAACCACTGTGTATTTTGGCATGGCCCAAGTCAGCAGGAAGGCTCCAGGGCTGAGGCTGCTTTCATCCTATGTTACACCCTCACAACCTTCCTGTTTTACGATAATTCTGAAACCTAATGCTCCTGCCACTTTTAACTCAGAACTGTGTTTATTTGCCTGTGGCCTGTTTTATTGTAAAATAAAAATGTTAAGAACCTTATGTTTTTAGGGTGTTTTCTCCCCAAGAGCAGTATGGTTGTCTTAAAGGCTAACTGACTGTGTTTTAATGGTGTGTAAAGATTCGGTAAAAAGTAAATTATGGCAATTTTGTTTTAAGAAGAAACTTTTAAAGGTAATATATGCTATAGACTTCAAAAAGTCCAATAAAATAATTAAGAACAAACTGTACCCGTATATCATTTTATTCAGCACTTGTGTTAAATCTTAACCTTCAGAAGATTATGCTTCAATCTGGGTGACCATTGGTAGGGGATTAGAGCCACAATTACTTAAAAATCAAATCTTCACATATCTTGAATATCTCTAGGAACGTCCCCACCCCCCCCCCCCCCCCCCCGCCTGTGGCAAGTGATCGAGGGAATTAAAGCTGATTTGCTTTCTCTGCTAATGTGAACGGATAGGTGGCTGCCATTGATTTATTTCACAGACGGGCAGTTCACACCCTCCTCATTTTTTGGTGATGCCCTTCATTATGACGCATGTAAGTAGTAAATGATAAGACAGTTGGTGAATTGTTTTGAACATTTTACTTACTTTTGAAATTATACTAATTTTCATTTTAAGCCCATCAAGAGGTATTCATTGTGTGTTTATGACATATCTAGCATCCATGTGTTCTAGGTGCGATGAGGGTAACATGTAGAATACCATCTTTGTCCCCAGGGATTTTAACAGTCTGGCTCAGTATTTCTTAAGAAGGGAGGGTGGGGCACTATTGGCATTTTCAGAGGAACAGTTCTTTTTTGTGTGGGCATGTTAAACTTCCCTGGGCCCTGACCAGAGAATGTCAGTGGTATCATTAGTTATTGTGACAGTGAAAAATACATTCATATACTTATCACATGTCTTCCAGAGAGGCCGTTAACTATACCCCTTCCTACTAAGAACAGTTAGAGGAGCTAAAGTATACTCTACATGGAGAGGAAGTGACTATAGAGCTCTGTTGTTGAAACTCTATTAAAGGAATGATACTTACCATAAAAGTTGAGAGAATACAGGAAAAACAGCTGGGCAGTTGCCCCTATTTATACCATGTTAGAGATTACTTTAGAAACTCATGCTGATCCTTACGCTATGACTATCTTCTTTTTTTGTCCTTACTTTTTAATTGTCTAGTCTACCTCCTGCTTAATCATCAAGATAAACTACATTGTTAGAGCTTTCAAGAACCTTTTATTAACTTCCTTTTTTCTCAGACTGGGTTGGGTGATTCTGTGTTTGCTCTTACAAGGTTTGGGGTATATCTTTGTCATTGTCTTCCAGCATTACCTTTTTATCACGTTATGGATTATTTATGGCTGCTCAATGGATTCTGTGCTTATTGTGGACAGGAAATATGCTATGCACCTTTCCTACCTAGTTAAATTCTATGTGTGTAGTACATGTTTAATAAGCTGACTTGAACTTGACAGGTAAATGATATAAACATCAGTTGTGTAGTTTCCTTGTTTCTTGACATCCAATTAAATTTCTGTTCAAAAGACTCCTTTACTGTTTAACTATGCTCTTTTTAAGAAAATTCTTATGCCCTGCTGTTGCAAATGTAATTTAGTACAATGCTTTTGGAAAGTCATTTGGCAGTAGGTATGAAGAGATTTACAAGTTCATGGCATTTGATTCATTAATTCCATTTCTGGGAACCTCTCCTAAGGAAACAATTCTAATCATAGAAAAAGCCTTATGCACAAAAGTCTCCATTTAAGCACTGTTACTAATAGCAAAAAAATAGGGAAGTCTTCATCAAATCTGGGTGATAAAAATGGGACCTTAGGTAATTTCAACAAACCAAGTCTAATGGACAATTTGGGTGAATTGTGTGTGAATATGATCTGGCTTTTAGATGAGGTGAAACTATTTTAAAATAGAAAGGTAGAGACTTTTTAACCTAGCTAAATAATACAGCTACAAAATAATGAATATCTTATCTCATTTTAGTGCACGTGTACACACAGAAATACATATACATGGATATGTGTATACATAAAAGATCCACCAGGATATATTAAGATCTTAACACTTAACAGTTCTCAGGTTAACAGTGGTGACCACGGGGTGTTAGAAATTCATGTTTATATTTTCCAACTTTTGTTTTTATTTCCTAATTTTCTACAAAACCCATTACACCAGTGTAATAATAAAAGGATTAAAAAACAAGGAATTGAAAATAATTAAAATGTCCAAAGGTAATATAATGGTTAAACTAATTACTGTAAGTCTACGTTCTGTATTATTTCATTACATTTATGAGAAGTTTTAATAACATGATAAAATGTATAATAATATTCAGTGCAAGAGCAAGGTGAAAAATATGTTTTTTCTATCGTTTGGTCTCATTATGTATACACTCTGCAAGTAGATCTCACCATTATTATTTCTGGATAGTAAAATCCTAGATTTTTTTTTATTTTCTTGTGTTTTTTAATAATAAATATATAATGGTTTTTATTTGGAGAAAGTATATATCACCAAAAATTCCATCAGAAGATCTCTAGTATGTGTTTTTAAATTTTTTTTTTCTTCAACGTTTTTATTTATTTTTGGGACAGAGAGAGACAGAGCATGAACGGGGGAGGGGCAGAGAGAGAGGGAGACACAGAATCGGAAACAGGCTCCAGGCTCCGAGCCATCAGCCCAGAGCCTGACGCGGGGCTCGAACTCCCGGACCGCGAGATCGTGACCTGGCTGAAGTCGGACGCTTAACCGACTGCCCCACCCAGGCGCCCCTCTAGTATGTGTTTTTAAAATTTTGGGTAACTGTCTCAGGCTGTTCAAAAAGTTTATAGCTGCAAGTCATGGTTGTATTAAAAAAATAATACTTCGTGCTAGAAATACTTGTTACAAGGGGGTTATAGTATGTCTTCTGTAAGGATAGGTAGGGTAAGAATAAAAATTTCATGGATCCAAAAATGGTCACAAGAATTTGTGTCAATTCAACGTAAATTTTGGTTCCTTAATATTCCCATTAAGTCATTCATTCACTTATTCATCCAATAATTATTCATAGAGCATGGACTTGGGTGCTGAGGATTTAGACATAAGAAATGGGACAGAAGATATACCTACTGAGAGGAGATATAAATGATGGCTGTCTTGCTTTTTGGCAAAAAAGATTGGAAGAAGGTTAAATTCTCTTAAGACAGCAATGTCATATGTAATCAAAAGTCCAAAGAATCTTTATTTCCAAATAATATTCACTGAGTTTCCAGATGTTCTCTCAGCTCTTTAATTAGGTTCCCTGATTTCTGTCTATTCCAGTGTTGAAGTCAGCAGCCAAATGCCACATATGGAAAAATGTTCCTCTGGAAGTAAATTGAGTATTTTAAAATTTACTGTCACTTATCTTAATATTTAACTCAATAAAACTTCTGTTTCTCAGTGTTTCCCCCACACATTTTCATGTGTCTGTTAAATTGTTGGTAATGCCACATAATTCAGCAGAAAACTAAATGGATTTTACCTCATTTAGAACAGTTTTAGGGATAATGTGATAAATCATTCCTTGGAGTAATTAAATAAATCTAATAAGTACCGTTTGATTTCTGATTAGCTTAAGTGTCTTTATTTATTTCCTATATGGTAAATTCAGAAAGCTCTTAACTGTTTATTCAAAGAGGTCTGAATATCTTTTCACAAGAAAATCTACCTGGGAATCCAAATAGATTCAGGAGCAATTTTTAATGGATCTCATTAGCATTTTAGTTATAAGTGAAGAGAGAATATTCTGTGCTCACATTCCAAGCTACTTCAGAAATAGTATGATTATGGTTATTTTTAAAGTCAGAAGAAGCTATTTTGGAGTCCTGTTCGTTCAACATTCTAGATGTGTTCTCCATGTGATACTGACTTAAAATTTAAAAAGCAGATGTAGGTCAAAGGAGATTCTGCAAATACTTTTGGTGTTTTATTCTGGGGCTTTGACAACTTGAAAGCAATGGCAAGTTGGTGAGTTTTTCTTTATATTTAACCTAAATACTTGGTGTATTATAAAGTCATCTCTTCCTAAATTTTCTCTATTAAAAGTGAAAATAAAAATATATTTCTTATGCTTGTTCATCATATGAGCAATGACATATGCTTTATCTATGACACCGGGGGTAGAAACAAAAAAACACTTCATGAAAGGGAGAGCTCAGGAAGAACACACAAGAAGTAGGGATTTGTCAATAGCGATTTCTTCTAGGAGCAGAAATAAGTGGTCAGGAGTGAGGAAAGGGGATTTTGCCCTTCTACTTTATCTCTTCTACTGTTGCAATATTTTGCCGTGAATATACTGTTACTTTTATAATTTAAAATGAGAAGATACCATTTTATTTATTTATACATAAATTACAAGTTCATATCAGGCTTTTGGCATATTGTGAGCTTAATAAACATTTAATTAAATTTCAGCATTCACTTGTGTTTACTTCTGTTTTTACAATTGTGCTTACCACCTGCTGAACTTGAAAGAATCTAATACTAAAAGCCTTTTAACGATATATGAGACCTGGCATAAACAAGCACGTACACTTTAAACATTTCAAAAAGCTCTTTAAAGAATGTTCTTATATTTGTTAAACTTTGGTCTGTAGATACAGAAAACTTTTCTTTTCATAATAAACCAAAATTACTGGATACAATCTCTGTCATGTAGAACTTCACGTGACCAGTCCTCTTTCCTGACCCAATCATGAACGGTTATTCTCTTCACATTTAACAGGTTTATTTTCAGAATCCTCAGAAAACACACTTATGTTCCTACTACTAAAAATAAGTAATCATACAATTTATTCCTAAATGTAGTATATTTCCAATTATTGGAGTTTTTCACGAGCCATGATAACAAAGGAATTAGAGAGACATAGGGGTAAAGGTGACAAGAATGATGTCTGAAAACATTGTTCCGTCAGGGTCATCTAAAAGCTCTATATCAGGGCTCACCTCATGACTGCATTTCAGGGCCAGTCCCCTAAATCTATACACTATCCTCTACAGATGTGGAAATTGAGGTTGTACCTTAACTAACACACTAATATTTTGTCCTAATAATGTCAGCATCATGAGTAGATTTAGTCCTTCTTTAGACTAATTGTTTTTTTTTTTCACAACTACTGTAATTTTGATATTAGAAATGTGGGATTTGTAGGATGCCAACAGAAAACCAACTTGAATCTCTTTCCTTTCTTCCCATTCAGACTAATACTGGAGGAGAAGTCTGACCCAACACTGAGGGTAAACTGTTAATAAGCCCAATGACTTTACTGGTCCCTCTCTGATAATTAAAGGTCCTCAAGGCACTTTAACTGTATATTGTTTCAGTTCAGTAATTATCAATGTATAAGTCAAACTTTATTCAAAGTAAAAGTTTCTCAATTTAGTTCAGATCAGCTGTATGGATAAGTCTTAAGTAGAAGAGAGAGGCATAGTCATCTTCGCTGTTTTCCCAGCCTTTGGTTTTTCTCCCTCCTCCACCAGCTTGAAAAAAAGTGTGAGGTTAGTGGGCAGTGAGGAGAGGTAACAAAGCGGGGAAGATCTTATGTGTTGGATTCCCCTGTGAGCAAACATCCCTGCTTTGGCCAGGTGATAAAAGCTGGCCTTTGTGGTTGCATTCGCTCACAGTTCCTGAACTGGCCAGTTACAACTGCTCTTTCACACTTTGGGCGCTAGCCTGTACGCCTTCAGGATTTTCTTGCTGCAGTTTCCTTGACTGATTAGTTGGCCCTCGTGGGCAGATTGTAACACAGTCCAAAGTCTTGTCATTGTCTTTCTCTCCTGACCTGTATCTGGTTCCATGATGCACTCACACATTAGACCTATTGATCAGGTATCTTTTCCCACATGGGTTCAACTACCTTCTCAACTTTGGTTTTCACCCACTAGATCTCCTAGTCATGAGTCAGAAACCAATCTACCCTGTCTCTAAAACTTTGGGAAGCATATCAAGCTCTCTAACTGTGTTCTTTGAAGCCTTTATCACTAATCTTAAGGTGAGGGACAAGCAAGTCTTACATCACTAAGGAGGAGGGGTTAGGGATGGGGAATGCATTGACACTCTCTCAAGAATTCTCCATCTGTTTTCTCCAACTCCTTGCCCAGTTTTACTGCAGCTTTTTTTACACCTTTCAGTGTTGAGTAGTCAAGGAAGCCCACAATGGTTTTGAGTGTATTCCTCTGCAGTCCTGTTTGGGTGGTCTAAAATGCAGAAGTAGTTGACATCTATTTTCCTGGGGCCTCAGCCAAGATAGAGACAACTATTTAGTAACAGCTTTGGGAATATAACTTCTTTTTAACTTTTATTTAGTCTATGAGATGCTTTTTCACTACAAACCAATTTCCCTGATGAACATGGATGCAAAAATTCTCAACAAGATACTAGCAAAGCAGATCCAACAATATGCTAAAAGAATTATTCACCAGGATCAAGTGGAATTTATTCCTGGGATTCAGGACTAGTTCAATATCCACAAATCAGTTAATGTGATACATCACATTAATAAAAGAAAGGATAAAAAAAATAAAGAAAGGATAAGAACCATATGATCCTCTCAATAGATGCAGAAAAAACATTTGACAAAATACAGCATCCTTTCTTAATAAAAACGCTCAACAAAGTTGGGATAGAAGGAACCTCAAGATCATAAAGGCCATATATGAAAGACCCACAGCTAATTCAGGTATCACATTCTAAAGTTTGTTTTGTATTTGTTTCTTACAAGCAGTAATGCTGGCTGTACTACCTACATATGAGCTTAGATATAAAATTGGGTCAAAATGATCCAAATCTTATATTTTCCTATACTTATTTTGATTGATTATTTATTTACTCGAATAGATACTATACAATGTGATCTGAAATTTAAAATATGCAAGGGAATATATGACAGGTACATTTTCTTTGTGCACCAATATCTCAGTCATTCTGCCTTTCCTTCCAAAAGGCAAATATTTTTGTTAGTTATTTAAAAGTTAATTTCTCGGGGTGCCTGGGTGGCGCAGTCAGTTAAGCGTCCGACTTCAGCCAGGTCACGATCTCGCGGTCCGTGAGTTTGAGCCCCGCGTCAGGCTCTGGGCTGATGGCTCAGAGCCTGGATCCTGTTTCCGATTCTGTGTCTCCCTCTCTCTCTGCCCCTCTCCCGTTCATGCTCTGTCTCTCTCTGTCCCAAAAATAAATAAACGTTGAAAAAAAAATTTAAAAAAAAATAAAAGTTAATTTGTCTAACATTTCTGAAAATCGCAAGGTTCATCTAGATAACTTATAAAAAATAATTTCCTAACTGTGCTCCGAGTGATTTGACTTAACTTTCCATATATGTTACCCCTCAGCTGAGAGATGCTGAGCACAGAACATAACTGTCCTAAACCTTGGTTTATCTATAAAATGGAAATTGTAATATTAAAGACTTTACACAGTTGTGAGGATTAACTGAACAAGATAGATTTAAAGGCATTGATACAGCTTCTTAATTGAATATTCACTCAATAAATGCTTTCTAAAGTCCCAGTCTCTTTGTCATGTAATATTAGCTTTCATGTCCTCCTTGACATTTGTCACTCTGCCACCAACATCTTCTCTGTACATCTTATGACAATAATTAACTTGAAGTTTCCTGCATATGCCCAACTCAAAAACTTGGCTGTGTAAAGTGCACCCATGGTGACCTGTGCATATCTCTGATGTTATGCTTCCTCACCATAGTGTAACCAAATATTTTTCTCCCCAACTTTGTGCCTTGTTCAATGTTTTGTCACTCTGTGTAGTGATTGACACATAATAAACACGATGTATTTGTTGAAGGGATGACTGCACAGATCAAGCAACCTTGCTGAGGGCCAGTTGTGTTTTGATAGGGGGGAAATGGACAAAAGTGAAATGTTTCGATGACATGAGAATTGTGGTGACCACACGATGTAGCTCACCTACAGTCAGAGATGGAGTATTAGAAGGGTGGGGAGAAGGGGGATGTTAAAGAAAAGGCAAGGGGCAGAGGGAAGGCCTTAGAAGTCAGGTTACATGTTGAGAAATTTTACCTGGACCTCACCTTGTCTTATCCTCTCCTCCAGGCAGTAGAAAGGAAGTAGTTCTTCAGTTCGGAGACCAGAGCTCTTGAGGCTGACCACACGTGTCCCTACATACTATATCAGTTAGCCCTAGAAAGTGCAGATTGTCAGGGGGGGAGAAAAGAATAAGCAAATGAATCATTTTTCTCTCTTGAAACATCTGATGTCTTGGTTAAAAAGTTGCAGTCAATTGGGGCACCTGGGTGGCTCAGTCATTTAAACATCTGACTCTGGATTTCAGCTCAGGTCATGATCTCACAGTTTATGAGATTGAGCCCTGTGTCGGGCTCTACACTGACAGTGGGGAGCCTGCTTGGGATTCTCTCTCTCCCTCTCTCTCTCTGTCCCTTCCCTGCACACATGCCCGTGCTCTCTCTCTCTCTCTCTTCCAAAATAAATAAATAAACTAAAAAAAAAAGTTGGAGTCAATATTGTGGCGGCATTTTAAGTTAATTTTTCACACATGCTGCTCCAAAACAAGCTAGTAAGAGTGTGAGTTGAATTAAAAATGTAACCTTAACAGCTAGATTGAAAGCACTTGGCAACTACCATCTTTAAAATTTCTAGAAGAAACAACAGTTTTCAAGTTACTATCTTTTGTGTTTCTGAAATGAAGAAATATCTTGTTCTGTATATTCACTTTTTGTTATTCCTAAACTCAGTATATTTAGACAATTTTATTAGATTATTTTTAACAACTGAATTGATATATACCATAAAATTCACTCATTTAGCATGTATAATTCAATGTTTTTTGGTATATGCACAAGATCATGCAACCATCACCACAATCTAATTTTTAATACTTTTGTCTACCCTAGAAAAACTCATACCCATTGATGATGATTTCCCATTTCACTCCTCCCAGCCATAAACAATCACTAATCTATTTTTTGTCTCTGTAAATTTACCTATTCTGGATGTTTTATGTAAACAGAATCATACAAGATTTGGTTTTCTGTGACTGGCTTCTTTACACAACATAACCTTTCAGAGGTTTATCCATTTGGCCCATGTTAGCTCTACATTTAGTTTTAGTGTTACTGAATAATATTCCTCTGTATGGATATGCCACATTTTATCAGTTCATCAGTTGATTGACATTTGGGTTGATTTGTGTCTTGACTATTATGACTAATACTGCTGCAAACATCTACATACAAGTTTTTGTGTGGGTGTGTTTTCCATTTCTCTTGTTATATATATGTAGGAATGGAATTCTTGGGTCATAAGTGCTTGTCAACACTTGTTATAATCGATCTTTTTGATTATAACCATTCTGGTAGGTGTGAAGTGGTATCTCACTATGGTTTTAATTTGCAGTGCCCTGAAGACTAATGATGTTGATTCTCTTTTCAAGTGCTTACTGGTCATTTGTGTATCTTCTCTGAAGAACTCTTTTCAAGCCCTTTGTCTGTGTTTTTTTTTTTTAATTGGGTCGTTTGTATTTGTAGTTTTGAGTTTAAACACTTAAAAGTTTATTTGATATATTCTGGATACTAGACCCTTATCAGATATGTGATTTGTAAATACATTCTTCCATTCTGAGGATACATGTTATCATCTTCAGCACAAAAGTTTTAATTTTGACGTAGACCAATTTATCTCTTTTTTTTTCATTTGTACTTTTGATTTTGTTACTTAAAAAACCATTGCCTAATCCAAGTCACAAAGATTTACTTTTATGTTACCTTTTAAGAGTTTTATAGAGTTTGCACTACATTTAAGACTGTTAATCTATTTTGAGTTGATCTTTTGTGTATGGTGGGAGGTAAGATTCCATCTTCATTTTTTTGCATCCAAATATCTCATTGTCCCAGCACCATTTGTTGAAAAGACTATTTATTCTTTGCCTATTCAACTGTCTTAACACTCTCATCAAAAAGTAATTGACCATAAATGTAAGGCCTTGTTTCTAGGCTCTTAATATTCTTTCATTGGTTGATACATCAGTCCTTATGCCAGTACTTCACTGTCTTGATTATTGTAGTTTTTGCAGTGAATTTTAAGATCAGAAAGTGTGAGTCCTACACATTGTATTTTCTTTACAAGATTATTTCTGCTATTCTGAGTTGTTCCATTTCTATATGAATTCCTTTTTTAATTTGAGAGAGAGAGAAAGAGAAAGGGCATGAGTGGAGGAAAGGAGAAGAGGTGGAGAGAGAGAGAGAGAGAGGTGGGGGGGGGGGGAACAGAGAATCTTAAGCAGGTTCTACACTCAGCGCAGAGCCTGATGCCAGGCTTGATACCATGACCTCTGGATCATGACCTGAGCCGAAATCAAGAGTCAGAGCCGCAATGGATTGAACCACTCAGGTGTCCATCATATGAATTTTAAGATCACATTGTCAGTTCCTGCAAACAATTAAAACAAAACTGGGAATTTGATAGGGATTGCACTAAATCTGTGAATCAGTTTGGAGAGTATTGTTTTCTAATCAGTAAACATGGGAGGTATTTCCATTTATTTATATCTCCTTTAATTTCTTTCCAAAATGATCTGTAATGTCATGTACAAGTGTCACAGTTCTTTTTTTTAATGAATTTTATTCTTTTATGATACAGCTCATGTTTTATTGAACTTTTATTTAATCTGTTTGTATTTTCTGATCAAAAGTTTCTAAGAATTTCAAAATATATTATGTGGCTTTGTACCGTTAGGAAACTTCTGTGACTAAGAAAATAGTTTATCGTTGTTTATATGCTCCCATTTTGCTATCAAAAGATTTTGCTCCTTTAAGAAAAAAAAATCGTGTAGTTTTTTTCTTTCTGACTTTAAAATTAATTAAAAAGTTCAAAATTGCCTTAACATTGCTATATAATTTAAATGTATCAGTGATATTTTACAAAAAAATTCCTACTTGTTTTATCCAATTGGTCTTCAAATCTTACTGATTTGAAGACGTCTTTTTGATGCATCATCTTTTTCTTTCTATTCTGTGTTGGTTAGCCCTAATTATTAAATGGTTATCTTGTGGTATTCTTTTGTTGTTGCTATTCGCTTTCTAGCTGTTTCCCCATCCTCTGGCCTCTAGTATCTTGTACTCATAAGCCTTTCTAATGACTCCTACAGACAAAATTATTTTTTCTTATGTCTGTGATTTCATAATGTCTTTAAAGTACTTACTAGCACAATACCTTTCTTAGAGAAAACTCTCACAAATTGGCACCTAAGGATGTCACTAACTATCTGTTCAGATAGTATAGTCTTTATCTTATTTTATACCTTTCATCCGGTTTGTCACCTCTCTTCTCTTGGATTCCCACCCTGCTTAGATGGTAAATTTTTTGATAGCACAAGTCTTCACCTTTCTATTTTCAGGGCACACATAATTTAGAAATAAGAAAAAAAAACTGAGTTAAGTTGTTGGTAAGAGTACAACTGAAAAATAATTATCTGTAATTATGAATGAATTAATCTGCCTTGCTTTCATGACACTCAAATTTTGGATAGTAGTAACTTGGTGAGAGCTTTATTGATCAATAAATGAGATATTATAATTTTCTCAAATTTGAGGTGGCCCATTTTTTGACTTCTGTGTTCCTCTTAAGCTTCCAAATACATATGCATTTTTAAAGAAAACTTTATTTCTGGCTTTATTTTACAATTTGGTTTTATCTATTCCATTTGCATAATGAGGGGAAGCTGTCATATAGCAATCTAAGCTAAGTGAAAAATAAGTGCTCAATTCTAATGTACCAAAACTGAATCTAAGATGCCAACTTTTAAAAATAATTGTTTTCATTCTGAATAATAATTTCATGCACTATCATATTTATATTCCTTCCAGTTATTTATTTGTACCACATGCTTGATGTTCTTTAGGTCTTTGTTCCTAAATCTTGGGTTAAGATATTACTTTTGTACTAATATTTTCCTAATAGAATATTAAAATACAATTCAATGTATTCATAATTTCACTTTCCTACCTTCTTTTCCTCTACGACTTAGCAAATGCCACTTTCTAGAAAGTTATGTTTAAGCTCATCTTTGGGTTTCACTGTTCCCTATGCTTTTCCTTATCCTTTTAAATCTTTTTAAACTAAGGATCATGTCTTAGTTTTCTTTGTATTGCAAATGCTTAAGCCTACATTGAATGAATATATTTTTTAAAGTATCCCATGGTTTGTTTATCATATAATTTAAAATTGAGAATCTAAATATTTTTCAAAGGGAGAGGAATTTCTGAAAGTAATTTCTTTCTTAGCATCTTAACATCCAAACTCTGCTTGCTCACAAGATGACTTAATCAGCACCATATCAGAGACAGCTTGCTGTGTTTACCATTGTTAGTTGGGCCAGCATATGTCCAAAACAGTTGGAATGAGAAAAACAGCATTGACTTGGAGCCAAACTAGAGAGAGGTGGGAAAAAAGAGTTTTTAGCTATTAAACAGGACCAAATGCTTTGGACAGTATAGGGTACTTTTTTGGAGGGGGGAAGGCAGGATTTTTTCAGCCAAAAAAAAAGAAAAAAAAGGTTTCGTTCATATTTAAATGCACTGAAATAATAAAAATAAACTGGTGATGAGGTTTTAATTTTACTTCTGTAAGACTTTGTAAGTAATGTTATCTTTTTGTGTTAACCAAAAAAAGAAATTCTAAAATATTTAAATTGTGGGTAACTTTTTTTTTTCAGTTTTACTTTTCAATTTTAGTTGTATCTTTTTTCTAATTACTGTCAATATTCTGTGACTTTATTAAGCAATGTGGGTGTCTTGAATATCCATCACATTTCATAGAATCAGAATAATATATCTGGTTTTTCTCAAATTGGGTATTGTATTGCTCTATAGTAGCACTTGTAGTGAGGGAAATGTTTATTATTTTCTCCCATAAGCAATGAATTACAAAATATACATATTTTCGGTCATTACTTTCCACTGAGAAACAACTCTTGTAGAAAAAGATGTTTTCTTTGAAACAGAAAATGGAAAGCAGTGTTTTGCTATTTACAATGGAGGGTTTGAGGAGAAGTTTCCAAACACCACAATCAAGGAAGAAAACAATTTTGACCATAATTGGGTTTTGTATCTCAGGCAAAGCCTGCCGTAGGGTAATTTTTAATTAGATAAACCTTTTCTAAAGGAGTTTCTATTTTCCATTCTCTGTCATTTTCTCCTATTTGGTAGGAGTTCCTCTCTTCTCTCCTAAGACCCCTTCCTTTCTCTATGGTTAGAGCCAGCTCTGGTGGTTATTGATTTACCCAAGGAGGTCAGTGAAGGCCAACAGTAATTGCCTCCTTCATGAGATAGACTTTCTCGTAGAGACTAGTATATGTTCTATATAATTTGAGGGTGGGGAGAGAATAGCCTTAGTACCAGGAAGGGGCTTGAGAATCATCACTTTAGCCTCTTTGCCTTATTTTCTACATGAGGAACCAAAGGCCCATGGAAATAAAGTGATCAAGATTAAAACTGGAGACTCAGTTCTCTTTCTGCCATGTTTCTTCCGCTTCTATCCTTTGGCAATATATGTGCATGAGTCAGTGATTGATATATTCATTCATTCATTTATTTTTTCTCTGAAGCAATGGTGTTCCATGACTGAGAGCATCAAATGAAACAATGACTTGGTTTTAACAATATAATCTTACCAATGAGTTTGAGGAAAGCATTTTCAGAGTAGCATAAAAGATGGAAACACGGTTTGAACCCTGGGCCCTGGAGGTGAGAGTGCACAGAGAAGGTATGGAACTGTGTGTTCACAGTCCGAATCCCTCAGGCCCTGAGGCTTGGTTATCAGGTCAAGTGTGTCAGGCCTGGCTTCCTCTTTTCTGAAGATGAGTTTTTCTTAGGAGGTGCCTTTATCTTTTATGCAAATGGACATCTGCTGTGCCAGCCCCACCTGCTCTCCAGACATGCCCAGAAATTTCTGAACCTTGGCTTTGACTGAATCCTGCCTCCTGCCAACTTTACCTTGAAGGAATAAAACCAACTGGATAGCCTACATAAATCTAACAGACACATGCCTAACTCAGCAGGTCGAATTCCCTTACTGACCTAAGGCATCACACGGGGTTCCAGCTCCTTACTCCTCCTCCAACCCCAGCAGGGAGAGGAAACCTGAGTAACCCCTGTACAAGTGTATTTCTTTTATGATAAATAAAAATTGCATCTATTTTTTTTCTTACTTTTTCTTTTTCACCAAGATAATACTTACATTTTTAAATTCCTTTCAAGGATTACAAATTGCAAACCATTGATTTAAATCACTTTTTTAAAACTAGAACTTAAATTTTTGTTTAACAAATGAGTTCTCAAGCTGCTGAATCTCTTCTACCGGTCTGATCTACATTATGTCATGAATTCTGTGGAAAATAAAATTGAAACCATTGGATTCAGAATGGCTTTGCTAAGCTCTATGATTAGCAATGTATTTCCTATGATCTTGGGTTACATTAATTTAAAATTACATTAATATCTGGAAGAACATTTGAGTAACTATTTTTTTCCATAAGTTTCCCTCCCCCCCTTACAACGCTAACTACTAGGGCTATTTTGTTTGAGGCACCAAATTTCTTTAGTGGTTTGGCTACAGATCTATCACTAGGGCATAATAGCCAACCTTGTAGTAGTATTATTGTAGCTTTGAGGTACACGTGATGTTTCTTTAAAACCTCAAGGTTTTAAAATACTCAGTACAAACTAAATCAACCCTCACATTATTAACAAAAATTTTAATGTCAAATAAACACAATATCCTGTAATTTCTAAACATTCCTTTCCTAAATTCATTCATCTGTTGATTTCTATAAAATGTACAGCTCTTTTAAATACATGTATATGTGTGCATATACATATATATATATATTTATATCACAACTGCTACCTAGATGGGAGCAGTCTGTGTTCTTTATTTTATTAAAAGAGATTTCAGTTGAACAACTATTTGTTTTAGATCTAGCTTAATGCAGGGTATGTTATCTCTGCCTCATGGAAGGGAGAAAAATTAGAAGGAGAACCTACCTGAATTGTTTAATATAGAATATGATAAAGTGACTTTCATTTAACTTCATTCTAAATTAATATTTACCACAAATTTAAGTAAGCAAGATAAAATAGCACCTAAGGAATGATGTTGTAGATGTGATCTTGCAAAAATTAACTCAAACCTATCTAGTATTCCTTATTATACCCTGTAAAATGGGGATAATGACAAGGCTGCTATATGAAATGAAAAACATTCATGCAAAAATTGTAACTAGTGCTCAACATATATTGGTCACTTAAAAATGCCATCATGTTTGGGTCACCTGAGTGGGTCATTTGGTTAATAAGCATCTGACTCTTGGTTTTGGCTTAGGTCATGATCTCACGGTTCATAAGTTCGAACCCCACGTCAGGCTCTACACTGCCAATACAGAGGCTGCTTGGGATTCTCTCTCTCTCTCTCTCTCTCTCTCTCTCTCTCTCTCTCAAAATAGATAAATAAACTTAAAAATGCCATCATATTTGTTTATATTTTTGTTTTCCAGTTAATTGCTTAATGTGAGAAGCAAGCAACAAATCCTAAAACTAATATATCAATCCAATGAAAATACTTAGAGCTTTTTTTATATGGGCTTCTTGTCAGTATATTCTACTTTCTAATTAAGTAGGGTAGAGAAGAGAGGTGGCTTAGAAATTTGATTATCATAGGGAAACATCATTGTGTGAAAATAAAATATTGACTGTAGATCCTCTGCAGTAGGTTTGACAGACTTTTTTCTGTCAGGGTCAGATAGTAAGTATTTTAGGTTTTGCAGGCCATACTGTCTCTGTGGCACTTAACTCTGACTTTATAACTTAAATGCTGCCATACAGTATATGTAAATGAATAAGATAGACTATGTTCCAATGAAGCTTTGTTTATGAACACTGAAATTTGAATTCCAAATAATTTTCCCTTTTCTTTTTTTTTTTTACCATTCAAGAATGTGAAAGTCATTGTTAGGTTGTAGGTGGTAAAGAAGAACCAAGGCAGTCTGGGTTTGGCCCATGAGCTATAGTTTGCTGACCCCAGCTCTACAGTATCCTGTTTATTTTTAATACTTTAAGTAACTTCTTACACTTTGTTTGTACAAAATGTACCACTTCCAAGTTGTAGACTGATCATCTCAAAGCTGTGCTTAAAATGTTGAGAAACTTCTGTTCTATAATGCTGACAGTTCTCTGAATACAGGCCATTCCTATAAACAGATATTATGAGTTCTACCAGAAATAGAAATTTTAATGACATCTAATTAAACACCAACCGCAGAGAAAAATTATTACATTTTCTTATGCCAGATTCTGAAGGTCTTTAGTTAATGCACAGATACAGATTTATTGATTTGTGTGTGTATATATATATATATATATTTTTAATCAGAATTTTATGACAACTTCAGGCCCTTCTTTGAGGTAGATCCTTACACTTATCATCTAAGTTGTGCCTTAATGGCTAGAGATCATCCCTCATAATGCACAGGGACTCATACGCCAAAAAAACTCCAAAATCACAAAAAATAAACCACCACAGTCTATCCTGTCAAATCTATTCTCACACTGTCAAAAAAACAGCTGCCTCTTCCTTTTTGTTACTACTTACTTCAATTAAAAAAGTAATCTAGAAATTTATGAACAACACATTTAAATCT
Organism: Acinonyx jubatus; assembly: GCF_027475565.1. Classification (NCBI taxonomy): domain Eukaryota; kingdom Metazoa; phylum Chordata; class Mammalia; order Carnivora; family Felidae; genus Acinonyx; species Acinonyx jubatus. The sequence continues at coordinate 57,138,501 of NC_069383.1, read as the reverse complement.
CATTAACACTATTTACAGTTAATTATAAGTCAGTATCTCTACCTCTGATACAATCCAATGGGATTTAGTTAATCAAATACTAAGGATAACTTCATTATGAGGCAGTCTTTACCTGTGAGTTAGTAGACTGAGATTGGAAAGTAAGATGAAATAAAAAAATTGTCTAGACTCAACAGAACTTTCTGTAGCTAAAAGAGAAGGATGAAATACCAAATTTGCACTTCCTAAATACAGAATTATTTCTTAGAAAAGCATTGGAACACAGGTGTTGAGAAGGATGCCTTGAACTCACCTGAAAATACACAAATGTGTCAAAATATGCATAAATGTGTTCTACAAATCTCTCCTTTGTATATATTGGCAATTACAAGTAAATGGTTCTCTTTACTGTTAAAAATAAAAATATATGATGTTGGGTTTTTTTGTTTAATTTTTTTTTTTTTGTTTTTAGAGAGAGAGAGTACAAACAGGGAAGAGAGGCAGAGGGGGAGAGAAAGAGAGAGAGAGAAAGAGAACGAGAACCTTAAGCAGGCTCCATCCTCAGTGTGGAGCCTGGTGCAAGGCTCGATCCCACGACCCCGGGATCATGACCTGAGTAGAAATCAAGAGTCAGACGCTCCACCGACTGGGCCACCCATGCACCCTGTAAAATATATGATATTGTTTTAACAAAAAAGTTTTCAGTCCCCTTATATCAAGGTTTATGCCAACATAAACTGCATAGAAATTAAATTGGTTACCTGTTTTGTAGAACTCACAAGTAAGAGTGAAGTGGCTAAGATCCTGGACCCTGAAGTGAATGATGTCTGTTCTCATTCGCATTGTACCAGTTAGTAGCCATGTGACTTTGGCCAAGTTTCTCCGTGGCCTCCATTTCATCATCTGTGACTAAGGACCATAATCATGTCTGCCCCATTGGTAACCGGATATTACAACCTCATATAGTGTTGTACAAAAGAGTAAATGAATTAACATTTATTTTGTAAAACATTCAGAACAGTGTTTGGCACATAATAAGCACTGGTATTGGTGTTGGCTTCGTAATTTAAATTAAAAGAAAGCAACTCTCCAGACTGACTAACATTATGGTATCTTTGTTCTTAACCAAGTTTAGAAAGCCAAATTTAGAATCCGCATAGGGAAGTCACATTTTATTAGAATGCTCAAGCCCTGAAAACTTTGCATAATTCCAAGCTTGCATAATTATTTTAAAACTCACATATTCAAAGTGCTTCCTGACAAAGGATAGTGGGTATTTCTACTTGTGAGCAAAAGTGGTGCCACCATGTGGCAATAACATAAACACAGGTGCCAATGCATTTGTCTGGCTAGATTTGAAATTATGCAATGTTAGATGAATTTTTGTTTTTTAGCATTTACTTTTCTCCCAAATTGTGTGTACAAAGTGGAACTTTATTATTTTCAATTCAAAAATTCTAAATTCCCACAATTCCACAAAATAGTAATGCATGTTCTTTGAAAGAGCAATAATGTAATCTGTCTCTGATTTGAATTTAGCAAATAAAGAAATAATGCAGTGATTTTCAAACTGAATTCCATGGAATCTGGATTTCCAGGGGAAGGAGCCAGAGCGGAAGTTAGTGGGTAGGACATCAGTTCCTCCTGAAGAGTTGGGCTCGTCCTGGTTTTATATGTTGGGGCTGTTCATAATGTTTTATTTGAAGAAAGTGTCCAGCTGTTTAAAGAAATGTTTTTAAAAGTCAGTACAATCCTATATTAGAAGGTTTTAGTGGGACTTTAAGACTTTTTGGTTTGTAATAAAGATCTCCTTAGAACTTCACAAACAACCCAGATCTGGAGAAGGAAAAAAAAAAGTGCATTGGTGGAGATCCTGTTTCCATCCTGTAGGATTGAAGATTAGAGGGTAGATATAAAAGACATGGTTTGAATCAAAGAGGAAAAGGAGGGAAGCATCATACCTGGTAGCATCTCTGCTCCTTTCCTCCTCCTACTTTTATTATGTTCTTGTCTTGAGTATATTAAGCATTGAAACTCTCAGGAAAGATTGAAAATTTTTTTCTGGTCAAAGGTATTTGTTTTTTGCTGGCAGGATACAAGAACACACAAAAGCTCTTTTTCTCATCAAAAAAGAACATAGTTACATACTTCCACTGACAAGGGTTCCTGATAGAAGAGTGGGAACACACCCTTGGAAAAAAGTCTGTTTTCTGAAGAAACAAATATGATTTGGACACGAAGAATGTTGTTGGAGATGGGTATCTGCCAAGAGAGCTAATTTAGTCAATCAATATTCACTAACCTTAAACTTACTTATTAAGTTTATTTTATGTGTCAAATGATGAACTAGAATACAGGGTTACAAGGGAATCTGCTGCTTCAAATATTAGGTTTTCATAAGCAGAAGGAAGTATTGTTAGCCATTTGCAAGTAGTAATAATTTAGTGATTGTAACCTAGAAGAACTTACAGGTTGTAGGAAGAAAAACGGAGAAGGAAACCATTTGTCGCACTTTCACAGAAATTCTTACACAAGTCAGTTTGCTCTTCCCAGATGATGAGTGCTATATGTGGCTAGATAAATAACTTCATAGATTAACACTTGTGTTTTCTATTTTGAAAAACACTAAAATTTCTCATCTACTGAAGGTTTCATTTACAGGTACTATTATGTCAAGTTAAATTTTTATCTCAAATTACAAAATAATATGGATTAGGTTCTTAGCTCCTATTACCTTGAAGTCCCATAAATTGGCTTGATCTAGTTTCCCTACTGCAAGAAGCTCAATGAAGCTTTTACTGGGTTCTCGAATAGTGAGGAACTAGGAAACACTGCGATAGTTTAGAACTAAGTGGGTATTACAAATGAGTTGGCAATTCGTGTTTGTGTTATGGTTTGTTATGACTACTTAATTCAAAAGCATATTTGCAGAGAGGGAATTTGAATTAAGTAAATCAAAATAGTAAGGCTTTGATTAAAAAGTTAGCTTTCTTTAACTTAAATGTTGATATTTCAAGGCCTACTGAAATTTTAGTCATTTGTGGTTATTTTTGTTTCCTGTTCAGACCCCTGGGAAATAAGAGAATAGTAAATCAAAGCCCAGATTGCTTCTTGCGTGTATTTTCTTTTCATTTATGCCGTGTATTAGTGCACTTTAAGAAACTAAAGACACGTATAACTTGAACAGAATCACTTTGAGGGAGAAGTGTATTTCCGGAATAATCAACTTAAATAATTCTTGTTTTGAAAATTATTCTTTTCATGTTTGATAATTTCCTAATTCTTTTTTATTTCATGATGATGCTATTGTAAGTAGTAACTGGAAAATCAGCTAAGAATATTGTACTACTAAAGTGAAGTTTGGGCAGCTTTGTCATCAGACTGAGGATGTATTATTTGTTTTCCCATTTCCCAATTTTAATGTTAGGTACAGTCACATTTATTAATTTCCTTTTTCAGAGAAAATGTGCTTTCTAAGGCAGAAATAACACTATACATTTCAATGAAAAGCTTTCAGTTAAGGGTGTTCAGTATTTTTATAAAGTCAATTATTGGTTATTTTGGAGAAAGCATTGAAGAATTTTGATAAAATAACTTATTTATTCTTTATTTACCTTTATTAAAGAAGGATTTATTCTTTTCTATTTACATTTAGTAATTTAATTCTTCATTTTTCAACCTGGGGACCAGAAAATTCTTAGCTTACAGTTATCTGTTTTGGCCTAATTTTCTTTTTTTTTTAAGTTTATTAAATATGATAGAGGGTGCAAGTGGTGGAGGGACAAAGAGAGAGGGAAAGAGAGAGAGAGAGACAGAGAGAGAGAGAGAGAGAATCCCAAGCAGGCTCTGTGCGGTAAGCGCAGAGCCCCGCGAAGAGCTGAATCCCATGAACACTGATATCATGACCTGAGCCGATATCAAGAGTTGGATGTTTAACTCACTGAGGCACCTGGGTGCTCCTTGCCTCATTTTCTAATAATACAATCTGGAATAATCCTTTACAAATTAGGCCTTATTGTTTCAATAATTTAGCACTGTGTCCTGTTCTTGGTGATCTCTGTTGAGACAAACAGCATAAATGGGCATATTTTATTTTACTCAGTGTTCCCACCCCACTTTGGTGATTATTACCTGTCAGCACACTGAATTTTAAGAGTACATTTTGACATGGGAGGGGTGCCTTGGTGGCTTCGTCGTTTGGGTGTCCGTCTTTGGCCTAGGTGATGATCTCGTGATTCGTGAGTTCAAGCCCCATGTCGGGCTCGGTGCTGACAGCTCGGAGCCTGGAGCCTGCTTCCAGAGTCTGTGTTTCACTCTCTCTCTGCCCTTACCCTGCTCATGCTCTGTCACTGTCTCTCAAAAATAAATAAATGTTAAAAAAAAAAAACAGTAGATTATGACATGGGAAATGTGAAATGACACATTAGGTAGAAAAATATCTGAGATCATTTTTTTTTACAAATACTTATTCACTATTAATGGAAACTCATTCAGTTATCAATAATTTAAGCAGTCAAATAATATTTATCTGAAGTTTGAGCAGTCAAAAAGACCTAATAAGTAATTGTTTTAGGATTTTACTTGGGCATGTGTATACATATGCATACATGCAGTGTTTCTGATTTTATACCCATGTGATTCCCATGACTGTCATTTATTCATTTATTTTTTCATTCATTTCAGCTATGCATTAAGGCATTATTATATTTTTATGCTGTGCTAGGCACTGAAAATATACTCCTTTTTCTCATGGAATTTAGGATAATGGTGAAGGGAGACTAATGTTATGAAAAGAATTGAAGAATTTAATAAGAAAATGCAGTAAAACTCAGAAGGACATCCTAGAGCAAGTCATTTTTATTATATGAAGGATAAATAAGAATCAGTGTAGAAAAATGGGGTGGGATTGGGTTTTAGGAAGTGATAATGTTTATGAGACATCTCTGAAACTTAGGAGAGCATGGTGTGTTTAAGGAATTGCAAGATCAATATGACTCACGTGAAGGGAAAGTAGGTGGTATTGAGGCTGGAAACACAGGCAGAAAGCACGCCATGGAGGGACAGGCCAGCTCTGTTAAAGATTGGGTTCTGGGGCACCTGGGTGGCTCAGTGGGTTAAGCGTCCAACTTCGGCTCAGGTCATGATCTCGCAGTTTGTGAGCTCGAGCCCCGCATTGGGCTCTGTGCTGCCAGCTTGGAGCCTGGAGCCTGCTTCTGATTCTGTGTCTCCCTATCTCTCTGCTCCTCCCCTGTTCATCGTCTGTCTCCCTCAAAAATAAAAAAAACATTTAAGAAAAAAAAGATTGGGGTTTGTTGATTGGTTTTCGTGACAGAGGACTGCTTTAGTAAAACAGGCAGTGGTAGTGGAGAGATCTTAATGGATACAAAAAGTATTTGAGTGTAGAAAAGATCATTTCTGTCAATTGGATATGGGTAATAAAAGGGACACTTCAGTTGTCTCTTGTTGCAATAACTGAGACCAGAGGTGCTGGAGAAAGAGTAGTATTAGTTAAGTGGAGATTGCTGATAGTAGTTATACATTTGGGTTGCAAGTTTGGAATAGATGTTTAGGTTGGAGATAGAATTGTTACCATATAGGAAGCAAATAGTCCTGGGAATGGAAGAGATCACCATGGAGAGTCCTGGCGAGAAAATAGAAGGGGACCCAGCTGGGATTCTGGAACACCAACATCATTACCTTTAATGTGTCATGTTTTCTAAATAAGTTTATGGGTTGATCTTCTGCATCAAAATATGAGTTCTCTGAAGGCTTTCCCTACTTCTCTTATTGACTAAAAACTATTTTGTTATTAAATATGGCCTCACAAATATTTGCTGAACAAAGGAGTTAATGAAAAATGATATGTCCGCTTGATGATACATAAAAGCAATGACTATAATGTTGTTTTAGATACATACAGCCCTGTGCAATATCTGATACTTTCTTTAGATAGTATAATACTTAAGAATTTGTGCTGTAGTATAGTTATTGAGATAAAGGACTAGAGAGAAAAGACTCAAACAAGCATCAGACAGAGCCCTGTCCTTAGATAGCTTTATGCTCTGATGTAGCCAACAGGAGATAAGGAGTAAAAATGTAAATAAAATTACAAAGTTGTATATGTTTAGTTCCAAAAGACTCTTAGAAGGGTGGGGTGGCAGGTGATAGTCAGGTATCAGAAAAGGAAATATCAAGGTAGTTTAAATGGGCTTAAATCAACTTTGTGGAGTTGAAGGAAGAAAAAGATTTGAGTTCTTATATTTATTTCCCAAAACCCATGTATTCTATCCGAAAAACTCTCTTCAGTGATGAAAATAACCAATGACAAGGAAGTGGTAGTGAAGCTAGAATGTATCCTCCATTGCAGAGTAAACTCTCGAAGATTCCTCAAGGGGAGATTGACATACATTGCTGTAGTTAGGGCAGAGACTATAATGAGCTACTTTTTGATTGCCTTCCACCCATCTCCAAGACCTCTTCAATAGCTTTTCAAGAAGGCTCATGAAGAAAACTGCTTATGTTAGCTGATCAGATAGTCCAAGCAACATTTGGTTCTCCCCAGATCTAGAAATTGTAGTTCGTATGTCCACTTGCCAGTGGTTGTGGACAACCATTTCCTTGGTATAGAGAACTTAATTTTCACGTACACTGGCTGTACAGGTCTGCGTTGGTGACGTTGTGTTCTGAGTTGCAGTTGCTGTATATGAACATTAACTGAAATAAACAGGGTCCTAATGTTTATTAAATTTTTGCAAGTTTTAACTTTTAGCTAAACTGACACATACAAATTGGTGGTGAGTCTGTGCCGATGCCATTTTTTTGTAAAAACCTGAAGTTTGCAGTCTACTGCTTTGAGATCTTACCAGAGGAACAGCATCAACAGGCTGCAGCCATAGTTGTGATTGTTGTAAATGGCCAAAATTGTGTGTCCGTAGAATTTTTCCAACTGTGGGGTTTGCAAGTTGTTCACTTAAAACATTCTTAAAAAGAATGGATTCTTGTTTATAAGATAAAGAGAAACCAAAGATTTCTGTTTATGAACATACAAAAATTTTCTCTACTTAACCTGTGCTGTAAATAACAACAGTATCTATGGTGAAGAATGAAACACTCCATGGCTACTAGATTATTCTCTGAACTCTGAATTAGTACTTTAATAGTTTAAAAAATATATTTGTCAAAGAAATTTAGTTACAAGTATAAACAGGGTATATATGTTGCTTAAATAGATGTGATTGTTATATACATCTACATGATCTGAGATTTTAATTTTGAAATGGGAGCTTTTTTGTTTCCATGTTCATTAAAAACTAAAAACAGTTTCTAAAAGAAAAGTTCATGAGTTGATTAATGCTAAAAGAAGAATAAATAACTATCAAAGAAACAATTAAGAAAGACACTGGAGAAAGAATGACAAGGGCTTTGTAAAGTGGTAATTAAGACTAGTTAATATATATGTGGAAATGTTCTGACTGGGCATGTGGTATTAGAATTAATAATATAAATATAATGTAACATATATTTGTGTTGGCATGTGTTTGAAATCTCAGACAAACATAGTGAGTCCGAATAAAGCATGAAGTCTTGAGCTAAAGTAATTGAGGTCTGTTAAAAAAAAACATTTGTTTATAACTAGTGCTACTAATAACTACAATTTGTTCCATCAACTTCCTTCTAACTTATGTACTACTGGCACCTGTTCTAAGTAATTTGTAAGGAATTTGTATGCTCCTATGCAAGAAATGTTATGAATAGAGATGATTCCATTTACTCATTGTTAAAATTGGTTGTTAATTTTTTTCTTGTAAGTTGGTTATTTCTAATTATGATAATATAGCAGCTGTGGACAATGCCCTTTCTTTCACATTCTGTGATATGAAAGTGACTGTAACTTGTTGAAACTCAGCCCTGGTATTGTGTTACTATTATTGCTCCTGGAGAGGCTTATTAGCCTGTCACAGAAGCTGTAAGAAAAATCCATCATTTCTTTTGGAATACGATGAGTCTTTGTCACCCACAATACAATTAATGTTAAAAATAGAAAGAATGCTTATGATATGATTATGATTAGCCAGAGATGAGCTATTGTCCAAGGAACAGAACTAATCCAGCAGGCCAAAGATGACCTACACAGAACCATCAGTTCGCTGATTGCCATTTCTCTCTGAGTTTGATGAAATATTCATGCCTTTGCTCTCCTCTCTGCAAGCGCTATTGATTTCTTGTATAAACGCTGCTATATTTAGTCTAGACAAATGGAATGTGGATTGCTGCTGAATAAATTGGATGAAAGACTGGGATCTTGCTTGCCGCTTTCTCTCAGTCTTGGGCAATTATTTATAATCAAGAGCAGTTTTTCTAAGTTGAGGGTGATTTTTCACAATTTAGTGATTAGTCTCTGAACAAAGGCAAGCAGTTAGACACAATCGTTTCTGTTGGGATAGCAGGTTAAGAAGTCAAATTACCCTTTGAGGTTGACAATAGCTGTTTTGGAGAGTTCTGGGACTTTTTTCCCTTATCTTTTTTTGCGGGAAGGGTTTTTTTTTTTGTTTGTTTTTTTTTTTTTTTTTTAGAGATTCGATGATCACAATTTATGGATAAGAAGAATGCCAACAAGGAGGGAGGCCAGTGTCTTTTGAAATTCTACATTTTGTCTTTATAGGGTTAAATTCTGACCTTTGTTTATTGGGATTTCCATGTAAACACTGGGGGCTGTAGTTTGGCCTTTTTAATGCACAAATGAAATACGTCATTAACAGTCATTGCTTTTGGTTGGAATTATGCCAACTCTATAAATTAATGTTCAAAGTCTCATGTTACTCCAGAGTCTTGATTGAAAGTTCTATAGCAGGTACTGCAACGAAGAGATTTTAGAGGCCACTATCCTCATTTAGTCCCCAACTCGTCACAATTACTATCTTTCCTTTCATAAACATCAGTATTTTAGAAGACATTGTCCACCAAACAATGGTTCATTAATAAACTGTTTTACCATTTTCATTAAAGTGACATATGTAGCATCATCAACACAAGCTTCTGATCAATACACTGAAAAATGACCAGTGTTAGCAACCCAAGATTGATACCAGCCCCCCTTCCACCTCACCCATCTGCCTTGTACGTGCAATTCAAGTGACAAGTAAGGGCATTAATGTTTCATTCAGTATTTGCAGCCTTAACTTCTACAAACAAGATTTCTGTTAGCTTTTCTTGACTCAATGAAAATAGCTCTTAAATCCACATAGAATATAAACTTTGTAGTTCCCAACCTGGAATCTACAGATGTAAGTTACTTACAGTAGTAGTCAGAGCATTAAATGCAATTTGGAAAAATACAGAAAAGTAAGAAAGGGAAAATTATTCCTATTTCCACCCCAGATACAACTATCTTCTGTACCTCACCAGTCTTTGGTACACGAATTCAGAGACTAATACAGTTAAGAACCCAATGCTCTGGGAGGGTTGGATTTTTTGTCATTTTTGCTCTACTGCTGAGTCCAGCATCTAGCATCAAACCTGAGAATTTAAGGTTCTCAATAAATGTATATTGACTTAAACGATATTTATTTAAAGAGCTATCATAGGGTATGTGTCACTTCTATTACTGTTTCTTCACTTAATGTTGTAATAGCATTTTTCATGTTCCCATGATTTAATGATTGTGTATTTTTCCACCATATGGATGTGACATATTTCACTTAGACATTTCCTTGTAGTTGGTGATTTTAATTAAAATAATAATACTTCAATAAATAGTATGACATTGAACTGTTTTTTCCTGTTACTATTGTTTCCTTAAGATATCTTCCTACAGTTGGCAAACCTGAATCAAATGGTAAAATACTTAATACCTCTTCCTACATATCACCAAATTATTTTTTAGAAGTTTTAAGCTATTTGGTAGTGCCACTTGCAATACATAATTGTCTACTTGGTATTATGCTTACACCATACAATGGGCCATTATATACACACACAGGTAAACACATGAATCATATAGATGATATTTAATGTTTAGAAAACAATGGCTTATTTTCACTTAAAATTTATATTTCTTTACTGGTAAAGAAATTTTTTAAAATTGCTTATTTATATTCCTTTATTTTCTTTTTCCTTTTTCCATTTTCTAGAAGTTTTAGTGTTTTTATTTTCTAGTACTAAATGGAAATCACATGCAATTTTATTTGCATACTCGTTCTTAATATTTTTGTTTTGTGAGCCACACAGTATCATCTAGTTTCATATGCAGGAAATTTCAATTTTTATATAACTTAAAAAACTCAGAGCATTTATTGAGAAATGTACTATATGTTTTAAGTCCTTGGAGTGGATTATTCCATTTAGTCCTTTTAATAGTTCCATGTTGTTACTGCCTGTCTTCCTTGTCTATGAGCTTTTGTGCTTATGCCTTCCATCCTACAAGTTATCTAACAGGAGTAGAATTATATGTGTGTGTATATATATATATATATATATATATATATATATATATATATATAATATAAATTGTTATGCATTGTCTAATTTATTTTAGATATTTAAAATTTAAATGTCCTATAATTATTCTCATCAAATCTTCCTCTAGTGGTTTGATTTGTTTTAGGCTTCCTCACCATTTTTCTGCCTTGCTCATTTTAGGAATAAGGTAACTGAAATATTATCATTTTAAGAACAGTACATAGAAAGTTGGCTACTTTCATTCCTTGATGTTTGGACCTGGGACGATTGTTGTGGTTGGTTAGCTAACCTACTCATCATTTTCAAGATTTTAGCATGCAGATCTGTCGTTTTCTTTGTTAGGTCCCATAGCCCTATAGATACCTTGCTAAAAAGCTTTAATTCTTAAGGAATTCCTTTATTTATTTGTTTGTTTATTTGTTTATTTATTTATTTGGGAGAGAAAGAGCACAAGTAGGAAAAAGGGGCAGAGAGACAGGGAGAGAGAGAATCTTAAGCAAGCTCTACGGCTAGCACGTGCCTGAAGCAGGGCTTGATTTCATGAACGTGAGATCATGACCTGAGCCAAAATCAAGAGTAGGAAGCTAAACTGACTGAGCCAACCAGGCACCCCAGGAATTCCTTAATTCTTAAGGAGTGTATCTTAGAATATATCTTCTGATTCTAATTACAAACCAAAATGTTTGCAAGTGTAGAAATTGAGTTGTGATACTTCTGTGTTAAAACCTGGCATCTTCTCAACAGAGTTGCATTTTTTTGTCCTAAGTTTACCTGACTTGCATAACTGATCAAGTAGAATAGGTTTTATGAATGACTTATATACCAGTAAATGATTAGATTCATCTTTTTGGTGTTTTGTTTTGTTTTGTTTTGATTCATCTCCTTGAAAAGAGAAATTTAGAAGATTCATGAAGGGGTATTGGTGGTTGAAAATGAGCATAGGGTCCATTTTTTATCAAAACTAATATACAAAAGACTTTTTATCATCATCGTAAAAAATGACTACAGTAGTTGACCTAAAGTTTGTTGTAGGGTATAATCTCTTTTATTTTTTGTTTGTTTCCAAGTCACTGTGCTAATTTCTTATCCTCTGTCATGCCCCCTACCCCCGCCCCTTTTTTCCCCCTGTTTCTCTAGTGGATGTGAAATCAGAGGTTCCTGTGGGCCTGGAGCCCATCTCACCTTTAGACCTGAGGACAGACCTCAGGATGATGATGCCTGTGGTGGATCCTGTTGTCCGTGAAAAGCAACTGCAGCAAGAATTACTCCTTATCCAGCAACAGCAGCAAATCCAGAAGCAACTCCTGATTGCAGAGTTTCAGAAACAGCATGAGAACTTGACACGGCAGCACCAGGCTCAGCTTCAGGAGCACATCAAGGTAGCAAATGTTTCTTTGCCTCTGACCTTTTCACTCCAGAAGCCTGCAGCATGACATGAGCATAAGAAGGAGCACTGGGGTGGGGAGAGGAGGAATGTTTAAGACATGGAGGTATGGCTTGGAGGAAATTGTGATTTTACTGGTGAAAACCTTGGGTAAGTAGTAAGAGTGTTGATGAAAAACCTGCTTTGCTTCTTGGAGGGGCCTCCACTACTCTCATCCATTAGTTTACAGCATCAATGGTGGGAAATAGTGATTCTTACCTTCTGTTTATTCTCTGGTATGTGATTTTGTTCATTTGCCCCACTTATCTATTCTCCGCCAAGAAGAAAAGAAGAATCATGAATGACCCTGGGAAGATCCAGTGTCTGTGTGTGTGTGTATGTGTGTGTGTGTGTGTGTGTGTGTGTGTGTGTGTGTGTGTGTTTATTTATTTATTTATCTATTTATCTATTTATTTATTTATTTTTGAGAAAGAGCACATGAGTGAGTGGGTGAGAAGGACAAAGGGAGAAAGAGAATCTCAACCAAGCTCCATGCTCAGCACAGAGGAGCTCAATCCCATGACCCTAGGATCATGACCTGAGCCAAAATCAAGAGTTGGATGCTCAACCGACTGACCCACTGAGGCGCTCCTTCATTTTATATCTTTAAAGAATCTGCATAATCTATTTATCAGAAAGGATAAATTAGTCACTTTATGTGAAGAGAGAGACTTGTGTTGTTTTGGGTTTTTTTCGTCTATAAGTGGATATTCTTTTTTTTTTTAAGCTTTTATGTAAATTCCAGGTAGTTAACATACAGTGTAATATTGGTATTAGGTGTACAATATAGTGATTCAACACTTCCATACATCACCCAGTGCTCATGACAGCACATGCACTCCTTCACCCCCATCAGCTATTTTCCCCCATCCTCCCAACCACCCCCCTATAAGTAGATGTTCTGAGTATTTTCCCTACGAAGAAGACCCTATAATATTCATTCAAAATAATGACAGAAAAAGCTCAGTAGAATTATATTTGAAGAAACCTGGGCAAATATTTTCAACATTTTTATATAAGTTCAATAGACCACAGATAAAAATTTATTAAAAGAATTTTGGATGTAGTTGACAGTTTGAGACCCAAGTTGTTTAAATTATTCTTGGAGAAATATGTCTATGTCCCAGAATACTTTATGATGGACTATTTTGTTGTCATTTTACATGTATCTATGTATCTATTTCTTCTTGTATCTTTGAGATAAATGTTACTTTAACTTTATTTGTGAAATGTTTCAAATTCTTGACAGAGACATTTAAAACAAGGCTATTTTGTTCTGATTAAGTACATGTTTAGTTTTAATTTATTATGACAGTAATATAAAGTAGCAAATATTTATAATAAAATTCCATTTTTATGGAATAAATAATAAAATGCAATTTTATTATAAATATTTGCTACTTTATATTACTGTCATAATTAATTATGTACATCCTTCAAAATGATTTAAACACATGTTAATTTACTAATACAATAAATTACACATTCTATCATATTTATAATATTGTACAAGACGCTTGATCTATTACTCACTTGCATATTGGATACAGCATATTTATGTCAGATTAATATAGATAATTAATCTGTGTTGATGTTATATAATTTTACCACATTAATATTAGTATCTGAGAAGGTAAAAGTTCTACCTTCTTCCTTGTGTTCTTTGTTTTTTAAGATATTTCCTTAGTCTGGAAAGCCTATTGTATCTTATATTCCAAAAAAGCCTTTGACATCTGGTATAAAATGTCATGATTTTTTTTCTTTTACTAGTGAACTTTACTAAAAGAACTCTAGGGGCACCTGGGTGGCTCAGTCAGTTACGTGTCCAACTTCTGCATGTGTCATGATCTCATGGTTTGTGGGTTCAAGCCCTGCGTCAGGCTCTGCGCTGACAGAGCCTGGAGCCTGCTTCAGATTCTGTGTCTCCCTCTCTGTCTGCCCCTCTCCTCCTCACACTCTGTCTCTCTCTCTTTCTCTCTCTCTCTCTCTCTCTCTCTCTCTCTCTCAGAAATAAATAAACATTAAAAAAAATTTTAAAAGAACTCTTGCAATTTATCGATCTGTAAGATACCCTAAATTAAGAGTGGGGATTTTGTTTTGGGTCTCATGTGAAAACAGTAGCTCATAACTGTATTGAGTAGAATAGGAAACCTTAATTTAGTTTACAGGATTATTTTTGAATGACTTTAAAGCATTACTATTTGACCCTTGAAAAATATTTGGAACATTGGTGTTTAGATATCCTTCTCCATTCATTCTTGCCATGTTAGGATGACAGTGATGAATGAATAAGATTTATATTCTTCACCATACTTTTTGTGAAGGATTTTTTTAAACTTTTATTCATTAAATAATCTCTACCCCAAATGTGGGGCTTGAACTCAACAGCCCTGAGATCAAGAGTCGCATTCTCTACCAGCTGAGCCAGCCAGGTGCCCTTCACCATGCTTTTTAAGGTAACTGTATAGTTCATTTTACTGTGGTACCTGACTTAACGTTGCACTGAATACAGGGCAATAATAATAAGTTGCTGCTTTAAATACTTCTTTTCACTTATATTTGATGCATTTTGTAGTTGTAAAGAGCCATAGGAAAGTTTTTGAAGTAATGTATTTTTTCATTTTGCTCACAAGTCAATAGTAGCAAGTAAGTAACTGATTGTTACTTTAGCTCAAAGTAGTATAGTCAGTTTACTGACATCTGGAAAATAGAGGAAAAGAGGAGGCTCTTGACAGGAAAAAGATTCTGAGGTAGCCAAAAGGAAAATTTACCTTTTAAAGTGATTTTCTAAAGTAGTAAGTCGTTTTCTCAGAAACTAAAGACCTAATTTAAATTTCCTTTCGAGTTTAGGAAGGTTTTAACTTTTTAAATTTTAATTTACTCTTTCATGGGAAAGGATAAGAATCGGCGCTTTTAACTTTCATTTGGATTTTATGTTTATGAGGAACACATAGTACATGAAGCTTTTATTAGCATCAATCTTTGGCTTCTGTCATCAACATCTCTTGAGTTAGATGTTGTTATCCCATTTTTCAACCCACATAAGCTGAGACAGAAATACTGTAACTTGCCGAAGGACACACAGCCAGTAAATGGTTGTTCCAGGATTTTTAGCCTTGCCTGGTCTGCCATCAAAACTACCACATCATCCTCTCTGTGTCCTGTATCAGTCCAGAACATCTGAAACTGGGGGTTGATGTTTTATTTCCTTCTCTTTTTTTTCAATATCATTCCTGCAGTCTTCAATAATGAATAGTAGCTATGGAGATTAAATTGTGTGATTTTTCTAGTTTTCTAAAATAGATTAAATTTCAATTTCACTGGAGCTTTGGTTGAAGCAATGAATCAATTTGACCACTCCCAATAGCTGTAAAGAGTTAATATTTAGGAGTGCCTGGGGGGCTAAGTCGGTCAGGTGTTCCATTTCTGCTCAAGTCATGATCTCGTGGTCCATGAGTTCCAGCCCTGCATTGGGCTCTCTGCTGACAGCTTATAGCTTGGAGCCTGCTTCGGATTCTGTGTCTCCTTCTCTCTCCATCCTTCCCCTGCTCACACTCTGTCTCAAAAATAAATAAACATTAAAAATTTTTTAAAAGAATTAATATTCAAGGCATAGTTTAAGTGAAGTTATAAACTTTTCCTTTAAAATGGAGTATGTACAAACATCCAATAAGGGACTGGTATCTCAAAGCCAAAATGGCGAAGATTTTAATATGAAGAGTAACCAGAAATGCTTGTAACCATATCCTTCTGAGAGAGGTGAGGCTATTATGGTCTACATACAAAGTTGGCTTCCTTTTGCTTCAGAGTAACTCTCATGCCATTCCACAAAGCTTTTTGGTTTTGTTCTCTTACTTTTCAACAAAAATTTCAGACTTATATTAGATAGATACCTAAAACAGCAAATTATGCTAACTTCATTAGGACTGAGATCTAAATATAGTAATAATCATTAAAATTAGTGTCGTTCAAACTTAACCAGTAAATTCCATATGCATTGTGAGCATGATGTGTGAAAGAGATTGTTTTTCTGACATATGAGGACCCAGGGCTTTAAGTAGTTTAATAAGGTGTCTAGATTTCTTATCTGGTAATATCAGAGCCTGGGTAGAACTCCTCGTCTTTAGGTATTCATCAGTGAGCACATTTACTGTTATTCATTTTCTCTGCCTGAGAGAAAACTGACATCTCCATACAGTTTTTAAGAAGCCTTCATATTCATGTTCTTCTTTGTTTGGAAGTGAATTCAAGGGATTCAGACAACCAGATAGTAGTTTAATGGAAGTGACTTCATTTTGACCACTCTCTCTATTCTGAATGTTTTTGCCTGCTGGATGAATGAATGAACGTTTGCTGCTTTGAGAACAAAGCCTATTTTGGATGTATAGATTACATTAATCTGAGAACCTTCTCTGTAAGGTTTAGGAATTTTTAACATTCATTCTGTTTTAGGTAGACTTCTCCCAAATTAACTTATTTCTCACCATTCCTTAGATTTGATTATTTTCATACTATTTCTCAGGATAAGAAATGAAGATTTCCGTTGTTTATTTATAATGTGAGAGACGTGGTAAAACAGACTTCTGGGCCATTTCTGTCTTTGCCTGTTTTCATATGTTTCAGTTGTACAAAGGAAAGCTACTCATAGAACTAAAGATTACAGTGAATTTGGTAACGAATTTTGGTGGGGCGGCCCAGGAACTGAAGCTACCTAAAAACTTGCTTATATGACATTAAGACCATCTATGGCATTAGTTGTTTGTCGTTAGATTTCAGTCATCTACCGAAAAAGTGAGTAAAAATGTAAACTAAACAGAAACAAACTCCAGAAGCTCCTAACAGTTTGATTTTGGTCAGTGATGACTGTAACGCCTAAAGAAATTGCACACTCTCATGTCTTTCTCTTCTCGCAAGTTGCAACAGGAACTTCTAGCCATAAAACAGCAACAAGAACTCCTAGAAAAGGAGCAGAAACTGGAGCAGCAGAGGCAAGAACAGGAAGTAGAGAGGCATCGCAGAGAACAACAGCTTCCTCCTCTCAGAGGCAAAGATAGAGGACGAGAAAGTAAGAGGCACCAGGGTAAAAAACGAATCTCTTCCCTCATGTTTAGCTGATCGTCATTCAGAAAGAAGCCTGATAAAGAGTGGCATTAAACTTGTCAAAACTGTTTGCATTTAATTAAAAGAATGAATTATGGACTCAAATGTAAAGCTTTGACATTCACATATTATCTTTCTGCCTTCAGTCTGCAGAGGAAGTAAACAGAGCATTGTTTGGCAAAGATGCTTATTTCTGTTGTTTTTGAAGCTTAAAAACAAGGTTCTAGTCAAGCGATCTAGCTATGCCATATTGTTTTATAATAAACTTACTTTCACATTTCCTCACTATGCCTTCCTCCCGCTCAAGTTATAATTAATTGTTCTCTGTAAGTCAAGCCTTGCCTCCATTTAGTTTTTGAGTACCCAGACTTTGGGAAGATTTAAGGCAGAACATTTGTTTAAAAAAACTATCCACAAGAGGGAGACAGATCCAAATAATTCCCCTATCTGAGGTCAGTTCAAAATCAGGATGTAGCAAGGTTTAAAATCAGATGACTAGAACTGGAACAGTCAGCAGTAGTTATTTGTTTAATGCTCAAAAGAGGTTTTTAAAATGTTAGTTTTTCCAACTAGCAGTTCAGGAGAGGTCAGTGTATTGTGTTGTCATTTATATTGTCCCCCAAGAGTCTTGATTTTTAAAAGGCAGTGTTTTAGTCCTCATTTTTTTAAGTTTAGGAAAAAATTAGTGTTAATTCTGGGACTCCCCTTTCTGCAGAAGCAATTAAAGAAATCATCAAAGCTCCTTTGAAAATTGGCGTTTTGAGCAGCAGTTACAAAACATTACTGTGCCATTTCCAAAAGCCTGTTTTTAGACTCTGGTTTCTTCTTTTAATAGGAAAACTTCACATGCAGTGACCAGTGGTGTTACTTCCTAATTTTTGCTAAACACTCCAGAGGCATGGAAGGACAAAGCCCCAAGTCAACATCTATTTCTGTATGTGTATGTTTCAGGAGCAGTGGCAAGTACAGAAGTAAAGCAGAAGCTTCAAGAATTCCTGTTGAGTAAATCAGCAACAAAAGACACTCCAACTAATGGAAAAAATCATTCCGTGAGCCGCCATCCCAAGCTCTGGTACACGTATGTTCAGTGTTTGGCCTTTTTCATTCCCACGGGTCAAGAACATAGGTTCTGTGTTCAGCCAGCCTGGGCACAGAACCGAGGTCTGCCGTTCTCAGCTATGTGGCTGTGGTCAAGCTCCTTGAATTCTTGTCCTTCTCTGTAAAAAGACTATAATAATAATAATACCTGCCTTCTCGGGTTGCTGGAAAGGTCCTGTGAAATAATGTGGTAAACTATGCCACAGAGAGCAGTGCTTCATGAATGTTAGCAAGTATCATCTTGAGGGCAAGGAAGTAGATATGTTTTTTGGTGAATGAGTAACAGAAATGTGGGGTGGGGCATAGAAATTAGTTCCTAGTTTGCATTTTTCTATTCTCAGATGGTGCATCTGATATCTTTACAATAATTTCTGAGGATTTGGCAGGTTGAGACTTTATTTTACTTGGCTCGATAGGAGGTGGAGATCTGAGCTATTTTTAAAAGACCAGAAGCTTTGCGACTTAAAAAAAAAAAAAAAAAAGGCAGGAAGACAAGGGAGGGAAGGGAAAGAATGAGAACGGAGGCAACTAAGTAAAGCTAAGTCTTCAGTGACTAGTTTACGCCTGTCCATCTGACTTCATTTTTTGCTGCACTGTAAAATGAGTACCCTGGCTTCTGATACACAAGCTGACAACATAATGCATTATGGTATTACAGATTTATGGATCCGTGTTTCCCTGAGTCCAGGGAAAAGCCACTATGAAATACATAGTTCTCCTTTCAGTAAAATATGAAGGATGTGGTGCTTTTTAAAATCAGGACAAACAGTGATAGATAAAGCATATTTGGATAACAGGCTAATAGATAATAGTATCATCGCTCTCATTTTATGTGTTTGCTGATTGACTATCAGATTTTACACTTGAATTTTTTGTGATCCCTCACATCATCGAGGATAAGGAAGTAAATACTTGATTACCCTATATTGAAACTGGAAGCATCCCAGGAGTTCTATTGAAAAAGTTATTATCCTTCTGATTCTATTTAATAAGTATCTGCTTTTCTCAAAAAAAAAAAAAAAGGTAACTGAGGCAGATTGCAGAGTAGAGTACTGTATGAATACTTTTTAATGGTTTACGTAATTTCCATCAAGCATGTCAGTTGACTTGAGAAGCCAGTCCCTGAAGAAAATTTTCAGATGTTCAGTTAACAGCCCAAAGTATTTAGAAATAAATACCATTTTATTACTTAAAATTACATACATAATTTATAACTAATTCATATTCCTTCTAAGTTACAGCTCATTTTAAGAAGAGATAATACCTTTTTTAAATGGGAAACAACTATGTACAAACAACGTGTCAGCTGAAAATTCTTTAGCTGTCCCCTTGGGTATATTAAACATGACTGTCAAATATCAGTTAGCAGTCCCTTTTTATACTGAACTTCAATAGGGCCCAACTCCAGACACTGTAAGTCATTAATTTATGGAATCAGAATTTAATGCTTTTTGCTCACTATGGCTAGATGAAGTGCCCTTAAGCCAGTTAATTCTTGAGAATACGTGATTCAAATAGATAATACTGGCAGAACCCTGCCCTGTTCATTGGTTTCTTTGTATATGATAATCATGGGTGTTATATCCACTGGATACACAATGTTCAGTCCTGGAAACTCTTCTCCAGTGGTGCAGTACAACTCTTTCACTATATTTGTGCAGGGAAGAGAAAACATTTTTAAAAATCATTTTCATGTTAAAGAAATATGCGATTGCCAATCTTTACCTTGTAAGTGCTGCAGAAATCAGGAGACCTGAGGCCGTTGACACTGTACTATCTCTGTAGTAGAAACATCACCCTCATGTACTTTCATATATTACCTAGCAGTTTTCGAAAATGAGTTCCTTCTATATATATACTTTTACTTTGGTTATTCTACCTTGTTGACTAAAAAGGATTTGACTGATGACTTCGTTACTAGTATGGCTGTTAACAAAACGTGCACAGGAATCTCAGATTATCAAAACTCAGGCTTTTGGTAAATTCTCTTTTAGTGAAGCAAACTTCCGTGTAAGTGTGTGATCACACACGCCGTGGTCATTCTTGGGAATCCTGCAGCATTCTATACCACTCTGCCAAAGTGAACTTGGTTACATGAGGCTGTGGTTTGTACACACTAAAAAGAAAGAACATAAACACAGCTGAGACACGTGCACAGCATGTGCAACTGATTATTGCTGGCCAACACGCAGTAAAAACTCCAGAGCAAATGGTGAGCCCTCTTTTTCTTTTGTAGGGCTGCCCACCACACGTCACTGGATCAAAGCTCTCCACCCCTGAGTGGAACATCTCCATCTTACAAATACACATTACCAGGAGCACAAGATGCAAAGGATGATTTCCCCCTTCGAAAAACTGGTAAGTTGGTTTAGCAAGACTCCACTTGCTCTTCCATGACATACCTGTAATTTAATTTTGCCTCTAGAGGAAAGGGTCAAAGGGTTTGAATCATAACTATCACACCCTCTCCACCCCTGCCCTTAGCATAAACAAATATGTGCATGTGTGCATACACACACACACACACACACACACACACACACACACCAGTTTCAACATCAGTTGATGCAGTATATATAATCAAAGTACCTTTTCAAATTTAAAAGTTCATCATGTTTGGATTATAAACAAATTATTGTCTAATTAGCAACAAAGATTAGAATTAGGGAAAATAGAAATTTGGTTTCTTAGAAAATTTAAATATCCACCAATGAGGACCTCTGTAATTTCCTCCATTTACCTAAATTTTTCTTGACCCTCAACCATTTACTACAAAAATGGGAATAATAAACTTTCTTTTCATCACACATTTTAAAATCCGTAAATTTTAATTGTTTGAGTGGTGAAAACATATAAGGCCAAGGCTACCTACCTTCTGAGTAAGTGACTTGCCTAACGTCTCCCAGATTATAAGAGAACTCGGAGTGATGGTTTGTACCTAATACTCTCATGTAATTATATAAAAACTTGCTTAGGGGAACTTGGACAATGAAGCTTCTATTTGGAGTTTAGTAAAATGCCTCTGGCTCTAAGGCTTGTATTTATTTTCTTGTCTTCTCTTTTTTCAGCCCTCTGATATGTGCTTATTTAATTTGTTACATGCTTTTACCCCTGTAATAAATATATTTAGACTTTAGCTAGATATAAGCATAAATAGCATTTGTGTACATTCTATTCTAAACGTTATGTTTTCTTAGAGAAAGTTCTAAACCTAAAAATTTTTGTATCCAGAAATAACCTGAAAAGGTACTCAGAGAAAATAGTTTTGTCTATCGTATTTTACTCAGGTCTTCTTAAGAAGTGTAGATGTATGTAATTTGTGTATGAAACCTAGAGAGTGGAAATGATTTCAAATAATTATATTCATTTTCCCAAGCAACCTTGAATAATTAAAATGGATATAGATTGTAAAAACACACGCTAAAGCTGTATTCTGTCATAATTTACCTATAGCGTAATGAAGATTTAAAAATAAATCCATCATAAGTAAGAATTTATTACCTACCATCTAATGTACCAGGTACTGGGGTAGATCAGTGAAGTATTGGAAAGCAACCCATGCCTTTTAATTTTAATAGCTCACAGAGTTTTGCATTTCTACTATAAGACAATAGGTAGAGTAAAATGCTTCAAGAAGTAAAATACCTCAAGAAGGCTATGCAAAGGGAAGAATGAGTTTTATGTATTACATCAGAATTTCACCCTATTATGTACAAATCAGATTGCCTTTCATGTAAATAAACTTCTCTGGGATAAAAGGAAGAAAGCAAAGACTGAGCCTCCACGTATTTCTAAAACATAGAGTATAGTTTATGAAAATTGATCCATAAAGGACATGAGTTTTAGAATGTGCAGACTTTGATCTGCTGTCTTGACATTTAGTTGCACCAGTGACATGTGTAGGAACTATTGACAGAGATTATGTGAATACTGCCCCAGGTCTCAGGGCAGTGACTGGCATTCAAGAGCCCAAGGAGTCACTAAAAGGAAAGAAAACATAAGTCCCCTTATGGCAGGAGGTTACTGATGAGTGATATAGTTACATTCATGGAGAAAGACTTCTACCCTGCTGTGCACACAGCCTTTGAATATATTCTTACCACTGGGAGACTGAAAACTGACTGCAGAACTGACACTGACTTTGAAAAGAAGTGGCATTTGGAGCCAGTAAAGCATCCAGAAAGAAAATCTGATCTTTTTCAATACTTCAGAACAAGTACTAAAAACCCACACTTTGTGTCCCAGTTTCCATGAGAACAGTTTAGGATTTTTTTCCTCTGTGAGGAATGATGACTAGCAAGCTGTTAATTTATTCTTGTAAAAATTCTCAGTCCACAACAGAATTCAAAGAGAAATCCTGCTCAGTGTGTATGTTACAAAATTTTATTCAAATCTGTACTAATACGAAAGACATTTACTGTGTCTATGTGATATGTAATAATGGTGAAAAGATACAGCCCTTGTCTTTGCTAGTGTTATATTTTCTGTATTTGCCTGGTATTTGAAGTTGACTCCTTTCATATTGAAAATCTGACATTTATGAAGCATTAGGCCAAGGATTTGTAAAATGAAACTTTTTCAAGCACTATACCAATGAAACTCTTGAATAGCCATTAATACTATTATATCTGTATAGATGTTTCAAAATATCTCTTTATTCAATTCCCATCATCTAAGAGAAGTATGATATAATTAAATACAGATGTTTTCTACACATTATCTAAAATACTTGAGAGATACTCTTCCTTAATTACAAAGAGGCAGAATAGTACTCTTCTAACTATAATCAATCCATTGTGTGAAAGTTTAGACATATATTTTCACTAAATGGAAGAGCACTGAAATATAGTCAAGCAATAATTTTTACTTCAGCATTTGTTGTATGTTTATGGCTTAATAGTTATTACCAAAAAAGTAAATAATAAACTATTACTGTAATTATAATTAAACATATGTAATGATTGGGGAAACTAAGATGATTTTCACATAAACCTACATCATATTAAATGAGATCTAGAGTCATGGCATCATCGATCACATAGTGTAAATGCCAGGATAGCTATAATAGAGTCAGTTTTTCTACCGGGGCCTGATTATCACCCTCTGTGGTCTACTTGAATTTCACTGAACCCAATCTTGGATTTAAAAGAAGTTGTTAAATAAGTGGGTTCTCTTTTTCGATCTGCATGTAATACTAAATGCAGTACCTTCAATTTCCTTTTAACCTGCTTCAGGTCTGAATTGCCAGAATGTGTTAGTGAGATTTAGGGGATAAAGCTGGAACCAGAATAAGAAAAGTTTTAATGATCTTAAATGATTAAAGTGGCCCCAAGGGCATCCCTGAAGCAGTGAGCACAATTTGGAACCTCTCTTGACCTCCCAGGACCCAGCCTGACAGTGATAACCTAGGAACAGTCACCCACAGAAGTTTCGTTTGTCTGCAGAAATCTGACCTTTGTCATGCAAAGTAGACCTTTACTTCCTTCCCCTTAGGAGAATCCTAGTTGCTCTTAGAATTTGGGCATTTAGGAAACATCAGAATAATACAAATAGGTGGCTCTAATCAGGCCCATTCGTAATTCACATGTAAATACAGAAATTGAGAGTCTTTTGATCCTTTCACCACAGTGAACAAGGAAGGATTTCATAATTAGTTGTGAAGTTGAGAATGAAGTAATTGTTTTCAACTTTTATATTTATCGCCCACACTTAAAATAGCACTTCCTTTTAGAATTACCTTCTGTGATTCTTTTTGTTCCACGAGAGAAGGATTTGTTGATGCTGAAATTTATAATATTTTACTGAACTTTATGTTTTGGCTGCAAATTATATTATAGTGTAGTAGGTGACTTTTTTCCCCTAATATAGTACCCTTCTAGACTGATAATAAACTATAAAATAGAGAAAGGAAGCTTCTGGGTCCAGACGCTTTTGAAATAGTACATATTTCTCACAAAGATACTGCATATGTGGTGACTTTGAACTGACCTTCAAAACCATTTGAATTGGATTCTATTTCCAGTGAGTGTGTACATATGTTTCATAAAATATTATGGTAAAAAAATTCTACAAGTTTTATGCTCCATTATATTATTGGGGTCTTACCTAGTGAACTTTGCCTTTCTTTGAATGTTACAGTCATTCCATTTATTTAATACTTTTGAACAAAGTGAACTGGTTGGCTAGATTGACCTCTTAAAGCGTGCAAGCCATATAAAGCTTGGCATGGGCTAATAGGGCTGTTCCAGCCCCACTGAAATATTCATTTTAATGGTCAGCAACACTAGAGTAAGACTCAAGGATGGAAGGGGTCCAAACATAAGTTCAGACTTTGGAAGGCCGGTGTCATTTTCCACACTGAGTAAGTTGGAAAGAAGGCAGAGATGAGATATATAGCTTTATAAATCTCCCTCAGAATAGCAGTTAGAAGTTCAGTTGTGGTACCTCGGTGACCCATTCGAGTTATTATAATCCAGAATTAATACAAGGAGGTTTTTTTAATATTATGTTTTAAAATCAGTGTTTCCCTCTTCTGTCTTTCTAATTCTGTGTTTTTCTCATGATACACAAGCACATGCTTATGTGCACATGTGGGCATGCACACACGTTTCTGCACAGATAGCACTAAAATAGTGCTTATGCTTGTAAAAATGTCACTCAGAATCTTATTCCAGGTCAACAAAAACTGGATTATTTTTACATATCTTTAGCACTCTGCCCTAATTCCATTGTTGTGGTCATTCTCACTTAAAATTAGTAGGATATTTCTTTGGTGATAAAGTTACAGCAGTTTTCCCAGAATCAAAAAGCAATGTGGCACAGTAACAACAGGCTTTGAATCCACCTACCCATTCAAACTGCGGATCCTCAGTCTTAGGAAATTTACTTAACCTCTTTATCCTATGACTCTGTCATCTGTAAAATGCGAGTAATTATTGCTTTTGGTTCATATAGTTATTTTGGAAATTGCATTAAGTATTGCATGTAATGAGATTAGGATCTTAGCTAAGATTTAAGGAGTGCTTAGTTACTTTTATGTTTCTAGTTGAGAAGGAATTCAGTTTCATGTATTTTTATCAAGTTAAAACCAAATGTCTTACTGTTAAGGAAAGACTTTTTAAGGTCTGACATTCTGCCACATTAATTGATAAAACAAGGAACTGGGGAGAAAGTGACAAACATTGTTTCTAAGCTATGTGCAACTTGCAGTACTAATGTCAACATTGGAATAAAGGGTTTTGTCAGTTTTGTATCTGCCTGGCATTTCAGAGCCAAATATGGTATCAGAAAATAGCAGCAAAATTGTTTCTGTCACCTACCATAGGAGGAACACCAATTGATGCTTTGTGTTCCCTGGGGCCCAACCGAGTTTTAGTTTCTGCCCTTGACTTTTATTTATTTTTTAATTTTATTTTAATGTTTATTTATTTTTGAGAGAGACAGAGTGTGAGCAGGGGAGGAGCAGAGAGAGAGGGAGACACAGAATCCGAAGCAGGCTCCAGGCTGTGAGCTGTCAACACAGAGCCCCACATGGGGCTCGAACTCATGAACCCTGAGATCATGACCTGAGCCAAACATCAGACGCTTAACCATCTGAGCTACCCAAGCGCCCCTGACTTTTATTTTTAAATTATTAGACTTTAAGTTTAGATTTACAGAAAAACTGAGCAGATAGTACAGAGGGTTTCCATGTCATTTATTCCTCTCCACCACCAGTATTTGCTCTTACTTACATCTTCCATTAGTGTGGTTCATTTGGTATAATTAATTAACTACTAGGTACATTATTATTAGTGTAGTCCAAAATTTACATGAAGGTTTACTCTTAGTGTTGTAAAGTTCTATAGATTTTGACTCCCTTGTAATGTCATGCCATGTATCCATCATTACAATATAATGCAGAATAGTTTCACTGCCCTAAAAATCCTCTCTGCTCCATGGATTCATCCCTCTCTCTGACCAACCCCTGGTGACCACTGGTATTTTTACTGTCTCTATAGCCTTGCCTTCTGCTGCATGTCATATAGTTGGAACCGTATAGAATAATGTGTGCAGCCTTCCAGACTGGCTTCTTTGACTTGGCAATATGCATTTAAGATCCCTTTATGTCTTCCTGTGCCTTGTAAGCTTATTTCTTTTAATTGCTAAATAATATTGTACTGTATAAAGGAACCACAGTTTGTACATCCATTTACCTATTGAAAGACATCCCGGTTCCTTCCGAATTTTAGCATTTATGAATAAATCTGTAAACATTCCCATGTAGGTTTTGTGTGATGTAAGTTTTGAACCCAATTATGTAAACACATTGGAGTGTGACAGCTGGATCTTATGATAAGACTATGTTTAGTTTTGTGAAAAAAAAAAAAAGTTCCAAACTGTCTTCCAAAGTGGCTGTACCATTTTGCATACCCACCAGCAGTGGGTCAGAGTCCTTGTTGATCCACATACTCACCAGCACTTGGTATTTTCAGTTTCAGTTTTTTGGATTTTAAACATTTTAATAGGTTATGATGGTTTCCCATTTTGGTTTTAATTTGTAATTTCCCAGTGATAGCGTGGCGTATTTTTCTCTATCCCTTTACTTTTAACCTATCTGTGTCTTTATTTTTAAAATCGCTTTCTTATAGGCAATGTATAGTTGGGTTTTTTTTTTAATTCACTTATTTTTGAAAGGGAGGGTGAGGGGCAGAGAGAGAGGGGTACAGAGGATCCTAAGCAGGCTCTGTGCTGACAGCAGCAAGCCCTATGCAGGGCTGGAACTCATTAACCATGAGATCATAACCTGAGCTGAAGTCAGATGCTCAACTGACTGAGCCACCGAGGTTCCCCATGTTTTGTTTTGTTTTTTGTTTTTTTAATCCAGTCTGACAGTCTCTTTTAATTAGTGTATTAGACCATTCATATTTAAAGTGGTTACTGGTTGGGGGTGCCTGGGTGGCTCAGTAGGTTGAGTGCTGACTCTTGATTTCTGCTCAGGTCATGACCCCAGACCTCACCATACATGGAGCCAGCTTGGGATTCTCTGTCTCTCTCCCTCTGCCCCTCTTCCCTGCTCATGCTTGCTCTCTCTCTCTCTCTCTTTCTCTCTCTAATAAAAAAAAAAAGTAAAGTGGTTATTGATATCGTTAGATTATTACCACCATGTTTGTAACTGTTTTCTAATCATCATACTTACTTTATTTATTTATTTTTTTTATCTTCCCCTCTTTTTGTACCTTCTGTGGATGTGTTTGTTTTTTCTTGAGAGAGAGGGAGGGACAGTGGGAGCAGGGGAGAGGGACAGAGGGAGAATTCTAAATTGCTGTGGATTTTTCTTGCAACACTTTAAACATTTCAGTACACTCTGATCACTTGCATGGTTTCTGACCAGAAATCTGATACAATTTGTACCCTTGTTACTCTCTAGACAGGTTGCTTTCTAATGTCCTCCGCTTTCTTTGAAGGTACTCTTTTGTCTTTGGTTTTCTGCAGTTGGAATATGATACTCCTAGGTCTTTAGCTTTTGGAATTTATACTGATCCTCATTTCCTGAAATTCCTATACAGAGTTTTCAATGGATTTCAGTCATTATTTAAATATTCTTCTGTTCCGTTCTTTCTTGCTATTTTGGGATTACCAGTATATATACAGTATATCTTTTGTAATTGTCTCAGAGTTCTAGGATATTGTGTTCTTTTTTTACTTTGTCTTTCAGCTTGGGAATCTTCTATTGACATATCTTTGGGATCATTGATTCTTTCCTCAGCCATGTCCAGTCAACTGAGGAGCTCATCACAGGCATTCATTCTGTGCTTTTGATTTCAAACATTTCCTTTTCATTCTCTCTTAGTGTTTCCATCTCTCTGCTTACATTTACCCATATGTTCTTGCATGTGGTCAACTTTTTCCATTAGAGCCCTTCACATAGTACTCAGTTATTTTCTCTATCCGATAATTCCAAAATCATTATGTTATCTGAGTCTGGCCTGATGTTTGCTTTATCTCTTTAGACTGTGTTTTCTCTGGCTTTTTAGCATGCTTTGCAATTTTCTGTTGAAAGCTGGATCTGATATTAGAAAATAGAAATTGAGTGGTTAAGTTTTTGGTGTGGATTTTATGTTAATCTGGCTGGAACTGGACTGCTTTTAATGTTTACTGTAGCTGTAGTTGACAGAGTTTCCTGGTTTTGTTTGTTTTCCTCCCCTTTCTTAGGATTTCCCTAAGAATTTCTTTATAAATGGAATCTCATTTACAGCTCTCTTAGTTATAATCCATTGTTTTATGTTGGAACCCTATTGATGTGGTGGTCAGACGTTGGGGAACATCAGTATTCTATAATCTTATGCTTAAACTTAAGTTTTTAGTGGACCTAAATCTGTGATCCGTGACCTCCAGAACTGTTTCTGCTTAAGTGAGACAGAAAGGCTAGAAGGTGCTGGAGAAGGCTTATTGTTCTACCCTCCAGGTCAAGTAAAGATCTGGTAAAATATTTTCCCTTGCAGGGCAGGTTTTTCTCATGTACAGATTTTTAAATTGTTACCTTTTCCCTGGGGATGTTTCAAAATGGTTACTTTTCTCCTCTCTTCCATCCCTGCTCCTTGCCCTCACTTACATAGGAGGGGACTTTTCACTGATTTTCACTTAGAGAACCTGCTTTGGTTCTTATGTGTAAAACCCCCTGAGATTAAGCCCATCCAGTGAGTTAGTCCATATCAGCCTTGAGCGATTTGTGCCTCTAGCAACTCATCAAAATTACATTTAGATGTTCCTACCCGTTACTGGCTCCAGTGGCTTCTGCTTCCAGTAAACTGATCTCAGCTGTGATTTTCTGTATTTTCCTGGCTCTCCAGATTTCAGGGTAGCAGTTTGCTCTGAGACCTCTATTCTCTGAAGGATCTAAGGAAACCACTTTGATTTTTACTTTCCTCAGCCTTTTTTCTTGTGGTGAGGATGGAAGTGAAGATTTCTAAGCTCTTTACGTGTCGGAGTTAATACCAGAAGTCCACCATTGACTTTTAAACCTGTAAAATATTTTAAAAAATTTTTTAAACATAGCTTTCCAACTTTTCGAGGTGACAGATTTATATTTAAGCAATAGAATTCTTACCAATTAATTATAATAGATTTTTTTAAAGATTAACATAAATGATTGACTGTCTTTCTCAGCTTGGTCATGACTAACAAATCCATGTGCTAAAACTGTGACAGAATAGACTGAAATAATTTTAAAATCACATTGTGGAAGGAATCCAACACTTTGTGCTGAAGTCTTTGCCTAATGAAATATTCTGTGATAATTCCTTCTATCCCCTCTTCTGTATGTCATCTCCTTAATAGGAACCAACACCCTATCGATTTTGGTACTTTGAAAATAAATTCGATGAAATATTGGGTTGCAACGGAGTTTAAACTACCGTGTAAGCACGATTTGGGAATTATAAGGATTTTTTTTTCTGTGTTTTTCTTACTTTTCTCATTATATCAAACTCTATAGATATGAAAAGATAAGAAAAACCAACCATAGCCCTCCAAAAATTAGAAAATTTAGTTCCTGTTTAAAATAGGATTTAATATTCTACATAGATAATTTACTTTTTAAAAGCAGACCTTTTGATAGATTTAATCACTTTGATTATGAAAAGTTAGCCATTTTAAACTATTTCATTGATTCTAAAATGCTAATTTCTTAAACAAACGTCTGAAATCTGAATGGATCTAATGGATAGTATTTTCATAGTTCAACCAGCCATGTTTGTTGGGTTTTTTTTTTTTTTTTGCTTTTGCATTTTTTTCTTAGTGATTGTGCATGCTGCAGTTGATAAATTACTAGTATTTACTTAAAAAATAAATGGTTTAAAATAGTAACGTTTCTTATCGTGATAGAGAAAAAATACAGATTTATATGTATTTGTTAATTTAAAAATTATAAAAAGCATAGAAATTAATGTTCCTAAGAATTATTTATTCAAAAGTTAGTTGTGGTTAGGTTAGAATCAAGGAACAAAATGGTTGAAGTTTCACAATTCAATAAACAAGAAGCTGGTCTCACAGATTGTATGTGCAATATGGATGATAACTAGTTAGAGCCAAGAGTAAGAATCAATTGCAAATTGTGTGATAATTAAACAACCTTGTAAGAACTTTGAAAATCTAACTCAAAGTATTTGTTTGTGGGGGAAACTAGTATGAAAAAGCTATTATGCCCTAGAAGGACAAAGCATGGCAAATAATCTTATGGTTTGGAATTAGATCTGGCTGAGAATTACAGCATAGTGCTACCACTTCAAACTATGTGACCATGGGAAAGTTAGAGGACTTCTCTGAGCCTCAAATGTCAAATATGGAAAATACTTGCCTTGCAGAATTATTATAAGCAATAAAGATATTGCATGAAAGTGCCCAGCACAGTGACTGATACGTAGTAGTCTCAGTACATATTACCTGTATGAGTTACTGAGAACGATGGTATGACATTCATGGTAGGGGTTGTTAGTAGTAGCCACATAGTATAATTACGGAAGACGTGGAATGGTAAAAGGCATCTAGAACTATGGTCTTAACCCTGTCACTAATATCTGACCTTAAACATAGCATTTCATGATTTGGATTCAGATTTTTTAAGGAAAAGATTTGGAGCAAATGATTCCTAAGATGTATCTAAGTCCAAAAGGAAATATATTATCATGTTTCATGGAGAGTAAGATAAGAAAATGTTAATAATTTGAAGACCGTATAAATAAGAAATGATGGTGCTTTTACAGAATTATGTCTCAAATTCGTTATAATTAACTGTAACAAACTCTAATGACATATTTTTCACTCCCCGTAAAATGCTCAATTAGAAACAGGCAGGACATTTTAGATAAGATTGGAATGAGAAATTGGCAAAAAATAATAATTAAGATTTTAAAAGCATTTAGCCATCTGCTGTATAATCATAAGAATGATTGAAAAAAAAAAGACTCCTAATTTGTAATATTCACAATTTTATAACTTGAAACACTGGGGAAAAAATATTCCATGCAAATATATGCACTTATGTATCTCTAGACATATCTAATGAAATAAATTAAAATGTGACAGAAAATAAGTGGTGAAATGTTTGCAATTATATTTTCTTTAAATGTTCAGCCACTCACTGGGTTTTTTTAAATTAAAGTGTCCTTTATGGGAAAGAAATCTGGAGGAAACCATTATCTGTTTGCTCAAAACCCGTCTTTGTGTTAAGGCAGCATGTAATAAAAGTTTATCCTGACATTCTAAATTTTTCATCAAGTGGCCTTAATTTACCTAGCCAGAAGTTACCTGTATTTTTGTTTCCCGATCTCCCCTTTTATAAATAGTTTGTTTCCCAAACTATTTGCTTTGGAGATTCTTATTTTTATCTCAAGATTTATATATTCTATATAAAAGATACATCCATACCTATCCATATAAAAGATACATTCAAAAGTCATTTTTTATAAGACCTTCATTCTGATATTTTCACTATCTATATTCCCATTTCACCATAATTTTTGCTATAAAAGCTGGCAATCATGTTAATTATTAGCTATCATATTTCATACTGATATTTTTATCTCGTTCTTCCCAATTAGATGGTAAATATGTCCTTGAAGAGAGTGTTTGTAACATCTTTATTCCATATCTGACAAAACCACACTTTGTGCTGTATCTCTCAGTGAGTAAAGAAATCAATATACACAATAAAGGATTTTTGCCATTAATGAGCTTACAATCTTCAGAGTAAGTAAGGCACATAGAGTAGGTTCCAGAAAGGTTTATTGAAAATTAATTTATTATAGCATTTGGACCACCTTACTTCTTGAGGAACTACTATTTTACATTTCCAGATTATAAACATTCTTGAGTAAAAGGGAAGATGCAAACCACCTGAAGAATGTAGATAAGAGAAGACATTGAGATACTCACTTTAGTTTTCAGTATTCAGCATATTTAATTGGAATTGTCTATTTTAATTTTATTATGTATACATTTTAAGTAGGTAACACAGAAGAAATTCTCAGAGAGCATTTACTACCTACAATGGCTGTATTTGTGTGGTTCTTTGAAAATAATGGTGTAAGAGTTCTATATCTGTATTATCCAACTCAGTAGCCACTAGACAAGTGTAGCCACTTGACATTAAACAAAATGTGGCTAGTATGCCTGAGGAGATACGTTTTTGTTGAAAATTTTCAATAAATTTGAATTTAAATATATGTGTAGCTGTTTACTACCATATAGGACAGCTTGAGTATAGACCAAAGAAGGCACAAATGTGGCCTGAGTGTTACTACAAAATCCTTCCAGTGCCCAGGGCAGACATCACTAATCAGTCAGAGCAAACTCTTCTCCCTGAGTTTGGACACAGACTTAGAAGCATTTTTAAATCACATCACCCAAGTCAGAACAGAATTATGCTTTTTTGGAACTCTTAATTTTAAGTAGCAAGAAACCAATACAAAGTAGCTTAGCTTAAAAAAAAAAAAAGGAGGAGGAGATTTGGAGGGATTCTTTTAACTGAATTTGCCTAGTCTCCATGTGCTTAGATGTTAGTTCAATGTGATCATATGTTGTTATGAGATCCTCCCTCCAAATGCTGACAAGGATAAGCTAGTACAGCCCTAGTCCTACCTCTTAGCTGCTTAACAAAATAGCAAATCAAGCATTTTCCACCACGTAGTTCTGATAAATTCCAAAGACTAACTCACTTGAACCGCTTGAGTTTTGTACCACCCCTCAACACATCACTCTCACAGAGAGACAGATTGCATTGGGGAAGTAGGTAGAGAGACTGCCTCACTTGTTCACCCTGGAAGCTTTAATGTAATTTACAGTTGTTCTCAAATGATCTGGACTGAGAATGAAACTCTGACCAGCATTTATCCTTCTAAAAGGCAGCTCTGATTCTATTAACACTCTCTCCCTCTCTTTGTTTTTACTGTCATACCTTCTGCAAATAGTACGAGATTTCACTTCTTCCGTATCAATTTTGATGCCTTTTATTTCTTTTTCGTGTCTGATTGCTGTGGACTTCCAGTACTCTGTGGAGTAGAAGTGATGAAAGTGGACATCCTTTCCTTGTTCATGCCCTAAAAGGTCTCATTTTCACCATTGAGTATGATGTTAGCTGTGGGTTTTTCATAGATGGCTTTTATTATGTTGAAGTATATTCCCTCTAGACCTACTTTGCTGAGAGTTTTTATCATTAATGGATGTTGTGCTTTGTCAAGTGCTTTTTCTGCATTTATTGAGATGATCATATGGTTCTTGTCCTTTCTTTTATTAATGTGATGTATTACGTTGATTGACTTGAAAATATTGAACCACCCTTGGATCCCTGGAACAAATCCCACTTGATCGTGGTGACTGATTTTTAACGTATTGTTGGATTCAGTTTGCTAATATTTTCTTGACAATATTTGCATCTATGTTCATCAGAGATATTGGCCTGTAGTTTTCTTTTTTGTAGTGTCTTTGTCTGGTTTTGGTATCAGGGTAATTCTGGCCTCACAGATTGAATTTGGAAGATTTCTTTCCTCTTCTATATTTTTGGAATAGTTTGGGTAGGTATCAACTCTTAAACATCTGGTGGAATTCACCAGTGAGGCCATCTAGTCCTGGACTGTTGTTTGTTGGGAGTTTTTTCATTACCGATTAACTTTCATTGCTAGTAATCAGTGTGTTCAAATTTTCTATTTTTTCCTGGTTCAGTTTTGGATGCCTCTAAGAATTTATCCATTTATTCTAGGTTGTCCAATTTGTTGGCAAATAATTTTTCATACGTTTTATTATAATCCTTTGTGTTTCTGTGGTGTCAGTTGTTATTTCTTCCCCTTTGTTTCTGATTTAATTTACTTGAGTCTTTTCTCTTTTTTTCTTGATGAGTCTGGTGCAAGGTTTATGAATTTTATTGATCTTTTCCTAGATCCAGCTCCTGGTTTTCTTGATCTGTATTAATTTGACCCTATTAAATCTCTTGTTTAAAATATTATGTTATTGTCATACATGCCCTGGGACTTTCTTCAGTGGTCTCTTCAGGACTGAGTTTCTTACTCATTCTCAAAATTACCATAAGCACTACAGTTTATAGGAAGCTTTCCAAATCCTCTTTCATCTCTTCCCTGATGGTGAAATCTTTACACTTCAGTTCCCTTAATTTTCCTTTGCTACCTATGTTATTTCCATGTAAACACTGCCTCTGTATAATAATGAAATTTACTCAGTGTCAGGATTTGCATTGTATATTTGTTGGTCTCAACAATAGAGATCACAGTATTTTTCTATAATATATCAGTGTCTTTCAGTTTTTTTTTAATCTATGACATACTACACAGTGTGAAATACACATCCCAAAAACAAATAAAAATTCATAACAATTTTATCATGTATATTAGTTTCTTTACTATTCTGTTTATTTTATTATAAAGTGCTGGTTACAACACAGCAGATTTATATCATATCCATTTTGCAAAACACTATAGAGGATTATCATGCAAAGTTTATGAAATGAATATTTGCCAGAGAAATGCGCTGAGAACTTTATGATATGAATCATTTTTGGACTAAATAATGTAATATCAAGAGGAGTGTAATGATTAATTACATGATGATGATGTTTCCCTACTTCAGATACTGTGTTGCTCCACAGTAAAACACTGATAAACAAGAGAGCAGCAAGTTACTTTGCTGTGATAGTTGGTAAGGGATAAGTAGGTAACTTATGGATTTTGAGATTACTACTGGCAGGGATACTTTAAATACATTTTAAAAATATGTTTATTAAATAATACTTTTGAAGGGAGATAATGTTAACAGCTGGTTAGATTTATATGGTAGTAATAGATCACATTGGTCACTATATGCAAGATACCATTGTAAGTATCTGTATATCTTAGTGATTCCATACAGTAACCTTGAAATACATCTCATTGTTTTTCAGTAGTTTTCTGACAGGGGAACAGTCACAGAGAGGTCAGTAATTTTTCTTAGTTCTCCTTTTATTTACATGATGAATGTAATGTCAGGTTTGAAGTTTAGTGCCAGGTTTGAAGACAGTGAGTTTTATTTCAGGACCTGGCCTTTCAATCCCTATGTTTTATACATAAATAAATGGTATATGGTATCATTGAAAAAGGCAGTTTTACTAAAGTTATATCACCATGTTGATTCATCCTAACAAAATAATGAATTATAAAAATTAAATTGTACCAATTACAATTTAACTTCAGTCTAATGACGAATAGCATTCAAAATATTTTAGAAATAACATATGAGCTTGGATTAGTCTTCATAAGTCCAGCTAGTACAGACATTTTCCTTTGAAAACAAATTATTTAAAACCACAAATTAATGTATTCTTTCTACATCTAAATAATTAAACATTTCTTTAAATAAATATTCCAGAAATAAAACAAAAATTTAAGTTGGACTTTCCAAATATATTTGCCACAATCAAATATAAGAGCTAATTTCTTGATCAGTAACAATTCTGAGAAACTGTACATGTAAAATTAGTGCCAAAATATGACTTTGCTGTCACTGTACAAGAAAATGTTATTTTTAAAATCTAATACATTTTTAGGAAATTAGAATAGCTTGTGGATTCATAGGAATTAATAAACATACTTTATATGTGTTTATTCCACATAGAAGTATTTTACTTCTTAGATTTATAATGTTCATTTGTAGTATAGTTATAAGAAAAAAATTATGAATATTTCTCTAGCTTTTGGAAAACGTTCCTTAAAGACACACGCATTATGTTTCCATTACTATTACATATATATACATGTAAAATAATTTCCATCTCGATGTATTACTAGGATAATGTTTGTCTTTCTTGAGGAATTAATATGCTTACTTATTGCAAGGAAAAAACTGTATATTTTTCCTTTAGCTCTCAATGCTAGAACTAAGCTATTCAATTTGTTCAACTGAAGTAGCTATCCTTAGCCTACATACAATTTTCCTTATTTGTTTATTTGGCTTCTTCTATCAGATATTGTATTTTTAAAAAATTGATTTTAATGTTTTTATTTATTTTTGAAAGAGAGAGAGAGACAGAGAGAGAGACAGAGACAGAGTGCAAGCATGGGTAGGGGCAGAGAGAGAGACACACACAGAATCCGAAACAGGCTCTAGGCTCTGAGCTGTCAGCACAGAGCCTGACACAGGGCTCAAACTCTTGAACTGTGAGATCATGACTGGAGCCAAAATCCGATGCTTAACGGACTGAGCCACCCAGGTGCCCCGATATTGTACTTTTTTTTTTAATTAAAAAGCAATCCATATTAATCATAGAAAAATACATAAGTCAATAAAATAGATAAAACTATAGTTTCTGTGTTGGCACCATAAGTATATT
The DNA here is from genome assembly GCF_027475565.1 of Acinonyx jubatus. Lineage (NCBI taxonomy): Eukaryota > Metazoa > Chordata > Mammalia > Carnivora > Felidae > Acinonyx > Acinonyx jubatus. The sequence goes on along the minus strand of NC_069383.1, from coordinate 57,102,091 downwards.
ATTCACTTTTTGATGTCTTTTAACATCAAATTTGAATCTCCCATGTCATATTATTGGTTAGATAATCATTCAGCATACAGCTATACCATAATTCACTTATAGTACTCTAATGTTGGACATTTAAAATATTTCCAGTGTCTGCTATTAAAATAATTTTGTGGCAAACATTATAAAAGTTCTGTCTTTGAGCAAATTGCTTATTATTTCTACAGGATAGATTTCTAGCATTCTGGTTCAGACTCTACTCTATAAGACTTGTTTCACTATTCACCTCCAACTTCAATAATTGAAAATGTCTATTATCTGTGGACACTAATCTATCTTGGGTAACTTTATTTTTTTTTAATTTGCCTGTTCAATTTATGCCATTTCTTGAGAAAATTTTCAAATTCCTTAAAGGTGGCATCACATAAATAACTAAATGACAAGATTACCATTGCTGTTTTCTCAACAACAGGAAAAGAAACCTTGAAATATTGGTTATATACGACATTTCTTGAGTGTGCAAATGCTGATGGTGAAATATTCCTAAAGATAATTACCAGAGTTAAAATATTTTATAATGTATAAAAGTATAAAATTTTATACTTTAAAATACTGCAAAAATGCTTTCTATGTTTCTTTTATGTCTTGATATTATGCTAGTTTTGACTCTGAGGCTCTATTAAACAAATTTTCTGCCTTCGTGATAACTATTCTATTTGTGAAAACATATGCAGTAAATACAAATAGAAGGCATGTCTGTTTATGCATTCATTTGTTTATTTTTTAAAATCTTTACCCATTTTATTCCCCAAAGATTTGATATGGCCATATAATATTAGGTGACTAAGATGATAACGTTTTAAAGTTTTTAAAGTGCTTTAGACTTATGAGCAAGGAGTGAAGGCTAGAGTATGGAGGGAAGTCTTGGGAGAGAAAATGGGTTCACAGTACCTTCGGAACAATAGGTAGGTGGAGAGGGGAGAATCAAACAGGTAAGGTGAGGGGCTCCTGGGTGGCTCAGTCCGCTGAGCGTTTGACTTCAGCTCCGGTCATGATCTTACCGTTCCTGAGTTCGAGCCCCACATTGGGCTTTGTGCTGACAGCTTGGAGTCTTTTTCAGATTCTGTGTCTCCCTCTCTTTCTCTGCCCCTTCCCCACTTGTGCTCTGTCTCTCTCAAAAAATAAACAAACATAAAAAAAAAAAAACTTTTAAAAAGGCAAGGTGGTACGGAGTGAGCATCTTAAGGATCTTAAGGTGGAGGACTTACTTTTGACCGTATTGGAGGAAACCGTTGCTAGATAAGGTAGTACCAGACTCAGTTTGCAAGAAGTCACTTTTCTCTTGAAGCCTGGTATAAGAAGAGGACCAAAGAAGTCAGTGCCGTGCATTTCCATGTGTGAGATTAACATTAAACAAGGAAAGCTTTAGAGAGAGATCTTGGTGATCTATGCAGATCTGGATGAAAGAAAAGAATGGAAAAGCAGAGAGTTTAACCTAATTGCTTTGGTAAGAAGAAACATTCAGAGAACTTATAAACGGATCCAAGTTCACACAGCTAGTAAACAACAGAGGTAGAATTCGAGCTCCAGTCTTTCTGACACCAAAATGTGTGGGTACTAGCGTAGTACTGTAGATTTCACTACAAATGGAAAAATGATAAAACCAATTTACATTAAGATGTTGAGAAGAAAGTTGATGAGTTGTGTTTTGATTGTACTGATGAAAGAGGAATATGACGTAAAAAGTAAAATTGAAGATCAACTGAAATTTCAGAATTAGAGTTTTCTTGGAGTCACACAGAAAACTTAGTAAGTTTGGGCATTTTGAGCCATTTTGAGGAGAAATGTGTGTGTGTGTGTGTGTGAGAGAGAGAGAGAAGCAGACAGGGCCAGAGAGAAGCAGACGAGAGAGAGAGAGAGAGAGAGAGAGAGAGAGAGAGAGAGAGAGACTGAGAGACATAGGGAGAATATGCATATGAATGTTTGGACAGTGAGAGAAGTGAGCGGGCTTAGGGAAGTGTGAGGGCTTTTCCCAGGGCAGGAAAGATGGTAGTGAGTTGGAGAATTCAAGGAGGAAGAGCTCTGTGCTACAGGAGGCAAGAAGAGACATGAAAGTGTGGGTGTTTCAAGGATAGGTATTGGAAACATCATAATACCTTTCACTTGTTCGTAAGTAAACCATATAATCCAGAGGCGGCAAATGAGTAAAGCCTAGAGATGAATGATATGAGAACACAGGAAAATATTCCACCAGCAAGGGGAATGGAGATGCTGGCACATGAGGGAAGTCCATGACAGTCAGGCCTCTTTTCGCCCTTAATGTGCAGATTCTAGAGGGAGAACGAAAAGCCCCAAATCAGGAAGTTTATGTGTACAGAGAACTTTTGAGTTAAAAATAATCTCAGTATGCTAAAGGTTGAAACTTCAGGTTGACTAGAAGGAAGTGTTTTGAAACTTGTTGGTAGAAATTGTATTAAAATGTGTGGTCAAAAAAGTTGTATATGTTTCATTTACAATTAGAAGGAAATTAAAGGTGGGTAAGGGTTGCATAGGAGTTTGGAGATTGAGGTGGGCGATCAGTGAGACATCTTGCTCTGACACTGGATATGATCTGCCTTTCTGCTACTTCACAGAATGAAGGCTGCAAAGGGTGGGAAGGATTGGGAAGGTCAGTTCTTAAGTATTGCCATACTTCTCAGAGTTCCATTAGCAGTCTTCTAATTTAAGCTATTGCAAGGAAAGAGGCAGTTTTCAAAGGTGCCCTCTTTTGATTTTGCTGAATGAGATGGTGGCAGAGGGAAATGAGAGCTGACTTTTATTCAGCACTTACTCTGGGCCAGAAATTGTTCTCACTCAGGGCACAAGAGGCCATCTTTGCTTTCCAGGAGCTCAGTATCTCAAAATCTCTAGGAGATTTTGCTGTTAACCTTATCCCCAGAAGGCAAGCATTTTTTAAGTCTTCCTATTAACAAGCTCCTTCCGGAATGTTTTCGACTTTCAAAATTGACCCCTTTCTTAAAGTAATAAAAATCAATAAAAATTCACATCCCTTGTTCTAGGTTTTCCCTCTTCCCTTTGTTGTCAAAATTTAAATCTATTCCATCATTACATATACGATTGAATTCAGAATAACACTTACTGAGCATCTATTCTGCTTAATTATTCTGCTAGGTTATGATGTTACAGAAATGTATATCATCTGATTTAACTCATTTTTCTCTTCCTTATCATTATTCTCATAGGACACCAGTGACTTACAAATCCCTAAATCTATGGCTTTTTCTTAGTTTTTTTTCTTTATCTTTTGTGGCTTTTGTCTCCACTCACCAACTCTTACTCTTTCTCCTTTAAAGCTTAATTTTAATGCTACTCTTCCATTCATCTGCTTCCCCTCTCTGTTTCCTTACTGCATCCTTTCTGCATGCAGCCCATGGAAACATGGGATTTCTCAAGTTCAGTTGTCTCCTCTCTGCATGTTGTTTTTCGTTTTTTTAATTTTCCCATGTTTTCATTATCATCAGCCTATTAAAGGCTTTAATTCTAGTTCTTATTCAGTCTTATCAGTAGGTACCTCTGACAGCAGGGTTTAACTCCACTTTCTCATTCATAAAATGAACAGACTGATCAGGACCATTTTCATTTTTACCTTTAAATTTATGGTCAAAATCTACATCTCTAATTCTCAACCTCTCCATAGGCTCCAGGCTGACATTCCCAAGATGTTCTGCCATTATTGTTACCTCCCAGGTTTAAAAGTTGACCCTCACTAGGCCCCCTGGGTAGTTGATCTCTGACTCTTGATTTTGGCTCAGGTCATTATTTCACAGTTTGTGAGATCAAGCCCATAATGGGGCTCTGCATTGGACTCTGCACTGATCACACATACCCTGCTTGAGATTCTTTCTCTCCGTCTCTCTCTGCCCCTCCCCCACACATGCACAAGCTCTCTTTTTCTCTCTCTCAAAATAAATAAACTTAAAAAAAAAGTTGACCCTCACACCTTCCACTTCAAGACATGCTTCTACTCCTGATTTCCTCAATTCTGCTAAAACCTCTGCTCTAATCACACAGGATTGACTGTGAGATTCATCTTGGCTTTGTCTTTTGTCTCCTCTTTTCCAGTCCGTCACCAAGTGAAGACCTTTCCCTACCATCTCACTCTTTTTTAGATATATATTTTTCCTCCCATAATACCTAATATACAACTTGGCACAAAGCAAGTGCTCAGTTAATAATAGTTAAAGGGTGTGTCCCATTCTTCTCCTCTTGTCCTATGCTATTAGTTCTCCTTCAGAAATGTCCAGTCATAATTAAAACCAATTAAATGAGAATCAGCAACATTCTCTTTTTTTCCACTCCTAGCTCAAGTACAACATTTAAACCACCTGAAATAGAATAAACTGGTAAGAAAAACAATGCTGTTCTTTGAGCCCTGATAGAACATAAATTCCGTGAAAATCTGTTCAAACCACAACTCTAATTAAAGGTTTTAGCTGCCAAATAATATGTTCTGGTTAAAGCCAAGTTAGTATTATGGAGTGTTTCAGGAATAACAGCACAGGCTTTATACTTTGCTGTTGATTTTCTCATGGGAAACTCATGTAAAGGAGAGTGATACCTCCCTGTTGACTTTAACTTTTAGAAATGCAAAGCATGCTGAAATTGTACATAATTCTCTTCTAAAGAAAAGGAAATAGCATTTCAATGGTTTTCCTCAGTGTCTTATTGAGTTATGGTGGGGCACAATTATGTCTGTTAAATTGATTTACCAGATGGAACGTTACATTTTATATTCATCTGATTAAGTTGTAGGAGACTGGAATTGTATCTCATACCATGAAGATCATATATAAAAGCAAAATTATTTTAATTAACTACATTTTGAAACTGGCTAATTAGATGTTTAAACCGTTTTTTTTCTCTCTCCTCTAACTTACATTGTACTAAAAAAGGGAAATTGTGTTTAGGAATGGGCCTTATGATACAGTTGTTTTTTGGCTTAATAATCTAATATCTCAAATGGAATCTGTGAAGGAAAAAACAGTAAAATGTTCCCACTTGAGTGCATTTTGGAAAGTGCTTGCTTATCATGGCTATTTAATATGTACAAAGTATTCTTAGCATTTCAGGGTTAAAATAAATGATCTTTAGCTTACACCCTTATGGATCTTTAACAGAAAAAATAAAGAAAAAAAGCTCTATTTTTGTCTCTTTTTTCTCCTTTCTATCTTTTCACAAATAAAATATATATTAATAAAACTTTTACCTTTTATAGAAAATTAAATATGATAAAATAGTAAATATTAATTATTGTCCTAGTATTTTGCTAACTGATGAGCATATATCTTAATAGTTTTCTTTAATATCTGACTTCTTACCTAAAAATAATGCAATAAAAACATAGCACAGTAAAACCTGATCTAATCGGAACCAGTATTTAAGAATATGCTACTTGCAAAACAATGCCAACCTTGGAATTCATTGGACTGCTGTATTGGCTTCCTATGGCTCCTGTAATAAATTACTACAAACTTAGTACCTTAAAACACACATATTTATGATCCTTCTGTACTGGAGGTCAGAAGTCCAAAATGGGTCTCTCTGGGCTAAAATTGAGGTGTCAGCAGAGCCGTGTTCCTTTCTAGAGGCTCTAGGGGCATTTTCATCTCCTTGATGTTTCCAGCTTCTGGGGGCTGCCTGCATTCTCTGGCTCGTGGCCCACTTCCCTCTTCGAAGCCAGCAGTGACTAGTTGAGTCTTGAACTGCATTGCTCTGGCACTCACTCTTTTGCCTCTCTTTTTAGTATTTTCAAAAGACACTTGTGATTATCCTGGGCCCACCTGGACAATCCAGGATAATCTCCTTCTCTTTAAATGAGCTAATTAGCAACCATAAATCCATCTGCAACCTTAATTATTTTTTCACCATGTAAAGTAACAGTCACACGTTCTGGAGAGTAAGACATAGATATCTCAGTTGCCTTATTCTGCCTACCACAACTAATTTAGAGGTTTTATTAGGATGATGATTGCTATAGAATCCTTTCACTTAGTACTTCTTCACCAGTTTATTTGAAGTTTGAGATCTATTTATCTAGATAGTTATCTAGAGAAAGTTGGCTAATAGAAGGTGTTTAACTGAAGATCTGTCTAGAGAAGGACTCTGAGGTGACCTTAATAAATCCAGAGGCAAAATGTTGCCTTTTACATCAGTCTGAGATAGATATTTGTGTTTTCTTATAAATATGTATTACAAAGAAAATCTAGAATAAAGATAATGAAGCTGTGAATTCCATTGAGGCAGAAGTGAATTACTGAGAACATTCCAAAACATAAAGTTTACAAAAGCAAAATTTGCAAAGGAAAATAATAACAAGATCTGCCCAATGACTTGGAAGGTTTTGAAACGGAAGAAGAAGAACAGGAAGTAAGGTAGCTAGAGTTTGAGCTAGGTGAAGGACAAACTCCTTCAGTTTAGGTATCAGTGCTGACCCTTTGTTATTGGTGCTGTTTATCCATGGCACCTGGTTGGGTGGCAGGAGTTTTGAAGGGCCAAATGTTCCTAATGGTTGCACTGAGAGACTCAAAATTATAGTGAAGCAGATAACAGTTACAAGTAGTAGTAATTAAACACTAAACAATATAAATGTGCATGGCAAGATTGACCAGAAAGCCACTTAAACTAAACCGCGCATTGTGATTGCCTGAGGAGACTAGTGGAAGCACCTTCTACATAGTGAGCTAATCCAGAAAACTGGGGAACGGGTTGTCCTCTATCTTGTTGTAGAGTCTTCTGTCATCGCTTGCTCTTAAACCTTCCCTTCCTCAATATGCAGTCTGTTGCAGTTCAATACCCATTTAGTTCAATGCCCATTCCAGTGGTTGACCATTCTCTGACTCCAGCATAACTTTGGCCAGTCAACTCTCTGTCTTTTTAAATTTTAAATCTAGTGTTCCTACCCTCCTACTTAAGACTCATGTAATAACTCTTCTTTTTTTAATTAATTAATTAATTTAAGTAATTTCTACACTCAAGGTGGGGCTCAAACTCAGGATCCTGAGATCGGGAGTTGGATGCTCTACTGACTGAGCCAACCAGGTGCCCCTGTGATACTTCTTCTATCATCCTGAAGGCTAAAATCCTTACATGGTATTCACAAACTTTCTCTTCCCTTCTCCCCTCCTGACGTAGCCTTCTCTGTAACCTTTCTCCACTCCACCCTCTCATACCACTTGTGTGAGCAGTCCCAAACAAGTTACAGTCCCAGAAGAACTCTCTGCTTTACACTCACATAAGCCATTCACACCTGATTTTCCAAATAGTCCTTGCTCTTCCTCTACTGTACGCTTGGATAGTTCATACTTTTCTGTAAATGCTTAGCTAATACATACTTCCCCTTTGTTAAGCTTTACTTGGTGCCTTTTTATCACCCACAAAGCTACGCTAAATACACACTACATTCCTTATTCTGAATATATTTGCCAAAATAAATCTGGACATATCTTCATGAATATATGCCTATATTAAAATTAAGATTCTCTGAGAAATCTTTGAGGATAATACCTATAGCTTGTTTGCTATTGTATTCAGAGAGCTTATAATAGGCACCGAATAAATTTCTCTTATATGAATAAATAAATGTATAGAGTAATATTGGGAACTAGTATACATCTAGTATACATCTCTTTAGGTATTTAAAAATATAGGAAGATTCTTTATGAAGTAATTTTTAAGAACTTAGTTCACAGTAATATTTTGTGGGAATAAGATTGAGTATGCTTTTGGAGAGTTGTAAACTGGGCAAGTCAGAAGAAAACAAAGGAAACAAAGTAGCAAGCTAGACAGCGATTTTATAGTTTTATGGGAATGAACTGAAAATTTTTAAATAAACATAAGATAAAAAAAGTTTTTAAACGTTTAAAGCCATATATTTGAAGAAAGTAAGGTTTACAGCATTTAAGATTAGACAGTGGATTTCACTATATTTACTGGATATCATTCTCTTTAATACTTATGAACTCTTTAAAGTCAGGAGAATGTCACATTTGCAGGCAAGAAAATTGAGGCATAGAGACATTGACTAATATTTTACCCAAATCATACCACAGTGGCAGAATCAAGACTGGGAATCAGTGCCAGACTCTTATTAATGTGACCAAGTAAGGTTCATGCTGAGAGCACAAATAAGGTTAGATTTATGGTGATACCCGGAGAGTTATTAGGTGATAGGTGTTAATTTTCTGGACCATACAATCCTGACTGTATGCTTGTTTTCTGGGAGAAATTGTGTCCCTATCAAATACTGGGCTGTCCCTATGCAGATCTCACCCATTCAGATGGCCCTCACTCTGTCATGAAATCAATTCACATCTATGTTTATACCTATAGCTCTTATGAAGTATCTGGGTAGAAAGTGTTAAAAAGTTTTACATCACAAATAAAACTATTCTTCATGACATTTCTATTTGAAAGAGTATATAAAGGATACATCTAATAAGGGAAGTAAATAAAACTGTAAAAGTACACCATGGTATAATTTCTTTCATGCATAGACAGGAATTCGTTCATTCCTGAAATATTATTAGCATGATTAAGTAATGTATTCTGAATTTTTATTTATAAGTGTGGAATTTTAGAACTAAAGAGGACTTTTATTTTAAAAAGATATAAATATGTCTATAAATTCAGATAACCCCCAAAGTAGCATATTATTTAAGTTGTAAAATACTAGTTAGAAGTAAGACTTTATTATAAACCTTTAGGCTGTGGGTTAAAACATACATTTTAGAGGGACGCCTGAGTTGCTCAGTTAGTTGAGCATCCAACTTCAGCTCAGGTCATGATCTCACTGCTCATGGGTTCGAGCCCTGCGTCGGGCTCTGTGCCAATAGCTCAGAGCCTGGAGCCTGCTTTGGATTTTGTGTCTCCCTCTCTCTGCCCTTTCCCTGCTTGTGTGCTCTCTCTCTCTCTCTCTCTCTCTCAAAAATACGTGTTAAAAAATGTCTTAATAGATTTTAGAAACTGGATTGAAGAAGACTGAATATGCCCTTAATCTAGTTTATTTCAATGAAGTGATAATTCAACATTTTACTGTATTTTCAAAGTATGGATTTTCAGAATTTGTCCTTATTTAGGTAAATATCTTATACTTAAAATATTAAAATGTATAAAAGGAAGTATTCTAGATACATGTCTAGATAAATATGAAGGTATTCTAGACTTAGGGGATATGATTTCCTGGAATCCAAAACATGTTATTTTTCGTGCTTGCCAGAAAAATGAAATTCCTTCTGCATTCCACATCTGATCTATAAGACTTCTTGCCGTAACACTGAACATCAAGAAATTTTTAGGAATTAGAAAAGTTGAAGTTCATCTACTTTGCTTCTCAACAACATTTGAAACCCAACCTTTAATTAAGTTTCCTTTCGTGCTTGAATATGTGTAAGCATGCATTTATTCATTTAGCAACTGCTTATTGAGACTTACCATGAGTCTGTGTAGTTGCTAAGTACTGAGAATAGACACAAAATTATGACATCTACTGTTCTGAGCACTATGTGTGGTGGAGTAATTTCAGTGAAACAGCGAAGGTTAGAGCCATATTGCAGTGGTTTGAGGTTAGGAAGTGGTGGTGGCAAGTTCAAGGCTACTTAAAAAAAAAGCTTGACTGTGAATTAAAGTATAACTACAGATAGTAGCTAATAATTTATATCTCAGGAGGGCTTATTTTTGTTTGAATGGGAAAGATGCACACTTGTCTGCTAAGAAGAAAGAGAGAGTTTGAAGATATACATCAAATATCCTCTCTTAGTATTGCATAATTTAGCTAAATTTTGCTTGATATTTTTTTGAAGCCTTATTTTGCATTTAGTATCCCTTTCTCAATGTGTTAGCATACTCAATATTCATTCCTTGAATTTGCCAGCACCTTCCCCTGGACAAGGTTGTTTTCTCCATATAGAGTTGTACTTTCCTCCCAGGTCGGCCTGTCAGTATCTCACTCAGCCCCCAGAATTTCCCCCTCTGTGCCTTACAGCCACAACCTGCTTATACTTATAGCATGGCATTGATCACAGTCTGTCATTCATTTTTGTTAGACCTTGAATACCTAGGAGAAAAAGGCTTCTATTTTATTGATGAGGCAGTTGCCTCAGTGTTTAACACACACTTTTTCACCTTCATTGATTCATTCATTTATTCAATAAATAACTTACAGATTTACTCTATGTAGTAGGTATTGCATAAGTACTGAATAAGCAATGGAAACATAACTGTACCCATTCCCAGCCCTCATGGAACTTGCAGCCTATGTTATCAGTATTGTTACTCAATAGAATCTTAATTAAATGACATTAAACAATGGAACCAACTAAATAGAAAGTTTTCATTTTAACTATAAAAAAGTGATGAAATATTGTATAAATTATAATTTGTTTTTGTCCAGAATCATATTGTTTGATTAAAGTATCTTATCTTATTCCTTAAAAATGGGAATTTGTACTTTAAATGTCCTAAAAATTCAAGGAAAATTGTTATTTTCTCCCTTGTTTGTCCTAGTATTTTTTTTCTTAAATCTAGCATTGAGTAGCAAGTTTTGTATTCATTCATTCATTCATTTCCACTAAGTGCTAACGAAGCCAGGTAAGCACCAGGCACTCAGAAGAAACACTGGTGTAAAAAAGGGTACAGTATTCAGTACAGAGTACTGCTCTTAGATAGAAGAAGAAACTGAGTGTCTTGTCCTGGGCCTTTGAGTTTTAGAATGCCTGCTCTGGCTGACAATATGAAGCATCTATGAGTGCTATGGGGAAATGCCCATTCAGGGCTAACAACCTCCCCATCCTGGACCACATTCCTGTTACCAGGACCTCCATATGTTTTTCCAACTTCTCTGAGCTGCTTCATAGGACTTAATAATACTCTTTGCCCCCTATGCCCATTGATAATTTTTATAATAATAAGGTTGTTGTTGCTTTCTTCCTTTTTAAAAAAAAAATGTCTATTTATTTTTGAGAGAGAGACAGAGACAGAACACAAATGGGGAGGGGCAAAGAGAGAGAGGGAGATGCAGAATCCGAAGCAGGCTCCAGGCTGCATGCTGTCAGCACAGAGCCCGACGCAGGGCTCAAACTTAGGAGCCGTGAGATCATGATCTGAACTGAAGTCGGACGCTTAACAGACTGAGCCACCCAGGCGCCCAGTGTTGTTATTTTTAATTGTGAGGAACCTAAGAATTAAATTCCTGTTTACACTGATGGAAGGAAATACTCACAAGTGCGTTCACAAGTAGGTTCACAATAATGCGTGCCACTGGTGCAGTCTTTCCAAGCAACACTGTAGATCACCTAAACATCCAGTTGTCAAATGTTTAAACAAAACATTGCATACTCACATGTGAATGTGACTACATAACATATGGTACACCCTTATAATGTGTTTTTAAAAGAATACATAGCTACTTGGGGAAAGATTCATAATAGATTTTTGAGTGAAAAACAGAATAAATGGAATTATTTTAAAGAATATATAATTGCCTGTGAAAAGACTTGTAATGCATTATTAAGTGAACAAACAGTATGCCATCATAAATATAATTTGATTCTCATTTTCAAATATTTTTATATACAAAACACAAAAGAAACATATTAGCAGGCAAAACTCAATTTGCCCCATTTCTAAAAATATTGAACATGTATGATCTATATAATCAGAAGACAGCAATAAATGTTGTTATAAAATAAACACTTCACAAGACCACACTGCAAATTGACTAATGTGCATAACATATACCAATATGCTTTTTGAAAGAGAATAATCCTTTTTAATAAACAGATATATTTGGTATATTCCCAATAAGAAGATGGATAGATGTTGACAATAATATTTCTGAATCAAAAAGAATAGTATTATAATTTCTTCAGGGAATTGCATTCATAAATTACCATAAGTGTGGCTAGTTATTAGAAGTTAAAATTACCAAAGAAATGATTTTTGTAAAACTCATATGAATGAATTATATATCATTAAATGGTTACAGTTAGAAAGAGTTAGATTAGAAACTTTGCTCCTGACATAAAAATGTACAAAATCTGACTCATAACATTAAAAATCTGTATTATTTGAGCCAAAAATATAAGTTGTGTTAGATTTGTAGTATTATTCTGAATGCTGACTTTGCAAATACATAGCCTTTGTCTAATTATGAAAAGTTTTAATTAGAGTAACCTAGATCTTCAGATAAACTAGGTTAGAGAATTTTCTATGTCCCCAAAGTATCTTTTCATAATTGGAATGATTACTTAATTGAACAGTTCACATGGAATGGATTCCTACACTGCTACCCTGAAAGGGAGAAGTGACTCAGGCAGGAAACCTAATCTTCCTAAAGGACATTCAGAAGAGAGTGAATGAATGATAGCTTTTATGTCCTTGGTTCCAAGTGACAGAGTATTAGAATATGGCAGCTCCTAAGGTAGCCCTGTGGGTGGGAGAGAGCAAGAGAAATCCAGCAGAGAGAGAGGCTGGGTGAACAAGTGCACAGATCTAGTACAGCAGGGAAGAGTGACAATGCCAGGGAAGGAATCTGAAGTTGGCAACAGAAGTCTCACCTTCACTTGTGATTTCAGTGCTAAACATGCAGTGCAGGTAAAATTGTTGAATATCTCAAATATTCATTAGTATAAAGACATATATTAATCTAGTACTAAATTTTGATTGATAATTATTATCTAAATAGTATTGTTTTTTAAACATTTATTTATTTGGAGAGAGAGGGTGTGCACAAGTGGGGGACAGAGTGGGGGGAGAGAGAGAATCTCAAGCAGGCTCCGTGCTGTCATTGCAAAGCCCCATGAGATCATGACCTGAACTGAAATCAAGAGTTGGGTGCTTAACCGGCTGAACCACCCAGGCTCTCTTAATTAATGGTATTATTGGCCATTACTCAATGGAAATTTCTTCCTTTTATCCTTATGATCATTTCAAATGAGAATGAAGAACATCTGTATACCATGATACGTGGTATTGAATTTTTGTCTAAATTATTGGTGTAAAGAATGTTCATAATTTAGGCTTAAAAGGGAATAAGGACAAAGTGCACACAGTAAGCATCATTCTTAGATGGTGATGTATTTAAGACAGAAACTAAATAAAGTAGAAATTATAGGGGCGCCGGGGTGGCTCAGTCGGTTGAGCGTCCGGGTTCAGCTCAGGTCATGATCTCACGGTCCATGAGTTCGAGCCCTCCTGCATCAGGCTCTGTGCTGACAGCTCAGAGTCTGCAGCCTGCTTCAGATTCTGTGTCTCCCTCTCTCTCTGCCCCTCCCCCACTCACACTTTTTTCTCTCTCTCTCCCCCCCTCTTTTTCTCTCTCTAAAAAGTAAAATAAACACTAAAAAATGAAAAAAAAAGAAATTATAAACAGGTAAGTAAAAATATTGAAAAAAATATGTAGTCAATTACCAACAAAAAATTGATTTTATTTTATTTATTTTTTTAAATCTTTATTCATTTTTGAGAGAGAGACAGCACAAGCAGGGGAGGGGCAGAGAGAGAGGGAGACACAGAATCTGAAGCAGGCTCCAGGCTCTGAGCTGTCAGCACAGAGCCTGATGCGTGGCTCGAACTCATCAGCCATGAGATCATGACCTGAGCCAAAGTCGGATACCCAACTGACTGAGCCGCCCAGGTGCCCCCCAAAAAAGTGGATTTAAATATACTGAGTAAAAGATCAGAAAAGGGATAATTACTATTTTTGTTATTTTTATAGGTAACATTGCAATAGGCAAAGGCAGTAAACCAGTTGTAGCTCTCTATCCTTCTACTTTTTTATTTTAAGTTTCTCTTAGTCTTACATATAGACTACATTAAACATTCATTTATTCAACATCTGTCAGTTGAACAACTTTTTTTGTGACAGCCAGCCAGTTGAACTATGTACTCTATTCCACCCCTTTAATCATCCACCATGATGTACGGTAGGCATCATTACTACTCTGTAGTAGGTACTAAAATGATTCATGGAGATCAGAGAACTCACCCATGGTTGCAATTGGTACATGAAAAGTTAGCGGTAAAATCTGAGTCTGATCTTTTTCTGTTTGAGACCTCTTTGCTTCTGCAAAAAATACTTTCCATGACTGTATGTGTGTGTAAGTGTGCAAAAATGACACCCTCACACTCACATAAAACAAGCTGTAGTGAAATGACAAGTCTGGGCTTTGTCAGTTACTATTGGAATGCTGATTTTTTAACCTGTGCTTCTGCTACCTAGCTTTACTCTTTCTTTCCCGTTGTTTGTTCTCAAACCCTGCCACCCCTAAGTTCATTCCGCACCATGTATGAAAAGAAAGATTTGAAATACATTTAACTCATGAAGCATCTTGCACATGTTTTCTGTTTCATTTTGTTCCCTTTTTAATTTCTTTCAAGTGAAAAGAATAAAAGGTTTTAGGTCTGTCCTCTTTATTTTAATATTGATTGTTTTCATTTAAATAATGATAATCAATTTTTCATGCAAGGTTTTCTTCTCAGCAGACACATGCATTCAGATGGGCACACACACTAAAAAGCTTGCCTTCTGTTTCTGTGATTAATTGAGATGTAGAGAGTGATGGGTATGGGGTAAAAATAGAAAGGCAATTAGTGCAACTAGGCATGAAATACATTGAGATACAAGCAGAATGTCTCCCCAGTTAGTGATCTCTTTCTGGGCTCTTGAGGATTAGCATCCCATTAGCAAGTCACTGGAATGGAAATCTTCAGCCTTTGGGGAGACCAGAGCATTAAAAATGGAATTAACTCTAACTGCAAACTGAGTCAGCACAATAGATCATTAATTCTATGCCTTGGGTATATATCATGCTGAGCTTTGGTGTGTGGGCTTCTGAAATATGAGGAGTGAGCTTATAAAGCATTGCAGTGACTAAATGATGGTTATCTATCATTTCATCCTTCATCCTCACCACTGAGTTACTAATGTCTTTGGTGACTCTGGTGACTCAAAACGAGTATTGAAATACAGATGAAAGTTTTTACTAGAACTAGTGCATATGGACCTTTATTTAGAAAAGTTTTACATTGTGTATATTTTGTAATATTTATTTTTAAGAGAGAGAGAGCATGTGGACACACATGTGCACACGTGCACAAGTTGGGGAGAGGCAGAGAGGTGGGGGGGAGGGACAGAGGATCTGAAGTAAGGTCGAACTCTCAAACTGTGAGTTCATGATCTGGGGCCAAAGTTGGACACTTAACCAATAAGCCACCCAGGACACCCCAGTGTATTGTATATTTTGAAAAAATAAATTTATGTCGCACTTACTGAATATCAGTGATTCCTAGTTTTTAAAAAGCTATGTCCTTGGGGCGCCTGGGTGGCTCAGTCAGTTAAGCTTCTGACTTCAGCTCAGGTCATGATCTGAAGGTTCGGTTCTTGAGCATGAGCCTCACAAGCCCCAGGAGCCTCATCAGGCTCTCTGCTGTCGACATGGAGCCTGCTTTGGATTCTAAGTCTCCCTGTCTCTCTGCCCCTCCCCATCTGGTGCGCTCTCTCTCTCTCTCTCTCTCTCTGTCTCAAAAAAATAAACTATAAAAAAAAAAACTAAAAAACTAAAAACTATGTCCTCAGCTGATAAAGATAAAAATATCACAATGCTTCAAGTAGTATCCTACCAAAAATTGAGAATTACATCTTTCTACATGAAGTTGACTTGTTTTGCTCTCTATAGAAATACCAGTGATATTAAAAATGTTTTGAAATAAATTTCTAAGTATAAAAATATACTGAACACTTGATTATTTTCAAGTGATGTATAGTACTCCCTGATTTCTAATGATCTTTTCTTACGCTTCCACATCCTCTTTGAGAATGTCTAACAGATAGTATTATCTCCTTTGATCATCGCAGTGTAGCATAGTCATTAACAACTGCCATTTACAGATTCTTACCCCAGGGTTTCTCACACTTGGCAGTATAGACATTTGAGTCCAGACAACTCTTCGTTCTGGGATCTGTCCTGTACATTGTAGGATGTTTAGCAGCATCTCTGGCTTCTACCCACTAGATTCCCAACAGCTATACTCCATACTGACCATCAAAAATATCTCCACACATTACCAATTGTCCCATGGTGTTAACATCTTCCCTGACTGAGAAGCACTGGTTTATCCTTTACTGGCATGATTTAATTTAATTCTACAAAAACTTGGCAGAGTACGTGGGACTTGGTTAATCAGAGTCTTGGTAGGAAACGGAACATTCACAATATTGGTCATAGACTTTTATGAAAGGAGTACTTTACAACTGCTTAGGGATGTTGAGGCACCCAGAAAATAGCAGCGAGAAACGATTCCCACCCCTAGGGTTGAAAAAGCAAGGAGAGTAAATAATGTTTCTGGAGTGCTGGGAAAGCTGGAACCATGGAGCAGAAGCCTCTCGAGGGAGATGAAATCAGAAAGAAACAAAACTCTAGCCAGTGATGCAACACTGAGGCAGAGAGAACAGAGGATACCCTGGCCCCTCCCTCCTCCTTAATCCTTTATCACTAACCAGTCCTACCCAGAGATGAGCCCAAAGGAAATAAAACCAGCAAAGGACTAGAGTGAGGCAACCCCAGTACTCAGCCTTATGGGCTCAGACAAAGATGTAAAATGGAGTCTATTGGGGCACATGGAGGGGAAAAAAAAACTGTCCCCATTTTAACATGAAAAACCGAGGTTTAAAGATACAAAGTAATTCACCCAAAGCCAAGGTACTCCATGCCCTACTAGTAATCTATAGCTGATTTGCATAAATGAACTGACATTCAGAGACTAGGAATTATTCAAGGTTATTGATTTTAGTAGCTGATAGCTACAAGACCAGAACCCAGTTCTCATTCCTAGTCTGCTGTTCACTTTTTTTGTGTCGACCTTTGAAAGAAATTTTAGAACGGTATATCCAGCCCACTCTGAAACAAACATAGGAATTAAAGCTATGTGCTGACCTGACAAATCATTTTCTTTTCCCTGAAAAGCTTACGGAATTCTAGGTTTCATGTAGAATGTTTAAATGGCATGTGCTGTTTTTCCAAGCTTTTTGGCACATTTTAGTCTTGATTGCAGAAACTCGGCCCCACCTGGTGCAGTGTGTTAGGAGAGAGAAGGGGGCTGGACTGAAAATCAGGAGAGTGGGGACCCAGTGCTGACTGGGTCATTCCTGCCATCCTTGGCAGTAGTAGCAGTAATGAAAGTTCCATAAGCCTTTCCTTCCCTTGCATTCATCTAGATCTTCACAGTTATTTTCAGGTATCTAATCAGGTGGCCATAGCTCTAAAATAAAGGAAGTATTAGATTTTTATGTTTCAGAAATGAAGAGCCAGGCTCAGAGAGTACTGGAGTCTTACTGAATATCCCATAGCTGGGAAGTGGACTTCACCTCTTCTCACTGAAAACATAGTGCATTTCCTACTCCATCCTTTAAAGTGATTAATCAATTGATAGTCTTCCTCTGGAGAGCCAGTCAGTCGGTAGCATTTTATACTTAGATTTCATCATCAAGGCATGTCTAGATCAAAGTCTGAGAATCTGTAATTTTTTGTCTTCAGGTTATAAGCAAGGCCACAGTGGAAAGCAATAAGAGTTAGTACATAGAGATTCCTCATTTCTTCCTTTCTAGGTTTCAGATGAATATATTTATTAACTTACAGCTTTTTAGAGACAACAATTGGTGTTTTAAAGGAATTTAAACATAAACATGTACAGGGAAACATATCTAAGTGAATTAATACAGTTTTATTTTCTCCCTTTAATCCTGTTTGAATCAGATGCTAGTAATTCAAATTCAGACTTCTCCACTAAGATAAAGCAGATTGACAACTCCTGGAAGGTCTGGAAGAACCTTAATCCTTTACCCAAACTGTTTACCTTCTTTGCCTCAAGGTGGGGGCCCCAGGAAATAGTACATATCAGGGCTCCGGCACTGAGCTTCTTGCTCTCAGTCCTGCTCTCTGCCTACCCCCTTTTTCATTTTCTACTTTTGCAATACTTTCAAGCCACCCATCTCTACCTTTTCAGGGTTTTCGGCCATAAAATCAGGTATATAACACAAAAAAAATTAACTTGTTTTATTTTTGTAACTGGATATTTCTTTCAAGTTCCTATTTCACCAAGCTCATTCCAAGTAAAGCTAAAATGTAGGGGTTCTTCATCCAACGTCAAGCTGCAGAGAAGGGAAACAGAAAACAAAAAGACAAAATGAACATGCAGATATTTGAAGTCTAAACATAAAAACAAATCAATAATAAAGAGGCATAAGAAAGAAAAGATTGTTAAGTTTTACTTTGACACACTTTGCAGTCAGGCAAAAATATAAAATTCCTTCAAAGAAAACATTTCACTCACCGAAAACTCTAGCTGCATGATACCATGATATCTAACGCAGATGATTAGTAATGCTTTGGGAAAAGGTTTATAATTGTTATCATGTTCATATACAAGGAAGGGTGGAGCAGAAATATTTTGGTATTTAGAAGAATAGACTTGATCTAGATTATCTAGGTACAGATCATGGTGTCATCCCTTTTTACCTCTGAGACCTTGGGCAAGTTACTTACCCTCTCTGTGTTCGTTGCCTCGTTAATCTAATCAAGGTATAAATAGAATCTGTCCCATATAGATTTTTTCTCATGGTTAAACAAGTTAATATTAACAAAGTGTTTACAACAGTAGTGAACATGGGAATCACTACATGAATGTTAGTTGTCGTTGGAAACACTCTTTTCATAACTGTCATCATCAACGTCATCACCATTTTCGTTACCATCACTGACTTGTACTACATAGGGGCTCAATCCAGTGTTCCCATTCTTCTAGAGTATAATTACGTAGAAGCCTAATACATAATTACTAAATTAGAGAACATCACTACCTAGAATAGTTTAACCAAAGAAATACTAATGTATGTATACTAATGTATAATGTGCATTTGTACTTTGGAACATATAACCTAACTCGGAACTTTCAAATCTAAGGCTTGGCCACCCTTTCTTTCTATTTGATTGTATACTCAATGTGTAGAAAGTTTTATTCATAATGATTCTTCTTGGTTTGGTGTTAATATACCAAGTATATTTTCTCAGGGTATCAGGTTAGAAACTACCAACAAAGAAATATTCCAGGAATCAGAATTAGACATAAATTATATGCTACAGAGGTGTCTTCTTATTACCAGAAGTCAGGCCAGAGTCTCTAAAAATCACATCAGGGTACTGTTTTTGTGGTATTGCGTTTCACCCTTGGGAGAATTAAAAGAGCTGACAATGACGTATAATAAATCTTACTCTGACCCAAACATATTTAATGATTAAACCTCCCAGCAATCCCAATTCTGTCAGATAAAATAAGTAGAAAACTTTATATTTTTACTCTTTTTTCGCTTCATATTTAGAGAAGTAGGAAAACATTTTGCACATTTCATAAAAATAATTACTATATTTGTCTGTTTCATTCATTTAGAGTTAATGCCTTATTTTACATGGTTGGAATTTTAATTTGAGATGAGAAGGAACCAAGAAAAGGGTGAGCCGTTTTTTATACACAGGAGCAGCTGGCTCTCTATTTTTTAATTTTTATCTATTTTCTTTGTCTCAATCCCCAGCCTCTGAGCCCAACTTGAAGGTGCGGTCCAGGTTAAAACAGAAAGTGGCAGAGAGGAGAAGCAGCCCCTTACTCAGGCGGAAGGATGGAAATGTTGTCACTTCATTCAAGAAGCGAATGTTTGAGGTGACAGGTAATTGAGGACTGGGCAGACATACACTAAAAAATGCTGGTAGGAGGAATGAAAATAAATAGTTTAGAATAAACATGGCTGTTGCATATTAAAGTTATTTTGAGGACAAACATTTCTTGAAAGGAAATTATATTGAAAACTCACAAGTAGTTCAGTAAACTCTGCCATGCATTCGCCAACTGTGTTAAATAGGAAATGAATGAAAAACAGAACTATGTGTCAATCTAGGCGTAACTAGGGAATGCCAAAGCTCACCTTAATCTTTTCAGAAACAGGCAGTCCGTTTTAGGAATGCCAACTAGAAGAATATAACTTTTAATGAAATTTGATCAGAAATGAGCAGAGGGAGGTCCAAGAAGAACACTTCCCCCATACTCAGACATGAATGTACAAAATGCATCTGGGAAAATTAAACTATGTGGAACAGCAAAACCTTGACTTTTCAACAAATTTACAGAACTCATAAATGACTTTATGTGTTTACTAGTGAACTGGGACTTATGGCAGGAGGGGGATATATTGCCTTTTAGGAAGGGAAAGAAACTGTCATTTTCACTAGTCTCAAATGGAAGAGTTCTTATTTTTTTAGCTGCCTGGTTAGTGGTGGGGTGAACAGGTTAGGAAATTCAACCTGATGTCTTACAAAGCTTTCTAGTCCCAGTTGTACCTGGTCTGAAATTAGAGAGGACCTAGGGATATGAGAACCAAAAAGGCTAGCCAAAGTAACAGTATGGACTACTGTTTATTGAGTACCTACTTGGAGCTATGCATTGTATCTGGTCATTTCCTTCAGTTGCATCAATAAAGAAGTGGTCATTTGCAACCATTTTTTTCCATGGTTATACCAATCTAGTCAGTTGCTATTATTCCTCTAAGATCAGATCTTATCCTTAGCAGGGAAGGATAATAATTTTTAAAAATGACTTGTCTGTATCTCCTGTGGCCATCATAGTGTGCAGTTTGGGGAGACAATAGGGCAAAGGTGGTGGAGGTGAAAAATACAGAATACTAATGTGATTTGGTAGTTTGGCAGGTTATTTAGGAAAAAAAAGATGCATCATCTCCTATGCAATCCTGATAGATTAATATGTGTATCCAAATAAAGTATTATTGGAAACTTTTTCCTTGACAGATAAGACCTGTTAAATAAATAAATAGTAAAGTTTATACTTATTTTTAATATCAAATATCAGCACTAATTTGGACAATTCTAAATTCGGCGCTACAGACTTTCTTTTTCAGAATGCATGTTTGTACTCACGTAAATAAAAATCTTAATTAAGTTTTTATAATAGAGGAACTTAGTGGGTTTGGGGTGTTGGGGAGTGAATCTGTTTTCATGAATGTAAAGAAGATGAAAATATCATTGTCTAATGCAAGTAGATATGAGTGATTTTTCTAATTGGAGAGAATATGCTACCTCATAACAGGAAAACCTGAAGAAACAAGAAAAACATATACATTGCTTTGCTTTTTTTGTTTGTTTTCGCTTTAGAATCTGATTCTCTAAGGTAATATTTATATAACCCAAAGTTCTTTTCTATTTATGATGTTTTCTTGATTGTAACTTTCCCCCCACAGTAACTTGCCATATTGCAGCAGAGTTTTGCTCAATACCAATCTGGATAATGATTAATTCTAACTTAAAGGGGTTATGATTTGCTGGAGTTTTGCTCAAGTTTCTTTCATTCTTTTTTTTTTTAAATACCATATTTCTCCCTCCCTAATTTTGTGAGATAATGACTGCCCCTTTCATCTGAGGAAATAATGTGTTTTCAAAGAGAGACTTGTATGTTTTTTAGACACACATTTCTGCTCAGTGAGCTAGGACTTGTGGACACTTTGGCAGATTTTTTTTAAACTAGTATGTTGTACTTATTCTAAATGTCTTTGGGGGATCTGGACTACCAGACAGACAGCTTTAGTCACCTGTACTCCTCCCCCTTCTTCTGCCAGCTTTCATGTAACTGGGATGAGCTGTGTTTGGAACTTAATGCTAATTACTTTTACTATCTAGGCAGAGACTTCATAGCATCATAGCAGTTAAATTGACGTTGCTGTTCTCACATCTGTACATCTGTCTTCCCCATGACACAGGTTCAAGTGCATGCTGTTTCCAAACCTGTGCCCCCTTTCCTCCCAATAATTGACATGGGAATGACTTGCCATCCCCCTCTTTTTGAAATTCCAGAGTTTTCTGCCCCTTTTCCACCAAAGCCATGTTATTTTAAAATTCTAAGCCTTGGCACATCCCCATGCCTGCGATGCCTTCTCCTCCACTCCCTTCTTCTCCATTGCCTGCGTATCATGAACCACTTCTCTTCAAGCACCAGGTGCAATATTACTTATTTTCTGAGACTTTCTCAGTGATCCCAAAAAATCAGTTGCTGCCTCCCCTTCCAGAGCTCATCCAGTACAATGTTGTAGAATCCTGTAGCGGCATTTGTTTGCTGCCTTGAGTTCTAGTGCTCATGGCAGTGATTTCTAAATAAGGAAATACTTCGGTCTGAATATCACACACAAGATATAAATAATATAGGTTTAAAATGACAAGGCAGATATAAGAAAATAACTTTTTGGTTTTTGTTTTTAAAGACAGGATATGAAAATGAGACATTAATGAGAAAACAGTAGTCACACAAGGAAGGACAAGAATTAGGAGTCTAGGGGAGACGAAGCTCCTTGAAGTATTTTTTTAATGTGTGTTTTTCTCATTAAAAGAACAGCAAAGGGGTGCCTGGATGGCTCAGTCAGTTGAGCGACCGACTTCGGCTCAGGTCATGATCTCACAGTTCGTGAGTTTGAGCTCCGCGTCGGGCTCTGTGCTGACAGCTCAGAGCCTGCAACCTGCTTCAAATTCTGTGTCTCCCTCTCTCTCTGCCCCTCCCCTGCTCATACTCTGCCTCTCTCTGTCTCTCAAAAATAAATGTTAAAAAAATTAAAAACAAAAAACAGCAAATAAGAAAGAATCAAAGATAAAGAGCAGATTAATCAAAATGTAAGCAAAATATATAGACAGAAAGGCAGTGAGAAAGATGTGTTTCAGAATTTATACCAAAGAACTTCTTTATTTTTTTTTCATCAAAAACTTCTATAATGATCTCTAAGTGGATATCCTTACTTTTCTAGAAATTATTGAGTACTGGGTTGTATTTTTAACAGTGAAAACAAAGGGAGAAAAGTGGTATGAAAATTCAGAAATGTTTCAAAAGTTTCCACAGGTTTTTGTTTTTGTTTTTGTTTTTGTTTTTTGAGGTACTGAAATGGTGCTTGTCATTCCCATAGGGAAGGAAAAGAGTGTTCTCTGCTGTATGTTACTTAGAGTATAACTAAAGCTCATCTTTGTATGTTTGTCATGAATCTGTTTGTGCTTCACAATGTTTTTCAGAATCCTCAGTCAGTAGCAGCTCTCCAGGGTCTGGCCCCAGCTCACCAAACAATGGGCCAACCGGTAACGTTACTGAAAATGAGACTTCAGTTTTGCCACCTACTCCTCATGCTGAGGTAAGGCTCTTTATTATTTTGCTTCTTTTAAAAATTAGATCCTTGATGAGCCTTGTAAAACAAAGTGAGATTTCTGAACTGAACTTTAAAGCCACCTGTTCTTAGCTATTTTTCTGTAGGCTTATAATATATGGAATTGAGTAAACTTGATCTTATTTACAAAGTTTGGATGACAATCAGGGTTTAAAAATGTTGAAATGTAATCCTCAAAAAAACCTTTTAGTGATGCTGAGTATACACTGCCCAGCAGTTGTGCAGCTCAGTACTATTATGTTTGTTTTTATTCTGATGGGGGTAGACCCATAAATATGCAAAAACAACCTTAGAAAATCTCTCAGTAGAACAGCCTGTCAAAGTAGGTTTGTTCTCCCTGGTGAGTGATGAAAAAAAGAAGGAGTATTCCAGCTGAGGAACATAGGGCTCGACTGAGCAAACATTTACTGAGGACCTACTAAGTGCCAGCCATTTTTCCTGGGAATGGGAATATAAAGATGAATAAGATATGAACTCTGTTTTTGAAGAATGAAATATTAAAGGAAATTGATCTGAATTCATGCAGTCAACCCTAATAACATTTTTCAACACATAATTTATTGAAACCAATGATGTAAAAATAGAGGAAAATAAAATTGTGAGTCAACAAGAATTTTTCTATGTAGTTTTGGCATTAGGCTAAGCAAAGACAACTGTCTATTAATAGCCATTCTTGTGAAGTAGGCTGTTTTGAGGACACTATCAATTTTTTTTAAGTTTATTTATTTATTTCAGAGGAAGAGAAATAGAGAGCACACACAAGCAGGGGAGGGGCAGAGAGAAAAGAGATGGAGAGAATCCCAAGCAGGCTCTGCACCATCAAAGCAAAACCCTACGTGGGGCTGGAACTCATTAACCTTAAGATGTGAGATCATGATCTGAGCTGAAATCAAGAGTCTGATGCTTAACCAACTAAGCCATCCAGGCACCCCCAAAAGACCCCATCAATTGACTGAAACTCTTGATTTTTCTTTTCTGTTATTATAATTCCTCCTTACCATGAATTGCCCCATGCAGGGAAGGCTGTACAGTAACATCTCATATATAACTGTAACATGTTTCTTCCCTTGTATTTTATAAGAGTCATGGTAACTGAGGGCTGAAAGAGACTGATCAAATATCAGATTCTTGGATCATGTACATTTCCTGATGTGTGATTATCAAACTTCCACTAAAACACTTATAGGGAACTCTCTTTGCTATTTCCTGAGACAACCCAGTTGATTTTGGATAGTTAGCCTGACTGATAGAAATGTCTTCAGTACATTATGCCAATATCTGTGTCTTTGTAATTTCATACACACATAACACACACACACACACACACACACACACACACACACACACATACACACGCACGCACACACACCCATATACTTATCACACATTATTTATAAATTGTAAAATCAGGCTACAATATAATTGAAGGCAGAAAACCAGAGGTTATGCCTAATAAGCAAAGGATTGAAACCAGTGAAGTCACTTTTGCTCTGAGGACATTTGTATACTTCAGTTTTGAGTTTTGGTTTTTAGGACCTCACAAAACTCAAGAGAAAAAAGGCAAAGCTCCGTACTGACCAAGGAGGATAATCTAACATGAAATATTAAGCTGGAATTTCAAAAGTCCGTATCTATGCTGTGTTGGTGAGCTCCTCACCCCTGCCACCAGAAGTGTCTGGATACAGGGACAGAATTTCTCCCTGAGAAGTTTTCACCAGAAGCTAGTACTTGCATGGAGTTGTATCCCAAATTTATATAACCTCAAACTGTTAATTTGGTTTAAAGTGCCCCGGATTTGTTAGGGCCCCTACGTGTCTGGAAAAGCAAATATATATCTTCTCTAGAGGAATACACCTGCATTCTAGATTTCAAAAATTTCTCTCAGTTTTCCAAGGAAATTGGGCAGAAGAGATAGAATCTCTCTTGCTTATGATTACCTGGAAGCTATCTGAAGAATAACAATTCAGGCCTTGACATTATCTCCAGATTCTTCATCTATTCTTGTGTCTCACCATCCTGCTGTCCCTCTTTCTTTTTTTCATTTTCCTTTCTAAAATGTGATACCAGATAGAATAAGTTCTTCACATGTGTTTGTTATCATAGATATAAGTGGGATTCTTGAACTATTGGCTGAGGTATTGTATTTGTTTTAATGCATTTATATCTCAATATTGGTCAGTTTTCTGTGACCCTTTAATCTCTTTCCAGGAAAAGAACAACTTGGTCACAGATATTTCTAAAAACCTTAGATTTCCATTTCCTTTAAATTTGAGGAATGTGATTCTCAGCACTAAAGCGTCTGGATTCTAAATCGGCTCTGGATGAATTCTGTGCCCTTCAAAAAAATAATGACACACTATACTACATTAAACAGCATGTATGATTCTTAGAAATTCATTGTTAGTGCTAAAAGGTGCAGAAGACCACTTACAGCATGAGAGTATTTTATTAGGTTCAGAAACAGCAGTACAATATCTTGATTGGGAAAGTATATGCAGCGAAAGTGTATTTTACACAGATTAATGGTGTGATAAACACACAATTTAGCATGATGGTTATTTCTCTGGAGGGGGGAAGGTGGGGAGTATGGGGAGAGACATGGTTTGTTACTAACTATATATATAATATATATGTATATATAATTATAATATATGTATAATGAGAGAATATATGTATAGGCATCCATATATATATATATATATATGGATATATATATATATAATGAAAGAATATATGTATCTTCCTCATTCCTCTACGTATTGTGTGTGTGTGTGTGTGTGTGTGTGTGTGTGTATATATGTGTGTGTGTATATATACATATATATACACACAGTACTTAGTACACCATAAAAGAACAACCAAAAAATATATAATTGTGAGATTGGAAGTAAATGGAAAATTTTGGTGAGATTTTCTCTTCAAACTTTTTATGACCTATTAAATTAAATTGAGTGTCCCAAATTATGCAACCCTATATTTAAATTTCAAAATAATATACATTGAAGAATGACAATTAAAGAAATTTGTTTATACTGTCTTAATCTCTTTTATATTCCTAAAGCCTTTATTGCCACAAATATCTGTTTAGAGTGCCCTCACTTTTCAGCTACTTATAGAACGTATTCTGTTACAAACTTTTCCTTCTACCCCCACCATTAAAAAAAAAAAAAAAAAAAAAAACAGAAGGAAATGTGATTTAATGGAGTTTGAAAGAGTAGAGGTTTTTCTTCAGGTCAGTGACAGGACATTCACCTCCAAAGCTGGAAAGACTAGTTCAAAAGCAAGCAGTGACTTACTTCATAATGAATTAATTGTGTGCCTGAACTATGATCCAAAAGGCCAGGTGGGCAGACCTTTATGCACTGATGGGTAGCCTCTCCGTGGCCCAAAACAAAAAATTCAACCCTGATGGCTAACATGTGGTTTTGTGCTGTGTTGTACTTACAGAGGTCTGTAATATAATTCATACTGGAGAGGTAAAGAGCAGAACTCAGATGGAAACTCTCCACAAATTAATATCCTAGCTGTGTTACACAAAATACTTCCACCTACACTAGAAAAAGAGGAAAACAAATATTTTCAGCAATTCTTGATTAACAATCATTTTGGGTTTAGTATGATTTTTACAGAAATCTTCCAAGATTAACAATAGTGTGTAATTTCATATCAATAGAAATATTTTTAAGGTATGAAAAATACACATCAACTACACTTTGAAAAGCCAAGCCGATTGCTTGGTTCACCATTTGCAAAACAGGCTGATTTTACCATCTTTGGTTAAACAGCACAGGTGAGTTTTCATTTTAAAATAGTTCAACGGTGTACATTTGAATGAACCTTTATTCTGTGACCTGTAAGTATAAAAGCATGCCACCTAATTCTTTCACAGCCCGTGTAAATGAACGGGATCTACTCTACAGGATTTACTTAGGAAACAGGAAAGTAACGCTGTATCTCGGGCTGATCTTGAGGCTTAGACAAAAGGAAAATTTTTCTCTTGTAAATTCACATGTCCTGCATAATTTAGATGGAGGTTAAGACAGAAGTAGGAGGAGAATTTACTCATAAGTCCCCGCTAAGGAAACAGCACAGCCAATTCGAAAGTATGGGTCTTCCATTCGACAGGCTCCACAGGAACCTGGCTCCAAAACCGACTGCTTTGTCATCATTGGTTAAGTTGCTAAACTTGCCCTGACCTCAGATTCTTTATCTAGTGAAAGGTAGTCATGCCTACTCCAACAACTTTGTTGTGAGGGATCGGTGTTAGGAAGGTGGGTAGTGAATTGTGAAGTGTGAAACGAGTTCATTTTTTGTTGTTGTTATCAGTACTGACTCCTAGTAGGGAAAACTCATTAGCATGTTTGTCTTCAAGCCAGCAAATCACATGTGAGAGTGAGTCTCCATCTGCTCTGACCACTTCTGTTCCATTTCTTCTATTTCTTGCACATGCGCACTCCTGAACTCGGCTTGTTGGAGCTACTTGTTTTACTCATTTGTAAACTTGGTTGGGGAGCTGAAACCTCAGGAGTTTCTATTTCCAGCTGTAGTCAGAAATGTCTTTACCTATCTAGTTACTTTATTGTTAATACTGTGGGCCTGCGGGTTCAAATGTTTCCGTGAATATCAACACCATTATTTTAGAGTCCGTAGATTTATTTGATAGCTCTGTTAACAGTAGCCAAGCAGCTGGTTTATTTCTATTTGAACATTAGTGTCTGGCTCTGCTGTGCTATTTTTTAAATAATTTTTTTCCAGCAGATTCAAACGATTTTTTAAAAAGGCTTCTAATAATAAGGTTAAGTACTCTAAAATCATCTGAAATGTCACTTATTGTGTTTGCCCCAATCTCACATGACTCCTCTGCCTATTGTTTCATCATGTTGTTGTGACATTTGCTGTAAATGTTATGCTTCCTCCTGAGTGGGTGCAGAGGTATGGATTTCGATGGCAGAAGATAAAACACTTTCCCCCCATCTTCAGGGAAAAGAGGCTGATGTGACAAAAGAATCATTTAGTAGGAATAACGTGAGTCAATATTGTAAAGCAAGACCTTTAACGAGACCTTCAGCAGTGCCTTTTAAATGCAAAGGAAGCCCAGATGAATGATAATATTTTTTGTCTCCATATCATTTTATAGTAGTACGTTTTTGGATGTCCAGTAAACGTAAAAGCTTAGAGATTTAGATTTCTAAAAACTTTCTTCATCACATGGAGATTTTAATTTTCTATCTGCCATCTGAAAGGACAATAGAAAATAAATACTATTGAAAAAATCACTGTAAAAACTACAAGTATTAAATGATTAAGATATATATATTTGGTTTGGGGTTTTTTGTTGTTTTTTTTTATTTGTTTGTTTTGAGACAGAGCGTGCGAGCAAGGGAAGGGGCAGAGAGAGAAAGGGAGAGAAAGGGAGAGAAAGGGAGAGAGAGAGAGAGAGAGAGAGAGAGAGAATCCTGAGCAGTCTCCACACTGTCACCATGGAGTCTGATGCGGGGCTCTAGCTTGCTAACCCTGAGATCATGACCTGAGCTGAAATCAAGAGTCGGGTGCTTAACTGACTGAGCCACCCAAGCGTCCCATCTTTTTTAATGTGGCTCTCTTTCAGATAGTCTAATTTGGGGATCTGGGACCTTTTAAAGCTAAAGCAGACTGAGGTTTACAAGCATGTCTTCCTGCATGCCATTCTACTACACATAGATATTACCAGATCATGCCAGTCAGAGGTACTTCTGTCTCATGCCAAAGGATCTGATGTCCAGGGAAAGGTGGTTAGCTGCCCAGTCATAAGCCAGTGAGTGATGGAGCTCAAATGTAAGACACTGGGGCCATACTTATTTTCACCAGTCCAGACTACTCCTCACCAAGACTCTGTAGAGACTTACATTCCCTATCTGATGCTCATGTATATTGTAGGTAATTTTGACCATGTAGTAAATTTAAAATTCTACATCCACTTTCTCTAGGAGCTTCTTAAGAAGTAGGTGATTATTTACATAACTAGTTTTCAATCAAAGATCATCTGTTGACTTCTTTGTCTTAAAAGTCAGAAAAGTATTGCTTTTCCTCCCTCCCTTCCTCCATCCCTCCCTACTTTCCCTTCCTTCCTTCCTTCCTTCCTTCCTTCCTCTGTATCTCCTATCCCCACTTCCATTTCCCTTGCCCCCATAGGCAGTCATTATCTCCTGTATTTTTTGTTTGCATGGGCTCTTACATCATTTGTATTTTCTGCTTTGTGCCCCAAAATTTTAGTGAGTGTAAATAGCATGGTGTTATCAACCTCATTCCATTTCTTATTTTTATCACTAAGTATATGTTCTTAGATCTAGTCATGTCATTACGGATGCATATACCTAATAGTTTGCTTTTAATCACTGTAACAATCCCTGGTGGGTGGTGCTCCATTTTATCTGCCTGTTCTCCAGCGGGATGTCCCAATAGACTCCAGGTCTCACTCACCACCAAAAACTGCTTCAATAAACTTCATACTTCAGTGGACATCATCCTAAAGTGGACATCATGATAAGTGAGAGATTAATGAGAGAATTTCTTGAAGATATAATTCCCAGCAGAATAATTTTAGGGTCACAGCGTATAGTGTAATTATTTTAGTTTATTTTTATGAATTACTCATTAGAATTGCTATACCAGTCTACAGTCCCACCAGCAATGTGTGATGGTTTTTACCTGTCTCAATTCCTATGACATTCTGAGAGTTTGTATTTTTCTAATTTTTGCCCATGTTCCTTTTGTAAGAGATTTTGAGTCTTTTCATTGAAACTAACAGGTTTCTGATTTCAGTGGCAAAATTAATAGCTCTGTTGAGAGACATATAATTTTTCAGTATATTTTATTCATCTGGATTGCAAAGATTATCCATATGATAGGCTTCCAATTGCTATTATGGTGAGAAAAAAATTTTGAGGGTCATTATTAAGATGTGAGTAGGCCTTCCCTGCCTCAACACCTGACTCAGTCATATCCCTCTTCTCAACATCATGCTCTTTCCGGTCACATGCTCCTAGCTACCAATCAAAGCCTGGTATAAAACTGACACCCTGCTCTGTGCCATTGAAGTGATTTAACCCTACTCTAATTATCATAGTTTTCACAGGTCATTAGTTAGTTTTCTATTTTTCTGTGCACCTAAGTAGCATAGCACAGTGCCACGCTGTTAATCTAACTGAATTGTTATTTATTAATTGTTTTGTAAGTATTAAAAGGTGGTCACTTATACATTTAATATTTCCATTTTATCTTACTACAGGAATGCTTTCTAGTTCTGAATTTTTTTTTTTACATTAAAACCATCTTCCCCATGTTCTAAGATGGAAAATGGCATTTTAGCACAGCTCTGATTTAAGGGCTGGTCGATTTCAAAATTGCTTCCTGGAAAAATCATGGCTTTGCCTGAAAATGCTTGTGATCTCACCACAATGCTAAGGTGGAGTAACCTTCCAGCCTTGTAAGAATACTGGTCAGGAACCTTCACTGTCTCAGTGAATTGGTACCTCTCACCACGTCTTTGGCTGGCTTTCAAGTGTGTCTGCCCTCTTTTAGCCGTGTAGATAGAATACAACTCTAGGTTCTTCCTAAGAATCACTAACCTGGAACAGATAGACTGTGTTGATCAAAAAGCTGTATCGAGGAAAGTTGTATTTAAAGAAGATAATTTGAGGAAAACATTTTTTCAGGTCTGTGAAGTTATTTGTGATTCTAGCCATTCCATGTAAATTCTCTGCCTGATACCTTATCTTGTAATTGAAGGAAATGAACTAAGTAATGTCTAAATCCCTGCAGTTCTGTGATATACTATACCAAGTAGTCTCTGTGGGAAGAACCAGCTATATACCTAGTGAACATGGGGGACTCACGACTTTCTTTGTTTCCTCAGGAATGGTCTCCATGACTTGAGCACCCTCATGTCTGTAAAGTCACCAGGGCTTTCACTTTCTTCTCATGTCCAGGACAGCTGGTTCCCAGTTGCACATATTTATTCTTTTCCATCAGCCTCAGGACCAGATTTTGCTTCCTCTTCTTTTCTAAAGTATCCCCATGTCCATACTTTTTTTTTTATGGTTCCCATATCCTTCAGTAATGGTGGCCCAGTGAGATATAGCTTCTATAGCAGTACCTGACAACAAATCATATAGCCTTGATCAGTTTAAAAGTTATGTTCCTGATCTCACTGGGGACCAGAATTGAGCAAATCACTCCGTTTCTTTATCCATAATTGAAGCATAATGATAGCTACAGAGTGCCTATGAAAAATAGGTTAACGTCCAAAAAAGTCCCTAGCCCAGAGGTTGGCACATGGTAGGTGTTGAAAAGCAGTACACTGTCATAAGAAATGGAGACCCTCGATTTTGACATGAAACTTCAAGAGTTTAATCCCATAGTGAGAATTTTCTCAGTTGTCTTCACTTTAGTCAAAGCCCATGTGAGTGGCTGGTCCTCTGCTGCCATTATTACATCCAAGAAGAAGTATTTTTCTTACTTTAGCATAGGTTTCCTTCCTGGGATGAGGTGGAAAGATATCACAGAAGTTCATTCTGTGAAACAAAGATGAACTCATTAGTGTAGCCTGTGGTATCTTTGGTGCCATTCCCACAGTGCATGTCAACTCTCAGTTGTGAGATAAACAGATACAATCTGGAATGCATATTGTACATGATTTAAAGTGCTTACTTTTCCACATTTACTTATCTTCTATGAAAACATAAGTGAATGAAATATCATTTTATTATAAATTACTGCTTGCAACTAATAAGCCAGTTAAAATATTTTTTGCTTCCTCACGCATTCATTTTGTTCTTATCCAAGCATATATTCCAAACTAAAAATTAATATTAAAAGCATATTAATGTAAGCAAAAAAAAGCTTGCCTTTTTAATTAGAGCAAATATGCAACTGCTACTTAGAGCTCCTAATGCAAAATTGCAATCTCACACATTGTAATGATCAGATCTTTTCCTGCAGTCTTCATGCTGTGGCATTTTAGACAACTTTAGTTCTGTAAAGGGTTGCATATAAAAGCAATGTGTTGTTAAAACTTTCAATATACCTCTTGATTTTCATGCACAAATATCTGCCTTGTCCTTGTGAGAAAAAAATAAAATCTGAGTTAGCTTGGAATTCCCGGTTGCAATGAAAAAAACTCTACATTTAACCTTCTGCTCTTATTATGTTAAGGCTACGACTCATCTCCAAACAAACCTATGACTGAGGTGATGTTTTGGAATAACATCCTGTGTTTTGGTGGCGCATCACTCTTCAGTGACATTCTGAGGTTGCATTGTATTAGCACATGATATTTTCCCCAGTTAATTGATATCCCAGGTTTGTCCAGGGGAAAATCTACAGCTCCCCCAAACATGCTTGACAAGTTATTATATTTACTTTAGTCAAAGCCCGTGTGTGCAATATCCCTCTTGGAGGTGGTCTATTATTGGAGTCCCATATGCTTTTTGTTTGGGAAGAAAGCAGTCACTGTGTCATACTGTTACATGGAGTATTCTTTTTCAGGGATGTTGTTCCCTTGGGGACCATATCAGGCCAGAGTTCCTTAGTCTAATAAGACCTTTGTAACTCTTATTGTATAAGAGTTCTGGGAGGGAAGCAAGAGTTAAACAGAAAATGTAATTCAAGCAACCATATTGGGCCACATGTGGGAAAACATGACTCTTAGTATTGGATTAAAAAAAGGTATTTGTTGTAAAAAGGACTGTGATGCGAAAACATTCAAGGTATTTTCAGTGTAAATGAAGCCTTTTGTGGCACAGGGAACTCGTAATATTTTAACATTTACCTTAGCTACTGAATATGAATAATCTAAACATACACCACACAGAATTGTCTATTCATAAATTTTATACTTAAGAAAGATATTATTAATTATAGAAGTCCTGTATGGTGATATCTAATCTAAGATTTTCTTGTGTGAGTTTTCCCATCAGTAAAATGATGTTTAATCCATATAAAGATAATGATTATAGCAACATTATATACATATCATTACTCAGTAATACAAAAAATACACTCATAAGAATTACTCAATTTAATTGTTATACTTCACCAATTGAGGACAGACATGCTGATTATGGTCCATAAAGGTAGAATTTTGAAAGTGAATTTTGCACAATGAACACAGAAGCTCTTCAGATTTTGTAATGATTTCTAATGAAGAGAATTTTAGTTTGCACATAGAACTTTTGATACAGAAATCAAAATAAACATTTAATATACTTGACTATTTTGATTAATCATGATAATATACAATATATTTTCCAAAATGTGAACATTTTACAGTAAAATTTATGACATAATAATGTTTTGAGACTCCTTTTTCTTTTTCTTTTTCTTTTTCTTTTTTTTTTTTTTTTTGTTGTTAACAGCATATGGTTTCACAGCAACGCATTCTAATTCACGAAGATTCCATGAACCTGCTAAGTCTTTATACCTCTCCCTCTTTGCCCAACATTACCTTGGGACTTCCAGCAGTGCCAGCCCAGCTCAATGTAAGTCATTACACAGCAGCCCAAGTGATATTTTCATAGGGGAGCTCTCTTTCATTTCTTGTATATTTACACTTCAGGGAAACTTCGTAGAGTTCATTTCTCAGAGAATTCATCCACTTCACTCTGAGTTGTGCAGAGACATTCAGTTTCATTTCAAATTAAAGAATTATACTGGTTCACATAATAATATTTATAAAAATAATAACTAACATTTGTATAATGCTTTATAGCTTTTAAAAAAGAAAGTACTCTCCAGACATATTATTTTAGTAGCTCCACACAGCCATTCCATGAAACAGAGATTACAGGCCACAGTTTTACAGAAGAAGAAGCTGAGATTTGGAATATTTAAAATCCCAAGATCACAGAGCCATTAAGTAACATACGTAGGACTCAACCCAGGCCTGTGTTGAGAGCTGTAGCTTCTAAGGCAGGCAGCATAGGTATATAGAATTTATTTTGTGAATGACTTTATTTTCAGAATTTAAGTTACTGACTCTGTCATACTAAGGGACATATCTGGAAAACCTCTCTGTGAGCAATATTAAATTCTTCCCAGGAGATTCAGAGTGAATCAGTTACTTTAAAAGTCCTGACATCTGAAATAGGATCTTTGGGAGGTACTGTCCTACTAGCAGAAGATAGCAATAATTATTTTATATGTATTCCCCAAAATAATATAAAAGATGTGTAAGCTTTACCTGGAAAAATTCATCTGTGATTTGTTGTGTAAATAATACTTAGGCAGAGGTCATGGGATGCATTAGGTTTAAAGAGAAATTTTTTCCAACCCTTGGCACCAGTTTTTTTCAAACTTTAGCAGCACATCTTCCATGGAGTTCCAGCTTGTCAAATTCACATCTTTTACAATAAGCCCACGCCAGGAAATTTTAAAGAGTTGACCATTTTGTGATTAGTTTATCTTCAGAATGTAAGACCTGTATACGGTATGCTATTTTATGCACAAGCACATCTACCTAACATTTTTAAATGACAAATTTTATAATTGGGTTCAATACATGTTATAAAATCAATCAAAGAGATACCTGATTATATTTGGCATTTTTACCAAATGTTATCATTTCTCTTACATGATATAGTAATCTTCTACCAGTGAGGAAAAAGCAAAATTTTGTTGTTTTCTATCTGAGGATTGAAGAAGAAAGCTTAAAAATACTGATTTCAGCTATGCCTTTGAATTTCCACATGAAGCGTTAGTAAACAATTGGTTCTAGTGAAAAGAAAAAAAGGAATTAAGGATGAAACTAAATATAAATGTTCACGTATGGTATTCTCACATCTCCACTTATTAAAAATTATTTTTCTTCCATTCCTGTTTTTCCTATTCTTCAGATGATAAGCAAATACTAACATAAAAGCTTCTTATGACACATGAATAGGCATTTCTTTCCACTCTTTTTTGCGTGTTCTAAGTCATTCCTACCAGCTAACACAAACATACACCACTTTTAATGTGGTCAGAGAGAATTTTTTCCCAAAGGACCAAGTACTAACGCCAGACCATTTAATGTTTCAATGGTAATACAATTTGGTACCGTTGGATGAATAAACCAATGTGGTTTGGATTGAAGTTTCGTTTTTCTTTGCTTCCATTTTGGTGTGGATGAGGCCATCACAATTAATTTTTCAAGTTTAGCATTGCTTTGGCAAAGGGATCTCTTAATATTCCATTTCCCCACTGAATAGTGGGAAATTTTAAGGAAAAGAGGCCACGAGAAGGAATCACTTCTAGATTAAACATTGTGTTGACTTGCCATGTGACTAAGACAAACCATTTACCTCTTTGTCCTTCAATTTTGCCATCACTGAAAATTGCTTTGCTTCCCTGGTGCACAGCAATTTTGAAAGATGAAACATGAGTTTTGAAAAGAAACATGCCACATAATTTTGAAGTATTAGACTTCTGCTTTTGTAATGCCAAAATGACCTCCATTCATTAAATTCTTTGAATAGGATAATGCATTATTACTATTGATGATATAATTATTATTACCTTATTACTGTGTTATCATACATTTCAAGTTCTTAATAGCATTTTTATTTGATCTAATTTCACTTGTAGTTTATTTTATTAAACAAAAGTATCTGCAGTGTCATTTTCAATATTTAGAGATTTGGGGATCTGTTACAAATTAATATAAAATACATGTTTAAATCAAATTCCTGCATTTTTATACAACTGCTCATTGAGTTGGCTGAAGACTTTTATTTTAAAAATTAAATATTGGAAACCTACAGCTCTGTGAACTTATTAGAGGTCATTAGAGGAATTGTTCCTTCTGCATGAAACTCCAAAACTATAGACAGTCTTATCCCAGCTTCTTTTTTGTTAATGTTTATTTATTTATTTTGAGAGAGGAGGTGGGGGGAAGGGCAGAGAGAGGGAGACAGAGAATCCCAAGCAGGCTCCACTCTGTCAGTACAGAGGCTGATGTGGTGCTGAAACTCACAAACTGTGAGATCATGACCGGAGCCAAAGTCAGACACTTAACAGACTGAGCCACCCAGGTTCTCTTTATCTTCAGCTTCCTCATTGCTAAGATACAGTCACTAGTTCAGCAATTTGAATCACTTTTATGTTTACAGTATACCTTTTACTTAAACAGTATGTTCAAATATTTTAAACATAAACTTCCCAGTTATTAGGCCTGAAATTAGTATTATTATTTAATGCTAAAATAATCTTTAAGTTCAGTACAAGGATACTCAATACTAAATTGTCTCCCACGCTTGCACCCTATTTTTATTTCTCCTTTGTTGATGCGGTTAGTTTAGAAAGACATGCTGTTGGGCAAAATAGATGAAGGCGAGTAAGAGGTACACACTTCCAGTTGTAAAATGAAGAAGTCATGGGGATGTAAAGTACAGCATAGGGAATATAGTCAATAAGATTGTAATAACTTCATATGGCAACAGAGGTAACTACACTATCATGGTGAGCAGTTCATAATGAGCACTTCAGCGATGTTGAATCACTGTGTTGTACGCCTGAGACTAGTGTAGTGTTGTGTGTGAACTATACTTCAGTTAAAAAAAGAAAAC
Organism: Acinonyx jubatus; assembly: GCF_027475565.1. Taxonomy (NCBI): domain Eukaryota; kingdom Metazoa; phylum Chordata; class Mammalia; order Carnivora; family Felidae; genus Acinonyx; species Acinonyx jubatus. Next base: position 57,065,218 of record NC_069383.1, on the reverse strand, counting down.
ACTAGGAGAAAAAAAAGACATCCTATTATACATTTTCCCTACTCAGCCATCAGTAAGATGGGGTTTATTTTGGGTAGGGGAAGGAGGGATTATAGAATAAGAAACTCATCTAATGGTGTACAGACCTAATGGATGAAAAAGGATTAACATCTTTATTATTTCTTGACACAGGCTTCAAATTCACTCAAAGAAAAACAGAAGTGTGAGACTCAGACGCTCAGACAAGGCGTTCCTCTGCCTGGGCAGTATGGGGGCAGCATCCCAGCATCTTCAAGCCATCCCCATGTCGCTTTAGAGGGAAAACCCAACAGCAGCCACCAAGCTCTCCTGCAGCATTTGTTACTGAAAGAACAAATGCGACAGCAAAAGCTTCTTGTGACTGGTAATTAATGACACCATCATCTTAGGGCTTTCTTTTATCTGTGTTCCAATGTAATGCCCCTTAAATTCAAGACCCTATTAAAGATTTACATTGTCATACAAGGGTCTCCCTGACACTTGGTATTGTGGGAAAGGCTACTATTTTCATTTATTTCTCTAGATACATTGTGGGGAAAACACCTCACCTTGTTAAACCTTCATACGTACCAGAGTCGGTTACTGGTGAGTCACTGGTGAGATGCATACCTATCTAATGTTCTGGCATTTCTGCCTTCACCCCATACCACCTAGGTTTCTGCTGTTGTTTGCCCAGCAGAATCACTAGTTTCACCAAATGTCTCATATATCTATTTTCTGTGGCTTTTTGTTCTTTTATAAAGCAAAATTGTATGTGTGTGTGTTACATTTTTTTTTTCAGGCGGAGTTCCCTTACATCCTCAGTCTCCATTGGCAACAAAAGAGAGAATTTCACCTGGCATTAGAGGTACCCACAAATTACCCCGTCACAGACCCCTGAATCGAACCCAGTCCGCACCTTTGCCTCAGAGCACATTGGCTCAGCTGGTCATTCAGCAGCAACACCAGCAATTCTTGGAGAAGCAGAAGCAATACCAGCAGCAGATCCACATGAACAAAGTAAGCCCCCAAGCCGAAGTCAAAATGTCATAACCACCAATGGGGGAAATTGGGGTTCTCTTCACTGATCAGGGCACGTGAGAGGAGAATGTTGGGATCTATCCATCACAGTCAAAAGGAGATCGCCATCCTAGCCCTCAGGGACAGCATCACAATATCAGTATTTTCACCATGACTACAGTCACAGGATGCTTGTGGCAAAATTGAGATTATGGATTAGTAAGGGCTTTCATGATTGAAGCCCTATCTTAATACATAAGCACACACAGACACCTGTGTGCAGAGCCCCATTTTCTGGTATTGTAGAAAAGGCTTGAGGCAGAGTTGAATGTGGTGGATCGACAGCTCAAAAAGTTTGCACAGGTGCAGGCAGATATGACAAGGTTAGCCAACAGAGTATTTCTCAGCAACTTGTATGTATCCATGTTGCATTTATTTTTTAGTATGCCCCACTTCATTCCAAACAATGTTTGAAGCAATTTCTCAGAAATATGTGGTAATTTTCTGGCAGCCTTATTGTGGCCAAAATGGAAAGCTGATGTATGTATCACACCACATCCTTAGGAGCTCTCCTGCTGAGGCAACCACAAAGAAACAGTGATTACAATATGACAATATCAGACAGGCCAGGCCAGTAACATTTTCAGTGAATTCATAAGCAAAACTGGTCTTCCCAGCTTTGCCACTACCGTCTGCTATGAGTTTCCAAAGCAGAGTCTTCTCCTTCCTGGACAGTGTTTTGGTCCTGGATGTCATAATTCTACCCAGTCTCCACTGTTACTGTATCACCTACAAGTATCATGGAGAGAGGTTTTATATTAAGAATGACATTCTGTTTACTGATAGGTAGCTAAAAAGTGGCTTACTGTTTAAAAGTTTTATTGTATCATGATGTAAACAAAGCAAAACCTCCTGGGCAAAGATCAAATCATCTTTGTAATAGCATTTAGGAGAAAGGGGGTCTTTATCATGTGCTCACTTACCATGTGTTTATTGCAGGTAGGGTAGAGCAAGAGTTTTTCTCTTCTCTTTGGCCTCCAGCTTAATAAGGCAGAGCCATGAAGGAAACACAGGCTGAATACCATACTACTGAACAGAAATTCCTCCAGCTGCTTTCAAAGATGATGTGTATGTGTGTGGGATTGGGGAAATAGGACCAGGGGATAGATGGCGGTGGTAACTACCTTTCCTGCCATCTTTCATTCTACTGCAGACTATATTTCACTATATTGCTTATTACTCTTTATATATCATCAGATTGATGCCTGTTTCGTTGCTACCACATTTCTGTAAATTTATCAAATTATTTTGTATCAAATCAGTCTCAATGGAGGCAATCAACTTCCTTCTTGTGTAGTGACGGAGTACTTTTGATTTAAGAGTATATGTCTGCTATATTAAGGTAGAGTTCAGTTTGTTTGTTTTGTGGTCTCTCAGCACTACTTATAACTACTGGGAATTCCTGAAAAATTGTCCAGTGACCAGTGAGGAAAAATTTATGCAGAAAGAAAGACTGGGAATCCTACATTTTGCCTCATAATATTTTGATCTGGAATTAGGTTCGTTAGATTCCTGTTAATACTTTTAAGATTATTTGGGAATACATTTTTCATGACCTAGAGATGCTGGTGTTTCAGACTCAGTGGTATGCTAATAACAGAATCTTTATATTTTAGTATCACACTTGAGATTTTGACAGGCGGATGCTAACCTCAGTCACATGGAAGAAACTAAGATGAAAAACAGGCATTTGCATTTGAGCAATGAGAAGAGCAAATCTTATCAGAGACCTTCTCCCATGTGGAGCTGATTCCTTGGAATCTGTTAAGAATTCTTCCCAAAATTAGAAACAAACCTATACTCTCAGGTACATGTTTGTACAGTGGTTTGACTATTAAATCTTGTCTTAATTAGGCAAAATGAAGTCCAGAAAACTTCAAAGTACAAAGCTGATCTTTATATATTAACCCCTCTCAGCTTGGGTGTTTAGATTACTCAAGCAGGTCTCCAGTTGGCTTTTCTCCAAGTATGTATTCCATATGTTTGATCACATGGCATATGCACATTGGGTATTCTCCAGATTTTGAAAATATTTCACCTGCCCTCAATTGTGTGAGGGAACAGAGAAGAATCTTAAAGAAGAAAATATTGAATCTCTGACCTATTCTGAAGTATTCACAATAGAACCATCAAGAAATGAATTGCTACTGTTCTCCCTTCCCCAGGAGGTGATGAAAACATTTATTTCACATTATGTGAGGGCCATAACTGAGATGCCAAAAACCAATGCGTTTGTGTATAATTATATATTTATGTGTATTCTAACCATTTTGAATACCCATTAATGAGAAATAACCACAGAAAATTTAATTTATGTCATTTTTCTTTCCTGTTAAAATGGATGAATCTATACTGAATCCATTCAAACTGGAGCCAAATAGTTGGCATCATAAAAATGTCCCTGCTCTTGAGGTACTTATGGTAGCAGGAAATACATGCTCACATAAAGACACTGGTATACAGATACCCTGTTTGAAAATGTCCTTTTCTTTTGCTCCTTCAACTTTTTTTTAAGATTTAGAGAAGCAAAAATGCAGTGACAACAAAAGAAAAAATAAGTGTATTTGTCTCTAAACCTATAGCATATTAAATATGATTGTCCTTCCTGGCATGAAATTTTTTTAATGTTTATTTATTTATTTTTGAGAGAGGGAGAGGGATGGCAGAGACAGAGGGAGAGAGAATCCTAAGCAGGCTGTGCACTGTTAGTGTAGAGCCTAGTGCAGGGCTTGAACCCACCAACCGTGAGATTATGACCTGAGCTGAAACCAAGAGTTGGATGCTTAACCGACTGAGCCACCTAGGTGCCCTGCTGGTATTATTTTTTTTTAATTTTTTATGTTTTTTAATTTTAATTTTGAGAGAGAGAGAGAGCACGAGAGCAAGTGAGGGAGGGACAGAGGGAGAGGGAAACAGGATTGAAAGCAGGCTCTAGGCTCTGAACTGTCAGCACAGAACCTGATGTGGGGCTTGAACTCACATACTAGGAGATCATAACCTAAGCCAAAGTCCACACTCAACTGACTGAGCCACCCAGGTGACCCTCCCCCTAGTATGAAATTTTTAATGATGTAATTGAATTGCTAATCATCATTAGAAGTCAAAGAAAATCTATATTTTTCAGAGTTTATATAATAATTGACTTATTAAATTTGGAAAGCTTTGTCATATCTTACTATTATTTGAATCAACCATTTATGAAAGCGGTCATTCCTGCTTACTATAACTATACAATGTAAATATTATTAATCATACTAAATAACTTACCTACCCATTGCTTGATACTTAAATGACATTTACATGGGAAATTTGTGCGTCATAAGGATTATTTGTCTCATACAATTATGGTGTAAGTACTTAATTGCTTAGTAGAAATATCCCTGGAATGGGTATATACAGTATTTGTATTGGTATATCTACAAAATGGGGAAAGGTAGAAATGTAAGTGGAAAACCTGTCAGAATGATTTGTCTTTATACTCATCAGGTTGAATATTTTATTTTCAGTGAAGGTATTTTGAGAAGTTTAACCATAAAAAAAATCATGGTTTACACTATTTGTTCTTTTGTTTTCTTGAGACATTTAAAGTATCCAGGAATGCATTAAACAATTTCTGTTGCTAAGGTATGGTACATTCATGAAACAATGACTTGTGGGCATTTTTTAAAAACCAAGATTCTTTATGCTAGTATCAAAAGAAGATTGATGTTGGGGCACCTAGGTAGTTCGGTCGGTTAAGCACCCAATTTTGGCTCAGGTCATGATCTTGTGTTTTGTGAGTTTGAGCCCCGCATCAGGCTCTCTGCTGTCAGCATGGAGCCTTCTTTGGATCCTCTGTACCCCTTTCTGTCCCTCCCCCTGCTTGTGCCCATGTGTGGGTGCTCTCCCTCTCAAAAATGAACGTTTAAAAAAAAAGAGGATTGATGCTTTGCCAGGTATCTTTTGTTTATTTACTGAAAGATAAAAATGGTTTCCAAAGCAAAATTTTCCCCATAAATAAAAAAAGGCAAACAAAAAAGTAAGAGGGTATTGGCAATTTTCTTCTGGGATCATTTTAAATTTGAATCTTGCCGCAGATTTTTCTGTTAAAAAAAAGACTATGATTAATGAAAACAAAACACACTGCAGTTTTTTTATGATTTTTGAAGGAATATACCAATCACTGCCTAATTAATAGAAGGGCAAATCTCTAGTTGTAACACTATCTGAATGATACACAGGAATTTTCCTGAGTGTCTTCAGGCATTTTTGTTGTGAGATAATCTGGCCTTGACCTCTGCCCCCTGCCCAATGGCACTATTCTTTAAATTGTTTCTCTGTTATAGTATGTATAGGATAGCATTGATGCACACTGAATAATTTCTATTTTAATTAGAATTGTTCTAATACCTATGTTTTTCATATTCATTCTATCAAAACCACATGAGCAGAAAATTTAAGAAATTTCTTTCTTCATTCAGTACTTATTTGAATGAAATACCAATTTATTATGCATTTATCCATTTAGCAACTCATTGAATTCTTGCTTTGTGCCAGACACTATTTTAATCACTAAGAAAATAACATTCAGAGTCCTCATGGAGCTTAAAGTATGGGGAGCAAGGGAGTGAATTATTCAGTAAACAGTAATACGATGTGTTATGTACTAGGATAGGGAACATGAGGAAGAAAATTGTTTTCATTGAGGAAGTAAAACTTGAGACTTGTTTGGTTACCTCCTTGGGTTCTTCTGTCCTTTTTTACCTCTTTCTTTCTTTCTTTCTTTCTTTCTTTCTTTCTTTCTTTCTTTCTTTCTTTCTTTCTTTTTCTCCCTTTGTAATATACTCTGTGATAAATATCTTATGCATTCCTATGACTGGACATCAGCCAACACATTTTTAAAAAACCCAGATAAATCATGAGATGATATCTTAAATATGTCAAAGTTCACTGTAGATATAAGTATTTATTATATATTTATTACTATGATACTTAGGCATTTTGACATGAGTGCTATTTTATCATAATAAAAATATATCTAAGACAAGATTAGTAAAAGGGAGGCCAAGCAGATGTCCTGTGTTGCCCTTATTAAAACAGGTAGAAATTATGTCTGACAAGCAAGGCATGAATATAATTTTGCTCAAATGCTGGAATGGAGAAATGGGGAGTTTTCATTAATTTTAGAAGAGAATTTGACCGTTTATTTGAGTAATATCTGTTGTATTCTTTTTCCTGATATAATTTTCTAACAGAAATGTTACATATTCTTCATCACCCCTCATGATTCATACCTACTCCTTGTTCCCCATCATGCATCCACAGCAACCCAGGGGACTATAGTCTGTCATGCCTGTGCTCACACACAAACATAGTGTGCATATATGTGTGTTATTTTGTTCTTACAAAATATCCCCGAAGGTAGTTCTAAAATAAAACTATTTTGTGCACTGTTGAGCAAAGCGTATGTTTCCCAAGGAAATTTATTTGAAGAACAAATGTAAAGATGTTACATTCCAGAAAGTTTATATTTTTAAGTCTCATGTCCTATTATCAAACAGCAAGGAAACACTTTGTGTTAGCTTTATTTTAATAAAGGTGATTATATCCATGGCTTCTTGTGGGAAGGTTAAAATTTTAAGTATAATTAGATGAGGATGATGTACCCATCTTTGCTTTTTGATGCACCTATTACTCCTGGTGTATCTTTCATGCACTGTGGCTCTTCCTAGCACCTTCTCCATAGGTACCTTAGGGATAGGGTCTTTCACGTAATACCAGCTCCCTTTTATAAGTAGGACCCACTGTAAGCTGGGACACAATGCTAACCTTCTTATGTACATTATTTTCTCAGACTTAACAACTCACTCTTTTTAATATCAAGAAAGTTAATTTTAAAGGGCTTAAGTAAGTTGACCCAGGGGACAGGCTAGAAGTTGACAGAACTAGACTTCTGACATAGGTTGTATGACACAAAAACCTGTCCTGAACCTAAATGTGTACTTATGATTTTAGTGTTGTTTTCTTCACCAAGCAGAAGAAAAGATTTCCTTTAAAAAATTTTTTTATTTACTCTTTTTTACTTCTTTTTTTTATTTTTATTTTTAGCGAGCACACGAGCAGTGGAGAGGGGCAGACAGAGAGAGAGAGAATCTTAAGCAGGCTCCAAACTCAGCACAGTGCCCAATGTGGGGCTTGATCTCATGACCCTGGGATCATGACCTGAACTGAAATCAAGAGTCAGACAGTCAACTGACTGAGCCACCAAGGAATCCCTCTTTTTTTAACAAAAATTTTTGTTCTAAGTAAGCTCCACACCCAACATGGGGCTTGAACTGGTGACTCCGTTATCAAGGGTCAGGTGCTCTACTGACTGAGCCAGTCAGGTTCTCCAAGACAAGTTTTTCCTAATTTTATTTTTGCAAAAAAGTAGAGAACTTACAATTGAAGAGAAGGCAAACAAGCAAGCAAACAAAAAAAAAGGGTGATCTTATTTTATGTATTTATTTATTTTTGGTATTGGTTTGGATTTGCTGAAATGAAGAAATTTGTTTTCCTGACCTTACTTCCCAACTTTTCACACATTGTCCTCCCTCCAGTGACTAATTTGGAAGTTGATTTACATGGTGGGACATTCAGACATCCATTGGATATTAAAGCTTCCCAACGGTGCTGTGAGTGCAGTACAGCCTGACCATGTTTCATGCCTTTCTTGCATGCTGTAAAATCATCATTTCTTTAGATTGGGCAAACATCTTCTCATAAGAGTTCTGAGCTGGCCTGATGCTGAAAGTCTACTGACTTCATCAAGTTCAACTGAAATGCAAATTTGGCATCTCCTCTCTGGGTGGTTGGAAAATGCCTTGTTTTATGTTTTGAAAAATGGATGAGTAGAAACTTGAACTGGGCTTTCATTTAGGAAAGTAGGCATTACCGTTGTCAGGTTTAATTTCTCTCTATCCATTTGACAGTATGTTTCCATGCAGAGCCTTTAATCAACAATTTAGGATTACATTTTGCCCATTAGATGGATAGTATGTCCAAAAACTTTAGCAAGCACTGAAAGGCAGTCTTAATTTTATAACAGTAAAAAGCCTCCTAGATTATTTATCTATCTATAGAGGTTTATAAAAGAAACTTTGACTTTGCCCTTAAATAGATGCTGTTTCGACATGATTAGCCCAGTGTAAATAGATTCGTGTAGGTATGTGCTGAGCTTCAAAAAAACCACTTACTGCAATACTGGCTTACATCATCGTAGAGAATTCATATAGAACCATTTCACTACATAATTACAAGTTGATGGTTTATAATATACAGAAAATGGCTTGTTGCTTTATTATTAGATGTGATGAAATCCGGTGTTTGTAAAAGAAACTAAATGACCATTTCAGTGGATTAATGTGTAACTTTCGTAAACGTTCCCAGTGCTGCTTTCATAACTTGAAGACCAAGGGAAGGACCTCGACCTTTCCTTTTCACTCTGCACTGTTAATCTAGTCAGAGACGCTTTTACTGAATGAGAAAAACAATAGTTGGACATGACTATGAGGTAAGAAAATAGGGGAAAGAAAAATATCTGGGGAATTAAACCATGTGAGTGGTTTGACTGATGTTGATTCCAGGCTGTTCAAAGAGAGAGGAAAGCTAAATAATTTGGTTGTTTCTCAACCTTGACAAATAGTTTCATTTGACAGGATGAAATAATTAAGTCTTACTAAGGAATTTTTAATATAGCTAAGTGATTTGTGGACATGAAAACCACCAGTATGTAGCAGTCCCTTTGTTATAGATTTTGGCTGCTTATAAAGTCCTGATTTTAGTTTTCTTCCCCTGTATCTTTCTGCCCTTTCTCTAAATACTTACGAAATCTCAGGGATTATAGTGACCCTGAAATGTCATATGATCTAGAGTATTCCCATTCCTTCAGGCAGAATTGCATCCAGGGCTAAGCTCCCATATCCAAAACGCACCATTACTCTCTTGCTATCGACTGAGTTGTATCACCCAGCAATAAAAACTCACTTCTAAAAATAATTTTCTGGCATGGAGTCATTGATGGTGTTCCACAATGATTTATTAGCAACCACTATGCTTCCGCATACTGAAAATGAAAATAAAGAAGGCCTGTTCTTTCCCTTGAATGGTTCATAGGCCTGCAAACAGATCATTCCAGTCCAAGATAGTTCTATATAATGCGTAGCTCATATGAATTGTAAAATCTAGAATGCTTGGTAACATTTCCAAGAGAAGTTTCTGATGTCTTGCAGAATTATTTGTTAGTTTTGCAACTTTGGACAAAGTATTGAGCCTCCTTGTCCAATAATTCTCTAATCTGCACGTTTTAGAGGTTTATAGTGAGGATCCCATGAAAGGATGTACTGAAAGTGCTTTGTAAACATGGTGAGCACGACTGAAATCTTAATGCAGTATTTATATTCTTATTTAGCACTCATAGTTCTTTTTGTTTTTATTCTGCTAATGAAAACGGTTATCTGGAAGTGCTAAAATATCTCCAAGACACGCATTTCCTACTTGCCTCAATCTTGCATCAAGCTACTTTGTTGTAAACCAAACTACTAAATTTTGTTCCCGCTTGAGTCTTTGTAGTCATCATGAAGCGGACCTTTGATTTCTGTTTGGAACAGCATATATGTTAATTATTGAATTATTTATTGAGGTGTAATTTACACAGCAAAATATATTCCTTTTGCTGTATAATTCGGTGAGTTTTGACAAATGCATATCGTCATATAATTACCACAATCAAGATAGAGAGCAGTTACCTCAACTTCCAAACTTTCTTTGCCTTGCTCCTTTGTTGTCAATTCCTACCCCTACCTCCAGCCCCAGGCAAAGTAGATGAATTTTTGACCGTGTGGGAAACATAAAACAAATAACAAATATGAAGGATGGTATATTTTGAGAGCAAGCAGACATCAGCTCTAAATGATCTAAACCATAGAATGTTTAAGGAAGAAGGGCCATAAGGGATTATTTTCAGAGGTCATAGGTGGACACTCTGTGGACTGCTGTCGTTGGACAGCTTGGTATCTTAAGCATTTCAATTTTTTGTCAATCTTTAAAAATAGAAAGATTTCAAATGCAAATCTGATTTCTGGCATTGTCTGAAAAATTGAAAATCTGGCTACACCGGGGCCCACATTTCCATGTGGCAATTGTTTTCTGTGGTTTATTCTTGGTATCCATTTTAAATAGGGCTTGTACTGCTATCCAGATGACCAAAGCAAGGGTTGGCAAATGGGGAGAAAGGGAAATGTTTATCAGTCAGTTGATCTGAAGATCACTGGCTTTGAGATCTTGTCTATTCTGAGACACAGTCCAAAATTGCCAAGGGTGCCTTTCCTTAACTGTGCCTCTATTCATTGCCCTTAAAAAGCAAAGAAAGAGAACTTTGAAAGAACGTGTACTATCAACTAAAGATTGGAAAGGGGACTTTTAGGGGAAAATCCTATTATGTAATATAAAAATGCATAAAATGACATAGTGATGTAAAAGAAGGAAAAATAGGTCATTTGTGTTCTAGTTGTCTTGTAACACTCTCTTGCTAAACTTTTTGTGTTCTAAAAGTTAGATCTTTCTAATTGCCTGCCTACATCCAATATTCTATAGCAACCAGAGTGATCATTTACAAATGCAAATCAAATCATGTTAAGGGCTTGCTTAAAACTGCCCAGTTGCTCCTTATTGTTCATAAGATAAAATCCAAACATCTTTTTGTGGCCTGCAAGGCTATTGTGATCTGGCTCTTGCCCCTGTCACTGACCTCATCTCCTACTCCCTTCCCTTACTTGCTGAGCCTCAGCCATGTTGGCCTCCTTTTCAGTCTGTTGGGAATGCCGTTCCATCTCCAGGAGTTGTGTTATCCACTGTACTGTATGGTAGGTTCAACTTCCAGATCTTCTCATGACTTGACCGTGGTGTTGGAGCCCCTCTTAGTTTAAACCTCACATCTTCTGAGGGCCTTTCCTGCCCATACAAATGAGACACAGACGCTCACCCCTTCCCCCATCATTCCTTACCACATTAAGTTCCAGTCTTCAATTGCTTACTTTCTGTTTCCTTTTCTGAGAGCTCACCTGACTGCTCTTCTCAGGATGTGGCATATAGTAAGTGTTCAACAAAAATTGTCAAATGAATAAAGAGTGGGTGGGTAACTTTCTCAAACTCACTGGAAGGAGGAAATTTTCAGTATCCTTTCCAGTTCCGGGGGTTAACACTTACTTAAGTTATTGATATATTAGGATGTTTTGAAGCCAGAAAGGGGGTATTTTAATTGCATGCATTGATTTAGACAACCATTTGAAGTTATAAAGATAAACACGTGTTTATTAAGTGTTCACTTAATCCCTGGATTAGTTTTATATCTCTTCAATATTGGGAAGAAGGAATATTTTTCAGTTTAGACTTAATTTATGTGAATAATGAACCAATATTTAGAAAATATTTCTCTCTTGCCGTTTAGTTTTGGTTCCTCTGGTTATTTCCCTAAAATGCACAGAAGTGAAATGACATGGAGTATTTTGGCTTGAGGTAGAGTTCTTCTCTAAGTAGACCTCTTGATTTGAAAACCCTCCAAACGCTGCATGTTGTTTTTGAGAACAGTTGGTACATACCTAATCTATTTGTGATTTGGGACAGAATTGTATCATTGTTTTACAATCTAGTTTCCTTGGAGCTTAAGGGAAAGTTTTCGTGTTCCAAAAGAAGAGTTTTGCATTTATTTAAAAGAAAAAACAAGAACAAAAACGAAAACAAAAACTTGTGTCATTGCCATTCCCCAAGTAAAATCTGTCTTACAATCTGAGGCAGAATAAGAAAGTGATGAGTTGGGTTGAAGGTCATTTTGCGTAGTTTAATAATCACATTCAAACACTTGTGCTTAATGGGTTGTTGACAATTTCAGAAAACCAGATGTCCATCAGAAACAGATTTACTCCTTTTACACTCTTGTTCTTAGTTGCCATCCCAAAACTGAAGATATTTGTGGGGACATAAAAGATCTCTGTGGGAAAAATTTTAAATATGGAATTGAAAGATACTTTATTTGACAACACTTATGTTGACTTTTAGGCTTGTCTCAGTGTAACTTTCACAGAGATGAGCTGAATGTGCTCATGTGTAAAGGTTAGCAGCACAGCCTTTAAATATTATTTCATTAATTTTACATCATTTGCCAATAGACTAGATGATATTTAACATGGAATATAGAACATTGAAGTTTAGAGACTTGCTGTAATTATGATCCTAGCAGGGATTGATAAGAATGGAATTGCAAACTTAAGGTGTTAGAGATTTAGATAAATTATCATACCTGGCCCTTGGAATATCGGCATGAGTATGTATGAGTGTGTGTTACAAACCCAGAATGGTCATAGATTGCCTGCAACATTCTTAGTGTTCGGTATGATGGCTGTGCAATAGCATGGAGAATACAGGGAAACACTGACAGATGAGGAAGAACACAGATAAAAGGAGAAGGAGAAGCACAGCCATCATCTTCCTCTCTGCTGGGTTCCCCACCAAAGTACCTCACCTGGTGGCAGATGAATGACACACGGTGTGTTTTACAGATGGGCCCTCAGCCGAGATTCGCACAGGTCTGTGCATTTATCTGTCACACAGATGTTTTGTCTTGTGTTTTGTAGCCAGCAAGGCAACAGCTCAACTTTGCTGGGGGATCACCTCCAGATGTTCAACCAAAGAGAGATTCTGCTACCCCACTGAGAGTGAGCAGACAGTTCCTCCCTGCATCTGGGGCCACTCAGCGACAGTACAAATTAGAAAAGGGTTAGCCCCTACCATCGTTGTAATGGTCACATTTGAAGTTCAAAAACACATATAACACAACATAATCTGAGTACTGAATGTCTTCATACATAGTCAGAAACTTACAAACAATGTCAAGTAATTTTTTATTTTAAAAATCTATAATAAGTTAAACCTGGCAGGCAAGTTTTCTGTGACTTTGGTTTGTAGATTTTTCTTGTTGATGTTAATTGCTAATTTTTCCACTCTGGCAAATTTGACTGCTTAAACAAAAACAGCTTTAGTCAAATACCTGGAAGAAGAAGTTAGGTTAACTCCTTCTATGCATTTGTATTTTGCAAAGCTGGTTCCAGGAGATCCCATTTATCACTCTTGTATTTTGTGAAACTTCGCAAAGAGCACATTCTGTTTCAGAGATGGTGAAAAAATGGCAGTTATTGTTCATGTAGACCTTGGCATTTGCTTCATAACCTGGGAAGAAAAGTGTCAAAGCACTGTTACTAAGCATCAATTACACTTTCAGGTATTTATTAAAAAAAAATGATGAGTGAGAGAGACGAGAATAAATCCTAGATTCTTGACTCATGCAATTGAGTATTGATGTTCACTCAGATGAGACAATTAAGTGAGCAAAACATTTTGAGTGGGAGGAGAATAAAGGTTTTCTTTGAGCTATTTAAAATTTATGATACCTGTTTGATATTCTAGATCTAAGGAAAGATGTTGAAGCAGCTGAATATGAAGTTTGGAGCTCAGGAAGACGATGGAATTGTTTATATTAATTCAGTTGTTAGCAGAATATAGCTGTTTCAGAGGAGAAAGCAGATTGGAAGTGTATCGAAAATTCTAGGTTTCTATTTTTTTTTTTTTTTTTTTTTTTTTTTTTTGCAGATGGCTCAGGTTCTCCGGACATGAAATTCCTTCTTTATAAAATAAAGGTTTGAAGAGCATTATTACCAATGACTACATTTTATATGTATATGATCTCCACTCATAAGTTACTGTTTTATGTCAAGAAACATTTCTTTTACAAACCATCAAGGAATTCTGCCCTTGGAAGATCATTTTGCTATTTGGCTTTTTTGCCCCATCATCATAGCATTATTCATTCTGGCATTTTTCTCCCTCAGGTTTCCTTTAGTACATCACAACTATAGATGAAGCCAAAGGAACTCACTAGAACAAATGGCATTGTTTCTTTATTGCACACTGAGAATTGTTACATACATATCTTTGTCAGTGAGGTTGTAAATACTGACCCAATGTGATCTGTGGACTAAATGATGAGATTTGTGGGTATGTCCATGACCTCAAAAATACATTAACAGGTCAGATTTCAGGTTTTTTGTTAAAACATACATATGGCATGTTCTGTGAACACTCAGCATTTGGTCAGTATTAGAGGTTTTCTTTGATAGTCTTGCTATCTATGGAAAACTATATTCTGGGAAATTAACACACAGTTTGTCTCGTCTTTGGCTGAACTAAAAGTAGTAATATGAGTCTCTTACTTTCAAAGATGCTATGATTGTGTCCTGGTGCCCTTTTTGAAATGCGTTACCTTACTGACACATTAATATCCTATTTAAAATGCCACTGGATTCAGAATTAATGCAGTTACTATTTACTTTAACAAGAGAGATTTTGGTCATATGGTGTGGTTGAAAGCCTTGTTGGCATGAATTCTAAAGAGAATGGGAAAATAGAAATGAAGACAGTGAAAAGAGATAAGGAGTTTTGTTGTGAAGGGAGTTAAATAATGGGGTTGGTTGAGGGGAGCAAGGGAGGTTTTATTTAAGATGGATTATCATTTTGAAAATGTGCAAGTAAGAATATTCCAGCAGAGAGGGGAAATGTGTGTCGGAGGACAGAATGGATAATTGCAGGAGTAGGTAGGATCCAGGTCATAAGCCAAGGGATTGACTGAGAATAAGAGCAAAGACATTGCTTTCCAAAGAACAGGAGCACGAAGGGTGAATAGGAGAGCTTGCTAAATGTGATGGTAGCCGGATGTTGAGTTTCCCTTTGGAGGCTTCTGTTTCCTCAGTGAAATAAGAAGCAAAGCAGGCAGTGAATAAAAGGTCTGAATATTAGAGGTTGGAGGGGAGAGGCAGTAGTTTGAAATTGTCAAGGAAAGAGTGGGAATGAATTAACTAAAGAAATGTAGTAGGACTGTCAGGCAGCACAGAGGACCCTTTTGATGGTTTTGCTCGTGAATTTGAAGAGAAACATTCAACATGATTGTAATTTGTTTGTTTGTTTCCTAGCTTATTCAGCTGCTTGGGTTTGGCAGAGATTCAGTATTAATCAAGGTTAGAAGTCTTACTTTTCCAGTAAAACCCTTGTTGAAAAGGGCAAGAGAGTTGAAGACAGTATAAGGGAGTCATTTTTATTGATGGAGAATGGAGCTTAGTCCAGCAAGGAGGGAAGGGGCGGGGGATAAGAGAGGGTGGGCAGCAAGAATGTGGTAGGCTCAATTGCTTAGAGCACCCTCCAGAGCTGAGGAGAGGTTAGGGTCAGAATATTCTGAGAATGATCCAGAAGGGAATGATGTTCGAAACTGAGATTTAGGAAAGTACACAGCTACCAATAAACACCAGGGTGACTCAGTCAGTTAAACATTCAACTTTTGATTTTGCCTCAGGTCATGATTTCACGGTTTGTCTGATCGAGCCCTGCGTTAGCTCCTCACTGATGGCAAAGAGCTTGCTTGGGATTCTCTCTCTCCCTCTCTCTCTTTCTGCTTCTCCCCTGCGCGCGTGCTCTCTCTCTCTCTCTGTCTCAAAATAAATAAATAAACATTTAAAAAAATAGACCAAGGCAAAGGTATAATCACAGCTTTGGGAGCTAAAGTAGAACAGAGGAAAAAGACCATTAGAGGTTAGGAGTTCAAGGTACTGAGTGGCCATGTTGGGACTGGGACTGGAAAGAAGACGAACAGCAATAGGGTCACCCTTTTACTTAACAGGTGGTATTTATAGCTTCCTCTTGGTTATTAAATATGCCCCATCGTCAAACATCCAGAAGCTGTAGAAGTCGCAGCCACTGCTCAGTAAGCAGGGACTTTGGACGTGGCATTTCCTGGACAGTGGTCCTGTGCTTGCTGGTGGACCTTTCATGAACGGCCCCTCAGTTCCTGTCTCATGGCCACACATCCCCTATTTTTTACTCTTTCTTACTCACAGAGGTTCTTATGCTCAGGAACTTTTGACCCCCTCCCAGAGGTGTCTGCTTCCTTCATACATGTCCTTGGCCCACCAGCTCTGATGAGCTAGCTCCCATGAGTTTCTCCAGCTAAGCTTTGGTAATGAGAGGGAGAAGTCATGCAGCTCACCCAGCATCCATCCAGAAGATGGAACTATAGCAGTCTGCCTGCAGATAGTCCCTCTAAGGGGCTCTTGCAGCCTCCTTCACCTGACTAATACCTTTCTTTAGATAAAATCTTCTCCCCACAACAGCCTCTATACCCTGCTCTTGTATATCTCATCTGAGATGAGTGATGGAGGTAAGCTTTGCAAGACTGAATGATGAGCTCTAGCTCTCTCTCTCTGTCTCTCTCTGAAGAATGGATGGATGCTTGTCACCCAAAGTCTTTACCCCTGGTGTCCCAGCCCAAACTGGGACTTTTTAATGAAAACCCTGCTTATTTTCTATGGTGTTATATGTTCTTTTTCTAACAGCCAATTAAATGGGATCCTAGAGTTTTATAGTCAAAGTTTAGAAATATTACATTGTCCCTTTTCTCCAAAATCTCAGCAGTATGCAAGGTAATATGTATTTATGATATGAAGAGCTGATTAGCATTGGTACAAAAGTCCTGCAAATAATTTCCTATAAAGTACTTAGAGACATTTAAAGCATGATGGGATGATTATTCTTATGCTGACAGCCCAGGAACAATAGAAATTAGATTGTAGGCACAAAGGAAATTAATATTTAATTTGCCTTCTTCATTTTGACATACATTTTGATTGGTAGATATTCTCATAGCTTGATTATGTCTAACTTAAGATTGGTGATGTTTACATCTTATTAGTGGCTTATCCTAAATTGTTCTTTATTTCTCTAGAATCTTGTTCTCAACCCAACCAAATATAGTATAAGCTGTAACTCTCTCCAACAAAATCTTCCAGCATTCTCCCCATCTTCTTGTGCTCAAACCCCACCAGCCTTTCATTTGCTTTAATGCCACTAAACTCCTTTTTCCAGTACATATACTGTGCCTTGGGCCAGAAATGCTCTCTACCCTTATTTCAAACCCTCATACACATAACTGACAACTCCTTTTCTATCCTTCCTCTTTCGTGTCTCAGCCTAAACATAGCACCCTCTAAGTGAAACCTCCCATAGCCATGCACAGTTGTGCTCCTGTGCCAACTAGGGTGTACTCTTAGAACACCCTGTGCTTTTCATTTTCATTTACCATACTTGAAAATAAGAATAAACTTATTTATCTATTTGGTGCCTTTCTAACACACTAAACTATAAGCTCCATGAGGGCATGGTATCTTGAACGTAGTTGGCGCTCAATCAATATTTATTGAACAAATGAATGAAAACTCCCAATAATTTTACCTACAGTGAAATTTAAGGATTTCATCACTGTGTGCATAGCCATCTGAGGTTGTGTGGCCTGGAGGAAAGTCTGTAAGCCTAAAGTGGGTAAGACACCCTTCAGAGTTGGAGTACTAGGTATTCTAACTCTAAGCATGTATTTAGTCTTAGAAACATAGTTAGGGGCACCTGGGTGGCTCATTTGGTTAAGTGTCCAACTCTTGATTTTGGCTCAGGTTCTCACAGTTTGTGAGTTTCAGCCCCACGTCGGGCTCTGCACTGGCAGTATGGAGCATGCTTGGGATTCTCTCTCTCTCCCTCTCTCTGCCCCTCCCCCACTTGTATGAACTCTCTCTCTCAAAATAAATACAAATAAACTTTTAAAAAAAGAAACATAGATATGTATGAGTAAGCATAGAAAAATCAGTATTCATGATTTTAGTGGTTGTATTCTAAGTGTGCTGCTCATTAGCAATATTTGGCATGTTGTTTACATGGGCACATGATGTAACAGAAAACTCTAATCACTGTTGAAAACACAGTTAGGATCTGCAGATGATCAGTCAGTGGGGACCTTATCAATTAAAACAAGATCTACTGTAAGATGAAATCATCTTGAGTATTTTACCCCATTTATTGAGCTTTTATACTATGATATTTTGCTATTGTTTACGTTAGGTATGTTGTCATTTTTTAAAATCATTGATCAATTAATTCATATACTTCTGAAGATTAAATACAATTTAATTTATAAAGTCAAGAAAAGGCCTAAGTACTAATTTTCAATTACAAAGAATTTCTTCTTCCCTCTTATTTAGTTTAGATATGTTCATAAAACATTTCTACTATAAATTTTTTAATCCCACATCTTTTTAAAGTTTAGGATTTCAAAATCAATATTTCCATGTTTTACCGGTATATATAAGAGGATGTTTATCATTTGACCAGCTAGGTATGGGAAAATTAGATAAACAAGGATTTCTCATTTGTGTTTGTATTTTCTAGTGGTTGACATTTGTCATAAAAATGAGACTGTGGAAGTTTTCCATTACCGTTCCATTATTTCCATTACATTTTCTCTTTGCAGAAAAATATTCTCCGGTCTATTTGGATTAAATTGTCACAGTACAACCTGTACTTATAAAAGTTTCCTGGTTCTCCCAGAGGAAGCTTATTTACCTTTTCCCCACCATTTTCTAAGTGTGTTAAAGAGTAATCCGATTCTTAAAAGCACCTAAACACCTTATTCTCTGCCTGCTACACCAATACAATATAGAAATGATGGGACTGCTTCAGATTCAGTATTATTGAGGAAGTTTGTTGCAAACAAATTCGTTGTGAAATTGATGTTCAGAAATTAGGAAACAGAATGCACTGAAGTAGAGTCATTAGAAATCAAAGTGTATTTTGCTTCTCTGTTACCACCAAGGACTATTGAATTTTGAACCCCTGAACACTCTCTTCTAGCTGCTTTCGAAATCTATTGAACAACTGAAGCAACCAGGCAGTCACCTCGAGGAAGCGGAGGAAGAGCTTCAGGGGGACCAGGCGATGCAGGAAGACAGAGCGCCCTCTAGTGGCAACAGCACTAGGAGCGACAGCAGTGCTTGTGTGGATGACACACTGGGACAAGTTGGGGCTGTGAAGGTCAAGGAGGAACCAGTGGACAGTGATGAAGATGCTCAGATCCAGGAAATGGAATCTGGGGAGCAGGCTGCTTTTATGCAACAGGTAATAGGCAAAGATTTAGCTCCAGGATTTGTAATTAAAGTCATTATCTGAATATGAAATGCATTGCAGGTTTTGGTAAATGGATATTTCCTATCCTGTTTATATTTCTGAATGATTTGATTTTAGTGTTTAAGGATTCTACTTAATACATATATATCTATATAGAGATTTCTCTATATACTGGTTTCTATATAGATATCAAGGTTTCATTGAAACTCCACTGGTAAGGAAATACTTGTTACACTAAAATTATACTACATAAGTATACACATAATTAATAGGCTTTAAATTCATCCCAAAGCCCGCCACACCAATTACTTCTAAGGAAAACAAACTCACTGTTGTTTTTAGTTTATCTGTTGAGATCAGTGACTGCTGGATCAAGTCACCCAGTCTGATCAATGAAACATTCTATTAGTTCTTGAATTTTTTTTTTTTGGTATATAGAATTCAGTTTTCACATTGTTGTACATAATGTATCATACTACAGTCTTGAACACTGTTAAAGGTAGTCTGCCCCTTCCGTCCTCTCTCTTTTTTGTTAAGTTAAATGTTCTGGTTACCATGCCAGTAGTCCTTAGGTTATTGTATAGATTGCAATTGAAAATATTAGGAATAGAGGTGGTTTTAAATATATAGATTGCAAAGTACAGCACTATTTTAAATATTACATTATGTCTCACCTAGCACTGCTCATTTTACTTTTATCTTGTGTTATTTGATGACATTGTCTATCAAAAAAGATCAAATGAAGCCGATGCAAGTATCGGCGAGGAGTAATGTGCAGCATTATGGTCCAATCAGATACTATATTGTATCTACAATTGTAGAAAACGTAGTAATGGTATGATGATTATCTGATATGAAGTCACAATTATGTTTAAAAGAAGAAGGTGTATCATATTTCATAATCATATCACTAGGATCTCTTAGGCATGATTCCATAATGACCCGGCATATACCATACCATTTTGGCAAATAAAAATTTAGGAAAGTTAGGCTTAACAACAGAATCTACTTGTATATAATGCACCTTCAGAAGGACTGTGTCCTTTGATGCTATGAAATATAAACAACTTTGAAGGCAACAGAAGACTGTTTATTTAAGTCAGTTCTTTGTCAGGTTCCTGCTGTTCTACAGAAAACTGATTCTATGCGGCTGAACAGGAAATGCCTTGTGGAAACAGGAAGTCCAAGTGATTCATGTAATGAGGAATGTAGGGGGGGGGAAACGGAGGATAGTGTTTTACTCTTTCTGTTTTTAAAGGGCACTCTATGAATTGATTTATTGTCTAAGAAAATAACACCACAAGTAGGGAAATTGTTAAGGAAGCTTTTCACTGGAACATTTCCTTCATACTCCCTTTTGATATGTTTACCTTGTTTTATAGGTTTACTTTTGTTAAGCTAGTTAAAGATTCTCTGTATTAAGACCCCTTTAATATGGATAATCCAAATTGACCTAGAATCTTTGTGAGGTTTTTTTCTATTAAAATATTTATATTTCTAAATCCAAGGTATTTTAAGGTGTAGTATCCTGTTTCAAAGGAGATAGAACAATTTTGCCAAATGTAGACATTGTAACAACTGTATGTTATTGGCACATGTTGTTTACATTTTGCTGTGACATTTAAAAATATTTCTTAAAAAAAGGTCACTGCTAAAGATACATTATCCTTTTTTAAAAAGTCTCCATTCAAATTAAATTAATATAACTAGAAGTTAGAAAGTTTAAAACTTTTCCATATAACGAAAGTCCTTCTGATAATTTGACAAATAGCTATAATAGGCAACTTTTCCTATTACCAACATATTTTGGTTAGTATATTCCTTAAGATTAAAATGACTTTTTGTCAGTTGTTTTGCATTAAAAATATGGCATTCCTAAGATAAAATTGTATATTTTTTCCATCTCATAAATATTCATTTTCTTTAAAGTCTTCTTTCAATCTCATAAAAAAGGGATAGTGCATCTTTTAAAATACATTTTATTTGGGGAGGAACATGTGGCTGAGCAGACTTTTGTATAATATCACTTCAAAGATATGTAATCACAAACAAAAAAAAACCTATTTTTTATAATGTCATTTGAGAGAGCTAGCTTCATCAGTACAGTTGGTGGACATTAATTGTTTGAATTTGATAGTCTTTGAATTTAATCAAGAAGCTACCTGGAACCAGTGAAAAAGAAAGCTGGACTTAATTCATCTTAGAATTAATTGATAAATGTCTCTTTTAAAATCTACTGTATTTATTATAATTTACACCCTTGAAGGTGATCTTTTGTTTTGTGTTGTAAATATATTGTTTGTATGTTTCCTTCTTGCCTTCTGTTATAAGTCTCTTCCTTTCTCAAATAAAGTTTTTTTTAAAAGATCCCCTTTCATACATTTGGCTTTGTGTAAACTTGATCTATTTAATCGAATTTGAAGCTTATGCACTAGGTCTCGTATACCAAAATATATTTGCCATTTGTTGTCGAAACAAGAAAATGAAGATATTTTGAGCAATTATTTCTCGTGCCATTAAAAATAATAAATCCAACAATGATTTTAACCTACTTATGTTAGCCATTATCAGATAGCAAACACAGGTAAAATTTGTTGCCTCTTCATTTCCCCAGTGTGGCCTCTTTTTTCATGATATGTCATCATCTTTGATGTCACCTTCCAAATATAAAACTTTATATTGATAAATGTTAATTCCTAACTTTACTCAACTTAAAAAATTATTTTTAAAAAGGTTAACATAATTCCTTCAGTGTAACAAGCACTCAGTAAATAATAAAATAAATAATGTTCCATGTATCATAATAATTTTATCTATTACAGTGACAGCCTGACCTACAAGTATAAAGTAACAGTCCATAAATTTAAAGAGAAAAAAATAATTAAATGACTTCCCCTTAGATGGAAACAATGATTCTAATGCTAGAGTAGAGAACAAGGAGCCTGGCTCAGGTAAAGGAAACTGGACCATAGACATCCATGCACCTTGACAGACTGTGCTCCTCCTCTGGTCAGTTGCTAGCAAAATTTAAATCAGTCAGTACTTCATAACTTCATAATGTGTTACCTTGTTTTTGTCTCAGCGGGTTAAAAATACTTGTTTTATATTCTTTGATTCCCTTAATCTAAACTTTGATGTCTTACAAATTAAAATTACTCCAACTCACAACAATATTGCATTAGATTATTAAGAATTCTGGGGGCGCCTGGGTGGCGCAGTCGGTTGGGCGTCTGACTTCAGCCAGGTCACCATCTCACGGTCCGTGAGTTTGAGGCCCGCGTCAGGCTCTGGGCTGATGGCTCAGAGCCTGGAGCCTGTTTCCGATTCTGTGTCTCCCTCTCTCTATGCCCCTCCCCCGTTCATGCTCTGTCTCTCTCTGTCCCAAAAATAAATAAACGTTGAAAAAAAAAATTAAAAAAAAAAAAAGAATTCTGGAGCTAAATATCACTGTTACAAAATGGATTATTATTCCATAATGCCATAAATCTGATAATTTGATCAAAATTGTTGGAATACCATTAGTTATAATTTTCTAAAAATTGCCTTTGGACTTTTTTTTTTAATGTTTTATTTATTTTTGAGACAGAGTCAGAGCATGAGCAGGGGAGGGGCAGAGAGAGAGAGGGAGACACAAAATCCAAAGCAGGCTTCAGGCTCTGAGCTGTCAGCACAGAGCCCGACGTGGGGCTCGAACTCACAAACCAGGAGACCATGACCTGAGCCGAAGTCCGACGTTTAACTGACTGAGCCACCCAGGCGCCCTGCCTTTAGGCTTTTTATAAAATTACAAGAAGAACCTGATACCAGAGATCCTCAAAAAGGAGTTGGAGGAACCAATTAGATAATGGTTTTATACTGCATTTCTGATTTTCAAACTGTAAAGTGGAAGTTCAATAAAAAGTATCAATCTCATGTTAAAAACTTTTTCTTTAAGAAAAATACTTTTTGCCAGGAATTGCAGTTACTAAACATTAGATTTCCTCTTCTGGCAGTAAAAATCCACCTTCTCATTGGTAAAGGTGGCTGCTGAAATGGAGACTGCTACTTTTAATAAATCTGAAAAAGATTATCTTTGAGAAATTTTTACTTAGTTTTATACTTTTTTCTCTAAAGGATATTAAAAAGGAATTCAGACACTCAACATTTTTTTTTGAAACCTAGTACTCAACGGATATATAGGTAGACAAGATTATTTTTTTTTTAATTTGGCATTTCTTTGTGATTATTTCGATAATGGAAACGGAATTGTGGGTATACAATTGTGAGTTAATGATAAATAATCAAGGTAATTACCAATTACAATCAAGAACTTGGAAATGCAAGAGAAGGAATTCTAGATGTAGATTACCATTCCCTTTGTTCTTGATAATTCCTCCATTGGGGTTTTAAAAGGAAAGTACGGGAAGGCAATCAAAGAATTCTGGCAAATAAAACAAGATACTGGGAATGTGACTTTTCAGAACTTATCTATTTAGATTTAAAAAGTTCTCTATTCTGATTTTATAATACCTTCTTTAAGGCTTATAAAGTGGAAGTAAGTTTAGACCATGCAACCTTTTGGGGTCATCTTGATTTAAAAAAAGACTTTCACTTTTAACTATTGCAAACATATGTCTAGTAACTTGTTTAGTTCTCACAACAACCTTATGAGGTAGATATTATTTCTCATTGTAGAGATGAGGGCACTGGGGCACAAGGAAGTTAAATAAGGCCAAGGTCACCCAATCAGTGACAGTCTAGCTCTAATTTGAACCCAGGCACTCTGGCACTGGAGTTCTTGTTTTCTCCTTTTACTACCGCACTGCATTTAATGCAACAATTCTTTTCACCTATACAGGTTTATTAATTCACCAGTTCTCTCTCTCTCTCTCTCTCTCTCTCTCTCTCTCCCCTCTTCCCTCTCCCCTCTTCCCTCTTCCCTCTTCCCTCTTCCCTCTTCCCTCTTCTCTCTTCTCTCTCTCTCCTTTCTTCCAGCCCCCCATCAGCATTTCCGAACTGTTTTGAATCAATTTTCTCTTAATCGTTGTTTCCTTGTTGTAAAGTAGGAGATCAGGACTCTTTTTTTTTTTTTTTTTTTTGTCTAATGCACAGATGAGAGACTTAATTCTTGGACACATGATATTCAACCATTTTGAGTCATGAAAATTTGTGAGTTTCTTTTTTTCTGACCCAAGCCAGTGTTAGGATGAGGGAAAACAGAATACCTGCCCTTGAGATTAATTTTGGGGGGAGAGGAGAAAAGATTTCAACTAGGTCAAGCCCTCCTTTGCCACTTCTTATCTTTATTTCCCAACCAAGGCCAAGAACCCAATTTCTAAGCACCTAGAACGCTGCCTTTTAAAACCTTTTTTTGACTTCTGCTCTTGATAATTATTTTGAGCTAAAATAGTCTGTATAAAATGTTGGGGAGAGGAAGAACAGAGACATTTGTCTTGAGTTCTTGTCTTTCTAGGTGATTTTTCTGTTGAAAGATGCATAAAAATCCTCCTGAGGGAAGTTGCTGGCAATTCAGATTCTGACTGTACCTCCTAGAGGTTCTGATTCTGTTGTCCCAACATGGAGCCCAGGCATGTAATTTTTTAAGCCCTTTGGGAGAGTCTGATTCAGATATAATGTTCTGGAGGTGCCCAAGGGCCCTAAACCACTTCCTGAATTATGGCCTGATTTTCAATAGCTTTTACCTAAGATCTTGAACTCTTCATTCATAGTTTCCAAAATAGACTATATTCTATTTTTTGTGTATTGTTCTGTTTCATTTGCATTTTAACTCGACTACAGATTATTCTCACAATATTTACTGCTGTTACTTCTTTGATAGTATTTGTCCTTTTGGTTTATTTTTCTCTTCTAATTTAAATAATTGCTTAGCCTGTTTATAGAGTAGTATTCACCAATACTTGGCAAATTATTTTTCTTCACAAGTTGTGAGCTATTTGTTGCAACATAGTTTTTTGTTTTTGTGTTTTTGTTGAGATAAATTTCATATCACATACAATTTATCATTTTGTCCATTTTAAAGTATACAATTCAGTGGGTTTTTGGTATGTTCATGATGCTGTGCTGCTGTCACTACTACCTAATTCCAGAATATTTTCATCAACTGAAAGCAATCCTCTACCAGTTAATCAATCATTCCCCCTTTGCTCCCTCCCTCCAGCCCCTGACATCTACTTTAGGTCTCTATGGATTTGCCTGTTGTGGACACTTCATATAAATGAATCATATATTATGTGGCCTTTTGTGTGTCTGGCTTCTTTCACTCTGCATAATGTTTTCAAGGTTCGTGTATCAGTACTGCATTCCTTTTTATGACTGAATAATACTCCATTATGTGACTATACTACATTTTGTTTATGCAGTCATTAGTTGAAGGACACATAGTTTTCATTCTTTGGCTCCTATGAGTAATGCTGCTATAAATGTTCATGTTCAAGCTTTTATGTTAACATACATTATTCTCTTGAGTATATGCATAGTATATACCTAGAAGTGAAATTGCTGGGCTCTATGGTACTTCTGTTTACTTGTGAAGAACTGCCAGATTGTTTTCCACTAGCAGTATAAGAGGGATTGCAATGTTTCCACGTCCTTCCAACACTTGTTATTTTATTTTTTTTTTCAATTGCAGTCATCCTGGTGGATGTGAAATATCAACTCATTGCTGCTTTGATTCCTATTTTGCTAATTGCTAATGGTGATGAGCATCTTTAAATTTACTTAGTGACCATTTGTATCTTTTGGGGGTAATATCTATTCAAGTCCTCTGCCCATTTTTTGATTGGCTTCTTAGTCTTTTTGTTGTTGAGTTTTAAGTGTTTTTAAATATATTTGCTGGATATCCAAAATGTGAATTGCAAATTATCAAATATATGAGTTGCAAATTTTTTCTCCCATTCTGTGGGTCTTCTTTCCTTTTCTTGATGTTTCTATTGGTACACAAACATTTTTATTTTTGCTGCAGTCTAGTTTATCTATTTTTTTCTTTTGTTGCTTGTGCTTTTGGTACCATATTTAAGAAACCATTGCCTAATCCAGTGTCACAAAGATGTATACCCCTGTTTCCTTCTAAGAGTTATTTTATTTTTTTAATGTTTTTATTTTTTTTTTTTTTATTTTTGGGAGAGAGAGACAGAGACAGAGCACGAGCATGAGCAGGGGAGGGGGAGAGAGATAGAGGGAGATGCAGAACCCAAAGCAGCTGCCGGCTCTGAGATGTCAGCACAGAGCCTGATGGGGGGCTTGAACTCATGAACCGCAAGATCATGACCTGAGCCGAAGTCAGACACTTAACCAAGTGAGCCACCCAGGTGCCCCTAAGAGTTTTTAATTTTAGCACTTTTAGGTCTTTGATCCATTTTTGAGTTATATACACTTTTTTAAAAAAATGTTTTTCCATTTGAGTTATTTTTAAAGAGATAAGAACTTAATGATTGTTGGTCTCCATTTTCTCATGCAGCATCTCCATTTTTTTTTAATTACTAGCTGATATTGGTCTTGCATTTCTCCCCTTCCTGTTATTATCTCTTGTTGCTTCCTGGCTTTTGAGGCTCTTCCTTTCCTTTTTCTTCCCAATAACCATATAAATGCTACAATCTTGCTGTTTATTGTACCTAATATAAACTGAACAAAACATTAAGTTTATTTTTCCTTTAAGAAATGCCTTTTTCTGGTGACGTTTAAAAACTAAATCCGAGGGGCACCTGGCTGGCTCAGTTGGTTGGGTGTCCAACTTCGGCTCAGGTCATGATCTCACAGTTCGTGGGTTCAAGCCCCGCGTCAGACTCTGTGCTGATAGCTCAGAGCCTGGAACCTGTTTCAGATTCTATGTCTCCCTCTCTCTCTGCCCCTGCCCTGTTCACGCTCTGTCTCTGTCTCAAGAATAAATAAACATTAAAAAAATTTAAAAAAAAAACTAAATCAGAGTTATTTTTCCTCATTTGTAAGACAAAATTCTATCCTGGTTACTCATTTTTACTCATGTCTTCTTTGCCCTTAAATTTTATGTTGAACCCGTGTTTTCCTCTTTGTTTTCATCTTTGTGTCTCTGTTGACAGAATTTCTGCAAAGACCCCTATATTTGTACTGTCCAAACTGGTAGCCACTTGTATCAATCAAGAATTTAACATGTGACTGGTATGACTGAGATATGCTGTAAGTGTAAAATGCACACTAGATTTCAGAGACATAGTAGGAAAAATATATTCCTAAGTGATAAAGATGTATTTGGTTACATATTAAAATAATATTTTAAATAGATTATGTAACATTATTAAAATTAATCTTGCCTGTTTTACTTTCTTAATGTGGCTGTTAGAAAAGTTAAGATTATATATGTGGCTTACATTTTTGGCTCACATTATATTTTCTGTTATAGAATCCTGCTTTAGATCATCTTTCATTTTATATTATGTAAACAGACTTCACTACATCATTTTAGAAATAGGTGGGCTATCAAACTTGAACAAACCAATATTTGCTCATGCCATTATCTTTCTATTGCTGTTACTCAGTTTAACATACACATGTAAATTGTTAGTGTTAGAAGGGATATGCATATCTTAATGATTTAAGGGTTTAAAGACCTCCTGTTCTTTACCTTAAAGGTAACTTGAAGTCTATCAAATGCTTTATTAATATTTATCAGTTGTAAGGAAAATTCACTTATTTCTCCACTCTCATCTCAGTTATTAAATTTACTGTCTTTAAAATACGCTGTTTTATCCGGCTTTTCCATTTTATCCATGGAACCACCCTTTAGACACTGGAAAGATTATTATGAAATCACCTTTATTTCCTCTCCTTTATTTCTAATAAGCAATTGCAATACTCCTGTTTCTGATTTCCAAACCATCATATCTCTGTACTTTCCCTTTGGCTCTGCTTTCCCTGGTCAATATCTTAATTAATAGTAACACAAATTCATTCTTTTACTATTACAATAACCTCCTTCCGCATCAGTGTAGTCTTTATACTGATTTAATGAACGTACTGTAAAATACCAATGCCCTGTTCACATTCTCTGTAAACAGAACCTACAATATCTACCTAATAGTTTAATCTAAATGGTATCCTGTAGTTTCAACCCTCATAATTATATATATATATATATATATATATATATATATATATATACATTTTTTTTTTACTCTGGCTCTAGTGATAATAGTCACTTTTTAATTTTTATTTTTTGCCAGGGGTTAATGATGGATTTTTTTTCTTGATGAATTGATTACTTGATATTCCATAAACTGAATTGATTTGTGATCATTTGTATTCTATATGAATCATTATTCTACTAGACACATTTTTAGATAAAAATACAGCACATCAGATAATTTTCATGGTCTCTCTATAGTATTAATTTTTCTATATCCATGTATTCTATAGATAGCTTTTGAAAGGTAAAGCATAGAAAGAAGAAAAATTACACGTATTAATTTTAGAGACTGAATCGACTTCATCTTTACAGATATTTAAATAGAAGTGTTACTGAACATGACAATTGTTATGTTGTTTTGACTACACACACATCAAAGTTAAATCATGGCGTTTCTCATTGTCTTTGAGATCCTCTTGTGGAACTGCCTTTTAGATGTAGATGCCTAGTGGTTACAAATGCTGGTTCAATAGTCGGAAGGCCTGAGTTCCAAATTCAACATCTACTGTCAACTCCACCTGGAGCAAAGTATTTAGTTGTGCCAAACTTCAGTTTACTCATTTGTCAAATATGATTAACATTATCATCTTTTTGTTGGGGTGTTTGTGAAGTTTAAATGGATCTATGTAAATAATATAATGTGTGCTAGCAAAATTGCTGCCGAGTAAAAATTAGCCATTGCTATTAATGTCATTGTTAATATAACAACACTAAGAGCTTCTTGGACCGTTTGTAACTTTCTTCCTCTTAGTAGGAACATTTAGTTTAACTTTTTAATAGTGAATAACTTTCTCTTCAGTTAATTAAAAGCCTTAGATCAGTGCTTCCCCAACTTTTTCAAGTCCCAGCACACAGAAAATGGCACTGTATGTATATATATATATATATATATGTGTGTGTGTATATATATATATATATATATATATATATATATATATATATACGGCCTATGTCACTGCAGGAGGAAGACAGTATAGAACTGATTCAGCTGCAAGTCCCGCCCAATTTGTGGGGAAATACCTAGGTTGGGATGTTCTTTGGAAGACTGTGGGAATGCATTACTCTTCTTCCTCTCCACTCCCTTTTCTTCCTCCTCCTTTACAGACCATAAAAAGAACCCCAAGATTTTTCCTGAAAAAACAGATTTCAACTAAGGATTCAGCAAATTTAAAACAACTCCAGGTCTGAATGATCAACATGATCTTTATTCCAAGAGATGTATTAAGAAACTGTACCGACCAGGGAGAAGGTCTTCTGATAAATTCTGTCTATGCCCAGCTCTCCTCTATAGCATTAATTCCCACCCCATTAACAGCACCAAAGCCATCAATGAGGAAGTGGAGTTCAGCACAACTCAGAAAACTGGCCTTGCCTGGTAGCCTACAAGGGATTCTCTTGTGACATTTGCATTGGGCTCTGCCTTTCTTTGGAGTCAGGATGAAAAAAACAAGTACTAAACTTTTCTGAGTCTTTGCTTTTTAACAAATGCTCTGAGAATCTTTTTTTGGGTGGGAGGATTTTTTTTTCTACTCTCTCCAGTTGGGTGGAATGTTAAACTTGTTCCATCTGGGAACAAGAAATTCTGCATTGATGCCTCCATCTTCGTAAATTGCCCCCTTGTTTTGAATAGTCATCAATCCTCTCTCTTTTACCTTCATTTAACATGATAAAGAATAAGCTTAATTTACACTGTATTTTTTTAGCATCTTAAATATGTTTTGGCCATGATGGTAATACTATCAAATCCCTCTTTTCTTTATTTATGCTTCACCAATCAAAGTAAATTTAACATTCAGTATTCTGGTACCTATTATACATGGTTTGATTTTTCTTTTATTGCTTGAATCATCTGACAACTCATCAAAATATTCAACTTGATTCTCTCTTTTTTTTAAATTTTCTTTTACCTCATGCAAATTTTAAGTGTTACTCTATACTGTATACCTTTATATATGTATAGTGGTTAGTTGTATCTCAATATAATTGTCTTCTAGATACAGAAGCAGATTTTTTTTTTCCCCAAGGGGTTCTCCCAGGGATTCAAAAAAGTCCCAATTTCTTTCTTTCTTTTTTAAAAGAGAGAGAGAGAGAGAGAGAGAGAGAGAGAGAGAGAAGAGAGAGAGAGAGAACAAGCAGGGGAGGGACAGAATCCCAAGCAGGCTCCACGCTGTCAGCACGGAGCCAGCTGTGGGACTCAAACCCACAAAGCATGAGATCATGACCTGAGCCGAACCCAAGAATCAGACACTTAAGTGACTGAATCACCCAGGTGCCCTAAAAAAGTCACAATTTCTAATGTCATGGGTTTTCTTTGTCCCATAATAATTTGAATTGAAATGTTGAATTAAATGAATTAGAGGCGTCTAGATGGCTCAGTCAGTTAAGTGACCGACTTAGGCTCAGGTCATGATCTCACTGGTTGGGGAGTTCGAGCCCCACATCAGGCTCTCTGCTGCTGGCTTGGAGCCTGTTTCAGATTCTGCGTCTCCCTCACTCTCTGCCCCTCCTCCACTCAAACTCTGTCTCTCTCAAAAATAAATGAACATTAAAATTTTTTTTAAATAAATAAATGAATTAAAGTAAGGTTTCTATTTTGGTTACTTTAACTCTCTAAATCTTACTGATTTTTTAATCTACTCTTGAAAAGTAAATACAATAGTTCACTCATTATATATGTACAGTTTGATGGATTTTGACAAATGTGTGTACCAAAACCTAGATAAAGAATATTTATACCATTTCAAAGACTTCTTTCCTGCTTCTTTTTAATCAAGCCTCTACCCACACTCCCCAATCATTCATCTGTATTCTGTCACTATGCATTAGTTTTGATTTTCTACAATTTCATGTAAATAAATGATATACAAGGAGTCTATGATATTTTCCATCTGGATTATTTTTTTTCCTCTCAAAGATTGCTTCTATATCCATCCATGAATGTGTCAGTAATAATGGTCTTTTCTTATTTATGAATAGATTTCCATTATATGGATATGCCACAATTTGTTTATACATTCATCTACTGATGAAAAATTAGGTTATTTCCAGGCATGAGTGACTAAGAATATAGCTGCTGTCTTTGTAGACATTTGTCTTTATTTCTTCTGGGTAAATACCTGGAAGTGGAATTGTTGAGTTGTGAGCTATTTGCTTAACTTTATAAGAAACTGCCAAATTATTTTTGTTTGTTTATTATTTTACATTCTCATCAACACGGTATGAGAGTCCTGTTACTGACACTTGGTACTATCAGATTTTTTTAACTGTATGCGCTCTAGTGAATGTGTAATGGAATCTCATTGTAGTTTTGTTTTGTGTTTCTTGATGTCTAATGATGTTGAGCAGTTTTTCATATGCTTATTGGCCATTTATAGAACTTCTTTGGTAAATTAATGATTCAGCTATGTTGCATTTTTTTTTTTAATCGAAGTGTCTGTCTTTTTATTATTGGTTTCAGGAGTAACATATAATCTGGATACAATCAATTTCTAGGTATATATGTTGCAAGTATTTTCAGCCAGCCTATAGCTTTGCTTTTTATTTTGAAAAGCAGAATGTTTTAATTTTGATGTGTCCCGATCTATCAATTTTTTCTTCTCGGTTAACCCTTTAATGTCCTAAGAAAAATTTGCTTCACTGTTTTTTTTTCTTCTAGTTTTGTTTTTTCATTTAAAGCTAAGAGCCATTTTGAGCCATGTAGTTGTGTGTATGATGTGGAGAAAGGCTGAGGTTCATATCTTATATAAGTATCTTAAATTTTTCAGAATCAGTTTTTGCAAAGATTATCATTGTTCCTTTGAATTATGTTGATGCCTTTGCTGGAAATCAATTGAACATATATGTGTGAGTAAATTTCTGAACTCTTTGTTGATTCCATTGATATATATGTCTAGCTTTACAACAATACCACAGAATTTAGATTATTGTTGCTTTATAGCAAGTCGTAACATCAGATAGTGTGTTTTTCATCTATGTATTTTTATTATCTTGCTATCACTGGTTTTCAGCAATTTGATTGTGATTTCGCTCAGTGCAGAGAGTTTTTTCTTTCTTCCCCTTTTCTTTTTTTTTTTTTTTTTGGTCCTGCTTTGGTTCACTGAGCTTCTTGCATGTGGGTGTTTGTACTTTTTAAATTTTTGGAAAATGTGAGACATTGTTTCTTCTTATATTTCTTCTCCTTCTCTTTTGGGGCTCCAAGTACACCCAGAGTAGATGACTTGATATCGTCTCACCACTCTATAAGTCTCTGTACATTCTTTTCTTGTTCTTTTTTTCTCTTTTTATTTCAGTTTGTGCAGTTTCTATTTCCATACTCATTTTTTCTTCTAGTGAATAAACTTATTCACATCCAACAAATTCGTCATTAAGGTAGTATATTTTTCAGAGATTTCATTTAGTTCTTTTATGTATTTTCCATTTATATCCTTTTATTCATTTCCCTTTAAACCTTTGGACATATTTATAATACTCACTTTAAAGCCCTTTACTGTTAATTCTACTGTCTCCAACATTTCTGTGTCTGCTACTACTCCTTAATTTTTCTCTTGAGCATTGTTCTTATTTTTCTGCTCCTTTTAATGTCTAATAAATTTTCATTAGATGCCAGACAATTTAAATTTGTGTCTTTCTTTAAATAACATTGATCACTTGAACCTTTCAAGACTCGATTTTCAGTTTTGTTAGGGCTGGTCTATGGCTGCCATGACTCTCAACCTGGTTTTTCTCTCTCACTAATGAGTATGCTCTCTGGGCATCTATTGAATGTCCTGGATGTTTACAGGGATGGGTGACCCTAGGGAGTTATTAATCCTATCCCAGGGCCCTGTGGGAGGAAGGAGAATGCAGAAGGGAGCATGATCAGGAAAGTGTGAAGAGATAAATACAGCTTTGATTGGGGGGGGGGGGGAGGGTTGCGGATGGTAAGGGAGAGGGAGCTGGTTTAACTCACTCTTAGGCCTGGGTTCACTTTAGAATCTGGTCACTTACCACTCAATTCTACATGGCTTGACCATTGTCTCATTGAATTTCTTGGGTATTGGTTATCTTCACATTCAAACATTAATTTCAAAGGGGGACATGGAGGAATAATAATAATAATTGCTTATTGATTTCTGGCATATATAGACAAACACATACTGAAAAGGGCATTGCCAACCCGTGTGTACTGAATGACATTTTGGCATCTTGCAATTATGTGAAATAAACCAAGTAAAAAACAGTAATACTGACTAGTTTTGAAAAACCTTTTCAAATTTCACTTTCAAATGTTAGATTTTTTTCTTTTTCTACCTCCTCCTTCTCAGCTTTCTTTCTTTTATTCTTTTCCTGAGTAACCTCCATGAATTGGGTGTGTTTTTGTCATTAAAGATTATACTATAATTTTGTTAGCTCATGGTCTATTAATTCAGTCAACTCACATAGTAATAATAATAAGTCTAATGAAAATCCTGAATTCAAGTATGAAAAGCATAAATAATGAAATATTTATAACATCTGCATACTGGTTACCATAAATGTAATTCTCCCCCCCAATTGAGTATCATTTACAGTTTGTATATTGTATTATATATGTAATGTTTCTATTTAAACAGATAAGCCATGTCTGTCTGCACTGATTCTGAATTTTTTTCGTCTCTAAGTTAAAGTTACCTTGCAATATTCTAACCCAGGATCCCTGGGAAGCAGTTTCCTTGACTTTATTTTTCCATCACAGTGCTTCTTTATTTAAGATGACAAGTTGAAATCAAAGCTAATGAAAACCATGATTGATAAAAATGGGTAGCACCTACCAAGCCAGGAAAATTCTTCTAGAAACATGAAAATATGGATGTGTTTAAAATAATGTTGTCTTGAACAAAAGCTAGAACTGCAGTGGCAAACTTAGAGAAAATTATGTTATTGGCTAAGCAGTGGGGAGGGTGGTGCATGGGAGAAGAATTTTCTCAAGAGATTACAAAGGCTTTATGCTTTTTTCAATTGATCTCTTAAGTTGCAGTGGGTAATGGAGAGAGAGGATATAAACATGGTAAAAAATAAGGAATGGATTTT
Organism: Acinonyx jubatus; assembly: GCF_027475565.1. Classification (NCBI taxonomy): domain Eukaryota; kingdom Metazoa; phylum Chordata; class Mammalia; order Carnivora; family Felidae; genus Acinonyx; species Acinonyx jubatus. The sequence continues at coordinate 57,030,873 of NC_069383.1, read as the reverse complement.
TAACTTCGATTCAGAAGTATTGAGGTTTTGATTTGATTTGGTGTCAAACTATGTCCTTAAAGCAATCAGAAAATTGGCTTAAATTAAAGTGTTGGTAAACCTTGGTGGATGTGGTGATGGGAGGTTGGGGGGGGGGGGGGAGTGGTGGATGTCTTTTTCATCCTCTTTAATTACCATGGGCTTTTGGATGGCTCCTAAAGTGAATTAGGAAGTTCTTAGATATTTGGCATTAAACTCCAGGTCAGGGAGTTTATGTGAATATTCAGCTTCTGATTCTTGGATGGTGTGCTGATACTGTATATTTTTTAATGGTTACATTTTTCCTTGTATAGTATAAAAGATTTACTGTTACAGTTTGTGTGTGGCCAGGCAGTGGCATATGGAAAAGCTGTTTCCTGCTATTTAATTTAATTAGCCCAATCACGTGCCAGCCTTCGGGCATGTCACTCTGGACCTCTGAGGCTCTTTGTCTGTCAAAAAGATGGACAATATGTTGGCTTTGTTTTGTTGCTGGGCATGCTGCAGATAAAACCATTGAAATTTTGACTATTTGTTTAGCCACATTTTTGCATTTTCACCATTTGGCTTTGATTTTTTTTTATACAAAATGATAACATTTTGGCTTTGGGAAAGTGAAAAAGAAATATTGAGGATACGAAGAAGAGCTCCTGCTCTTTGTGTTTAATGTAAGCTTGAGAATACTATGGTTTTGGAGTCAGAAATTTTTAGTCAGTTTGTTACCACTTTGTTAGTAGAAACTCAAGACCATTATCATTGAATCACTTTAACCCTAACTTAGCTGCCAAACTGTCATTTTAAATCAAGCCCCTTTTTTGGTTCTTGTGTATATTTAATGTGATTTTCTTTATCTTGCCAGATCTCTAAATCTGTCGGTGAATTTATTGTTGAAAAAGAAACTATTTCATTTTGGACGAGATATTTTGGATGAGAATCTTTTAGCTTTGTTTTGTTTTCATAGAAAGACAGCGGTTAACACATTTAGTCCTTTTAAGAAATTTTCCCAGTATTTTAGTCTTTCTTTCAAGGTCAAAGATATTTTAAATTTTTTTTCTTTTTTTATTGATATGTTCAAAGTTTAAAAATTCTCTTTAATCAGATTTAAGTCATTCTTATACTCCTGATACTTTTCAAGCTTTAAAATTAGTGAAGAATGTTTGAAAAGAAACAGATTAAAAATGCTTTCTGCAACGAATCTGATTTGCAGTGAGGACATCTGCCTAAATTTCCAGCTGAATTAACAGCAATTTCCATGAATCAAAGTGACTTGTCCCATGTGGTACACTTACTTGAATATCCACATTTTAAAATTAGGGGTCCCAGATTTGAGACTCTTAATTAATTGAGACACATGCACAGTTTGGAACTTCAAGAGGATTTGCATATGGACTTAATAATGTCCTGCAAGAGTTAAATTCAAGCACACCAAACATCTAGTCAGTGTGCACTACTCTCCTAGGTGCCAAGACAGAGCCCCTAACCTCTGACATTTCTTGGCCTTTGGCGCAACCAATGGGACCTATACTGAACAAATGACAATCGGTCTCAAAGGTCGTATCTTTGTTCCAAAGCTCATAAATTCATTACTTTCCAATAGATGAGGAATTTTCTAAAGAATAATTGCATATTTCACTCTGATAGAATTTGTAGATAAGGTCCTTACCTTTGATTATTTTCTAATTAAAAATGTGAAGTGGTAAAAGAAAAGGAAGTTAAAACCTAGATATGTAAGTCCTCTTAACCAACATAATTCTTACACTATAATTTACATTCACAACACAGACATTTATAATGATCTCATGTTTCATATAGCCGCCACCACTCAGGCAAAGCCTGTCTTATTAAGGATCTATGAGCTGCAGGGATTTTGTGTTTTCTTTGAGGACATGCAAAGTGAAAGCTGTGCTTTTTTATCTTCCTGTACTTTTTACATCAGTTCTCCAGTGTAACTGCATTTAAATCTTTCATCATTGTTTCTATTTTAGGATTCATTATTCTCTAGTTCTTCAAGATAATTAATTTTTCATTTTCATTTTGTTTTAAATGCATATGTAGAGTGATTTTTCTGAGAGCAGACATACACCACCACACATTGATTTTAGAAGGCCGTACCCACATAAGAAAATTAAAGTTGCTGATAACTTTAAGAGTGAACATATTTTTAATACCCAGACACACCCATATTCTCTACATAGAATAAACTTATGGCTGAAATACAGTAATTTCTCGTAGAGCTCCCTTTTTCAGTATTGATATTTGATTGAAAATGTTATAAAGTTAAACATGACTAAGGTTTTTTAATGAAATTAGTAATGAGGTAGCAGTTAATTCAGAAATAGAGATCTGCTTAAGATATTTTAAGGCAAGAGTATTCAGTATTAACCTAAAAGGAGAAACTTGAATATAGGTATTGAATGGCAGTACCTAATTTCTTTTAGAAAATGTAACCCTTATAAAATTCTAATTTTAAAAAAATGTATAATCATAATGAAGGCAATGTGCAATTTCAAATAGATGTTTAAGAAAAAAAACACCTGTATTAAAAGAGTGTTTATAATTTAACTTATGAACTCATTTGACCTCTAGCAAACAATCCCAATTAATTTACACATCAGCCTAATATTTTATTGCAGGTACACTTATGAGTGTATGACTATGTATGTAAACTGACCAACATCCTTCATCTATTTTTTTTTATTGCAACTTAACCTGTGTATAATCAGTAATAGTGCAGGCTGATTCAGTACATGCAGGCTGAACAACTCCTTGTTCCTGGGACCACAACCAGGGAATGAGAAGATGACCATAGAACGGCAAGATAAATGAGATGGCCAAATAGATTTCTAAATTTACAGTCACTTAGGGAAGTTGACGAGTGAGTAAATGAAGAAAACACAGTGTCATTTGTGCTATCCTGGTAAAAATATGTATAAAGCACAAAGTCTGTATAGGTCTTGATCACAATGTTCTACCTTCTAAGTTGCTAGATGAACTATGATCCAAACTCACATCAGCTGTCCAGTGACCGTTGCTGCCTGTGAGTGCCACTCAGGGTTCAGCAATGAGTTTGGCATCTCGCGCCTGGCCCTCCTGAAGACTGAATATAGGGAAGATCTTGAGGTTTCCAAACTACAGTTTCATGGCCTCTGCTGTACATGGAGTTATTCTGAGAAAGAACCTCCACTGATAATTATAATAGTTGATATTTTTGTTTGTTTTATGACAATGGAGAAGATTTATCAAAGAAAGACATTGCCTGTTTCTTTTAGGAAAATTGAGAAGGGTTTTGTATTTTTTTCACTCATTCCTTAAAATGGGAGGATATTGTAGGCAGAAATCAAATTTTTAATTGTTATTTCAACTCTACTTATTACAAACTGGAATTAGCAAAATTTGTGTCAAGATATTAGGGTTGAATTTCTTAAGTGTAAATTATGTTAACTTCTTTCATCTATGGAATTTACTTATCACGGAAAAAAAATTAACATATTAACTATTTTTAAATGTACAGCTCAGGAGTATTAACTATATAAACATTATTATACATAGATCTCTTGTTTTTCATCTTGCAAAATTGAAAATCTATACCCTTTGAACAACTCCCAATTTCCCCCTCACCCCCGGTCCTGCTAGCCATGTTCTATTTGCTGTTTGCGTGAGTTTGCCTGTTGTATATGCCTTGTATATATGGAATCCTGCAGTATTTATCTTTTGTGACTAGCTTATTTCACTTACCGTAATTTCCTCAAGATTCTTCCATGTTGTAGAATATGACAGCATAAGTTCCTTTTTTAGGGAAGTTCCATTCATCCATCAACGGACATTTAAGTTGCTTTCACCCCTTGGTTATTGTGAATAATGCTGCAGTGAACACAGATGTGCAATTATCTCTTTGAGATCCTGTTTCCATTTTTTTGAGGTATATACCAAGAAGTGGGATTGCCGGATCATTGATAATCCTATTTTTTTTTTTGAGAAAACCCCATACTGTAGTAGATGCATCATTTTACATTCCTACCCATAGTGTTCTAGGGGCTCTAATTTTTCCACATCCTTAACAGTATTTGTTACTTTGTTTGTTTGTTTGTTTGTTTTGACAATGGCTATTATATCTGGTATGAGGTGATATCTCATGCAGTTTTGATTTGCATTTCCCTGATAATTAGTAATACTGAACATCTTTTCATATACTTCTTTGCCATTTATATATTTCTTTGGAGAAATGTCTACTCAAGTTCTCTGCCCATCTTAAAATCAGGCTATTTTGTTATTGTTCAATTGTAGAAGTTCATAATATATTTTGAATGTTAACTCCTTTTTGAATACGTGATTTTCATGTATTTTATCCCATCCTGTATATAGATTGCTTTTAAATTCTGTTCATTATTTTCTTTGCTGCATGGAAATTTTTAAGTTTGACATAGTTACATTTGACTGTTGTTACCTGTGATTATACAACTTTTTAAAATTTGAAAGTTCATTTTTATTCTGGCACAAGAGAGTAGCAGTCACTAACTTGTGCAGATCAAAAAAAGAATTTTAATCAATAATATTGATAACTAAGAACTTTTCTCAAAGCTACAATATGTTACTGAAAGATTCTTGATTAACACTGCAACTGATCCTTTTTAGATGATTTAAAGTTGTCTTTTGAGCTATATACTAATGATTGTGATTTCCTTTGAGAAAGGTATCCAATTTTTAAATAATGCATCTCTTAATTTTATTTTTTTCTTAATCTTAAACATAAGATCAAGATCCTAAAAGATGATATGAGATGCTTATTTGTCTATGATTTGAGAATCTTATTCCCTACCCAAGAAGACAGTTGGCTTATAAAGTAATTATATATATATACACACATATATACATACATATATGTGTGTGTATATATATATATATACATTAACGTATGTATGCATGTATATGTATCTATGTGTGTGTATATGTGTAACACAACTTGACATGTAAAGATGAGAACTATTTACACTTTTTTTTAATGTTTATTTTTTGAGAGAGAGAGAGACAGAGTGTGAGCAGGGAGGGGCAGAGAGAGAGGAAGACACAGAATCTGAAGCAGGCTCCAGGCTCTGAGCTGTCAGCACAGAGCCTGACACAGGGCTCAAACCCACAAGCTATGAGATCATGACCTGAGCCGAAGGCAGATGTTTAACTGACTGAGCCACCCAGGTGCCCCTAGAAATATTTACACTTATTATTGACAGCTATCAGGCAGGTAGACCAATATTGAATGTCCATTTTATTTTTTAATTTCTTTTTTTTTCTTTATCTCTCACATAATTTCCTTCAAAATTATAACTGGTTAGGGGGGGAAAAAAGGCTTGTTGGATGTTTAAAAAGTCAAGTGAGTGGTGACTTAGCATTTTTTTTAAAATTATTTTATTTTATTTAAATCCAAGTTAGTTAACATGTAGTGTAACAATGGTTTCAGGAGTAGAATTTAGTGATTTATCACTTACATATAACACCCAGGGTTCATCCCAACAAGTGCCCTCCTTAATGCCCATTGCCCATTTATCCCATCCCCACACCCAACACCCCTCTAGCAACCCTCAGTTTGTTCTCTGTATTTAAGAGCCTCTTGTGGTTTGCCTCCCTCTCTGTTTTTATCTTATTTGTCCTTCCCTTACCCTATGTTCATCTGTTTTGTGTCTTAAATTCCACTCAATTTAGCATTTTTGAACCAAGATTGACAAATAGATTTCTACCTAAAGGTGGGAGATGGAAGAAACACAATCTGTGCTGACGGTGTTTTTGATATTTCTCATGAGTGAAAATAATACAACTAAGTCAGTAACAAAATGTATGCAAAAACAGTGTTTTCTAGTATTTAAAGTATTATAGAAAGCAATATTAAAAATAGTACAGAAAGACAAAATTTTATTATTGGCAGGGATATTAGCTAATGATAATAACAATAATAAAAAGTAGTATGTATTAAGATTTAATTAAATGCCATACACAGTGCCCAGTATTTTACATCAGTTGATCACCAGCTCTTAATTACAGATGAAGAAATGGTGGCTTCAAAATAGCGAAACAGTTGCCTTCGGTCAGACTTTTAGAAAATGGCCGAGTTCAGATTCCAACCCCAGTTCAAATGTGCGGAAGTTCAGAGAGTACTTGGAGCCTCCCTGCCAACTGATGGTAGTAATATTGTCACTGACCCTAGGATCTGACATAGATCGCTGGATAAAGTCAAACTATACCTCCTTCATCTTCAAACCAGAGAGCCAATTATTACTCTTTTAATTGTTCAACCAACTCCTTCTTACTCCTCCCAATTATTTTGAGGAACATGTGCTAGCGCTTATAAAAAGAAAAGTCAAAAGTGAAAAACAACCTCATAGGAGTCAGAAAGTCATTGTATAAGTTGGCATTGCAGTTGTGGCCCTGTTGTTTTCTTTATACTAAATACCTTCCGTACCATCTTTTAATTCATCCATTTAACTCTGGTGCAGAAAACTTAGTGGTCATGGCTTAGAAGACATGCAAAATGTCATTTATGGGATACTCAGCTTTTTAATACTAAGTATTACTTTAGTAATACTAAATTTTGATACAAAATTTACTTTATTTACTGTTTGTTTTTGATTTATGATATATGTTCATTCACTTTGCCTCTTTGTATATATAGAAAACACAAATTTAAATCTTAAACTTACCATGAGTTCTTTCCAGTTGGCTCACATATCCTTAACCTGCCCAGTAGATGGTGCAGTTTTAATTCTGTCTACTAACATTTACATAAAATTGTTTCCTCCCTCCTATTAATAATTACAGTAAAACACTAGATTTAAAAGAAAGGCTGGGACCCTCTCTCCTTTATATGTAAAGAATCTACTCATAAAATAATCTTAACTAAGCTAGTTTAAATCTTCATTTCTATGTTTGTTACTTACTTATACATCCATAACATGCAGGGCATTGTTTTAGGTGTTGGATATGATCCTGCCTTACTCCTATAAGCTTATAATCTGGTAAAAGGAGGATAAGTCACATACACAAATAATTAGATAAAAGATGGTAGGTTTATATGATAGCTACAGATATAATAGTACATTGGGAGAGCATATGTTTATAACTACTCAAAGAATGAATTTTCCAAATGCCCTGTGATTTAATATAAATAGTTAATGAATACCTATGCTTTCCAACCCTATTCATTTAGCTTTGTTAATGTTTTTTCTGTATGTACACATTTCCTAGGTCAACACATTTTCCATCACAACCAGTAAGCTATGCAATGTACAAGCTAGGAAGTATCCTAGCTCAATTGCTTTCACTAGTTACAACTTAAATAAATTTTCCACTCAACTCATTGGTCATGCTGGTTCCCTTTGTGTGTATTTGCATGCGAAACAATAGACTACCTTAAGATTTTTTGAAACAACAGATTTTCAAAGATGTAAGCCTTAATTATGACAGTATGTTTAAATTATAATTGATACTATCATAGAACTCCCATTAATGAGAAAGAAAATTCTATCCTGGGGTAAATAACACCTGTGCTATTCAAAATTACTTCAGTGAATTTTTAATTTGGTTTTACAAATCCAGGCATTTCATCAGATATAATGTACTATTATTTTGGCAATATAGTCAGTATTCAGGTATCTTTAATATTCACTGAGAAAACTTTTTGGTATAAAGAGAACAGATCAAGAGGGTGACCTCAAAGGCCTAAAGGCTAATTAATGGCCTAAGATAGGCTGACTCAAAATGAATAGGAATTCAGAATGGGAGGGAAGAGGGGAAGCTGTGTATTTTTTCAGGGCTTCACAGATGGATGGACATATTTTATTTTGTTTTCTCACAAGGGAGATGTTTTCCTCAATTGTATGTTGAGGTGTGGTCTCTTGTAATAAAGATTGTTTTAGTCTTTATGCAATAAATTTTCCCCATTATCTAGTGTAAAGTTTGGCTAGATACTCTTTATAGAGTTTTTCCACGATATAATGTATAAAGGAGAGAGGTGGCTATCAGATTTCCCTTTATAAGCTAACTAAAACCGTAGAAACCCCACAAATAGGCTATACAGTTTGCAAATTGAATGAAAATTATGATATACATATATATACATATATAACATATTTATATGAACTGACTATATATATGAGCTTTTTATGTATACGTACATACACACATACACATTATGTATGTTGTGATACATGTATATGATATGTATTATGCAATAATGTGTACTTTTGCGTGTATACTGTTGAGAGTAATTCTCTCTTTTTCTAGTCATTGTTTTGACATTACCCTATTATTAATTCCCTTAGTTTGTTATCAACAAGAGAACAATTAGATTTCAAAAGCAACACCAAGGAGTATCATATTCTCAGCAAGAAAAGGAAGAGGGAAAAATGCTATTATATAAAGCTACCAATGACATTTTCCTTTACAGGAAATGCTTTTCTGTACACTTTCTAAATAATGAGTGCTCCATTTTAGTGTACTTATATACAAACTCTGTGAATAATATGTACAAAAGATGATTTGCTTAACTCCAATTCCAGTCACATGCTTAAATAAATTATTTTTGAAATGTTACCACATGTGTTCACATATATTGCTGATAAAAGCTAACTCGTGAACGATTTGTGTATGGTCTCTCACAATTTACCTTTCCTTATTTTGATATTGAAGTCTGGGCTCACCTAAGAGCACATCACTTCTTCCTGCTTACTTCTTTCTAAATTCCCCTCTCCCAATACAAAATTACATACCCCATAAGTCCTTTCAAACAGGAGATAATCAGTTAGACAGCTTGATGCCACTGTTTCCACTGAAAAACTAGAAGAAGCACACATCCAGGAGAAATGTCTTTCAGTTTATCTTTAAATTGGAGCAGGGCAGAGGTCACTAGCTGAAAGGAAGTCAAAATGACAAGGACCCTAACAGTTGCAAAGAAAGGTTAAGACAAGTAAATATCTTTCTATAAGACACTTGGACTGTTGTTAGCTACCTGGCGCAGACCATTTTCCAATGAAATAAATTCAAACCTCTCTGACTTAGTAAAAGTAAGGGAAAATTAGTCTAACTTAATGGAAGTCTCAGTTATAGTCTACTTTAAAAGTGATTTCATCTTATTTCTTCTAAACCTGCATTCTCTCACATAAATTAAAACTAATATGTAGGAGGAGCTAAATTAAAACTATGGTTCACACCATATTTTACATTGAAAAAATAAGCATAAATACCATTAATTAAAATGTGTTGCTAGAGCCTGTCTGAACCTCTAGGAAGAAATCCTTAATTTGGATTTGGGGGAACTTCCTGTTCTAAACATTGTAACAAGTTCTCCCATGAGTGTATTTTCTTCTCTCACTGTAGAATAAATAATGAGTTTTTAAACTAAGACATGAGAGACAGTAGAGACATTTCAGAGAGATTTCTATGGACTCCATTACAATTTTCAAAATTCAGAAATTTTGAATTTTCATAAGTTTTTTTAGTAGGATATGGCTGAGAGGCAATGTCACAAGGATCGATGGTAATTGCTGCAGAAGATTATAAAGGGTCAGGGTGGAACGATTCAAATGTGGAGAAAAAAAAATAATTATAACCAAAGGATCCCAACAGAAATGTTTTAGAAAAATGTACTGAAAGTCATTTAACCAAAGGAAACTGCTTGATATTCTTAGGTTTTCGTACTAAGGATAAAGTTTTCTTGGTTTATGGTTTTACAACAGTGTTGGTGCTAGCCAAATTTGGCCAGCCATAGTAGCAATAAGGACTAGTGCTTAGCCTGATGGATTTATGGTTCGTGTTTTGCCTACGAGCTTTAGGATCATCAACAGCATAGTCTCCTTTGATTTAAACTGGATATTGTTGATTTGGTTCATGGTATATTTTTCTGTGGCTACAGCTAAATTAAAATAAGCATTTTAAATGTAATTGTCAACTATATCTAGGGAGAGGGAATAATCCAAATTGTCTAAATTTTATTAAGAAATGGAATCACGTTGTTGCATATATCATTTAAGAGAGGACACAAATTCCATCATAAAGTGTTTAAGACCTTCTTTCGTGGGTAATTTTATCACCTTATCAAGATTTATTGACATCAAACAATGGTATTTCATTAAATGGGCTGAACATTGTTACAAAAAGCGTTGAGATAGTGCCTGGAATGAGGCATCATGCTCGGTAAGTGGGCCTGACAGTCCAGTTCCTACCTGCGTGTTGCTGCCTGTGTTTCACTCTTTCTGATGGTAACAGAGGAGGTTTTCATTCATACTTCATATTAAGAAGGCCAGATGTGAACTGAAGTACATTTTGGCTTTTGAGGGTACATAGTAAGGAGCCACTACTGGTAACAATACATTGAAATGCCATGGCTTCACTTTGCATTCATAGAACTCAAATATTTGCAAACTGTTTCTAGATTGTATGATAAGAATATTATTTTTCTTTTGACCAGAAAGTGATATCTTTGAACTTTTGACTCTCCTTTGCATACTGAGGCTAAGAAGGTGGCCATAAGCATAATAACTTTATAGCCAGTTCATTCCTGTGGAGCAACAACTCCCTCCAGACATGTCTCTAATGTTGGCAGAAGTCTATGTCTGTGCTCTCATCCTCACCTAGAACTCTATATTCTTGCTGCTGTTCTGAAAGTGAGAAGGAGCCCTCTATTTTCAATCAAGTCAAATTGCTAAAGTACCACTCATGCAAAAAATATTGCTATAATATATACTCTGCATTGCTTTTTTCCTTGAGAAGAGACTATTGGAATTATTTAGAGAGAAACTGCTCTTTAAAGTTGAACAAAGAGAACGTAATATAAATAATTTTGCAAACAAGACATGGAGTGTACAACTAGCATATTTTGGCACTGTGCCTTTTTTTCCCTATTAAAATATATATCACACTTGCTAATAGAGTTGTTTAATTTCCTAAGTGAGGGTATTCTTCTCACTTCGGTGAGGTATATGTTCATGTGATCTTGTGGGATGTGATTATAGTCTTCCACTAAGGAATTCTAAAGAGAACAAACATATTGCTGATATTATCAGATATTTGTTTAATGCATATTTATTTCTGAATGACTTTTGTGGAATTCTCCTATCTTGGAGAATTATGAGAAAAACGGTCATTTTACTTGGGTTGCAGTAATTTCACATGCGTAGCAAGCAGGACTTCTGGGAGATCTGAAAGACAGCAAACCATTCAGATCACGTTGTGAATTTGAATTAGTTTTCTGCATGACAGGGTTACATTCATTTTCTGATAGTAAAAGATTCTCCTCAATGTGAGGGTGTAATATGCCCCCATTAATGCTAATAGATAACCGAGATGACCCAGAAGTTTGAGTATGTTTTCCAAAAGCTCTTCTGATGGGTGAGTCACTTTGTATTACTCATTCTGACCTTACATTCATTTTAGTGCCAAAGGGTAGAAGGACTGAAGTGAACAGAAACTAAATTATATGCTGATTTTTTTGTGGGCTATTAAAACCTTGTTAGTGTGAGACAGAAGGAGTTGTTTGGTAGTTTTTGGTTTGGTAGAACTTAACTTATAGGTAGAGGGGAGGAAAACAAACCATCTCTGATATAAACGCTGATCTCCAACTGCTCTTTGAGTTTCTTTTGGTTGTTTCCACATTTATATTTGATTAGTATTTTAACATGTATGCATTCTTCATCTAATCTGTGTGTTATAATGGCAGTCCTTTAGACTGGATAGTGATCTAGATAAAATTAGCCTATCAAATGTGCTCAATTTTCCATGCTAGGGAGAATTCAAGTTAACATAGTCTGCAGTGATCCAAGATCAAAGCATCAGGGTTGCTAATGCTGAGTAGAACATCTTGATCCTGATCAAGTTACATGACCTAGACATACCAGAGAAGCCATGAAAGAGTTTCACCAAAAAAGACCAATTTGTGCAACACAATTTAAGGGGATGGGGGTGGATTTTGCAGTGATCACATCTTGTGTTTGAACATGACTTGGCCACTCGGTCGTCCTGAGACCTCTTAAACTCTGAGTCTCAAGTCCCCTCTCTAGGAGACAGAGTTGATAACATCCATCTCCCAAGGTCAAAAGTGAGCTTTAAAAGGACAGCATATTTCAGGTCCTTTCACAGAGTAGATACCCTGTATGGTAACTGCATGTTGGAAAGGAATGAAGTATCATTTCTCTTAAGATCTCGTGAAGTAGAAAGGCTGGATAACTTTCAAAAGAATTTTCTCAACTGCATTTTGAAATATCGGTCCAAAGAGACATTCTCTGGGCAGATGAATTTTGGAAGCTCTGCAATTTATGTAAACTTTTGGGAGACACCCAATGGACTTTAGAAAATTAATGGTTCTGAGAAGTCCTGCAACAAAGCAACTTACTTCTTTTGTTTAACCTGACATTAAAAATAGGACCATGACATTTTTTCAAATGTTGCTGTTCTACTGAACATACTTTTTGAACCCCTGACCTAGGACATTGAGCTCCTCAATCCTAGTCTTTAGGCAGTGAACAGCTGAAGTGAAATGTAATCTATAACATACCATCTCTCTTAAGTGTTTTATGGCATGTAGGAAAAAAGAAGATTTGGGTCTAAGTCCATTTATCTTGGGCAAAGTTTGGTATTCCTTGTTAATATCTCATTACAGAGACGTTGTGGGCCAAAGACAATTAATGGAGATCTGGTTAGTATACAATATTTTCTCGGTATGGTGTGGCTAAATTTGATTGTTTGCCAGTCTTATAGATAAAAAGGGCACCTAAAGCATCCAGATCTGACAGTCTGGTGTCTTTTGCAAGTAATTTATAAAGTTACCTATTTATAGTTTATCTTAAAAAGGGAAGTGCATCATTTGGGTACTGATAAATAATGAAATTTTTTTGTCCTACCAATTTTTGGGAAAAAAAAAACTACATTATAGTCAGATGTTTGCAGTGAAGAAAATAGCCATATTCATTATCTGATGATAAATATGTTTTCAATATGATGTTTTATATACTAATTCTTTGCACCTTTAATTTTTATATTGTGATAAAATGCAAACTAGTTTATTTTTATATAATAGCTAAGAATGAAAACAAGATCAACTTAGATATTATTAAGGCCCTTGCACCCATAGGAAACAATATGTAGCAACAAGGGTCATATCTGATACTAATTTGTAAAAAGAGAGACAACCAAATCAGTCAAATATATCTTTATTTCTATTTAGCCTATTGCAACATATTCCTAATAGTTATTAGGATTCATACATTAAAACTAACAAGATTATTTTATTATTATGTACAAGAAATTGTTTTTAATGGGAGAAGAGATTCAATTTAAGAATTCTAATTGAATTACTGAGAAAGCATAATACCATTCAATTTTCAGAAGGTCAATATGTCTTTATAGGATTATGTGGTGCAACTCTTTCAACTAAATGTTCATTATTAGAAAAGAAAGTAACATAGCTTACTTTTAAAGAGAAAAATAAAAAATCCTCTCCCCCCACCCCCACCAGCATAGGGAGGAGGGAGAAGGAGAAGAATGGGAAAGAATGGATGCTTCTAGTCTAACAGCAGCACAAATTGATTAGTTGTCCAGTAGGGGCTGCTCATAGAGCAGGGAGGCCGATTCTTCTAGTTACGTGATGCAGACTTCAAGGAGACTGAAATTTCAAGGCCATTCCAATGTGTGTAATTGAAATAACCTCTTCATACACTCCTGAAGTGACCCGGCCTCTGATATTTACTGTAATAAAATAGTATGTGTAAAATTAAGGAATCACTAAATAAGTAATTTGCATCTTGTCATCTGCCATAAAATGAAATTTTACTAACCACATTTAAAATGTTCCTATGCATCAGTGAGGGGAACCCATAACTACATTTCCAAACAGAATCAAAATGTTGTTAAACTCTTTTTAAACACAGATTTAGAGAATGAAATTGAGGGTAGTAAACTAGTAGCCAACTAAAGCAAAACAGATTGGAATGTTGGTAACCAATTGCACACATAGGATCCAAGCAAAACATCTTGAATTGCTAGTACCATAATAAATTATAGTTTTCACGTTTGTATTTTGCAAGTGAAAACAGCACTAAGTCAAGCTTGTGAAACAAAGACCAAATGATGACATTTTAAATTCGCCTACACCTACCATGACTGGGTAGACCTACTGCATCATGTAATAAATTGGGTAACAGAGGCCAAATTAAGAAGTAAAGGCTTTATTTTTCAAAGTAAAGGCAAACAGACACTCCATAGCCAAAGTGCCATTGCAGATGGGAGAAAATGACTGAGGAAGGCAAAGGATTAATTGTCACAAAGAATCTAATGAGCTCTGATGATTTCTCCTTTCTTTGCCTCTCTCTGCTCACAAGAAGACCCATACCATATTCACCACCCAAGGGGCTGCAGTGTCACTTTCTTCAGAGTTAATTTTCTCTCTTTAACATAAGGAGATAAAAGCCTGGATGGGGTTAGTTTCCTGGGAGTGTTCAGAGGGCAAGAAATGGTCAAGAACTGGTTTATCTCCAAACTTCATTAGACTATTAGATAACTGACGCAGGGGACCCCAATTAACGTAAAGAATGAGGGACTTCTGAGGGATGAGAGTCAGTCTCACAATGATGGAACTTGGCCTCCTGCTTCAGAAAGGAGATTCACAAATCCCCTTCGTGGAGCGGCACTCTCCTGAGTGGAGAGGATGGGTTGATTTATTTCTCTATGGTGTCCTGGAGTGTATCTGCCCTGATTGACTCCCTTGATCTTGACATCAGTCACTTTGGAGTCAAGATAATGAAAACTGCATTAAAGAGGCCCCTTCAGTTTATGCAAATGGGCTTTTATCTTCAAAGAGGCCTTACCCTTGGGAAGGTTTCTGTGCAATTTAAAAGTATTAATAAAAGAAAATATGTTCAGTATATCCTTCCTTCTACTCCTTGTTTTCCCTAATTTACGTAGGCATGGGGGTGACATTTTGTTTCTATTGTTATTAAAGTCCTGAACTTTCTTGATGCTTTATCTAAAGAAGCTAAGTAGTATTTAGTTTGAAGGTTGCTGTATGGGATTACCAAGGACATAAGTGAGGCATAAGTATAATTCTAAACAAAGTCACACATTTTAGTACTTCTTGGGAATGGATCTCTTGAATCAAGATGAATGGAGGAAACTCAGTCTGGCAAGTCAACAGGTGTCCCATAGGGTGAAAGAGCAAAAGTGATAGCATCATTAGCAATTACATCTGCAGATGTACCTTGGGCTACCGGTCAAGTTAGAAAAAAATCTTTTCATGTCTGTACATGGACTCTTTGTGGAGGGAACATGAGAAAATGCACAGAGGAAATATTGAAATTATGGGGGAGCTTTGTGTTTCCCTATCTTTTCTGCCATGATATTTAACAATATCATCATAAAATTTTCAACAATAGATGAGGATTATGTTTACATGATACAATCCACGTTTACTTAACATTTTAGTAGATTGATTTTAAAAGCGTATGCTTCCCCTGAGATACACAGAAGGAGCCTGTTATACAGCCTAATGACACTTCCTTTTTAAAAAAATTTTTTTAAACATTTATTTATTTTTGAGAGACAGAGAAAGAGCTTGAGTAGGGGAGGCGTAGAGAGGGAATGAGGCACAGAATCCAAAACAGGCTCCAGGCTCTGAGCTGTCAGCACAGAGCCCGATGCGGGGCTAGAACCCACGAACCATAAGATCATGACCTGTGCTGAGGTCAGAGTGTTAACCCACCGAGTCACCCAGGTGCCCCTAGACTAGTGACACTTTCAGTGGCCAGAATGGGACTTGGAGAGCAATGGTAAAAGAATGAACAGTTTGCTTGATAATTTCTCTGGTGTTTTCAAAATGTTGCCAATGTTAAAGATACAGGATTTATTTTTACCTTGATGTCAGGTCAGGTTTGTGTTCCTTAGCATTCTGAATTTAGAATGAATGGTTGGTTTATGACTATCCAACAGGAGCTTATCCTTACCTGAACTTTCCTTAACAGCAACCAAAAAAAATAAAAATCAGAGAAGCACAACCTTAAGAATTGTTCCTTATTCTTTTTCTTTCTTTCTTTCTTTTTTTTTTAAGAAAAATCAGTCGCCTCTCACATTTTTATTTATTTTCTGGTTAGTATTTGGCATATATTGTACCTAGATAGTAAAATGTTTCTGTATTTCACATGTGACTATTTTGCTGAGTGCACTCAAACTGTAATTTTATTTTTGAAAGTTAGGATCTATAACATCTTTTCTCCTAACATATACTGCCTAATGAAACATATAGTTAAATGTGATAGGTTGCATTTACCTTTAATATCATTTTTTTAGATTTTCCTTACTATTTTTCAGTCAGGTGGTGACCATTCACTGGCTATGTTTACATGGTATTCCAAAATGATAATTTCTTTAAACCATTTATTTCAAACTAATCACTGAAATAGATTGTCTGCAAAATTGTAATAAGATTATCTTAAACTTCACCACAAATTATAAAACAATGTTATAGTTGCATATTTCCATAACTATAATTCTATGCTGATTCTTGCATAGTATAATAGAGCATATTATATATTGTGTGGCTATATAATGGTTCTATAACCACTATAATGATAAACCTGAGGTCATTCTTATGATTACCTGAATAAGGAATTGTATGGCTGCACAATTACAGATGGCATTCACAACATTTAACAACCATTTGGCACAGGCAATGATCAAGTCAAACAGACAGTGGCAATGGTGATAGTCACATGTTCATGGAACGTTATCAGCTTTGGGCAAGAGATATGATTACAAAATATTTGCTGGAGTTATCATTCTTCCTACAAACAAATGAAAACAACTCTGGGGGAGAAACGAATAAAACAAACCAGGAGAGTTCCTTTGCTAGGGAAGACACAAATGCAAGTTCGTAGAGGTAGGCGAAGAGTACAAGATTGCCAGAGGAATGCAAAGTCCCAAAAACTGAACATGGAAGAATATCCTTCTGAAAATGGTCTAGCAGCTCCCCTTCAGCAGACTGTAAATCCTAGAGCAGCTTCTCTGAGATTATGTCAAAGCAGATATTCATCATGGCAAGGCCTAGCCCATGAGAGAAGGAATCGTTGGCATGTCTTTTACATAAGAGACCTATGTGCTGTCCTACTCATTCGTGTATTTTCTTCCTCTTTCATTTTTTCAATCAGAAGGGTGCCATAGTATTTGCAGAAGATTTGGCAAAAACAGAGAAGTATAACAATCACCCATAAGCCCACTACCCAGAAGCAAGGACTTAACATTTTTCCAAGTTTCCTTCTTTTCTCTCTTTCTTTGTATCTCTCTACTTCCCCCTCCCCACTTCTCTCTCCTCCCTCTCTATCCTCCCTCCCTCTCTCTAGTTCTTTCTCTCTCCCTCCTTCCTTCTCTGTCTCTCTTTCTCTAATTACCTTGATGTTTTGAAAAGATGGCAAATGTTTCTTCTTTCGGATAACATGTAAAGTTTTAGGTATAAATGTCCCCCTCCAATTCCTTTCTGTGGTGCCATCTATATTAAGACTGTTTAAAGTGGTCAGTCCTTCAGACACTGATATCCTAATGTTTTCAGATACCTATTAATCTGTCCCCTGAGTCACCAAGTTTTGCTCAGTCTTCATAGGGCCTGTAAGGAAATTCCTCTCAGGGATCTTGGCATGAGGTAGGAGTCAGCACTCAAGCATTCCTTTCTCTGGTTCAAATGGAATTAAACAGATTTTTTGGTATGCTTATCATTGCCAGCATTTTCATTTTAGGGTTGAATATCACATGGTGAGTGTGGTCAGTGTTAAAGCCTCGTGTTAGAAAAAAATAATTTTGAAGGCAGTCGTAAAAGTGTACGGTGAATGCTAAACACCTTATGAACCAATATCGTGAATAATGCTACAATTAGACCTGCTGGGAGATGATGTGTAAACAAAAATTGTGTGATTATTAAGTCATGGGAGCAGGGGGAAACTTATCCATTATCCTACTCACAGATTATAACCCTGGGAGCAGCAGTTCACTAAGTATATCAAAAATATTTTTGATTGGAAATTAATACATGCTCAACAAGTTGATAGTGTAAGCTCTGTGCTCCTTCTCTCCCCCTCCACCAAATGCCTAAGTAAACTTTATTTTTCAAGTTGAAAGGACCTTCTAAAATTCCTCATTCTTAATGCTCTAAAACGCCCGGGTTCAGAAAATTAAATTACGCCATTTTTATCTGTTTGAGATCAGCTCTGTTTCCTCCTTTGCTTTGTGTTTACTTTCCTGCAGTAGCTGACATCAAAATGTTTTCTGGAATGCTGGGACTAAATAAGTTATGCTTAACTCAATATCTAATACAAATAGCCCTGGGGAGCTTCAGCGACACAATCATAAAAGCTATAGTTTCTTTTAATAGCTTGCCACACTTTGCTGATATAGTATTTCTCTAATCACCAATCTTTACGTGCCTTCCTGACCTTGGAGCTCTGAGCCCAAATGGCTTTGTGGTATCAAAGGCCTATGTCATTGGAAGAGTGAATGGCTTTCATTTTTCCCCTTGAAACTTCCGGTTCCTGGCATCTGTAAAGAATTACTCTGAGTGGTGTTTTGCTGCCTTGCGGCCACTGCCCTGTCCAATGGAAGTGCCTTTTCCCAGAAAGGTCACAGTGGTCAGTAATAGGTGGATATTGCATTCAGGGAGGAGGCGACTCCAATTTCGTTTTTTTTTTCTGTTATAATATTCATTATTCTTACATCCAAGTCATGTTTTGTTTGCAAAATATTCCAGTAAGAAAGGGTACTCTCTGATATGTAGTAAGGCCAAAAATGTTAGCAGCAACTTTCTTTAAGTCATCCTGTGTGCAGGAAAAAGTAAACTTCCCATTTTTACCTTTGGGGAATATTACTTTTGAACAGTGCACAAGAATTCATCTTCAGGATCTGTTACTCTACAAGACCTGAAAAGCACACAGAAATGAACAGCACTGTAGTGATCCAGGAATCTTAAATATGCAGATTCTGTCCTGTAACTGGGTCAACAGGGGCAGCCACTGAGGCCCCAGACTTCTGATCCATGCCTTATTTCAAAAATTGCATTTCTCAGCACCATTATGTTTTAAATGTTCTGGATAGTCAATAGTGGGGTGAGGGACTGCGTGGATGGATTCCTAGGGTACTGGCTTAGACTGAAAGTCTAGGTAATGGTTAACATTTACAAACATTCCAATGATTGAATGTGTTGCTTTTAAGTAATATTTTTTTACCTTATCTATGCATTAGAATCTGCAAAGAGAGAAAGATGCAGTGGGATGGGGACAAAAATAATGTAAAATACCAAGGAAAACTGTGAAGCAATTTGATATGTTTTTAATGAAGGATTCTTAATGCAAGTAAGAAGTGTATATTAAAAAACATCAGTATAGAAGATCATGATTAGAAAATTTACAAGTATTTATATGGTGTGCAATTTCATTTATCAATTAATTTATTTGTTTACACAAAATCTGTACATGCTTTTACTATTGTAATGAACACCCACTCACTCCTGGGAATGTCCATCATCTATAATTTGATATAAATTTCTGGATTACTTTTTTCTAAATGATTCTTAGAATATTATTTTACATGTTAAGATATTCCTCCATTGATTTCAAGATTATGTTAATTTATTTTATGTTTTATATATTTATATACATTTTAATACTACTGAGGATTAAAACCAGAAAATAAAAATATCATATACCTATAAAGTCCTTTACTATAATGGGTAAACATGTTTCAAAAGTTTTTATTTTTGCTTATTTTATATATAAAACATACAGGGTTTTTACAAAATTGAATTCATACTAAATGTAAAATCCTGTAGTTTTTTTTTCTATACATGTTTCTACACATTAGCCTTGTTTCAGGTTACTAAAAGTTCTTCAAAACTATGTTTTTCTGGAATAGGCAGAATACCTTAAAAGGAACCTACTTAAGAAAATAGTCTCACAGATGATGGTGACAGTGTAACAAGCAAGCTTGTCCTTACACTGGATCCTGTAAGAAAAAAAAGTCTCCTTTTTGGAAACATACAGTTCTGAAACTTCTGAAGTCTTAGAGCAACTAGGGAATGTGAATGTTTCCTCTACTTGCACCGCTGTGTGTGTGTGTGTGTGTGTGTGTGTGTGTATGTAAGAGAAAGAGAGATGCAGAGAGTATTTTTGAAGCCTTTGCATTTCTGTGAGACACAAGTAGTCCTATGAATGAGTTGCCTTGTCTTTACTGTCTTAATTTGACATTACTTGAAACCATTATTGTCCCTTGCAGCCTTTTGCAGGAAGATTAGTGATGGTGGGATTGCCTTGTTGGAATTTAGTTTCCTGAAATTAACGGAGATAGCTGATTTGTTTATTAAGATGAGATTAGGAGTGAAGCTAACACTTAGCTCTGTGAGTCAGCAATAGTTTTCAATCACTTTCAGACTTAGTTGGATTTATATTTACATTTTTGGAGGAACAGTATTGAGTTGGTTACATTTTGCTCTGTAACAAACCATCTTAAAACACAGTGGCTTAAAACCATAAACATGAATGATTTCTCATGAATCTGTTGATCATCTAGTGGTTCCTCTGTTCTAATCCAGTTCAGCTAGGGCTGAATGGTCTAGGATGGTCTCCTTCACCTTTCCTCTGGGAAAGCTGGCATAGGTGAGAAGCCTGGGGCCTCTCTGTACACGGTCTCATCTTCCAGGGGACTAGCCCTGGTTTGTTCGTACTGTGAGGCACAACAGGTTCTTAGGAACCAGGAGGGGCATGCCCCAGTGGGCAAGTACTTTTCAAGTGTCTGCTTCTCATTTGCTATTAATCATCTCATTGGTCAAAGCACATCAAATGTCCAAGGTCAGAGTCACCATGGGAGGAGACTACTTTGTGGGAGCAGACTACTGCACATGGGAGGGCATGTACAGAGGAAGGAATGATTCACTGTGGCCCTTACTGCTACATTTATAACACCATCATCTCCCTAATTTCTGAAACACATTTCAATTAGATAAATACAGCACCTAATTTTAAGTTTTTAATAATTTTTATATTTATGTTTCTGCAAAACTTAAGTTGAGATCAATAAACCTAAATATATAGAAATTTGTTTTTGAAAAGAAACAAGGCATAGTGTGTTTGAAAAGAAACAAAACAAGTGTGTTTTTTGTTTGTTTGTTTGTTTGTTTGGGTTTTTTTAAGCAAAAACAAAGCCAAGCAAAACAAAAAACCCAACCCTGTGAGAGAACAAGACTGTCTCCTAGTTTTGGCCTATCATTCTAGGTACTTGAGATATGTATGAGAATAATTAATACATGTGTTTTAACACAACTGTGATCTGGCATGCCAAAAAGACATTTTTTAAGTTCTCTTATTTATCACAGAAATTTATCCTGTTATGTCATCTGTTTAAAAAAACAACAATTTACTATACATTAGTACTATGAAACTCAACTGATTAGCATTTTCACATTGTTTTAGATGAAGGCAGGTTCTAAATGGTAAATGATTTTATTAGCAGCTCTTAGATATAGAATATGCATAAAAATATTGTATGTTTTGCCCAACAGAAAATGCAATGCTTTTTCAAAAAATTTTTAAGTTTATTTATTTAATTTGAGAGAGAGAAAGAGAGAGAGCAAGCACAAGCAGGGTAGGGGCAAAGAGAGAGGGAGAGAGAGGATCACAAAAAGGCTGTGCGAGACACAGGGTTCAAACCCATGAACCGGAGATCATGACCTGAACCAAAAACAAGAGTCAGGTATTTAACCAACTGAGCCACCCAGCTGCCCCTCAAAATTGTAATTTTTAAAAATCAGAATCAATTACAGTCATCTCATCTTGGGAAGGCAGAATCCTGGGTAATTTGTAGGTAAAGGCATCCCCCAGTAACATGCCTAGTTCATATATGAAATAGATAGGGAATATCCATAAGATATCCAAAGATATTGTAGATTCCCACATATTTATGATTTTGTGTAAATATGATTTCCCATAAATCTATCTGAGAGTATGTAAAAAAAGGAGCATGTGTCTTGGAGACAGACTTGAATTAAAATTCTGACTCTGTTAATTACTGTGTCACCGTGAACAAAATCCTCTAATTTTCTGTGCTTCCATAGGGATAATGTGGAATAAAAAAGGCAGCAACTCAAAGGGCACATAGAAAGTCTCAGTGTTGGTTGCCTTCCCTTCTCCCCTTTTCCTCTTTAGCAATTGAAACCTTCCTGAGAAGTTGCGCGTTAGACAATTTGGGAGTGAGGACGGAGATGTGATTCTCGGTTAGTCTGAATGTCGCTGGCCCAAGAAAAGGGACAGGCTGTTGGCACCAGCATCAGACCTATCTTTCCGTGGTTCTTTCCTCCTCTCCAATTTTCCAGTGTCTACTTTTTCAGAGACGCTGCTAAATTTCAGTGCACACTGATAGACTGGATTGCGCTGCCTAACCTTAGTGCCATTATTACTTCAGGGAAAAGGCAGTATGGGACCATAATGAGAACTTAAAACACAAAAGCCAAAACTTTAAGTGAGTTTACAGATACACTGGTGCTTGCAGCAAGTGGACAGGGTGGGCAGGATGAAAGTCGGCGACTGTCTGGGATGCCACCTGTAAGGGTTTACCAATTCTGTGACTTAAATTTGTGCTTTTGCTAAACATTGGATGGCTTAATTTGTCAGAGTCCAAATCAAAAACACTTCAGGACAACCATAATGCTACTCTGAGAGAACCCAGGGACACGCTAATTAGGAATAAAGAGGTGAGATGGAGAAGACGGTGTATCTGGGTAACTTCACAGGGTAAAATCCTTGCATGGGCCATGGCAGCTCGGAAATCTGCATAGTAACAGACTTGTCACAAATCAAGGACAACTCGACAGAACAATTAGAATTAACATTTCACTCTGACATTTATCAAAAATCTCTGTCCACATTTTGCCCTTTGCAACCAAAACTATGGTTTTGTCCTAACATTTAGTAAGCGATTGCCTAACTTTAAACATCCGTTTATAAGGTATGCACTTCCTGCTACGAGAGTAAGGAAAAATTACATCTTTTGAAATCCTTACATCCTATATGAATCCCAAACTTATTCCATTTGAATGACAATTACATATTTTGAAATCCACACATACTATATGAATCCTACACTCAATCCATTTGAATGACAAATGCTTTAAAAATTCAAGAAAATATTAAATATTTTATGGTAGATAGCATCTGTTTCAGTGACCTCTTCTTCAAAACCTGTTTCATTTTATTCTTTCCAAAACCTCTCTAAATTGAATCAAAGAAAACCAGATATACCAGAGTATATCATATTTTTTCTATAACGAAAGGAACACAATTCTGATTTTCTAATTCATCCAATATAAAATAATACTTAAAATATTTTATTTCTGAACAGAAGCTCAGAGGAAACCAAAAACTTAAAGGTGTTATGGTATTTTGTAAGGTATAATGTGATTATGTCCCTGACTTCCTATTTCCATCATGCATATTCATGTATCAGGATGCACAGTTCTCCCAAAGAATTAATTTTTGAAATTAAATAAAATACATCAAAAGTCATGATAAGGGGAAAAGTCCATTTTCAGATGTCCAATTGTGCAAATTAATAACTGATCTTTAAGAAGACAAAGATATGTTAGAGGAAATCTATGTTGAATTTCTCTAGTTTTTCTCTGTCCTGAATATCTTGCCCACTTTTCTACATTGAGGCACAAACTAGTTTGTTCCCAATTCCATCTTTTCAATGTTATTCAGTTTTTTAAGACATAGTGAGCAAACACATGAAATATAACATGTTTACAAAGGAGTCCAAATTGGAAAAGCTGGGGAGAAAGCAACGCAATGAAATTAGCTGACAAGTCTGAAAAAAGAGGGGTGAAGAAAACTGTAATGTCCACTCCCCCAACCCCTCCTCCCCCTACCTGGGGAGTGTTATATTCCTATTTTTTCCCCCAGACAGGACAATACAAATATCATCTGGAGTTGCTCCTCCACTCTCTCCCCTTTCTCCACAACACTGGCACACATTCAGTCCATTACTAATTTTAGCCACTTCCTTTTGCATATTCCCACAACCAGATCTTAGGCCAAGCGCTGACCTTGTCCTGCCTTGACTAATGTGGCATCCCTGCCACTCCTGGGCTGGGGAAGAGGGTGGCTGAAAGAGAAACAATATCAAAAACAGCCCTTCAAAACTAGAAGCATTCCCTGCTACCATGCAAGTGTCATCCGTTAAATCCTCTTGAGAGCACAGAAGTGTCCTTGCTGGAATTAAGACCCAGTGACACCTGTGTGCTCTGCCCGGCCTGCCTGCAAGCACAGCCTTAGCAAGGTTTAACTGGCCACACACAGAAAAGGAGTCTTTGGTTCACAAAGTTGCAGCTCCTATGCTGTTTTAACTTTTGTTCACATTTTTCTTCCTCCACACTTTTGATTTGGGAAGATTTTGGCCTTCCCTTGGTTAGGAATACTAGAAGTATTGTGGACCCTTCCTTACCTTTTGTGACTTTAGGATTCAGCATTCTCCCAGCATTCTCCATACTATATAAAACTCTATTGCCATCCATTTTTCCTCCAATATTGTGATTCTAACTAGCTAACCGTATTTGAATGCATGTGAATGTATTTGAATGTATGTGAATGACACATTCTCATTGATACCCACAGCCACATCTGTGGGTGACAAATGGATATTCTCAAATGACTTTCTCATCTGCTTTGAACTTGATATTCTAGTCATTTTAGTTATTTCAAAAAGAGGGAAAAAGAGGATTTGGAGCAATGATAGAGTCAAGAATTTGCTCAAAGTCTAAACATATTAGTGATTTCAATAGCTGCTGAAACGCTAAATCTGACTTTAAACATATGAACGTCAGGAGAGCTATTCTCTTGCATATACACAGATTGGATAATAATTTTTCTAAAAGCCCATAGAGCTTACCTATGACCAACAAGTAATTACTAATCTACATTACAATAAATTAAGATTGGGGAGGAAAGGAGTAAAATATCAATTAACACTGGTTAACAAAGATTTTCAATATTTTACAGGAAGTGGAATACTTTTTTTTTATTGATATGAGGAAATGGATAGATAAGTGTCATCCAGCAGAAATATAATGAAAGCCACATACATGATTTTATATTTTGTAGTAGTCACATTAAAAAAATAAAAAGAAATAGGTAAAATTAATTTTAATATATATTTTAATTTTAATCAATATGTTTTACCCAATATACCTAATATATAGTCAGGGTTCATAGTAAAATAATCTAGTGAGATCTTGTTTTTAAAGGTATTAAATAAATAAATGAATAAATTTTAAATTTAAATCTATCATCTATCTATTATCTATCTATCTCTCTATCTATCTATCATCTATCTACCTATCTGCAGGAGTCTAGATCCTTTAATGTGCTAATTGGTGTTGTGGATCCATAAGAATGAAGATTTTCCAATCTCAGCACTACTGACATTCCAAAATGTCAGCCCAATAATTCTTTGTTGTGTGGGGCTCTCCTGTGCATTTTAGTATTTTAGCAGCATCTCTCACCTCTACCTATTACATGCCAATGGCACACTTCCCTACCTCCTCACCAGTTGGGCGACCAAAAGTGTCTCAACAGTGTCAAATATCCTTTGAGGAGCAAAATTTGCTACCATTGAGAACAACTGGGAAAGCATGTTGCTACCATTGAGAACAACCATTTGCTCACATCTACTTATCTAAATAGGTCTGCATCTTGTATTCCAATGGTTAACTGAACACATACATCCACGATTATATAAAAATTAAATTAATTGAAAACATTGTAGACAATATAACATATTTTACTGGAACAAAACATGAACCTATAGTCAGTAGCTAAATTAAACCTATCATTGAAAGAAATAATCTACTTTATGTGTGAGCAGACTTGTGTCCTTAAAGACCTAGATTCTGACCCATCTGTTTGAAACCTGTCCCCAGTCTTTCCCATATGAGTGGCAAATGCCCCATCTCTCTTGCTTTTGTGCCAATCAGGTCTTTTGTTCATATGTGGTAAAAGGTCTGGCTCCTCTTAACATTTTCCTTTTTTGCTTTCTTGTCCTGGAGCAGTAACAAAATTTCCAAAGTGCCACAGCAAAACTGAACCATTTCATTTGTATAATTAAGTTCCCATATGCATGCTGATTGCATATCTGACTCACTTATTTCCTCCCAAATTGTAAGCTCCTTGAGTTTAAGGACTTTGTTGATTTTTAATACCTATCATGGGTCAAGGAAACTTGTTAGTAATATAATATTTGCTTGATGGTTGACAATAAAAATGGAATATTTTTGTAAAAACAACAACCTGTTCCTATTAATTTTTATTTTTCTTTGACATCATTTACATGCTGGACACTGGAATGGACACGAATACACAGGTCCTACCCTCACAAAACTCCCAGGTTAACACAGTGGTTTGCTACTTGGGGGATTTTGTATTTAGGGGAATTTGACAAAATCTTCAGAAACTTATGATGATAACATTTTTGGAGGATTGCTAATAACATCTTGTTGATAGAAATGAAAGATGTTAAACGCCCTGCCAACATAGGACAGAGCCCCACAGCAAAGAATTATTTGACACAAATGTCAATAGTACTGAGCTTTAGAGTCCCTGGAAAGAGAAGGGCAAGTCACCAACAGTTTAAAATAAAAGCAGTGCATGCCATGATAGAGTTAGGTATAGGATTCACAAGAGCTTAGAAAAGGAAAAAGAATTCAGAGAGCTTGACTAAGAGGTAGAAAAGCCTCCCCAGAGGAGATAAGCCAGGCTGGGCGCACAGGTTGGAAACCACCAGCATTTTGAATGAAGGATGAGTCACTGGTTACCCCCAGGAACAAAGTGTAGAAATAGAGTCCAGGGCTGTGGATGGAGCTCCAGTGAAGCCAATTTTCAAAGGCAAGACCAGGAAGAAGAACGTGCAAAGGGGATGACAGGGAAGACCTAGAAAGATGGAAAGTAGGGATGTTGTTTCTTGGAAGCCGGAGCTGAAGATTATTTCAAGGAAATAATTGCTTACACTGTCAAGCACCTCAAAGAAGCTCAGTGAGATAAACCAGAAAAGTCTCTTCAACATTGGTAAAGAGTCACTGGTAACTTTAATGAGTGAAATCTCAACTGAAGGAGGTACAAGACAGATTGTCTTAGGCAGACTAATGAGTAGGAGGAGAGGAAAAAGTATGGGTTTGTCTTCAGGAAGCATGTTTATTATTATTTATAGAAGGAAAAAATTGAACAGTCTAACAGTCTAATAAAGGAAGTATTTAAATTGTTACACTTATAATGCAATAATAAACAACCACTAACAGACTGTTTGTGAAGGGTATTTGAGACAGGAAACATGGTCACAGTAAATGAAAAAAAAAGATGCAAAACTTTATGCAGTATGATACCCATTTTTTTTATAAGGAGTGAAAACCAAAACTACAAAAAACCCCAAAACCAAAATATTAGCAGTTGTCATCCTTGGGTGGTGTATATTATGGGCAATTATTATTTTCTTCTTTGAATATCTTTATTCTCCAAACATTCTAAAATGAGCATGTACTCCTTTTAAAATCAGAGGAGATTTTCTTTTTTAAGAAGCTTGGCTGAGAAAGAAAAGAGAAAGTTCTGGCAGTAAGCTGAAGAGGATGGGAGTGTAGAAAGGAGTGTGTGTGTGTGTGTGTGTGTGTGTGTGTGTGTATTTGAGTTGGAAGCAAAGAGAGCATTTTGTATGTAGAAGGGAGAGAGCCAGTACACCAAGAGAGGCTGAAGATACAGGAGCATGGATGATTGATAGAGCATGTCCCTGAGGGAGCGGGAAGGGATGGAATCCAGATCACAGGTGGTGGGATTAGCCTTGGCTAAGAGGAGAGACATTGCTTCAACTGAAAAATGAGGAAAAGAGGTAAGGATGGATGTGGGTGCTGATAAGAATGTAGAGGAGGGGGCAGGAAGTGGAGGGAGTTGCTGTCTGTTGGCCTCTATTTCCTTTGTGAAGTAAAAGGTGAGGTCATTTGCTGAGTGGGGTCAAGGGTTTATAGAGAATGATGGGGATTTGGAAGGGCTGCTAAGGGGAAAGAGGGAGGAAGGGGACTTGGGACATATAGACAGATTGTTCGGCTGACTTGAGAGGCCAGCTGAGGCTTGAGACTGAATTTTTAATGAAGGGCACCCACTGCTGTTTCTCTATGGCTTTCTCTAGTAGCGGTCTGTAACATTAAAAATAAAGAAAACAAATAGTGAGACTGATGAGAAGGTTGCAAATCTGGGGAAAGACCCTGAAAAAACGGTATTTTGAGTCCTGGAACTGATCATGGAGTTTATGCTAGAAACGGACAGAAATAAAGCCAGAAGAGGGATGAAGGGAAGAGAAGTCACAATGAGGTCCTCAAGCTGCAGTAATGGGAGACAGGGAGTGACAAAACTAGAATAAGGAGAGCTTTCAGCTAAGAGTTGGGTACTGGGAGGTAAGATTCTAGGCATGAGAGTGCAGATGGAGGTCAGAGGTGTAGGTCAGCTGCTGTCTCCAAGGACAATCCCAGCTAGTATGGGCGGTCACTGCACAATGAAAACTCCCAGAACACAGAAACTCCCATAAAATCAATAAAAAAATCAATGTAGATTAAAGTACTCTGTCTCCTCTCTCTTCCCCTGGCTCTGTCTCTACACACACGTGCGCACGCACGCACACACACACACATGCACACACACACAGGTACATGTGTATAATTTGAAATATAATTAAGAAAATAATGTAGTTGTTAAAAACAGACTCCCAACAAAGAATGCTGGACCTTTTTTTTTCAATTCCAGATATTTAATTGCTATATATCATGATCAAGTCACTTTCATATTACATAACAATTTTTTCATTGGTAAAATGGGTTAAATTACACCTGTTTTTTAAAATTTTTTTAATGTTTATTTATTTTTGACAGAGAGAGAGACAGAGCACGAGGGGGGGAGGGGCAGAGAGAGAGGGGGAGACAGAATCTGAAGCAGACTTCAGTCTCTGAGCTGTCAGCACAGAACCCAACGTGGGGCTCGAACCCACGAACTGCGAGATCATGACCTAGCCGAAGTCAGACACTCAACCGACTGAGCCACCCAGGCGCCCCAAATTACATGTTTTTTAAGAGCTAGATTACAATTTTAAAATATAGTCAGAATTTTGGGAACCCCAAATACTATAGTTTAATTTAACAAATATTTATTGTTCCCTGTGACTGGGGCATCTAATGGTGAACAAAAGAGACTCATTCTTCTCTCTCACAGATTTAGAGCAAATAGGGGAATTTCAGGGATTATATCATGCAAGTAATAGGGCACCTTCCTTGCTCTGTGATTCTATTCCTTACTCTATCCCAAGACTTAACTCATGGTTCTGCCAGAACCCTGTTGGACACAGAGCTGTCTCCTGAGAAATATCAGGGAAGAAGGATTTTTATTATTTGTGATCACAATTTGTCAATTTTTCATCTCATGTTACTTTTGTATCCATTTAATTATTTGAATGCAATTTTATGATCTTACTTGCAAGGTATTATTTTCATATACTTATATACACACACACGTACAGATGTAATAAATACACACACACACACACACACATACAGGTATATGCATACACACATGTAGATACACACATATAAACATATTCTGGTAGGAAAAATTCATGCATAAGCAAAGCCTAAAGGTAACTAAATATTCAGAATATTAACCCATTAACAATCAGCATATTGGCAACAGTGTCGATAACAAATCTGTTCATCTAACAGGATGTTTCATTTGCATATAAATAGGACTTCCTAAAATGGACAATTTGATTTCCTCATAATTTGAACACTTTCTGCAGGTTTGCTAATGATTTTTCATATGTTCTAAATGCCTCGAATGTGCCTAGCATTGTGCTAGGTATTTCAAGTGAGTCGTCTCATTTAACTTTGAGAGGCATCTCTATTAGATACTACAGTATTAGATACTACTGTTATTCAAAACTTACAAATTCAAAATATGGGACAACTGAGATTTTAAGAAGTTAAGTAATTTGCCTATCGTGCAGCTGTTAAGTGATAAATACAAAACAGTCTGATTTCAGAGGCCATGCTTTTCATCATTGCTCCCCAATTCCCTCAAGTAGAGATTCCCAATTCATCACATTATGTTGTTTCTGTCTTCTAAATATCTCGTAGGTCCTTCTTCTCTTCAACCCGTAACTGCAGTTCTGAGTCTGACCACCCAGCTGTGTCAACCGGATTACTATAGAGTCTCCTGCTTGTCTCTAATTGTCTGATTCATTGGATTCATTTGTAATACATGTATCTGGCCAGTGATTAAAATTAGATCACATTTACATCAATTACCCACCTTCTGCTGCCGTGGTAATCCTTAACTCTGTAACTCTGGACCAAGAGCCTGATTCCATGCCCCTGCAGTACTAATATGTTCAGGAATGAATCCATGTTTACTTGAGAACCACCAGCTCCTGCCAAGATCTGTGATGCCCACCACCACTGCCCACGTTTTGGTTGTTGCCTCCAAAGTTTTCAAAGCTTTACAATAATCAGAGTGCTAAGTGGCCCTCCATTCCCTTTAGTCTTCAATAATTTCAATCATTTCGTCAATGATTTCTTCTGCCAGAAATAAGAAAATGCCCTCTTTCACACTTTATGACCCATTTACCACAGAAGGCCCAGAAGAACAGTGCTTGGGCTTTAAATCTCATACAAAAACAGGTCTTTCACCTTTTACTGGAAGGCTTGACCTCCTAAAGCTTAAATAACCATTCAGTGGGGCCAGAGGGCAGACTTGTTCTCTCCTCTGCATTCCTCATCTTGTCCCATATTTTCTTTCATATCCCCCCAGAATTCCTTTTATCTTCACCAAACACAAAGCAAACTCATACCAACCCAAGCAAATGTTCAACAGATTCAGGGACAATTGAGCAGGCAGAAGGACGGATTGGTAGCTCAGCCAGAGGCCCACTGGTCATGACTCATCAGCTCTGCCAACAACCAGTCTTTCAATTCCCACTCAACTAAAATGAAATGTTAAGCCATCCATAAATGCAAATATAATCATTTTCTTTCACC
Source organism: Acinonyx jubatus (assembly GCF_027475565.1). Classification (NCBI taxonomy): domain Eukaryota; kingdom Metazoa; phylum Chordata; class Mammalia; order Carnivora; family Felidae; genus Acinonyx; species Acinonyx jubatus. The sequence goes on along the minus strand of NC_069383.1, from coordinate 56,999,747 downwards.
TTCTATAACATATCAATGAGTACTTCCTGCGTTCAAAATGAAGTTCAAACTCCTAAAGATGGTTAACAATAGACTTTCAGTTTTCTTCTTCTCCCACATGTATTGTGACCTCCTCCACTGACCTTGTTTCAAACCCCATATTTAAGAAGCATGGTGTAAAATCTCCAGGTATAATTAATAATAGACTCACCATCTAATAATGAGAACTATTTTAGCTTTTACTAAGTTGTGAACAAATTATGAGCAAGTTATGAAAAGATAATTATTATTTATTTTTTTGCTGAAGAACTAAGCAGATGAAAAATCACACCATTAACACTAGATATTGTGTTTATTGACATGTAGTAAATCAAATATAATAAGTTCGGCAGCAATTGAATATAACCACTTTAAATATCTTCTTTATATTTATTGTACATTTTCAGATTTACTTTATCAATATCATTCTTAATAGGAATTTTGGTATATTATTAATAAATAACATGTGCATAAAAATGCATGATAATATTTTAAATATTTTTCAGAGAGATAAAACAACTTTAAAATTTTTAATGTTTATTTATTTTTGAGAGAGACAGAAAGAGCATGAGCAGGGGAGGGACAGAGAGAGAAGGAGACACAGAATCCGAAACAGGCTCCAGGCTCTGAGCGGTCAGCACAGATCCCAACGTGGGACTCGAACTCATCAACTGTGAGATCATATCCTGAGCCAAAGTCAGATACTTAATGGACTGAGACACCCAGGTGCCACTAAAATAACTTTTAAACTGATGTTCATTCACGTAAGCCAGGAATTTCCTTTAGTGAAATTTACATTGTCTGTGTCATTCTATTCAGAATTAAATCTGTTATACTAAAACCAAATAATACCAGATAGGATCTTAAACTAAAATGCTTATAACTAAGCATTATATATTAGTATTATATTATGTGTTTGTTCTTTTTAGATATTACAAGTTTCTTTTGCTAATACTAGGTTATAGTTATATCCCCTTTTGGATTGTTTTTAAACCTTATTTATTTATTTTTTGAGAGAGAGACAGAAAGGCAGAGCCTGTGAGCAGGAGCAGAGAGAGAATCCCAAGCAGGCTCTGCACTGCCAGCACAAAGCCCACCATGGGGCTCAAATCCACAAACTGATTTCATGAGCCAAAATCAAGAGTTGGACACTTAACCAACTGAGCCACCCAGGCATCTCCCCTTTTGGATTTTAAAAATAAATCTATTGGTCTATGCTCATGGAGGTAGGAATGGATCAATGCAGATCAATAAACATTTAAAATGCAGTTCAGTGTAACAAATAGGACAATCTCAGGGAAGATAGAATTATTGAAGATTGGTTGTAAGAAGAAAACTGAGAAAACTTTTTGAAATTGAGAATCATTAGCTTTTCAAATTTATGAAAATAGTCATTTCTGATGCAAACACTGAAAAAATTCTTACCACAGGCAATATGATCATTGTACCAATTTAAGTACTAACTAGTTTAAGTTTGTTATTTCAAGCTAAAAATAGAAAGGCCTTCTTATATCCCATCAGAATATTAACAAATGCGGGTGCCCGGTGCCTCAGTCAGTTAAGTGCTGGACTTCGGCTCAGGTCATGATCTCACAGTTCATGAGTTCGAGCCCGATGTCGGGCTCTGTGCTAAGAGCTCAGAGCCTGGAACCTGCTTTGGATTCTTTGTCTCCCTCTTTCTCTACCCCTCCCCAACTTGTGCTGTATCTCCATCTCTCACAAATAAATAAAAATTTAAAAAAAAGAATGCTATAACTGATTAAATATTTTTAAGAATTTCAATGAAAGTGCAATTAACATCGCCCTATTATTAATTTCACATTATAACTTTAAAGAATTAATTCCAAACAATGTCTATTATTACTGACAAGCTCTGGTGTCATTTATGACAACCATTATAACTACAACTAACATTACATAATGTTCGATATTTGGCAGGCACTGTTATAAAATTTGTACATTTATAAACTAATTCAACACTCATGAACATTTTAAAACATAGGTGATACTATTATCTTCATTTTAGAGAATTTAATTAATTTCTCCAAAATCACAAAGCTAACAGGTGACAGAGGTAGAATTAAAATCCAAGCAATCTGGTTTTAGATTCCATACTCCTTAACCACTATGCTCTTTCAGAAACTATAAAATATTTTGGTGAAAAAAATCAAAGACCTAAAAGGATAATAATAATAGGATATCCCATTATACTTAGTTAAAGTTAGTAAGTTAAAGTGTAATAAGCTGAAGTTAATCTATGCTGAGGCTAAAACAATAAAAGTTGTAGAGCAGGACTGAAGAGTTTGATATGCCTATTCAGTGGGCAATGGCTTTTAGAAATAATTGTGTGAAGTGAGTGTAATGAAGGCAAATTTGGCTATTGGTAGATGTCAACAATTTGTGGCAACTAGTGAGATCCCTCAGCAGAATCTGTACCCCTTTGGTTACTGTGGGCCAAGTTACTAATTAAAACAGTGCTGTAAGGTTAATAGTTTTCTGATTAGTATTATATGTGAGCTGATAACAGGTACTGAGCCATAATGGTAAAGACCAGGAATATTTTAGAAACCAGTTGTTAAAAGATATAAGAGACATGACAATAGACTTAGAAAGCTTTGTCTTGTTATCCTGATAACTATGCAGGGCTTTAACACAAGAAGCATTATCAATATAAAATCTCAGTAAAACAGAATAAAAATTATGTAAGAAAAATAAACGTGTATAATTCTGGCAAAGGAGTTAAACAACCATGGAGTCTGAGAAGCACCATATTGGTGGTTGCAGAATGGTGAAACCCTGTTGAACAATCTTTAGACTATGACATCAATCATGAGACCAGTGATAAGGTAGAAAATTGACCCAACAATACTCTGTTGCTAATAGAGACTCAATTTTAGTTTTACAACAAATCACTGGTGGGGTGCCAGGGTGGCTCAGTTGGTTAAGCATCCAACTTTGGCTGGGCAGTCTGTTAGTCCAAGCCCCGCGTCAGGCTCTGTGCTGACAGCTCAGAGCTGGAGCTTGATTCAGATTCTGTGTCTCCCTCTCTCTCTGCCCCTCCCCTGCTCATGCCTCTGTCTCTCTTTCTCTCTCAAAAGTAAATAAACATTAAAAACTTTTTAATAAAAAATAAATCACTGGTAATAATGACATCTTATTAATGATTAATTGCCTTATCCTATACAGAAAAATATATAACATTTAGGTTTAAAATAGCAATCCTAATTAGTCATTTTGCAGCTATACCATTTACTCTTAATGAAAAAAATACCCATCAGGTACACATTATTTCATTTTATAAAAATTCTCTGAGAGGTTAAGTAAATTTCCCCTAAACTTTCACATGATAAAATGATAGGGTTAGAGTACAAACCTAGATGTTTTTACTCTGAGTCCAATATTCTTTTTAATAACTTTAGTTTGTTTAGGAAGGTGCATCAATATTAAGTTATCCACCTTACATAAAATATGAGTTACTCTGCTGGAACGATCATTTCCAAATATGAATTTGTTTTTATCAACCCCACTAAATGTCCAATCCCAGGCCAAACTCTTGGGAAGTTAAAACTACTCACTCATTTGCCATTGCTTTTAGGATTAAGATTCAGCCTCTTTAGACAGGATTTAAATTCTGTACAATCTCACTCTATATGCTCCTGCAGCCTCCTCTCATTATAAATATCCATGCTGACCTGCACCTGTTTCAGGGTAACTACCAGATGCCCTACCACCAGACCCACTCTCAACATGCTGTTCCCTCCACATGGAACATTCTTCTTCCTTTATGTCAACTTAAATCCTTCTTATTCTTCATCTTTTGGCCCAAATATCCCTTCCTTGGAGAAGCTTATCTTGACTCGCTTATAGCCCTTACCTCAGTTGCTTCTTTATATTTTTTTGTGTATACCTGATGAATATTTGTCCCCCTCACTAGACTATAAACTCCACAGGGCAGTGACTATATCTGTTTTATTCATCATTGTATCTTCTGGTTGCTACCATGATGCCTAACATTTAATAGACTCTTAATATAGTGAATGAGTGTATAGATTAATCAATTCATTAAATTCCACCAAAGTCAAGAAATCATCACAGAATTGTTTAAATTGCAATGCCTGTTTTGTGATATTTGTTTTTAGGTTTGAGGAAATACTTACAAAGTCATTCCTTTCAAAAATTAAATTATTTTGAGGTGTATTATATTTGTCTTTGTAAATGTGTCCTATGATTATTAGTAAATATAATGTAAGTAGTAAATATAAGTAGTAAATATAAGTAGTAAATATATAAATTATATTATATTTGTCTTAGTAAATGTGTCCTATGATTATAAAGGTCTTGTTGTAGATTAAACAGCAATATTTCATTCCAACTTATAGAGACAAGTGTTTATTTAAGATGTTTCTTACAGGCTACAGGTTGAGCCGTGTGTTTCCTCAAACACTTTTCTATTTTTAGAGGAAAGTTTTCTGTTTTAAGAGGATGCTTGTGGTTAAATGCCAGAAGGAATATAGGTGAAACAATATTCTTTCTCTTTCTTTTTTTGTTAGCCCAACATTTTAGAAGGGAGCTACCAGTAATTGGCTTCTAGTTCAGTGACAAAATTGGAATATCTTGCCTTTGACGCGTGTATGTTTTGGGAGATGGTGAAAAAGACATAAAATCACACATTTTCTAGAACTTGACATGTTTGGTAATTTGCACACAAGCAATTGGATCTGGAGACTAGTAGTGAAATATGGGCATTCTCCTAATGTTGAGTTTAGTAAGATGTTTTCTTGGGAGGAAAGGTGAAGGTATAAAACTTAAATGCCTGATTCTGCAAGATTTCTCACCCTACTTACTTGACCACCTTGTTATATGTTTAAATCCATGGTTTTTAAAATAAAAATCCACTCAGGACATACTGTCATCAAAACTGGTTTATTGGGTGCCTGGGTGGCTCAACTGGTTAAGCATCCAACTCCTGATTTTGGCTCAGGTCATCATCTCACAATCCGTGGGTTTGAGCCCCGTGTTGGGCTACACACTGACAGTGCAGAGTCTGCTTGACATTCTCTCTCTCCCTCTCTCTTTCTGCTCCCTTCCCCCAAATAAATAAATAAAATTTAGAAAGAAAACCTGGTTTTTTAATAGAGAAACCTAAAAGTTGTAATTATTGGGACATTATTAAAGCCACTACTGCATTTTTTTCTTGCAGCCGTGACTTGTAACATTTTTTTAAGGACCTCCGATGAAAGCTACAGATTACAGGTCCAGAAAATTCACAGATGCACATACTCAAGCAACTTTGGACACAATTTCAGGGATTTTTTACCCGCTAGAATTCTTCAGAGAACCTAGGCTAAGAACACTTATTCAGGATAAATCCATCTAATTCTTGTGTCTTAAATAGCAATGATTTATATTGCTTGTCATTCCTCTCATTATGATTTGTTTTATATCTGGACTCTAATTATGAAAGGGAAGGAATAAAGGAAATGCTCAAGAGATTCATCATAGTCAAACGAAACCTCTATTTTTCTCCCTTTATCTTCAGGCTGTTATTTCTAGACCAGCGCTCCATTGTTCATGCTGCACTGTGCACTGGCTATCAACCAAACAAAGGGTGCTAGTGAGGACTATTGCACAATTCTATCTTCCTCTGGGATGTTATGCAATTAAAATGATTTCAATCTATTCTCTTGAAATTTTTTCCACAGGCAATTGTAAAATGTAGAAGCTAAAAAGCAAATAAAGGAACAAAAATATAACTTGTTTTCTTTACTTTTTTATTGTGAAAGAAATTACTCATTATGGACTAGCCACTTATTTAATTTCAAAATTCAAATGTGGTTTCTTTTGTATTCTGTAGTCAGTAAAATCCCAAGTGATTTAAAATGGTCATTTTCCAAGAGCACTCCAAAGTGGCTGGATCTTAAACATTTCCAAAACAACCACAGATGTAAAGGCATAGTGTAACCACATTAGTAATTATTTTCCCCTTACAACTCTTATATCTGAGGGTATCTATGAATGCATTGGAAACAATTTACATAATCTTCACATACATAGTAACTTTTACTAATATTCTACTTAGTTGAGGAACAAAGTTGTTAAATAGGTTCAGTTTTAGAGTTTAAAATAAACCTTTAAGCCTCAATCCAGAATTATGGTATAACCACATACCATATACATTCACCCTGCACACACATATAAATGCTGGTACATTTGAAAACAATTCCCTCTGATTCTGCTAGTGATGCTTTACCTGAAAGCTGTGTACTGTTCATCTACCCACAGCTCTGCCTCATGAGTCACATTGTTTATAGATTCCTCACGATTTGAAAATGAGGATAATATTTGACATATAAATTTTTACCTTTCCTTTGTGCCTTTTTGTATATTGTCTGATGGTATGAATAATATGCTAAGCTAAGACTCTTGTTTGGAATGAGAAGATTCTGAGAAGAAGGGAGTGAGACTGACCTGCCCTCACTGGAAGAAACCAGTGAGTACATGAGAGCAGTAATTTACCTACCTGGATCCCGACCTCTGCTACAAGGGGCCACCACTAGGAACTGGAAGGTTAGTATAGAAATAGTGAGTGCTTTCTGTTGCTGCTGAGAACAAATTTGTTATTCCAGCTTCTCCGGGACTTAGTTGCCACTCTCGCACACTAGAATTCAGAAATACTGCCCATTGCTATGGGAAATGGGGAATGATAAACAGTCTTACATATTTGTTAAAGGTACCCTGTCTTTTTTTTTTAAGTTTATGTATTTATTTGGGGGGGGGGGTAGGGGCAGAGAGAGAGGGAGAGAGAGAATCCCAAGTAGATACCACAATGTCAGAATGGAGCCCGATGTGGAAAGGTACCCTCTACCTTATCAAAATTTACTTTAAAAAGGAACACTTTATTGAGCATTTTTACTGAGCTGGGCAGCTCAGCGGGTTAAGCTACCAACTCTTCTTTTTGGCTCAGGTCATGATCTCATGGTTCCTGAATTTGATGCCCCACCATGGGCTCTGTGCTCCCTGTGGGAGCCTTCAAATCTGATCCTCTGTCTCCCTCTTTCTGGTCCCTCTCCCCCTTGTGCACTCTTTCAAAAATAAATAAAAGTTAAAAAATTTAAAACAAAAATAAGAAGGAACACTTTACTCTTCAACTCTTACTGTGTACAATTTTTTTTATCACAGGTAATACACATATTTTAGCAGATACTTATGTATATAATCATTATATAGATACATAAAAAGACGTAAAAGTATATCTTTCCAAATTACATAAATGTACCATTACATCAGTGTATTCTATATGTTAACAGAATATGCACAAAAGGATAAACTGAGAAAGGTGAGATAAAAATGAAATAAAAATCATTTGTAAATAAATTTTGCCTTGAGAGTTAATGGGCTTTTGGCACGATGATGAAAAAAAGTGTTATTTTTAACAACCTTATTGAGATACAATTCACATATCATATGGTTGAGTCCCTTCAGTGTACAATTCAATAGTTTTTAATATATTCACACAGTTGTACCACCATTAACACAGTCAATTTTAGAACATTTTAATCACCCTCAAAAGAAACTCTGTGCCCATCAACAGTAATTCCCCACTACCCCACCTCTACTCTCAGGGAACTATGAATCTACTGTCTCCATAAAAGAAAATGTGTCTATTCAGGACATTTTATGTAAACGGAATTGTACAATACATGGTCTTGTGTGGATGTCCTCTTTCACTTCGTATGTTTTCAAGGGTTCATCCATGCTGTAGCATGCATCAGAGCTTCATTACATTTTTTTGAATACATAATACAGTATTATTAAACCATATTCACCATGCTGTGCATTACATAACTGAAAGTTTGTACCTTCTGACCACCTGGAGGCATTTTACCCCATCAACCGGAAAGTGTTCTCTGTGGCGCTGTGACGGGGCTTTCTGAGGTCTTGGTGGAGAAGGACTGCGAGCTGGTACCGCAGGCACAGCTAGAGGGCACCTTGGAACCGCATTCGGGGCGGCAGGGGGCGGCTGCCAGAGCTGTTGCTGCACAGCGGCGCTCCGGGTCTGGCCGCAGGTGCTACTGGATCCTGCACGATGAAGGCGGAACCTACTTCCTCACCACCCGGCAGACGCTGTGCGGACCGGAAATCTTTCGTGTACCATTTAGGCCACAGGAGCACGTGGCCAGGACTTGGACAAGGATGGGACAGAGATTCTACCTATTTGGTTCCTGTGCTGAACTGGATAGAGTAAGGGGTGTTGGAGGAAGCAGAATTTTATAACATTTCCTCGGTAAGGAAACTTGTGAAGGATAAAATTCGAGAACGAGGCCGCAAAACGTCACAGGTGCCGCATAGCGTGAGCTTCAGCGTGAGGAAGAGGAGCTTGCGCAGTTGTAGCCACGTGATTGAGGGCGGGAAATTTGAGCTGCTGGTCAGCGGCGGCCCTTCCTACAGTTCCGGGAGTGAAGACTGAGTCGAATTCCTCACTGTGGATTCCAGGGAGCTGTGTAGCTACCCATACGGCGTGACCCGTGAGCCCAGCGAGAAAGCCAGGATTTTACAAGAACCAGGTTCGAGGATGTGAGGAACACAGTGTTGACGGCTAAAGGAGCATTTTACCTTTTCCCAAGATGCAACTGCCAGGTGGAAGAAGCCTGGCTGTGTAAAGAAGCCTGTCTTGACACTCTTTCTAGAAATCTGGTTTGAAGTGTTTTTGCATCTGAGGTGGGTGGTGAGAGACGCAACCAGCTGAGTGAGGCCGGGCGTCCCCACGCGGACGAGCCCTGCAGGCTTAGTGGGCAGCCGCGTGGGGGCCTCTGCTCCAGGTTTCCAGGTGCCGCCGTGGCCCGAGGCGGGACGCTCGGGACTCACCTAGAAGATATTAAAGAGCAGCGCTTTGGGTGCTGCATAAACGGTGTGTGACGAAGCCTGGGCCTCACCTCTAGGAAGTGGCCGCAGCACCGTGGCCCCGGGATCTAGGTGTCTGCTGGTCACCTGCTCTCGCGCGGGGAGCAGTCCGCCTCCTGCCAGGTGTAACGGGTTGGCCATTATTCAGCGTCTGTAGGCGGGTGAAGACAGGAGTGGCTCACGCCTTTTCGGTACCTCCCGGGCCTCCGCCCTCTGAGCCAGGATTCTCCTGCCTGACTTCGGCCTGGAACGCCAGTCAGGCTTCTGATTTGTATTTCCCAGGACAGAGATCTTCGTATCGGTACTTTCCTAGCGTGGATAACCTACTTAGTGTTTTCAATTTTTAGAAATGCCTAAAAGTGCTGCTACATCTGGCAGTGAGCTGTTAAATCATTTAAAGGGAAGTGGAAGTTGTGCCTTGTCCATCCCCCGGCCTCGTGGAGGAGCTGGTGCCTTTGTCTGGACTGGAGCTCAGGGCCGGAGGTGTGACCTCTTGGCTCCTGGAGCTGGAACGACAGGTCACAACGAAAGTGTATATTTACAGCACATCACAAATGTCTCTTTCTGGCTCTTTACTGTTTTCGTTGTGTAACTGTGCACTCGTCCCTAATATTCCTGGGATGTTTGAGACTTCACACCCAACCTCCATGGGCTCTGCCCATCTGACATGGCTTTGGAGCTACTAGGATTCCTTTAGAAACTTTTGCACAGCGCATGCTTTGAGAACGGACTTTCTCAGCTGATGGTAAGGACTCTCAGTGTCGGGGGGACCTGGCTCAGCAGGAACCGCTCTTTGCTTCTTGACCTGCAGCTTCCCAGGGTAGTTGGGCACATTTGACCACAAGAGCTGCTAACAGGTAGGTCAGAGGCTGTGACTCCTCTGGTTTCAAATGCTTCTGAGACTTCCGCCTGTGCTCTTTTCTTTTCCTTCTCAAATAATCTGATTAAGCTCTCCGGAACCTAGAATTTACCTCCTTTGTTTAAGGTCTCATATATTGTTCAGTGTTTGACTTCAACAGTTTATCACAGCCTTCTTTAGCTACCAGATTACCCATCTCCCCAGCAGAGCTCCCGGAGGAGGGAGGCCTATTGGTGGCCTTCAAGTGTGCCCTATGTGGTGTTTCTGGTCACTTTGTGTCATTTGATTTATGACCTTGACTTAATAGGCTTGTGATTTTTAAATGTAAACATATTAAGACTTAATTCACTAAAATTTATTTTGAGTGGATATTTATACATTTTTAGGTATTCATAGTTTTTCAACTTGCAGCTTAATGACTAAATTTCTCCTGAAAATAGCAAATAAGTTTGTGTATTATTTATGAATGAACAAAAAAATTACTTTTGTATGGCTAGATAATATTCCATTGCATAGATATGCCATAATTTATTCATCAGTTGATGGACATATAGGTTGTTTCTATTTTGGGTTATTATGAATAGTACTGTTGTGAACATTCGTGTTTAAATTTTTGTAAGGCATATATTTTCATTTCTGTTAAGTATATACATATTATGGAAATTTCTAGGTTATGTGGTAGTTCTTTAACTTTTTAAGGAACTGCCAGACTGTTTTCCAAAGGGGCTCCATCGTATTTCCTTTTTACTAAGTGTATGAAAGTTCCAATTTCTCCACATTCCCACCAACAGTTGCTATTATCTATCTTTTTTATTATAAACCAATGTGGTTGGTGTGAAGTTATTTCTCATTGTTGTTTTGATTTACAAATCCCTTATAGCTTATGAGGTTGAGCTTCTTTTCATGTGCTTATTGGTCATTTGTGTATCTGTTTTAGAGAAATGTGTATTCAGAAAATTGACTTAATTTTTGAATTGTGTTGGTTTTTTGTTATGGAGGCATAAGAATTCTTTATATAGTTTGGGTACAAATCTCTTATCATATACATGTTTTGTGAATATTTTCTCTGATTCATGGATTATCTATTTACTTGATGGTGTCCTTTTGAAACAAAGTTTTTAGCTCTGATTATATCTAATTTATGTATTTTCAGGATATTTTTTTCTTTTGGTCTTACATCTAAGATTTATATTTCTTAAAAGAATTTTATAAATTTAGCTCTCATATTTAGTTCTGTGATCCACTTGGAGTTCATTTTTGTGTGGTGTGAGAAAAGGTCAGTTTCATTCTACTGCATGTGGATATGCAGATGAATTAGCTCCATTTGTTGAAGGACTAATCTTTCTCCATTGAAAAATCTTAGTACTCTTGGTAAAAATAAATTGGTCATAAGTATAAGGGTTTATTTCTGGATCCTCAGTACAATTCCATTGATTTATATGTCTATCCTTATGCCAGGAGCATACTGTTTTGATTATAGCTTTATAGATTGTAGTTTTATATTAAGGTTTGAAATTAGACTCCCCTTCCTACGTTAGGATATCTTACAGAGAGTTTGTCCTGTGTAATCCTTGATGCAGGGACTGGGTGTAAATGCTAGTGTCTATTCATGTATCAAATATTAGTATAGTTTATTTGATTTTTGTATTTTTATTTAAAAACCAAGTATCAGTAGAAGCTCTACTGTTTTCTTTTATACCCCACCGTATTGGGTTGTATTCCTCACTTTGGAGACCACTGCTCACAGGTACTATATTGGGGCTCTATTCCGCATTATACCAGCATTTAGCCAAATGTCATCAACCAATGTCTCACCCTTAATTTAAGGCACTAAGGTAAAAGTGAATTACTTCTATACACCCAGTTACGTATCGAGAAGTGTAGACTTTCTCTGAAATTTCATTTCAATCACCTGTTGTAACTATGACTTTAATAGGATAAAGTAATTATTCCAATACACTGGTGAGTTAAAACAAAATAAGTTATCTTAGTGACTTAGAGTTGTTGATTGCCACAAAACTCTTTGGTAAACCACACTGTGAAGAAGAAACACAAGAAATTTAAATGACATTTAAAAATTATGTAGATTTACCAGCTCAAACAAATAGAGTCAGATTTTTCTCCCAAATCTGGAAGGAGTTATGTATTTCTTTTGTTTCTTTTACTTTATCATTTTATTTATTTAGTTTTTTAAAAATGTTTTTAATTTTAATTCCAGTCTAATTAACATACAGTATTACATTAGTTTCAGGTGTACAATATAGTGATTCAACAATTCTATATATTACTCAATGCTTGTCATAATTATATTTCTTAATCACCATCACCCATTTTACCCATCCCCCCCCACCTACCTTCCATCTGGTAACCACCAGTTTGTTCTCTATAGTTAAGAGTCTTATTTTTTGATTTGTCTCTCTCTCTTTTTAGAAGCAGTCATATTTTTAAGATATAATATATACATTCTTCAAACTCAGAATTTAGTGAGCTCCTGTTATGTTCCAAGTTCTAAATTTGGGACTGGGATTATAATAGTGCAATGGGAGTTTCTGTTCATACGTAGCTTGTATCTAATAGTCCTTCATTGTCCAAGTCTGTCTGAGTTAATGGCAATTCGTGTTTACTTTAAATACACACATGCACACCACCTTAGCATATCTAACCAATTAAAATACTGATATTACAATGAAGTAAAACATTTCAAAAGAACCTCTAAAATAAAAATATATGCTTCTGGGGCACCTGGGTGGCTCAATTGGTTAAGTGTCCAACTCTTGATTTCAGCTCAGGTCATGACCTCGTGGTACCGTGAGTTCGATCGAGCTCCACATCCACCTCCATACAAAGGGTGTGGATCCTGCTTAGGATTCTCTCTCTCTCCCCCTCTCTTTCTGTCCCTCCTGTATGTTCTTGTCCTCTCTCTTTCAAAAATAAAGACATTTTAAAAAATAAAGTAAAATAAAATAAGATAAAATAAATGCTTATTAGGCAATTTGGAAAGTACAGTCAGTCACAATAAGAATATAACAATCAGTAAAGCAATCAGAGTTTCAGTGTTTAGAAGTAATTACTTTTAATTGTTTTTGTCCTTTTAGATATTTTCCTAAAATTTGCACATTTAAATTTGTTTTCTATTCGAAATCCTCATTTTACATTTCTAATTTACATCCTTCTGCTCTCATTTCTCAGTCCCTTAAGGATCGTCGTTTTCTCATTGAGATGAATTTAATAATATGTTGAAATTCTAAAAATGAAATATACTTAATTGTACATGTTATTGTATTCATTTATCTATCAGTGTAAGTTGGTACAAATTAATGCATATTTTATGACTATATGACCTCTAAATTAGCTTAAACTTAATAAAAATATTTTTCATACTTATTATTATTATTTTTTTCTTATCTACTTTAACTTTATTTCTGTTTTTTTCTTTCACTCATTCTATTTGTATTTTCCTTTTTTTTTTTTTTTTTGGTTATTTATTTTGGTGGGGGGAGGGGCAAAGAGAGAGGGAGAGAGAAAGAATCCCAAGCAGGCTCCGCACTGTCAGTCCCTAATGTGGGGCTTGAGCCCATGAACCTTGAGATCATGAACAGAGCAGATGAAGAGTTGGCTGCTTAACTGACTGAGCTACCCAGGAACTCCCCTGTTTGTATTTTCCAGTGAATCTGTATTTCCTCCATACAAAAACTTAGTCCTATAACTAAAACCATTGTGTTACAATAATATTGGTGTTTTGTTTGTGCCAACTTATTAAACATTTACAATTTATTTTCTCTGTATTTATATACAGAGAAAATGATAAATATAATTATGGACATCCATAACATCCAGCTTAAGAAATAAAATCTAATAAATAATTGTATATTGGGGCTCCTGGGTGGCTCAGTCGGTTGAGCATCCGACTTCGGCTCAGGTCATGCTCTCACGGTTTGTGAATTCGAGCCCCACGTCAGGCTCTGTGCTGACAACTCAGGGCCTGGAGCCTGGTTCGGATTCTGTGTCTCCCTCTCTCTTTGCTCCACCCCTGCTCACACTCTGTCTCTCTTTCTCATAAATAAAGGTTAAAAAAATTAATTGTATATAATATATACATACTATATGACATATGGTACATTATTATATAACAGTTTAATATTGTCATACAACATAAGAAATATAGTATATAGTTGAAATTACCTGTATGTCTCTCTCCTATCTTATCTCCCTTCTATTTCTCTAATTTTGCCTATTTTTCCCATGCCTTTCTCTTTATATTTTTACTACATTCATATACATTTAAACAGTATATGATATTCACTTGCACATTTTTAAACTTAAATAATTAACTTCATATACATTATTTTCCTTGCTTTTTTCACTTACCATTTTTACTGTAGATTTATTGTTCATCTTCACTTTTACTCAATATTAGTGGATTGTTCATTGATGTGGTTGTAACAGTTTATCCTTCTACAAGCCATCTATGAGTTTTTCTTGCTCTATATTTTCACTAATGCTTGCTATTATCAGAGTTCAAATGTTGGGTCAATCTGATGAGTGTAAAATGGCATCCCCTGTTGGTTTTAATTTACATTTCTTTTATTACTGAGGTTGTTTCTATTCATGTATTTGTTGGCTTATTGAAATGTTTCATTATCTGGGTATTCCTTGTTCATACTTGTCCATTTTTCTGTCCCTATTTATTTTTAAGAGTTATGTATGTAATGCAAACATTAAAAATTGCTTTATTCATTAAATATTTGCAAACATTTCACCCCTAATTTATCTTGTCTTTTCTTTTAGGCTGAGTGGTCTGGACCCAGACCCAGATCTGATTAGCACATGGCCTTGAATTGTTATGAACTTATGTCAGAACCTAAAGTGATGCCTGCTTTGTGTGCTTAGGTTTGTACAAAGCAGTGCTTCAGATGGAGGAACCCTGGGCCCTCCTCCCCCAGCCTCAGTGTTTAGGCCTCAGTGAATGGACAGCAGGCCTCATTTTCAGGGCCTAGTAGATGCTCAGTGAACATTGCAACCTGTTTAGTCTCTTCTCTTTTCCATCGTGGCGTGTATTTTACTGGCTCATGTTATAAAGTACTTAAATTCCTTTCCGTCTCCAACTTTAGAATGATATTCTCCACATTATTAAATATTTTAAATTGTGAATTTTACATTTTAGTTTTTAATCCTTTATTTTTCCAGATAGTATTAGGAATCTAAATTTATTGTTCCCCTTAGAGGTTACCAGTTTTCCCAGCATCACGTATAGACATTCCTTGTTTAACTGCTATTCTGTAGGGCATCTTTATTATTTACGGAGTTTTCATATAGTCATGGGTCTCCTTCTGGGCTCTCTATTCTATCCTACTAATTTATTATACTCTATTCAATGATGTAATAATACTCTATTGTGTTAAATGATTTAGGTTTTAGTATGTATAGGTATTTGGTTGGGCCTATCTCCCTGCTTATTCCTTATGTTCAAAATTCACATAGCTCGTCTCTGCCTTTAATCTCCTATACAAAATTTAGAATGAGCTGAAACATTCCAGAAATAATTTGGGAAGAACTGTAATCTTTATGATTTTAATTCTTTCAATAACAGAGTATAGTGTATATTTTCATCTACATACTTTATATCTCTGATTATAATGTCATCAGCATACATGATCTTTATAATATTAATTCTTTTTTTCCTGGAAAATATATATAACAAAAAATTTACCATTTAATTGTTTTTAAGTGTAGAGTGCAGTGACATTAGGTATATTCACCTTGTTGTGCCCCCATTACCACAGTGTATCTCCAGAACTTTTTCATCTTTCCAAATTGAAACTCTGTACCCTTTGAATAATAACTGTCTTTCCCCCTTTTCCCAGCCCCTGGTGACCACAATCCTGTCTTCATGAATTTATTACTCTAGGTGTGTCATACAAATGGAATCACATAGTATTTGTCCTTTGTTACTGGCTTATTTCACTTAGCCTAATGCCTTTAAGGTTCATCTATATTATTGCACATGTCAGAGTTTCTTTTTAAGACTGAATAATATTCCATTATAAATAATAATTTTTAAAAGTTTATTGACATTTGCTTTATTGTATTAGTTTTGTAGTTGTTCCATAGGTGCTTGAAAGAGTATTTTATTGGTTTCAAAATTTAATAACTAGAGAATTGGGTTATTCAGATCTTCTGTAACCTCAATCGCTTTGTTAAGTTTGTTATGACCTCCTACCATATGTGAATTTTTAATTTTTTTCTTTGTAATTCTGCCAATTTATGCTCTTTACATATTGAGCTTATGTTCCTAGGTTTAAATTTTTTGTCGCTGTTAATTTAACTTTCATATTATTTTATATGTAACTTTATATGGTCTCTAATATTTTCCCCCTAAAGTCTGTTTTGTCTCTTTTCAGGATGGCTGCACAAGGCTTTTCCTCCTCCTCTGCCCCTTTGTTTTTTTCTTTTTTTTTTTCTTTTTTTTTTTGTTAGTATTTTTTGTACGTCTTCATAAAATCTTTTAATTTAAACTTGCTCAGTTCCCAAAGCCTCTGATCATGATTGGTGTTACCATAAAGAAAATTATCACGAATGCATGGGCAATGACAATTACTTTATAGATCTAATCATCTCCTAGTAGAGTACTGGGTTGGCTGAGTTCAGCTCCAATTAGAGGGCTGAGGGCCGTTCCTATATGCCAGCTCAGGCACCGAATAAAAGGTAGAGAGTTCCGGTATCTTTGTGGTTAGTGGAAAATAGTCAGCGGTTTATGAACATAGCTACAGTGGCTGAGTAAAGCCTTAGACTGTAAATCTAAGAACAGAGGTTGAAGCCCTCTTTTTGCCAAGCTCTCTGGTGAAATATCACATTGATTTGCAAACTCAAAGAAGCAGCTTCAAATACTGCCAGGGCTTCTACCGCCTTTTTTTTTTTTTTTTTTCCTCCTAGAAGGTGAGAAAAGCCAGTTGATTAGGGCGTTTAGCTGTTAACTAAATTTTTGTGGGATGGAGGCCCACCAATCTAGTAAGGGCTTAGCTTAATTAAAGTGTTTGATTTGCAGTCAATTGCTGTAGGATAGATTCTTGCAGTCCTTAGAGTTGGGTGCACAGGAGTTAAATCGATATGACTTACTCAGGGCTTTGAAGGCTCTTGGTCTGTCTTAACCTAATCTCCTAATCCATAGTCTTCATCTTTTAAATGGTAAATTGAGTACCTTCACATCACCTGTGTTTAGTAATAAATTGAGGTTTGTTCCTAGCATCTCATTTTGTGCATTGTAGTTCAGCTTTTTTCATGTTTCGTTTTCTCCATTTATTTTATATTACTGCTTCTTTTGCTTCTTTTTTATCAAAATGGCTAATTTTAATAAATTTAAGTTGTCATTTCTTTTTCTTTTTAAAAATTATTTAAATTCTAGTTAACATATGGTGTAGTATTAGTTTCAGGTATACAATATAGTAATTCAATGCTTCCATACAATACCTGGTGCTCATTAGAGCAAGTACACTCTTTTTTAAAAAAATAAATTTTTAAGTTTATTTTTGAGAGAGAAAGAGAGAGTGAGTGGGGGAGGGCAGAGAGAGAGAGGGAGAGACAATCCCAAGCAGCCTCTGCACTGTCAGCGTGGAGCCTGATATGGGGCTTGAACCCATGAAATGTGAGATCGTGACCTGAGCCAAAACCAAGAGTCTAGTGCCTAACTGACTAAGCCACCCAGGTGCCCCATTTTTTTTTAAAGTTTATTTTGAGAGAGAGAGAAAGAGAGTATGAGGGGCAGGGAGGGAGAGAGAAAGAATCCCAAGCAGGCTCCACACTGTCAGTGACATGGGGCTCAGACCCACAAACCATGAGATCATGATCTGAGCCCAAGTCAAGAGTTGGATGCTTAACTGGCTGAGCCACCCAGGTGCCCCACAGCAGGTGCACTCCTTAATCCCCATCATCTATTTTACGCATATAAAATGTATCCCTTTGGATTTGTATTTTTGTATTCTTTGGGTAAATAGCTAGTAGTATGATTGCTGGATCATAGGGTAGTTCTATTTTTAACTTTTGAGGAAACTCCATACTGTTTTCCAGAGTGGCTGTACCAGTTTGCATTCCCACCAATAGTGCAAGAGGGTTCCCTTTCTCTTTTCCAAAATTTTTTTTGTCTTCTTTAAAGTTATATACATCATTTTTATTTAAGCTCCTTTTAAATTATTAACATGCATGTTTAGTTTTAAACAGTCTAAAGTTAATCAGTATTTATGCATCCATCCTGAATAATACAAATACTTTAGAACGTGCAAATTTCCCGCAGCCCTTGGCATTTTACAAGATAGGCTCTAGGCATATTTATGATTCTAATTTTCTGAAAAACAAGACTCCTGAAGTTCAAAACACTGTGAAACCAAAAATAAAATCAACTTGCTCATAATGCCAATAAAGAAGGAACATATATTCTTTAAAGAGATGGCCTTGGAAATCAAATTTTAACTTTTTTCATAATTGTTTTCCCATGATACTTTTTTCCTTTAGGTCCTATCTTTTAATAAGCTAATTCAAATAATTCTGATTATTTCACTGATTATTTCAAAGATGAAACACTATAATTTTTTATTTCTGTATTTGTTCTTGCTGAAATTGCATAATGATACTGATTATCACACATAATGAGCAGCCACCCACATGTCTGGAAACAAATGTAACCATCCAGAACAAAGTGAAAACCCAGAAGCCATAAAAGAGGTCCTTAAGCAATGACGACAAGAATGCAAAACAAAACCAAACAGAAACATAACCAAAAATTAAAGAAAAATATAATGTTGATGTTGCCTCTTCCCAGGGGCTTTATTACCTCATAATCTCCATTAGCAAGCTACCTCTAAATAAATATTTTACTCTAAGGAAGAACATTGTGCTTGCCATACAGAAAACTTCAAGACCTTGTCCTACCCACTTTCAAAGGGACAGTAGTGCCTATCCCCCATATTTAGAAAGGCTTGGGCCTCAATGACATTGATGTCTTATTAGGCATTACTGAAGAATTTATAAAATGGATGCATAGTAACTCTACTGTGAAAGTAATTTATAGTTTTTATCAGTGGGAGGAGACAGATGATGTTCAGGCATATAAGGCCTGAACCGCTTACTTCCTTCATCTAAGAAAATGTTGTCTTACAGTTAGTAACCTGAGACAATTTCTCAGAATGACAGTCTGGCAAAGTAACCAATCAAAACCAAAGCACCAATTAAATAACCTGAAAAAAGAAGGACTAATGTATGCTTAAGAAATAGCCTCAAGATAGTATATTTAAAAGATATCTTAAGCAAAAAGGCTTTTTTGAGGGGACATTGTATTTATTATTCATGTGGGCATGACACATTTTTCAGTGAGGCTCAGTAGATGAAAGTTTAGTTTGGGTATCCATCTAATTTTTAGTAACAATAGGTTTTGTGCTCTTAAGCATTTTATTTTTCTGAAAACACGACAGAAACATTCTCTTTTGTACTTACTTAAAATTATGGAAAATACGGACAAAATGATCTCTCATTAAAATTGCTAATAGGAAAAAAAAGGTGTAGTGAAACACATCAGTAAATTCCGGCTACAACACAAAAATACTAACTAGATGCACCTGGGTGGCTCAGTCAGTTAAGCATCTGACTTTGGCTCAGGTCATGATCTCACAGTTTTTGAGTTTGAGCCCTTCATTGGGTTCTGCTCTGACAGTGCGGAGCCTACTTGGGATTCTCTCTCTCCCTCTCTCTCTGCCCCTCCCCTGTTTGTTCTTTCTCTTAGAATAAATAAAAAAAATTTGTCTCAATTTTCAGCCTCAAGCAGAAAGCTTTTTATTGCTTTGGAGTAATATCCATCAGAAATAAAAGTGGCTTACCATTTTGTGATACTTTGTTGTCAAATATGAGCATAGTAATGTGTGCCTTACTGGATTGTCAAGATTCCCCCTATATATTAAAAGCCATACTTCATTTGTAAAAGGGTATATAATCATGGGCAACTCTTGAAAGTGAATAATCTTTTCTCACTTCTTTAGTCCTTTTTTTGGTAGAAGGTTCAAAAATATTTGAGCTATGTCTGCTCTTATGTCTAAGTTTTGACTGTGTATTTTTAAAACCATTTACCATTTTTCTTAAAGTTTTAATATGGGTGGTACATAGAAGGTTTGGAAACTTCATAAAATTACAAAGGAAAAATAATTTTCAAATCACTCATTTCTTTCATTATCTCTTGGCTCTAACCCTAAATGATTTCAGAGTATCGTCTTTTGATAATTGTTTAGTTTCTATTTTCTTATATTTTTACCTAGCCATTCTTTGGTTGACTATGTTGTGATTGCTTATAATAGACTTTCTTGTTTTATCCCTATAGAGCAATCTTAAGGATGGCTATGTATCTCCTGAGTATTTATTTACTCATCGTGTATTTATTAACACTGGCTACATCTGAAACACTACATTGGAATATCTGAATCAATAGGAAAAGCTTTTATCCTTATGGAACTTACCAACTAGGGATAAAGTGCTTGAATATAGAATGTCAACCCACAAGATCAGGAGCTGTGGTTAATTCACTTTCTTGTCTATACAACCCAACATGGGATTTCTTTTCTTCTGCATGTACAATAGATATTGGATGAACACTTATATGTGATAAATAAATTACTACTACTGAACAAGTAGTTATTTGTCTCTTATCTGTGTTGCCATATTCCTAATAGTAGAGATTGGATAAGTAGGATTTTGCCTACCTGATTATGAAGTTCTGTATTAAGATGTAACATTTGTTTCATGCTTATGGCTTAGCAAAGTATTATTCCATTATCTCAAAAGGTTCCTGTGAAGCTCAAGTAAGCAATAAATATATTTTATTTAAAAATTTTTAACATTTATTTAATTTTTGAGAGAGAGAGAGAGACATAACGTGAGGGGAAGAGAGAGTCACACAGAATATGAAGCAGGCTCTAGGCTTTCGGCTGTCAGCACATACCCTGATGCGGGGACTTGAACCCATGAACCATGAGATCATGACCTGAGCCGACATCGGACGTTTAATTGACTGAGCCACTCAGGCACCCCTTTTTTTTAAAAAGAAGTCAGTGATATTATTTCCATGGAGCTCTTACAGTATTGATTCTTTAGTTAAGAGAGAAAACCATTCAGTAACCCCAGTCATCTAAAACATGGTTAATATTATTGGCCTTTAACTTCCAAATATGTTACATATTTTCAATGTGCAAATAGTTATTTAGGTTCAAGAAAGCATAAGAACAAGATATACAATGCAGCAGAAAATAAACTCAAAAAATTTAACTCAGAAATGAGTTACATCCAGTCCATGGTTCAAAAAATTTTGCATATTATACATGCAAAGATAATTTGTCTCACACACACAGTGTGTCTAGAGCTTGTCCCCAGTCTTTACCTAATTCAACTTATCCTTCACATCTTAAACATCACATTCTTAGATGCAAGTTCCCTCAACCCCTATATCAGATTTTTCTTTACATTTTTATGGCACTTTGCATTTATTCTATACAGCACTCATTGCATTTATGATTACATTATACTTAGAAATATTTAGTATCTGTATTCTGACTAGACAATGAACATAAAAATGGCTCCCCACACCAGCAAAGTATCTGGCACACAGTATGAGCTCAGGAAGTGGTTATGGCATGCAGTAAGTCGAATAGAGAAAAGATGACAGCAAGGAGAAGGAGAGAGAAAAAGTGTATCGGGAATGTAATGGAAAGTGAAAGTACATTTAATGTGGTAGCTTAAAAAGGTTCTTTGGAAAATTACAGGTTTTTCTTAGAGGATGTGCATGATTGCTGAATGTGCAGCTTCATAGATACACCTAGAGGGATGATGCACAAAAGATTGGTGGAACACAAAGGACTAGGGCCACTGTCTCCATAGACACAGTAGACACTATGCCCAGAGCCCATGATACTTGAAGGTGCTCCCAGAATGTTTAAATTTTAATGTTTTAATCAAAAGAGAAAATATATATAAAATCCATTGTATGGCAATATAAGCATAGAATGTAATTTTCTAATAATTACTTATGGAGGAAGGAACCCAAAAAAGTTAATAGTGCCCAGGGCTCATGACAATGAGAATGCAGCCCTGGGAATGATATTTGTTGTACAGTAGATAGGATTTGGGCTAGAATGTGGAAGAGGAATAGAACACCTAATGTTGAGAATGCAGGTTGGCCTAAGGTCATAGAGGCCCAAATGCCAGGCTAGGGAAGTTCTGACTTCAGTTTCCTTCAGAGACTTTTGTGTCAACTTCTTGCTTACAGGAGGGTCTTAGGAAGATAATTCTTGCAGAAAGAAGTAAGATGGGTTGTCTTAGGAATAGGGTGATCAAAGGCCTTATGCATGAGGTTAGATGAGGGTTAAAGAAATTACAGTAGGAAGAGACAGAGAAATGGAGATTACAGACATTCAGGTAGATGTTTACTCATGCATTTTAGATTAAATGCAGAAAAACCCCTTTTCCCCATAGAAAATTCCCCAAGTCATGATTATGCATTTGCATTCCCTCTGATTATAAATTCCATCAGAGGAGGGACTGTGTCATACTTACTGTTGTATCCTCAGGGCATTATAGATGGAAGCACTCAAGAAAACAAGAGAGTTAAACTCCTGTCAAAGTGTTAAAACTATTATAACTAGAACTAGGTCCTGACCAAGCCATCCTTATCATCACAGTCAATGCCCAAAGCCTGAGTATGTGACAGATGACTTCCAACTGACTGATTGATGGTACAGTTATTCTGTTGTATTGTATACAGCAGTAACAATATGTGCATATACACTAATTACAACTTATTTTAAAGTTAATTTTAAAAGATTATTTTTAAAAAATTGGGCAGTCTTTGCCTGTTGTCTGTAATGAAATATTCATAATCATAATCATAATATGCACCATTAACTCATATACAGGGGAAGTAATAATGACATAAAACCATGCAATATGTATTGAGTACAGTTGTGTTGTATGTAGATTTGTTAGCATTCTAAGTGGGTAATTTGTACACTTAGGATATAACAAGCCTTGTGCTAGAAATACAAGCATCGCAAATAATGGGTGCTAGCACCTAACCTAATAGGAAGTGTAAGGCAAATCCTCACTAATGAGAGGTAATATTTGCATCAAGTCTTGAAAGAGTAAATGCTAGCCAGGTAGATCAAAACAGAAAGGCATGTAAAAATTTAAAATTATAGGAATTAGTCTTATACTTAAAAGACTTTCTTAACTTTTTGGCATATCAATTTCTATGGCATGTAATAATCAAATCATCTTATATATCACTGTTCAGCCATTTTCCACATTTGTTAAGCATATGGAAAAAGAAAGAATCATAAAAAGCAGTGCAAGAGTTAGGAATTCCCTGATTTTGAAGAAGAGGAAATATATTCACTATGTAATATAGTTAAATTAGCTGCTTGTCTGTGTTTTAGAGATAGTCTTTTTTGGAGACAGAAGTATGGACTAAGTGAATCTTCGAGGAATTCCAAACTCAGGCTTTTGATTTGATAACTACAGTATGAAACATGTTAACATTGTTAAATCACTGAGGTTATATTTAATACTCTTTAAAGAAACAAAAATTTTATTGAGATTATACCATTCAACCTATGAAAAATTCATTGTTCTATACCATAATATGAAGGCTGAAAGGTATTAAAATATAGTTATATAATTGGTAATTTTAGGCTACCATAAATTTTATTGCCAATATTACTGAATAAATTCAAGATAGAATTTTCAGAATTTAGCCTTATTGGCAATTTGAAAGCAGTTGAATTGTTTTCCCACTTTGTGTTGCAACAATTCTGGAGCTATATTCAAATGTTATCAAGATAGGAAACGAGTCTAAGTTGATGTTCCTTTTGAGGTTAAAGGTCTGTTTCTTTCAATCAGTTCAAATTGACAGGTCTCCTGCCATCACCTCCTCCCTAGCCAGGCAGACAGGCCCTGGAAGTCAGTGTGAAAACATCTGTTGAATGGATTTATTGACTAGATCTTGTTTTTTCTCTCCCTTTCTCTATTTTTTTTTTCTTTTTCCTTCACACCGTTTATTATGTCTCTGACCTGATGAACTTAATTTGTTTACACGTCATTCTCAGTGTCTCCCTCAATGCTTGTCTCATGTTTCTTTCTACTGTGCTCTTTTCTTGGCAACAGCCCTTCCTGGAGCCCCAGCACACACGTGCGCGCTCAATGCGCCAAGCTCAGCTGGCTGTGGTTGGCATGGATGGATTAGAGAAACATCGTCTTGTCTCCAGGACTCATTCCTCCCCTTCTGCCTCCATTTTACCTCATCCAGAAATGGACTGCCCCCTCCAGCCTCGCTCTGCAACTGGTAGGAATCCCTAAAGACTTTCCCTAATAGGCAGGCTACATACACCGTTCTTGTGGGATTAAGCAATTTAAATGCTTTGAATAACTCCAATAGCAGAACGCTCATTTTAACCCAATGCAACCCAAATTTTATGAGGTTATATTGGCCACAAGACAAACAGCACATCTGATAAATCTTGGGCTTAGTATTAATAGCCTCATAAATTGTTATCATTCAAGGGCCTGGAAAACATATCAACAGGTGCATAGATCCCTTTTGGAAACAAAATCCCTACAACATTCTTTAGCACTGTTCCTCAGTCTCTTCCTCCTAGTAGTCCTGGCCACTAGGAAATTTATGATGCTCAGCTTTATTTGACTCTGAAGAGTGCCTCTCCCCACGTTTGTTTTTCACATTTTGTTTGTTTCATTGTTTTCTTCTGACTTGCCATTTAGATGACTCCTGGGAGGCAGTTGGCCAGGGCAAACCTTGCTTAATGCTACGTATGTTGGTTTCATTTCCATTTATTATGGCACCTCTGGGTGGGCTATTTGACCAATCTCTTCCTTTGCCTACAGCTGTGTTATTTTAGAACCTGGCTACAGAGAAAAACAAAGGCCAGAGGAAGGTCAAGGCTGGAACATACACACAAAAAAAGGGTGCCCTTCCCTCTCTAAAGGAACTATGCTGTAAATATCCATGTGGATAAATACTCCTTTCTGTCTTCACAAGAATAGGATCCATAAGATATCCATGTTCTCAAACTTGTGGCTGATCAAATGAAAGATAAAATAGCCCTAAGGGACTCATAACTTGGATGCAGCATGGGAGAATTCATGTGCACCTTCCCTCAAAGACTCTTACAGGTTATCTGATTTATTTTTGAATCAATTTTCAGGATTCGAGTTTGTTTTTGTGGCTTCAGTGACCTCATACAACCCTTTGTGCTGGGAAAAGTTAAAATGCTTTTTCTAAAATCACATTCCCAAGCTTTGATATCATCTTTATTTAAAAATCAATGAATGGAATGACCAAGTTATTTAACTTTGACGGACATCTTTAATAAGTATGCAGAGGAACTACTTTTTGCAAGGTGTTATTGCACAGGCCAACATTCCATACTAGGAGTTACAGGCTAGGTATATTTGCAAGTATTTCTTGTACCATATTAACCACTGCCTCAGATCCCTGTATTGGAACATAGCAGACCTGCCCTGGTATCCCAGATAAGCCAGGACTGTAGCCCAGTGTCAGCACAATCTGATGGGATAAGTTGTGCCTGGTTCTATCCTTGGTCTTTAGAGAGTTTTTGCTCAAAACCAGATATGTGATGCAGGGGAGTACTATTTGTAGCTATTCAGATCGGTAGCCTTCAGGAATTACATTCTTCTAAATTCTTTCTCTAGAAAATATTTTTTATTTTGGCCATAAATTTCAGAGAACACAGAGCAATCAGTGATCAGCCTATCATGGTGGTAATTCCATCCACTCAAAATTATTTCCTTAGTTTGAAAGTGAACTTCATCATAAAGTTTTGTGGTGCTGTTCCTACAGTATGTCGCTGTCTACTACTGAAATCCTATTGATTGATTTTCTTATCTTGGTTAAGAGGGGTGACCCTTTCCTGATATGCTTTGGTTTCCTCTGCTTTTATATGTTCCTTAAATATGAATAAAGTAAGATTTCTGAATAATAGAATAATACTACAAGCTTGAGAAAGCAGTGTTGCCAGGTGGACAGGGTTGGAGGCCTTAGAAGAATCCAGGTGAAAAGTAGACTATAACTGCTAATAGAAGCGTGACAAACAACCTAATCATTCAAACCAAAGACTGGATCATTTCAGATGGTTAGTTTCTTTCTCATAATGTCAGCAACACAATAGGGAAGTGAGCTTGAGACTGTTTTCATATTTAATGGACTTAAGCACACTTCTTGTCTAAATGATTATATACACTTATATTTTTTAAAAACAGTATTTTATATTTAATAGACAGTAAATTTTAATTGAATCACCAAACATTAGTTTGCATAGAATGTATATATGTACATACACTCATAAACACTTAGGATTGATAGTTCAAATTTGAAAATACTGGAAGTTGCTTTGTAATTATTGTTCCAGTTAAAGAATGACTAAGTGGGGCTTCCTGGGTGGCTCAGTCGGTTGAGCATCCAAATTTGGCTCAGGTCATGATCTCGCAGTTCGTGAGTTTGAGCCCCGTGTGGGGCTCTGTGCTGACAGCTCAGAGCCTGGAGCCTACTTCAGATTCTGTGACTCCCTCTCTCTTTGTCCCACCCCCACTAGTACTCAGTCTCTGTCTCTCTCAAAAATAAAAACATTAAAAAAAAAAAGAATAACTAAGTGATTTTAACATTATATACTTTGGTAGAGAAAAACTTTATTCTCTCATTTGGTCTTGAAAATTGCATCCTAACATTTAAATTCTTAAAATGGCTCAATTTTTTAAAAAAAAGTATACAAAGTGTGTTATTTACATATATGCTAATAGCTCCTCCATTGCCATTCTGATTAAAAGTACATATTTGGTTGCTAACTCTCATTTAGTGCTTTTCCAAATCCAAAGGAAACAAAACGTACCATCATTACTCTGCTTGTTCCACATAGTGTTTAATCCAAATTTCTCCTGTAGCCTCCATTCTCTCTGAGAATCTTTGAGATCCACATGATCTCAAAATTCATTGTAGTATTTTTTTTATTTTGTTTTATATTTATTTATTTTTGAGAGAGAGACAGAGCTCAAGTGGGGGAGGGGCAGAGAGAGAGGGGGAGACACAGAATCTGAGCAGGCTCCAGGCTGTGAATGGTCAGCACAGAGCCTGACACGGGGCTTAACCTCATGAACCAGGAGATCATGATCTGAGCTGAAGTCGGAAGCTTAACCGACTGAGCCACCCAGGCATCCCTCATTTTAGTATTTCTAATGATCTGATTTCAGAGATGAACTATTAAGATTTTGATTTTTAGTATGTTTTAAAAGTATGTTTAAGCACTAAATTCTTTTCTTTTGACTTTTAAATATCTGCTATAGATACAGTTAAAAAAATCAAAAGTGACATTCAAGTATATTCCTTGGTAATATTTAGGTTTTTTCAAAAGAATGGTATACAATCTCACATGCTCAGTAGTTGTTCCACTAAAAAGGAAGGAGGAGAAAAAAGTACGTTACAAAGGTAGGTGATTTACTTAAATCCATTCTGTAAGAGTGGTACTTTTTGCCACAACTAAAAAGTTATCTAATACCTAACTCACATAATTTTCAAGGCACACCTTTCAAACTTTCACCTTCCATGTGGATTCTCAGCAACCAGATAGAGCAGCCACACCATCCGCTTTTTGAAAAGAACAAATCAGTATTTCAAGTGGAAAATGTTGTATGAGTGTGATTTCAGTCAGTTGTTGTAGGATGAAGTCTTTGGACTATTTCTTGTGAAGACTTGAATGGACCAAGAAATGGATTAATATGTGGCCATTACATGGTGGTCCTACACAATGCCTGAGTACAGTTATTTCTAGGATGGGCAAGAAGAGTATAAGATTATGATGCTTCTAATGATAATGAAGAATATGTGTTGTATAGCCAGGTTGCCACATACTCCTTGAAAGGGATTTTATGATTGGAATCTGAGTATTAATACTCATTTTTTATAATATTCAATTTAAAATGTAGAGGTTTTTGTTCTATGTAAAGCCAAGACATATTGTTTATATAACTTCTGATAATTAAGGAAAGGGCAGTGTATTTTATTTTCTTTACCATAGTCATCTTTTCTGCTCAGGTCTTTCTAATAGAGATGAGGCTTGGCCATGGCTCACAACAGGACTTGGAGAGTATAAGGTATTATTGTACCAAATGAGATTCCCTGAAACAAAGATTTAATGGCAAATGAATTTGATGGGCTTTATCCTCCCTATCAGTACAATTTAAGGTCTTTCACCCAGTGCTAGGCTGCTTTACATAATTTGTGAGGAAGTTCTTTCTTTGTGATATTATCTTTCTAGTCAGTGTCTAGTGTGAATAGAATCCTAGTACTCAAACCAAACCAACATTGTGAAAGCCATTAAAAATAATTGAGTTGAAAGAATTTTTCAATTGGCGTTTAGTGGGTGAAACAGCATGATGGAAAGTGAAATACATTTGAATATTTCAGTGTGAGAATAGCAACACTGGCTTGCCTTCTTTCCTTCCTTCCTCCCTCCCTCCCTTCCACTCTCCCTCCCTTCCTCCCTTTCTCCTTCACTCTTTCCCTCTCCATCTCCCTCTTTCCCTCCCTCCCTCTCTCTTTCCCTCCTTCTCTTCCCTCCTTCCTTTCAATGAAAGATACTTTCCCAAGTCAGGCTAACTCTGGTTAATTCTTCAAGTTTTAGTTTATATGTTGTTTCCTTCAAGAAGCCTTGCTTGATCAGCTAAATCCGAATTCTTTATGATCCCTCATAACAAACTGGATTTTTCCCCAAATATTGTATTTAATTATTTATTTCAGGCGTTGTGTTCCACTGGGCTCTCCATGAGGAAAGAGACTGTTTTTCTGTTTTCTCTAACCCCATTTCTTAGATACATGGCTAGTATAAGGAAGGTGCTTATTATATA
The DNA here is from genome assembly GCF_027475565.1 of Acinonyx jubatus. Classification (NCBI taxonomy): domain Eukaryota; kingdom Metazoa; phylum Chordata; class Mammalia; order Carnivora; family Felidae; genus Acinonyx; species Acinonyx jubatus. The sequence continues at coordinate 56,971,015 of NC_069383.1, read as the reverse complement.
TATTTACTGTCTAATAAACAAGTAAATCACCAAACAAATGAACAACTGAGTGAAATGAGAGTAAATAGACGCAAAATACTGAAAATTATACAAAAAACTATCATTGGTATGTTATGTCATTTTAGGGTGATATTTATATTCTTATTAATTAGAGAAAAAGGATACATGTTCATTGAAGGCAATTTGGTAAACCTAGAAAACTATAAAGAAGAATCACCCATTATTCCATCATTCAGAGGTAACCATAAGTAAAATATGGATTTGTTTTCAGTATATTTTCATCTTCCTATGTGGCTCTCTTTAACAGAATAAAGAAAATTTGTACGTATGTTTGTGTTCTTTTCGTGTACATGTGTGTATTGGTAAGTATATGTGTATGTGTGTAATTGTGTGTGTATGTTTGTGTGTGTTTTAAAACCTCTAGAGCAACTTCTGTTACTACCTGTATCAGAATGGAGAGATTAATTTCCTTTGGGAAAAGAATCAGTTTTGAGATTACCATCTTCAAACATATGCACTTGGAATTTCTCCTGAAAAATCTTCAAAAATTTGCTCATCTGAATCTTACTGAAGATGATAAAAATAACTATTTTGTTTATTTAGGAGATTAACTAAACTTGATCATGTATATATCATAATATACATCATAGCATACATATTTATAAGTATATATATAACATATATACATACTTGTGTATATTTATGTTTTTTAATTTTTAATTTTTTGGGCTTTTTGTGCCTGACAATATTATCATCCTATTACCTTCATGCATGCATAGTTGGACATAGACTTATTGGGGCACATGTTTTCTGTCTGAAAAGTCTGGAAATAGAGCCAAATCCTCAACTATTTGGACAGTTTCTGTTTAGCATTGATTAGAAGTCTGAATTCATACTAGTATATGTTCTTTTGTGGGCAGCCTGTTTATTCTTTCCTGTAGCCTTATAGTATGTTTTTTTTATTTTGTTAATTAAAAAAACCCAAATCATCTTTAAGATGAGCATTTGCAGATACATGTTCATGTACATGTCTCTTTCTAGTTAGGAAAAAATTCTTTAATTCTTTATATTATTCTATTACTCTGAATTCTTCCTTGAGAGAAATTACAACTTTTTGTTGAGATTTCTCTTCTCTGAAGAAGAATTGTGTACAATTCTGTACAATTGTACACAATTGTGTACAATTGTGCTCATTGTGTACATCTCTAAGTTTATATTCAGTAGCACCAATTCAGTTTCCTGAAATGTAAATTCCTCTTTTGTTACCTCCAGTTTAGATTTTAATTTTGCTACTATTTATTGTTTCTTTGCAATATTTATCCATCTTTCTTTTTATTCATTAATTTAGCTTGAACTTTCCATTTAGCTTTTGGCTTCTATTTTATTGTCTTTTATTTTATAATGATTTTCCATTTCGCTTTTGGCTTCTATTTTGGCTTCTTTTAACATTTGGGGATGCCAAAAAGTTTTCTAAGTTTTTATTTTGGTTCCTATAGTAAATCATCTTCACTGACCTAACTAGTAGGAATGGTGTTTCCTTTACAGTTTTTGTAGCATATTCTCATAGGCTCTGGGTTTTGTTCATCTGTTTTGTTTGTTTTTGCTCAATTATTCTTTTTTTAATGTTTATTTTTGAGAGAGAGATAAAGGGAGGGAGAGAGAGAGAGGAAGAGAGAGAGATGGAGAGGGAGAGGGAGAATAATTGGGGGGGGGGGAGGCAAAGAGACAGGGAGACACAGAATCCAAAGCAGGCTCCAGGCTTCGAGCTGTCAGCATGGAGCCCGCATGGGGCTCAAACCCATCAAATGAATCCACCGACCTTGAGATTGTGAACTGAGTTGAAGTCCGATCCGTAACCAACTTGAGCCACCTAGGTGCCCCTGCTCACTAATTCTTGAGTATAGAGAAGTCTTTCTAGCTATTTGCCAACAAGCGTAGTGAATTCTTTTTGACTTTTTGCCAAATTACATGCTGGTTGAATATGCTCTTGGGCTATGCAGTTGAATGGCAATACCAGTCCAATTTCTAGGTTTCAACAGACTATCAGACAGTGTTAGTTAGAAGGCCTAAAGTGGGATTTCTTCTATTTCCTTTTTAACTGTCTGGTATTCTGGTAAGATGATTTACATTTATAAGTCTTAAAAATTCTTTTATCTACTCAGAGGCACAATTTAACACATTTTAAACATTTATTTTTAGATATTTCATTTGTTTGCTGGACAAATCACATTTCATACTTAATTGAAAATTGCGCTAATACTTTAAGTGTATCTGTTAAAAGATATTATAACAAATATTGTAGGTGTTAGCATATAAAGAGTACAGTAGATCTAGAAATAAAAAGCATGATAAACCTTATGGATAGACTAGAATTATCAATAAAAAGTATAATAGCTGTTGTAGGTATGAAGTGGAAAAAATTAGAAATGGCCCTTCCTTCGAGATAACCCTTTTTATCCATTTTAGTGATTCTACCAATTTCAGGTCTTTTTTCTAGCCCTATATTTTTTTTCCTTCCTTACCATACAGAGTTTTTAAAAAACATTTCATACAACTATATTTATACATGCCTCATCTTAACTACTAGATAATAAATTAAATGTAATAAAATGAAATTGTTGGCACCTGAGATTCAAATGACTAAAGCAAGATGGGTCAAAGTCAGAATGGTAGTCATGGCCCTGGAGGTGGCAAGAAGGATGACAAGGCAAGAAAGAGATATGAACCTCCTATACCAACTAGAGTGGGGAAAAAGAAAACAAAGGGACCAGATGCTGCCAGCAAGCTGCCACTGGTGACACTTCACATTCAGTGTCAGTTAAAATTATTGAAGTTAGAATTGAAGACTGTCTTCTCATGGGGGAAGAATTCACTAGAAATAAGGAAAAAATGGATAAAATGAATAAATGAAAATAAAGAGGGGAAAGATCAAAAGTGGATGATCTGAGGGAGGCCCCTATGTCAGTAGGAACCTTGGAAGAGATCATTGATGACAATTATTCCATCATGTCTGCATCTGTGGTATCAGAACACTACATCAGCATTCTTTCCTTTGTAGACAAGGATCTGCTGGAACTAGGCTCCTTTGTCCTACTTGGCCGTAAGGCACATGCTTTCATAGGGGTGCTCATGGATGACCTGGATCCCTTGGTCACAGTGATGAAGGTAGAAAAGGCCCCTCAGGAAACCTGCGATGATATTGGGGGGTTGGACAAACAAGTCCAGGAAATTAAAGAATCTGTGGAGTTTCCTCTCCTGAATATTATGAAGAAATGGGTATAAAGCCCCCACAGCGGGTCATTCTCTATGGTCCACCTGTTACAGGTAAAACCTTATTAGCCAAAGCAAACCAAACCTCAGCTACTTTCTTGAGAGTGGTTGGCTCTGAACTTATTCAGAAGTACCTAGCTGATGAGCCCAAACTCATTAGGGAATTATTTCAAGTTGCTGAAGAACATGCACCCTCTATTGTGTTTATTGATGAAATTGATGCCACTGGAACAAAAAAAAATATTCAATTTACAGTGGTGAGAGGGAAATTCAACAAACAGCGTTGGAACTATTGAACAAGATGATGGATTTGATTCAGGGGATGACGTGAAAGTTATCATGGCCACACACTGAATAGAAACTTTGGATCCAGCACTTACCAGACCAGGCCTCATTGACAGGAAGATTGAATTCCTCCTGCCCCAGGAAAAGGCTAAGATGCACATCTTCAAGATCCATACAAGTAGGATGACACTGGCTGATGATGTAACCCTGGAAGACTTGAATATGGCTAAAGATGATATCCCTCGTGCTGACATCAACACGATCTATACAGAATATGGTCTGATGGTCTTGAGAAAATGTGGAAGGAAAGTAACAAAGACTTCAAAACATCTAAAGAAATTGTTCCTTACAAAAATTAAGAAGGCATCCTTGAGGGGCTGTATCTCTAGCAGACAGCATTTGCCTTCAAGGAAATGGTTGGGAGTTGTCCCAACACTTCAGAGGGATGAGGTTGGGGAAGTTGCCCAGAGGAATCCATGTTCCAGTTGATGTTTCTTAGCAGAACCTCTTGTGTATCTTTTTCAGTGTGATGTGTAGGATGCCTTCTGGGCTGCTTTCATCTGTTGGTCGCATAAAGTGCTCTCTCCCCAATAAAGCATGATTCCACTGAGAGAGAGAGAGAGAGAGAGAGAAGGAAAGAAATTGGTGGCACCTGGATCATAATAAACATTCAATGACTGTTTATTGCATTTTTACATCTTTCAGAAAGCTATCATGCTATTTATTTTTGTATCATGTTAAATTTCAATCCTTTGGCCCTGCAATATATTTAATAAATGTCATTGAGCAGATACCCTGAGAAGGTATAAAACCTCAGGCAGTTGCCATAAAAGCGATATAAAGTTGAAAGTTAAGAACTCGGAATCAGGATCAAGAGTTTTAGGTCTAAATATTCTAGACTCAACTTTCTTGATAGAGCAAAGAAGACTCAGCCTAACAGTGTCATATGAAACTAGGTATAAACCTAAAGACCAGAATGGACTCTGTAGCTCGCTGATGACTTAACTACATGTAAAGATTAAGAAAAAGGAAAGATACACAGTAGGTGGTTCAAATACTTACCTCATTTAACAAAGCTGAAAGTCAGAGGAAGTACAGGGTCCAAGCATATCTAGAAATGTATCAGAAACTTTTTGGATGGAAAATAAATGCCTAGGGTTTAAAATACAGGTAAAGACTTTATGTTAAGACTCCTTTGTTTATTTTCCCAAATCCTAATTTTAACTCTTGTCCCATTGATCAAGAGAGAGATTGATCCATTGGCTTATGTTACAAATTGTAACCAGTAGGGAAGAAAGGGTCAAAGAAAAGTAGAATTCCATATGAATTCCAAAGAGAGGGACAGGCTTATTTCTTACCCTATAAGTTTTTGTTTCTGGAAAAAAAAAACAAAAGAAGAAAGGAATGGAGAGGAAGGATGAGGCTAAAGTCTCACCTTCCACTCTACCTGTTAGCACCTCATTGCTACATCATTAAGATGAGTAAGTGGAGGTTTAGAGTTCCAAATTTTTATTTATTTCCCCTTAAATTTAAATGTCTTTCCAAGAGCTCCTGGACTTTTATTATAATCTCCAGATACTTGGCAATAACTTCTAGCTACTATAGCCTGTTTTACAATATTTTTTTTGCAGCAGTTTATGGAGAAAATGTTAAAAGAGGAACACTACTGTGGAGCTAAAGTTAGATACGTCGAGATGAAATAGTGAAAAAAATTAAACACCTTAATGATTAGAATCTCTAGTCTTGAAAAATATGTTTTCAAAATGAGAGAGATGCTGTAATTTTTGTGTCTCTTGCCATTAACATGTATTTTATGTAGTATGAAACTGTAGTTGAAATGTATTAAACGTCCAGCAAGAGGATGTAACAATTGTAAATATGTATGCACCCAACATGAGAGCACCCAAATACATAAAACAGTTAATAACAAACATAGAGAAAATAATCCATAGTAATGCAATAATATTAGGGGACTTCAACACCCCACTCACATTAATGGACAGATCATCCAAACAGAAAATCAACAAGGAAAGAGTGGATTTGAATGACACACTGGACCCGATGGATTCTATAGACATATTCAGAACAATTAACCTAAAACAGCAGAATCCACATTCTTTTTGAGTGCACATGGAGCATTCTCCAGAGTAGATCACATATTAGGCCACAAAAGAAACCTCAACAGATTCAAAAAGATCAAAGTCATACCATGTATCTTTTCTGATCACAATGCTATGAAATTAGAAATCAACCATGAGAAGAAATCTGAAAAGACCACAAAAATTAACCATAGAGGTTAAATAACATGCTACTAAACAATGAATGGGTGAACCAAGAAATCAAAGAAAACATCAAAAATTACATGGGAACAATTGAAAATGAAAACACAACATTCCAAAACCTTTGGTATGCAGCAAAAGCAGTTTTAAGAGGGAAGTTTATAGTAATACAGTTTTACTTTGAAGCAAGAAAAGTTTCAAATAAATTACGTAACATTACACCTACAAGAGCTAGAAAAAGAACAACAAACAAAACCCCAAATCAGTAGAGGGAAGGAAATAAAAAAGATCAGAGGAGAAATAAATGAGATAGAAACTAAAAAACACAATAGAACTTATCACTGAAACCAGGAGCCAGTTCTTTGAAAAGATCAGCAAAATTGACAAACCTCTAACCAGACTCAGAGAGAGAGAGAGAGGCCTCAAACAAAATCTCAAATGAAAAAGAAATAACCAACACCACAGAAATACAAACAATACAAGATATGATGGAAAACTGTATGCCAACAAATGAGACAACATAGAACAAATGGATAAATTCCTAGAAAGATATAACCTACCAAAACTGAAGCAGGAAGAAATACAAAATTTGAACAGACCATTTACCACTAAGGAGATTGAATCAGTAATCAAAAAATTCTCTCCAAATCAAAAGTTCAGCACCAGACTGCTTTACAGGCAAATTCTACCAAACGTTGAAAGAAGAATCAAGGCCTATTCTTCTCAAACTATTCCACAAAAATAGAAGAAAAAGGAAAACTTCCAAATTCATTCTATGAAACCCGTATCTCCCTGACACCAAAACCAGACAAAGACACTACAAAAAAAATATAAGGCCAGTATCTCTCATGAATATAGAAGCAAAAATCCTCAACAAAATATTACAAACTGAACTCAACAATATATTTAAAAAATTATATACTATGATCAAGTGGGATTTAATCCCAGGATGCAAGGGTGGGAGTCTCAAAACAATATTCTCAAAACAATCAATGTGACACATCACATCCATAAGTGAAATGATACAAACCATATGATGATTTCAGTAGATTAAAAGCATTTTATAAAGTACAACATCCGTTCGTGATGATATTAAAACATTTAGCCCTGAAGGGTGAATAGAAATTAGCCAAATGAGGTATGGGTTATGGGGAGCCAGAAGGAAGAATTTGGGGGCATAGATGGAACAGCAGGTCTGAAGATCCTATGTCGTGTATATTTTTTATTGCTTTGAAGAATGGAAGGTAGGCCCTTGTGGAAGAAACAGAGGTCAAGAGAGGAGGTGTATGTGAAGTATAAGTTGGAGAAACTTAGCCTTGAGAAATTTTAATCTCATCAGTAAAGTCACCAAAGGATTTAGGCAAAAGTAGCTGTTGTGTGTCAAATGGAATAGAGTAAAAGTCAGGTAGCCAGTGAAAAGGCTTTATTTGAGGAGTTTAGAGATGTAGTACCTTGGATTATGTGTGGTTTTGGCTAGAGATAAGAATCTAGTGATTCAAGTTGTATTTTGGAGGGATAACAGTACTTGTTGGTTCTTTGGAGAGGGAGTTTCTGCAGGATACTAAGGTTTCTAGAGTGAGAAATGGTGGGTCATGATGTCCCTTACTGAAATGAGAGACATTTTGTGTGACTTAAGATCATGAACTCAAATCTGAGACATTCTCACTTTATAAAAATTATGAGACGTCCAAATGGAGATTTTAGATGGGCAATTGAATAGACAAGTGTGAAAGTATGCTCCTTAAAAGAGGGATCAGCACTAATGATGAAAATGTGAGTCAGGGGCATAGGGATGGATTTTGAAGCCACTTGAGTGTTAAGATTGGATATTGTTTGGACCAGCAAAATGACATTTTTTCACGGACATAATTTTTACCACATGGTTTGAAAATACCTATGTCATTATTCTGCATGATTTTTAGTACACTCAGAGATAAATATTTTCGCCTCTTGAGTAGCATTCCTCTAACACAATATTGTAAGTCAAAGAGAGAGGGGCGTCTGGGTGGCTCAGGTGATTAAGGGTCCAACTTTAGCTCAGATCATGATCTCGCAGTTTGTGGGTTTGAGTCCAGCATTGGGCTCTGTGCTGACAGCTCACGGCCTGGAGCCTGCTTTGGATTCTGTGTCTCCCTCTCTTTCTACCCCTCCCCTGTTTGTGTGCGTGCGCTCTCGCTCTCTCTCTCTCTCTCTCTCTCTCTCTCTCTCTCAAAAATAAAACATTAACAAAATTTTTAAAAAAATAATAAAATCCATTAAACTTACTTTACAATACAAATTACTGGTCTTTATCTGTTCTTGAATAGATACTTATTTTTGCTTTTTAATTTTGGTCTTCTTCTGTCTTCACTCCATGTCCTCAGATAATGTATTTCCATGGTAATTTGTTGGAATATTTGAGCGGTTAAATGATTTTTTATGTCAGGCAGTTTTGTAAGTAACGTTTTCCCCCCAAGGAATTGGATTAAGGGTAGAAATCTTTTCAAAATTAACCAGAGTTATAATTATCATCTACTTTGTTGCTTTAAAAAGTCCTATTTTATGTATCTATAAAATCCATTTTATGTAACTCATCATAGAGTCTAACTAAAATATGAAATATGTTAACTCATGATAATTTAAAAGCAGATTATATTCCATATCTATGGAATCTCTACTAAAGGTATTGCAATCGACTTAATTCCTTTTTTTTACTTTTTCATTTTTTTAAAGAAACACTTCAGATGTTCCACAATATTATAAGATTGCTTACAGATTGGCATAAACTATGAGAAAAGCACAGTAAGCAAGGAATAAACTCTTTCTGTACATCTTTGAAAGAATTGCTGAACAGAATGGGCAAGCAGTTGGAAAGTTTTCTAATTTATTACAAAAGTGTAACCCTGATCTAAAGTGAAGCTAGATGGCACACCTGGGTGGGTCCATCAGTTAAGCATCCAAATCTTGGTTTCAGCTCAGGTCATGATCTAATACTAGTTCATGAGTTTAAGCCCTGCAGGGGCTCTGCACTGACATTGTGGAGCCTGCTTAGGACTCTCTCTCCTCCTCTATTTTTGCTCCTCCCCTGCTCACTCTCCATCTCTCTCTCTCACACACACAAAATAAATAAATAAACAAGCATTGAAAAAAAAAAAGTGAAACTAGAATTACTCATGAAATTAATTCATGATTTAGAGAGCTCATTTTGTGGCTTCAGTGATAACATATAGATCTTTACTGAATTGTGATTTACTTCATAGTGATTGAAGATACTGGTAAAATTACAGTATTTTTAAAAATCTGAAGTTTCTTAAAATTTTACCATCTTCATCCCTTTATATATTTACTAAGCTAGGGTGTGCTCAGTACTGATTAATCCAGGGGTTGACCTATTTTTGCATTTACATCCAGATAAACAAGACTAAATGACTCTTATGTGCTAGAATTTTCAAATATATATTATTTCTCTATTTGTAAATGTATTTTTAAAAGAATGCCTTTTTTAGAGTAATCATATTATCATTACATTTTATCATAACCTTGTATCATTACTCAGTCTTGTGCTGTGTTTTCTTTGTGCTGAAGGAATTGCCTACGACCCTCTGATGCTGAAACACCAGTGCATTTGTGGCAATTCCACCACCCACCCTGAGCACGCTGGACGAATACAGAGCATCTGGTCACGGCTGCAAGAAACTGGACTGCTAAATAAATGTGAGGTAATCCTGAATTGGCTACACTCTTTTACTTACTGAAATAAATCATGTAAAAAGGGCAGTATTCATTTGGGTAGTAGTAGAAAAATGTTAATACTTGGGCACAAACACCATGATCGATGAACCATTATTGATACTTGTGGCATAGCACTTTTGACCTGACTCTGGGCTAGGCACCTAGGGGGGGACTCAGTCCATGTTGATGGACTGAGCAGTTGCATGATGTATGTGTGCGATTATTGCAGCATTTTTTGAGACACATGATAGCATTCTTGTTTCCAGATAGATATCATTTATTCAGTTAAATTTTTGGGAAACTCTTCACAATCTGTTAAGTGCTGAGAGTTGTTATTTATTATTATAAGCTGTACTTTGAACTCAGATATATCCCAAATTTGCCTTTGGAATTGACTAGATTTAAAGATGAACTGTCCTCTTACCAAGAAAAGTAACTTCTTTTTATTAAAGTGGCTGATAATCTTCCGTTTTTATAGTGAAGGTTTGAGTACTTTTATTTTACTGGTATTTCTTTAGACTCATTTCTGAAGATTCCTCGAGTCCCTTTTTCATTTAGAAAAATATGTTTCTTTCGGCTTTCACAAGTAAAAATGGTATCAATTCAAAAAATTTCCTGTATTCAGATTTGCAAAATCTGTCACGATAAGCTGTTTTATTTGGTTGCTATCGTTGTCCATTGTTGCCTAAGACCCAGTAACATTCTATATTTGAGTCTAAGACATTTAAAAAAAATATATATCCCCAATGTTTTTTTCACATTACTTTAACATTTATTGATCAAAAGTATTTTTACCTGTGTCTATATTATGTTCAAACATGTTCTAGGGACTAGAACTATAGAATTTCACAAGACAAATCTAGTCCTTGTTATTATAGACTGACAATATAACATGTTGCTCTTTGGTTTTGTTGTCAGTCTTTGCAGATCAGTGAAGGAAATCCAGTGTAATTCTCACTAGTTTGGGAAGAAATTAAATGGATAATATTTTGACTAAAGGTGTATCATGAGGAAACTGATATATTGAGACTACATCGAATTCACTCTACTTTGATAAAATAGAAAAGCAATCTTGTGCAACTACTTTTAAGTTAATTAAATTTTGGCAACCCAAAATGTGGTCCAGAATATTTCTATTCAAAGCCAATTTACTTTAAAGTAAACCTGTAAAATATATCAGTTGAGATGGAAATGCCAGAGCAGACAGAATGTTTCTTAGAGTCATGTGCACTTGCTGATATTTGATGCCCGAATGACATCAGTCTGATCCTTCTTCTCTGCAAAGTAGTGAAAAGAACTGATTTTGAAAATACAAAGTCATTTATTCAGTACCTTCATTTATGAGGATGTATTATTTCCTTTATTGATTTTTCTCTTTTGAAGGTGAATAATGTACCTTGTAGGTTTTTTTCTTTACATCAAAACATGGGTAATGTCTGTGGGTCATTCAGCAGATTGGGATTGTGAATGAATACACCAAAGTATTGTGTACACATTTAGTTTTCACAAGTTTTATTATATGTTTATAATAGAATTATCAAATTTTTTTCATATTTAAAGTTATTCTTTTGATTAAATGTATCCTCTTTACCTAAAACCTTAACATGAAAGAATTTGAGCTAGATTTATTTCTCTGATACGTCCTTGAGTGAAAGTCTGTTATTCATCTCTTGCCAGTAGCATCCATATTACATGGCAGAAGGATTTCATACTTTTTGGTAAATTATAGAGTTGTCTTTAAGGTTTTTATGTTTTTGATAATGCACTGTGGAGGCCAAACCACTATGTGGTCGACACAGTCCCATATGGAGTAAATAAAGTAAACTAGCAAGGGGACTAATCCGTGGTGAACTGGTCTTAATGGACATTTATTCACGTGAACGTTTCTGTTTCACTGTTGCATCTACTATAGATGCTTTCCACCTTGGCGTTTTTTTCTGTGCTTTTGCCAGCTGAGGCATTGCTGTTTACGTTTTTTCACTTTTAAGTCTTTATTATATCCTGGAGTGTTACCCCAGCCAAATCAGCAGTGGCTGATCAGAGACTTCAAATGCATTGTTAGATTATGGTATTCCTTAAATCTTTTTACCTGAAAGAGCCCTGGTTATGAAAGGAGCAAAGTGCAGAAATAAGTGGAATGTAAAATGGCTCATCCTGGTCTTAACATTTAAAAATCTGTTACCCCTTTCTGATCAGTCTTCTTTTCCAACTCCTCATGCATCACATTATTTTAGTCCTGTATTATTTGAAAGCATAAAATTCAATTTATACAACAGCACTGACTGATGTGATATCAGACCCAGGGTGAAATGGCAGAAGTACAGTGGGGCTAATGAGAATGAGTGAGTCTAGCCCTAGACCAGTCAGCTAAATAAGTGTCTTTGGTAAACAATCACACTACGAATAATGCACTTGAAAGCCCAGATCACTAGAGTTGCTCTTAATGAAGACCAACTACAAAAATATCCATAATTTCTTAATAGTATAAACAGAACACTCTTTTTGCTAACATAATTTGATAACAGTTCACTAGTTGTTTGATTGCTTAAGTGATGAAATTGTTGTTCATATGTATTTATTTGCTCCTATGTTATCAGGTATCTCGGACTTCATGCTGACCTAATGATAAAATGGAATTTCTAAAACCATTTAAAAAAAGAGTTTAAGACAACTAGAGGTTGATGTTTTTTTGTATGTAAATGATTTTAGGAATATTCAAAATGTAATTTTAAAAAAATTTTAATGTTTATTTATTTTTGAGAGAGACACACCCAGAGTGTGAGTAAGGGAGGGGCAGAGAGAAAGGGAGACACAGAATCTGAAGTAGGGCTCCAGGCTCCAAGCTGTCAGCACAGAGCCCGATGTGGGGCTCAAACCCACAGACCACGCAATCATGACCTGAGCTGAAGTCAGACACTTAACCGATTTAGCCACCTAGGCGCCCCAAAATGTAATTTTAAAAATGATCATTAACCAAACAAATGTTACCCTTTTCTAGAGACTTTCAGGTTGTATGTAAGGTAAAACATAGTAACAAAAGGGGTAAAACAGAACCAAAAGAAACATAACTCCTTTTTTCTTCTTGATTGTTTCTATCAGAAGAGTATGGGAGAAAATAAAAAGGGTACACACAGAGGTTATTTCAGAACAGTTTAGCCCACTCAGAAATAGTAGAATCTGTTTCATCAACCAGTAGTCTTCCTAGTAACTGCACCTAAAATAAATGGTACATGTTCGTTGTGGATTTTCTTTTAAAGTTTTTGCTTTGACAAGTTAAATCTAATGTACACATTTAATATATTATTAAATCATCTTGCAAGGATGCTAACCTTTTTGTCTCAAGCCAAATTATTTTGAAAATTTCAATTATGTGGAAGAGAAAACCACAGAAACATAAAACAAATCTTTTAGCATTTCACCAAAACTCATTAGAATCAGTTGCTGAAAAAAACAGGAGAAAAGTATACTATAAGTGGCAAGTGGTCAGGTACATGGTGAGAGCATTAAGGGTCAAAGAGGCAAGAAAATTCTTCCTTTATGGGCTAATAGGTTTCCTGGTTAGTGTTTATGAACCTTCTAAGGAGATCAAGGCCAATGACAGGATCTTCTAATTGGACTTGACTTATTCACTCCATGAGAGAAGTTAGGTTTCAGCTTGGGTATGAATGAATATTTACCATGATAGCCCAAAGACTTCAGGAGAATGAGACCTTTCTTTCTAAATTTGTCTATATAGGACTACTAGGAAATTAAATTCCAGTTCTGTTTGTTCCTTGATTATGTTTAGAGCATGCATTCCTGAGAGGGTAAAATTTGTGCATCTAGGACTCCAGGGATGTGAATACGAGCCTTGGTGTCTAGGTTATCACTCTTTCCTAAACATTATAGACAAATTCCTGTCCTTGGTGTGAGCAATAAGAACTCAACTCAGTTGTCTCAAAAGAGAGAGGATTTATTAGATTTTACAGAAAAGGATATAATTGAATAAGAATATAACACATAGAAGCTGGGTCAGTTTGTTTTTCCCCAATATCCAGAGAGCGATTTGCCATCTTTGAACACTATTTTCCTGCCAGGTCTGTGTAGCCACCTATAGCTAGCAGTTAGCCAGTGCTTTTAGAGAAGGTATCAACAGATTTCTGGGGACATATAGCTGGTCAGCAAGCTGAAACCTGTGGCCAGATAAGTGGTATTCATTTATTGATTAGTGCGGTGCTCATATGTTAGCACACATCAGAATCATTGGGAATACTAAAATACAGATTGTGGGGATCCAGCCTCAGAGGTTCATATTCAGCAGTAGTGGAGTCCTGTTGGGATGAGGTCTGAGAATTTGGGTTGCTAACATGTGTCTGGGTAATCTTGATACTGCTGATCTGGCCACCACACTTTAAGAATGGTAGAATCTTTAAGATGTATACTTTAAGAACAGGATTCATCCATTCAACAGTACATCAAAATTTTGAGTTTTCCAGACTCCTGTATTAGGATCTAGAGAAGATTCATGCCCTGTCTTCAAGGAGATTACCATTTGGTGGGATCAGCCGATATTAATCAAATGGTCACAGAAAAAAATATGTAATTACAAAATCACAAGGGATTTTGAGTTACTAATTTATGTTGCAGTGATTTTAAAGACTCTTACTGATTTAGCTTGGAGAAGAAAAATAAAATGAGAAAGAGTGTGGTCCAGTGCTGCCTCCATAGTCTTGACAGCATCAGAAGGGCCATCTGAACAAGAGATGGAAGTAGAAGTGTTGTATATCAGAATGCAAAGGAGGAAGTACCCCAGACCTAATGTTGAAGAGCTTGACCTCCTTCTGTCTTTGTTTGTGTTTGTTTTTGGCTTTTTATTTCACTGGGAAAGAAGGTAAGGAGTCTCCATTCTACTGGCATTCAAAGAAATGTCAGCTTTCTTCAACCAACAGAATAGTCAATTTTGTAATTAAACAATGATATGATAGGAAAGATGGCAATTTGTAAACATTCAATGGCCTCCTTTGTTTCAAAATAATAGACTGATCCACAAATCAGAATTATGTATTGTGTCAGTTTATTTAGCAGTGTAGAAAATCGATCAAAATGGATTCCTTCAAAGGTTATTGTTCAACATTAGATTTGACCTTACTCCTGCCATTAATTATCTGTATACTTTTGTCAACTCATTTAACCTTACTCATTGGTTTGCCCATGTGTAAGATGAGGCTCTTAGGCAGGATATTTGCTAGGATCTTTTCCAGCTAGTGATATCATACGAAACTAGATGGCTAAGGAGCTCATTTGGAACATAACACTTTCTTTGGTTAAGAGTAGACAAAATTTTTAGAGTGTTTTAGTAAACATATTGCTTTTTGACTTGTAAGCTGTAGTATAAATTGGTTGTGCTTACTAGTCCTGATTAGCAGCCAGAGAAAACATTAGTCTTCATTATATTAGATTACAGTGGATACATGGGTCAACTTCTTTTGGCATGACGTGGCACTGTTTTTTAAAAAATTGAGGTGGTTAGTCCTTCATGCCAGTACTATTTAATTTTTTTCCCCAACTGAATCATTCACACTTAGTTTACTGATTCTTTAGAAAGCAAAAAGCAAAATCGGTAGCTTTCTTGTCACCATAAGAAGTGGATCTGGAGGGGTCATTCGGTATCCTCCTCAGAAACAAGTCCTTTGATTAAGTAGCCAGGTTTCTAAAGTGTGTGTGCCCTGAAGAAAACAATGTGCTTTTCTGTCCTTAAAAAATTGCAGAGATTGACCCATCATCTGTTAGAAATGCACTTGCAGTTGTTTTTCCAGAAGTGTTCATGACTCTCAGCCCCACCAAGCCACCCACAGACATTTGCTTGCTCTCACATTTGTTTTGAGAATAATAACATTTTATAATGCTTTTGTTGGATTACATATTATGTGGAATTTGCATTGGCTCTTTGTAACTAATATTGAATAACTTTGTTTCGCTTAATTCGTAAGTAAAAACCATAAGCAACATACTGTGCTGAAATGTTTAACTCTTTTATTCAAGTGCCAACACAAAGTAATTACAAAACAATTCGGGGACCCAAAACCAAGCTACTGTTGTGCCTTTTGGGACTTCCTCAGCCGTTCCAATGAGAAAAGTGGAGAGCAGGTTTAATGTAAAATCTTAAGATGCCAAGGAGCTCAGGGCTAGGGTCCCACACCTTCCTGTGCATTACAGGTAATTTTAGAAGACCTTTTTCAAATCTAAATAAAGAAATATAATACTCTTTGAGAAAAACTTTTGGAATGTGCAGATTTTCTGACATAACTGCTAAAAAGCACTGAATACTGCAAGTTAATTCAATTAAACATTTGTTTTATAGAGTAATCTAACTAGATGGCAGCACATAACAGCTTACTGTTTAGCTTGCAAAAAGAAAATTTTATGTGTGTTTGTGTTTTAGAATCTAACCACAAAGCAGTAAGAAACTTAAACAGGGAGTCTTGTGAATTGTCTCTAAAGGACAGGACAGTCTTGAGAAGTGGCACAAATGATTTAGATGTGATGAGTAAACCAGGATACATTTTGTAATTATTCTGAGAGATATTTGTATATCACAGTAGAGTGAACCTAGTCAGATAAATACATTAAAATTACTCGTGCAGCCTATAATCAGAATTAAGATGATTTGGAATTTTTTGTGTGTTAAGATGATTTGGAATTTTTTGTTTTGATTATTTTTTTCTATAAAAAAGGAAGAATTAATGTGGAAAACAATCAACAAAAGGAAATAAGACAGACTGCCCACATTTGGAGAGTGATACGGGATTATTTTAAGAGCAGCATTAAAGCTTATTTTTTAAAATGTTTGTTTGTTTGTAGAACATGAGCAGAGGAGGGGTAGAGAGAGAAGGAGTGAGAGAATCCCAGGTATATTCCATGCTGTCAACACAGAGCCCAGTGTGTGGCTCTGTGGGATGGGATCCTGTATGGGATGTATGGGATCATGACCTGAGCCAAAATCAGGAGTCAGATGCTTAACCCACTGAGCCACCTAGGCGCCCCTAAAGCCTATTAACAAAAATGAATAGTTACATGTTTTTAACCATCTGAAAATTATAATGCTAAAGTAATGCAAAATATTTATTGTGACAAAATTTGTTTCATATATGATTACTGTTTTTAAAAAATCACTGCTTTAGCCCAAACTGTTAAAATGTTCATTTACAGTTGTTTACAGAATAAGTATAATCTAGGAGATTCAGTTACATAAAATCATAAAAATTGAGCAATTACACTAAAGGGTAACATTTTTTTCTTTTTGATGAGCATAATATTTTGAAATGGGTGGAAATAAACTTTTAAGAAATATATAGCATGTATACTTTTTTACCATTCAGACCTTTATTATTGACTAGGATTTGCTGTTCTCTGAAATTCTTTTGCAATTACTTTATGCACCCAGAAATATCTTTACGTGAATTGTAATGACCGAATCAAGCAGTTTTATAAGCAAGTGGAGGCACTTGTTTTGAAGAAGAGATAGATCTTTCTTACTTCCCAACCTTTGCTGTGACAACCATTTGTTGTAACTACAGTTTGAAATGTGGGTCAGTAGAGTGTCAGTATCTTGAATTCATTTACGAGCAGAAAGAATGGACAGCTCCCTCTAACATGTCGTTCTCGACCGAGGATGCACATTAAAACCCACAGGGTGTTTCTAAGTATCTATATGCCCAGGGTGTCCCCAAGGTTAATCAGACGTTCTGGAGGTAGGACCCAGGCAATAATACCTTTTAATCTTCCCCAGCCGATTTCAAGGTGCAGACAATGTTAAAAACCACTATACCAGAAGGTCTATTTCTTTTTTTTTTAATTAAAAAAAATTTTTTTAATGTTTATTTATTTTTGAGACAGAGAGAGACAGAGCATGAGCAGGGAAGGGGCAGGTAGAGAGGGAGACACAGAATGTGAAGCAGTCTCCAGCTCTGAGCTGTCAGCACAGAGCCCGACTCAGGGCTCGAACTCACAAACCACAAGATCATGACCTGAGCCGAAGTCAGACGCTTAACCGACTGAGCCACCCAGGTGCCCCAGGAGGTCTATTTCTTAACTTAAGCTTAATGGGATAGAGACAAAAAGGTGAATGGAGTCAAATATATGAACATGGGAGTGTAACAGAAGTGAGCATTTGCTTGAGAAACAAAGGTAGCATTAACTCAGAAGTTCCATACACAGACTTTTAAAAATTGGGAAATGTATTTATTATTTTGAAGTTATCACAAGGTAGGAATAGGAATTTTAGAAAATATACTTATTTTTCAATTATGATTAAACATTAAGGAATTGCTTCAAAGTATAGCTAATATACTTTTGAAAACCATAGTGAGATCTCCACTCTTGCTTCAACTTTAGTAATTTATTACTTCAATTATTATATTTGCTTGCCTAAGTCAATTCTATCAATTAAAGAATGTTGAGTTTTTATTGTGTATAAGATCATTTCACATAGAATATTATCATTTTAGGGCTAAAGAGGGACTTTGAAGTAATTTGGTCAAACCTCCTAATGTTTATAAATGGAGAAATTAGGGTCCTGAAATGTACCTCATAGCTGGCTAGGAGCATGTTACAGACAGGTGACGGTCCGAACCTAGAACTCAGGGCTCCTGACCTCCGGTTTATTTTCTTTCCATGTGACCAGCTGAAAGGACCACAAGCCTATTGGGCTGCCTGTCTGCTTAATTGCCTCCTTCCCTTCTTTCACTCCCCTTTGTTTATAAGAAAAACTCTGATAGTAATAAGTTATTATCATGAGGGATATATAGAAGCAAAGAATGCAGTTGGGGGAAGGGGATTGAAAAATCCTTTATGTAAAATCAAAGAAACAATTGAATGTAGCATTTGAAAACTCCAATAGGTACCATTGGACATGAGCAATGAGTCCAGAATCTTGAATTTGTTTGAGAGAAGGGTATCAAGAAAAATGAATAGGCTGTGAACTTACCCATTAAATATTAAGTATGGAATTTGTAACAGAAGGTAACTTTGACACTCCTAAGTCATTTATGATTTCTTAACTTTCGAAGTCGCCAACCCTGTGAATTTTTGTAGGAAAAAAAATGCATCCCTATATTTAGGGACACTGGATGAAATATTTTCAGAAAATGAAATATTTCAGTGGAAATTGTTGCCTAATATGTCACCACTTTGAAAATGATTAAAGAAAATAGGGTCTCCCCCAGCAGAGGCAGGTACTTTGACTTGTCAAATTTAAGTTGGACATTTTCTGTTAGTTTGGAACTGCCACAAAATGAGCCCTTTCATGTGCTCAATAATACCAAACCAATGCAATCCATCTGTTCTGCTAAATTATTTCTAGTTCCCTAACCAAAGGCACTGCTTTTTCATGCATTTTATCATGATTTTATGCCCTTTATTATATTTTACAAAAGGTTCTGATTCCTCCAGGGCCAATGAGAACTGATTAGGACACTGGCCTCAATCCAGGCTTTGAACACAGGAGGGGAAGGAATAGAACTGTTTCCTTTTTGCCCAGCTCCTTGGCAGAAAAAAATATGAATCTATACCGTGTGTGTGCTCTGTGTGTGGGTGGGTGTGGGTAGGCTGCATTTTATCCTGTCACAGTATGACTTTGGAGATCATGTTCAGAACATTCCTTCTATAATCAGGTTGCATTAACGGGCTTTATTTCAGAAAGACTATTTCTTTAGGAAAGAACCATGATGTGTTGAGAGACTCGATATTGTCATTTTATTTATTTTTTTTATTTTTTAAATGTTTATTTTTAAGAGAGAGTGTGTGTGTGTAAGTGAGTGAATGTGAATGAGGGGGAGAGGCAGAGACAGAGGGAGACACAGAATCTGAAGTAGGCTCCAGGCTCCGAGCTGTTAACACAGAGCCCGACACAGGGCTCGAACCCACAAACTACGAGATCATGACCTGAGCCAAAGTCAGATGCTTAACTGACTGAGCCACCCAGGCGCCCCTGATATAGTCATTTGAAATAACTTTAGTCAAACTTCAAACCTGAAGGTAGACTGTTTGGGGCTCTAAACTAAATATGGTCATATACCTCAGGTGCTTAGCACTGAGAGTAGTTACTCAGTACACATTAGTTCTTTTCCTACTCTGAAAGAACAACTTCTTGAATGTAGGTCACAGACACTTACTGGGATGAGCACTGGGTATTACATGTAGGGGATGAATCCCTGGATTCTGTTCCTGATATCATTATTGTACTATATGCTAACTAACTTGGATGTAAATTTTAAAAATTAAAAAAAAAGGATGCAGGTCACAGAGAATGAAAACA
Source organism: Acinonyx jubatus (assembly GCF_027475565.1). Lineage (NCBI taxonomy): Eukaryota > Metazoa > Chordata > Mammalia > Carnivora > Felidae > Acinonyx > Acinonyx jubatus. The sequence goes on along the minus strand of NC_069383.1, from coordinate 56,951,176 downwards.
TAATAATGAGTACATCCTACATCACAGGGTTTCTTTATTAAGAGAATGAAAGAAGAGCTACAAGCTTTGTTTCCTAAGCCTGTATTAGCAAGGTATTTAAGACCTATATTGGGATTTTAAGTGAGAAAGACCCAGATGAAAGCTATCCTTTATATGCATTGAGTGTCCAAATATACTGAGAGTTCTCATAAATCCCTTTGGTCAGAATCATAGATGGCTTCAGATAGACATCTTGCATGCTAAGTATCTCTGAGAACGGAAATCAGTATCTTCCTAAATTGCGATTATCAGAGCACTTTATTCTATTTCATGACTCATTATGCTGTTGACCTTTGACTCAAGAGAGCATCATGAGAGAGAAATTAAGGAATAAAGGCTACACAGGAAGTAGAAAATAGGGGAAGGGCTTAAATGAAAATATCTATATTTAAGCATAAACACATCACATAATAAATTACTTATGATAATGCCAGAAATGAGAATTGTTGGAAGCCTCAATTTGAGAGAAAAAGTTAAATATGACAAATTTAAGACATCTGATAAAAGTGAGGCAAAATGGAACTACTCCAGGAGATCCTATGTGTTAAGAAAGAAGGAATTTCAGAATTTTTAGCTTAGTCATCCACCAAGTTCCCACAGCAGTGCCCCTGTGAGATATAAATCTCAAAACATGCTTTCTCCAGATCACTTTTCCAGGTAGAAACATTTTTCATAATGAGTTGGTTTTTACTGCTCCCTTTCTGTAGAAACATGTATATCTTGTTTGTAGATTTTATCTGGCATCCATAGGAGCAGAAGGTGATTATTAAGAATAAGTACTTCCTTATATTTAGTGTAATTATTTTTTAAGAAATATATTCTATAATAATAAAAAGAACCAGTGTAAAATACTTTTTTGAAGTCAGTATAAAATACTTTTTTTGAATTCATAAGGGAGCAGAGAAAGGGGGCCGGAAAGAAATTGAAGTGAAAACTTAGGAGCTACATTACATTTTAATAGTAAGAGGTAGGACAAGAGTATAAACTAGAGCAGAATACTTTGAGCAAGTCAGTGTTAAATAGACTGCATCAGATGCCCTATCCTTACTGTTAGTTAACTGATAGTACAGAAGACAATTACTGAGATTCAGCAGGTGTCCTCCTATGATTTATCAGCGCTTGGGCTACCATCAATAATTAAATCTTGTTACCAGATTATTTTGGAAATGTGTGATTGAGCATTCCACGTGAATGTAAGTGGGATTGTGGGAGAATGAAAAAGGAGTTGGGACAAGCATGAAGTGTATGGTATGTAAATATATGTGACTAGTTTATAAAAACCTAAAGATATGTTTATTATTAATGGTATTTAATGTTATGCCAGAGGTAGAACTTCAATTCAGAGTTGAAAAACTAACTTTATAGAAAAAGAGGAAGGGAAAAAAATCAATGAAGCTTTATGACAGTAGCCAAAATGTGGGTTTGATTGTTAGATATAGAATTGACATTGTTTAAGATATAGATGTTTCACTATATCAGCATGTGAAATGTTAATGGCTGTGGATTTCATAGACTCATAGAAATAAGATTTGGAAGCCCTGTCATTTCACATTGTTCATTATTCTGCCAGACTAAGACTGGTTGCCACAGTCTGGTTTCCAGTGCTGTGCTCATTCCAATTTTAGATGACTCAGACCATGGAGTTACCACTGTTTATCTTGGGGGATTTTCCACCAGCTGAAATCTCAAAGTTAAAATGTTAACCTTTAATATTTCTTTGAACTTTTTCTTGCTTATTTTATCTTATCATTTGCCATTCTTCTTTGGTTGTTCTGACCTTCCGTAAACTCTTCCAAATTTAATGTTTACTAGCAAACCATCTAGGGCAATAACATGTTTGTTTATTGATCAGAGCAATGACTGACCAGTTGGCCATCATTAAATTTTCCTTTGTCTTCAGCGTTGTCTACCTGGTTTAATTTCAGCATTCAGTACCTATCTAGAAATAATTTCTCTCAAGCATTTAAAATTTTTTTCTAGAGATGTAAATTGGATGTCAAAAACAGGAAATTTCAATGCTATGACAAAGAAAATTCCATATGCATTTGTTTATTTATTTGGCACATTACAAGCGCAGTGTCAAGAAGTTTCTGTTTTACATCATTCCTGTTACCTTGTTCTTACTCCTTGGATCTCCCACCATTCCTCTCTCACTGTGACATGATGATTTATTTTCTGTGACAAGCAGAGCTCTGCCCTCTACCCAGTAAACCCCTAGGAAGTATCAGCATATTTGAGATTTTCCCAGCCTGCTTCCTTAAACATCAACAGCAACCACCTTTCCTTAAATTAGGGAGGTTGAATATGGAATTGTCCTGGTCCTCAGCGAGGTCTTGCTGTCTCCCAATGTTTTCATGTCACCTGGTGATTTCATGGTCAGGAACATGAGAGGATAGCATTTCCTGAACAAATTTTCTTTGAATTTCACTGTAGTTTTATACTAATATGTTACATTACAAGGGCTTTGTTGTGATACGTATTTTAAGTGATACATTAATACTGCCTGGGTAATTTTGGGAAGCCCAGCAATTTTCAGAAGTAAGGCTAATTAACTTCATACACCAGCATGATGTTTATTGGACTTGTAGATATGTCAACTGAGAAATGTGGCCAAGAAGAATACTTCGTATATTGACTATCTGAGGTTTCATGTAATGTGCTCTTTTGTCTATGTTGAAGCACCATTCTTTGTTGAAATGAAAGTCTCTCCCTAGCATGTGCATAAAAATATTGACTGAGTCTAGAGAGTGTGTCAGACTATCTCTGGCTAAACAGCAGTTTTGGTTTTTGCTTACCTCTTCTGTCACAGTAATGGTTTTATAAAATACATTAAATTACTACAAAAGTAGAATAAAAATGGAAGACAAGATTTTATTAGATTCAATAGATATAAAAATAGTTTCTTCAATTACTATAAGTTTCTAAATATTTACTCTGAATTTCTGTATAGACCTCATCACACACTATTCACAAACCATTCCTGAAATGTTACTGACCGTATCGGACATACTTTGAGTAACATTGATCTAGATTAATGATTCCATGAGGTGCACACATGAAGTGATCAGCATTTTTGTGATAATAGATTACATTAAAATGTGTTGATATTACTATGTTCTTTAAGAAACTATAGAGAAATTGTTCTAACAGCTTCTTCAAGTGAATGTAAAGTAAGATTTTAATGAATTCACCTCTCAGCTAAACAGTAGCCACTAGGTTTTTTGTTGTTGTTTTTTTTTTTTTTAGGGTTTTTTGTTTGTTTTAACCTCTGTTTTTAAGCTGATACTTTTACAAAGGAGTTAACTCTTAATTTCTTTGTTATGGACTTATTTTTATGTCAAAGAACAATATGCTTTATGTCAGTTGCCCATTTGGGCATAGGCATAAACAATCCATAGGCTCTGAACCTTGCATGCACTCATTTTTCAAATATTATTATGGTACTTTACTAAGCAAATCAGTGTCACATTCCAGCATGATGAAACTCAGTTCATTATTAATCATCTTAAATGTGACTTGTGTCTTACTTTCTTCTAAATGTTTTTAGTGGAGTACTGTAGGCTTCTGCTATTTTCTTTCAGCGAATTCAAGGTCGAAAAGCCAGCCTGGAGGAAATACAGCTTGTTCATTCTGAACATCACTCACTGTTGTATGGCACCAACCCTCTGGATGGACAGAAGCTGGACCCCAGAACACTCCTAGGTCTGTACGGGTCTCCATTCTACTGAGAATAGCACATTCCAGCACTATCATTAGTCAATGCTGTTGTCAGTTCAAAATACTTGGCAAGCAGTATGACAAAAAAATCAGCTTTTCCAACAGCATTGCTCTGTGGAATGAGTCCTTTACAATAGAAACCAGCATAGATTAAGAAAATCTTGCATTAGAAAAAATGACAGTGCAAGTTCTATGATGTTTACTGTTAAATTAACTTTTATTTGAATAGTATTTGTTCACTGTGTTTTATCTTATAAGAATACATGCATTGTTGGCTTTGTCTACATTTTTAAGCTAAAAGAAATAAAGATTTTCACATTCTTCATGCAATTTTATCTTCACCTTTCCAATTTCTTTTGTGTCTTTTAGTTTTTTACTTTGACCTTAACATATAAAAGGCACTGTACCAACTCATTATTACTATACCTAGAACATTACATTTTATTGTAAGATTGCATTGTAAATTTTAGTATAATCTGTTTAATGCATACCTTAACTATGGAATTAAATAGTTAAGTAGATAGCAGAAGTGTAAAACTAATAAACACAATTTTTAGTTAATATATAATTTTCAAACATTCACTATTAGATATTAAAATAAAATTTATGTTGCGGAGCTTTGCATAAACTTTATATGAGTGATAGAAACAGAAGATTTCAGAAAACAGTTTGTGACAAAACCATATTTAGCTGGAGCAACTAATATTAATTATATTGTTTATTAATAACCTTTTATAGTGGGATAATAATACAT